>NC_056679.1:168167002-169570335 GCF_018350215.1 Panthera leo
AAAATGAAAGACAATTAACTTAAAATTATATTTGCTGCTGCTGCCTTGCAGCTCACAAAAGAAAACTAAATTGTGCCCATGGAAATTTAAGCCAGAAGAGGCAATGGCCAGTAGGGAGCACCAAACCACAGCAAGGACCAGGACAGAATGGGCTGTCAGTGCAAGACCCAGAAATCCTGGATGGCAAACTGCACAGGCTTCCTCTAGTTATTTTATCAATATCAACATCACACATTCTTGCACCTACATAATTAAAAATTTGGACTCTCTTATGATCTTCTGGAGGAGTTTTACGTATCTACTAAAGCAGAATTATTGGAATAGTTGTATTAATAATTTAAAACAAATACAATATAGCTATGGCAATAAAGAAAGATATCAGCAACGTGAGTCATAAATAAGAAATCATTAAAAATAATTTAAAATATTGGTATAGGGGTATTGCCTGGGTAACTCAGTCGGTTAACCCTCCAGCTCTTGATTTTGACTCAGGTAATGATCTAACGATTTCCTGAGTTCAAGCCCCACATAGAGCTCTGCACTGAAAGAGCAGAGCCTGCTTAAGATTCTCTCTTCCTCTCTCTTTCTTCCCTTCCCCCACTTGCTCTCTCTCTCTCTCAAAATAAACATTTTTTAAAAAGACACTTAATATATATGTGTATATATATATACATATAAAATATAGCAGCTGTAATAGAAAATACAATAGAGGAAATAAATAGCAGGATGGATACCACTAAGAATGAACTACGACTTAGAAAATCAGATTGGAGATTCTTCCTAAAAGGCAATACAAAAGGATAAGATATAACAACACAAAAGGGAGGCCAATAGATGGAAGCAGATGTGAACAGCCAGATAATAGGAATCCCCAGAAAAATGGTGGAGAGAGGGAAGTAGAGAGAAACACTGAAAATTTCTGAAGGAATAATTAAAATAAATGTTCCAGAACTAAAGAAAGATGAAATATCTCCAAATGATCAGAGTCTTTAAAAGAACAAATAAAGACTCTATACTATAACACACCATGGATAAATTTGAGACCAAAGAGAAAAAGACAAAATTCCTAAAGCTTCCAGAGAGAAAGGAGATAAATTTTGGAACAACACTAGATACAATATAATATAGTAACATTTTAAAGTGTTTAAGTAATATTCACTCTAGAGTTTTATATCAAGCCAAATTATTTCTCAAAGGTAGGGCAGAATAAAAATCACTCAGGCATACAATGGATCAGACAGTTTGCCTCACAAAAACCCAAACTGAGAACATTCTTAGAGAAGGTACCCAAATTAAAAACAAACAGGGGTGCCTGCCTGGCTCAGTAGGCTGATCATGGGACTCATGATCTCAGGGTCATGAGTTTGAGCACCACTCTGGGTGTAGAGATTATTAAAATATAAAGAAACTTAAAACAAGCAAACAAACAAAAAAATCAGGAAGAAAATGAAAACACACAGGATTATAAGGGTTATCAAATATCTTACTGTTATTGTCCTATAAACTAAACACAAAGAAAAGGTGAAAACAAAGAATACTCACAACTGAGAACAAAAACTCTAAACAAAAACAAGAAGCAAAGATATAACATTAACAAGAACAAGAAGCTAGGAAATAATAAATAATAGAAATCAACAAAATACCAATCAAAATATCAACATAACAAAGATTGCTTTTCACGGATTAAGAATATTAACAAATATTGACAATCTTTTCATCAAAAACAGGTGTGAGGTTGGGATGTGGAACAAAGAAGCAAAATACAGAATGAAAAGGGGGAGTATCAAATGCTAGATTTTTTTAAAGTGGTATAACAAAGTTGAATATTGAGATGAAGTGGATAAATTCCTAGAAAAATATAACATACCAGAATTGGCAAAAGAAGAAATGAAGACCATGAATATACCAAATATCATGAAATAATTTGAAATAGTCAAAACTCCACTCACTCTCACAAGACCAAAACCCAAAAGGGGGGTTTTAATAATGACTTTCTAATATGAGTTGTACCAGCAAATAGGAAGGGTGAAAATTCCCAGTTCAATTTCAGAAGCTATTAATGGAATCTTGATTCTAAAATCAGATATTATAAGAAAAAAAAGGCCCATTTCACTGATGAGTTAAATACAGAAAAAATAAACCAAAAAGAATCTCTAAATAAAATGTTAGCTAACTGAATCTACAATTATATTAAAAAATGATAATACATAATGACATTATGAGGTATTCTATAATGCAAAGGCAGTTCAGTATCATATGATTATATCAATTAATACAGGAAAATACTTGATAAAGTAAATTCTTATTAAATTACTTATTCGTGATTTTTTTCAATGGAATAGAACTTCTTTAGGTTGGTATAAACTATACAGGGACACTGTCCCATCTGAACTTAGCTGCACCCCTACCAGTGAAACTCAGTAACAAAATCAATTCAAATACATTTTCAGTTTTAAATTTTCCTCATTATCTTACTTCTCACCACTCACTACTCAAAATTTATGAACCATATATAACCAATTAATTGAGATCTCCTTGCTCTACCATCAACTAACTGTTTAAATTCAGGCTCCAAGCAATCTTGGATAGCCAAGAATACTCGTATAGCAAAAACCTACAGGAAACATTATATTTAATGAAGAATCTTTAAGATTGAGAACAAAAGAAAGGAGACTACTAGCATCACCGCTCTTAAATTCAGTTCTAGAGGTCATGGTTAAAATAAAATAGAAAAGAAAAGGAAATGTGTCAAGCTTGGAAAGGAAGGGAAAAAAACATTATTTTTAGATGATATAAATATCCACCTGGGGGGGGAACATTTTTTTAAGGTTCCAAATAAAAGAGTTCAGGAAAGTTGTCAGATAAAGGGTTCTTGCCATAGAATCTGTTACCTCTAATGGATATGTACATTTGGATGGAAAAATAAATTACATTTTTATATTCAGTAACTTATTTACTTTCCCTATAACATTTTACTTTCACTTTCCTCTACCTAGCACTTACTTCAGTTATGAATATAGGCAACAAAATACAGTGGTTATCACCAACAGAAATCATGGTTCTTTCCACATTATATTATAGCTGTTGCAGATATCTTGAAATGGCATTGATGTTCATTACAGTTTCAAAATTATCAGTTATTAGCCAATATTATTATTTAATACATTAAAAAAAATACACATCTACGTATTTTCACATATCTTTGTATTTTAACTTTATCCTGAGAAAGTTTCCATAGTCTTCACCAGATTGTCAAAGTGTTCATAACACTAATTAATTCTTCAAAACCATAATTATGGAGAAAGAGAAAATTATCTTGATTTGAACACACTATCCAAAATGGAAAGAAACATTCAGTATATAATGTGGAGTATTTGTTTTTAAAGAATGCCTACAGCTTTTTTCCATTAACACATTCTTTTCAGTAACTTGTTTGGTCCCAACTGAGTCAGAAAGACAACGGGTACTCTTGTCCTAGTTTGGTCTCTATAATTTAAGAGCACTCACAACATTCAATGGGTCAGGTGCTCTGTCCCAAATTATCAAAACATAAGGGGAAAACCAGTGATGAATAGAAAAAAATATTAAACCAAATTTATGAATCATTACACAAAGATAACAAATTAGTCCCTGTCTCTGTGCTGCTTCTTTGGTTCAGTGTTTATAAACTTATAGGAATAAATAGGGTTAAAATGAAAATGAAGTGATTCCAATTCAAAATAAGTTAAAATTTTCTGACACTGAAGTGAATTACCAAGTATGCAAGATTTTCATATGGAAGACTTTCTAAATAGATTTTCATTTGTTAAAAAAAGGTTCAAGGCTGAAAGAAAAGACAAAATAAGTTAAGCTCTGCCAGCTTTACTGATCCATGACAGTAACTTCAGTAGAACAAATCTACTAGTATGAAAGTACCAATCATAACTCTTTAAATATCCATGAAAGATGAATAAACCAGTCTTTTATTTTCTTTTAAGATTTTTTAAAGTAATCTCTATACCAAACATGGGGTTTAAATTCACAATCTCTACACCCATCATTGCTGTCAATCACAGGATCAAGAGTCACACATTCGGGCACCTTGGTGGATCAGTTGGTTAAGTGTCTGACTCTTGATTTTGGCTCAGGTCATGATCTCACTGTTGCTGGGATCGAGTCCCATGTTGGGCTCTGCACAGACAGCACGGAGCCTGCTTGGGATTCTATTCTCATTCTCTGTCCCTCCCTCACTCGCTCTCTCTCTCCCTCAATTATTTATTTTGAGAGAGGGAGAGAGAAAGAGAAAGGACACAAGCAGGGGAGGAGCAGAAGAAAGAATGCCAGACAGGCTCAGTGCTGTCTGCGCCCTCCCTCCCTCACTCACTCTCAAGAGTCTCAATCAAGAGTCAGGCACTTAACTCACTAGGCCACCCAGGCACCCCTACATAAATAGACATTAAAACAAAAGTCACATATTCTACTGATGGAGCCAGTCAGGAACCCCACCAGTCCATTTTCTATTTCCCTAGTTTACATTTCCTAATGCTATGTAATATTAGTAAACATAAAAAAATTGTGAAGAATTATAACAACAATTGAGAATATATTTTCAACTTTTATTGACATTGTGATAGGACCAAAGCCATATTTCTTTTATCCATGATCCCTGGATTAGTTCTATATTCAAAAACTATTAGATGAATTAATACTATCAAGAACACAAAACTCTATTGTAGGAAAAGCAATAGAATAATTTAGAATTTTGTTTTAATCAATGATTTGTCTACATTGAAACATCTTTTCTGTTTTCATGTTTGGACACTTACTATTTCATTGCCCTTTTAGTTGCTTTGATGATATGACTAACCCCAGGCAGTTGTTCTCTAAAATACTGATTTATCATTCTATGTAATCAGGGAAAAGAACAAAACAAAACTATTGGTACTCATCTTCAGGAAAGGACTTTCATTTTGATATTCAGTGATCCTGATACAATTCTTAAATCTAGACAACTGACCCAATACATTTTTTAAAAATGTTTTATTATTTATTTTTGACAGTGAGAGAGACAGAGCACAAGCAGGGGAGGGAGGGAGACATGGAATCTAAAGCGGGCTCCAGGCTCTGAGCTGTTAGCACAGAGCCGGACACGGGGCTCGAACTCATGAACCACAAGATCATGACCTGAGCCAATTTTGACCACTTAACCAACTGAGCCACCCAGGCATCCCTGACCCAATATATTTTCAAGTGACAGAGCCAGAAGCCATTATTCCCAAAACTACTTACTCTTCTCAACTATTCCCATTTACTATATCTAGAGTATGTTCAACCTAATACTATTTTGTAATAAAGATTTAATGGAAAACACCAGCACACAGTGAAAAGATCCTACTTGTGATTTCTCAAAGCTCCACTGACTTTTGTCAATCTTGTATCATTTACAAGAGATAACTGAAGCAACCACTGTTCTCAGGGCTCACATAAACAGTAACATGCCTACTCCCAGCCAGACTTATGGAACTTGTGTTATTATTAAATATCTAAATCTCTGAAAAACAATATTCACCACGCTAAAGTCAGGTCCTGTTTTCGTTTTTATTTGACCAGCTTATTCTAAACCAGAGCACCTCAAACTTTAATGTGCATACACATCACATATTGTTAAAATGCAGATTCTAACACGGCTGAGCCTGATGGGGGGCCTGAGATCCTATAATCTCTAACAAACCTTAAAGTGCTGCTGGTCCTCAAATCATATTTTGAATAGCAAGGTTCAAGACTGCAATTAAGTTTAACTTCTACAGAAATGTAATATACTTCTCTTCATATACAGAAATACTTAAATGTCCTTTGGCTTTCTCTCACACAGGTGAACTAATTCCAATTCCTTCAAGTTTACAAATTTTAGAATGTGACAGATGAGTGAGTGTGGTTGAGTTGAAATATAGATACTACAAGAATCTTTTCAAGACTTAAAAATATGAAGCAAGATTTCCTTGAAATTTCACACTGTAGCTTTACGTAAGGTGCAACTATTAAGAGTAACCACATTACTAACTTTAATGTTTGAATACTGGGAAATAATTTTTAATAACTCTAATGATTGGGAAATGTAGATTTCTTCTACAGCATAATAAATTGCAACTACTTACAGTTCTCACAAAAATTATTAAAAAAGTTTTTTACTATTAAAGATAGTTAACACTATACTAGGAAAAATTTTTAACTAGCATAATGTTTTCAGGATTTTCCCACAACAGAGTAGTAATAACTATGTAGGGGATCACTAAAAATCTAGTTGGCATTACAGAACCAATTTCTCTAAATAAAAGTAACAACTTGAACTAAGAAAAATTAATTCTATTATCAATACTTTGTATATGTTGCATTATGTTACATAAACCAAATATCAAACAAAAACTGTTTACATCTAAATGTTCAAAGTATTTGTGGAAAATCCTGCATAATGTGTACACCTAATCTTATTTTTCTGGATTGTATGGACTAAAGGTTTGTTAAACAACACTTGCAAATGCCACTTTGAAAATACTGTGAAGTCTGTAAGTGCATTTTCTTTTTTTTTTTTTTAATTTATTTTTGAGAAAGAGAGAGACAGAGCATGAACGGGAGAGGGGCAGAGAGAGAGGGAGACACAGAATCAGAAGCAGGCTCCAGGCTCTGAGCCATCAGCCCAGAGCCCAACGCGGGGCTCGAACTCACGGACCGCGAGATCGTGACCTGAGCCGAAGTCGGACGCCCAACCGACTGAGCCACCCAGGCGCCCCCTGTAAGTGCATTTTCTAAAATGTTTACCCCTACTATTATTCCTAAATTTACACACACCAATCTCAATATTTGAGATTAATTTTTTCAATAAACTTCTCAGTTAACATGTAATAGAAAATCTAGAGTTTCTGAAAGAGCTATATACAGAATTCTCCAAACATAGCAAAAGCAGTATTTCAAAGATACGCTTTAGAACATATTTATAAAATAGACCAAATTTTTATTACTGGACTGAAAGTCAAAAAACTCCATTATGAAATGACACATAATTACAAATTATTTCACTTCTAGTTTATACACAGATTAACAAATTTAGGTAGTTGGAAATTCTTACTTATGTAAATTGTCAACACTTAAGATATGCATTGTAAGTTTCAGGGTGTTACTCAATCCTACCCCCACTAGGAGTAATTTAACCTTGGTAAATTATTATCTTTAATTGTTACTTTTTACTTGTATAGCACAGAGAAAATTGCTTCCTTTGTCTATGGTTTATTTAACAAATATTCTGTGCCTACTCTGAAGCAGGCACTATGCTAGAGTAAGACCAACTACCTCCACAGCACTTGTAATATAAACCAAAAGACAATACACAGGTGGACAGATGAATTAAATATGCCCTATGAAGACGGATGAGTGAGTAAGTATGCTTTATTAGTCTGGGTTAAATCAGGGAAAGCCTATCTGAGGAAGTAACATATGAGTGGAGACCTACCTGTAGGATGTTATGAAAAATTAATGATCATGTTGTTTCAACTACATTTTCTGAATTTTATTATTTAAAAAGCCAAATTTCTGAGTTCTTGGGTGGCTCAGTCAGTTGAGCATCCAATTCTTGATTTTGGCTAAGGTATGATCCCAGGGTTCTGGAATCAAGCCCCGTGCCAGGCTCTGCGCTGAACATGGAGCTTAAGATTCTCTCTTTCCCTCTGCCCCTCTCCCTGCTCACGCTCTCTCTAAAAAAAAAAAAAAAAAAAAAATTTTAAGAAAGTCAACTTTCATTTATCCCTTATAATAATAAATAGGAACAGCATAAACAACTATATATCAAAGACAAGTCTCAACTAGTTCTGGTTCTTAGTTTGATCACTGTCAACAAGGAACAAAGTTGGCTAATTTAAACTGCTGTGTGTCCAGACACATCCCACCCTCTAGTAGAGTTGGTAATGAGAAAGAAAAACTAGAGGTTTATGAGTAGGCAGCTGATGGGCCAGGAGAAGAAAGAGAAATAAAGTGTCTGGATGATCCATAAACTGGATAAGCAGCTCATGAATAAATCATGAGTAAATGACATTTCTATTTTCATTTTATTCCAAAAAAGCAATAATTTTAATGGAGTAGGGGGTGTGTGTATGCACACATGCATATATGTGCCATGTCTTTTATACTAAATTCACCCAGCACTTTTCTCTTTTTACTTTCAAAGTATTTTATCTCAAAGTGTAAGGTTTAAAAGCAAATCTGTAACTATGAAACGGCTCTGGTTCAACGTTATCAGAAAAGGACCAGAACTTTAGATTATATAAATTCTCATGTTTTTCTTCCGAGATGCATCAGCCACTTGGCACAATACTTCAGTTATTGCAGAAAGCCTGATTCTTCACTCCTTCCCCGATAAACTGTTCAATCAGAACTATGCTGGATTTACGTATCAAACTAAAAAGCTAGAATTTAACCCCTGAAAAAATGTCAGAGGGGAGAAACTCATTTTCTTTAAAGATATATAAACATTACTCAAAAAAGGTAGATATCACTTATGACATGTTATACTCTTTTTTATAGGTTTTTAATTAAAGGACTTTAAAATTGACTATAGGAATTACCTTGGAATGTATTATTTCCTTATAGTGTTATGAAAGTTTTCAATCTATAACTTAGATGAGATCCATCATCACAGCGAAAGTACTGAGACCATTATCTCATGATAATCCAAGACGGGAATAATCTGAAGAATTTAATGAGAAGAATGTACACAACAGGGCTAACTCCATCAAGTTTAGTTACTGGAGACAGATGAAGAAATGTGTGGATTCCTTCATTTTTTTAATGAAGAATTTCTGTTTTGGGGTCACCTGGCTGACTCAGGTGGTGGAGCATGCAACTCTTGATCTCAGGGTTGTGAGTTCAAGCCCCACGGTGGGTGTAGACATTACTTAAAAATAAAATCTTAAAAAAAAATCTTTTTAGGAGCAGTTTTCGGTTCACAGCTAATTGAGGGGAAGGTGGAAATATTTCCCATATATCGCCTGTCCCCATACATGCATAGCCTCCTCCTTTATCAACATCCTCCACCAGAAGGGTAAGTTTGTTAACAACTGGTGAACTTACAATGACCAAAGTCCTAATATTTCACAATATGGTTCACTCTTGGTGCTATACATTCTATAGGTTTGGAAAATGTATAATGGCATATATCCATAATTATGTGTCATACAGAGTATTTTCACTGACTAAAATCCTCTGTGCTCTGCCTATTTGTGCCTCCTCCACCAAATTCCTTCATTTTTATTTACTTTATCTTTTCAATGCAGGTTGATTTTTTTTTTTTTAATTTTCAGTAATCTCCCCACCCAACATGGGGCTTGAACTCACTAGTCTGAAATCAAGAGTCTCATGTTCCAAGGGCTAGGCCAGCCAGGCATCCCCATTTTATATACTTTTTATATCAGCATTGGCCCCACATGATCATAAGGCTGGTGCACAGAAGAATCTTGATTCCCCATACTTGTAGCAATCTGAGGTGAGGCAAGGATATGAAAATACGATTATTGGATCTCCTCCTCACCCTCTCTACCCCTCTTCTACAACCCAAAGATCTTCCAAAAAAAGAAGACTATGCATTGGTTATCTCTGAAACTCCAGCACCTAAGATAGTACTGCCATGAAATATACATTCAAAGAATAAAGAATATTAACTGAAATCTTTTAGATGAGGTTTTCCTATCACGTTAATTTATTACTTGAAATACCAAAGAAAATGTTGGTACTGCCCTGAAACGCACTTCCCCCTACTATTACTACAAATATCCGTGTGAAGTATTGTGGCTGTAGCCTGAGAGACTAGGTATTGAGAGACTAGGTGAATCCTGACAAAACCAAAAACAGCAGCAATACCAAGTATCCAAAGCGAAAAAGTCTCCTCAACAACTCTGAAACTAAGTTTTGAAACATATAGATTGAAAGACATTACGCAAGTAAACAATTTTTATTATCTCCAATCATCTATAAGACATCCATGGGAGGGGCGCCCGGGTGGCTCAGTCGGTTAAGCGTCCGACTTCAGCTCAGGTCATGATCTTACAGTTCTTGAGTTTGAGCCCCGCATCAGACTCTATGCTGACAGCTCAGAGCCTGGGGCCTGCTTAGGATTCTGTCGTCTTCTTTTTCTACCCCTCCCGCGCTCATCCGCGCGCGCGCTCTCTCAAAAATAAATTTAAAAACATTAAAAATTAAAAAAAAAAAAAAAACACATCCATGGGAGGTAAAAAGGAGGGATGCCAGGCACGTTACTAGACAAAGGGTTAGATTCTTAAAAACAGTAGAAACACTTAAGAATAAAAAGGAACCTTAAATAAGAAAAACTCTCAATGTCTGTAGAGCCCTATGAAGAAGTGATGGATTTCTTTACACTCCATTCCAGTGTTCAGCTGAAAAGAGGGTGCCTCCCTAGCTCATTTCCAAATGCAGCTAAGTCATGCATTTAACAGCCATTTATATAAAATGAAAAAGAGTAGAGCTTTAGATTCCTTGTTTGAAAAACCACACGTTTCTAAGGAAATTTATCTATTAAAACCAAAGCAACAGAACATTCATTAGCCATAAATCTTGAGACTAAATCCCATTTAAAATTTCTTTTCTCAGTACAAAGTTTACATATACTTCTATGTTAACAATATTTTATTAAATTATTCCTCCCATATCCCCTTTCAATATTACCAGGAGGAAAATTACTTAAAGAATAACAGATTACTGAAATTCACCCCAAAAGTGTAATTCTTGGTAAACATCCTTTTCTGTCTCCTCTCCCCTTCCCTTACCCCTGGTGGGCACATGCACACACACCCCTTCCCAATAATTACATCCAAGCAAGTAGTAGAAATGATGAAGACAAATGATTTGGTAAATAAGGATGATGTAAAAAAAGAAAAATAAGAATAGCAACAGCAAAGAACATAAATAATGAAATCAATATCCAATAACGAAACAAATTATAATAGAAATCATGATACCTGATGGGCTCATTGTTCCTCATGAACCACTGAAATAAACAATTCAAATTGGAGCTTTCTCCCCTGTTAAAGGTCTATCTTCTCTAATATCCTAAAATGTCCCAGTCACATCCACATGTGGCAGCTGCTTCTCCTCCCACTTTCCACCTAATATCTGTTTGATTGTGATGAGAAAATTCATTTCACCCATTTACTTATATTAATTTATCACATTTTTATTAAGGGCCTTCTCAATTCCAGGCCAACCTCAACTAGAAAAGGTTCACTGCTGAGGTTAAGGAAAAATGAAAAGAAGAGAGGTTGCTCCAAACCCAAGACTAACTCCATGGAATAAGTCTGGACTCTCTTATGCTTTTTCTGTTCCTCCCCCACCCATTCAGGAATCTAGTAGGTGGTAGGTAGCACCCACACATGCGCATAGGCGTGGATAGCACAAAACAGCTTAAAATTGCTAATGAGCCCCTGACACCTGTTAAAGCCATAGAAGTACTCTTTATTCATCACAACACAGGATCAAATGCTAGAGAAAATATTGGAAGGTGCTACAATGCACACATTGTGAAAGATGAGTCTTTACCATGAAGGAAATTATTATTATAGGCAACTTCATGAGAATATATTTATGGACTGGTACATGCTTTGAGTTGGCTATATCTGCCAAAAAACTACAAACTATAACAACTATAAAATAACCTGCTCAGGGAGACTCAGTTATAAATGCAAGGTTTTGCCATGGATCTATCTTATTTGTGACATCTTAATATTTCATGGAGTTCCTTTCACCCAGTTGGAAAACACCTTCCAAGTACTTGGTAAGAGAACTAAAGAGGAAGTGAAAGTAGGAACTCTTCAAAGATCTTCAAAACAAGGATCTCTGGCTCCCCCATTTACCACCTATGTGACTTTGAGCAAATTAATGTGTCTCAGTTTCTTCATCCATAAAATGTGGCTGATAACAACATGGACCTCACAGGGTCAGAGTGAGGATTAAATGAACTAATATACTAGCATAGTGTGGGACATATACAAAGCAACCAACAAATGCTATGACTTTTATATCAAATTACCCCACACTTTACAAGTAACAGGGTCTCTTACTTCACTCACAATAAAACTAATACTCTCTTTGTCAGAAATGTATTATGTATGATTAGTGACTTAACTATAAAAAGTTACATTATAAATAGTTATTTTTTATATATGTGGACATGTATATAAAAGTAAATTAATCCAGAGTATGGTATGAAAACCGTAATTATAATTAACAGTCAACAATAGATACTCTGTGTATGTTAGGACTTTTACATGTATTATCTTTTTTAATTGAGATATAATTAACATATACCATTTTATTGATTTCAGGTATACAACATAATGATTCAACTATTTGTATATATGTGAAATGATCATCAACCAGTCTAGTTAACATCAATCACCACATATATTTTGTTTGTTTGTTCTGAAAGAGAGAGAGAGAGAGAGAGAGAGAGAGAGCTAGCATGCACACAAGTGACAGGAGGAGAGACAGAGGGAGAGACAGTATCCCAAGCAGGCTCCATGCTTAGCATGGACACAGGGTTCAATCTCATGACTCTGAGATCATGACCTGAGTCAGTATCAAGAGTCAGACACTTAATCCACTGAGCCACCCAGGTGCCCCATCACCACATATATTTATAAATTTTTCTTATGATGAGATCTTTTAAGATCCACTCTCTTAGCAACTTTCAAAAATATAATGCAGTAGTGTTAACGATAGTCACCATGCTATATACATTGCACTCCATGACTTATTTTATAACTGGAAGTTTGCTCCTTTTGGCCACCTTTACCCACTTCTCATAACTGCCAATCTAGTCTCTACATCTATGAGGTGGCTGAGTTTTTTTGTTTTTGTTTTTTTTAGAGTCTACATGTAAGTGAGATCATATGTTATTTGTCTTTCTCTGCCTGACTTATTTCATTTAACATATTGCCCTCAAAGTCCATCCATGTTGTCGTAAATGGCAAGATTTCTTCTCTACAGTTGAGTAATATTCCACTGTGTGTATACGTACACACACATATATATACACACAGCTGACCCTGAATAACATGGCTTTGAACTTTATAGGTCCACTTAAATGCAGATTTTTTTCAATAAATACAATATAGTTTTATAAATGTATTTTCTCTTATGATTTTAACACTTGTTTCCTCTAGCTTACTTTAGGAATGCAGTATATAATACATATACAAAATATATGTTAATCAACTATCTGCTATCAAATCAACAGTAGGCTATTAGCTGTTAAGGTTTAGGAGAAGTTAAAAAGTATACATGTATTTTCAACTGCACAGAGATTTGGCATCCCTAGCTCCTGAGTTTTCAAGGGTCAATGGTATATATAACACATTTTTTTTTTTTCTTTTTTTTTTTTTTTTTTTTTTCAACGTTTTTTATTTATTTTTGGGACAGAGAGAGACAGAGCATGAACGGGGGAGGGGCAGAGAGAGAGGGAGACACAGAATCGGAAACAGGCTCCAGGCTCCGAGCCATCAGCCCAGAGCCTGACGCGGGGCTCGAACTCACGGACCGCGAGATCGTGACCTGGCTGAAGTCGGACGCTTAACCGACTGCGCCATCCAGGCGCCCCTATAACACATTTTCTTTATCCATTCAGTCACTGATAAGACACTGAAGTTACTTCCAGGTCTTATCACGAATGGCTGCAAAGAACATGAAGGTTGCATGTATCTTTTCAAGTCAGCTTTTTCATTTCCTTCAGATAAATACCCAGAAGTGAAATTGCTAGATCATATGGTAGTTCTATGCTTAAGTTTTTGAGAATCTCCATACTGGCTGCACCAATTTATATTCCCACCAGCAGTGCAAGAGGTACCTTTTCTCCACATCCTCACCAACACCTATTATCTCTTGTTTCTTTAGAATAGCCATTCTAAAAGTGGTGAGATGTTATCTCACTGTGGTTTTGATCTGCACTTCCCTGGTGACTAGTAATGTTGACTACCTTTTCGTGAAACTGTTGGTCATCTGTATGACTTCTTTGGAAAATGTCCATTCAGATTCTCTGCCCGTTTTTTAATCAGATTGTTATTTTGCTATGGAGTTGTAGGAGTTCTTTATATATTTTGGTTATTAACCCCTTATTAGATACAGTAAAACCTTGGTTTGGGAGCATAATTTGTTCCAGAAACATGCTTGTAATCCAAAGCACTTTATATCAAAGTGAATTTCCCCATAAGAAATCATGGAAACTCAGGGGCACCTGGGTGGCTCAGTCGGTTGAGCGTCCAACTTCGGGTCAGGTCATGATCTCACTGTCTGTGAGTTTGAGCCCCGTATCAGGCTCACTGCTGTCAGCGTGGAGCCTGGAGCCTGTTTCAGATTCTGTGTCTCTCTCTCTCTCTGCCCCTCCCCCACTCATTCTCTCCCTCTCTCTCTCTCTGTCAAAACTAAACAAACATCAAAAAAATGTAAAAAAAAAATAATGGAAACTCAGATGATTCATGCCACAACCCCAAAATATTCATATAAAAATGATTATATTACTGTAATATAATACAAAATAATAAAGAAAACCCAAAATATAAAGAAATAAATAAATTAACCTGCACTTACCTTTGAAAACGTTCATGGCTGGTGTAAGGGAGACAAGAGAGAGGAGGATTTTGTGCAGGACTGTCACTATCACTAACAGAATCACTGCTATCTACTGGCCGAATGGAATCTTTTTCTTTTCAGGCAACTTTAACAAGGAACCTATCCAATGAACCTGCTTTTGTCTCCTTTTGAGTATTTGCAGAAATGTAACACTGTGTTGCTGATCTCCCACAATCCCAAAGCAAGCCAGCAAGCAAGTGAGCAAGAGAGATGGAAGAACCAACCAATGGCTCAGTTGTGATCATGTGACATTCAGAGTCACATACTACTCACATTGCAAGACATAGCTTACTTATCAAGTTAAAATTTATTAGAAACGTTTGCCTGTCTTGAGGAACACTTCACAGAACAAGTTACTCACAGTCCAAGGTTTTACTGTATATGATTTGCAAATATTTTCTCCCATTCAGTAGGCTGCCTTTTCATTTTGTTGATGGTTTCCTTTGTTTATATAAGCTCTGTATAGTTTGATGTAGTTCCACTTATTTTTTGCTTTTGTTGCCTTTTGCTTTTGGCATCAAATCCAAAAAAATCATTGCCCAGGCTGATGTCAAGGAGCTTACCATTTATGTTTACTTCTAGGAACGCTATGGTTTGGGGTTATATGTTCAAGTTTTTAACCCATTTTGAGTTAATTTTTGTGCATCATGTAAGATAGGGGTCCAGTTTTCCCAATACCACTTACTGAAGAGACTATCCTTTCTCCATTATACATTCTTGGTTTCTTTGTCATAAATTAATTGACCATACATGTGGGGTTTATTTCTGGGCTCTCTATTCTGTTGTACTGACCTATGTGTCTGTTTTTATGATACTACTATACTGCTTTGACTACTATGGTTTTTAATATACTTTGAAATCAGGAAGTGTGATCCTCCAGCTTTGTTCTTTTTCAAAATACATATACTA
Source organism: Panthera leo (assembly GCF_018350215.1). Taxonomy (NCBI): domain Eukaryota; kingdom Metazoa; phylum Chordata; class Mammalia; order Carnivora; family Felidae; genus Panthera; species Panthera leo. The sequence goes on from NC_056679.1 coordinate 168,182,573, forward strand.
TCTTCTTTGATTAAAAACAGAACCACAAATGTCATTACTATTAGTATCCTAATTAAGGATATAATTAGGAATATCCTATTCCTATATAAGGAAACTGAGAAGCAGAGAGGTTAAATAACTACTGCTTAAGTCCACACAAGGTAAGTGACTGACTCACAATTAAAATCCAGGTCTGTACAACCCCAAAACCAGAACTCCTCAACAAAATTAACACTCCCTCCACAACTATCAACTTGCTCAGAATTCCAGATAGATAGATAGAAAGGCAGAAATTAATGACCTTTAAGATTACTTACCATGAATGCTGAATGAAATGCAAATGTGTAACTTATAAAGTAGATGACAAGGGTATTTCCTTCACCATATAACTACAGTGATAGTTCTAGTTGACTGAGGTAGTGCCTAGGACACAAGACTCCAACAAATCATTTGGTCAAATAAGCTAATCCAGGTTTTTGTTTTCTATGGGGCGAGGGGGCAGAGGGAGATACATAGTAATTTAAATCAAAACAATTACATGAAATCACTAAAACAATTTTTTAAGCCACAATTTTTACTTTCTAATAACCTTGGCCTATGGTAAGCCTTTTGTGACTAAATCTTGAGTATATTTTCATTCAAATGCAAAATAATAACCATGCCTCCCTTCTACCTACCAATACTGGCATTTTAGAGACCAACTGTTTTATTATCTTTGTTCTCATACAGGAGAAGTGAAGAAGTAAACTAAATATCTTTGAAATGCTACTTTGTGTCCAGAACTGTAAGTCTCCTACAAAAGCTATGAGATTAATCTTCACAACCACCACATTGGCAAGGTATTATTATTATTCTCACTCTGCAGGGGCAAAACACGATATTTATTCCTCTAAATTAGATCACCCATCCAGCAAAAGACAGAGCCTAAATTTGAACCCAGAACTACCTCTAAAGCTTTCTCAACCAGTGAGCAACATTTACCCTCACTTTCTTCACCAGCACTACTCTCCTAACTCAGCAGTCCTCCTCATGTACTATCCCAGAACTAATTGGATGGGGAATCTGGGTAGAAAGGAATTTATATGTAGATTTCTCCCTCAAGATAATCAAGAGAAAACAATTTGAAGAGTTGTTAAACATAAAATTTTTAACACTGTATTAAAACTTGAAAACAATTAACAATAAAGTGAATGTGATCCAATATCAAATTACCTTTTATGTGTATTCCTTAGCCAAACACTTGAGTAAACTATCACTGGCGAGAAAACAATATGCCTAATTCCAAGGATGAAATAAAATGCTTATTAATGAATTAGCTGGACTTTTTTTCATGTTTCCTAACCTTTTAAAACTTTGTATTTCACAACTTCATTGTACCACAGAACTTTAGGAATTGGACACAGTAGTTTATTTAAAATACTAGAATTGCTTTGTTATAATATGAATACTTTCAGAGAAGCTATCAAATGACCTTGATGATCTACACAACATTCATTATAGACTGGTAAACATTTGTGAAAATCCTTGCTGTGATGATTGATTGCATTTTTCCCTGCTTCAGTTACCTCAAACTAAATTGCCTGTCATTAAAATGATGACTTCTGTCAATGTAGTTCCTTAATCCTTCCTCAGTCCTTTCTAGCAATGACAACCTTAGAATAATATACTGTAAGTCTTTATGGATCAATAATGCTCACTATAAAACACTGCAATCTACCACCAAGATTTTTATCCCCCTATTTATAATGATGTCTGACAAGCTAACTAACAGTAAAATTTCTTACTAAGAAAAAAAAAAAAGACATCTAACAAATAAGTCAAATACAATACTATAAACAGCATATGCCAATCTAAACAAGTTAAGAATTTTGAGTGAAGCTCAATGTTAGCAAAATGCTTTTATCCTAAAGTAGTTAATGACTGAGATGTCATTTGCAGACTACTCAAGAAAAAAATTATTATGCAGGCCCTTACTTAGACATTTTGAGATGATTTATGGGAGGTTATTTATGTGAAAAGGCTTCTCTGCAATGTCAGAAACAGAAAGCTTCCACTTAAAAACCATAAAAGATAAACCAACGTGCATACTCTGCCTAATTTTTTTTCCATAGGCAATTATAAAAGACTTTTTTTCCCACTTAACCTATATTTAGATTGTATCTTGGACATCTTTATATGGAAATTAGATTATAATTGCTTTTAAACACTACAATTTAGATGTTTTCATTTAAATCAAGAATTATTTAAAGTAAATGCCATTATATCAATGAAAACAGAGCCATGACACTCTTTACAACTGATATTACCTCTTTTATATAAGGAGTTACATTAACCATGCTTTCTCTAAATCTTCATGTGCTTCATCATTTTTTAAATTCAACCTGAAGTCTTTGACAGTAGTAAACTGGAGGGGAAAGTTTCAACAAGGTAACAGTTCACCATATTTTTCCTCCTAAATTATTTAATTATAGGATAAGAAACAATTTGTTTTTACCATTGGGCAGTTTGAAAAAAAAATCAGATTTTATTGTAGTTACAGAAGAATTAACTCCACATCAATGTATCACTTTAAATTCTCCAGGGGGGAAAATGTAACCTCCATGCATTCTTCCTCAAAAAACTATCAGAGGAATTAAAATTGAAGAATTAAAACAAGTTAGAGAAAAATATATATACCAGGAAAAACAGGGCTCTAAAACAGAAAAGAGACACAAGAAATCTTAATTGGGGCGCCTGGGTGGCTCAGTTGGTTAGACGTCTGACTTCGGCTCAGGTCATGATCTCACAGCTTGTGGGTTCCAGCCCCAAATCAAGCTCTGTGCAGACAGCTCAGAGTCTGGAGCCTGCTTTGGATTTTGTGTTTCCCTCTCTCTCTGACCCTCCCCTGCTCACGCTCTGTCTCCCTCTCTCTCTCTCTCAAAAATAAAAAAAAATTTAAAAAAAAATTTTTTAAAGAAATCCGAATTGAAGGAGGGCTTAGGGCTCCAGAAAGAATGTCTCTAAGAAAAAAAAAACCAAACACTAATTATGTTATTAATTTGATCATATTGAGATGAGTTCTATTTTGCTCAGAATTTAAGGTAAGAATTAGTAATTTGTACAATGAAAACTAAGAAAATGGTGGGGGGGGGGCAGTTAACAATTCAAAAAATTCACAAAAGAGAAAAAAAGTGAACATAGAACTTTATATAGCTCTGTTGTAAATATTTACAGTTATAATAACGTGATGTAAATACAACAAAAAATGAGAAAAGAAAAAAAAAAGAAAACAAAATGGTGTGGGGGGTGGGGGGGGAAGAAATGCTAAATCATTGTCTTTCACAGTAGAAAGACATAATTAAAATTGAAAAGTCAGGAAATACCAGAGTCAATGGGGGATGTAGGGGGGCAGATATAGAAGTAAATAAAGGGGGAAAAAAGAGCACCAAAAGTTGAGAGCAGGGGTGCCTGGGTGATTTAGTCAGTTAATTAAGCATCCAACTCTTGATTTGATAAGACTCAGGTCATAATCCCACGGTCGAGTGATGGAGCTCCATACTGAGCGTGGAAACTCCTTGAGATTCTCTCTCTCTACCTCACTCCCTGCTCCTCCTCTGCTTATGCTCACGCATGCTCTCTCTCTCTAAATAAGTAAATAAACATTTTTTAATATATATATGAAAAGCAGTTGTCTCTGTGAGAAGGAGTAAGGAATGGAGAGAGAGGTATCCATTTTTCACTCTAAGCCTAACATATTTTGACTTTTTAAACTAAGTACACTTACTGGTTTCTGAAAAATTTTAAATTAATTGAAGTGGAGCTACATGAATCAATACTGACAAAATCTCAAAAAGAATATTGGGCAAAAAAAAAAAAAAAAGGAAAATTTCAAACTGTTGAGTTCACTACTGAAGTTTAAAAGCAAACAACCAAAACAGACAGTGAGGAGTGTAGCCATTGTTAGGCGAACTGTAACTCTTCTTCTTACTAGCAATGACATGGTGGACTAACTGACTTACCAGCTCGCTGCCTGAGTCTTCTCATGTAACAAAATAAAGATAACTATAGTACTGATGATTATGATTATGTTACTTTGCGGACTGAGATAATGCACGTGAAGTGCTTGGTACATAGTATATTCTTCCAAAATATGTGTTATTAATCTTTTTTACTCACTTTTCAATTCTTCTGTCATGAAAATATAAATTCTTACTTGAAATTATTTTTCCAAAATGTTCAAAAGTTCATTGAATTAAGAAGTGGCATCTACTATTTAATCTATTAGTGGTGTCAAAAAAATAGCCTCAACACCTACCCTGTGCTGATCCCACACAGAAATAAACATTGAACAAATATTTAAAGAATTATTGAAGAGGTGCCTTAATCTCCTCTAATTTTACACATCCACCTAGTAGGTTTAAGGAATAAATAACAAGATATGGGGAATACAGAGATACAAAACACATGGTTTCTGCAATCAGCTAGCTCACTGTAATCAGGGTAAGGGAAGCAGAGAGGCAGAAATGCAGTGTGATGTGGTATGTCATGGCTTTGAAGTCAAGCAGTCTGGGGGTCCAATCCTGGTTTTGCAATCTTAAACTCCAAGCTCGTTTCCTATGCAAAAATTTGGATAACAGTAATTGCCTTGCAGAGCTGCCTAAAGATCAAGACAATACCCTTAAAGCAACTACCATGGGACATAGAGTAGGTCCTCAATATTTGTTAACTCTCAGTCCTTTTAGAATTACTGTTGATGATACCTACACTGAGAAATGGGAAATCTGAGAGGAAAAGGCTTTGTACACATCTGTTGTAAAATTTTCACAAAAAGACACAAATAAATGCTCTGCAAATTCTTAGTGAGAGAACTTATTCAGATAAGAGAAACCAGGGAATATTTTTTCTGGAGACACTGGCATTTTAAATACCATGTTCCAAAGATCCTAAGACACATATTTTCATGTTTTAACATCTCTGAAACAGAACATATCCAGCAATGATGATGTGTCAGTTCAATTGGCAACTTTTTTTTAGTGGTATATAAAATAATAATGCATTTTAGATTCAGTAAAGTACAATATATATGGATGAAGGGAATTCTGTAGAGAGTGGCAATACCCAAGGCACAGTGTTGCAATTCCCAGCATGATGTTGGCATATATAGTTCGGGTTGGCTGGCATATAATTGTATACAAAGAGGAGTCAAGAAATAAGGATGACGAGGTACACTGTTCCATCAGTTTGTTTACCTGTATGTCATTATCATTCTAATTTACTGTTGTTTTATGTGGCAAAGTATAAATTTGATATGTGCTAGGATGAGTCTACCCATACTGTACTTCAAAACCAATTCGCTCTTCTTGACGCTCTTCTATGTCAATTTTTAAATCAGACTGTCCTAAGCACACCACCCCTGAGGCAGGAAGGCTGTTCGCGAAGCGCACAGCGCCCCCTCGTGGCGAAAGGGCGTTTGCGCATGCGCAGAGCGCCCATTCGAAATGGAAGGTTATTCGCATATGCGCGCAGACCATGCTGGGCGAGGTAGGCCATCTGCGCTAATGCTGAAAAAAGCTACTAGTTGGGATTTCGATCAAAATTGTATTGAACTTAATGGTTTCATTTCGGGAGAATTTCTATTCTTGTATTCCCATCCAAAAACGTGGTATCTCCATTTATTTAGATCTTACATCTTTCAATAAAGTTGGGTAATTTTTTCCATAGAGGTCCTGTACATCTTTTGTTGAATTTAGTCCCTGGTATTTATTTTTGGGATCTGTTATTATAAATGGTGTTTAAGTTATGTTCGGTAAATTTATGGAATATTTAGCAATCTCAAGTATATAAGACAATACATTTAATCTTGTTTTCCTATGTTTATACATATCACAATTTAAAAATTAACAAAAATATTTCCATGATACACAAAATACTGCAACTTCAAAAGTCCAAATAAAAGATTCATAACTCATATGCAACTTCATTTAAAATAACTAAAGCACAGATATAAACTGTCCTGGAAATAACATAGCATCCAAAATTATATACAATACATATAAAATGTTGGATTAAATACTGGATTAGATCTACTTCTGCAATTTTGAAATAAATAATGGCATCAAAACACTTATTCTTGCTCACTTTAGTGATTTTATTCTGTCAACTCCCTATGTGCCATACCAACTGAAAGAAACATTGACACATACAACAACAACAAAAAAGCAGATATTGTGCCCACGTGAGTTAAATGTACACTAAAAAGTTAGGCATCCCCTAAATTTGTAGGTATCCAGAACAGCTGGGTCATTATCCACTCTCCTTTCCCTTAAGACAACTTCACCGATCACATGAGATAGATGGTGGCAGGGAACTGAATTTACTGGCAGGAGAAACAAATCCCAGATAGTTCCCTTAAAATCCAAAATAGACTATACACAGACATTTCTTTTCCCAAAATTTCTCTGACCCAATTTCTAAATTCTCCTTACTCTTTTGCTGTTTTTCTTAGAGAGTCATTAACAAGCTAAAAAACAAAATCAACAAAATGAGTTTGGGACCAGTTTGGCTAACTTCCAAATTTCTATCTCTTGGGCTCCAGTTATTTGGACGTACCTAAGCTAGCGTTCTCTCACATCTCAAAAATGGCATGCTTACTACTAAAGTCCAACCCTATGTCAAAACTATGTCCTCTTTCCATTAGTCCCAATGTCACTGGGTAGTAGTTCAAACTAGATACCTGTCCTTGAGTACTCAAAACAAACAAACAAACAAACAAACAAAACATCGTGAACCTCAACAACCAATTAATCATCAAGACCTGCTGGCTGACTCTAACTCCTTAATACCCTCCTTTTCTACTCTCGCTGCCACTTAGTTCAGGCACTCTCTTTCCTGTACTGCAGTAATTTCCTAAATTGCCCTTTCTTCCCTCATCCTCCATAGTATGACCAGAATAATCTTTCAAAATGTAAATGGGTACATGTTCCTCTCCTGGTTAAAATTCTTTAATGCCTCACCAATGCCTCCAGGATAATATCCAAAATTATTAGCATAACGTCCCAAAAAGTTTTATAGACTATATCTCTAGTCAGCCTCATGGTCCACAGCCCCCTCTTTCAAGCCCTGCTCTCTAAATGTCCCCACACCTCTGCACATACTGCTCCCTCAACCTCAAACCCCTTCTTTATTTTCTAATACCACCTGGAAATATTCTTCAATTCCTTGTAAATGAGCTGAAGCAAAATAATCTCACAAAAACCTTCCCTGAATCCTTAAAAAGACTTAAGCACTGCTCCAAGTTCCTTTTGTACCACTTCTTATAGCACGTATAACACTGCATTTTAATTCTCTATTATGTTTTTCTCTTCCTAAATAATATTTCATTAAGAAATATCCCAACTTAGGGGGTGCCTGGGTGGCTAAGTCGGCTAAGCGTCTGACTTTGGCTCAGGTCATGATCTCACGGTTTGTGAGTTCAAGCCGCGCGTCAGGCTCTGTGCTGACAGCTCTGAGCCTGGAGCCTGTTTCAGATTCTGCATCTCCCTCTCTCTCTGCCCCTCCCTTGCTCGTGCTCTGTCTCCCTCTGTCTTTAAAATAAATAAACATTTAAAAAAATTTAAAAAAAGAAATACCCCAACTTAAATCATAGTGTTTATTAGACACCGAAGTATTTGTTGAATACGCATTGTATTTCTATTAGCTTATTATTTTGAAAATATTGTCATTACTGATATTTTAAAATTAAAATATTTCTTGGTAGGAATAACAGTTACATCTTACAATGAGAAATTTTCATTATAAAGTGAAATGCTACATATTAATATGGGTTATATATTGAATATAAAAATATAAAATTGAAATATTTCACGCTAATGTTAAGTGGCTTATTCATTTAAGAAATACTGAAAGCTTTCTGATCTAAACAAAACTGTGAAAACTAAATCAATAATTAAAAGGTATTTTCAAGTAAGGAAAGATGTATCATTTTATTCCTAGAAAATAATTTTAAAATATTTGTTTCTTCTAAGTTTTAACATCCCTATGTTATTCTGAATACACAACTCTTAGGGAATAATATACGATTTACTAAGCAATAAAATAAAATTCAAGATTATAAGTCTTCAGACTGTATTCATCCTTGAATGTTTAATTAAATTCCCCAAATAAATTAATTTACTAAATTATGGCATCTTTTATAATCATAAGATGAAATAACATACAAAGAGTCAACAGAAAGCCATTTGCAGTTAAATTATTAATTGTAGACTGCACAAATTATTTAAGAATATTATCAACAGTAAGCATCTCACTCAGGAGTAATGTATGTCAATCAAAAAAGAAAAAAATTCAAAGCAGACACACATAATATTAAACACAGACTGTCAAAGGTATACTTGTTTCCAACATAAGCATTCACAGAAAGAAAATGATACATATCAAGATATTTTAAAGTTATGCAATATGTTAATGATACTAGATTACAAAATATAAGATCCAACCCCACAAAAAATCAAATTTCTTTTTACCCCATTGTCTGAAAAAACACCTTTTATAATTCCAAGAAGTTGTAAACTCCTTAAAAATACCTTGCGTTTACAATCTAAGCTAATATTAACATTACGCAGTGATTCTCATTCATTATGAATGCTTTTATGAATTTTTGAGGAGAACTGTCTAGATTCGGAGGCCTATTTCCCAATGGATGTTTTTAACCTTTATCTCCCAATGCCAAATGGTAAATAAAGATTTCTAACTAAAGAAATAAAATTTAACTATAACATCATATATTATAAAAAAATTGACATTTCCTTATGTACCCACCTATCCTCCCTCCAAAACCATGGAAAGAAAATCAGGGAAATATTTACTTTGAACTTGGCTGGAAATGATGAGGAAATTCATCAAGTCATTAAGGATGGAAGAAAGTAAAAACAAACAACCAAAAACACTAGTAAAGCTAAGACTGTCAAGTCACAAGGAAGTCTATTTCTGCCATAAGCCTTGTGATAGAATGACTTATTTCAAACATTCCACAGTTGTCTTTTAAAACCTTCTACTAATATTACTATAATCCAGACTTTGGAGGTGGGGGGAACCTATGCTAGGCCTTCATCTTTTAATTTAAAAGTCTACCTAAAAAAAAAAAGGTGTCAATTTTTTTATTTATCTTCTTAACAATATTTCTCTGTAGCTGTAAAAAACATTTTGGTAAATAGTTTAGAGTGATATTACTTTAACATAATATGACAACTTTAAGACAAGACTAAGCAGTTATTTGTATATGTACACATATTTTATTAAACTCTAAAGAGCAAACTCACTAAAACTTTAAACCATTCATTACTCAGTTACAATGGTTTTCATATAGTCAATATTTTAAATTAGCTTTAAAATGTGGTATTTTACTACAAAAACATCTTTAAATAATTGCTTCAAATTTGTGTACTTCCCCCAATTTTGAATATATTAAATGGTTTATTTTGTTTTGTAAATGTTAACATTTATTGAGCCTTTATTATGTATCAGGCACTGTTCTAAGCACATTACACATGTAAATACATTTAGGGACTGAGTAATTAAGTAAATTGCTCTAGGAGACAAAGTAGACAAACTCTTTAAGTTTATAGCCTCTTGTGTGCCAAGGACTATGCCTGGCACTTAAAATTCAAAATTCAAACAAACAAACAAACAAAACCACATAGTCACCGGTTTCAGGGACTTCATAACTATTTATACCAGTATAAACTAACAACTCTTTCAGTAATAAAAGACCTTCTAGTAATATGATCCAATTGCTGGTAGAGCTCAAATTAGTATAATTAAATTCTTCAAAAGACTGTTCACAAAGGAGAGGACATTTGGTTTCAGTGGGTGGGAAAGGGAAGAGGAAAAAGCAAGGCAGTAGATTGGAACCTGATTCTAAGGTCCCAGTAAAATGCCATCTGAAGGAATTTAGATTTGATTGCATAGTAGGCAATTGAGATCTAAAGAATAATTTTAATATGACCAGCCAAGTGTTTTAGTAGAAAAACAAAACAAAAAATGTCTCAGTGCTATTGAAGATAAGATGAAATAGAAAAGAGATTAAAAACAATAAAATTAGGTAGCTACTGGAATAGTCAGAGGAATGAGGAAGATTGAAGCAGAGCAGTAGTATGGAGAAGAGAATGAAGAGTCTTTGCCAGTGCTTAGAAACTGAGTTTGATGGGGAAGATGAGACAGGACTGACTCTGAAGTTTCTAGCTTGGAAAACTAGCAAGAAGTGATAACATTAAAGGGATATAGGAAAAAGCAACAGGAGTTGAGGGGAATTGGTGTATGATTCATGATTTGAAATAATCTAATACAGCTGACACTACTAGTCTTAATGTTTATATAAAAAGTCAGTTACTTTCAGTTATGATATATAAAATACCAACGTAAATTTCTTAAACATTTCTTTTGGCTGTATTTATACTGTTTTCTTGGCAAAAATACATCTAACACTAAGCATGGAATTTCTTCTTGGAAAGTATAACCTAAAATAAAAAGATCAACCTCCCTAAAACCCAAAAGGACTGATTTATTTACTGTACATTATTAATGTATGAGGGGTTAAGACTTTGATACAGCTGTAGCACTCACTTTGATGTCAGTACTGAAAGAAGTACCACAGTTGCCTTCTGCAACTAGTCTTAATGAAAATACAGTTTTCACATCTCTGAGAGTATCAAATGTCACTTCAGACCTTTTTTGCTTTGCTCTGAGTAGTTTTATTAACATTCGTATTCATATCAATTATTAAAATTAACATTTTAAAATTAGTAATTTGCTTTATTAATGTCTACTTGAGTTATAAGTATGCATTTCAAGCAAAATAAAACATTCAACATGACAGTGTAAAATTATTTTAAAAGCTGCAATAAAAACAGTAATTGCTTTTTCTAGTGTAAGAATTCTTACTTTCTTTTTACTTCAAACTGTTACTAAGAAAGAAAAACAAATAGAAAAGGATTTCTTTTTCTAAAACATTAAATCCAGCAGCATTCAGCTAATGCATAGATAACATAGGAAACGTCAAACTGTCCTTCCTCAATTTGGTAGTTTCCACATAAGGCAAATAAAATAATTATTTCTTTTAATAACTTAATAGGTACACAGAGGGTTAAGACCATCCACTTCCTTAAGAGGGTAACATATAATTCAGCAGAATATAGCAATAAAGTTAGGAAAACTTACTTATACAGTAAAGACGATAAAAGTGGATCATTTTATAATCTGTAATAATAAAGGCATTCGGGTGAACTTTATGAAATACAGTTTTTAGACATAAATCTATACTGCGACAGAATTATGTAAGACCTCTGTTGTTAAGAAATGTAATTACTTAACAACAAAATATTTTTGCTGAAATCACAAATGAAAATACATATGTTTGACCAACAGGTGGTGCTCAATTTCCACTTACAAAGAAAATAAATCTTCCCCAAAGCATTTCCAGCACAATGAAATCATTTTCAGACTATGTGGCAATTTTAAAAACTCAAACATCAGGAGAAAACCCAATGCATAAACATTATTTTAACTGTTTCTATTGCACAGAGAAAAATAATTTTGGTTATCTTGCAAAAGAATTTTAAGACTGACACTGACCGCCCATTCATCTACAGAAGAGTGCTAAAACAGTTTTAAAATTTTGCTGAAACATTTCTTTTCAAAATTAACACTGAATACTGCAAAAAAAAAAAATGTTAAGCAACTCAGAAATATACTTTAAAAAATTAACCAAATTAAAAAATAATTTTAGGTCATTTTATACCAAATCATGCTTCAGAATTCTAAGTATTTAACATTCTATCCTTTGCTGGAAAGATAGCTTTAAAAACAAAAACAAACAAACAAACAAAACTAAGAAATTCAGCTAAGCCAGAAATCAGTATATTTCTGAAAATTTAGGTTTCTATAGGCCATTATACTCTTTATTCGTAAAAACAGTTGAAGCCCCAATTGTCTGGCTGAATTCTAACTCTAAGTGCCATTCTCACCAAAAGCAATGCTTTTACTTCTTACCAGAAGAATGATAAAACAATTTCAGTCTTGCATTTCCACAAATACCCAATTAGGGCTTCTATTATACAATTTTAAATTTATCTATTATACAACTAATTCTTTCTTCTTCTAATGGGAGAAACAGAGTACTACAGAAATTCTGCAAAACCTAATAGCATTATATGTGATAAAAAATACTCCAACACAATAATCTTTAATCTATTCAAGCTACACTGTTCTTGCTATTTAATGTAAAGATAAGGCAAAAAGTATTTGGCTACTGAATGTCAAAAAGAAGGATAGAAGACTTTAAGAAAATTTACTTTTTTGCATAAAACCTGTGCACAGAAAAAGGCACTGCTAATCTATTAGTCAAAGGGAGAGCTATAAAGCAGGATAGACACAGATTTAAACTAAAATCCAAACAAAACAATTTCAATGGCTTTTTAGTTTTATTGGAAGCACCCAAAGCCCTAAGTTTTGCTTTACAAAAATTAAATACCACTGATTACTAAGTTGCTTAATGGTGTTAAGAAGAGATCAGTTCAAATTCAGTCTGAGAGATGGGAAATAATGTTATAATTGCAGAAAATAGAAATAAATTTTTAAAAATAGCAAAGCTCCCGATCAACACAAAACACAATTCATCCCTTGATAATACACTATTTTCTCATACAGAATTTTAAAGCGTCATAAGTCTTAACAATTCTTAATTCATTCTATTTGATTTTTAGAATCACGCTTATTTATTCCCTGTTATTAACTAGTCATTAATCAAAAACCTAATTTAGTTCTTACATATTTTCAAAAAGCAGCAAAAAAATTTAAACTTCATACTTTAACATTTAAAAATATATATATTTATTCTTGCACTTTATAAGGTGACTCTTCCACATCCACATCAAAATTCTGGCTGGCTGAGCTAAACAATATTTAAAATTAACTTTCAGTTTTATAAAGTGCCATTATTTCATTACAATACAACATATCAAATTTTCTTGTTACCTAACTGCCAATAGAGACACCTAATTATAATGAGTACACATCGAAAAAGTAGCCCCAATTTTTTGCTGCTATTCTACAGCAGTCTGATTTATACCAGTTTTTAGAATTCTCTAACATTGTTAAAGTCATTTAGTCAAGAGTCTACCAAAATCTTGTTTTTCTTTTAAACTGATGGCAGAATTATACCTTTATGATATACAAGATAAATTCCCAGTTTGCAACTAGTTTAAAGCTCCTCAAATAAATCCCTCCCTTCTACTCCTTAGTAAACCCTCACAAGACACCATATTTTGTGCATACAGAACAGCTTCTCATTGTTTTCTTCATATCTACACAAGCATGTTTACATTACAGAAATATGTACCAGAAAACAAAGATATACTTAGTTTAGAGACAGAAAAATGTTTCAGTTACAATGTAAAAGTTACTGAATATGGAAAGAAAAGCCAGCAGGTAGTTAGGCTCACTTCTACACAATCTTTCCACTTCAGATAAAGATATGTATTTCCTACAGAAAACTCACTGGCTTTACTTTTCAATAAATTGCCAAAATGAGTATCTATACTTTAAAACGCAAAAAATATAAAAATTTAAGTCAAAAAAAAAAAAAAAAAAAGGCCAGTCTGTCCCTGTTCACAATTGCCTGCTTGTCCAGCAAGACCTGGGTCCCTAGGTAAGTTATCCACTCTGCAGAAGCTGATGAAAGTAGTGCATGTGAAATTCGGAAGGCTCCAGAAGGAACTAAATAGCGTGGAACACAATAACACGATAAAATGTCAGTCGAGAATCTGAAAAAAAGGGTAGATGTCATGGAAAAATCATTAGATATTTCTTCCCAGAACATCTAAAATGATGGGTAAATGAACCTAAATGTGCAAATTTAGACCCTAAACTTAAAGGTTTCAGAAAATGAATTTCTTAGAGCTCAAAAGTAATGTGTCCATTCTCACAGGGAATTTTGATTACAGTTCCAAGTTTGTACAATCTATAGTTTCTAAAGCCAGAAATAAATGGTTACATTTCAGACTCTCATTTGAAATTTTCAAAAAATGTTTTAAACTAATCACTGGTTCTGCTAATGATTAGAGTACATGGTTTCATTTTTATACCTCTGGCTCAAGAAATTTTAGTGACATAACTAAAATAATTTAATATACACTTTACTATTCAAAAATCTAAAATGAATAATTCTTTACACAGAGACACACTCTCTTTCCCCTACTTGTTCAAAGTGGCCTAATTTAGAGACAAATAGATTCACAATTTTTTTCATGTACAACTTTTGGAATTGTACAATAAATGTGTCCAAAAAGAAAGATAATGGTTTTAATTAAATGTGCAGACCAAATTACCTACTGTATTATAGGGCAGTTGTTAAAAATTAATGGCTATAAAAGACCTGATTCTTTTATATTACTTAATTATCTCCATATGGAGATTTTTACTGTAAAGTAAATATGTTTAACAATGTTCTATATACAGAAAAGATGTATTCATTCTATGGAGTTTTACTTAGTTTTATTTTGCTATGGTAGCAATTTGAGAAAACCTAGAGGGCAGCTCCTAGACCTAAAAATTATTCATTAGTATGAAATAAGTCACTTAGCTTCTTTTACACACACACACACACACACACACACACACACACACACACACAAAGCAACAAAGAGAAAAGAAAAAAATAAAGATGTGTATTTCTGGCTACATTTTTATTACCTAGAATTTATATAATGAAGGCCTACATGGAATTGTTTTATATATATAAGGGTAGAATTCTGCTAGTTCCAAAATATTGTTGACTCAAAATGATTTATAATTAAAGATCACAGTTAGGAAAATAAAATGTATATCAAAGAATATATGTATGTTTAAATATGTTTATAGTTTAAAATAATAGCTTAAAATATGGTCTATAATTAGATTATAGACTGTAGTAAAGTATATGTATACATAAACATAATAAAAAGCAACATACCTACTAAAGGTTTTTTTCTATGAAATGAAACTGATTCATAAAGTAACCACTGTAGCATTTTAATTATACCTTTTCACTGCATTTCTGTCTACTGAATGTAAGAAACAGTACAAATAAAACTCAAGGATCTCTGAGTTGTTATTTCTACCACTTGTTAATTCTGAGACCTTTGGCTTTATTTTGTTGCTCGGTTTTCTATCAACTACTCTCAAAATGGAGGAGGCACATATTTATATAGATAA
Organism: Panthera leo; assembly: GCF_018350215.1. NCBI lineage: Eukaryota > Metazoa > Chordata > Mammalia > Carnivora > Felidae > Panthera > Panthera leo. Next base: position 168,197,777 of record NC_056679.1, read on the forward strand.
ATTAAGTGATAAAAACCTAAAATGAGTTTAAAAGCTTTAAAATGCATATTAGTAAATGGAATTTTTAAAACAAGTCACCTTTTCATGAAGAACTGCTGGCACCATCTGAATTACAAAACAATTTTAAGCCAGTAATTTTACTACATTTCTTTTAGCACACAGTTACTACAGTTTACCTATGCTGCAAGATTCTGACATCTTTCCTACACAGCACTTGAAGTCACATTTCTCATGGACAAAGATTTAAATACTATGTTAACTACTATCTTTATATAATGGAAATTTAATTGAGGTAAGTTTTATATTTTTGTTTTTATTTGTAATTCTGTAGATCTAGTCTTAAGAAAAAAAATTAAAAGCTGGAGAAATAATAACTTATTCTTGCATCGATGCTAAGTGATAAAGCTTCATTATTCCTGGAAAATTACAGTTATCAGCATAAATGGAGTTATCAGTTATAGTCAATTATATCAACTATAAGTTATCAGTATCAACAGAGTAGGTTATTATTTACTCAGAGACATATTTTCCTATTTAGAAGAAGAGTAAAAAATTCAGAATCCAAAGAAGTTTGGCACATTAATTCCTCGAATGATAATTTCTATGAATTTATAAATAAACTGGTAATAACAAAATCTAAATATTTCTCATTCTTAATGGGAGATATAAGTATTGATATAACAGGATAACTAATTTTAAGAATACCTCCTAGTAGAACAGGCAATCCAACCATTTCTCATGTCGTGATTGAAATATGACATTTCTGTGCGCCAACCCATCATAAGTCTTTCTGAAAAACATGCCACAAATTTGGACCAATCAATAAAGCAGTTGGTCAAGGCTAATTTAGCTGAAAATACAGATGTCATCAATGTAACTAAATTGACACATCCAAGGAAAAACAAAAGTTTACACTAAAATAGACAAAGATAGTCTAATGATTACTCCTAAATGAATATAAAGTCATCACTAGTCAAAAATACTTCAAAAATGAATTATATCAATACAATGTCATTGAGTAATTTCCCTAAAAAAAGTGAGCGGAGGGTTCATCTTTGTTTTTGGAATAATTACTTCAAACAGAGTCTCAAAAAGAAAGTTAGAAATCCAGATTGCTTCCTGACTCTACTCAGTTAAGTTGTTACAAGACTCTCCAAACAAATCTTTAGCCTGAAGAAATAATCACTTCCAAATTAGCCCTTTTAAAAAAGTGAGTTAGCTCATCATTGCCTAGGCCTCAGAGAGTCATTGAAAAATTAAGATACTTAGAAAACGTAATTCTACACACAAAACCTGAAAACTTTCTTCTAAAGAAGCAACTATAATTAAGATAATAATTTTCCTCATCAAAACGCCTAAACCTAATTGAACCATTTAGGAAATATATGCAGTATTTCAATTTAAGTGATATTTACTATATTTAAATATTTTAAGGAATAGTATGTTTGTAATTTGTGGGATATTTTAATTCAAAGTGTTTCACAGACATTGGCATATGGCCCTTATACATATACACATACACACTAAGTTTTTTTGCAATGTACTCTATGGAATTCATATGTAGATATAATTTGTTCTTGTTTTGTTTGTTTTTTTTTTAAGAAAAACCTATGCTGAATGAAAAACTGGTGATAATTCATAGTTCAAAATAATTTTTTTTATTTTATAAAAAAGCCACAGAATTGAGATGCCTGGCTGGCTCAATCAGTAGAGCATGTGACTCCTGAAACCAGGGTCGTAGTTCAAGCCCCAGATGGGGTGCAGATTACTTAAAAGGAAGGCACAGAATTCCTCTCAGCCAAAAATGTTACAATTAAGTTAACATGTAACTCAATGTAAAGGGGAAAAAAAAAAGGTGATTTGCATGCACTTACTAAATAGAGTACCTAATACATAAGGGGCAAATACTACTGACTTTTTAAAAAAAACAGTTGTAGGGGTGTCTGGGTGGCTCAGTCGGTTTCAGCTCAGGTCATGATCTCACGGTCTGAGAGTTCGAGCCCTGCGTTGGGTTCTGTGCTGATAGCTCAGAGCCTGGAGCCTGCTTCTGTTTCTGTGTCTCCCTCTCTCTCTGCCCCTCACCCATTTGCGCTTTGTCTCTCTCTGCCTTTCAAAATGAATAAATGTTAAAAATTTTTCTTTTTTTTAAAAACAGTTGTACACCAAATTGTACAGCTTCACCATTACATTAAAGTCCCTGGTTCAAATCCAGCTAGTGTTAGTAACAACACAAAAGTGCTTAAGTCGTAATATAAACATCCTTCCTAAGGCTCAGAAAGATTATGAGATTCTTTCATATATAAGAATGCTTGAAAATATACTCCCTTTACTAACTGTGGTCTCTAAATTACCTGGTATAGGACTCAAGTAACAGCCATATAGTGAACCACAATGTATGGCTAAAAACAGAGCAAAATGACCACCATTAGATGAGCCACAGAGATCACATTTCCAGTACCAGCTCAATTCCATTTGACCAAAACACTTCTCCCCAACACACACACACACACACACACACACACACACACACACACACACACCTACAATCAACACTATCCATCTTTTTTTTTCTTCATATTTTGGTCTTCCAATCTAAAACTAAATACAAAGTCAACTCAAATTGTTTTCTTTCATTATGTAAAATAACTGAATTTAAGAGTGATGAGTTTGCTCAACATAAAATATACACATTCTGAAAATGGTTTATTTCTTGCATCAACTTTAGAAGACTAAAGTCTTCTCCCATTTAAAATAAAGAGTTTCAAAACAGAATTACTATAACTACAGGAGCAGTCTTCAAAGTTTGATCCAGGGTTTCTCACTCAGGACCTGATCAGGATAGCTATAAAGTCAAAACTATTTTAATAATATGGCTAACAGGTTAAATGCCTTTTCTACTCTCATTTTCTGAGTATACAGTGGAGTTTCTCAGACACTATATGACCTTGTGATAACATAATCACTCTGATGACTAATGGAATGTATGTTTCTATATTCAATATTTTTTTTAATTTCAAGTACAAAAAATATCAATAGACATAACAACATAAACAAAAACTCATTGGTGTCCTGAATAACTTTTAAAAGTATAAAGTGGTCCACAGACCGAAGAGTTTGAGAACCAATGAACAGAAATTTGGTGCCCACAAATAATGCTTTTAACATAGGAGGTAGGGATCATGTATCATGTTCCTTTCCCTCTATCTTTCACAGACCAAAGAAATATATCTCCATCCTTTCTCATTTCATTACAGTTTTAAACACAAATTATCTGTCATGGATACTAAACACCTTCAATACAGTTGTTTTAAATAAATATGAAGCAGCCAAAACTGTCATGTAAATTTATATCTACTACTCTATGCTTCTTTAATTAAATCTGCCTTTCTTCAGGTACCAGCATTTGAGAAAAACTATTTTAGTCTTCATTTGAATCACTGACTTTACTTTAATAAACATATTTCAATAGTGTTATCTATTTTTATTACATAATAATATAGAGTAGTTCAACCTGATATAACCTATATGAACTAACTAAAGAATATAATTATCACTTATAATTGTTTTCATGAGAAACCATTTTCTAGATTCCAATCAAATTCATAAATACACTTCTGGAATATAATCACTTTTCAGTAAAGATTTCCTCTACTTAACTGAAACTAAGCTAGCAAATATATGCAAATATACAGGTCTGCTTTAATTTGGACCTTTAGGTCACAAAGAACCAAAAATCAATTCAAATGAACTCCAGAGAAAGGAAGTCTCTTACAGTTATCAACACAAGAATGAAAAGACCTAGCCACCAAGAGAGCCCTTACCCTCTCTCCTCACATGGTGTTTCGACCCCTCATATTCAATTATTTCCTTTCCATCACCTTCAATCTCAGCCTCATACATAATAAAAAAAAAAAACAATTTCCTTCCCCTGTGTGGAGGGAGATCTCTTCCTGATCTTGCTCTATGATAAAATAAAAATAAAGTTTTTCCATTAGGAACTGATTCTCTACTGTATGTCTACAATAAAATTTTTCTATGAGGAATGGATTCATTTTCCCAATTTCTAATTTCTAAGACAGGAATTTGATCAGTTCTTGAGAAAGATAAACTTTCTAAGCTTTAATTTCCTCATATGAAAAATGTAGAGATAAGAATACCTACCTGATAAAGCTGTCATAAACCAACAAGTCTTAAAAGATGAGCCTGATGGAAAAGAGGGGAAAGAGAAATTTGAGCAGGAAAGTAAGTGTGAACATCATGTTCAGAAAACTACATGTGAATTCAGCTAAGGCACGGTAGGTTTGTAAGGGCATAGTAGGAGCAAGATTTGCTAAGTGGAAGTCAAGCCAAGAGGGATACTGCTAACCATTCTAAGGAATGTGGAATCTCTACGGAAACAAACATTGAAGGATTTCACCCAAGAACAAGAACTCAAAAGAAAAATAGATTCAAAGAGATAGATAAGATTATGAGTTCAGTACAACTGAGCTTTGAGCATTACTCAGTTTGAACTGAAATAAAGGTTTATACAGAAAGAGAATAAGACTAAGAATTATTTAGCAGTCTCCGTTTACAGGAGGTAGTTGGAGTCAATACTCAAGCAGTTGCTAAGGGTCCTTTTCCAACAGTTTTGAGCCATCTCCACAGAAAGAAACATCCATACATTTACCTATCTAGTTCTGAAACTAAAGTTTCTCAAAACAATATTGATCTTGGTACACCTGGGTGGTTCAGTGAGTTGAGCATCTGACACTTTATTTCGGCTCAGGTCATGCATGATCTTGCAGTTCGTGAGCTCAAACCACCCATCAGGCTCCATACTGATAGTATGGCGTTTGCTTGGTATTGTCTCTCTCTGCCTCTCTCTGCCCCTTCAACTCTCTCTCTTTCAAAATAAATAAATAAACTCAAAAAAAAATATTGACCTTTACTGTTTAATACATCTGCTCACTTCCATTCCTATTTAAAACAACAACAACAACAACAACAACAAGAACAACAACCACCAAACCTGACAGTTTGGATCTACTACATTTATATCCAAACCTACTGCTTGAGCCTTTACTAGCAAAGTAAAACTGATCTAAAAGTACCACTGTAGTACTCAGAGCAGACTCTGATATCTAAGGGCCATTACACTGGAATTTTTAAATCTTATTCGTAATTGTCTACATTAATGGAGATACATGAATTTGTATATTTTTAAAGGATCTTTTTACTTTGGGGGTAAATTTTTATACATTTTCTTGAAAAACATGTAAGTATATTTATTATTGTTATTATCCTATGAGCATTTAGATATAGGGAAAATATACTTCCCAGTGCCTCAAGTAGGCCTAGAGATTTAATTTTGTAATGCTCTGAAATGAATGAGAAGGACACAATAGTGGTTATACATTTAATATAAATTACTAAAGGATACAGGTCTCCAAGAGGAATTTTTACTACTTTTATGCCTAAAACAACATTAGGCCTTATTTGCTGTAACAGAGGCAGCACAAAGTAGTGGTTAAGCACATGGATTTTAATGAGATAGTGTCCAGATTCTAAGTTTGGCCCTGAAACTTACTAGCTTTCATTTCTCTGTGCTTCAAGTCTCCTCATATGAAAAATGGACATAATATTACCTACCTCATAGAGATGGTATGAGAATTAATCTAGTTAAAATAGGTAAAGTATATCACAGAGTGCTGGATTCACATGTTAAGTATTATTATTTACCTTGGAGCAAGTTATCTAGCCAGACTCTTACTTCTTTTAAGTAAAGGGGCCTTTCACTGTGGGTCTGTCAAGTACTTTATCATTCTCAGTATAAAGAATAAGGCTGCCATTTTTCCATCATGATGTCCATAGAGTGTTGAATCATAGTATTTTAAGTTATGTGCAATTTGAAAGTCTTACATAAAAGAGAACTTGAACCTTCATACTCTCTCTCTTCTCTCATTATCACTAGTTGGTATACAAAAAACCCAAAGTACTGACACTAGTAATTGTTCCATGCCATTAAATATATTAATTCACTGTCATGATTATGTCTACTTCAATCACTGTCATTTATTGGTTATTACACTATCCCTCTCTTTTGTACTGAACACATTGTTTTTAGGTATCCATCATGAAACCTAAAAAATAATGGTCTGGGGCCACTGACTATCAAGTCAAGTACTCCTATACGTATTGATAGTTATAGTGATGACCCTGAATCAACCAGAAAGTCTATCTTAATATATTCTCTTTAACAAAGTATTTTAGAAAGGTTGAAAAGGTTTAAATTTAAATGAGTGACCTTTAGTTATCTAGTCTATGGTGTAAACTCTTCTGTAGATGTTCTCCCAAATTACTTCTTGTTATAGGATAACGTTTAAAATATATTAATTAGTGAAGTCATATATAAAACCTAACATTTTTTGGAAAATACAAATTATATTTACATAGAAAAATCCTGACAATATTCATTCAGGTATAAACAGTGATTGATTTGTCTTTGGGTTCTGGGTAATTTGTGATTTCTGCCATTTTGGCTTTGTGTTTTTCAAGCTTTCCTTAATGACGATGTACTGATTTTGTAATTTAAAAAAGCAAAATAAAGAAACAAAAGGATTCTCTACCTCTTCTCATCTGTTTATGTTTAAAATAATACTCCATATCTAATAATTCAAATGAAAACTATTCTATTTAGGGTAAGTCTGACAGCTAAAAATCACTAAAAAGTTTTTCTAAAATTTAAAATTTCTATCAAATGCAAAGTATCATTCTATAAATTAAATATTTAAGGTCTTTCAGGGCAGGTGAATTTCTGTGCATTAACAGCTACTTTTAAATAATTGTTTGAGAATTATTCAGGCCTTCCTAACCATCACCAGGATGTTCTGAAATAGGATATCCTATAGAAGATCACAGTTTTAAAACTGCAAGGTCTCACAAAACAGGTAAAATTTGTGAGTGGACTACCATTTCCAGTAGCTGCAAAAGGACAGTGAGGTTAAGAAAAAAGCACTTTCCACACTATTCATTTACCCTGACCCATAATATATGAACTATTCCTTTTCTACCCAAGTAGCTCCCTATTACCAAACTTAAAAACTGTTTTACTCTAAGAAATCATTTTTTGAAAAAATCCTCTACTCCAAATTTACCCACCCTGTTTTCATTTAATAATCCTCTTAGACTATCTATATCCCACAATGTTTAATTACGTCAGAAATTGCCCATTTAAACTGTGTAGCTTCAATAAATAACCTAACTATGGTTGCAACGTGTATCATTTGAAACTTTAGCAAGTTTCTTACATTAAAAAAAATTCCCTTAGAACTCTTAAGGTATTTTTTTAAATTGTCTCAAAAAAAAAAAAAAACCAATTTAGAGCTATATCTACTGAAGAATCAATAAATTATGTATGTTAGGATACTTACTTAATTTTCTTGCAGGGCCCTCTACCACTGCCCTATTAAATAACCATTACATCATTATTTAACATCAAAGTGTGGAACATAGGCTTCTTTTGCTTTAAACAAAAAGCAGTATGTGACTTGCAAGCATCACCTACTTACACATGTCCTACATGGCCCAAGACTGAAAATCCACGGATAATTTTCCTTCACTATCTGCTGCTGCCTGTAGAGATTTAATCTCCTTTCCTCTCCTAGCCAAACTGTCGGCAAACTTCTTCAGAGAACTCCAGCCATCACCATTCTGGCTTCAAGTAGGGAACAAGTCAGGACCAGGTCAACACAAATTAAATTTGGGACTAAAGAGGAAATGGAAATAAGGGAAAGGTAAGCACCACTGAAATGATCGCATTCTACTTTCAGTTCCCCATTGCAAAAAAGTTAACCTACCTACCCTTCCTTCACATACATTTTTAACACTAATTCTTTTCATGATCTCCCTTGGAGATGCAACAATGAAGTCTATACAGAAAATGACTTTTGGTTTCTGAATCCCCAAATATCCACCACTGCTATCTGTCCTTGGACTGAGCTTTCCCTAAGTGTTTTTTATTCCTTCTCCAAATCTCTGTTATTTGTATAAACTCTTAGAAAACCTCAAAAAGATAGAAGACTTGCTCTGATGATAGGAAAAGAGAAGGGAATACTAACACTATTTTGTGTCTTAGTTGAAGAAAGGAAAAAAAAATCCTAGTTACAAAAAGAGTGGATGATAACAAGAGGCTAGTAATGAACCTAAGAAAAGAAGAGATGAAGGCCCAATGCCAGAAATAATGAGTGTGTTTTAGGTATTTTCAATGGAAGAATTCTAGTCAGACCCTTTAGTTTCCAAAGTAAAAAACCTGTTCCCCAGATTCCAACACCTACTTCTGTGCCCCCAGCTAGCTCACTGCTGAAGTTCCTGTCCAGGTCTTTGGAGTCATCATGAAAAGACAGAAATGTGTCCTCTGAATCTCCTAACCTAGTGCTCTGAAGATATTTTTCTATAGAAATATTCTTATCAAAAGCAGCTAGGCCTCATAATCGCAGCAGTATTATAGTTCATAGGAAATGCTACGTAGACTGGCTTAGAAACACATTACATAAAACACTCCTAGGAAAAGGTGTTCCTAGTTTCACTCAACTCCTTAAAAAAAAGCACATCTTTAAAAATTCAATGCTGGAAACTGCTCATTTGTAGGTCATGAACTACCTCTACTTCTGATGCAACCATAGCTAGTATGGCAACCTTTCCATGTAGAAAAGCAAGTTCCCTTATTCCTATTTAAAAAAAAAAAACAGAATCTCCTTTTTCTAAACTTAAATATCCTTAGTAGCAGATTGCCTGATTATAGCAGTACAAGCCATTGCTGGAAGGCAACCCAACAGTGGGATGAGAGTAATTTCACACGTATCTTCTATTTAAGCAGTCACACATGTTACGACACTGCACAAATGCCAAAGTGTGAGCAAAAACCCCTAACTTTTATAAACCTAAGTTTCAGTTGAAGAGCCCTGTAAAACTTAAGGAAAATAAGCCTGCTATTCTAATCCTGAATTTGTTACTTAAAAAGTACTTTAATGGAGTAAAATCATTTCTATCCTTAAAAATACAAGTATGTAAATTTTTCACTATTCTGAGGAAACACAAATATATGTTATTCTATATAACATTCACAAATATATATTCTTTTTTCAGGACCTTCTAATTAAAATGCCCAATACTGACAATTTCAAAGTTAGTGCCTAGTCATACCAGTAGTTACAGCATACTCTTCCCTCATTCCACCATAATAAGCTAATGGCAGTCATCGATTTCCTGTTTTCAGGTCAGACCAAAATTACTTGTATGAAATACAACTGAATTTAAATTGAATCACTTAACAAACTCCAACTGATTGTTTCTGTCATATTTTTAAGTGGAAGTGAACATTTACATACAGCCAAATCTCAGTTGCTAAAGATTCAACAACTATCCAATGCTCATGCTACTTTATTTGTCCTTCCAACTTCCACTTTCAGTTCTTCTTCACTTCTTACCCATTGAATAGACAGGAGAATTTTGTTTTCAAATGGTGCATAAATTAGACAATTGCAAGGTGTTAGAAAGAAGAATTCACCTCTCCCAACTTGCTACCTGATAATAATTCTTCTAACACCACCAATGTATATATAAGCCATTCTATTCAGGTAAGTAACTGGGATCACAATTCTTCTGGAATAAGCCCTACCAAACACCTACATTTACTTCCAAACTTGCGCACCCAGACTGGATAAACATGCTTTGAAAGCAAATATTTCAATGTGAAAACAATGGGCCATGTATCTTCAAAAAGCAGAAGCTTAAGGCCATTTAATGCTAACTCTACCTTTTGCTACATGGAAATACATCACTGTGTTAGTGAGGAAGGAATTAAAACAGACAGACCTAGTTCTGTCATTCATTTATAGCAAGCTAACAACTGCAAAATATAACCTTAGTAGCTATACTAAACTATTCAGCTCATTTACATTTCAGCAAGAGTTAGACCTCAGCAAAAGAAGGATGAAACAGTCTAGTATTGAGTTTGGTAATTATCTTCAATTGTTTATATTTATATATTACTATATTTCCATTATTCCTCTACCCACTACTAAGATAAGAGCTATCGTTTCACTCGTCAGCCTCAGTGAAAATGAACACAACAGATTCTGTAAAATATTTAGGTTCATATCGCCATTTATAATTCTGCACACTGTATTTAATGCCTCAGTCCCAAATATATCTAAAACTATTTTTTGAACATCCAATATAGTAACTTTATAATAAAAATTTTACAAAAACTATGTGAAGAAGGTTCTGATAATAAAAGATCTAGAAATAAAAATCATAGTACTATGAATAGTTACCATAATGAAAAATGCATTCACAGTCAAAATAGAGGATAACGGGAAATACCATATTTGGTGGCAAAATGCTAAAAATTAATAATTCTAGGCAAAGGGTATAGGACTACTTTGTACTATTTTTGTAACACTTCTACTTTGAAATTATTTCAAAATACAACAATTTAAACACCTAAAATGAAAGCAAAAAAAAAAAAGACCGTATTTAAAACATTTTCCTTAAAATACTACTAATACTTAATAAGTAACTGAGTAACCTTAAACACTAACATTTTTCTACAGTCTTCTGAATATATTCCCCTGAACTGTGGTAAAGAGAAAAAATCTATGACTTCAAAAATACTCTTAAAAATAACCATAAACTTTACACTGTCGGCCAGTATTGAAATGGTATAGTCAAGAAGTTTTTAAACTATGTTTAAAAAGATTCAATTTATAATTTGGTGTGAAACAGCAAATTGCTAAGATTTCCCATAAGTGAATTCAGAAAAATAGCACAAGGGAAATAATTTATAATTTAATGTTCTACTATAATGACTGGCACATTTGATATTATAATTAACAAATAACAAATTGATATTATTAACTTTAATCCTAAATTTTGTTTTTAATCTGAGTATTTCTTCTTCCACATTACAAATTTAATTCAGATTAATATAGTATTAGAAACTTAAATGGTCTGTCTACACAACCTAGATATTAGCCCCCACAAAAAAGCAAAAAATAACATTCAGTTTCTGAAATTACTACTTATAAAAGTGATAAAATACATTTATTTCATTTCATCATTCTAAAATAAGGCAAGAAAATCTCTGGAGTCCTAACATTTGGAGTAATAATATATTTATATAACACTTATAGCTTATAAAATCCTTTAAAAGCTCTAATCTTGTTTTAGTCTGTAATCTTACATCCTAGGTAGGACAGGTATCATAACACCAATTTAATAGGTGAATTTTATAACCCATTGAAATATTAAGACCATTTATTGTCTTATTTTCGTATTTTAAAAAGTTTTTCCATTTTATTTAGTTTTATGAAGAAAAATATAAGTGCCATGTAATACATCATTATGTTCAATATGACAACTATCTCTAAAAATCACTTAAGAATGATAGATGAATATTTTTTTTTGAAACTGATCAACTAACAAGGTTGCAAAAATGCAGCTCATTAGAAAGCAAAAATAATAAAAACTTAGGAAAAGAGCATATCAGTAAGGTCACATTATTATTGAAGCAAAAAAGAAAAATACATTCAAAAAAATTGTAATGTATCTTCTTTAGAATCTATCTAGAGCTTATAAGATCTAGAGAAGTAAGAAGAAAATGTGCTTGAGTGACCTATTTTTGGTTTTACTTATTTTGAATCTGTTGTTAAAAACAGAAATACCTTAGTAAGATCAGGAAGATTCTCCCCTTTATAATTTAACTTTTGTGCATCTGAATGGTGAGGTGAAAAGTTATATATAATTTTAGTAATGTTACAGTCAATAAACTTTAAATGTACTATATTTCAAAATAGTTTTCTTATATCAAAAAAGTGAAATAGCACACTAAATATCACCCCAAACTTGCATAATTTTAATCAAACCTGATAATAGTTTTCTCTCAGTATTTTTCTTCCAATCATAATACAACTAGGAGACTTTTTATTTTCTTCCAAAAATATGAAAGTGTCAAAAAAGAAAACGCTTCAAAAAAAATAATAAAAAAAAAAGAAAAAAAAAGAAAAGCACTTCAAGCAACCAAGCATCAAACATATTTAATTCGGCACCACATTCTCATAAAAACTCAAAGACTCTTCAACTACAATTAAAATTCTGCTTGCTAATGTATATCATTTGATAATTCAATTAGGATATAAATCTAACATCTTCCAATATTTTAAAATACAGAGGGTATTTAAAAACAAATTAACATGTTGTAACTCTACAGAATACTTTAGAATGGATAATAGGAAACATTTATCTTTGATATATAGAGTAAGTGCAATAAGTAAATAGCCTTCATTTTTAAATGCCCCAAAATGGACACAATATATAACTAATGTCTGACCACAATGCTGCGCTGTAAACACACACACCTTGCTGATGAGGCCATCTCTTGACATCTATTTAACAAGGGTCGTCAGTAATGAGACTCTTTAAGATAAGTTCCACACAGATCTATCCCAAATGGGATGTATTATGATTCATGAAAAATGACATAATATGAACTCAATGAAACTCTACCCTTAGGAAAGATTAAGACTTTCAGTAAAACCCATCCTGCTTACCTGACCCTCTAAACTCTTTAAAGAAGAAAAAAAGATGATCGACTATGATTAAAATACTTACAAGAGAAACACATTTTTAAAAGATTACCAACACGTACTAGAATTGTATTAGAAATGTAACCCATTTTTATAAGGCAAAATCAAGCTCTAATTTCTCATGAAATAACTCCCTGTAACAACAAATTTCTTCTGTCATAGATCACAAGTTAAACCTACAAGACACTTAATAGATGATTAATAAAATCCTACCTTTCACAACACAAGCACTAGTCATCATTGTGTAGAACCTTTTATACAGCAGGTATTCAAAAGTTTATACATATAAATGATAGCTATCTTTAAATATGAACTGTAAAATTTTTAACATTAAAATATCAAAACAAAAAAGTGAGAAACATCTTCACATTTAGAAGACAACACTGATTTCTCGTGTTGAATGATGCCCACTCATTATTAAACAAACTAGATTCCATATAGTTTAGCCTTGCCTATCAAATAGTTATTTTTAAACAGCAAGGCCATGTTGTAAATACAATAAACAAATGAATTAAATAACTGCACACCATTAGGTACCATAGAATAAACACAAAATGGAAATTATACTATTGATTTTTTAGAGATCAGTAATCACTAAATCACACCAAATCATTAAACTATTAGCAATCTTGTAAGTTATTGTAAACCCAACTAATCACACAAAATACCACTTGTGATATGGAGCCAATATACATTGTTCCATTTTAGGTTTTTAAAACTTAATTTGTGTATGTATTAAAACCATCACATTTAAAATTCTTTATAGTAATAATTACCAATCATACAAATTATCTCAATTTCTAGTTCTGAGTTATGTTTCTATCAAGTCCCATCAGGTATTAAGTGAAACAGGTGTGTTGCTAAATGTTAATTTCCTGTATTATATTTTCGATTAAAAAGTTTTTAAAAACATGTGAAGTTGACATATTAGTTCTCCAAAAACTAAACCTATGTATATTCATTTATTTGTTACAATCATACTACCAAAACCTTAGTCATAACTTTTAACGAGCACTTTTAATGATAACAATAATTTTCCTGCAATCTGCTAAAGAAAACACTCTTAAGTATTTTGGTATAAAAATTAAGATATGTTACACTGAAGATTAATCACCTTAATTAAGTACAATAAGAAAGCATTTCCATACATCTTAACATGCCAAATTCATTAAAAAAAATATGCCAGTATCCACATAACACTTAGTCATATTAAAAATGTTATCGTAAAGCAATATTAAATATCTATCCCAAAACCTGTAAAGAATTTCAGCAATCAAATGGAACAGTAATTTTAGTATAAAAGTATATGCACCTTACATATCCAGTGATTTAAAGGCAAAAGCATTTTATGTATGTATCCTATCTATCAGTCTATGTATTAGCAAACAAATAATCACATGAAACTTAACTGTTTTTACTGGAGCTGTATTTTCCAAAATAAAATCTTTAATAGATCATTAAATAACAATAAAATTAAATATATGGTTCTTGTCTAAAATGACTTTCATGAAGCAATTCACAAAACATTTCATTTCCTGTACATACAACAAAATAACATACTAATTAATAGAAAGCTATAAAAACTGTGAACGTTTTTCCTTCCTAACAAATGAATGTTAAGTTCTCTAAAATTGAGAAAAAGACCAACACAAACAACAAAAAGATGACCTATTTTAAAATAATAGTAATGAAGTACATACTCATATATCATGTTCAAAAACAGAGCAATACCACATCCAGTAACTTAATGTCTTAGCAGGTTTTCACCCTTCCTACAGCTTTACCAAAACAGTAAGTTGCACAAATATCAAGCAAAAGTATTTACCAAACTCCTATTATACACATTATATGGTGCTATGTGTTAATAACTTTGCAATCATTTTTATTTTTATTTTTAAATAAATCCCAAACAATCCAATATTGTTTTAAAAAGAGTATATAGAAAACAATGTTCTTCAATAACCAACAAGCAAAGAAAGAGGCCCTGACATTTCTGAGGCAAGAAGTGAAAACTGGTTTTAAAAACTGATAGCATTTGGTAACTTATACTATTTGTATATGATATTTTCAAATATGAGATATTATTTTAGTTCTTCCTCATCAAAACTGTGTTTAATTAAGCCTTTCTGAGTACTGTATGCAATCATAAACAGAAAACAGTAGCCCAATTTATCATAGGCATGAGAGACTTAGAATTTAAAGTATATGGAATCAACAGCACACAAGATAAAGATACAATACAACTGCTCTCAGAATGAAATGTTTAACATTCTCATCCATGGCATTAAAACCATAAGCCAAACAAGTAATGGTTATGAAAACAACTGTCTAACATCCATCATATTTGTGATAGGGTGATTGCAATTAATTACTAAAAGGTTTTTAACACTACTGTTTTAAAAACCACAGCAGAAATTAAATATTCATTTAAAAAATAAGTTATAGCACATCCCCAAAACAAGGCCAAACCCAACCATGACTGACTATGCTTGATGTGACACAGCTGGAACATTCTGCTTTGTCTACTCCCCCTTAGAGACACAAGGTGGGGACAAACAGTGCTTGCCTTCCAATGTTTTTATTCTACATATACAGACAACAAACGAAGTATTTTAAATAAGCTATTCCACTTCATTTTTTCTTCCATGTAATAGTGTTAAAATTATATTATCAATCTCATTCTTGAAATTGATCATCTAAGTACAGCATGAGCAGAGTTAGCAACAGGAAAAAAAATCACCATTCCCATTAAGAGATTTTTAAATACATTAATATGTACTTTCTCTGAAATTTTCTTTGATAGTAAAATTAACAATGTGGCATTACTCCTAAAATAAAACAAAATTAAATATCATATTTCTTGGATTAAAGCATTTCTAATTTGGTTAGGACAAACAACTACCATTGTGGAGAGGTTATATCTAGTGAATTTTATCTGTGCACTGCAATGCAGAAAGTATTCACAATGAGACAACTTGAGTTACTTAACTTTTTCAGCAGAATTTACTTTGTAAGACATTTGAAATAATATGAAGATTTCAATGTTTTCATAGCAGCATTATATTAATATTTCTTAAATGTAAAATAATTTTGAAAATAGTTATAAACATCCCTAATATATTCTAAATAGACAAAAATCAATAATCTAAAAGTAATTACTTTAGTTGGATAAAATTATCTCAGAAAAGCAATTTAAATTTTGATAACTTTCACTTTTTAAATTAGTTATTTGCAAATGTGCAACTATTAATATACAACCTAGAATAATTACCTCTGGAATCCAAGCTAGACACTACCAAAAAGTGAACAGCAATATTTTTCCTCAAATAAGTGTATCTGAAATGTGTGCAGTGAAAAATAAGTTTATCAAACATGATCCAAAACTGTTCCCTAAGATCCAAAAGTGACCTATTGGCACTGCTGTTTATACATCATTAAAAAGTACTCAATTTTGATAATATATTCTTTAAAAAAATATCTACTCTCTTAGCTCAAAAATCATTTTCTGACATGATAATAAGACCTTTCTTTAGAACGTTTAGCACTCTATACTTATCTCTCCTTACTACTTTGAACTTATTTCATCATTTTTAATCCTCAATGTTTTCCTGTTCTTTTACCTTGAACATTATTCCTTTCCTTACCTTCTTTTATGCCCTTCTTTTTGTCTTTTCATATTTCATTCTTTCTTTAAGCCAGCAGCATATGAAGCCAAAGTGACCTATGTCACCAGGTCTGAGATAGCTATAAAAAACAAATTCTTACTGTTTTTAAGGGAAGATAAACAAGGCAGTTACCATCTGGGAGAGGATGAGGGGATTTTAACCCACCAGCAAGCCTGTCCAATAAAACTCAGACTCGAATCAAGTGATTATAACTTCTCATGCACACACATAGAGCTCTTGGAAAGCATCCAAAATTTTTTTTTGATTTCTTCTCTCTTGTCTAGAAAAGAGAACTAAAAGCATAATTGGGCTATAATAATCCAATCTCTTTCACAAGTCTATTGAACTCAAAAATGTTTCAAATAAAGTCTTTATAAGCTAAGACTCTAAATGTCTTGAAAATTTTTAATTTTATTTAAACATTTAAATCTGAGGGAAAGCTAAACTGTTTTATGCTTCCCACAATTTTTGCTCCAACTAATAAGAATATCAATTACTAAATATGTAATTACTACATTATTCAAAAATGAAAACCCCAGATTTTGCAACTAAAAAAAATAGATAAAATAATTCCCAAAGCCTTAAAAACTTGATTTTCAACAATCTTGTTTGAGTAGACTACTTTCAAACAGTGTTTTTAAAAACAGATTAACTTTTAACAATTTAAAGATCATGATTATTTTAATTTGAGAAGAATTATAAAAATTTATTTAAAGGAAAAGCACAGGTTTAATGCCTATCTCCAAACAAAGCTTTATAATAGATATCTAAAATTAAATAATCACCAAATAGTTCACTTAGCAGGGGTGTCCTAAGGGTATGTATTCAATAATATATCTAATGAAAGTAATTTTCATGCTGCCTATAATTTTTGCTCATAAAAACATTATTATTAATATCATTACTACTACTCACCTGTCATATGGGTATGCATGCATTTGTTGTGTTATGTTTAAATCTATAACAATACTAACATTTCAAATCTTTAATTACTGAATATATTATCAGTAAAGCACTGAATTACAAGACATTGATATCAGTGACTCTAACTAGAGATACAGTCACAACTTCTAAAATATTTATTCTGCTGCTTCTTTGAGGACAGATGAGTGGAGAAAGAGGCTTCTTCTCAAGCACTGTTAAAATTAAGTGCATGTCTTTTGTTGGTGCAGATTTAAAGAATAATGGTTAGACATCCTTTCCCTACTTCTTTCACATTAAAAAATGGTCTCTGGTTTATAGAAATGTAGACTGGTGTTGAATGCTATTATGTAAGAATACATCTGCATACTGTTGCCCTAAAAATGTTCCAATGTCTCTGCCACACCACCAGTTGTACAATTTATGTTGCTAATGTTCCTATTACCTGAGGCTATTCCAGTCCATTCAGAAAGTACTGCTTCTGCCTTTCTAACTATAAAACTAACTTTAGAGGCCAAACAAGGAAAGGCGATAAATGCAACTTAAAAAAATTAAAATAAAAAACTTCTGCATGGTAAAAGTGCTACGGGCAAGGCTAAAGTGAAATGACAAACTGGGAAAAAAATATTTAGAACTCTAATCACATACAAGAAACTAATATCTTGAATAAATAACAACTGCCTAGGAATACATAAGAGAAAGATCTGCAACTTGGTAGCAAAATGAGCCATGGATGAATAATCACAGAAAAAGAAATCCCAATGGTCTTTAAACATATGAAAAGATGCCCAAACAGACTTTTAAAGAGGGAAATACAAATGAAAACTAAGTAAGATACCATTTCTTGCCTATCAAAATGGCAAAAACCTAATATACTGAAGACATACTACGGACAAGACTGTGGGAAACAAGCACTCTAAATCCATTTCCACTACTTATAGGAATACAAAATGACACAACCCCCAGAAAAGAAAATCTGATAGTATCTACCAAAATCACAGGTGTCTGCATCCTCTGACCTAACAACCCCACTCTGAGAATCTCTTGACAAAGACACTTATATTTGTACAAAATAATGTATGTGTAACTAATCTGACAATTCTTGTAATAGCAAGAATGGATACACCCTAAGCATCTAAGAATCACATGCTGAATGAATTATGCTATCTCCAAATAATAAACTACTAGTTACAGAAGATGAGAGAAAAAATGAGTGATATGTTATGTAACTGTTATGAGAAATCTGTGAAATATAATACACATGGTAATTTAACATTTCTGTAACTAACATGCATCCCTTTTTGTAAATACTAACTACTTTTTGTATAAAAAATATATAAGAATATAGGCTTCTACTTTCTCATATTTTCATAAACACTGGTTACACATAGGGAGCAAGATTTCCTGGGGTATGTATTTTTAAAAAGAATTTTATTTCTGAACCAGCAACCTTTCCAAAAAAGTGGTGACTTTGCCAAATATGAGTGGGAAAAACTAGGACTTTAGTTCTCTCAAATCATTTGTAATATTGCCATCAATTATTTAATACATGTTTCCAAACAGGATGATAAAGTAGCAAGTGCCACATCAATGCCTATACTGTCATTAAAAATATTACTTGAGGGGATGCCTCGGTGGCTCAGTCTGTTAAGCAGTTCTTGACTAAGCTCAGGTCTTGATCTCAAGGTCATAAGTTCAAGCCCCGCACTAGGCTCCCTGTTGGGTGTGGAGCCTATTTAATATGTGTATATTCACACACACACACACACACACACACACACACACACACACAGAATAAAAAATATTACTTGGGAACTTAATGTATGCAAGCCTGCTAAAAAAACAAAAAAACAAAAAAACCAAACTTTATTTAATGCCAATACAGCAAGACTAGTTTATAGCTAGAAACAGTACTCTTTATTACGGAATGTGAACAATACTATTCAGTAACAAGTGATAGAAAAGGCCCACAGCTAACATCATATTCAATGGTGAAAGAGTAAAAGCTTTCCTTCTAAGATTAGGAACAAAGCAAGGATGCCCTTTTTTGCCGTTTCTATTTAATATGGTACTGGAAGTCACAACCAGAGCAATTGGGTTTGCGGTAGGGGAAAAGCATCCAAATTGGAAAGCAAGAAGTAAAATTATCCCTGTTCATAGACTGTATGATCTTATATATAAAATAACCCGTAGAATACACCAAAAAAACTTTTAGAATAAAGTTACAAGACATATAACCAACATACAAAAATCAGTTGTTATTTCTCTATACTAAAAATAAACAAATCAAGAAAATTAAGAAAACAATCCTACATATAATAGCATCTAAAAGAATAAAGCATTTAGGAATAAACTTAACCAAGGAGGTCAAAGACCCGTATAATGAAAACTACAAAATATTGCTAAAAGAAAATAAAGATATAAATAAATGGAAAGAAACCCCATGTTCATGGATTGAAAAATTCAATTATGTTAAAATGTCACTACCACCCAAAGTGATCTAGAGATTTAATATATTCCCTGTAAAAATCCCAATGGCACTTTCTTCAGAAACAAACAAAAAATCTATCCTGAAGCATATATGGAATCTCAAGGAACCCTGAATAGTCAAAACAATCTTGAAAAAGAACAAAGTTAAAGCTCTCACCCTTCCTCATTCCAAAATTTATTATAAAGCTACAGTAATCAAAAGTATGATACTGGCATAAAGACAGACATACAGACAAACAGAATACAAAGCCCAGAAATAAATTCTCACATATGTAAGTTAAATGATTTTCACAACAAAGGTGGTAAGACCATTCAGTGGAGTAAATCTCTTTAGCAAATGGTGCTGGGAAAATTGGACATCCGTGTGGAAAAAAAAAAAAAAATGAAGCTGGACCCTTACTTTCACCATATACAAAAATTAACTAAAATGGATCAAAGTCCTAAACACAGAACTAAAACTATAAAACTCTTTAAAAAAAAACAAAAAAGAAAAGCTTCATGACAGTGGATTTGGTAATAATTTTTTGGATATGACATCAAAAGCACAGGAAATAAAAGTAAAAAGAGATGAACTGAACTCTATCAAAATTTAAAATGTCTGTGCATTGGAGCATATAATCAACAAAGTGAAAGGCAACCTACGGAATGGGACAAAATATATGTGAACCATATTAATTTCTACTAAGGGGTTGTTAATATCCAGAATATATAAGGAACTCAAAGAACTCAACAAGAGCAACAAAATGACCCAATTTAAAATGGCAAAGGACTTAAATAGACATTTTTCCAAAGATATACAAGTGGCCAACAAGCACATGAAAAGATGCTTAACATCACTAATCATGAGAGAAATACAAATCAAAACCACAATAAGATGACATGTGACACCCATCAGGATGGCTACTACCAAAATAACCAAAACAACAGTTTTGGCAAGGATGCATAGAAACTGGAACTGTTTTGCAATGTTGGTGGAAATGAAAATGGTGTAGCTGCTGTGGAAAAGCATATGGCAGTTCCTCAAAATATTAAAAATAAAATTTACCATATGATCCAGCAATTTCACTTCTGGTTATATACCCAAAAGAACTGAAAAGTAGGGGTCTTGAAAAGATATCTGTATACCCATATTCATATAAGCACTATTCACAATAACTAAAACATGGAGGCAACCCAAGTGTCATTTAAAAAATGAATGAATAGGGGCGCCTGGGTGGCTCAGTCGATTAAGCGTCCGACTTCAGCTCAGGTCACGATCTCACGGTCCGTGAGTTCGAGCCCCGCATCGGGCTCTGGGCTGATGGCTCAGAGCCTGGAGCCTGCTTCCGATTCTGTGTCTTCCTCTCTCTCTGTCCCTCCCCCGTTCATGCTCTGTCTCTCTCTGTCTCAAAAATAAATAAACGTTAAAAATAAATAAATAAATTAAAATAAATTAAAAAATAAAAAATAAAAAAATGAATGGATAAACAAAATCAAGTATATAAGACACTATTCATCCTTAAAAAGGAAAGAAATTCTATATGCTACAATATGCACAAATTCTGTGAGGACATTATGGTAAGTGAAAGAAGCCAGTCACAAGAAGTCAACTATTGTATGATTCCATTCATATGAGGTACCTAGAGAAATCAAATTCATAGAGACAGAAAGTAGAATGACAGTTGCCAAAAGCTTGCGGGAGAAGGAATAAACCTTGTTGTTTAGTTGGTATAAAGTCTCAGTTTTGCAAGATGAAAACAATTCTAGAGATTGGTTGCACAATAATGTGCACAAATTTTTTTAAATAAGTGTTTATTTATTTATTTTGAGAGACAGACTGTGAGCAGTGGAGGGACACAGAGAGAGAGAGAATCTCAAGCAGGCTCCATGCTGAAAGCAGAGCCTGAAGGGGTGGGGGTGAGGCTCGATCTCCTGACTGTGAGATCATGACCTGAGCCAAAGTCAGGAGTCGGACACTTAATCTACTAGGCCACCCAGGTGCTCCTCAATGTGAACGAATTTAACACCAGTAATCTGCATACTTAAAAACGGTTAAGATGGCAAATTTCATGTTATATGTATTTTACCACAATTAAAAATAAAATAATTTTTAAAAGAGATGAAAAATGAATATAAAGGTACTCCCTTCCCATGCAGTGTCACCATCAAATTCAGTCAAGGAGGAAAAGGAGTGATCAACCAAGAAACATCACCTCTATGATGTTCTTCCTTACAAAATAAGCAGAAGGCATGAATCTTACCTCGAGGGAAAAACAATCCAGAGAGGCAAAAAAATAATGTTGAGAAATACTCAGCAAGATGATAGGCAAAAACCCGATCTTAAAAATGAGAGAAAGGACCTAAAGAATAATTGAGATTTATTTCAGCAGGAGGAAAAGGGATAGTATTCCAGGAAGGAGAAGAATAAATGAAGATGAAAACTATGAAAATTAAAAAAAAAAAAAAAAGAGAGAGAGAACTATTAAGATAACAGATTCTACCTTACCATGTATAATAGAGCTTTAACTGGTTCTTATTAAGGAAGGACCAGTGAGAGAGTAAATATCTTACTGATTTTTTTGGAATTGATTTAAAGGCAAACCTAACAAGCCTAACGAGATACTGTAATTCACACAAAAATAAAGGGGCTAGGACTAAAGAGTTAGCAGTAGGACTGAAAAGCAAGGAAGCAAAGGAAACAAGCCAGTCTAACAATGAGTGAAGTACAGAGGAGAGAAGAGAGTAAGACATAAACAATGGCTAAAATATTTTAGTCTATCACACCAAAATAATTCACTCAAAAATTACTTTAAAGCAACTATCACATTGCCCCATTCTTCTAGACAGAGAATACATGAGTGAGTCAGACAGATGAGCTCCCTACTCCTACTGAGTTTACACCTTAGTGGAGCAGCATAATACACAATAATAAAGAAAAACAGCTGACACTAAGCAAAGATTTTACACAAGACACAAAGCACTTACCATTGAGGAAAAAAAAGACAAATTTGACTTCATCAAAATTAAAATCTTCTGCTCTTCAAAAGAAAAGGAATGGAAATGAAAAGGAAAGACACAAAGTAAACACAGTGCATATATTTGACACAATAACCTGTATCCAAAACATATAAAAAACTCTTACAACTCAGTAAGACAACGAAATGTGTAAAATAAATAAATAGGCAAAATATTTGCACAGATACTTCACAAAAGAAAAGACAGGAATGGCTAATATGCACATAAAAAGGAGTTCAGTATCATTAGACATGAAGGGAAAAAATGTAAAACACAGTAAGGTACCATTACACACCCATTTAGAATTTCTAAAGTTAAAAAGTCTGACATTACCACCTGTTGATGAGGATATAGTCAAACAGAGCTACCAAACATTGTTGGAAACACACAACCACCTTGTTAAACTCTTTGGCAATTTCTCATAAGGTAAAATTTAAACAAACACTTAATATCCAACCCAGTTATATGAATCCTAGGCCTTTACCAAAGACAAATGAAAGCCTTTGTCCACTCAAAGAGTTATTCATGAATGTTCATAGCAGCTTTATACATAACAGTTAAAAAATTGTAAATAGCCAGGGTACCTGGGTGGCTCATTCGATTAAGCATCCAACTCTTAATTTTGGTTCAGGTCATTATCTCACAGTTCATAAGATCGAGCCCCACATTGGGCTCCATGCTGACAGTGCAGAGTCTGCTTGTGTTTCTCTCTCTTTTCCCTCTGTCCCTCCCTCAACCTCAGACGTGCACACGCATGCACACTCTCTCTCTCAAAATAAATAAACTTTAAGAAAATCGTTTAAAAAAATTATAAATAACCAAAATGTCTGTTAACAGATGAGAAGATAAACAAATTGTTGCATGTTTACATTCTGTACCAACCATCAAATTGAGTACAACATTCTCACCAATCAAAATGAATTAATGATGATATACACACAAAATATACTTAGGAATTGTTGTCAACCATCTTTGAACTACAAGTGGATTCAGATTTAGATGAAAGATGACAACAAAGCATAAAACTAAGAGTCCAAAAGAACCAGTTCTATAAATAAACTGTCAAAGACACTGAATCAAATCAACCCTAAAGTCTAACTACATCTACATACTTATGAATAAATGAATAAACTTAATTGAGCAAGTTGAGTCAGGTTTTCTGTTGCTTGCAATCAAATGAATTATAGATGATATGAGGTAGCTCATACTTAATGATTTCAATATCCCCCATTAAAAAGTAAGAGAATTTAACTTCTGAGAATGAGGATTCAAGACAAAAAAAAATTATAGGAACACGGGGTGCCTGGGTGACTCAGTTGGTTGATCGTCCAACTTCAGCTCAGGTCATGAGCCGGTTCTTGAGTTGGAGCCCCACATCGGGCTCTGCTATCAGCCCGTCAGCATAGAAACTGCTTTGGACCCTCTGTCCCCTTCTCCCTACCCCTCCCTGCCTTGTACTCTCCCAAAAATAAATAAGTAGTAAGTAAATAAACAAATAGATAAGAAAATGATAGAAAAAAAATCAACCAGAATAACCACTGTACATAAGTTACTAGGAGTACAAAATATAAAACTAGTAACCTTCTTATACCAAACACAAAAATAAATTCAAAATGAATGAAAGACCTAAATGTAAGACAGGAAACCATCAAAACCCTAGAGGAGAACACAGAGAGCAACTTCTTTGACCTCGACCAGCACGTTCTTATAAGACATATCTCCAGAGGCAAGGGAGACAAAAGCTAAAATGAATTATTGGGACTTCATCACAATAAAAAGCTTCTGCAAATTGAAGGAAACAATCAACAACACAAAAGACAACCTAAAGAATGGGAGAAGATACTTGCAAATGACATATAGGATAAAGGGTTAGTATCCAAAATCTATAAAGAACTTACCAATTCAACCCCCCCCCAAAAAAAAATAATAATGCAGCTAAGAAATGGGCAGAAGACACAAATAGATATTTTTCCAAAAAATATATACAGATGCCAAACAGACACATGAAAAGATCTCAACATCACTCATCATCAGGGAAATACAAATCAAAACCACAATGAGATACCACTGCAAACCTGCCAGAACGGCTAAAATTAACAACAGAGGAAACAATAGATGTTGGCAGGGATGTGGAGAAAGGGGGACACTGATACAGTGTTGGTAGGAATGCAAACTGATTTAGCCATGGTGGAAAACAGTATGGAGGTCCCTCAAAAAGTTAAATATAGCATTACACTACAACTCAGCAATTGCACTACTAGCTATTTACCCAAAAGATACAAAATTTATTTTGAAGGGGCACATGCACCCCAATGTTTACAGCAGCATTATCAACAATAGCCAAGCTATTGAAAGAGCCCAAATGTCCATTCACTGACGACAGATAAAGAAGATGTGGTATATATACAATGGAATATTACTCAGCTATCAAAAAGAATACAATCTTGCCATTTGCAACAACTTGGATGGAAATGGAGTGCATTATACTAAGTGAAATAAGTCAATCAAAGAAAGCTAAGTACCACTGATTTCACTTATATGTGGAATATAAGAAACAAAACAGATGAACATAGGGGAAGGGGAAAAAAAGAGAGGGAAGCAAACCATAAGAGACTCTTAACTATAGCAAACAAACTGAAGGCTTGGAAGGGGAGTTGGATAGGGAATAAGCTAAATGGGTGATGGGTACTAAGGAGGGCACTTGTTGTGATGAGCATCGGGTGTTAAATGTATTGATGAATCACTAAATTCTATTCCTGAAACCAATACTACACTATATGTTAACTAACTAGAATTTAAATTAAAATTTCAAAAAATATAAAAATTAAAAAAAAAAAACTAGTAAGAAGCATAGGTGGAGTTTTGAAAATATCAAGCAAACACTAGAGGTTAAAGATCACTCTTCCAGAAATTCACCACAAGATGAAAGGTTCACTGAACTCTCTCAAATACATAAAGCAACCATCAGTTACTTCTCCCCCTTTCTAAGTTGCTAAAAAACAAAAGTGTTCACTATTAGCAAGCTCTAGCAATGATTTCCTTCCTAATTTCCTTTGGTCATGAAGAGAGAGAAGAGATATGGCAGTTGGGAAGTTAACAAGAAAAGAGGGGAAGCTATTATTTCATGATGCCAAGATGTTTTGTTGGACAATTTACATATACTATACTTCAGTCCATTTAATTTTCTCAATGCCCAAAGTATATGATATCATCTCCAATTTATAAACAGAGAATCCAAAATATTTAAGTGCTTAAGAAGGAATCTATAACTTACAAACTGGTAATGCTAGAACTGGAATTTCTATCTGTCTGACACAAAAGCTACCTTTCTGCAAAACTCTTGATAAGAGTAAACATCAAGAGGTCTGTCACAATGTCCATTGGTCTGGCCCAAAGAAAAGCATCAGTTACTTTTCACAAAAAAAATATGTTCCTTAATGATATGACTAAGTATAGAGTATCAAATATTTTTTAAAGCACCTTGTTTATTCTAGTATCTCTGCCTCCAGGTGTTAAACTATTTGATGGTCTCAAAAACATTCCAGCAGATATGGTGGAATTAAAAGAAAAATAAAAGAAAAAATATTTAAAAGAATAAATAGAAACATGAGGAATGGAGATAAAGGACCATATGTAGAAAAGACATGCTTCTGGGTTTTACTAAAATTATCAACAAAATATCATAAAAAGGCACGTAGGAAGATACATTTTTCTAATGAAAACCACTGAAAGTTGTGGCTTTATCATTTGTTATAGGGGGAAAAAAGAAAAGTGCCCAGCAAAAATGAAGTGCTCTAGAACAGAACATGTAGTATAATTTTTTTAAATAAAGACGTATGTATACATATTGGTATATGCATTAAAAGTTGACTGAAAATAATCACCAGAAGGATTAGCAAAGTTTTTCACTTTTCATTTTCTACTTTTCTATATTAGAATTTCATAACCATGCACATGTATTTTTTTTACAATAGTAAGGGTTATTTAGGTCTATTTTCTTATATTTCCCAGTATTATGTAAAATCCTCCCAAATATTTTTTTATTATGGTTAGCTTTTGATATATAACAACAGCTTGACAGATAAATTTCTGAAGGAAAAATCTTACTGATCACTTAACATGAGACTACCACTTGAACATGAACTACCTGAGATAATATTCTCATTCATGCTACAAATGAAAAAAACACCTCAGAAGCACTCACTCAAGGTTACTCAACTAAAGGATACAGGTAATATTTAAACCTGTATCTTCTTAATTCAAGCTCCAAAGCGTTTCTCATTATACCACAACTGCCTATTCAAAGAATGTATTTTAAAGTTAAAATGTGCTTATGTAAGTACTTCTGTTTGTATTAAGATCTATTCCTTCCCTTTCCAAAAAAGAATTGAGGCAATTCATGTAAATAAACCCTACAGGGAAAAAAAGTAGAAGAAAACTGAGGCAAGGGAAATTAAGGGTTAAAATAAAAGTCACTCTATAATAAAAGACGGAAGTTGTGAATGTTTTGTCCTAGATGAATTACTAACTTGTTTCTTGATATCTAAGATGCCACACTAAAGCGTGAAAGGAAACCAAAATGTCCTTTATAAAATTCACAGTAATAAAATAATAAAGGAAAATAATTGCTCAGAAGTCTAGCTTTCCATAGTACTATGACCAGAGGGAATATTTAGCTGAAAATTCTCATAAGGGAAGATTCTTTGTGATATAGTTAACAATGTCCCTTAAATATCCTAATAATAATTAAAATTCAGTTCAGCGGAATAATGCCAAAACTCAATTCATTATATTTAATTCTTTAAGTATTACAACCCATATACTACCCAAGTACTCCTATGGCTCAATGAAGTAAGTCTTTCTTTAAAAGTAAAACTTCTGATAAACAGCTAATAGAAACTTCAATTTAAAAAAAAATTTTAAGTTAAAAAAAAAGACCAAGTCATTATAATATCATGTTTTATGCTATTTAATAATATCTCCTTTAGTTTTAATTTTCAAAATATTTCATCTTAATAAAGATGAAATAGACATGAAATAACTTCAAGGTTATTATTATTAAGTTATTAGCAAATAAAATATTATCTACATTCCATAATTTTCAAATTCTTACTCTTAAAATGTAGTATTCAATATATGAAAGTTTAAGAGTCCAGGCTCTAGAGCAATGGCTTTGACAGGGGTATTACTACGTTCTACATCAGGCTCTTTCATAGATAAATACAAGATAGGAAGAAATTTCTCATAATCCTTAAAAGTTACTATAAAGTGAGTTGGCACACTAGATAAATGGGTCTAGAAACATGGTGCTGTATATGTAGTTAGTACTCAAATGCTTAAAATGAATGAGTGAATGGTAAAATATTGGCCTTATAAAAAAAAGTAATTGATCCATGTAGCTAATAACTATAAAGAAGCCAAGGAAAATTATTTTACCCAATTATATCACCTGAAACTGCAGCATCACTTATTTCCACGTTTTCAATATCATTTACTAGAGCATACAATGTCACTCCACTCTCAATCTCTACCTCTAACCTTACCTTCTATTCTCCCAAACCCTAAATCAATGTATTTAATGACCACTATAAACCATGTGATAACTTTTTAGATTAAATTAAGAAAAAACAAAGAACTATATCATTATATCTTTAGAAAACTATTTGACACTTTTAAAAAGCATGAAAGGGTAGGATGCCTGGGTGGCTCAGTCGGTTAAGCATTCAGACTCTTGATTTAGGCTCAGGTCAGGATCTCAGGGATCGTGAGTCTGAGCCCCACGTGGGGCTCTGCACTGATAGTGTGAAGCCTGCTTGGAATCTCTCTCTGCCCTTCCCCGCTCACGTTCTCTGATAAATAAACTTAAAAAAAAAAAAAGCATGCAAGGGAGTATTATTTTGCTTCTTCAGATGTACCATACATTACAAAACAGCGAATAAAACTCAATGGAATGAACTAAGTGTAGCTTCTCAAACTACAACCTACATACTTTCTGCCAATTGTATTTATCATTCATAAGCGATCTCACCAAAATATATTTTGGAGAGAAAAGATGAACCAACATTCAATATGGACCTCTTGGATACCATAATAGAGCAAAAAAGCATAGTTCATCAGTATAAAGAAGGAAACAAAAAAATCTCCCTTTTAAATTCAAATTACATTAACCGAAATCACTTTACCAAGTTTATTTTATAAATACATACATATACAAATACATGTATGCTTGCATGCATACACACATATTTACACACACACAAAGGGATGTGCATGAGCTTTCCACTTAGATCAAAAGTCTCCTGCAAATGAAGACTGCTATAAAAATGTATATTCTACATTCTTGTAAATGTGATTGATCATAACTTGCTCAAGAGGAAAAAAAATCTGTGCTAATCAAAGTTGAAATGTGCTAATTTGATCTCCAGTAATATTAATTAGCTCAGTCAATATATTTGCAAATCATTAGCCATTCTGAATATTGACTATTCTTATGTATTATCAACTGTATTTCCAAAGGATTACCAAAAACATGAAGACAATATGAATATTGATTTTTAATTTACAAGGACTACAGTTAAAAAAATAGAAACTGGAGTAAAATCACCTGTAGTCAACCAAATATGCTATATGATTTGATTTCACCAAAACTTGTATACCAGACCAATACTGAATTACCAACCAATCTAATGAACTATGCTGAGAGAGGAAAACAAAAAACAAAAAAACACTTTTCTGCAAATTAGTAGCTCTGAAATCATAGGAAGTCTTAAAAACCAACCTAAATATATAATGTAGCTTTCTCTACACAACCCGCCCCCCCCCCCACCACCAAAAGCTGTTTTTAGATCAATTGTATATCTAGCAATCAAAGAAATTTAGCTCAATCATTTTATCCTTAGGAAAATGGCAATGGTTGTATTTATTATATTACTAATGACACATTAAACTAAGTAAAACATAAAGGTCATTTGGTAAGCTTAAAATCCACTTACTTCCATACCAAACTGGTAATTATTTAGCTATTCCTGATCAACTATTTCTATCACCAAAAAGAGGAACTTTTCTTTTTTTTTTTTTAATGTTTATTCATTTTTGAGAGAGAAAGAGACACAGAGCATGAGCAGGGAGGGGCAGAGAGAGAGAGAGAGAGAGAGAGAGAGAGAGAGAGACAGAATCTGAAGCAGGCTCCAGGCTCTGAGCTGTCAACAGAGAGCCCGACGCAGGACTCCAACTCACAAGCCGTGAAACGATGACCCGAGCCGAAGTTGGAGGCTTACCCACAACTGAGCCACTCAGGAGCCCCCAAAGAGGAATTTTTCTAAACTGTACACCAAGTCATAGAAATTGCTACAATTGTTATAAACCAAAACTGAGAAAGAAAACGCTTCATCCTCTATATTTATAATTTATAAATGGAAGATTCAAATTGCAAGGGATCAACATATAGATACTGTACAGTCAAAAGATCTAAAATGAAAATACAGCAGAGACTATCTCACAAATTAGATTTACTTTAAGTAGTATCAAGTTTAAGTTCAGAAATATTTCCTTATATTGACTAAATTACATTACTTTTAAATAATACATTGAAATATCTGAGAAAGTACTGTTTTTACCAGTTCAACGGCCCCTTTAGAAATGTACTTTAAAAAAAAAAAGTAGGGGCACCCTGGTGGCTCAGTTATTAAGCATCCAACTTTGGCTCAGGTCATGATGTCCCGGTACGAGAGTTCAAGTCCCACATCAGGCTCTGTGCTGCCAGCTCAGAGCCTGGAGTCTGCTTCAGATTGTGTGTCTCCCTCTCTCTCTGACCCTCCCCCATTCACACTGTCTCTATCTCAAAAATAAATAAATATTTTTAAAAATGATAAATTAAAATTTAAATTTAAAGAAACAAGTAAAAACTGAACTACTTATTGTTTAGGCACATATACATATGTAACAAAATGGGAAAAATTATTAACATAAAATTCAGGATAGTGGTTACTTCTGGTTACCTCTGAAGGGGAGTCAGAGATGAGAGAAAGGAGGAATACATGGGTGGTTGAAAGTTACTGGTAATATGCTATTCTTAGAGGAATAAGCTCTTGAGTAAATGTTAAATAATTTTTAGATAAATTGGCTTTTATAAGGAAATAAGAGCATGCATGGACTAATGATAGCATGCTATAAAACCAAAATTATGACTAGCAAAATTTTATACTGAAGTCCATTTTGAAAAAACAACTGGAATTTCCTTATAGAAATTTACCTTTTACAAATGTTTCTTCCTAACAGTATTAAAATATTGGCAAACTCAAATCCATTTTGCAAATATTCAGACTGAAGGGCAGACTGGAGAAATGTTCTCAAAGAACCAAGACCCAAGCCAAAATTATTCTCCTCCTTTAATCAGAGTAATATTACCATATTGGTTTCAATTTGCAGTTCTTCAGAGGCTGTTCAGGGCAAACATGTTAGAAGTTATAATGCTATATACCTGAAATTTATATAATAAAAGAAAGTAAAAAAAAATGAGTCTAATTGTATTTAGATGTGTGATGTATCTGTATTAACATTTTTTTAAATTTCATAAAGCTTCAGAAATATAGAATCTTAATTTATAACACATTTTACTTCAAAGAAAATAAATCAAATAAAAAAATTAAAATGCATCTTATTCAATGTCAACATAAAAACTCCTAGGTCAAACTACCTTAAGAAAACCCTAAACAAACATATTTATGATTATTTATGAGCAAAGTTTGTTTAAAAGCCAAATCAGAAATATCAGTAGTTAGCAGTATGCTCAAACACATTATTCTGAAATTTCTCAAGCATAAAATATATTTATTATTAACAGTAATCTAGAAGCCAAATACTAATTTAATATGAAGGTAATACAACATAATGTATTGTATAATAATTATGTTATTATAAAATAATAATAAACATAATGTATCATGTTTTATATTTCTTTATAGATCTAAATGTACAAAAGAGGAAGATTTAGGTTACCTAAGAGTATCAAAAACAAACAAATGTAAGAGTTCATGCAAAGATGTAGAGCCAGACAAGTTATTAGATTAAAAATCACTTTTAAAAGGCAGAGGCACTAAGACTCTTTATTCTTCTTACTAGAAAATCAACAATTTCTAATACATTCTTACTGCTAGAATTTAAGAACAAAATGACTTTTAATTGCCAAAAGTTGAGACAGTAAAGAACTAGTAGGGGTTAAATCTTGGCTATTAATATAAAGGAAAACACCATAAATGAAATTTTTAGAAATAGGTCTCAATTGTCAATCTATCACCACAGCAAGCTAATGAAAGATAAAAATAGCATCCTTCTTCTAGACTTTAGTCATATGCATTAAACATGAAAGGGCATGGAAAAAGAACCATACATAGAAAACCCCAACAAGATTCTCTTTAAATTTTCTTTTAATTGACTTGATTAGAAAGCGTTATCTGAAGAGAAAATATAATAATAAGCACTTAAGGAGAAAGAATTAATTCAAACTCATTTGAAATGACTTACATAAATTCCAAAATTATACAATGAAGGGACCTACTATGTGACAAGCTTAGCACTATCCACTTTGTATTCACTATCATAATTATACAAATGCTCTGCGTAAAGTTGTAATTCGATACTGAAAAGAAGAATTTGGTAACTTCTAAAGCCTATTCTATACTGTACTGAAACTTGCTTGTTTATTAGTACTTACCTCTAAATATATAGTGTTAACAAAGTTAGTATGGGTAAGCTTTAATATTTAGAAGAGAATGACTTCTCTAACTTCTAGACAATTAAAGTAAAAAATTTAAACACCCAAATTGCCCAAGAACTAGGAAGTAAAAATCTTCTGTACTCCAGTTAAGCTTCCATTCCGACTTCTAATTCACTGTACATCAAAGAAAATCAACTTTCCCTGACACATAAGGACTATTCCCTTCAGTGATCAGGCAGGTGTTGAGGCCAGAAAGAGAGCCTATTTTCCACAGCCCTTTACCTTGTTTGATCACTGGTTACTTTTGATCTGACACTGCCCTCTCTCTAGTAATGACTTCCCCCTCATAGACCCTACCTCACATCTGTCAGAAAGAATAAAGGGCATCAAACTGAGACCTGACAACGCCTATGGGCCATGCGATGGGCTGCCAACTGAATGTTCCCCAGCTCCCACAATTTCCAATTCAGTTTCTTTTGTTCTGGTAGGTACAGGGTTAGGGTACCAATGACAGCAGAAAGGATTATGCAGCAACTGTGAAACCAAGCCTTCTTGAATGTGTATCTTTTATCTTTGCTTCTTCATCTTCTTAAATGCTGCAAACTTCATGGTGGTTACTATGAAATACATATTCAACAAGTGCAATAGAAAGTTTGTTTAAATCCTTTTCCAGGAGAAAATAAAGGACACAATGTATTGTAATTCAACTATAAAGCTTTAAGGAAAAAGTTTCAAGCCCATGGTGTGAGATTAGTAAAGGCCAGCTGTCAAAGAGCATGTTAATAGTAAATGAAACCACAGAAGTTTTACGGGAACCACTAACTTAGTGGGTATTGCCATACACCACCGAAAAAAGGAAAGGTCTCCTAAAACAATGCACATATCACAAAAGGTGATGATTTCAATTGTTAAATTACAGATTTTCAGACTAATTTGATGTGAGAATAAGCTTCTCTAGTCTTGTTTAAATAATGTGCTGAGTTTATGTAACCTCTCTTTTAAAAAAGGCATTAATTAATAACCTAAATGCTAGAAATAAGAAAAATCTGGTCAAATATCACTTTGGAATATTATTAATAATTTTTAAACTCTCATTAAAATATTGCATGAGTTCTTGAATATTTGTCAATAAATCACCCTCTCCACACAGATGCACATTGATGGACAACTCATTATCAGGCATGCACTAAAGGAATTTGTAGGAAGTAGGTTTGGGAGCCTTCTAAGGTCACTTTCAAGGTTAAGTCATTACCATTTTTGTTTAAGAAACAGGACTTTTCTTACTTTAATAAGTAGGGTCAGAAGAAGGAAGTGCATTATCAATAAGACATGCAAACAAATCTAATGTACCTTTAATATATATAATGTATTAAGACAAATGAATAATTAACCTTAGACATGTACAAATATAGAATCTCAAGAATGGGAGGTAAGCACTGAGGTGATTACAAGTTGGCTGTAATAACTGAAAGAAGTTACTTTCCACAACAGGTAAAGTAAGGTATGCTTTAATAGAAAGAAAGGGAAAAGCACAAACATCTGAAGAATTAACCTGTGACACTAGGGAAATGCAGACAGTAGAATGAAAATGATTCACCACTATGGAAAAGACTATATGGAAATACCTCCTAGTCTTACACTGATCCACAGTCAGCACAAGTACTTTATCTTTAAAAAAAAACAAAACTGTTCTTGACTGTAATAAAAAAAATAATAATATAAAGTACATTAAAAAATGTAACTGGTTTATATAGACTTTAATATATGAAAAAGATGAAATATATATATATATGTGTATATATACACACATATAGATAGATATAGATATAGATATAGATATAGATATAGATATAGATATAGATATAGATATGAAAAAAAGAGGATTCCTATATGCTTGGACTTACTTTACAGACAAAAGCCATCTAGGTGTACTAGAAAGAAATATCACTTCCAGAATGAAAAAACACAATCCAAGGTTAAAATACAGTTGGTTGAACAAATACTTGCCCATTTTTTTCCTTAAGTCTTCCAAATGGCACTTACTCCTCCAAGAAAAGAAAGAAACAAATTGCATTGATTATTCTAGTCAGATGCCTATTTACGCTTCTTTCTGAGTATTCTTTCCCCAATTTTTGATTCTACAAAACCATTAGAACATTTTAAAGAACAAAAAGATAATAATATAAATGGAATCAATTTATGAAATTAAGAACTATGACTTTGACAGAAAGTATTTTTACAAGAATACATGTCAGTGTCATTTCTGCACAGTATATTACCCTCAAAGCATGCAGTATCAGTGTTATAACTGAACTTAACACCAGATTTATTTGGTGCATTTAGCTAGTATCAAGCAACCAAGATATGCATCAAATATTACACTTTATCTATCTCTAATTGTAGCAACAAAATCAAACTCATCTAAACAAACTCATCCACAGAAACAACTTGGTAACTTTCATCTCCTGAACATCCAAGTGATTAAAGTTTGACAAAAGAAAAAAAAAAACACAATTCTCAGCAGTCTTGGAGAGATTTTTGTTAGAGTTGTCAGAAAGCAGGAAAAAATGCATTGGTGGAAGCACTAAAGTCAAATATTCTCAACAAGATGTAAATCAAGAAATGCCATTTACAATAAAAAGATTTTAAAGACACAAGTTCAACGTTCACTTTTAAGAAATCATTTCCTAAAAACTACTTAATTCTTGAAGAGGGTAGACTTCTCTGGGGTTTCACTTCCTCAAGCTGTCACTGCCATTCTTCTGGTATAAACACTAATGAAGAATCAGTTGACACTGCTGCAGAATAAAGCTTATTTCACCAATTCAGTTGTTAATAAAAATTTATGTACCACAAGCTAGGCTATGTGTACATACCAAAGTATAAATAATCATCTTTAAAGTTACTGACATGTGTTTCATTGAAAATGTTAATTTTTAATAGCTTTCCTTCCTGTCACAAAAGTAATTTTTCCAGAACTAAATCAAAAAGACTTGAGTATAAAATGTTTCATCTTCATTAACAGTCATTTTCAAAAACTTTACAATTTTTACATAGAAGATCTTTAATTTTTAAGAACTTCTAATATCTATTTAAATAGCCAAAACATTGAGAGATGTAGTCTGATACTTAACTACATGTTTTAAAATTTAAAAGACATTATCATCCCCATTTACAAAGAGCTTACATGACTAAACTGAAACCTTGAAACCTACAACAAGGTATCAATGGATTAATAAAAAATTATAAAGTACAGGAAAAGCTGATAGTATATGGGAAAGCAATAAATGTGGAATTCCTAAAGAAAATTTGACAAAAAATATTTAGCTGAGCTTGAAGGTATTGAACAAATATTAGAAGCAAGATGACAGCAGAAAAAGAAGAGTAAATGAACAAGTTGAGAATATAATGAGAATAGAGACTAGTAACTAGAGAAACCTGTGAAGAAAGCCATTACAGATCTTCTGAAATGATAAATAGTATTTTATCAAGAGGATTCCTGGGTTGTGGATGTGAAAAACAAAAGGTCAATCTACGGAAATGTCTTAGGTCATGACTGAATTCAGTGGTATACCTTTCACGCTGTTTTCCATTAAGCTCTTCATTCATAAGCCTAAAACAACTTTAATTTATGGAATGTATATTAGATTATGTAATAGAACTGCCTACAATTATATATAATGAGAAAAATATTTATTAATATATCAGCGGTAGAGGGGTATGTACATGTGTGTACAAAACTATGTCCTGTAACAACTTAAAACATATGACATATCAAGCTATTCAAATTACATGCCAATATTTAAAGTTAACATCAACTTAGTGAAAAGTCACAGAAATACATTTTGACTCCCCATTCAGAGAATCTACAAATCAAAACTTAACCTAATTCTATCATGTTCTCTGATGAGTCAAAATGAAGGGCTAGCATAACATCATGCAAATAATTTTACAATCTGTAGGTATTCAGATAGGCATTTAAAGAACACTGAATATAAATAAATGCCTTCCTCTTTATTTTTACAAAGACATATTCAAAAAGAAAAAAATAAAAGATTTACTCATCACCCAAATGTAGTTCAACTAGAAGGACTCTGATTTATAACTATTTTTCTTTGAATTACATATTCTTAATGTATCCATGTATATATCATCTTAGAGTGAATGATAAACACCTAGATTTTATGCTTAAATCAGAAACAGTCAGTCCCATAAAAACCTGGCAACAGACACTATAAATTTTCTACCCCAAGAACTCTTCTGAAGTAATCCACTTCTATTATATTTTAGAAACCAAAAATAGTGAAGTACAGTAACTACTAAAGAAAAATACCATGTTGATCTTTTCTGCAACCTAAATTTGATACGGCTACATAAATAAGATGCAATAAGAGAGTTTAAAAAGTGAGTAAATATCAAAATAGTACAGACTTCATCTGGCTTTTCAAGTTCTCAACTACTAAAAACCAGAAGACACAGTCCAAGGCAAAGAATTTACTCCAACACTCTCAGGACAATCCATCCTTCCACCCAGGAGGCAACTCCATGTTTAGACTTTTATCAAAAACTTCAAGAAAGACAACAAAGGAAGACAATCTACGCAATATGAATAAGCAAAGTATGTAACAGAAATAGGAACAGTACTCACCACACAAGTTACCTAGACAGAAGCACAATCTGTACACCTTTTGCCTGAAGAAGAATCACTGGTGAAAGCCCAAGTAGCATAACACTTTCATGGCAACTTATCTTTTTGATAACAGCTGTAAGAAAATGCTAGGAAAGATGCATCCTGTCACCTGGTAGCCAGACTCAACTAATGATATTCAGAAGGGCAAACCTAAAAAACCAAAACAAAAACACTAATTCTTTTCCCCTTAAGCTTAACGACTAAAATAATAAATGGGATTAAGTCTTGGATATCCTAAGACCCTAGCACCTCATTACTGTGGAAAAAGAAACACATAAGGCAAAACTTCTCCCTAGATCCAAGTAATACATCTTACTTGGTGACTGACAGTCTAGAAAGGTAGCTGAAGAACATGTGCTCATAAGTGACAGAATTAATGTACTCCCAGCATCCCAATGCCATCCAACACTATAAAATTTCTATTTGCTAAGTCTGATGACTAGGCTCTTTATCTCAATCCAATATCTCCTGTTACCAACATTTGAGCACAAAGCCCTAGACAGCACTTTCACACTTATAGCTGAGAGATAATTTGATTTGCTCCAAATCTTTCTGATTTTTTAAAATATGCAGTGCCAAAAGGAAAGTAAACAAAAATTACATCTTTAAAGAAAAAGCAAGATCTAAAGTATAAAATATATAAGTGAAATAACATCAGCAAAAGAACCGCAATACTAGAAATAACCTACCAACTATAAATTTTAAACCAAAACAAGTTGGATATTTTTAGCAATCTAGAATATCACCCAAAAAAATTTTTTTAAGAATATATAAATACCACTTGGAGTCTCCTATTTTTAACCATAATAAGTTCTGCATTGTCAACACTGGGTATCTGTATTGGAGTTCTTAATAATAGGCTAGCTTCCTCCTGAGATGCTTTTTGCATTTGAGCATCTCCTATCATCACTAGTAAGTCCCAAGTTTGTGAACTAATTTTAATACTACTAAACTAATACAATTAGGCAAGTAAATATGCTGGGTAAAAAAAATTACTAAATTCCAAAGAAAAATTATTTAGTTATTATCCAAGTCACTGCCTGCCTGTGTCACACTGGTACACAGGAGAACACACACACACACACACACACACACACACACACACACACACTTTATGGTTTTTTATACCTTCCAAATGACATAATACAGTTCATTTATGTTCTTACCAAAATACCTGATAAAGATACCCAAAGAAGTACACTTATCATGATGGCACTGGGTAATGTACTGAATTGTTGAATCACTATATCATACACCTGAAAACCAATATAACATTGTATGCCAACTACAGTGGAATTAAAACAAAACTTAATAGAAATTTCTTTAATTTTTAGAAAGAGAAAAAAATAATTTTTAATTTTTTTTTAACATTTATTTATTTTTGAGACAGAGAGAGACAGAGCATGAACGGGGGAGGGTCAGAGAGAGGGAGACACAGAATCTGAAATAGGCTCCAGGCTCTGAGCCGTCAGCACAGAGCCCGACGCGGGGCTCGAACCCACAGACAGTGAGATCGTGACCTGAGCCGAAGTCGGACGCTTAGCCAACTGAGCCACCCAGGTGCCCCAAAAATAATTTTTAAAAAAAGCATAAAAAAGGATATCCACACGAGAAAGATACCAACAGATTAAAAAGACACAGGATAAGCTTTAGCAAAGAATATATAATGAGTTCATTGTATTCTTCAGATTGAAAAATATACCAAATAATCTTTTGACTTCGGTTTTCAAGTTATTTGGATGCCAAATAACTTTTGCTTTTAATTAAAATTGGTCCTTCAAATACCATTGAGAAAATAAAACCAATTTTATTAACAATAAGGATATACAAGTCCATATAATTCTGACAAGAATACAAATCATATTCTAGTTGTTGCTCAAAACTGCATTTTGTTAAAAATCCACCATCCTAGAAAATACCTCTTGAGTACTTAGTGACAATGGCTGGATAAATCTGATACACAAAGAATGGCATCATTAATACTGTAACTAAATCAAAGAAATTTACTTATTTGAAAAGTCAGAGGAGGCTGGGTGGCTCATTTGGTTAAGAATCTGACTGTTGGTTTTGGCTAGGGTCATGATCCCACAGTTCATGAGATCGAATTCCACGTCAGGCTCTGTGCTGACAGTGTGGACCCTGCTTGGGATTCTCTCTCCCTCTCTCTCTCTCTCTCTCTCTCTCTCTCAAAATAAATAAACATGAAAAAAGATTTTAAAAAGTCAGAAAACTACTGACTCTGAATCTGTAAGCTATTTTTCAAGCTTTTATTTACATATGTAAATCTATCTTCTTTTTAAAGTACATCGCCAAAATACTTGAAAAAATACATTTTAAAGTTTATTTATTTTTGAGAGAGAGCATGAGCAGGGGAAGGGCAGAGAGAGACTCCCAAGTAGGCTCATGGGGCTCAAATCCACAAACCGCAAGATAACGACCTGAGCCAAAATCAAGAGTCAGACACTTAACTGAAAGTGAAGTTTCAGTTAACTTCAGTTAACTTAACCGACTGAGCCACCCAGGCACCCCTGGAAAAATACATTTTAAAAGCATGTTCAATTCAGTAGGAACCCATTTGTCACTAAGCCAACACTTATTGAATGTCTATTACGTGCACAATGAGGGGTGATGGATAAAAGAATAAGTAGATACTCCCTGCCCTCAAAAGAGTTCATAATCCATCAGCAAGATAAACCTGCAAAGCATGATTTTAATTACTCCTGAAGAGCAATTTGGCATGATCTAGTAAAAATTGGAAAATCTACATTTCTTAGCGCCCTATAATTACATTTCTAGGTATAGACCCTAGAGAAATTCTTATACATAAGTGCAGGAGACTTACATAAGGATTTTATTGCAACAATACCTGTAACAGAAAAACACTGGAAGCAATGCAAGAGTCCTTCAGTAAGGAATGGATAAACAGGATACACATATCTATATAGAACACTAAGAGTTACAAAGAATGAATTACATATTATCACTAGATCTCAAAAACAACTTAAAAAAGTAAAAATGCCACACTATATAAAATGTATGTTAGCTAACTTGACAATACATTATATTTTAAAAAACTAAAAAATAAGTAAGTTTAAAAGTAAAAATGCAAATTGTTGGCTGATAATTTGTAAGAACAGATATTTAACAATACAATATCAGATATAAACTATATGTGACTACAAACTAAACAATACTATGTCATTCATGGTACCAATTATGTCTATTAAAGTTTTTTTTTTTTTTAAAGCATTTTAGGTCATCATAGTAGTTGTCTCTAGGAGACAGTGGGAATGACATGGGGTACAAGACAACAGAGGCTCAAAGTTTATTTCTTTTATTAACTCAAAAAAGAAGCAACTTGAACAAAATGTTTAACAACTGTCAATGTCTAGATGATGGGCATATAAATGTTATTACTTTTTATTATTCTATATTTTTCAATTTCTCAAAATAAAAAAATAATACAAGACCTCAAAACCTGATCGCATTTCACATTTGCTGAAACCCCATGCTATAGTCCCCATTACCTAGAGACATACAAATTCCTTTAGCATGATGCTCAAAAGTCTCATCCTGATCCCTATCCTCCTTTACAAACCCAAATATCAACACTTCACCCACCACCCTGCCTGTAAAACTAATCTTACTTTAACACCCACCACATATTAAACATTACACATATTTTCCCAGTGCCTTGTATTTGTTAGTGCTGTCTCTCACAAATGCAAATACCCCAACAAAAATGTTTACCTGCATCATAATATCACAGCACTATATATCATTCAAGACTCAGTTCAACTGTCACCTACTACTTATAGTACAATTTACAAACTACTTTTGTCATTGGTATTTCCACAGCACTTATAACTAGACAGGAATCTCCTCCCTTTAGCAATAAAACTTAATTTCTCAACACTTCTCACAGAGCCTGGCACACGCTAGTCAAATATTAAATGAACCGAATGAACATCTGAAACAATATTAAGGAACAGAGTAGAAGGAAATCAGTTCATTGACTTATTCAAAATTCTATTAAATCTACTGGACAAAAATAAAATGGTATTTAGCTTCTGAATCCAAATTTCACAAAAAACTAAAATAAAATACTATGCTTTTGCAAAGTAAAAAAATTTTGCATAAATAGTGCAATTCTATTAAAGTTAACTATGATCATACTCATACAGGATTAAGATGAAAATTAAATGCAATCTTGAAACGCCTTTCTTCTTTGATAAGTTTACTAATTTTCTAGAAAAGATTTCAATATGTCTCCATTGGTACTTCCCCTGAAATCAGTTATCATCCTAGCAAAAAGATCTTCTGCTCATGATAATAAATAATTTCTTTCTTTGATGTCTCAAAGTACCTGTCAGCAAGTGTTTTAAAGGGGGAAAATGTCTTTTAGAAATTACTGTATGGTTAAAAGGCAAATAGATTATTAGCTCCATCTGTGATGTATCCATGAAAGGGCTTGAGGACAAAGGTTTGGGATTCTAACAGATCTGGGTTAGAATCTTAACTGTGACACCTGTTTGTCGTTACTTAACCTCTCTAGGTCCCAATTTCCTCATCTGTAAAATAGAATAAAAATAAACT
This sequence comes from Panthera leo, assembly GCF_018350215.1. Classification (NCBI taxonomy): domain Eukaryota; kingdom Metazoa; phylum Chordata; class Mammalia; order Carnivora; family Felidae; genus Panthera; species Panthera leo. Next base: position 168,239,474 of record NC_056679.1, read on the forward strand.
ACCTCATATGATGGTTTTGAGGACTACTTATGTAAAACTGCACACTGCCTGGCACATTATAAATACAAAAAGAAAAACCTAACTATCAAATATTTTTAAATATCAACAAGTGACAGCAAAATCATGAAATGTAGCATTCAATAATAAGATAAAGCCCAGTATCTTTAGGTCACCTATTTTAGAGTGCCACATTCATGCACCGTGTCTACTGGAAAGTAAGTACCACTCTGGATGTAAGTAAATGCCTCGTCCATTAAGAGGGGAAAGGACAATGAAGGCAAGTATCTACTGTAAGAGACCTGGAAGTTTAAATGAGTATTTTGAAAAGGGAATCCCTCACAAATATAAATTATTTAAGTCTGGGATTACAAGTAAACTTATTTCACAAGGAGTATTTCAGAAATAAGATATAAGAAATGTAGTGGGGTGTTGGGGGTAAAAGGGGAACCAAATCCCTTAATACATTAACTCTAAGTTGAAAAGCAGAGTCAGGAAACGCAAGCCTTAATATAAATGCTGAATTAGCTACTGCTATTTAAATTCTGACGAAAATGTTTACCTCACATACTCCAGTTGATGATAACATGGTTACCAGTGTATTCACTTAGCTGCTGCAACAACCTCAAATCACAGCAAGCAGCAACCAGGAATTAAACTGTGAATAGGTGTGAAATCAGAATATAGTAGATGATAGCCTTAATTCAAATTGGTAGATTCCAGAAAGTAAACTCTGGAAGGAAGAGGAAGTAAAGTAAACTTTACAGAAGACTTCCTATTTTGGGGACCATAAAACACATTTGCTACTTTACCTCTTAATCTCATTTAATCTCTTTAATACTCATAAGAACACATCTGAGGTAGCATTATATCCTTTCTGCAAACAAAGAAATGAAAGTACAAAAATTAAGGTATCTAATCCAAGTCACATGACTAAGAAACCTTAGGATCAAGGTATGAACTGAGTTTAGTTCAACTCAAATAGGGCATTTGCCTCAATCACCCCTTGAAATGCTTCCAGGCTACAAGAAGGAGGTCTGAAGAGGTGAATTTAGATCCTACTTCATACATGTAAGCCTCCAAAAAATTATAAAATGAAAAAATAAAAACATTATTAAAAAATTATGGTAGCAGTCAAAGAACTCTATGCCATATAATTATAAAACTAATAAAATAACAATTCACCAGGAGACTGAAAAAAAATAAAAGTTCACAATTAACTCTCAGGACATCAAGTTTTAACCAGGAAACATTTATCACTTCCCTAAAACTTTCTAAAATCTATTCATAATACATTACTACTTTCTTGGTAATTGAGACACCCTATACTAGATCACAACCCAACTCTATAGAATAGAAGGTGTTAAAAAAATAGACCAAATAAACACAACACATATAGATCTAAATAAAATATACTGACCCTAGGACTTCACATAGAAGCTATTTTCTAAATAAATTATAAAATCTTAGTACTTTAAAGCATCAGGTTGGATGACAATTGACAGATAATCCATCTGATCTTGTCACAACTAAGTAAGAAGCTGCCCAAAGAGCTTCTCTGTCCAAAGAGTAAAGAAGAGGAATCTGGAGCAACAAGAGTAAAGAAGCAGAGAGAATACATTTAAAGAGGTGTCTAGATCATCAATAACTGTACATTTAAGTAAGTATGGATTAAAAAATAACTTTGTAGCCAGTACTGCACAGAAGAGATACAAAAGCTATCACTAAGAAGGGAGATAGTTGTATACAATATGCTAGAACCTCACTATAGTTGCATTCCTCAAATCTATTTCTAAAATCTATACCACAGTTTTATAGCAAATACAAAACATGTCATATAGGAGCATGGCAACTGTATCACTCAAAAAGAAGTAAAACAGAAATCTACTCTCTTTTGAGTAAAATTTTACATGGAAGTCCTCAATTCTTTGCCTCACCATAACTCACTGAGTCTTAAAATGTAAAGTCATTGTCCTCACTTTCCACCGGAATAAAACTCACTCCGATAAACACAGGAATCCTTCCCTAAAGTTTATCTTACTTAAATCAGTCCCACAAATAAGAATGTTCAAATATCTTTCTATTTTGTGTAAAATAGCAAGTTCATCTTTAACTTCTAAATATAACTAATATTTCAAATTATTTTAAGAAATTTTCCCATTAAAACCACCTAAAGAACAAAAATTGAAAACAAACCATAATACCTGCAGAAACTATGTATAAGCATTCTACCTTTATAGTTATATCAAGGACACAAAAGCGATGTCACTGAAATATACAAAGACAATGCTGCCATCTAAAGGCCAAGATACAATATGAAAAAAAATGTATACTCAAATACTGCCAATATATAAAAACAATTTGATATTTTAAAGTCAGCAAAGTTTACACTTTTAAAGAAACTCTATGCTATGACTATTTTTAGACTATAAACAAAATTCTAATACTCTTTTGAGAAGATTCAATTTAATAAGAGAATTAGCAAAACAATTTCATTAATGATTGGTATCTGCACAGGTCAAATTCTGTTGGCATCCTTTCAGACACAGCATTCTCCTAAATATCTCTATTAGTTGTTAACTTACAAAATCTGTCTTATTTAGTGATGTTTAGTGATATTTCCTACCTGTAATTACATATGGAGTATAAATATTTTTATAAATATATACTGCATAAAAATATAAAAGTATATAAATATAATTTGCCTTTAGCCAGACTGCTATTATTTCTACTCACCCCATTTAAAATATTTCTTGTTAAAAGACTAATAATAACAGTTCTCAGAGTGAAAACACCTGAACTACTTAAAATTATAGCTTTGCAAGGATTCAAATATTTCTCATTGTTCCACAAATTCTAAAACAACAAGGTGTAGCTCCTATGGGAGGATAGATAATAATTCAACTGTCCAGTATGAAGAGCTCAAATGTTTCTAAGATTCCTTTTCTAGAACTTTAAATTGAAGGAACTTTATTGAACCGAACTTTAAGATTTAGCAAAATTACTTCAAATTTCCAATGAAATCAAATGTTTACTGAATAACATGACATACAAAATTGATTTCCTTATCATTTAAGTATTTCATCTTTTTAATGAACCACAATAATAAGGAAAAATGTGAATGTAAGTAGAAACTTCAGAACACACACAATTAGTTCCTCTGGGGAACCACGGACTAAAAATGTTAATGTGTTAAGAAAAATGTTTCTCTGTGTTTACTCAACAAGGAAGCAAATATTAATCACCCAACAAATATTCCCAGTATGTGAAGAATATAAAAATCTCAAGTTGGGTTTACCATCCTTTCATTTCTCTTGAATGTAAAGTGGAAACCAACAGACAACAAATACAGACAGGATTTCATAAAAGTTACTAGTTTTAGTGTCGCTTATGGGTGAGCGTTTGTACTAGACAACGTAAGGACATTATGCCATTTAGTCCTCAGAGCTACAACCTGCAAGAAAACAGGTATTAGTAACCCTGTCTGCAGAAGAGGTTCATAGAGCAATTTCCCTAGAATCACAAGTGATTGTACACCAGGTTTAAAAAATTCACCCTCTGACCCAGAAAACCTTATTCATTCTATAAGATCATACTGCTTTAAGAGAGATTATTAAACCTGTAATAAATGTAAAGAGAAATGTGGAGGATTTTTACTATATAATTTCACAGGAAAATATAATTCTATGTGGTGATAAAAGCATTTCCTTTTAACTTATAGTGTTTTGATTTTTCTAACTGGAATCTTGTTTTAAAGTACATTATCTCATTTGAAGTGCTGATGGTTCTAGAGACCTTTTAAAACTTACATTAATTTATGAGACACATTTATCAAATATTGTAAACTGATCCCAAGAAGCAACAAAAAGATTCCTTTATTTGGGGAATACAATTAAGAGCAGGTCTCCTTTGAAAATATGCAACATATTCAGTACCACCTTGCCTACATTTTAAAGTACACGATTTCTCAACCTTGAGAAATCTACTAGTACCTCCCTAATGATAACCTGTTCTGTTAACTTTTACTAAGCACCCATCAAATCAAAATTTTAAAGGTTTGGAGTATTATTCAACCACTAAAAAAACTGAAGCTCTGATATATGCTACTACATGAATGAACCTTGAAAACATTATGCTATGTCCAAGAAGCCAAATACAATATACCACATACTGTGTGATTCCATTTGTATAAAATGCCTAGAACAGGCAAATCCACAGAGACATAAAGTAGATTGCCAGGTGCCAGGGGCTGGAGGAAGGGGGAAAGGAGTGACAACTAATTAGCAGACTTTCTTTGGGGGTAATGAAACTGTTCTAGAATTAGTGATGATGACTACACAACTTTGTGAATATACTAAAAACCATTAAGTCGCAATACTTTCAAAGAGTAAATTTTATGGCAGGTGAATTACATCTCAATAAAAGAAAATAAACAGCTGTAAATATATATATTAAGTATGAATGAGTTACACATGTATATCACTAAAATATAAAATCTATATAACTAAAAAGATTATCTGCCTCAGCTTACTGAATCTCATTTTTCACCACACTAAGTGAAAAGCTTTAGTTCACACGTACACATCTTTCTGAACCATAAAAAAAAAACAAAAACCTAACTACCTAGAATTATTACAATCCCTAGGAAATCAAAAGGAACAACCACCACAGACTTATGTTTAGCAACTAAATTTTATTTTTTCCAATTTACCTGAGTTAATTAATTGCCAGAATTTAGACAAAAACCTATTAGCACATGCTAATGAGGAATTTTTAACACACAAGTACCACATGCAAGTACCTACAGAGTTATAGGATCAATTTATAAAACCATTGTTTTAAGAGGATTCTTGTTTTTAAGTAGTATTTGCCTCTAAGCCATCAAAAGAAGCAGATAAAATTTTATTATAAGTTATAAAGAAATCAAAGGTTAGAAACAAAATTTTTAAAAATGAAGATTATAACAAGTACTTACTAATTTGTTTTCCTGCATGTATATTCTTTGTAATTTCAGACAGCCCTTAGCTATGACGATCATGCCTTCATCTGAGATCTTGTAACATTGGCCGAAATGAATATCTTTGAGTTCTCTGCACTTTGAGCCCAGCTGTAAACAAAGAGATTTAGCTGAATGCTCAGAAAATAACAAAGATAACATATTTCTAGTGGAATTTCCATATAATTTTTTAAATAGCCATACCAAAGTTAAATTAACTGCTTATAAACTACTTTTAAAATAAAGTAGAATGTAGGCGATCTATAACTTAAGATAGTATTGTGTAAGCCTTTTCATCTGCTAATTACTTCCCTGCTTCAACTACCTCATACTATATGCCCACCTAAGGCGTCCAGATTTCTTAACACCTCAAAATCACATCTGTATTTCTCTTGAGTCAATTATATTGTTACACTGGTGGAGCCCAGTTACAAGGAATAAAACAAAGTTCCAAGAAGCAAGGCAAAGGTCTAATGAGTGAAAGAATATTTAATTCATTAGATCTACTTCTACTCTTGACGACCCCAATGAATCATTTCCTTCCACTGGCTCATTACCCTGGGAAAAAAGAAAAAGTCTAAATATGCTGTCGGTAATATTTTAGAGTACTTATTTACACACTGTACTGCATAAACTGAAAACAAAAGGACTATTTCCTGATTGAAATTCCAACTGTACCTTAGTTACCAAACAGGTACAATGTTCCCATTAAAACCATCAAGTATCACAGAGAACAAATTATATACATTTCCTTTCAAAAGCCATAGTGTAGATGATCAAACTATAAATGAATGCTGTCTCATGAGTACTACATATGAATGGAGTCATTTTAGAGTTAAAATAAGCAATCTCCTTTAGTAACAACTTATACATCAAAAATTATCTAAAAAATTACATTAAATAATAAAACTCAGTGTCAGCAAAGATTCAAAGTGTGATGATATACCACTGGTAAGAGTGAAAATTAGTACTAAAAAGTTTCCTTGGAGGGGAACCTAGCATAAATGAAAAAAATTTGTGTAACTGAAAAATGTACAACTCAGCTTATAAATATTTGCAAAAAAATTAATGACAGAGGGATAGATAATTAGATAGATTATATGATAAAGTAAGCATACTAAAATGTTAATTATAGGGTGGTGGGTTAAATGGTGATGGGGATTAGGGAGTTAGGGAGTGCACTTGTCATGATGAGCATAGGGTAATGTATGAAACTGTTGAATTACTATATTGTACACCTGAAACTAATAAAATGCTGTATGTTAACTAACTGGAATTAATATAAAACTTTTAAAACATATAAAAAAGATATTATACAATCCAGATAGTGGGTATATGGGCATTCACTGTAAAATTCTTTCAAATTTTCCATTAATATAAATTTTTTCATAATAAACTGATGGAACAATTAAATAAAAGTTTTTGGTAAATTTTAGCTACAAGCAATTAGCAAATGGGAATTTTTTAAATAGTAAAATAGAGAAAACCTAAAGATACAAATAAGTGTTTTCATGAAGCTGAATATTGTACAGCCATTAAAATTGAACACTTGACAAATAAAAATTAAAATTTTATATGTTTTTAAAATATAATCCAACTGAATTTCTGTAAACAAATTATGCACATTTAAATATACATATGTGTATATGTGTATAGAAAAGAGAGTGGGGGCACCTGGGTGGCTCAATCAGTTAAGCATCCAACTTTGGATCCTCTGCCTCCCTCTCTCTCTGCCCCTCCCCTGCTCACACACTCTCTCTCTCTCCCAAAAATAAAAACATTTTTTTAAAAAATGTTAAAAAAAAAAAAAAGAAAAAAGACTGAAATGTACACCAAGGTTTTAATGGTGCATTTTTTTTCTTTTCTGCCTATCAATCTTCTCACATCTTTTTAAAAGTAAATGTTACTTTAGTAATTTAAAAAAACTTTAAAGTTCTGTTTCAAGTAAAGTAATGACATTATAACAAAGACATGCGAATTCCATTATTTTCCAGGGATACATAGTTAAACTATGTTATTTTCATCTAGACCGCACTATAAACAATTACATATTCAACTAGAAATGGAAGTTCCACAAAGACAGAAGTTTTCCTGTTAACTATCCCTGGTGCCCAGTGTCTTCTGCTTAACTCAGCTGATACTGAGTAAATATTCGCTGAATGAATGAAAAGGCTGATACATATATGTAAAGAAGCCTCTTTGAAAAATGGATGAATATAGGAAACCATGATTATGGTCTCATATCCAGTTAATCCAGGAATTCTAAATTGAGTCCACAGGTAGACTTCAGGGATTCCAGGAAAGCAGATGAGAAAAAAAAGAGTACATTTTTATTTTCATACTATCCTCTAAATGAACTCTAGCCTTTACTTCACTTATTAATGTAAACAAAAAAATCACAATAGTTTAGCAGTACATGTGATTTTGTAAACAATGGAAATCAAAGATAATTTCTTATAATATCACTGCTGTTGCAGCTATCATGAAATTCCATTTCTGTTCATCAGTATTCATTACACAACCAGATCTTATAATGCATAAAAGAGGCACATATATTTCTAGAACAAATGTATAATGGCACATTACTTACACCTAAGAAAGCTAATCCAAAGCCAACAGCAGGGAAGATGGAAAATCAACTTGATAATCACTACAAAACTCCTCATAGGCTCACATATGTCTGGCATTGAGGGCAAGGATGGCATTAAAAACACCAGAATTCTTGAAAGTGTAGTTAAGAAGTGGTTAACCACTCAGATCACCTACCCATGACTGCACAGCCTGATCTTGCCCACTCTCTCACAATAGCAAAAGACTGGAGTAAGTAAAACACAGGGTTTTTGGACTGAGGTGCACCATGCATAGCTCAAAGCAAAAGCATACTCCAGAAAATGTGGGGATGACATGAAAGTTTCTAAGGTGAAAATGAAGAAATTCAAATAAAGAATTCTGTAAGATGTTCCAGGATTAAAAGATAGTGACTTCTGGACTGAAAAAGCACATTCACATGTCCAGCACAAATGACAAAAACAGACCAATGACAAGGCAAATCACCATAAAATGTCAGAATTAAAGGGTATAAAAAAAAAGATTCTACAGACTTCCAGTGACATATTTCATATAAAAGACTGCTATTAAAAAGGCATCAAACTTCTTAATGACAACACTGAAAGAAAGCAATAGAGCAATGCCACCAAATTCTCAAGGACAAGTATTTCAAACCTAGAATCTATGCTCAGGATTGAGACTATGAATTAAGTATGAGTATAAAAAGGAGACATCTTCAGACACGCAAGTTCTCAAAAGATTTACCTCCTATATATTCTTTATCAGGAAGCTACTAAAATCTGTGCTCTACAAAACAAGAATACACCAAGAGAAAGAAGATACAACATCTAGGTAACAGGATATCTAATACAACCACAAGATCAGGAAAACCTTAAGGATAATGGTGAAGGTTAAATACTTTGATGACCACTAATGCAAGAGCACTTGTATACAAGAAGTCCAATGTGGACCCTACAGACTATGCCAGGCAAATCTGCTATATGAAGATATATATTAACTAAGTATCCACATATAGATATACTAATGCAACTGTGGAAAAGCTTTTGACTCCATTCATGATAAGACTATAAAACTCAGTAAATGGGGTGCCTGGGTGGCTCAGTCAGTTGAGTGTCTGACTTCGGCTCAGGTCTTGATCTCAGTTTGTGAGTTTGAGCCCCACATTGGGCTGACAGTTCGGAGCCTGGAGCCTGCTTTGGATTCTGTGTCTGCCCCTCCCCCACGCGTGCTCTGTGTGTCTCTCTCTCTGTCTCTGTCTCTCTTTCAAACATAAAATAAAAACATTTAAAAAATCATAAAAAGTCAGTAAACTAAATCGGATGAGAAGATTAATTTCAAGAACCACAAAATTCTATAGAGAAAAAAGGCAGGTATGTAATTATAAAATGTAAATACCAAATACTTAATCAAAATTATGGAAGAATTATGTTGGGAGGATGCGTGAATAGGAGACCGGGAAGGATAAGTAAGCTAAATTCTCATCTTCCATAGCAAGGAATCTGCCTAGATGGTCTAAAATGGATAAATCAAGAAAATACAGATAGGCGTAGAAGAGTAATGCTTCCTTCTTCTGGAGAAAGTTCAATTAGTCTAATTCCTTATCTCTCCACTGACTAGTTTGTGTTTAATACACTGGACATGTTCAGCTCATCTCTATCCTTCTTCCCCCTGGAAACAAACTGCCCACAGCAAACAAGCATGCACTTCTATATTTGCAAGGCCACTCTGCTGGTGTGGCCGAGTTGATGATGAGTGGGTCTGCTGGCCAACCTCCAGAGTTAACAAGCCCATTCTGTTCCATTTTAAGCAATATTCTCCAATCTAGCCTTTCTGAGTAATAAAGTTGACTTGATATTTTTTCCTCTGTCCCTATTACCTTCTCTTGTTAATTTGTTCAGATCCTAGGAAGTAAAGAGGCCTCAACACTTAGTGCACCAACCAGGACCACTGAAAAAATACAGAGGAGTCTATACAGGAGTGAATGAGGTATCTGGTAGGAATGCAGACATTAGTTTGTATGAACAGGTTGGTAGAATCTCATGTCAACACACGTAAGTCACACTGCTGCATCCTGCAAAAGAGTTTGAAGCTGATCACCTGGTATTTTGACTTATCAAGTGTCTTTTGGTTTTATATAAAAACAAGTGACTTTCCATAGAAGTAGAAGCAACATGGGCTTCAAGAGACATCAGCAGCAGGAGAGCCTCAGAAACTTATCAAAAAAGAGTGCCTCAGGGGATAATTACTGTCATTTAGTCTCACTGCAGAAACTGATGTTCTGTTTTAAACATCATCACTGGACATGATAGGCAAGACTGCATTTCCATCAGTACTTATTTGAACTAATCATCATTTTCCCAACCGTAAGTATCCTAAGGTTCCAGACCATCCAATCACCGGAGAGTCAATCATTTTACCCAATATATTTCCCAGTTCTGTTAATGTTGTTCAGATCTCTCAATGCTGCAATCATCTTGTCCATTGTCCATAGGAAAACATTGAGAGGGCATCAACCTATATGAATAGCCCTGTCACGATTCCCTAAATTTCATACAATTAGTCCTCTATCTAAAAACTATAGAAGTTGTATATAACTCGTCTAAAAACAGAATTCTCTATTCAGAAAGAGAGTGCTAGAGATATTAAAGCTCTGGCCCTACCAAAATGGAGAGATCTTGATAAGAACACTGGCTTTCAGATGAGACATGGAAAAGGTGGTACTATGGAGTAAGAACCAAGCCCCAGTATAGGGACTATTCTAGATTATTTAAGTTAAAGACGCTGGACTTTTCACTAATCTACCATATTAAAGCATATGACTGAGTATAAACAAGATCAAAATCATCATCCAGTAATAGTAATGCCTTTAAAAAAATTAACCTGCAGTTTCTAGTCCAGCAGGTAAGGAATTTAGAAGTCACCACTCCAGGGGCACCTGGGTGGCTTAGTCGGTTGAGCATCCAACTTCATCTCAGGTCATGATCTCATGGTTCGTGAATTTGAGCCCCGCATTGGGCTCTGTGATGACAGCTTGGAGCCTGGAGCCTGCTTCGGATTCTGTGTCTCCCTCTCTCTCTGCCCCTTCCCTGCTCACACTCTGTCTCAATCTCAAAAATAAAGAATTTTAAAAAAATTTTTAAAGAAGTCACCACTCCATACTAATAAGAAAGGAAAAAACTTAACTGAAAAATCAACAACTCTTCTTACAGAAATGAGGTTACAAGAAAAACCAGTGTCCCCAAAACTGGAGAGACAAAACGGTGGACACAGAAAAACAACTTGCCAGAGCAGAAACCCACTAGAAGACACCTCTACCGGAACTAATGCTAGGGTAGGAAACACTAAATTATAATCCATCTCCTCCTATATCAAGTAAATAATCTACCCCCATTATTCTTATCCCAGCAAAAATCAACACCTAAAGGATCTACAAACATCTCAAAATTATCTCCGTATTACTTCCCACCTCACCAAAGAACACTGTGAAATGATAACTACTCATCACCAGGTAAGAATACCTATCTGGTTGATGTTGACTAGATGAATATCAATACTTACCTTGGCTGGATACTGGAAAACTGCTGCCTGAAGGCCTTCCTAGGTAATGGAGATTATTAACCTTGTGGAATTTTACCTCCAACCACACCTCTCCATTTTCATTCAACCTGCCCTTTATTTCTACTTGAATCTGGCACCCATGTCAGGTGCAATCCTAACTCTCACTCTTCACTCAAGTAAATGGTCTTAGTAACCTAAGATATAGAACCCAAGTTTATCATTTAAGAGGTTCTGAATTTTGGGGCGCCTGGGTGGCTCAGTCGGTTAAAGTGTCCAACTCTTGGTTTTCCCTCAGGTCATGATCTCACAGTTTGTGAGTTCAAGCCCCACATCAGGCTCCAAGCCAATAGCTCTGAGCCTACTTGGGATTCTCTCTCCCTCTCTCTCAGCCCTTCACCCACTTGCATATGTGTTTGTGTCTGTCTCTCTCTTTCAAAATAAAGAAAGAAATTTTTTTTTAAAAGAGAAGTTCTGAATTTTTATCGACATCAGTTCAATATCTGGCTACCCATGAAAGGTAAAAATCAGATAAATAGTAATAGAAGACCCCTCTCTAACTCAGGAAGAACAATAATATATAAAAGGCACTCAGCAGTCAACCCTGAAGGCAAGTGTTTAATGAAAAGCATGCTGCTGGTCACTCCATCACCTAAAAAGAAGCTACTCCATCCATCCATTAAGCCATGGTTCATTTTCACATGTGACAGTAATCAGGAGTACAAATGGACTGAAGTAAACAAATATAACAGAAAATAGATTGCCCTTGATTAATTCTCTTCTTCTTTATAATAATTATTCAAGATTATTCACAAATTTGCTCTAAAACATCCGAAGGTATTTTTCAAATTTTTCTATAAAATGTTGGGAGGTGATTTTCCTAGCATCTCAAGTTTTAATTAAAATATTGCATACTACCCTTGGGCATTTATAAAAGAGAATTTGTTTTAAGAAGCCATCTGTTATTACCAGGTTATTTTTATAATTAAAAAAAACACCTTAGGAAGAATATACTTCAACGGACAATGAATTTAGACAACTGAAACCACAAAACTGGTGTGGGATAAAAACAAGAGTAGGTCTTCCAATGTCACATGAAAGTTGCTCAAAATCAGTATTAAGAAAATATTTTTAAAATATGCTGCCTTCACTAGAAAAGGAAAGTTATTCCTTCTACTTTCCATTCCCAATATGTCACTGCTGTAATTATTATCCACATGCAAATGAGAACAGTGAATAAAAGTCAATCCATATCAAAAATGCTATTTCAACACCAAAACACACCAAAAAAACCTTTGTCACGACTAATGTTTCAACTAAGAAAATACTGTGATTAAAACTTTTTCAACTTCATTTTTAAAACATAGAAAGCTATTAAGTGTCCATCAACAGATGAAAAGAAAAAATGTAGTTTATACATACAACAGAAAATTATTCAGCCATGAAAAGGAATGAAACTCTATTATATGCTACAACATATATGAACCTTAAAAACATAAGCCAGACACAAAATATTTACTGTTGCATGATTCCACTTATAGGAGACAGCTAGAATAGGCCTAGAATTCATAGACTCAAAACAGAGCTTACTAGGGCATGAGGAAAAAAGGAGGAATAGAAAGTAAATGTTTAACTGGTATGGAGTTACTAGTTGGAATGATGAAAAAGTTCTAGAAATAGATATTGGTGATAATCACACAATATTCTATTCTTAATGCCACTGATTTATATGCTTCAAAATGATTAAAATGGTAAATGTTATGTATATTTTATCACAATGAAAAAAAGGAACACATTGAAATAGCAAATGTCAACAAAACTTGAGAGAAAAAACTGCCAAGAGGCAGGGATGCTTGTTCCCAAATCTGTTTTTTCTAATTGTAATTTTTATAACACAATTGCGTTAAGAAAAATAAATAAATGACTTCAATAAGAAGGAAAAAAGAAAGCTGTAGCTATAAAAACTAGGTTGAATGTTTGCATTCAATAAAAGGAAGCCATAAAAAGCTGCTGTCATATTAGTTTTGGGTAAGACAACCATATGGTCCAACCTAGGATGGTTTGCCTTATGATCTCTTTACTTTAAGATGGTGCCAAAGCAATACACATTCAGCAGAAACTATTCTTCAAATTTTGAACTTTGATCCTTTTCTAGGTTGGCAATATGTAGTAAGATACACTCTCATGATGCTGGGCATGAGCGGGGAACTGCAATTCCCAGCCAGCCATGTGATCATGACAGTAAACAACCTGTACACTTAAAATCATTCTGTACCCATACATTCTATTTTTCACTTTCATACAGTATTCAATAAATTACATGAGATATCTGACACTTTATTATAAAATAAATTTTGTGTTACATGATTTTGCCCAAATGTAAGCTAGTGTAAGGGTTCTGAGCAAGTTTAAGGTCAGCTAGGCTGTGATGTCAGGTAAATTATGTATACTAAATGCATTTTTGACAGGGTATTTTCAATTTACAACAGGTTCATTGAATGCAATCCCATGGTAAGAAGATGTGTACTGGAAAGATCATATTCTGAATTAAGATGCACTCATATTCCTCTGTTAGTAGTTTTAAGTTCCTGTATCACTTAAATGAAAAAACAACTGAAAATCACGAAGGTGACAGCATTGTAATAGTTGAACCAAAGAAAGCCAAAACTCTAACTAGCCATTTCTAACTCAAGAAAAAGGCCTTAAACCTATATCAAAAGAGTCATGAATGAATTACATTTATATTGCTTTTTAATTAAAATGTTTATGACACACACTGATTTTTGTGATTCCTTAATTTAATTAATTTTCAGTTAACTGACCAACTTCCATTCTCAGGCCCATCATCAGGCTTATAATGAATTATAATAATGCCTACCTATACCTCACAGAGTTGCTGAGAAGATTAAAAATGACACTGCACATAGAAATGTTAATTAGCATACTGTAAGGCATATAAAAGTGCTTAATAAATGTTGTATATCATTATTAATCATTATTAATGGGTAAAGAAGGAAGCTATTACAAAACTATTCATTAGGATCCATGGGAAAGGAATGTTTTAGAAATGCTATACAGATGAATTTCCTGAAAAAAAAAAAGCCTCTTGACATTTATATAAAAGCTCTACATTTCTAGTTATCACATGATTCAGAGATCAAAAAATTGAAAGAGAATATTAGCTCCATACCTTCCTAGCTATGTGAACCTGGGCAAATAACTTACAAGAGATTCCATTTTTCATCTTGAAATACCACCTCAGTTTTGTTGTGAAGATTAAATTGTGTAACATATATAAAAAGAACCCAATATATATTTACTTCCTTTTGCCAATTGTGATGCTAATGTAGAAAGAATACCTAAAATATCCTTTAACTAAACACAACACATTTTGCCAAAAAAGGTTTTTCAAGATCTCTAGTTTTTCAGTCTTATTATTAAACATCAATCACCATTATGAGGGTAAAATGTGTGCCATGTCATCTGTAAAGTGGAGGGAATGAACTGAGTAGATTTAGTATGAATTCTAGACACCCCTGGATATGAGTCAGTCCTATCACTTACTACTTCAACCTCAGATAAATAACTTACAATCCCTCTATAACTGCCTCCTCATCTCAGAATAGATGTGAATCAAAAGAGAAATTTAATATGAACATGTAGTTAGAATATATAAACAGTGCCTGACACATAGTACATGCTCAATATACACCTCTTCATTCCCTGACTGAACATCATTGGAACATGTAAAGATAGATTAGGGGAGACTGACATTTTCCTTTATCTTACAGAAATTTTGAATCTAAAAACAATTAGATATTTTATTTTTTTCCTTTACTGTGATAAAATGTATAGAACATAAAAATTGCCATTTTAGTCATATTTAGATATACAATTTAGTGACATTAATTACATTCACAGTGTTATGCAACCATCACCATGCCTCCTTCCAAAACTTTATCACTCCAAACACTCTACCTATTGATTTTTTTTTTAATGTTTATTTTTGAGAGAGAGAGACAGAGCACGAGCAGGGGAAGGGCAGAGACAGAAAGGGAGAAACAGAATCTGAAACAGGCTCCAGGCTCTGGGCTGTCAGGACAGAGTCTGACACGGGGCTCGAACTCGGGAACAGTGAGATCATGACCTGATGAGATCATGACCTGAGGCGAAGTCAGATGCTTAACCGACTGAGCCACCCAGGCACCCCAACGCTCTACACATTTAGCAAAAAGTCCCCATTCCTGACTTCCCCTATCCCCTGAAAACTCCTGTTTACATTACATCTCTGTGAATTTTTCTATTCTGGGTATTTTATGTAAGTATAATCATACTATATTTGTTCTTTGTATCTAGCCTACTTAACTTTGCGTATGTTTTCAAGGTTCATTCATGCACTAAGTAACATGTATCAGCATCTCATGCTATTACATGGCTAAATAATATTCCATTATGCATATATATTTTCTGTTTACTCATTCATCTCTTAATAGACATTGGGTTGTTTCCACACCTTGACTATTATGAATAATGCTACAAAAACTAATAAACAAGTATCTACTTAAGTCATCTTTTTCAATTATTTGGGGTATATTTTGAGGGCACAATTGCTGAGTCATATGTTGACCCCGTATTCAATCTTTTGAAGAACCACCAAACTGTTTTCCATACGAGGCACACCATTTTATATTCCTAACCAGCAATGTACAAAGTTCCAGTTTCTCCAAATACACAAAGCCACACTGCGTTATTTCGTTTTGTGGGTTTGGGCTTATTTACACGAGAATAGGTATAAACTGGTATCTCATTGTGGTTTTGATTTGCAATTCTCTAGTGGCTAATGATGTTAAGCATCTTTTCATGTGCTTCTTGGCTATTTGTATCTCCTCTTTGGTAAGGTCTATTCAAGCATTTTGCCTGTCAACTGAGTTTTGGGGACGGCTTCTGTTGATGTTGAGCTGTAATAGTCCTCTATATAGTCTACATATTAAACCCTTTTCAGATACACGATTTGCAAATATTTTCTCATATTTTGTGGGTTGCCTGTTCACTCTCTTGATAATGTCCATAGAAACACAAAAGTTTTTAATTTTAATCAAGTCCAGTTTATCTGTTTTTTACATTTGTTGCCTGCCTTTTTGGTGTCGTATTTAAGAAATCATTACCAACTCCAAAGTCCTAAAGATATACACCTATCCCTTCTTCAGAGTGTTATAGTTTTGGCTCTTAAATTCAGGTCTCTGACCCATTTAATTTCTGTATATGGTATAAATAATCAAATTTCTTTCTTTTGTATGTGGACATCCAATTTTACCAGCACTTTTTTTTTGAAAAGTGTTCTTTCCCCCACTGAATGGTCTTGGCATTATGGTAAAAAATCAATTGACTATAGATGTGAGGGTTTACTGGACTCATAATTCTATTCCATTTTTCTATACATCTGTTCTTCCACTAAGTATCACACTGTTTCAATGACTATACCTTCATAAGAAGTTTTAAAATTGAGAAGTATGACTCCTCCAACTTTGTTCTTCCTATTCAAAAATGTTGTGGCTGTTCTGGGTCCTTTAAAATTCCTTATGAATTGTATAATGAGTTTTTTTAATTTCTGCAAAACCACCAGTGGAATTTTAATGGGGATTACATTAAATCTGTAGATCATTTTGGGTAGTATTATCCTCTTAAAAATACTGTCTTCCAATTCAGGAGCTCAAGATGTCTTTCCATTTATTAGGTGTTTTTTAGTTTCTTTCTAACCTGTTTTGTAGTTTTCAGTGTGTAAGTCTTGCATGTGCTTCGCTAAATTTGTTCCTTAATATTTTATTTGTGCAGCTATGGTAAACGCAATTATTTTCTTAATTTCTTCCTTGGATTTTTCACTGCTAGTTTGCAGAAATGCAACTAATTTTTGCACACTGATTTTGTATCCTAGAACTTCGCTGAATACTTTTATTAGCTCAAACAGTTTTGGGAAGAGTTTTTTTAGGGTCTACTCTATATACAGTCATAGCTCATTTTATTGTACTTCATCTTATTGTACTTCACAGTTATTTTTTAACAAATTTACAACCCTGTATTGAGCAAGTCTATCAGCACCATTTTTTCAACAGCATTTTCTCATCTTATGTCTCTGTGTCACATTTGGGTAAAATTCACCATATTTCAAACATATTCATTATTATTATACTTGGTATGGTGATCTGTGATCATTGATCTCCAATGTAACCATACCCATATAAGACGGCAGACTTAATTGATAAATGGTACATATGTTCTGACTGTTCCACCAACTAGTTGTTTTCCATTTCCCCCACTCTCCTTGTGATTCTTGGTCTCAGGACCATGAGTTCAGCCCCACACTGGGCAAAAAGCTTTTTTACAAAAAAAAAAAAAAAAAAAAAAATCTTCCAGAAAGGATTCACCATTCTAGACATCATTAAGAACATTCCTGATTCATGGGAAAAGGTCAAAATATTTACATTAATGGGAGTTTGGAGGAAGTTGATTCCAACCCTCATGGATGACTCTGAGGGTTCAAGACTTAAGCAGAGGAAGTAACTGCAGATGTGGTAGAAATAGCAAGAGAACTCGAATCAGAAGTGGAGCTTGAAGATGTGACTGAATTGCTGCAATCTGATGATAAAACATTAACAGATGAAGAGTTGCTTCTTATGGATGAAGAAAGTGGTTTCTTAAGAGAACTGCCAGAGCCACCCCAACTTTAAGCAACCACCACTCTGATCGGTCAGCAGCCAACAACACCAAGGCAATCAGCAAAAAGATTATGACTCCCTGAAAGCTCAGATGATGGCTAGCACTTTTTAGCAATAAAGTATTTTTTAATTAAGAAATGTACATTATTGTTTTAGACATAGTGCTATTGCACACTTAATAAATTACAATTAGCATAAGCATAACTTTTATATCCACTGGGAACTTAAATTCATTTGACTTGCTTTATTGTAATTTGCTTTACTGTGGTGGTCTAGAACCGAACCTGCAGTATCTCTGAGGTGTGCCTATATAAAACCATGCAAACTGAGATAGTTTTACTTCTTCTTTTCCAATTTTGAAGGCTTTTATTTCTTTTTCTTGCCTAATTACTCTGGCTGGAATTTCCAGTACAATGTTGAAGAGAAAAAGCAAAAGTGGGCATCGTGGTTTCATTCTTGAACTTAAGGGAAAATTTTTCAGTCATTCACCATTGAGTATGATATTAACAATAGTTTTGATGTATATGGCCTTTATTACGCTGAGGAAGTGTCCTTCCATTCCTAGTTTATGGCATGATTTTAACATGGAAAGATACTAGAATCACCAAATGCATTTTCTACACCAAGTAAGATGATTATGTGAGTTCTTCCTCCATTCTAGTTATGTGATATAGCACACTGATTGATTTTCATCAGTGGCTTGATTGAGCCACCTTTGCAATCAAGGAATAAATCACACTTGGTCATAATACATAATCCTTTTAATATGTTTCTGGCTTCTGCTTGCTATTTTTTTGACATTTTTTTGCATTTATACTTATCAAGGATACTGTTCTGTAATTGTCTTTTCTGGAAGTGTCTTTGGCTTCAAAATCAGGCTAATGCTGGTCTCATAGGAGTTAGGAAGTACTGCTTGCTGCTTCTTAAATATTTTGGAAAAGTTTAAGAAGGAACGGTATTAATTCTTTATATGCTTGAGGAAATTCATGAGGGAAGCCATCTGGTTTCTGTCTTTTCTTTTTGGAGAGGATTTTTATTACTGGTTCAATCTCCTTACTTGTTGTAGAAGATTTTCTACTTCTTCTTCAATCAGTTTTTGCCATTTGTGTATTTCTAGCAATTTGCCCATTTCATCTAGGCCACCCAGTTTGTGGGTGTATTGTTGCTCTTAATTTTCTTATAGAACTGTTATTATTTCTATAAAGTTGGTGGGAATGTTCATGCTTAAATTTCTGATTTAGTGAATTGAGTCTTCTTTGTTTTCTTACTCAAAGATTTGTCATTTTTGTTAGTATTTTCAGAAAAACTAGTTTTCTGTTTTCTGCTTCATTTATCTCAGATCATTATTTCCTCCCTTCTGCTAACTTCTTTTTCAAAATCCTTCAGGTGTACATTTAGGTTACTAATTTCATATTTTTCTTTGTAATGTAAGCTTTCACAGCCATGAAATTCCCTCTGAGCACTACTTTTGTTGCATCCCATAACTTTTTGTGTATTGTATCTTAATTTTCATTCATTTCAAGGTATTTTCCAATTTCCCTTATCATTTCCTCTATAACCCAATGGCTGTAGAAGAGTGTGTTGCTTAACTTCCACATATTCATACATTTTCGAATTTTCCTTTTGTTACTGATTTCTAGATTTGTTTCACTGTGATCACAGAAGAAACTTGCATGATTTCAATCTTTTCAACTTTCTAAGACTTGTTTGTGGTCTAATCTTGAAAATGTTTCATGTGTACTTGAAAAGCATATATATTCTATTGTAGAGTGTATTATATATGTCTGTTAGGTATAATTGGTTTATAGCACTGTTCAGGTCCTCCATTTCTTCGTTGATCTTCAGTCTGGTTGTTGTAGCCATCACTGAAGTGTAGTATTAAAGTTTCTAATTATTAATGGAGAATTACCTATCTCTCCCTTCAAACCTTTCCACTTTTGTTTCCTATATTTAGGAGCTCTGTTATTAAGTATATATATGCTTATAAATGTTCTATCTTCCTGAGAAATTGAAACCCATCAATATATAATGAGCTTCAGTGTCTACTATAAACTTGTTTGACGTAAAATTGATTTTTTTCTGATGATAATACAGCTACTCCAACCATCTTTGGTTATTAGCATTTGAACAGAATATCTTTTTTTTTTTTTACTTAAATTCAAGTTAGTTAACATATAGTGTAGTATTGATATCAGTAGAATTTAGGGATTCATCACTTACATGTAACACTGAGTGCTCATCCCAACAAGTGTCCTCCTTAATGCCCATCACCCATTCAGCCTATACCTCCACCCACCTCTCCTCCAGCAACTCTCAGTCTGTCCTCTATAAAGTCTCTTATAATCTGCCTCCCTCTCTGTTTCTATCTTATTTTTCCTTCTTTCCCCTATGCTCATCTGTTTTGTTTCTTAAACTGTACATCTGAGCAAAATCACGTGGTATTTGCCTTTCTCTGACTTATTTCACTTAGCATAATACTCTCTAGTTCCATCCACATTGTTGCAAATGACAAGATTTCATTCGTTTTGAATGAAACAATGGCTGAGTAATATTCCATTATACATGTGTGTCACACATGTATCCATCAGTTGATGGACATTTAGGTTCTTTCCATAATTTGGCTATTGTTGATAGTGCTGCTATAAACATGGGTGCATATGCCCCTCTGAACCAGTATTTTTGTATTCTTTGGATAAATACCTAGTAGTGCAATTGTTGGGTCATAGAGTAATTCTAGTTTTAACTTTCTGAGAAACCCCCACCCCATGAGCTTTCCAGAGAATACATACAAATGGCTAACAGACACATGAAAAAATGCTCAGCATCACTCATCATCAGGAAAATACAAATAAAAACCAGAATAAGATACCGCCTCCCACCTGTCAGAATGGCTCAAATTAACAACACAGGCAACAACAAATGTGAGCAAAGATGCAGAGAAAGGATAACCCTCTCACACTGTTGGTGGGAATGAATGGAGTATCTTTTTTCCATCCTTTACTTTCAACTTCATTCTGTCTCTATCAAAAAATGAGTCTCTTATAGACATGATAGGTACAGTTATCTTCTTATCCATTCTGCCAATCTTTGTCTTTTACAGTATAATCTAACTTTTTTTTAAGTAGACTCCACACCCAATGTGGGGCTTGAACTCATGACTATGAGATCAAGAGTTGCATGCTTAGGGGCACCAGGGTGGCTCAGTTGGTTAAGCAGCTGACTTCGGCTCAGGCCATGATCTCACAGTTCATGAGTTCAAGCCCTACACTGGGCTTGCTGCTTTCAGCACACAGCCTGCTTCAGATCCTCTGTTGCTCTCTGTCCCTTCCCTGCTCGCACTCTCTATCTCTCAAAAATAAATGAACATTTATTTGGGTTGCATGAGTGGCTTAGTCAGTTAGGCGTCTGACTCTTGGTTTCAGCTCAGGTCGTGATCTCACAGTTCATGAGTTTAAGCCCCACATTAGGCTTTGAGCTGGTGGTGTGGAGTCTACTTGGGATTCTCTCTCTTGCTCCCTCTCTCTGTCCCTCCCCTGCTTGCACTGTGTCTGTGTCTCTCAGAATAAATAAACTTAAAAAAAAAAAAAAAAAAAATGAACGTTAAAAAAAAAAAAAAGGAAGAACTGCTTGCTTAGGGCACCTGGCTGGCTCAGTCGGAAGAGCATGTGACTCTTGATCATGAGGTTATGAATTCAAGCCCCACATTTGGTGCAGAGAGAACTTAACATCTTAAAAAAAAAAAAAAAGTCACATGCCCTACGACTGAGCCTGCCAGGTGCTCCAATTAATCTATTTGACTTAAAGTAACTACTGATAGGGGTGCCTGGGTGGCTCGGTGGGTGAAGTGTCTGACTCTTGGTTTCAGATTAGTTCATGATCTCACAGTTTGTGTGTTCAAGCCCATCAGGTTCTGAGCTGGTGGTGGGACTCTTTCTCTCCCCACTGCTCTCTGTCCCTCCCGTGCTCTCTCTGTCTCAAAATAAAATAAACTTTAAAAATTAAAAAAATAAATAAATAAAGTAACTACTGGCAAGGAAGGATTTACTTCTGCCATTTAGAAACTATTTGCTTACTGTAGGTCTTAAATGTTTTTTGTTCCTCAATTCCTCCATTACCACATTTTTTGTATTTAATAGATTTTATGCAGTATACCATTTGATTCTCTACCCATTACTTTCCTACACATATTTCAGTTATTTTCTTAATGGTTACCATGGAGACTACAATTAACATCATAAACTTATAATAGCATAATTTGAACAATATCAACATAATGTCAACAGTATACATGATGGTGCTATGTCTCTACTCCTTCTACTTACAGTATTATCATAGATTACACTTTTACACATTACATGACCATTAACATAGATTTATAATCTTCATTCTATACATTTGCTTTTCTTCAATCACATAGGAAAAAATGAGGAGTTACAAACCAAAAGTGAAGTAAAACTATCTTTTATATTTACCTATATAGCTATCATGCTCTTTTTAGCATTTCATGTAAAGCAGATTTACTAATGATGAATTCCTTTTTTTTTTTTTTTTTTTTTTTTGATTTTTTTTTTTTTAAGTAATATCTAATACCCAATTCAGGGCCCAAATCTACAGCCCCAAGATTAAGAGTCACATACTCCACTGACTGAGCCAACCAGGTGCCCCTTCCCTCACTTTTTGTTTACCTGAGAATATCTTAATGTTGACTTCATACTTAAAGAATAGTTTTGTCAAATATCAAATTGTTTGATATTTTCTCTCTCAGAACTTACATCAGCACACTGCTTTCTGGTTCCAAGGTTTTGCATGAAAAATCAATTGTTAATCTTATTAAAGATCCCTTGTATGCTAAGAGACACTACTCTTGTTGCTGCTTTCAAGATTCTCTATTTGTCTGTGGCTTTTGACAATCATACTATCATGTGTCTCATTGTAGGCTTCTTTGAAATTAATCTGCCTGGAGTTCATTGAGTTTCTTGGATATACAGATTCATGTCTTTCACATCAAATTTGGTACGTTTTAGTAATTATTTCTCCAAATATTCTTTCTCTTTCTCTCTCCCTTCTCCTTTTGGGACAATCATAATGCAAATGTTGTTCTCCTTAGTGATATCCCACAGGTCCTTCAGGCTCTATTCACTTTTCCTCATTCTTTTTTTCTTTTTCTTCTCAGACACAATAATTCACTTTGTTTCATCTCCAGGTTCACTCATTCTTTCCTGCCTACCCCTATCTGATGCTGCATCCCTCCAGAAAATTTTTTAATATCAGTTATTGTACTTTTTAGCTCCAGAATTACAATTTAGTTCCTTTTGATAATTTCTAGATCTTTATTACTATCTCAATTTGTTGATACATCATTTTCTAGAATTCTTTTAGTTTCTAAAACTTTTAGTTGTTTGTCCATACTTTCCACTAGCTCTTTGAGCATGTTTCCAAAAATTGATTTAAAATATTTGCCTATGGAGCACCTGGGTGGCTCAGTTGGTTAAGCTTCTGATTCCAGCTCAGGTCATGGTCTCTCATGGTTGTGAGATCCATTTGTGAGATCCTTTGCCAGGCTCTGGGCTGAGAATGGAGACTGCTTAAGATTCTCTCTCCTTCTGCCTTTTTCCCCCACTCCTGTGCACTCTCTCTCTTTCTAAAAATTAAAATTATATGTATTTAAAAAAGAGCCATGAAAATCTGAAGCAAACATCTAATCATAAATTTATAGGTTCCAAGATATCTTACATTCTAGAGAAGTTGTAGAGGTTAGATAAATTCATGGTACTTGATTGGCATATTAACTCTTGTTCCTTAAAGGACTTTTTATTTTCCCTCTATTTCAATCATAGTTATCTTATTCTTACCACAAACACCCTTAACAGTCTGCTCAACTGTTCATATTATATCATGTTTAAAAATACAACAGATTTAGTCAACTTTATAAATACACAGACCTCTATAAATGTCTCATTATAAAGTATAATTTGCCAACAGATTTCTATCACAAAAAAAATCATGCCATGTCAACAAAATTTATAATTTCCCGTTAAAGATTAATTTGTTCTAATACATATAAGAACTTCATTCCACTAGTGGGTGATCGTATATATAGCAGAAATGATCAGGACAGATATTAAAACAAATAACGGTGTTATTGCACAATTTGCCTTTGCAGACAGAACAGTCTGCATTTTACCATTTTTAATACATAAATTAGATTGACACACCCAGTACTGCTTAAGACAGAATCTCCCCAAATTCCTTCTAATACTGAGCTTTCAATTAATTCATATGTAATGTTTAAATTTAGCGATCTTCTTCTAAGTTCATTTCAGATCAGATTTAAATCTAGGACTTTGCCAATATTCTGCTTTTACTGGGAAGTGTCAGGACTACACCCCACTTCTAAATTTAAACTTTAATCCTAACAAGTTCTTGAATGAAATTATTAATTAACTCTTTCTTTCAAAAATGTTTGTCAAGAAAACCGTAGCTGGAGTGGGAAACGTGCAGGGCCTCTGCCCTCACAGAGCAGGCCCCCTTATTCAAAGTCTTTTGGAGTGGGAAAGTCAAAAGATGGAAGAGATTTTTGAGAATCTAAGCTTTAAACCCCAGTTCCACCACTTGCTAAACATTAGGCAAGTTAATTAATCTTTCTAACCTTTAATTTCTCCCTTTACAAAATGAGTTTAATACCAACTATTTCACAAAGTTACTTCAAGGGTTACATGTTAAAATACAGTAAGTACCTAGTACAAAACTGGGAACATTACTAAATATTCACAATATTCACAAATCTAGAGCCTGGCACATAGAATCCATTCAATACTCATGAATGAATAATCCACTCTGAGACAAAAAAATTTTAAATGGCATTTCCAAAGGAAGTGCATCAAAGATAAAATATAGTATTTTAATCCAATTATTGTTCCAAATATGGGTAATGAGCAGCTTTTACTTCATTCTACACTCCTTAATTTGGACTTTCATTTATGCTTTAAAATATGTATTTTGAAGCACATAAGTATATCATCTAGTAATGTAAAAGGGGAATTAAAAGTCAATTTTTAAAACCTCATACTAACCCAAAATGCATACTATTGGAACCTAAAGCCAAATTTGGTATAAAATTTAACTAACAAAAAAATAAATAAAATGGCTTGTCCCAGAAATTCAGGCACTCACTACAAAACACACCAAAGTTATTTATCAATTTTACTGAACCAACCACTCATGGGTACAAAAAACAAGATGGCTTATTTTAGTCTCTGAGCATTATTTTTAACATATAATAATGTGTTAAAGTGTAGCTTCAAGCAAACATTTTGAGTTAATCAGAGTAAAACCATTTTATAGATGCTAATATTTACCTGTTTGAGTCCTTCATCAGTAAGTTTGTCCTGGTTGCCTACATGAACTTTCTGAAGTAAAGGACAATGAGAGGCAACCGCAATAATAGAAGTGTCAGAAAGCTGTTTACACCTGTAGGCTGTATACCTAAGAAGTCCAGGACACTTAAATGCTAGAACACATACGCCTGTATCAGACATACTGCGACAATCAGAAATGTTGATTTCAATTATATTCTGACTTCTTGATGCAATTTTTTCCAATAATTCATCAGTGACCTAGGAGGAAAAAAAGGAATAAGTTTAAACTTTTGCTAAAAGTAGAAACTTACTTTCCATTCTTTTATTAAGTTTTCCCCCAATAAGTAATAATTAGATTACAGCATGAAAACCACAATCAAAAGAAAACCTTCTTATTGAATATTAAAGCATAACAAGAACTGTGGTATAGTATAAAATGCATACTTAGTCTTTGTTTCTAATTCCTAGAACAGAGCCTCCACAACTCTTGGAATTTCCTGATTGATAGGAGTGTCCTTTGTTATTCATAACAAGCCCCTTTTGACCACACCTGAGTTTATACTAATGAAATGACTTAAACGGGGGCCCCTAGATGATACCTTTAGGATGAGGTCTGGTCACCAGAAAAACCATGTGATTAGAAAGTGGTAACTGTCAGCCTCAACCCCTGACTTCCTGGGAGGGTACAGGAGCTAGAGACTAGGTTAGAAAAACTTTTCAACAATGAAAATTGAAGAGCTTCTAGGTTGGCGAACACCTTAAGGAGCCAGGAGGGTGACAGGCCCACAGACTCTATGGAAGCTCCACATCTTCTCCACCCCCCGTACTTTGTCCTAGGCATCTTTTCCATTTGGCCAGTCCTGAGCTGTATCCTTTACAATAAACCAGTAAAAGTATTTTCCTGAGTTCTGTAAGTCATTTTAGCAAATTATCAAACCTGAGGAAAGACTAGAGGGAACTCTTGAAGTCACAGCTGGTCAGTGAGAACTACTGGTGACTCCTGGGACTCATGAGGGGTATATGAAGAGGGGACAGTCTTATAGGACTAAAGCCCATAATCGGTGAGGTCTGCATTAACCCCAGGAGTTGGTGTCAGAATTGCACTGAATTGTTAGATACCCAGTTATTATCAGAGATTTTTTTAGAATGAAAAAAACTCCACACATCTGGTGTCATAAGTGGTATGGAAAAACACCAAGCAAAAATATATGTGTTAATTTTCATTGAAAGCCTAAGATCTATCCTTATCAGGAAAGTTACTTTAACTTTCAAAGTTAAATTTTGAAAAAGTTTGAATACACAAAATTATACTGAGATTTTAATTGCTTTGTTTTCTATTTTTAACCCAGCAAACAGTGTGTATCAGTCATCACATTATATGAATTGTAACTTATTATACCTAGTATTAGATGATCCCTACCACAAAATATAAATTTTAATTGTTTTACTACTTTTTAATTTAAACTTTATTTTTTATTTTTTTAATATACATTTATTTTTGAAAGAGAGAGAGAGAAAGAGACACACAGAGTACAAGTGGGGAAAGGGCAGAGAGAGAGGAAGACAGACTCTGAAACAGGCTCCAGGCTCTGAGCTGTTATCATAGGGACTGATGTGGGACTCAAACTTGGGAATGGCGAGATCATGACCTGAGCTGAAGTCACCACTTAACCAACTGAGACACCCAGGTGCCCCTTTAAAAAAAAAAAAAAAATTAACGTTTATTCATTTTTGAGACACAACGAGAGACATAGCATGAGTGAGGGAGGGGCAGAGAGACAGGTAGACATAGAATCTGAAGAAGGCTCCAGGCTGTGAGTATCAGCACAGAGCCTAACACAGGGCTCGAACTCACAGATGCAGAATCATGACGTGAGCTGAAGTAGGACACCAAGCCAAACAGGCGTCCCTTTACTACTTCTATCAGAATACTACCTCATATATATATATAGAAAATACATCATTTTGTTTATGAACACATCCAAGATTACATACAAATGTCCATATCAAATACCTTTTATCAAAAAAACCCTCAAAGCTAGAGGTGCTTTAAGTGTCCAACTCAGCTCAGATCATAATCTCAGGGTTCATGGGTTTGGGCCCCACATCAGGCTCTGTGTTGACAGCTCAGACTGGAACCTGCTTCAGATTCTGTGTCTCCCTCTCTCTCTGCCCCTCCCCTGCTCGCACTCTGTCTCTGTCTCTCAAAAAAATAAATTAAAAAATGTTAAACAAAATTTGTTTTAATTTATATAAAAAACATACCTCAAAGCTAAGTATGAGTAACCTTAGAATTCATGTGGTAAAAAACTCACATGGCCGTCTGAATTTTAAACATAATTTTTAAAAAATCAACCTGTACATATTCTATACCCAATCATGGAATAAGTCACAGGGATGAAAGGTACAGCATAGGGTGTATAGTGAATGGTGTGGTAATAGCCTTGTACAGTGAGAGATGGCAGCTACACTTGGGATGAGCACATCATTACGTATAGAGTTGTCAAATCACTATGTTGTACACCTGTAAAAGTATACTTCAATAAAAAATAAGTAAGTAAACAAATAAAAAAGAAAAAGAGGGTTAATATTATTCAAGTCCCCTGAGTACAAATAATGGTCAAAGAAGATGCACATGATGAAATTTATTTATTTTTTTTTAATTTTTTTAACGTTTATTTATTTTTGAGACAAAGAGAGACAGAGCATGAATGGGGGAGGGGCAGAGAGAGAGGGAGACACAGAATCGGAAGCAGGCTCCAGGCTCTGAGCGGTCAGCCCAGAGCCCGACGCGGGGCTCGAACTCACGGACTGCGAGATCGTGACCTGAGCTGAAGTCGGACGTTTAACCGACTGAGCCACCCAGGCGCCCCGCACATGAAGAAATTTAGAACAGAAGTAAAGAACTGTAGTGCTGAGGAGCACTAAAAGTAAGAGACAAGGCTGAAACTACCTTTATGCTCCCTGGAAAAAGCATAAATATAGACAGTTACCTTCAAAGTTAAAACCTGGACATAGCTCTCCTTTTATCTTTTCTTCTTTTTTCATCTCCAGACATAACTACCAATAGAAGGGTAAAGCTATTCTTAGCCTGAGTTTGTAACAAACAGCTCAGATATCCAAGAGTACTAAAGAGCCAATGGATTATTTCACATTACTTCTTTCCAC
The DNA here is from genome assembly GCF_018350215.1 of Panthera leo. Classification (NCBI taxonomy): domain Eukaryota; kingdom Metazoa; phylum Chordata; class Mammalia; order Carnivora; family Felidae; genus Panthera; species Panthera leo. Next base: position 168,267,829 of record NC_056679.1, read on the forward strand.
TCTACCAGCCACAATAACTAAATACTCACTATTCTCCCTGGACACAAATTTCATGGACCCAGGCAGGGAAATGACTAATTCCGTAATTATTTCAGCTTCTAACCAATGAGGCAGAAAAACAAAAAGAAAACTTACACATAAATGTCCAGGATTTGCTTATTTTGTTTAAAGTGAACGAGTGATACACACACACACCCCCCACGTAAACTAGTAGTGGTATGCTGCATGCAGTTGGCTTGTACCAACTCACAAGAGCCTGCAATGTGTACCTCTTTCCAAATCAGGGACATCACCGCATTCAGTGATACCACATCCGTAGCCTCAAATAGGCCATGGTGGGAGCATTTGCACCACAAAAACTAGCAAATATTACAAATTACAGCTTTCTATTTGTTTGTTTTTGAAAGGAGTTGTTAAACATGTGGCAGCACACCAGTACCTAACAGTATCATGGATTTAGAACAGGTTCAGTACTCCAATAAAATCCTACTCTTATTGAATATTTTTATGCATTTCAATGCCAAGTTCTAACAATCAAGTCCAAAAGAAGTTCTAACAACCAAGTCCAAGTCCAAAAGAAAAAAACAACAAGTCCAACAAATTGTATGTAATAAGCACTATTAACTCTACCTTTTTTCCTAACTTATGCCACCATATGAACACATTGGGCAGCCAGGCAATAGGGAAGATTAGAAAATTAATCAAAAGGAAAATAAAAACAAGATATCTTAGCCCATTTTGCTTCTATTTATTCATCTATAACAGTAGTGTGAGAATGCTTAAACTATTGGGGCACCTGGGTGGCTCAGTCAGTTAAGTGTCTGACTCTGTTTCAGCTCAGGTCATGATCTCACGGTTCATAGGATTGAGCCCCACATTGAGCTCTGCACTGACAGTGCAGAGCCTGCTTGGGATTCTCTCTCTTCCTCGCTCTCTGCCCCTCCCCCGATCTCTCACTCACACACACACACACTCTCACTCTCTCACTCAAAATAAACTAAAATTCTTCAACAAAAAAATTTTTAAAAAATACTTATACTATTCACCTATAACAACAGTGTAAAGATACTATAATTAATAGTATAATAATAACACATTAAAAGGGATAATAATAGTATCAACTCAAAACGTTGTTGGAAGGTTCAAATGCTTTAGTATGTGTAAAGCCCAGAGAACAGTACATGGCATATCAGCAGTACTATATATACTTATGCCATCATGTTCTACTACTAAACTAAAATTCATGATATAATTCCTACAAAAAGGGGGGGAAAGCTTAATAACTTTCTTTAAACGTAATGAAAAAAGGGAGAAGACAAAGAGGACTTAGACAAAAGGATTAAGAAGCAACCCAAAATTACCAATCCACATTAAATATCTTCTTCACCACAAGAACCTAGCTATAACATAAATTCACACAAAAAAATTACTGAAGCATGGAATTATAAGTTACAGTCATTCGAACTATCTTGAAAAACTCCAACATGAAAGAAATGATTTCTGAAGAGAAATAAAGATATTTGTTGGGTAGGCCAAGGTGTTTCTTAGAATTAGATTCCATACCTGCTGACGACTACTAAGATCCAGCTGCTTCCAAAACTGGAAATCTAAACAAAGGTCACGCCAGTACTTGCAAACCAACGAGGCAGAAAGGCAACGCTCATCCAGGGATAAATTGGAAAATATCTGTAAATAAAAAAGGAACCATATAATATGTGCTAAATACTTCAAAAGCACAGGAACAGGTTTTTGTTAATTAGAAAAAATTAACTTTTAAAACAGAAAACCATCTTGAATACAAGTGGCCATTGTTAGAAAAGTCATCATTAGGGACAGCCCTAAAGAGGGTATGAGAGTTAAGAATGTGTGTTAACATTACCTTCTATGTAAAAAGAGTGGGTGTGAGAGCAGGGGGATTTCTTTCTAGAGAGAGAAAATGTGTGTTTGCCAGTATTAAAATTTTTACAATTAAGGTATGTATCAATAAATACAATGTGTGGACCATATTGGGATCCTGAACTGAACCAACTATAAGAAGGTTCTTCTGAGACAATCAGATAAAACTGAACACAAGATATTAGAAATCAGAAAATTATTATTCACTTTTTAAGCTTTGATTATATTGTAGTTATATTCATACTGTGGTTACGTTTTATAAAAGTATTATGCATTTTAGATATATACTTTAGTGTTTATAAATAAAATGATATCTAGAATTTGCTTTCAGATACCTTATCAAAAACAAAAAAAAGTTGGTGAAAAAGAAAACAAGAAAGGCAGAATACTGAAAACTAATAAAACTGGTTGAAGATACATGGTGGAGGGCAGGTTAATTATAGTATTTTCTACTTTGGTTTGTATATGATAATTTCCATAACACTAAGTAAAAATTTTAACCAGAACATGTGCTCTAACACTAAATTGTCTTATGCTGGGTTTAAATCATGGCTCCACCATTTATTATCTATGCAACCTTGGACAAATTACTTACTCTCTCTGTACCTCAATTTATCTTTAAAATGGGGATAATAGGGATTGCCTGGGTGGCTGACCTCATCTCAGGTCATGATCTCACCATTCATGATTCTGAGCCCCACATTGGGCTCTCTGCTGTCAGCATGGAGACCACTTCAGATCCTCTGTCCCCCTCTCTTCTGCCCCTCCCCTGCTCTCATTCTCTCTCAAAAATAAACATTAAAAATAATAACAATGATAAATAAAATAAAATGGGGATAATATAGTATTGACCTGATAGAGTTATTGTGAGGACTAAAGGAGTTCAAAGTTTTGGAAACAGTATCTGGAGCAGAGTAAATAGTATATAAATGATTCCTATCATTACTATGACCTAAAGTGGTAAGCCTCTGGGCAGGCAAAAGTTGTAGACATCTCAGCTAGAATCTCTACTATATTTAAATCTTAAGCCTGGGGAAAATAACTACCTTCTCTTCACAGCTACCATTCTTTTTCCAAGGGTCTACTGAGAAATAAAAAATATGTGTAAGAATCACCAGCAAAGATGACATTAAGCCCACTACAATCTCTCACTCCCACTCATGACAACTAAAACCTATGGACAACATACTAAAAGCAATTAACTCAGGACTCCAAAAGGTTAGTAAATAGGGGCACCTGGCTGGCTCAGTCAGTAGAGCTCACAACTCTTGATCTTGGGGTTGTGAGTTTGAACCCCACAGGAGGCATAGAGATTACTTAAAAATAAAATCTTTTTAAAAAGTTTTTAAACATTAAAAATAAATAAAAGGTTGGGTGCCTGGATGGCTCAGATGGTTAAGCATCTGACCTTTGATTTCAGCTGGGTCATGATATCACAGTTAGGGAGACTGGGCCCTGAATCCAACTCTGCGCTGATTATCACAGAGACTGCTTGGAATTCTCTCCCCCTCTCTCTGCCCCTCCCCCATGCTCTCTCAATAAACATTAAACTCAAACTCATGCTCTCAAAATAAACATCAAACAAATAAATAAATGTTAGTAACAGATGGATTGGGGAAGTGAGCCAAAACTTAAAGAATAGTCAGTAATAGGAATGAGTTTCCTGAGTTTTTTTTTTTTTTTTTCTCCCATCATGGAATAGGATGGCCCCTGTGCAGAACTGTACATAAGACACAACTAAACTACAGAGATAAAACCATCTTTCTGGACAGAATGTGAGACAGAAAATGTGAGAACCTTCATTTTGGGTTTTCTTTCTTTTCCCTTTTCTTTTCTCTCTCTGTTGGCCATGTCCCAATACAGCCTAAGTCACAGAGCTGCAATGTGGCAGCTGTGTAGACACCTAAAACTCTGAAAGTAAAACCATTTTTCTGGCCAGTAGAACCAGCAAAGAGAACTCTGTGGACCAAAGAGTGTGCAAGGAATCCTCACTACCTTTTTTGCCACAAGGCAATGGGATGACATATTTAAAGTGCTGAAAGGAAAACTGTTAAGAACTCTGTATATCTGGCAAAACTATTCTTCAAAAATAATGGAGAAATTAAAATATTCCCAGATGAGCACCTGGGTGGCTCACCAACTGACTTTGGCTCAGGTCATGATCTGATAGTTCATGGGTTCGAGCCCCGCATCAGGCTCTGTGCTGACAGCTCAGAGCCTGGAGCCTGCTTCAGGTTTTGTGTCTCCCTCTGTCTCTGCCCCTTCCCTGCTCATTCTCTTGTCTCTCTCTCTCAAAAATAAACGTTTAAAAAAATATATTAAAAAAAAATATTTCCAGATAAATAAAAACTGAGGGAGTATGTCACTAGTAAACCTGAGTGTAAGAAATGCTAGAGGGAGCTCTTCAGACTTAAATGAAAGAGCATAAGCCAGCAGCTTGAAATCACATGCAGAAATAAAAAACAACAGTGGGGCGCCTGGGTAGCTCAGTCAGTTGGGCGTCTGACTTCGGCTCAGGTCATGATCTCATGGTCCGTGAGTTCGAGCCCCGCGTCGGGCTCTGTGCTGACAGCTCAGAGCCTGGAGCCTGTTTCAGATTCTGTGTCTCCCTCTCTCTCTGACCTCCCCCCATTCATGCTCTGTCTCTCTCTGTCTCAAAAATGAATAAACGTTAAAAAAAAAAAAAAAACCAGGAAAGATAGGTGTTTGTGTAGGTAAATATAAAATTTATAACTAATGTATTTTGGACTTGTACCCCTTTTATTTTGTACATGATTGAGAAGAAAACTACAAGGGCATCTGGGTGGCTCAGTCGGGTAAGCATTCCACTTTGGCTCAGGTCACAATCTCCTGGTTCATGAGCTCGAGCCTCACTTCGGGATTCTCTCTCTCTCTGCCCCTCATGGGTAGTGTCTCTCTCTCTCTCTCTCTCTCTCTCTCTCTCTCCCTCTCTCTCTGCCCCGCACTTAGTCATACTCTCTCTCTCTCAAAAATAAAAAAATAAAAAATATGTAAAATAATAATTATAAATCTATGTTGCTGGGCACAAAACACATAAAAATATATGACAGGAAGTACATAAATATAGAAACAAAGTTTTTATATATCATTGAAACCATGGTATTTATATTTGTAGGTTAAGTGTCTAACAATAAGGGTTTTTTTCAAATTTATATTTAAATTCTAGTCAGTTAACATACAGTGTAATATGGTTTCAGAAATAGAATTTAATGATTCATCACTTACATATGATACCCAGTGCTCAATACAAGAGCCCTCCTTAACGCCCATCACCCATTTAGTCCATCCCCCACCAAGTTCCATCGACCCTCAGTTTGTTCTCTATAGTTAACAGTCTTTTATTGTTTCTCTCTCTCTTCTCCCCCTTCTCGTAAGTTCATGTTTGTTTGTTAAATTCCACATGAGTGAAATCCTATGATATTTGTCTTCCTTTGACTTATTTCACTTAGCATAATATACTCCAGCTCCATACATTGTTGCAAATGGCAAGATTTCATTCTTTTTGATGGCTGAGTAATAATCCATTGTGTATATATACCACATCTTCTTTATCCATTCATCACTCAGTGAACATTTGGGCTCTTTCCATAGTTTGGTGACAGTAAGATTTTTTTATTGTAGTGGGTCTAACATTAAGCTTTTGATCGCCATGATATCCATTTCAAAAAACATTTATCTTGAATAAACATATTGCCAGCTGTATGACACAGCTACTAGAAAAACCACCACATAAGCAATGAGGCTGCCCCATCTGTGAAGTTCTGTCAGAAAACTCCAGGTAACCTAAATAACTGACTACATGAGTGACCCTATTTTCTCCTTCCTCAGGCCCTAATTCCTGCCTTTCTGCTTTAAATTAGCCAATAGAGTGAATGAGAAAAACCCTAGACACTCCATAACTGGACCCTAATAAAGGCTGAGCCCCAAGTCTGCTTTCTCTTTCTCTCTGCTCTCAACCTGGCTAGATGGCCCTTGGCATGTTATATATATCATAATAAGAACCCACAGAGCTGGCCCAGCAATAAACGGGGGCCCTGGTTGGTGAAATGTCTGTGGAGTATGCCTTGAGTAATGTGTGCCTGAGTGAACACTGCAGGCATTTCTGACATAATGTACTACCATAGACAGGCTCAAGACCAACAAAACAGTATTAATTCAAACTAGGTTGTTATAAATTATGATGCTTATATCCACCAGAGCAAATATTAAGGAACTAACTAAATATACATACATAGAAGAAAAGAGAAGGGAATCAAAATAGTACACTTAAAATATTTCATAAAAAGGGCAATGGAGGAATTGATGAACAAAAAGTATAAGACAGAAAACAAGAAAAATGCAGAAATATTTCCTTATCAGTAATTACATCAAATATAAATACATTAAACTCTCCAATTCAGAAACAGAGAATGAAAGAATGGAACATAAAGATGATCAAGGGGTGCCCAGGTGGCTAAGTTGGTTGAACATCCGACTTCAACTCAGGTCATGATCTCACCATTCATGGGTTTGAGTCCCATGTTGGCCCCAAGTTGGGCTCTGTGCTAACAGCTCAAAGCCTGGACCTGCTTCAGATTCTGTGTCTTATTCTCTCTGCCCCTCCCCTGTTTCCCTGTGTTTCTATCTCAAAAATAAATATTAAAATATTAAAGAATAATAATAACAATAAAGATGATAAAATTACATATTGTCTATAAGAGACTGACTTTAGACCCCAGGACATAAATGGATTAAAAAGATGGAAAAACGTATTCTATTCAAATAGTAACCAAAAGAGAACTGCAGTGTCCCCATTAATGTCAGACAAAATAGACTTTAAGACAAAAATTGTTACGAGACCAAAAAAATTTACAGAATGATAAAAGGTTAATCCACTAAAACGATATAACAATTAAATATGTACATGTAACAGAAGTCCAAACTAGATCAACCAAAAACTGATTGAAGAGTTGAAGGGAAAAATAAATAGTTCTACAAGAGAAACACCAAACCCCCATTTTAATAACAGATAAAACAACCAGACACAAATAAATGAGGAAACTGAAAATGTTAACGCTTAAACCAACTAGGCCTAACAGATATTTATACAGCACTCCACCCAACAACAGCAGACTACACTTTCTTCTCAAGTGCACATAGATAAGCCATATGTTAGCCACAAATCAAATCTCAATAAATTTTAAAAGACTGAAATCACACAAAATATCTTTTCTGACCACAATGGAATGACATTAGAAATTAGTAACAAAAGGAAATATAGAAATATGTGGAAATTAAACAGCACATTTGAAAACAATCAAAAAAAAAATCACACGGAAAAGCAAAAAGTACTTTAAGATCAATGAAAACAAAAACACAATATCCCAAAATTTATTTTTTCTTAGATTTTTTTTAATGTTTACTTATTTTGAGAGAGACAGAGAGCATATAGGGGAAAGGCAGAGAAAGAGAAAGAGAGAGAATCCAAGCAGGCTCCACACTCGACATGGGACTCGATCTCACGAACTACAAGATCACAACGTCAGCCGGAATCAAGAGTTGGACACTTACCCTAATGAGCTACTCAGGCACCCCTAAAGATTTTACTTTTAAGTAATCTCTCCCACCCAACATAGGACTGGAACTTACAACCCTGAGATGAAGAGGTTCATGCTCTACTGACTGAGCCAGCCAGGTGCTCCCAACATCCCACAATTTATGGAATATAACTGTAAATAACTGTATTAAAAAGAATAAAGATCTCAAACGAATAACCTACCTAACCTTCCACCTTACAGAACTACAAAAGGAGAAGAAAACTAAATATAGGCCAAGGAGAAGGAAGAAAATAAAAATCAGAGCAAATGTAAATGAAATATAGACTAGAAAAACAATAGAAACAAAGAAAACATAAGTCCATTCTTTGGAAAGATCAACAAAATTAACAAGCCTTCAGCAGATTAAAAAGAGAGAACACTCAAATTACTAAAATATGAATGAAAATAGAGATATCGGGGTACCTGGGTGGCTCAGTCAGTTAAGCATCTGGCTTGGGCTCAAGTCATGATCTCGAGGTTCTTGAGTTCGAGCCCTGCATTAGACTGTCTGATATCAGCATGGAACCCACTTCAGATTCTCTGTCCCTCTCTCTCTTTGCCCCTCCCCTACTAATGCATGCACACTCTCTCGCTCTCTCTCAAAAATAACCATTAAAAAAAAATAGACATCATTGCCAACCTTACAGAAACAGAATTATAGAATACTATGGCAACTAAACAACCTAGATGAAATGGACAAATTCCTAGAAGCATACAAACTTAAAAAAAAATAATAAAACTGACTCAAGAAGAGAAAATCTGAATAAAAAGTAAAAATACTAAATCAGTAATCAAAAAACTTCCAACAAAGAAATGCCAAGGAACAGAGGGCATAATTAGTGATACATCTGAAGAACTAATACTAATCCTTAAATTCTTCCAAATTGGAGGATGAGGGAACATTTCCTAACTCATTCTATGGAGTCAGATACCAAAGCCAAACAAAGACATCCCGAGAAAACTACAGACCAATGTCTTTTATGAAAACAGATGCAAAAATCTTCAACAAAATATCAGCAAACTTATACCAGTACATATTAAAAGTATTATATACCATGGCCAAGTAGGATTTATCACAGAAATGCAAAAGTGATCCAAAATGTAAAAAATAAATACATTTAATGAACCATATTACTGAAATGAAGGGGGGTTTTCTGTATAAATTTTTATTTTTATTACCTATGAATTCTACCCTCCTCCCCTAGATCAAGAAGGCAGACACAATAGCATTTTTGATGGTTTGCATTCCTTTTTGAATATACAAGTTTCCATTTGTTTCATTGCTTTTCAAACTAAAATACATCTTTTAGAATTTCCTGCAGCTCAAACGAGTTGATGAACATTTTCTCAGGTTTTATTCATGACATAATATCATTGTTTCTTTTTTCCTGAAACAATTGTTGATTGTATATAGAATTCTGGGTTGATAGTTTAGGGGCTTTTTGTGTTTTTTTTTTTTCCCACTCATCACTGTAAAGATGTTGGTCCAATATCCTCTAAAATCCATTATTTTTGAAGCTATGGATCCTTTGAAAATATTGTTCCATTTAGATACAGTGCAATTTTCCTCTCACCGTTTTAGATGTTGAAGGGGTTTTTTTAATGACCATCTCAACAGACAACAGATACACAAAAGCACTTGACAAAATCCAATACCCTTTCTTGATAAAAATACTCATAAAACTATAAATAAAAAGAATCTTCCTTAACTTGATAGATGGCACATCTATTAAAAACCTACAGCTAACATTATACTTAATGATGAAAGATGAAAGGCTTTTCCTGAGATAAAGAACAAGACAAGGCTGTCTGCTGTCTCCATTGTACTAGAGATTCTGGCCTGGGCAACTATGCACGAAAAAGAAATGAAAGGCATCCAGGAAAGGAAGAACTAAGGTGTTCTCTAGTCACAGATATCATGATCTTATATATTACAAAAATCCTAAAGAACACACAAATAATTTAGAGCTAATAAGTATTTCCGCATATTAACAATAACTCAAAAATGAAAACATTTCCATTTATAATACTAAAAAAATAAAATACTTTTTTATAGATTCCATTTCCTTCTATTGAGAGTCACCATTTGTCGGGTCAGTATCATCATATTCTGCTATCACTTGAAAACGTTTCCTTCTATTCTTTTAACATGTTTATAATAGCATTTTGAAGTTTTTATCTTTTAAGTCTAATATTTGAGTCCACTCAGGTATTTTCTATTAACTGCACTCTTTTCTCTCAGTATAGGTCACGTTTTTCTGACTCTTGACATGTCTCCTGGCTTTTTGTTAAAAACAAGACATTTTAGATAACTTATTATCAAAAATATACCAACTCTGGAATTTATTTTTCAGAATTTTTTGAAAGATTTTATGTTTAAAGTAATCTCTACACCCAAAAAGGGACTTGAAATCACAACCCTGAAATCAAGTCATATGTTCTAATGACTGAGCCTGCCAGTCACCCCCAGAATTTTTTAATTTCCCTGGCCTTAAAGAGTGGGATCTATGTCTCCTGCAGTGTCAACATCTCTGCTCAGGTTTTAATACTTACCTATTTTTTTTTCACTATGGCTTCCTAAGGAGGTTACCCTTTATCTGCATAGCTTAGTTTTCAGCTAGTTATCTGGGCAAAGGTATGCTCACACATTTCAAACCTGCTCTTCAATCTGTGTGTGGGATGGGAAGAGCACATTCAAGCCTTGGCCAGTTCTCAAGTTTGCCTTGGCCCCTGCTTTCTGCTAGACACTTTCAGGTGTCCCCAGCACATATGCATAGTTTCACCAGGGATACATGGAGAACTTATCCCTTTATGGTATTCTCAATTCCAAGGTCTGCCTGTTAAAAACCTGGCTGGTCCCCCACGCATCCCAATTAGCACCACAATCTCACACTTGCAAATAATGTGAGTTTTCCCTGTTTCCCATCAAGTTCATCACTTTAAGTTGACAAATACATGTTTTCACTTGCTGCCACAAACCAGCAGGGCCGCTGGTTTCCCAAACTTTCATTCTTGCCACAGGAACTGGGGAGAGGTGGGGCACACAGTAGGGGTCTTCATGCAAGAATGCTGTAGATATCAACCGTTCTTAAAAGCTCTAGCTGTTTTCCTAAAAATAAGTGCTTCTGAATTTTTGCCTGCCAAATTTCCATAGCCCAAATAGTTTCAGACAATTTTACCTAGTTTTACTTTATTTTTGTGGAGAGCAGTCACCAAACTCTTCATGCAGCCATAGCTGGAAGTCCCTCTCTTGTGGATGTTTTTTATGCTCACCTTCCCCATTTTATAAAATGAGAAATAAAGATTCTGGGAAAGTATATCATTTGTTTAAGGTTAAAGGACTTATGTGGTTTTAAAGGGCTAATTTGACCCTTAACAAGTAGAAGATATGTGGAACATGGTCAGTGGAACCAAAAAGCACCTTGTTTAAAATACATCTGACTTTGGGGGTGCCTGGGTGTTTCAGTCTGTTAAGCATCTGATTCTTGATTTCAGTTCAGGTCATGATCTCACAGTTCCAGTTTGTGAGTTCAAGCCCGGTATCAGGCTCTGTGCTAACCAGGGCAGAGCCTGCCTGGGATCCTCTCTCACTTCCCCTCTCTTTCTTCCTCTCTCTCTCTCTCACTCACTCACTCTACGCTCCCCTGCCCCCCATCGGCCTGCCCACACCCCCACTCCCTGCATGCTCTCTCTCAAAATAAAGTTTACAAAAATAAATATGTCTGAATTTGGTTTGTACCTTCCTTGAACATTAGTTTTCTCTTTTGTAAAAGTGAGATGATTGTTCTAATCCACAGATAATTGACTAAATCTAGGTGGAGCTACATGAGTCTTAGTTATCCAGCTGAAAGGAAATTTAATAAGCAGGTGAAGTGTAGATAAAACCAGTACTAGGAAAGATGGGTATGAGTAAAAAAGTAAAAACACTAAGCTGATGTGCCAACGCATACTTAATAGATCTTTGCATATTGTTTGTGGTAGGCAACCTGCACAATGGTCCCCAATGAGCTCACCTCCTGATATTTACACTTGTGTAATCCTCTCCTTGAGTGTGAGCTGGATTTAATGACTCACTGATAAAGAACAGAGTATGGCAGAAGTGACAGGATGTTACTTCCAAGATGAAGTTAAAAAAATGCTTCCATTTTTGGGTGTTCTAGGATCTGTTGCTCTGGAAGAAGTGGGCTGCCATGTTGCTATTATCTCTATGGAGAAGCCACAGGGCATGGCAAGGAAATTAACCATCTAGCCAACAGCCAATGCGGACCTGAGGCCTGCCAAGCATTTCACAAATAAGCTTGGACAGGAATTCTGGAGCCCCAGTTGAGCAGATCCAGCCAACACCTTGATTACAGCCTCATAAGAGACCCTTGACCAAAGGGACCCATCTCAGTCTCACAGGGATTATTATCCCACAGAAAATATGAAATAATAAATGTTTGTGGTTTTAAACTGCTAAGCAGTGGGATAATTTGTTACATAAAAATAGATAATTAAAATAAAAATTTTCCTGTTCTTGTCATTAAAATGCTCTCTCTCCCATATCTTAACTCCTCAAAAAGTAACTACCTCTCTCCCAAATTATCTTAACTCATTTAACCAACATTTGTGTGTATGTACCCAGGTTTCTGCTGGAGACATTAAGACATGAGATGCATTCATTGGCTTTAAGATTATATAGTCAAAGGCATTTCCAAATTATCTCTGGATAATTTAAGACTTAAAAGAAAGAGTATTTCAAAGGTTGTTTTTAAAAAATTTTTTAATGTTTATTTATTTTTGACACACAGAGAGAGAGAGAGAGAGACAGCATGAGTGGGGGAGGGGCAGAGAGATAGACCCAGAATCCGAAGCAGGCTCCAGGCTCTCAGCTGTCAGCACAGAGCCCAACGCAGAGCCCGAACTCACAGAGTGAGAGATCATGACCTGAGCCGAAGTCGGACACTCAACCGACTGAGCCACCCAGGTGCCCCCGAAGGTTGCTTTGAATAAAGAGACCACAGGTCAGTAAAGGACTAACCAAAAACAACATTTTTGTTGAATAAAGGAAAGTACAAAGGGAAAAAATAACATTGGAAAAAAAACTTGGATGTTACTTGCAACAAGCCAGGAAATTGCTTACTTTACCACAGGCCTGTTAGCAATAACTTGAACATAACAGAAATCCAAACTAAGGAGGTGTAGGTATTCTAAGGATGTAGAAGATCCAGGGATCCATCATCTTGTACCTTGTTGCTCTTCCCTCACTGCCCTCATCTACAGAGTGGAAAATGGCTTACTCTTATAATCCAGGTGGTCTATCCCTGAAAAACGGAAGAAGCAAAGGACAAACAGCTACTTTTATGGTATGACTAAGAATACCGTAAAAGTGGACAATACTTCCACTTACATCTTATCACCTAACATTTAATCTCATAGCTACACCTATGTAGAAGAAAGGCTGAGAAACAGTTTCTAATTAGGTGATTATGTGCCAAGCTAGAACATGGTAGATTCCGTTACTAAAAAGAATACGAGGAAATGGCTACTAGAAAATAGCAGTGACTTCTAAACAGGACCTGGGTTGAAAACAATATTCTTGATCTTTAGTGGTGAATCCGGAAAACACAACTAAAATATGAATTACCAGGGGCGCCTGGGTGGCTCAGTCGGTTGAGCATCCGACTTCGGCTCAGGTCATGATCTCGCGGTCCGTGAGTTGGAGCCCCGCATCGGGCTCTGTGCTGACGGCTCGGAGCCTGGAGCCTGTTTCAGATTCTGTGTCTCCTTCTGTCTCTGACCCTCCCCCATTCATGCTCTGTCTCTCTCTGTCCCAAAAATAAACAAACTTTAAAAAAAAATTTTTTTTAAATATGAATTACCAGAAAAGGTACAAGTCATATTACAGATATAATCTGAACTAATCACCAAGAGGTGATAGCCAAATATTTCTAATCTTTAAAAGATTCTATTTTTAGGGGCACCTGTGTGGCTTAGTTGGTTAAGCATCTGACTTCAGCTCAGGTCATGATCTCCCAGTTGGTGAGTTTGAGCCCTGGGTGAGGCTCTGTGCTGACAGCTCAGAGTCTGGAGCCAGCTTCAGATTTTGTGTCTCCCTCTCTCTTTCTGCCCCTCCTTCTCCCCCTCCCCCCCTAAAATAAATAAACATTAAAATTTTAAAAAAAGAAAAAAGATCCTGTTTTTAAGCAGGGCATCAGTATAAGATTTCAAAGACTTCACACTGAAGAAACTTTGAGAGAATGCACTGTTGCTTAGCACTTGGGTCATACCTATCCCACAGAACCTTAGAGTACTTGAAAATCAACCAACCAACACTTATACTTGGCCATTTTATTTCTTGATAAAGAGGTCTTATCTGCTATCAAATATGACTGCAAAAGTTTATGACTAGGCAGGTGGCATGCAAGTTATAGAAATACTTGAAAAGACTGGGGCGCCTGGGTAGCTCAGTCAATTAAGCATCCAACTTCGGCTTAGGTCATGATCTTGTGGTTTGTGAGTTCAAGGCCTGTATCAGGCTCTGTGCTGACAGCTCAGAGTCTGGACCCTGCTTCAGATTCTGTGTCTCCCTCTCTCTCTGCCTTTGCCCCCCCACTCATGCTCTGTCTCTCTCTCCCTCTCAAAAATAAACATTTTAAAAAAAATTTTTAAATACTTGAAAAGAAGTAAATCTGTGCAGCTATTTTATACGGGCTCCTTTTGTGGCAGGGACTATGCTAGGTGTCGTGAGAGAGACAGAGATATTAAAGATACAAGACAATATTCTTGACTACATAGTGTATGATGCTATTTACATGAAATTTCTAGAAAAGGGAAACTATATAGGCAGAAAGCAGATCAGTGGTTGCCTGAGCTCCCTAGCTGCTCATACCCCTTATGAGCAAAAATTTACCACAAAGCAGCATAAGGGAACTATTTGAGGTGTTATAAAACTCAATTATAATGATGGTTGTACAACTCTACATACTTCCTAAACTCAAAGTGTATACTTAAATTGGGTAAATTAAATATCAATAGAGCTGTTTTTTTTAACAGTCCATGAGCTCTGTATTTCTATCATTCCATCATTTTTCTTCCCAGAACCTTTGATTCCTATTGAGAAAACATACACACATACACACAACAATCACATGTTATAGTCAGAAACAAAGCAGGTAATATTCTAAAGATTCAGATAGATTCCCTCTTTGTAATCTTCTCAACATGAACTATTTCAACCATATTCAACTTTTCTGGTCTTTTCCATTTTTTTTGCCATGTGTATCATACCTTGCCTCTTAAATGTTCTACTTGCATTACCTGCCAAAAGCTCGAAAGCAACATTTATTAAGCAGTCTCTTGAATAAAGCACCATTTAGAAAAACAGAGGCACAAAACATATTTCTGGCACTTTTCTAACTACATAGCCACACAGAAGTCACAGACTCGAAAACTATTTTCTAATCTATAATTTAAAATAATTTCTCACAATTTAGCGATTAAAATTTAAGGCACAGCAAACTTACAAAATCCCAACTATTACTACAGTGTGCTACTCTATAGCAAAGTATTATGAAATTTACACAAGAATGAGTTATATTCTAAAGTCAGTCACAGAATTCAATAAAATACAAAACTTTTAAGTATTTTGGAAGGAAATACTATGAAATGATGTGTCCTTCTGACACATATCTATTATCCTTTGAGCTCTTCATTGTGTTCTAGCACAAAATGTTCTAGGCTCATCTTGTACATTCTTCGTATCAGCTCTGTAATCAGCCATTTCTCCAAGAGCACAGATTCCTTTTAGTAGAGAATGGTTTTTAGAAGCTAAGATATGGATGCTAAGTGCATACATCATTACTGGGTATTGCTGCTCTAAGGCCCTCTCATATGGACAGAACTAGAGAATTTACATATAAATGTATGCATGTAACCATCACTCAACACTATTCTAGCTTCTTTCTCCACGTAGATGCACTTAGCACACCACTTGACTCCAAACTGGCCAAGACTTGGGCAAGACTCTGGACAAGCATAAAATAAGATATTTAGACAAAATTAAACAATTTTTAGGAAATTATTATGCTAAATTAAATACTTCCAAATATGCCTTCACTTACCTTCTCATATTCCCTATCATTTATAGGACTTGGTATTCCAGGGTTAGCAGAAAAATTTGGCTCAGGGTTATCATCTTAACAGCTACTCATCACAAGGCACCAAAATTTATAGACTTCTCAAGATAAGAAGAAAACATATCTCACCTTTTATGCCTGATTAAGTTAATCAAGATTATCTGGCATTCTTCAGCAAAGAAAAATCTTGAACCTGACTTCCTCACGACATTCCATTTCAGAGCTGACTAAAATCATCCAAACTGCAGAGACATACCTTCTAGAGGTAATCTGGTACTGAAGGCTTAAATCAAGCATTCATGAAATGTTACATATTAATTTAGTTTCTCTTACTCACTAGTAATCTACATTCAAAGCTTTAAAAAGTGATATTACTTCTTTTGTTTGACTCCCATTTCCATTGTTTTCATCCTTATTTTCATATCTGGAAAAAAATAGCAAGTACATAAGCCTTCCCCCAAAGCACATTTCTCTTATAAAATTCTTCCTCGATCACTAAAGCAACCTGTTGGTAATAAAGCTGTAAAAGCAAAGATTTAATACCTAATGACACATTATCAGGGGCGCGTACATGGTGAGGCAGTTTTCTAATGGTGGTAATAGACTTTGGATCTCTCACCTCATTTCCTTTGTAAAGAAACAGGTCTGCTGACAGCAAAATATCTAAATATAAAGCACACAAAGTCTCTAAGCCTTAATATAGATCTCAAAATACGCAGTCACTCAAATAGTAACTACTTGAAGAAAAGTATTTCACAGCTATCATTTGGTAAAACTGTTGCATAGTGGTTCCACAATATAAAAATCTAATTGTTGGGGGTGCCTAGCTGACTCAGTCCATCTGACTCTTG
This sequence comes from Panthera leo, assembly GCF_018350215.1. NCBI lineage: Eukaryota > Metazoa > Chordata > Mammalia > Carnivora > Felidae > Panthera > Panthera leo. Next base: position 168,284,290 of record NC_056679.1, read on the forward strand.
ATCTCCAAGCATCTGACTCTTGATCTCAAAGTCCTGAGTTCAAGCCCCACATTGGGTGTGGAGCCTATTTGAAAAACAAACAAACAAACAAACAAAAAAACATAACTGTGATATCAGAAGGCAGAATTGCTTTAAGTTCTGAAGGCAATAGGTACCAGAGACTGAAGCTACCTTATTTGATTCAAAGCAATCCATCAACCAGTCAAATATCAACTATAACAGGCATAAGTACTAACAAAAAGCTATTCCCACAGTTGACCTTTCAAGAGTCATTCCCTACTTCTCAAATTGCTTATATTTACAGGCCACAATTCAACCCTACAGACCCAATTATAAAATTAGCCTCTGACTCATAAGAGCTTACAGTCTTCTGGTGTAAGCTCCTCCCTGCCATCCCCAATTCAGGAATCTCTTTCATAAAAATCTCTGAAAGAAGATTACTCAGACCCTCTTTCACAATATACTGAAAATATCTCTAGACCTGGACACAGTGAGAGGGGTTCCAGCCCAGTGTCTGCCTTTCATTATCTAAAATGTCTTGGGGAAGCCATTTCACTTCTCCATGCCTGTTTTTACATGCAGAAGTGGGGAGTAACCAGATGATCTCAAAGACCCCTTTCTGTTCTGAAATTACGTAATTATGATTTTCGGTGAGGCTCACTATTTCAGGACATTTTCACACAGTTCTTATTGTTAGAAAGGACTTTTTAATTCCAAATATATACATTCTTCAATCCTAAAATTTCACTTCTTGAAAGCTACCTTAAAAAAAAAAAAAAAGGACTCTATGTGCACAGAAAACATGTATTAACATTTTTTGCAGGGGCAGTAAGTTGGAAACATTCAATAGTAGAGAAATACAGTATAACAGTATGGAATACTATGCAGCAGTTAAAAATAATGAAAGGGTACCTGGCTGGCTCAGTCAATGGAGTATATGGCTGTTGATCTAAGGGTTTTGAATCTGAGCCTCAGGCTGGGTGTAGAGATTACTTAAACTTTAGGGGCACCTGAGTGGCTCAGTCAGATAAGCATCCGACTCTTGGTTTCCACTCAGGTCAAAATCTCACAGTTTCTAAGTTTGAGCCCAGCATCGGGCTCTGTGCCAATAGCTCAAACACTGCTTGAGATGGTCTCTCCCTCCCCTGCTCATACTCTTTCTCAAAATAAATAAATCTTAAAAAAATAAATAAGTAAAATAAACTTTAAAAAAAAAGAAAACAATAAAAGAAATCATATACACTGCTCACTAGGAAAGAAAGACTTCCAAACCATACTGTTAACAAAAAGAAAAAAAGCAGAGCATGCACAATTCGGTGCCATTTATTAACAACAAAACAAAACAAAACACCTATGAAGGCTTACACAGGTCTTTCTTCAATGATGAAATGTTCTGATCTGTACAGTCCAGTATGGCAATTGTGACTGAGAAACTAAATTTTAAATCTGATTTCATTTTAACTACTTTAAGCTACTGTTCTAGAAGCAGTTCTAGAAGAACAATCTAAACTGGTAAGAGTGGTCAGTTACCTCTGGATAGGAAACTAGATGGGAGGGTAGGGGTGCACCTAAGCAAACTTTTGCCTTACCTGTGTTAATATTTTAAGGCAAGTTACATAAAAATAAAATTTAAAAAGAAAATCTTGTTGATATGGAGCCAAAAATCCGCCCTATGAAGCACCATAAAAAAAATTTAGTGTTTCTCTTTTGCTGTTTGCCCGGAGAAACTTTTACCTGGAAACAATCCCTTAAAAACAACCTTTAAATCACATTTCCTTACATTTCTCTCCCAAACTCTCCCTCCTCCACATCCCCTTTACAACTATAGTAACTTCTGGTATAAAGATACAGCAATACAATCATAAAGGCTACTGACCCACTATTAGGGAAGAAGGGCATGCTTTCTAAGAATGTTTCCAATAGAGGTGATGGATTTGTACTTCTCTACCCAACAATTCTTCTTGTACTATAAAACATTGTAACAGCTCCCAAAGTCTTCTTTTCTCCAGGCCAAACACCTCCAGTTCTTACCAGAAATAGAGCCAAAACCTTTTCACCATCACATGGCTTTTATTGAGACTCAAAACAACTCAAGTCAGGACATAAACATTTCTTAGAGACTGCTTAGTGGCATGGCACAGTCACCCACAGTATCAGCCTAGACATCCTGAACACCTGTCCATTCATTTGTGCATAAGTATTTACTAAGAGCTACTTCACACCAGCCACTGCACTTAGGGAAGGAGATAGAGCAAGAAACAAAATATATGTTGACAGAGCCTCTGCTCCCAAAAGCCTTATCCCTAAAAGTTGGAATGGATTAGTAAACACTGAAAACCTCTATTTCCAATATTTCAACAGTCCCAACTTCCTTTGTGCCGAATACCACTAAGACCATGAGATCCACACGAAGAATCTTTATTCACGTTTCTATTAACAAGGAAATCTACCCAACATGTCTAAGGCAAATCCAGTAGGTAAAATTCTCAAATATCCCTTAGACCAAGTTCTCAACAGTCCACAAAAAAATATGAAAAAAAATGTTTTTTGTAGATATTCTATTCTAGCAAAATTTATTCTTTACAAATTTTCTTTATTATGAGATCATGTACTTTTTTTTTTTTAATTAAAATGTTCTCTACCTCCTGAAATTATGATTTGGGTAGAAAGTACCTGGGTTTTGTTTTGGTTTGCTTTTAAACAGTCTTACTGAGCAAGAAACAAGAGTAATCAAACTTCTATACCAAATATTTGTTGATATTTTGTCATTACTGATTTAAAAGGACTCAAGAAAGTTCGCTCTGCCCTAAAATGCACACCCTGAACACAGAGGAGGCAATTACTCCTCCAACAACTACAACTCCTTAAGAGTTAAATCATTACATTTTGACTCAAGAACAGGTTATGCTTTCCCATTTTTTTGCTGTATCAGTTACAAGAACATTACAGTAAAACAAATCTTAACGCACAGGATTATAAACGTTCAAAAGGTCTAATCAGAAAAGTATATTGGTGGCAGTAACACTGTAACTGAAGACAGTTACTTCAGTAACAATAAAAGTCGCCAAATTCTTATGTAGGTTATTTTTGACTAAGTATCTTAAATATCTTAGTCTTAAACATCACCCACAGTGAAAAAGGAGGTTTATATTTATTAAGTTCCAGGAAGGGGCTGGGAAATGAGGAAAAAATAACTTGCTAGCAGTAACTTAAAACTAACTTTGTCACTTAAATTTCTCAACTAGCATTAACAAAAGTGCAAATTTAACTTAGTAGTTGAAAGTGTCCTGTAGTCTCCCAGAGGACACCCACCTCTTCTCCACTCACCCATTCCCCCATGAAAAATACATTTGTCTCTACTTTCTGGCAAACTGTATGCTTCTATATAAGGGTTAAAATGTAGGAATGCAACAAAACATAGAATAAATCACAGGGTTTTCAAGTCCAAAAGGCCTAAATTCCCCCAGATGTGCCCTTACTTTGTGTGTGTGACCTTGGACAAGTCAAGCTCTTCAAGCCTCGCTAGACTCTAAGCTCCACAAAGCAAAGACCACCTCTGCCTGAGTTACTATTTTGCAGTATCAGTGTCTTCGTGTATAAAGTGCAGTTAATATTTCATAGTGTTAATTGGAGGATTAAATGAGGTATGTATATAAAGCTCTGGCATACTGCCTGACCATAGTAAATGTTCAATTAAAGGTCATCGTAACTGACCTCAACTAGTTAGCTACCGAATCGGAAAGTACGGTTTGAATACTGTCAAAAACTAATATACGAAGTCTTTACCAGCAAATGTAAATTGCTTCAAGCGATAAATATTTCGCAGAACATCTACGAATAATTTCTAAACCACTGGGAATAACAGATGAATCCTGAATTGTTGTAACAAACCCAAACTATTAAAAACCACTGACGAGACTCCAAGTTTTTCTACTTCAAAAGAGCAGGCCACAAGCATCTTCCCCATTGGCTTTCCGATCTCCCCTTCGGACTTCTCTGGCTATCAGGGAACCCCCTCCTCCACGCTCAGGGGGAGGAGAGAGAAAACCTCCGAGGCGGGGGCCGGGGTTGGGGGAAAGCACGCATCCCTGCGCCACTCGCCCAGACCCACCTTGAGCAGGATGGATGGCGGCAGCTGGTTGATGTCTGGGGTTTCGGGGGGTGGATCCCTGTGACAGTCGCAGGGGTTTTCGGGGGGCTCCTGACAGTCCGCGTCGCCGCATTCACGCTGCTGCTGGGCGGGCGAGGGGGCGGTGCCCCCCGCTCGGACGGCGTCCCCGCCGGCCTCTGTGGGGGTACCTTCGGAAGTGGGAGAGGAGGACGGGGGGCAGAGAGGCTGCGGTGGCTGCTCGGGGCCCTGGCAGCAGCCGGCGTCGGGGGGCCGCGGCGGCGAGGCGCCTCCCCCGGCAGGCCCGCCACCGCCGCCGCCGCCGCCGCAGCCCCCACCGCCGCAGCGGGGCTGCTTACACGGGGTACAGGCGGGGACCCCGGCCCCCTTCCGCTTACACACCATCTCTGGGGGCGTAGGGGGCTCGGCCGGCGGCGGCGGCCCCCGGAAGAGTTGCACGGCAGCGGGCGGCCCCAGGAAGCGCACGGGCCCCACGCTGGCCAAGAAGAGGCTCCGGCCCTGCTGCTCCCAGGCGGCGGCCGCGGCCAGCCCCAGCTCTTTGCAGCAGGAGGCGGGCGACGAGGCCGAGGCGGCGGCGGCGGCGGCGGCAGCGGCAGAGGATAGCAGGAAGCGGCGGGCGGCGGCAGCGCAGTCCTCGGCAGCCAGGGCCGCGTAGCGCCGCGCCAGGTGCTGCGAGGAGGCGGCCGCGGCGTAGGCCCCGTCCCGCGGCGGCGGCGAGAGCGGCGGCTCCTCCTCTGGGCCGGCGGGGGCGGGCGCGCCGGGGCTGTGCACGATGAAGCAGAGCATGCAGGGCCCGCGGAAGAAGCAGTCCCGGCTCCGGGGCGCCGCCGGCTGGGGGGGCGCCTTGGCCGGGGTCCGGCGGGGCAGCCTGAGGAGAGGGCGGCGGCGGCGGCACCAGCTGCAACAGCGAGGCCTCTTCTGGTTCGGGCGGTTACGCGGCTCCTTCGAGAGAAGGTGGCCCATATAGAAGGCCCCGAGGAGGGGGACCGGGACAGGGAAGTAAGGAGGCCCCGAAAGGCGAGCTCCGGCAGCGGGGCAGGCCGCTCTCTGGCTCGGCCTCAGGCCCGCTGCGGGGTCGCCCGCCCTGCGCACACACACGCACACACGGGCACACACGCGACGGTGGGGGTGGGCGTCAGCTGCGGGCCGCCCGGGCGCCCGACGGGGGCTACATGCTTTGCCCCGGGAAGCCGGGAGAACGATGGGCGCGAGGTTTGGGGACGCGACGGATAGAGCGAGCCTGCCGGCTGGGCGACCAGTCCAAGCCTGGTTCGCCGGCTCAGTCAGTCAGTGCGGCGGCGGGGGGAACGCGAGGTCCCGCTCGGACCATTTTAACTGCGGCTCCGCCGGCGGCGCGCGCGCCCGCGACACTGCTCGGAGCCGCAGGAGCGCGCGGCCCGCTCGAGGAGGGGGCGGAGCTGGCGGCGGCGGCGGCGCGCTCGGGGCGGGCGCGCGGGCGCCCGGCTGCTCACCGGGGACGGCCGCTAGGCAGGGACTGCTGGGAAGAAGCGGAGCGGCTTGCGCGCGGGGTTCTCGGGGAGCGGCGCGCGCCCCTCCCTCCCTCGCCCAAGGTTTCGCGGAGGCCGCTGGGCCCACGCCTCTTTTCTGAGGCGGGAGGAGACGCTTCCGAGCCAGCTGTGTGACATCCGTTTGCTGACGTCTGTAGGTGTAAGTTCAAGAACTGCCATTGGCCGGGAGCCGCTGCGCTCTTCCCCTCACCCCCTCCCCCAGACTCGGATACCGAGACCACTAAGGAGCTGTAAACAGGGTTCCGCCGGAAGCCCACTTGGCTCCCTGGTAGCGTCTCTGGTGCAGTACTAGATGCGTGGCCCTTGGGTGGTGTGCCCCTGTGTTCTCACGTGAGTGGCTAATTAGTGGTGCCGCAACCGCTGTGTATTTCACTTGTGTTTATACTTGTTGCTTGTGGCCAACTGCAGAGTTCATAACTTTATTTCAAAGTGAAAGCGTAGATCACTTTACCTTTGCACGCCAAAAAGATACAAAGTTTCCCAACCGAGTGAGTCATCCGGCATCCCAGACTACAAGCTACAGACTACAAGCTACAGAGTGCTACTATCGTCTGCACTCCTGGAGTCCCATCGACCACCCATCGTATACCTTGAAAATGATTGTGCAGTGCCAACTATAGAATAAAGGGTTCTGAATGGACCTTGATGATCCCCAAGAGAAAGAGGGAATAGGCTTTGCAGACAGCCATTTACAAGGTTTGAGTGTAATGGGATCCAAGAAGTAGGACAATGATCAGAGCAGTACCTAGTATTGAGAGAAGGTTAGGTTTCACGAGGGACAAATTCGAAAAGGCTTAAATGATGGGAATGCATCAGTATAAGGGAGGAGATAAGCCAGCAAGGCCCCTGAGATGGTGGAATGGCAGAGTATCTTAGGAGGAGTATCGTCTTCACTGATTGGGAGGAATAGGGAAAGATACATAAAAAATGGCTACAGATAGGGAGATATGAAAGTGAGAAAGTTCCTGTCACATAGTCTCTATTTTCCTTTAAGTGGAGCCTGCTTACCTGCTGAAGAGTGGAGGCAAAGTGGCAGGTGTTTTTAAAAGCTGCTAAGGATAACTTGAGAAAACTGAGGAAGCAATTATTTCAAGATTCAAGGCCAATCAGTGTAGAGACCATTGTCTGAGTCTGTGTGACTCCCACCCCTGTGGCCAACCTCCCCCAGCCTTTGCTCAAACATACCATCCAACCTTTGCTAATAACGGCTTCTTTGTCAGGAATGACTTTTATTTTAGACCTTCCAGCACTCAGGGATCTCCATTTCTGAGTTTGATCACAGCCAGGTAGAATCCCTGGGAACCTAGAGGCAAATACTTGTTGGAGGGTTTTTACGTATCACTCACTATCAGAAGGCACTGCCCAAACTACGTTTCTGCAGATGTTATACACACAGCTTTCATCCCTCTGGGACTGTATAGGAATCTTCTCTGGCTCCAAAGGTCCAATACTGAGGAGGAGAATTAAGAGGTGACAGGGGTTGCCTGAGGCCTTGTAACAACAGGTCCTTTGTGATCTCTACCAAGCTGCACTCTGAACAAAAGTTGATGTTCTAAATCTTCTTATTACTTAATGTCAAGATTATGGACCCATTAGTTTCCTATTAATTAAACATGCACTATGACATAACAATTCCACTCCCGTATTTACTCAAATATAAAAGCCTATATGCACAAAAAGACCTGCACAAAAATATTCATAGCAGTTTTATTCATGATCAGCAAAATCTGTAAACAACCCAGATGTCCATCAGTAGAGAATGGATAAATAAGCTGGTACACTAATTTGATGGAATATTACTCAGTAATTAAAAAGAAAGAAAAAAAAAAAAAACAAAAAAACATGGATAAATGTCCCAAACTTAGGCTAAATCAGATTCTTGAGTTGGGGCCCTCAAATCGCTACCTGATTTTAACAAGCTCCCCACGTGATCAATACCCAGCTTGACACCATGCAGATCTATCAGAACTGCACATATAATCTAACTCCAACTTCTTAGCTTTCAGAATATGAGGCAAGTGACTGAAATTGTTGAAAGGGTTTCTGAAATTCACAGAACTAATTCTTCCAATTCCAGAGGCATTCAACCACAAACAGGTGGCTGTTTTTCTCTTTACCACAGCATGTAGCAATCTTGTGTATTTTAGTAATGATTAAGTAAGCTACTGCTGTGGTCATCAGAGCTGTGATGAGTTTTAGAACTAAGTATCCTAAATAATAACACTGATAAATATTCAGGAAACAGTTATGAGTAAGAGTTGTAAGTAGCAACTTAGAAACAATTATAACACTTGATGGTTTTGTTAGAAAAATAAAAGCAGCTTCTGAACAACCAGAAGCTGGCTTGGAACTCTTAGCTAGGCCTTGGTGTCTCTGGCATTCTCAGCTAGGTCTGAGTGTTCTGTTGAACGTAAACAATCTTACAAAACATCAATATCGGTCATGGCCACTCTGTAACCATAATAGACAGGCCCAATATAAGACCCCTCCTGGATGGCTCAATTGGTTAAGCATCTGACTTTGACTTAGGTCATGATCTTACAGTTTGTGAGTTCAAGCCCCATGTCAGGCTCTATGATGACCTCTCTAAAACTAAAAATAAATTAAAAAAAAAAAAAAAAAGACTCCTCTATAATTCTGTCTAAACAAAGCAAATACAAGAACATTCTTCAAACCACAAAAATGACCAAGCATTTCTGGTTAATATAAATGACCTGTTTCTTGACCTATTACAACCTAACCTTGCTCTATTCTTCCTACTAGAAAACAGTTATTAAAATATTCCATCATAGAATTACCTCTGCTTCCTGATAGCAGCCAATCCAGAGGAAAGCCTTGAACCTTTCTAGAATCACCTAACACAAGCCCAGTTATAATATATCTTTTACAACACCTTTTTACTGAGATTCTCCACAGTTTCTCTTGTTATACTTTGTCCTTGTGACAAGTCAATAAACCCAACTTGGTTTGACTATGGGTGTATTCCTGCTGACATTGGCTGAGGGTCATTAACATTTGTTATAATCAAAGGTCACCACCCTACCTAAAATTACTCCGTCTTGATGCACACACTCTGAATTTATAGTGCTATATGTCAGTTATATCCCATTAAAACTGAATTACTCCCTCCTTTAATCTTTTCTTTTACCCTAATTCTATTTTCTTTACATTCAATATCACGTTTGACTTTTTTTTTCTTTTTTTACTTTCAGTCCCTTCCACTAGAATGTAAACTCCATGAGGACAGGAACTTTGTTCAGTTTTTAGGAGCATAATCTGGTAACTGTATAAAAGAAGGGCTAGAGAAGGAAGAGGCTCTTAGCAGGAAGACTAGTTAAGACTGTTCAAAAGATCAATGGAGAGAATTTAAAAGCATGAATTAAGGCAATCATTGTGGGGAGAATGAAGTAGGGGTAGGACTGAAAATTATTTCTTATGTGGAGTTTTCAGGGTTTTGTAATTTATGAATAAGGTAGAGAAGAGGGGATGATGGATAGGGAGGGAACGAAGAACACCGAAATAGTGACTTGTATATTTAAGTTATTTTATTAATGTGTAAATAATTGTGAAATAGTTCTATAATATAAAATATTTTCATATTTGAATAAAGCTCTTACCTAGGGTAGACATGTGTTATGACATAGAATCACACTGAAAGCCAGTATATAAATTTAAAATGTTGAAAGGACAGCTTTTCATTTAAAGCTTTTTCTTTCTTCTTTGCTGACCAAGAATGTACCTACTTTGAAATTCACATTTGCCTATAAGAAGACACTTATGTATAAAATGCTTTAATGCTTGCACTTGAGTAATGATGGTTGTTGTAAATAGCTACAACATCCTATACCTCCAGGGATACAAGCAGAACACAAGTAACATGCTATTGATCCCACTGATTGTGGTATGTTCAACAGATGACCTAAAAGAACACTCTTTAGGAGAACACCTTGTTTTATGCGTGGAAAAAGTATACAGCATCCCAAGCGTTCAATAAATTTAATTCCTTATTGGCCTTCTTTTTGAAATACTCAAAACCAAAGATAATACACAGATCGGCTTTTCAAATACTCAAAGCCAAAGATAATAGAGAAAACAAGCTTTTGGAGAACTCCCAGGAGGACAATCTGTACTCTTCCATAGTTTGTTTCAGACACGATATAAAAGTTCAGCTGCTGCTGGGGCGCCTGGCTGGTGCAGTCAGTAGAGCATACCACTCTTGATCTCAGGGTCATGATTGAAGCCCCATGTTGGGCATAGAGCTTATTTAAAAAAAAAAAAAAAAAGTTCAGCTGCTGCCTGCACTGTTCTTCCCTCAGCTCATCTCATGACTGATTGATGCTCATCTTCTGGGTCTCAGCCCAGATATCACCTGTCACAAGAGCTCTTCCCTAGTTGCTCTGTCACAGTACATTGTTCATTTCCCTCACAGCAGCTACCGCAGTCTGCAGTTGCAGTGTTTCAGCATTGGTTGACTGTTGCCTGCATCAGAATTAAGCCCTACTCCCAAATTAAGTTTACTCCTGAGTCGCCAGCACCTACAGTTGCTAATCAGTTGATTTTAAAGAGAGAGTATTTTGAGTAGGTATGGTGTAATCAGGTAAACTCTTTAAAAGTAAGTCTAGAATTCAGAGTCAAGGAGAAGTCAGAGAGATTCAAAGCAGCAACAGACGCTTTACTATTGGCCTTGAAGAACCCAACTCCCATGTTGTGGAGAGGACTATGTGGCCCCAAGGAACTAAGTAGCCCTGGTTGATGGCCAGCAAGAAGGCCAGGCCTCAGTCCTGTAGAATCCTGAATTATGCCAACAAATACGTAAGCTTAGAAGAAGATCCTGAGCTGCAGAAGGAACACAGGCCCACTGACACCTTGATTTCAGCCTTGTAAGAACCTGAGCAGAGAATCCAGTTGGCCCCTTGCCAAAACTTCTGATGTACGTAACTATGAAATAATAAACAAGTGCTGTCTTAAATACTACTTTTGTGATAATTTGTTGTTGTGGGAATAGGAAATGTATTCAGTCAGCAAACATAGTCCTCTGGAAACCAAGACTTAAGATAGTCTACCAGGAGAAAGCAAACAATTCATACCTCTTCAAAGATTCATTCAGGGTCATGAAAGCAACCAACCAGGACTTAATACAGTGAATTCCTTGTTCTCCCACCTTTATATGAATTAAAGCAATAATTGAGGCAAAGCTGGGGCTTTAGTTTTCTTTCTCTCTTTTGCTTAAGAATCACATATTTACCTTCTACTTAAATTAATACACCACAAAGATGTTCTTCCATTTATACTTCCTCAATTCTGTGTCCAGCTACATTCTATATTGTAATTGATATTTTCTCATTTTCTACTGCTAAAACAGGAACTTTAGATAAAAGAATTGAGTTACATGTGTTTCCCTAACAAATTTTATATTTATCCTCTTAAGTTTAAAAGTTCTTTTTATATAATTTTAAAACAGTTACCTACTTGCTCACAATAAACAAAGAAAGGCCAGATAATTAAAATTACTTTTAATTACTCAGAAATGGCAAGACACAATTCCACATGTTAACAATTTGTAGGCATCAGTACAACAATCAACTGAATGTCAGTGCTCTGGCCTTGTTTGCTTCACTTCCAAGTCTGATTATTTGTCGCAGGTTGCCTCTTCCTAGCCCATTCCCATTCATAACCAGCATCCACAAACTGAAGGGACTAAAAAAAACATTCAATTTATATGTGTAATGCCTTCCTGGCACAGGTTGAGGACAGAGGAAGGGTGGCAGGAGTGGTGATGTGGGGGTCAAACTCACCTCTCCTCTGATATTCCCATACTGCTGGCTGTATTAATCCCTGGATTGGGGGAAGTTTATGTTGCCTCCTTAGCCAAGTGTTGAGACATTGTTCTTTGTCTCAGGGAATGAATAATATGCCTTGGATATAGAAAGGGATAAAAGTACTTTTTTTTTAAGTAGGTGTTAAACAGAGACCAACACAGGGCTTGAACTCACGATTTTGAGATCAAGACCTGAGCTGAGATCAAGAGTAGGCCACTTAAACAACTGAGCCACTTAGGTGCCCCAGGATGAAAGTATTTTTTTAAGTTTTTTTTCTTCTCTAAAAATAGACAGTTAGGGTCATACCCATGTGTGAAAGCAATGGGAGAAATGACTTGGAAATCTCTTTAACCTTATAAATTACATAAATTCCCTCAACTTTCTGGAAGGACACTTCATCAATACATCACCTTTGTTATATTAAGTAGCATTGGGTTTCACTTCTGTTCTACTTGCTTTTTAATTATATATTACATTTTTAATCATTTTAAATTTAGTTTGTTAGTTTAGTGTCTTTGTCCATTATGCTCACAGTATGTGATAATGCAAATGCATCAGTCCAGTTTGGGGTCCATTATTTTCTACTAACTACATGTTAAGATCCAAGTAGAGGGAATAAAAATTATGTTGTCTATAACGCAGTTGTTAAAGCAAACATAAACATAATCTTTTTTAGATGTGCTTGGTCAGTAACGCTTGCTTTTGAGTCCCCTCTCCTACCCTCATCTGAAAAATGGGTGTGTGTAAAATGTGGATGTCAGGGTCTTTTGTCACCGCCAAGAGAACTGATCCCAAAAGCTTGAGAACCACTTTTAGGAAGCATACTGTCCTTTGTGACTTCTTTTCCTCTCCCCACCACCTTATATATTAATTTCAGTCTTATTTTCTGGAAGAGAGTGTGTGTGTGTGTGTGTGTGTGTGTGTGTGTGTGTGTGTGTGTGTTGGGAAGTCAGGGCTTCTTCCCAGTTCCTATTGTTTTCCCAGTGATTTTCCCTGATATATCAACATATTTTCTCTGTTTTCTTCCATGTTTGTAAAAATTGACAGCCCTAAACATAAATGAATTAGGTCTAGCTTGAATAATTTGAATCTTTATTGGACTGTACATCAAAGGTGTTTCACTGCTGGCCTACTGACAGGTAACAAGTGCAGATAGTGATAGATGCCATTTTTAAGGGCTGTAGACCTAGAGGAACTATTTCTAAAATTAAGATAGCACTTTCCATGTCAATTTTGAAAGGATAATAGTTACTCAGTCACCAACCCTGTACACATTCTTATAAATTAAAAAAAAAGAAGAAGAAGAAAATTTACTTTAGAAGTCTTAGGGCCACCAAAATGTGTTAGGATCTTCACCAAAAAGGTATGCGAAACACATAGCTGGTAGAAAGTGACTAGAATCTATAAAGAATTACAAGAAAGTTTGTTATTTCAGAAAAAACTCTAATTCTAAGGGAAATTAACCCTAAGACCTAGTTTAAATTGTATTGCCTATTTCATGCTGTTTCATCTACTTTCATTAACAACCAGCCTCCCATCACCCCTGAAACGTCTGTCTCATTTCTGACTATGCCTTGCTATTCCAGACTATACCTCAACAATATTGAGATTTGTTTCATAGTCTCTTCTTAGAGATGTAGTTTTGGAGAAGAGTCTATGAAGAAAATTAACAATCCTTTTCAGGCACATTATAGGAAATATTTGCTGAGATCAAGTTGGATAATGATTACTCTGAATGGAAATTTTGAAGAGTGGGTTAATGGAGGAATAATGGTTTCTAAAATAGGGGGGTACCTGGTTGGCTCAGTAATGGGAGCATGTAACTCTTAGTCTCGGGATTATGAGTTTGAATCCCAAATTTTGTAGAGATTACTAAAATAAATAAAAACTTTTAAAAAATTAAATAAAATAAAATATGAGCCTGGGAAGCCATCAGTTTCTGGGAAGCCATCAGTTTTTAGACTACTGGAGGTATATGGGAATGTATATGTGTGAAAGAGCGAGAAAGAGAGAGAAGGCTTCTCCTTGTGTATTATGCTACCATCAAAAATAATTTTCAAGAAATACCAAACAATTTCTAACGTTAACTCAGTCTCTTCATTTTGTAGAGAAACTGATACATATAAGCAAGTAAGAGTTTTCAGGGTTGGAAAAATTCTGCAGCCTTATGACTAGACTGAGATAGGCATTGGGGCTGGGTTTATAATCTCAGCCAAAAGAGAGCAAACTTGAAAGGAGAAAACAAAAAAGACAATAGAGAAATGACTTTAACATTTTGGTGGGGTCTTTCTAATGGCACACAGTCCAGAAACTATCAGTTCCTGTCCCTGAGACATAGACCTCAAAATCATTACAGTAATTTAAATTGAACTCATAATGCGGTATCATCACACACACCTACTACTAGAATGGCTAAAATTAAAAAGATTGATCTAGCAAGTGTTGGCAAAGATGGGGAAAATGTAAAACTTTCATGTACTGATGGTAGAAATGCAAAATGGTAGCCACTTTGGAAAACATGCTGCCAGTTTCTTATAAAATTAAACTCACAGTTACCATATGATCTAGCAATCTCAGTCCTAGGTATTTACCAAAGAGAAATAAAAATGTATGTTTACACAAAAGCCTATATGCAAATATTTATAGTAGCTTTATTCATAGTTGTTAAAATCTGCACACAACTCATTTTTCCACTGGTGAATGGATACATTGTGTTATATCCACAACAATGGATAAATCTCAAACACATCTTGCTAAGTGAAAGAAGTTAGACTCGAAATGCTACATAGCATACGATTCCATTTATATTACTTTCCCAAAAAGGCAAAACTGTAGGGACAGAAAATAGAGCCATGGTTACTAGAATGGAACTTTGGGGGGAATTAGCAGTATTCTATAACTTGATTGTGGTGGTGCTTACAGGACTAAAAGCATTTGTCAAAACTCACAGAACTAACCACTAAAAAGGATGAAATTTACACTGCATAAATTATATCTCATTAAACTTAACTTTAAAATGAGGAACATAGGACATTAATTTGTGAGACATCTAACCTAGACTCTTCAAAAATTCAATATTATAAAAACAAAAAGTAGGGTATCTGAACTATATTTAAATAGACTGAAGAAAGAAAAATACCAAATGAAATATATGAACCTAGAATGGATTCTGGTTTAAAATAATGTAACAAAACAACTAAGAAAATTATCTTTGTACATATGGAATATTTGAATATAGACTGGGTTTTAGATGTTATTATATAATTATTGTTAATTTTCTTAGGCATTAAAAGAATATGATTATATAGAAGAATGTCTTTTTTGTTAAGAGACTCATACTAAAATATTTAAGGTAAAATATAATATAACTTACTTTCAAATGGTATTATAAAAAAGGGGGAAGGGAGACATGACAAATGCTGATCTTTTTATTTTTTTAATGTTTGTTTATTTTTTGAGAGAGAGACAGAGCATAAGCAGGGAGGAGCAGAGAGAGGTAGACACAGAATCTTAAGCAGGCTTCAGGCTCTGAGCTGTCAGCACAGAGCCCAACATGGCCCTCGAACTCACAAACCGTGAGATCATGATCTAAGCTATAGTCAAAGGCTTAACCAGCTGAGCCACCCAGGTGCCCCAAATACTGATCATTTTCAAAACTAGGTGAGGAATCTGTTGACCTGAGTTGTGCTTATCAGAAAAATGTCTTCTTAGTGATAACAGTCTGATCTAAAATACTACCATTATTGGGGCGCCTGTCTGGCTCAGTCAGTAGAGCATGCAATCCTTAATCTCAAAGTTGTAAATCCAAGCCCCAAATTGGGTGTAGAGACTGCTTAAAATAAAATAAAATAAAATAAAATAAAATAAAATAAAATAAAATATTGCCATTATTATATACCAAATGTCCACAGTGGTTATGATTAAAAGGAAAATCCTAGAAAAATATATATTGCACGATTGTAGGTTTTAAAAATATGTGTGTGATTAGTGTATATAGATCTATATAAGTTCCTAAATAATTTGGTGTTGATACACATGATAACAGGTAGAGGTACCTACTGGTAAATGAGATGAAGAAGCAGAAATTGGAAGTACCCAAGTAGAAATTTTATTTAGTACTCTATACTTAACACTTTATACACTTTAAAATGCTGAAAGGCTTTTAGGTGATCTCTACTTTTCTTGTGGTAAAAGACTCAAGGTGGAAAGGAGGTAGAGAGGAAATCATCTAAAACCTTATTTTTGATCCTTAATTTCACATCTGTACAATGAGATTATAATTCTTTCCAAAAGACTTTTGACTCTTTGTAAAACCAAATCCTCCTAAAATCAATGAATATCTACATTTAAGTACTCATAAGAGAGCACTTCTACATTTCAAAGCAATCTTAAAGAAGAATTTCGAGAAATCTTTCCAGGAATAACGGTATCATTGGAAAAGGATATGCAATCATGAATGATATAGGCAATTTCCAATGCAACAGCGTAGTTGAAAATTCATTTGTAAATTGTTACTAATCTTGTAGTGAGACAAAATTATGGAAGTAGGACCTTTTCCTCTTCTGTTTGAGAAAGCTGTAGAAATGTTACCAATGTTTTTATTTAATCAACAGAAGTTGCTTGGAATGTACAACACATAACATTTCCCCCATAGCAACGTTGTTAAGCACGTTGGTAAGACATGAATGCCAAGTATGATGGAGCTGTAATGCTAACAGAAGGCTTCAGTAAATATCTATAGTATGAGAGAGTGAGTGAATGAATAAATCAATAGGAAGGACCAGTAGATTCGCTAGATTGTGAACTCTAAGAGAAAGGAACTGGATTTCCTTATTCATGTTTATATCCCCAACATTCTGCCAATCAGTAAGTGTTGAATGGATAGAATATCCAAGAGCTATCCTCACTTTAACTGGGTATGGAACTGGACTTTAATAGTAAGTTATGTTTGTCTTAACCTATTGCTAAAGGATACTTTTTCTTTAAAGATAATATCATGAATATGTTGTACAAAAATAAAATAAGCATGTGTTAAAAAATGTTTTAACTAAGTTATTGAGGAAACTAGAAAAGTATAAAAGGCCAGTTCAAAAAGATTGGGAAGGCAAGATGCAAATAGAGGCATTCAGGAGTGCTAAAATGAATTTAATACATGAAAAAAAAAAAGATCAAAATTCACAGGGAAATAGTGAAGTAATTTACTATAACTAACAGTGGTAAAGAGTCAGACACAATGAAAGATACAAATAATGAGGAAGAGTGGGCTAGACAACACCTGGCATTTCATAGGACACTCAAAGATACTTTTTCTTTTGTCATTTCAAAGTCTTTCACAATCTTTCTGGACAGTCTCTTCTTCTGAGAATGATAATTTCAAAGATTACTCTTAATCACACAAAAAGATTGGTTTTATTAGGTTTGGCTTCATTGTTTACATAGTTGAAGCAAAGGCAGGAGTTAGCTGTTAAAAAAAAAAAAAAAAAAAAACAGACAGGAAACCCAAAATGGAATGCTAAACCCACATCACCGATGGGAGACTTATACCTAACCTAACTGTAATTTCAACTTCTCCTAGGAATGTTATCTTAAACCAGCATATCTGGAATTTCCTGGTCAACATCAATGAGGTAATCCACAATATAGACCCCTGTCCCCCAAAGAAAGTTAAGGTAATCCGCTATTTTCTTGTCCTTGCCTCTTTCTGCCTGTAAAAGTCTTCCATTCTGTTCAGCTGTTCAGAGCTGCTTTCTGTTTGCTAGATGGGATGCTGCCTGATTCATGAATTGTTGAATAAAGCCAATTTGATCTTCAAATGTACTCACTTGAAATTTTTTGTTTTTTTTTAACACAGCAAGCTACAACCTGTGGGCTGATTTCAGCCTAAAGCCTGTTTTTGTACCTCCTGGAGCTAAAGATAATTTTTACATGTTTAAAGGGTTGAATAGCATCAAAAGATACATAACTTTTTTATGATACATGAAAATTATGTGAAAATCAAATTTCGGTCTTCATAATTAACGATTTATTGGAATACAACTGTGCTCATTCATCTACATATTGTTTGTGGCTGCTTTCTCTAGATAATGGCAGAGCTGAAAAGTTGTCACAGGTCCACAAAACAAGGCTAGAGCTAGGATGAAACAATTGAGGTGCCTTGGGCACGAGATTTAAGGGGGCACCAAGAACTAAGTAATGAAAAGAAGCACCTGGATGGCTTAGTCAGAAAGGCATGCAACTCTTGATCTTGGAATCATGAGTTTGAGCCTCATGTTGGGTGTAGAGATTAATAAAAAAAAATAAATAAACCTAAAAAAAAAAACCTAGCAATGAACAATGAATGAATTATACTTTGATGCAATTTTTTTAAAAATCAAAAGGAATGTAAAAAAAAAAACCCACCCAAATGTCAAAATTTTAAACAAAGACAGGATGAGTATTACTGATTTTCCCATTTGCCTCAGGTTCCAATATGGCTTGGCAAAACACTGCTACATTTCACTTGCCTCACCCTGATCCTAGCCCTATTGAAGGCTTAAATTATTTATTACTGATTACTGAGAAAAGTTTATAAACAACAGTTATTAACCGACTATATAACCTGCCTTGAGGCTGCTATTCCAACTTAAGCACTAAGCTTTAAGACCACAAAATAAACTTCTGATTGGGAGATTTCATAAGGAATCTTAGATTGGAATTTTAAAAGCTTCTATTATTGACTATCCTAAGGATAAGAAATCAAGTGTCAAGGGGCACCTGGGTGACTCAGTGGGTTTGGTGTCCGACTATGGATTTCAGCTCAGGTCACGATCACGGCTCATGGGTTCAAGCCCGGCATCGGGCTCTGCACCAACAGCACAGAGCCTGCTTGGGTTTCTCTCTCCCTCTCTCTCTGTCCCTATCCTGCTCATGGTCTCTCTCTCTCTCTCTCTCTCTCTCTCTCTCTCTCTCAAAAATAAAATAAACATTAAAAAAAAGAAATCAAATCTCAAAACCTCTCTCCACCAGATTTATTCTGTAGTGCTTATACATTCAGTGATTTCCTCATTTCTGAGGTCCCCCAAATAGGCTAAGGTTTCTGGCCTCCCAGTAAGTGAACTTATTCTTATCATTTGTCAACTTTTGTTTTCCATTAAAATGACCTATCCTTGCTCATTTAAAGAGTACCATTCCCAAATCATAAATTCCAGGCAATTGGCCCTCAGGCAAGCTTCAAAGCTACACAAATGAACCTATGTGTAGATTACAGAGCCTCAATGGCTATGGTTCATTTATTACTGCACCCAATAATTTCAGAATGGAAGAAAGTAAAATTCTCTATTGGGGTGCACTGCATAACTATTTCATGAATTGTATTCTGATTTCCCTCGAAACTAAAAACATTATATACAGCAAGGACACTGACAAACCTCTGGGGATGTCCCATAAAGCATGCAAGTTCTGAAAATATATAATAACATTTGTCTATACAAATCTATGCTAGAGAAGATGAACATCTCTTCTGATCTGACAACTCTTCCCATCCACTTCTCACAATAGGAACATTTCAAACATGCTAATTATTTGTAGCATCTCTCTTTTTATAAAATAAAGCAAGTCTTTGTGATATTTTTCTTGGGATCCTTTGAAAATCTCAAAGATACAGGTGTAAAAGTTATCCTGAAATGTTTATTTACTTGTTTGTTTACTTATTTATGAAATTAGGGTTCTGCTTTGAGGAAGGTTATTTATTTTTAATGTTTATTTCTGAGAGAGTAAGGGAGAGCCTGGGGAGGGACAGCGAGAGGGAGACAGAGGATCCCAACTAGGCTCCACCCTGACAGCAAAGAGCCTGATACAGAGCTTGAACTCACAAACCACGAGATCGTGATCTGAGCCCAAGTCTGACGCCAAACCAACTGAGCCACCCAGGCACCCCTGGGGAAGGCAATTTCAAAACAGTTGTCAGAGGATCTGTAGATACTTAAGGTAGGATCAAGGGTTACTGAAAAATAATACTTAGTTACTTATTTAATCAAAGTGACAATAAAAGATTTTTAAGGTAAACCTAAAAGGTTAATATGATTGTAAAGAACTTTAGCTCTTTCAGGGGTGCCTTGGTGACTCAGGTAAGATTCCGACTCTTCGTTTCTGCTCAAGATCTCACCGTTCGTGGGTAGGAGCTCTGCATTGAGCTCTGAGTTAACAACCACAGTAGAGCCTGCTTGGGATTCTCTTTCTCCCTCCCTCTTTGCCCCTCCCTCCATGTGTGGGTATGCATGCTCTCTCTCCCAAAATAAAAAAAAGAAAAAAAAAAAAAAAAGAACTTTAGTTCTTTCAAAAGTGGAAAGACTGTTCTTTTTTCTTTTCTTAATCACGAACACAAAATCAACTTAAAGCACAAATAAAATTATTCTAATAAGCCACAGAATCTTTCCTATGTAGTCAGATAACATAAAAGATAAAGAGTGAGCTTTCATCTTATAAGTGATAGTTATTAATCAGTCAACCAAGGAAGTAAGCTATTAAAACTGAGTTATCTTTGCTAAAATTTAACATATTTTATAGCCTCTTTCAGACTGAAGTATTATAAAAACCAAAGAAAATAAAATTCCCTTTATGAGTCTTCTCTGTTATTTTATTTTATATTCTAGAATAAATTGACCCTTTTCTTAAGGATTATCTTAGTTCATTTGGGCCGTTGTAACAAAGTACCATGGCCTGAGCAGCTTAAATAACAAACATGTATTTGTCACAACTCTGGAGGCTAGGAAGTCCAAGATAAAGGCACTGGCAGATTTAGTGTCTGGTGACAACCCTCTTCTTGGTTCATAGACAGCTAACTGTAGTGTCATTACATGGCTGGAAGGGGGTAAGAGAGCTTTCTGGGGTCCATTTTATGAGAGCACTAAACCCATTCATGAAAGCTTCACCTTTATGACCCAATCACTTCCAAAAAGCCTCACCTCCTAATACCATCACATTGGGGATTAGGTTTCAACTTACGAACTTTGGGAGGACACAAACATTAAGTCCATGGCTAGGGCAGAGTATGGTCTCAGGACCCGTAGGGTCCCTAAAACTGTTTTTTTTTAAGTTTATTTACTTTGAGAGAGAGAGAGAGAGAGAAAGAGGGAACAAGCTGGGGAGGGGCAGAAAAAGAGGGAAAGAGAATCCCAAGCAGGCTCTGAGCTGCCAGTGCAGAACCCAATGCAGGGCTCAAACCGACAACCCAAGAGACCATGATGTGAGCCGAAATCAAGAGTCAAATGACTAACTGACTGAGGCACCCAGGCACCCTGGTTCCTAAAACTCTTTTAGAGGATGCACCAAGTCAAGACTATTTTCATAATAATATTAAGCTATTATTTGCCCCTTTCATTCTTATTCTCTCACAAGTGTACAGTACAGAGTGTGATATCACACTCTGAATGATGCTTATCTATTAACTCAATTTAGGGGCACCTGGGTGGCTCAGTACAGTACAGAGTGTGATATCACAGCAGACTAAATGCAGTAGCAGGTATGAGAATCCAGCTATTTTCTAGTAAGTCAGACATTTAAGAGGTTCCCAATAATGTAAAACAATGCCATTCCTCTTGAATTTTTTGGTTTTAGAAAACAGTTATTTTTTATTAAAATGTTATTTATTTTAACATGCAATAGGTTCATATGATATTGCTGTTTTCCAAAGATTCAAAATATAAATATTTTTTACATTTCTCACATAAACAAAAGCTCTGGAGTCCTCAATACTTCTTAAGTGTAAAAGAATATTGAGATTTTTCAAAAATTGCTTTGTTTTAAAAAGATTTTATTTATTTTTATTTATTTTAGAGAGAGAAAAAGAGAGTGACTGAAGCAGGAGCTGACGGAGAGGAGAGAGAAGATCTTAAGCAGGCTGCACTCCCAGCGGGGAGCCTAACACAGGGCTTGATCCCTCAACTATAAGATCATGACCTGAACCAAAATCAAAAGTCAGACACTTAAATGACCGAGCCACCTAGATGTCCCCAAAATTACCTTTCTTAAGGGAAAAAACCCTACTCTTTTTCTTTGAAAAACAAAAACACATAATTTTATTTCTCTGTCATTCTTGCCCCTGTTATGGTCTCAACCACTCCTAGTAATTATAACTTTAGGGGTGCTTGGGTGGCTCAGTCAGTTAAGTGCCTGACTTTGGCTCAGGTCGTGATCTCATAGCTTGTGAGTTCAAGCCCCGCATCAGGCTCTGTGCTGACAGCTCAGAGCCTGGAGCCTGCTTTGGATTCTGTGTCTCCCGCTCTCTCTCTGCCCCTCTCCCGCTCACACCCTGTCTCTGTCTCTCTCAAAAAATAAACATTTAAAAAATTTAATAAAAAAAATTGTAACTTAAAAAAAAGAAATTGGCTTTTATTTCAAAGAGAAAAATGATGGTATGGGGTGAGCGATTAAAATTACTTTAAGTTTCAAACATCTGACCAATCAGCAGCCACAGAAGGAAACATTTAAACTGAAGCAGAAACAGTAAAACCTTGGATTGTGAATAACTTGTTCCATTGAGTGTTCTACAAGATGAGCAAACATTTCTAATAGATTTTGACTTGATAAATGAATGATGTCTTGCAATACAAGTAGTACATGAACATCACATGACTACAACTGAGCCAAAGGTTCTTGAAATTCGCTTTGATATACAAGTGCTTTGGATTACAAGCATGTTTCTGTAATGAATTATGCTCACAAACCAAGGTTTTACTGTTCTCCCCTAAATATAGCTGCCATTGACCTCTCTGAGAGATTTTCTCATTTGGAAGAAGATTGGTCCTTACCACTGGGAAGTGCAAAATTAGCTGTTCATTAGCATAATAAAGACCAATAGAATCTTCCATGGTTTCCAGTTGAAGCCCTAAACCTATCTCTTTGTGAAGCTGGTATATATAAACAGTTACCTCTGGCTATTCAGTGAGTTATTCATTACTGGTGACTTCTGTGAGAGTATGTAAATAAACTTTGTCTTTTCTCCTGTTTGTCTATTTTTAGTTAATTTGCATGTCCCTATGAAATGAGCATTAGTGAGTACAGGAAAAGTTTCTCTCCCAACAGGGATCAATTGTTTAACTGTCTGTCATACACCATCATTTGAGCAACTAGCATGTGAACACATATAACACAACTTCTACAACATACATCTCTTTTATACCTTGTTAAGATGCAAAAAGGAACACTTCATTAACATGAATGAAAGATATAGCCTCTTTGTAGCATATGACCTAGGATGAGAAGTAGATAAAGTTCAAACTTTGCTTCATAATCAATGATTCAGTATTCTGGTTTATCTAGAAATTGTCCTGGTGTTGAATGATGCTTATCTATTAATTAACTCAATTTAGGGGCACTTGGGTGGCTCAGTTGTTTAAAATCACGTGTTAATCACGTCTACAAAATACCTCCCAGTGGGGCGCTTGGGTGGCTCAGTCATTAAGCATCTGACTCTTAATATCGGCTCAGGTCATGCATGATCTCAGGTTCATGAGTTCAAGCTCCACATAGGGCTCTGCGCTAGCAGCATGGAGCCTGTTTGGATTTTATCTCTCCCTCTTTCTCTGATCCTCCCCCACTCATGCACTCTCTCTCTCTCTCTCTCTCTCTCTCTCTCCCCCTCTCTCAAAATAAATAAATAAACTTTGATAAGAGTCCAAGGTTTTAAGTTACCTTAAGATCTTGGAAATTATCTTGAAGGTGACATACTGGAATACAAAATTACTGTTGAAATTAAAAGTTTGTCAGAATAAGGACTTAACTTAGTTAAACAATATTTACATTTAAAAAATTCTAATCATGTAGAAGTGATGTCAGCTTATTTGATTAATGAAACTGTAGCTTAGGAAAAAAACAAATCCAAGTAAAATAAAATGTACATAAAGGGTATAAATGGCATAAAAATGTGGCATAAAAATTACTTTGAGCAGAAGGCATTTGAGTTTCTGAATTCCTTATCTGCCTAAAAGCAGAACCTCTCTGAAACTTAAGGGAACCCAATTGTCATAAATTCCATCCCTGGAAGCAAACAGGTAAGACTGACTCTTATCACCACAGATGAGGAACCTCTACATTACCATTTAACAGAGAAGTTTTTCTCCTGTCTATTGCTTATTTATCTTTCCAAAAACCATTCATTTTCCCATAAGTGCCCTGATCCGTCTATATACGCCAATGGAGGAAAAAGTCAGCAAAGTTAGTTTTGTGGTTGTTTGGTACTCACCTATGGGAGCCACAGTATTTTGCTGGGGCTGCTTTTGAGATATGCTTCTCCATGATGCATGTTCCCTGGCTCTGCCAGGTAAAGCCATTGGGCATCTTGGAGGATGAGCTCTTAAACTTTTGAACTTTAAAATTTTGTACAAGGAAAATCACAGTTGTCAATCAAATGTAACATGAACATGTGTCAAAGATTTTCTACAACCCATTAATCAATGAGAATCAGGACGGTGTTAAAAAAAGTCAAAGGAGAAATCAGAGAGCAGCCAAATGTGTAGACAATCAGATACACTGAAATGAATTTGGTAAGAGATCAAGACTGGGTAACATTCACAGGGCAATAATCAATCACATTACCAGTAGCAAAACTTCACTTGTGTTTCTATAAAGAAGAATTATTTGTTTTTTTTGAAGAGGAAAGAAGTTTCCTTCTACAAGTTTAGGTGCCTGACTGGGTCTGAAAATTAAACTGACAAAGACAGATTAGCAGGAAAAAATTATGAGTTAATTTACTATTAGATTTACATGACAAGGGAGGCTTCTTAAGGAAATGAAGACCTAAAGAAGTGGTTAAGCCTGAGTGTTTGTATGCTAGATCTGATGAAAAGTGAACAGTCATGGAGAAATAAGATAGGACAGAGAGTAATAAATGGTAGGTGTCATATATGGGAAACCAAGCAAGGCCTGCGTGTTTAGATTCCTCTTGGTGTCCCTCTGTCTTGGAGAGAAGGATAATTCCTTTCTTCTGGGTATAGGGAGGGCACTTCTCAAAAGAGGGTCTTATGACCTACTTCAGTGAGAGAGGCCATGGAAGGGAAAGTCAAAGATACATTTCTGCTTCCACTGTTTCCTCAAACTGAGTTTAAAATTTTCAATATGCAAGTTGCCACTTTTAGGGCTAGTGTGTTCTGAACCCCATCATATTATTATCTGCTTACTACAACTAACAGAGCAATAAGATAGCTCTGAGACAACAAAAGATGTAGATAACAAGGAAGATTAGGCTAGAAAACACCCAGCATTCCATATAACCCCCAGTAATCTCTTACACCTCTTTTCAAAGTCTTCTGTACTCTTTCCCGACAGATTTTCTCCCACCTCTCAGCATGCCTCTTCCCCAGTATCCTCATAGAGTCAGCTCAGTGAGATCTACCCTTTCCTTTCTCCATCCTTCTCCTCCCTTAACATCAGTCCCATTCCCCTTTGGCTCCATCTACTTTGTCTCTGTTAACTTTTGGAAAAACCACTAGAAACGAAATACTTTACAAGAAGCTCTTAACCCTATCTATACACCTTGCCTGCCCCAAAGTGCGGATATGTTAAAAGAAACAATAGTGATGATGCTTGTCCTCCGTGAAATCTCTAATTCAAACTCTTTTTTAATGGGTAGCAAAATGAAGTGAAAATTCTTCAGACAGTTTACAGGGAACAAGTTTTTGATGTGGGGCAAACACATAGGCAGTCCAAACTGGACTGTTCTCGACCTTCAGAATTTCTGACTTCACAGACAAGTTCACAGCAAAGGTTATATGATCTCTAGTGGTCAGGGAAGTAAAGGCGAGGTCAGAAGCAGCCCAGGTATATTGGTGGGTCTTAGGTAAAAGGCATGTTTAGAAACCTGGAATTGTGTGTTCTTTGAAGGGGACAGTGATCACTAGGTAAATGACTAAGTCATGGTGCAAGTCATCTTGTGGTGACAAAATGCTATGGTGGTATGTTTCCCATTCTGTAGAAGGTAGGGGAATTGTCATGAAGTTTTTTATCTACTTAAAACAAAAGTAGATACTTTAAGGTGGTGATTTAGATTAATTTTGTAATATTTTTTATTTTTATTTTTAAAAAAGGGTTAAAATAATTAAAACTTCGGACACCTGGGTGGCTCAGTCAGTTAAGCTTCTGACTTCGGCTCAGGTCACAGTCTCAAGGTTCATGGGTTTGAGCCCCATGTTGGGCTCTGTGCTGAATGCTTGCTCAGAGCCTGGAGCCTGCTTCAGATTCTGTGTCTCCTTCTCTCTCTGCTCCTCCCCTTCTCATGTTCTGTCTCACTCTCTGTCTCTCAAAAACAAATAAACATCTAAAAAATCTTTAAAATAATTAAAAATTCAATGTTACAGTATTTAATATTATTTTTATTTTCACATTGTTTCATCTCCTGGCATTTTTAACATTTTGGAGTTTATTGAAACTTACTATGTATGTCTATTTTTAAGCTATTGGAAAATTTTCTCCTGCCGATTATGGCAACACAGCTTCTTCACTTCACTAAACTTTAGTCAGGCTCCTGAACATTTTCCTAGGCCTATCTGTGTACTTCCTTGTAAAATCTAGTTGTAGCAAGAGCTCCATTAGTTTAACAAGAACCCCCTACTCTGCGTATCTGATCGCCCCTGATATCTGATCAAGTTCACCATCCTGTACTTACTCCCAACCCACCCCCCCCCAACCCCCCCCCCCCCCCCCCCCCCCCCCCCCCCCCGTGATATCTGATCACCCTGGCCCCTGTCTTCAGCAAGAATCCCGTTAGGTTGGTTTAGCCAGAATCACCTTCACCTCTGATGTTTCCTTAGTAATTCTTCATTCATGGACCTCCGTTCTGCCTCCCAGCTATAAATCGCCACCAGCCTGTGCTGTATTTGGAGTGGAGCCCAAGCTCTCCGTTGCTCACTGTAAGATCCCATTGCAGTGGCCCCTACACCTAACTTGATGGTCCTGAATAAAGTCTGCCTTACGGTCTTTAACAAGTGTTATTGATTTTGATTTTCTTTAACAATGGTTGAGAGAGAAATTCTGTGAGGAAATTTATGTATTTGATTTTCATTAATTAAGGAAACACAAGAAAAGAAAGAAGTGAGGACTGGTGGTATCTTAGGAAAGATTCTCATTATTGTCATTTTTGAGAGAAAGCAATCAATAAAGATTAGTATTCATTTTACCATCTTTTCAATCCCTAATTTTATGATCTGCTATCTTCAGACAGATAGAATTCATTTCTAGCTCTCATCACTTTCCTTTCTCCAAACGGAATTTCTAAGAATATTTTGAGGAAGTGCCAAAGGTATATGTCAAAGCCATAGCATTAACAAATTTTTCTCATTTTCTCTCATTTGCCTCTGACGGGAGTTAATGACTCACCCCAGCTGTGTCAAAAAGTCATAAACAATATCCACCATTGCCCAAATGTTTTAAATGATCCTCAAAGCTTGTAAGATATCAATTGTATCTTTGAAAGACACTAAAATAGGTTTCCTCTTTTTATACATCTGGTAGAAAGCTTAAGGATATACATGGCAAATTTTGAAGTTGAATATGACAAGATTCCCTCATTTGAAGAACTAACAAGGGGGAGCAGCCAGGAATAAACAATTAGCTAGGAAAGAGACAGAATAAAAGGAATACTGAGGATGAGGAGTAAAACAAGTCTTTTGGAAGGCCGGAAAAAAAAGGATCAACTAATCCCAATGAGGGAGTGAGAGAGATCTTTTGAAAAGACTTCTTCAGAATAGGGTAGCTGAAGGGGTTTTAAAGGATGATACTGATAATGACAACAATTAACATTTGTTAGTTAGACGCACATCAATGCTGCCTATTGGTGGTCTAAGGCTGGAATGAAAGATAACCTGGGAAAGGTAATTTAAATCCAGGTTATGTAAAGTCTGGAATTACACCTAAGGAATCAGCAATAGATAGGCAAACCTTAGCAGATCTTGACTGGCATAACCTGCCAGACAAAAGTCACTGTTCTCCTCACTCGATATCCTGATTTCTCTACTCTTCCCAGGTTAGTATTTTTATGCTCTCTCAGCTGCTATCACACAACTACCCACAGCTTTTCAGTGAATTTAGTGACCCTTCAAAAATCCTATTTGTCACAATTAACAATTATAAAAAGTACACAATCTTCCACCTATATCAACCCCACAGTTTTATGTAAGAGTAGGAAAAGAAGTTTTGTTCTTGTGATTGGTGGTGATAGTGTCAGAATTTCCTAGGAGAGGTTTCAGTTACTTCTTAGAAAAATACTAATAGTTTGTGTAACCCAAAACTCACTCTGGCCCCTTGCCTTCCAAAATTTTTGCATTTTGATTCTACCTTCAGTCAGTTAGTACTTCAGTCAGTGGGTACTTCCCCTACTACCCCCAACACACACACACACACACACACACACACACACACACACACACACACACACACATCCTCTTTGGGATGGTAATAGTGCATTTAATTGGTTTAAAGGCAGCTATCCAAATCCCTCAGATGGAGATAGGATTCATTAACATCTCAATGATGGCTATCTCTAATCTATACCTTTCCTGCTATGCAAAGGAAAAGTCTATTTAAATCCATTAATTCTCTGATAGAGCCTCCACCAGATCATTTATAAAGATGCTAAGTAAGACGGATACTACCACTAATCCTTAAGAAATGAACTCCTTACACTTCTCATTTATCTCCTCCATTCGCTTCCTTCCTCCAGGCCAGCTATCAGTTTTCAGCAAATCCCACCCATTTCCCTGTCTTCTATGGTGAATCATTAGGAAAATTATAACGTCAGTCCTTAGTCCCCTTTATCCACATTTTCTGCTTGGTAGAATTCCAATAAAGCGAAATTTCACTATATATTCACTTAAATTTCATATGATTTTCACCAAAGTACATTTCACCAATGTACTTGTTTTTTGTTTGTTTGTTTTTGTTTTTCCGTTTGGTAATCCTACCATTTATAAACCCACTAATTTCTGTGCATAAGAAAGTAGGAGAAAGTTAAGGCAGGTTACTTCTCCTGGAGTCAATTTCCTTATCTGTAAAAAGGTCTGCACCACAGACCTTTTAAAAGGTTAATGAGCAATTAAGAGTGAGAGGCCTTGCCTAACACAAGGTCTACAGGTTCTTAATCACCGTGTTCTTCTCCAGCCCAGCTGGAAACTGCCTCTTCTCTGGCACACCATGGATCTTCTCTAACTGGCTTCTGAGGGTCTACCGGTATCATAGGTTTGTGGGGTCTGGCCAACAGTCATTGAGTTTTATCCTCAAATGTCTTCACAGTTCCCAGATATTTTACTCATTTTTTTTTCTGCCTTAAATCCTTTGATTAACCAAGCAGAGTAGTACACAAACACATGCATATATTTTTTCAACGGAACTTGCAGCATTTTAGATGAATCTCTGTTTGATTTAGTAACTCACATATATACAGTTTGGGTGATCATTTATTCGTTCAATCAGCAAATAGTTTGAGCATCTACTCAGAATTGAACAATTCTAAGATAGTGCTGAATAAAACTTTCTTAACGTACCTGCTCCCAGGGAACTTAGCTTGTAGAAAAAAGAGTATGTATGTTGGGGGCTGAGAGCTATTTTAGATAAGGTGGTTATGGATAGCCTCTAGATTAAGTAACACTTGAACAGAGCAAGGAATGCAATATGTAAGTAGGCTATGCTGTTATCTGTTGGTGGGAGGGAATGGAGAGTCCAGTAAATGCAAAGGCCCCGAGGTGTGAATCCCAGAACAGCAAGGAGACAGTATGACTAAATCAGAGTGACTAAAGGCAGAGTATAGTAAAAGTTACAGTGGTAGGTAAGAGCAATATCATGAATGACCTTCTTAACCATGATAATAACTTTGGACTTCATTCTGAATGGTGTGGAAAACCACTAGGCAGAATTCCATTTCCAGGTGGATTTCTCTGCTTTAAAAAAGGACAAATGCTGAAAATCAACTCAATCTGTACACCATTTTATTTCTACCCTGGAGCAGACTTTTAATTGTATGATAATAATCTGATGTAGAGATCAGCAAACATTTTCTGTAAAGGACCAGATAATAAATATTATAGACATTTAGTTCCATGTAGTTTCTGTTGCAACTACTCAACTTTGCTTTTGTAGTGCATAAGCACCCGTGGATAGAAGGATGTGGAACACCAGTAAAACTCCATAGACACTGAAATTTGAATTTCATATAATTTTTGTGTATGAGGAAATGCTGTTTTTCTTTTGATTTTTCCCCCACACATTTAAAAATGTAGAAACCATTCTTAGCTCATGGGCCATACGGAAATATGTGTTGGCCCAGATTTGGCCCACAGGTCATAGTTTGCCAACCTCTGACTCAACCATAACTTATTATAATAATTAGGTTTTTATTAATTTGGCAGAAAGCGGAAAATTAATTCCATTTGAAATCTCTTGAGTAATGCATTTATATGTTTAAGACAAACATACTTGAAAATGTACTGAAATCTTCTTAGGTGAATACAATATTAAGTCTTTATGGCCAGAAATATATAAGATTATATATAAAATAGGAAAACATATATAGATTTCGTAAGTAATCTGAAAAAGATACCTATGTTTTAATAGCTCAGAAGTAAAACATAGGGTATATCCAGAAATAAAGCTGTAAATGTGGATTTTTCTCAAGAATCTAATGCCAGAGTGGACTTTACTCTAGGCAATAGATGACTACCATCACTGAGTAATTTCCAGGGTGATGGACAAGTTTCAGTGCTGTTAGAGTAGGCAGTTAATTAGGTCCTAACAAGATAGCTGGAGGTCAGCAAGGAGGATGTCATGGCCAGCTATCACGAAAGTCAGAGGTCTGTCCATGCAGTACCCCAGAAGAGGTCAGATCTAACCAGACAGGCCCAAGATGACAGACACCATGACAGGAAACCCTTGACCAAATTAGGAAGAAAAAGCAGGAAACCCTGCTTTCCACCCCAAGTAAAAAGTATTCTGCACCCTACTTAATAACTGTCAATAAAAGATAGAAACCCAACCCCCAGGGTGCCCAACTCTTTCTTTAGAACTCACCGGCTCTCCTCATATCTCAAGAGTGGACTTTTTGCTTTAATAAACTTTCCCACTTGTGTTACTCATCCATCTGCTCTGTTTTGTCTCCTTGAATTCATTCTTGTGGACCAAAAACCTTGGGTGACTCCTTGTAGTTTGGCTGCATCAAGGCCCCAGGGTTCAGGGACTCCCCAGTTCACCCAGCAACAGCACATTCCCAAAGACTTTCACTATGAATTCATGATACCTGAAGTTTCTTTAAACAGATGAATCTTTTTATTCCATAAATATAAAGTTTAAAATAGAGTTAAGTTTTGAAAGATAACAATAGGTATGCATACCATGGTTATAGCTGAAAACTTTCAAGTACATGCATTTACATGAATAGTTTTACAGGATATCAATATCCTTATGTTTTTCCAAAATTGAGCTCCCTGAAATGGCCAACTCCCCATTGTTATACAAGGATGGCATGCCTATCTTCCTCTCCATCTCAAATCTTACTACAGTGCTTGGCTCTGAAATGTAAATACTTCTGAGGAGCCAAACAAAGAAATATTCAAATTTTTGTTCAAGGAAACCCCTGTCTATTAATTAAGGCATATGTATCTTATATGCCTTTCTGTTAAAGGTGAGGTTCTGAGGGGCCTCTAGCTGGGTCAGTCAGTAGAGCATGTGACTCTCAATCTCAGGGTTGTGAATTCAAGCCCCACATTGGGTGTAGAAGAGTACTTAAAAATAAAATCTTTTTTAAAAAGAAGGTGAAGTTCTGAGAAACAGGGTGTTTGACCCATGTTGAGGCATTGAATTCACAATAGGAAAGGAAGTGTGGATAATGATTCTTATTCTTTTAAACAGAAATGGCATGCTTTGTGAAGCTACCAAAATTTTGAGGTATATTGGATAAAACCCACAGATAAAAATGTAATATCACTTCTTTAGGTGGAATATGCTTATTCAAAAAGGTAGTTTAGACCTGTTTCATCAAATCTTATCTTCATTCATTGATTCCAATTATAATCAATCGTCAGTTTAATCTTATAAAATATTTAAGGGGCGCCTGGATGACTCAGTCGGTTGAGCGACCAACTTCGGCTCAGGTCACAATCTCACAGTTTGTGAGTTCGAGCCCTGCGTCGGGCTCTGTGCTGACAGCTCAGAGCCTGGAGTCTGCTTTGGATTCTGTGTCTCCCTCTCTCTCTGTCCCTCCCCCACTCATGCTCTGTCTCTCTCTGTCTCAGAAATAAATAAACATAAAAAACATTTTTTAAATAAAATAAAATATTTAATATTCGGTATCTTCCATTAACAAGCAACAAACATTTAAATGTATGATAACATTTTAGCTGTTAACTTAAAAATGGGCAAGAGAGTACACAGATTTCCATATTTATTTCAAAACTTTTGAAAACAATTGGCCTAGAGAACTGGGAGGGGCACTTGGTCACTGCCGGGAGAGCAGGAAGACTGGGAGAGGGAGAGACCTTGGGAAATTTGGAGACAGCACAAAGAGGTTGCTGAAGAACCCAAACACACACATCTATTTTGCAATTTTCCCACAGAACGGCCCTAATGCCATCTACTAAATCTACCCCCTTCCTGCCCCTCCATTTGAGATTGGGCAAAACAGAAGGGAAGTGGAAATCAGCTTTATTGGGGTTTTCTTGGGCAGAGTAACAGTTTAGGATTGGCTAGTTTGAATAATTGCAGCCCCAGATCTATAGAGGTGGTCTCTGGTTGTCTGTACCTGGCCCTGGGATAGTTTAAGGAAGGGGAAATATTGGCTTGGCGTGTGAGAGTTAGACAAGGAGCTGGTTGGGACGATTGATTTGGGAGTGACTGGTGTGCATAAGAAGATGTGCTCCCAGCCCAGTCTTTGCCCTCTGAAAGAATTGGCTAGTCCTGGGAGGGTCAGTCTCTCCCATGCTAGCAAGCTTTGTAAGATGTCAAAACATCACAAAATAGAGAAAAGTTTTAAAAAATGATTAACCAAATTATTTGCTCATTTGTTTAATTTTTTTTTAACATTTATTTATTTTTGAGACAGGGAGAGACAGCATGAATGGGGGAGGGTCAGAGAGAGAGGGAGACACAGAATCTGAAACAGGCTCCAGGCTCTGAGCTGTCAGCACAGAGCCCAACCCGGGGCTCGAACTCACGGACTGCAAGATCATGACCTGAGCCGAAGTCGGGTGCTTAACCGACTGAGCCACCCAGGCACCCTCTTTTGCTCACTTCTTGATTGAGTTGTTTGTCTTCTTACTACTCAGTGGTAAGAGTTCTTTGTAAATTCTGAATAAACACAGATTTGTGTTGTGCAAATACTTTCTCCCAGTCTTTGACATGTCTTTTTGTTAATGATTAGACAATTATTTTTTCAAAGTTTATTTATTCTAGGAGAGAGAGAAAGAGAGAGAGAATCCCAAGCAGCCTCCACACTGTAAGTGCAGAGCCCATGTGGTGCTCGATCTCATGACCCATGAGCTCATGACCTGAGCCAAAATCGGGAGTTGGACACTTAACCAACTGAGCCATCCAAGCGCCCCAATTAGACAATTATTATTGAATTCACTATATCTTTCCTTAGTATAAAATTACTTAGTTCATTGATTCTTAATCCTGACTCACACATTAAAACCACCTGAACAACAAATATCTTTGCCTGCCACCTCCAAAGTTCTGATTTCATTTTTCACTGCACCCCCCCCCCCCGACCAATTGTTTTTTTCAAGTTCCTTAAGTGATTCTTATGGGTAGCCAGGAATGAAAACCACCATGTTGGAGAAAGCATGTAACAAGACTTTTATAGGCATGAAAGTAGTCAAAGGAACTGGCTTGTTTGATATTCT
The DNA here is from genome assembly GCF_018350215.1 of Panthera leo. Taxonomy (NCBI): domain Eukaryota; kingdom Metazoa; phylum Chordata; class Mammalia; order Carnivora; family Felidae; genus Panthera; species Panthera leo. Next base: position 168,317,624 of record NC_056679.1, read on the forward strand.
CTGTTCCCACCAATCAATACCCCAGCTACCTGATCAACTATCTTTGGTATCAGGATCTGATTACTTCTCCTCTGGACACGTTCCTAGATGCCAAGTCCAGTGTTTGGCACTTTTATGTATATCATCAAATTTAATTCTCCCAACATCTCTTGAGGGAGTAGATATAATCCCCTCTTCAGCAGATAAAGGAAATAAGGTTGAGAGAAACCAAGCAAATCAATTACAAATACACAGTTAATAGGAGGTAGTGACAAAAAACTTGAACTCTGTATTCTGACTCTAAAACCCATGTTCTTTCATCTATCCCTCAATTTCACAACCACAAGGCAGCACCAGGTTGAGTCAATTCTCATTACATGATGTCGTTCTTCATCGGAGAACACCACCTCATGTCTTAAGGCTTGGAGAAAGAACAGGGTATTTGAAGTGGAAACGAAGACTACAGCTTCATGCAAAACTTCTTCAATAATTAATTCCCTAGTGCCTTTGAGATTTACTAAAGCAGATCTCTCACCAGAAGCCAGTAACTGTTAAAAGTGAAAAAGAAGCCGTGAGACCCAGAAAATTTTCATGTTTAAGAAATTCACCCTCACTTTTTAAACTAGGCTACTAGGAGGGGAAAACCCTTCATTAAAAAACCTCTTTCTAGCTCAGAGGAAGGAAAAAAACTTCTATTAAGTAGAAGAGAAAGAAGTAGTTTCCGGGACAGCCTCCTAAAGTATTCCCCAGGGCCTCCTTTGGAATTTTCAATTTACGTCCTTATGGTCAGGCAGACAAGAAAGAAAATACTGAGAAAGAAAAAAAAAAAAAAATCAAATTACTCTGAAGCCTCTCATTTAGAAAAATCTACCAAGGTCTTTAAGAATATAAATTTGGCAAAGAAAGAGGAACGTCTTTTAAAAATTCTCCTAATTTTCCAGAACCCCTAAAGCTTTCACAAAGACTCTTCAGAATGTTTAAAGCTCCATTGATCAAGAAAGAATTCACTGAAAATTTAAGCAAATAAGCATTTATTTGGGCAATTAGAATTGCAATTTGGGAGACAGAGATTCAGGTAGAAACCTGGATCATGTTCCGGGGAAGAAAAGGAGGGGGCAGAGTTATATAGGTAAAAGACTACTAGCATAGTCCTCATTCAGGCCCTCTATGATCAGGGATTAAAACCAGGTTAACTGGGATTGGTTGGATTAATATGCAAATGAGAGACTGAAACTTCTTAAAACACTGGCACTGGCTCCTTTTGAAGGGAAGAATGCAGATCACTAAGGTGTCTTGATGAGGAGGAAGTTAAGTCCGGGCTGAGGACCTACAGCTGGCTGAAAAGTTGTTTTTTTAAGTTCATGGTTTCCCTGATGAGGACTTGAATAAATTCCACCTCCCTTATGGCCTCCTTAACCTAGTTTTAAAAAAAGACTCTTTTAGTTAGGCTTGTTTGCTCCACTTTAAAATCTCCTTTTACAACTCAAATGAAGAAAATGGTAGAACTTACTTAAAAACATACAGTCTTAGGTCTTTTAAGACTATGAGTAAGTCAGAATATTTGTAGGGAAAATAGACAAGCTCCATGAAAACTTCCAAGAAAAGAAAAGAAAAAAGCCCCAGGTGCAAAATAAAGAGAGGACAACACAAAGACAACACAAAGAGAATACATTTAGTGGGAAAAAATGAGTAAATTCATGCAAAAATCTACTGAGCTGTTTGAGGATATGGATTATACCAACCTGACATTTTTAGGCCAGGCTGCTAGAAAGATAAGAGGCATCAGCGTTGGATGAAAAGTTCACAGAAGTAATTATTTTAAAAAAAATTTTCCCAAAAAAAAGAAAAAAGAAAGAAAAAGAAGAGAAAGAAGAAAAGCCATTGTTCAAGATTTCCTAAATAATTAATTCCCCAGCGCCTTCAATAATTAAGATAAACTACTTCAGAGGGGGAAAATACTGGAGAAAGAAAAAAGAGTATTGAAGAAACTATTTTTGCAAAATGACAGGTTTTCTAAATGTAGTGTAGTATTTAAAGCTATACATTTAGAGGAGAGGGTTTTTAATGTAAATGTTTTGTAAATAAATTAATATGGTATTAAAAAACAAACCCATCCTAGGCTTTATACTATGCAAATACAAAGAAGATTCAGTTTCTCTTTTTAGCTAACTTATCAGTCTGGGTAATTGATTCCCAACCATAGTCTCATATTAGAATCACATAGGGGAATTAAAAACAAAATGTATATGCCAGTCCTCACCTTCCAGAGATTTTGATTTAGTTGGTCTGGTATAGAGAATTTACACTATTTAAAAAAAATATTCAGAGGTGATTCTTTCAAATTATTCTCGTGGACATAGCAGAGGTAGAGGACCAATGGTAGCACAGAATGGAGGATATGTATTAAGAAACTGTTATGGCCAATTTGACAGAAAAATTTTGTGCTATAGAATTTAATGGTAAAATATTTTGGCTTGTATTTTATTTGCTTTTATTTTTATTTCTTTTTCTAATTAATTGCTTTTTAATTTACCAACCTATTGGTCTACAATAAAGTGAAATCTCAAAATCAAGAATCACTATTATAAAGGCCTTAAATATTTTCAACATGGATTTTAAAGATTTTGCTGAAAATATAGAAAAGTCTTTTTCTAGCAGAAAGAGCAAATTACTTTTTCTTCGTGATGGAAGTAATAGTTGTTGTAAAGTCAAAAGGGTGTTCAGAAATTAACTATACAGAGAAGTGTAGGTAATAGCATGAGCAAAGGCCCTTGCGGTAATCATACAGACCCCAGAGGAGGTCTAGAGGGCAGGAAGAGAAAGTGGTCAGCATCTTTGTCCTTGATAGGTGGATGTGGTTAGCTGTGTGCCTCTGTGGAAGGCCCCAGCTTCTGTCAGATGCCCCTTCCATTTCCCTCCTGCTTGTTTTATCTGCTCCCTTTACTAATTTCTCAGGCCAATGATTGCCAACCTCTACCCACTTTCCTTAAATCCTACCCATGTCTTAAAGTGTTGTCATATTACCCTGTTTAAGGGTGTCATCTTCTTCAAACAGGCCCCTGACAAACACTATCTCCACATTTTAATACTTAAAAACAAGACAAAGCCACACATGTCCCGATTTCCTTGTTTTCTTGAATGCAAACATGAATGAAATTCTACCAATCGGATGTAACCTTCTGGGATTTGCATTTGGGGCTGAATTTTGCAGGGAAACAGGTGGGGTACAGGACATCTTTTCTGCTGTCATGGATTATTGGAGAGGGAGTGTTTCAATGAAGTTCATTCAGGGAAGCAGAACCACAATGAGTATACGAAATACGAAATTATAGGAGTTGGACAGTACACAATTAGGAGAAGGGCTGTGCCAGTAAAGATGTCCCCAACACTGGAAGATCAGGGAAAAGGACAGTGGTTCTGAAGCACTGGCACAGGTGGACAAGTCAGAGCTTATGGGAAGCCAGGCACATGCAGCTGCTAATATGAGCCCCTGAAAAGCTGGTATTGAAGTCCCTGGAAAGCTCTTCCCTCTTCTTGGCTGACATCTCTGAGTTCACAGTAAACAATTGGTGAACTTTTGCTATTGGTCAGAACTGCCAGCTGTAGGGCAAGACTGGGAACTGGGGCCAGAAAGAATGAGTACAAACTGGATCCTACCTCTATGTCCGTCTCTCACATGGTCTCTAACCACAGTGACCTTCAGAGAGCAATGGCTGCTGCTTCACTTCTGCTTTCTAGATCTCTTTCCTATTTCTCTTTTGGCCAACTCCAACCCAGAGCCATCCCATGTTCTGCAGGCTTTCAGGGAGTTTTAGGGTCTGCATTTCCATTAACAGTCACTAGATGACAGTAAGACACTGATTAGACTCCAATGTGTTGTTAATCTGCAGAATCACATGCAGCCCCAGATTTGGTTGGCTGTCTTCACAGATGCTGCGTTGGCTGAAGTTGAAGTTATCCACATGGGGTTTGGCAAATGTCTATGAAGTTTTCCCCTGTGGCCCCAGGGTTATGCTAAGTTGTCATTAATATTTTGACATCACCTGGACAGTCATGTGACTCCACCTGGCCTTGCTGGACAGACCACAGCAGTGGGAGAGTTTGTTGGCATGATTCAGGTTGTACTTGGCACAGTGAAGAAAAGCCCCTAGAAAATGGTGACCATGTGATCTGCAAGGCTCTCAAAAGGAATATCACATTCATTTTGTCCATTTTACCTGCAACTAAATTCTTGCCCCAACTGGAAGCTGCTTAAGAACTGGCACCTGGGGCGCCTGGGTGGCGCAGTCGGTTAAGCGTCTGACTTCAGCCAGGTCACGATCTCGCGGTCTGTGAGTTCGAGCCCCGCGTCAGGCTCTGGGCTGATGGCTCAGAGCCTGGAGCCTGTTTCCGATTCTGTGTCTCCCTCTCTCTCTGCCCCTCCCCCGTTCATGCTCTGTCTCTCTCTGTCCCAAAAATAAATAAAAAAACGTTGGAAAAAAAAAAAAAAAAAAAAAAGAACTGGCACCTGAAGATACAGAATTTCTAATCTATTATCAACTAAGGATGATTATTCTCTTCAGAAGAAAAGGAAAACCTTCATTTAAGAAACAAAGCATGGGTGTCATCAGTTGTAAAGCAAAAGGTTTAACTACATAATCTGCCTTGTGAAGAGATTTACTAGAGAAATCTTGTAATTTGCCTCTGCATTTTCTCTTTATAAAATATTTGGCAGTTAAAATTAAACGTTGGGGCACCTGGTTGGCTCAGTTAAGCATCCACCTTCGGCTCAGGTCATGATCTCATGGTTAGTGACTTCGAGCCCGTGTCTGGCTCTCTGCTGTCAGTGCAGAGTCCTCTTCAGATCCTCTGTCTGTCTGCCTCTCTCTCTCTCTCTCTCTCTGCCGCTCCCCTGCTTGGGTGTGCGCTGTCTGGCACTCAAAACTAAATAAACATTAAAAAAATTAAACATCAACAAGAGTATATAATGTGTAAAGTATAAAGAATAAAATAAAAGCCTCACTCTCTTAAAGGAAGAATGATTCATTCAGCGAGTTGTAGGAAATCTGTAAAGATGGAAATGCATAAAGATAAACGTAGTCCTAGCCTCTCCACATCTCCCTCGTGGCCAGACGTTTTTCTACATTTCCTTTTATCCAGCTTAACTTCAGTGGTTTATTGTTTTAATAACGCCTTGCCTTTTGCCATTCTCTAAACTATGTCCTTTTATCTTTTCATCCCATGTCTGGCAAAACCTTTGTCTTGGATAAACCTAACTACCCACTCTGTTCATGTCTGCAAAAGTACAACTGAACATTGATGACAGAAGTCACACAACAGAGATTATACCCACTACAAACTCGTGATTATTGGCCTCAAACCTGCTGGATTTATTTGTCTGGGCAGTTCACTGTCTTGCTCTATGAGGCTATTTCTAAACTTCCAACCTACCTGGTTCCCCTCTGCATCCGCTCAAACCCCCAAAACCTTCCTCTTTGCTCTAAGTAATGACCTCATCCCTTACTTCATAAAGAAAATGGAAGCAATTAGGGACCCTCCCTTATCTTCCCCCTTCCAAACATTCAAACTCCACCTCCACTGTGCTCTGTACCCCTCCTGTTACGCTGGCACAGAACTTTATACCTGGGCAGTCCTCGCCACACATTTTGACTTCGTCATAATAATATGTGAAGTGAGTCTTATAATTCCTTTTTCTAATTTTTTAAATTATGAAAGTAATCTTGTTTATAGTGTTTGCACTTTTCAGAGCTCCCCTCTTAGTATTTTATATTCCTTGGGGCCTGATTCCCTTGACTGAAAGTGTTTAGCTGGGGAGAGGTACAAATGTAGGCCCTAGTTTGTGCCATCCTAGATTAGTTAGACGTGGTGCTTTGTTGAGGAATAAAGCAATCTGGGCTCGACCACTCATTTATCTCCTAGGGCTACTGCTCAGAGAAGAGAGGCTGACTCCCTTTATTATAACTGCCTAGCCCATGGTTATTGGGGGTAGAGGGGGTGGAGGTGGATACCTATTTCTATGATGACATAGAAAGGGGGTGAGATGGGAGAATACAAGCCTGCATGACCCTTATCAGCTCTGGCCTGTAGCTGAGTTCTTGCACAAGCCAAAGTGACCCAACACCCCTGGCTGGCACTTGGATGGGGCTGCTACACAATGCGTTGCAATATCCATTGGGCTTGTCTGGGAAATGTGGGGAGAAAAAAGGGAGGAAATAAGGAAGCCCTCCCCGGCCCATGCTTGTTCCTGGCATCTGGCCTTCATCTCCTCTAACCTACACATTCCCCTCTCTTCCACAAATGTATCCCCTCCAGGCACATTCTCCATGACCAATGTACTTCCCACAACTTGGAGGTTAGCACTGGGACAAACCAACCTCTCCCTAGCTTCAGCACCACATTTGTAGGAGAAGACAACAGAGTCCATGATTGCTAGGAACTGGTGCTACTGCTTTCTAATATGCTTTCTTTTCAGTTCAGAATAACTTGAGAACATGTTTCTATATCAATAAATATAACTCTGTGACAGTTTGGGTGCAAGTGGTTTTATTTGGAAGGTGATCTCAAGAAGCACAAGCCAGAAAGTGGTAAACGCGAGACAGGGTGACAGTGAGAAGAGTAAAAGTGGACAGTCATTAAGAGTGCATTAAGGAGCCTGCCACCACCAGGAGAACTGGGGCTCAGGCCTGGCAGAGCCTTCTGAGTAAATGCTTGGAAAATACCACTGAGTTTTAGTCTGGAGGGGGAAGGATGGAGCATTTAATCATCCACTTCCTTCCTCTCTGCTTTGCCCCTCAGGGGCTGCAACTCCCCTATACTGCCAGTTACACCTGCTGGCCAGGAGTAAGCTCTTTCTGTGCCATACAAAGCTCTCAGGCAGAGAAGTGAGCCCAGGCACTGGGGGCGGGCACCCTGCCATGCTGGAAGCTGTTCACAGCAGATGCAAGTAAACACATGGGGCTGAGGGGACGGGAGATGGGGACCGACCATCCTTGCTGCATACAGAGTGACAAAAGTAGCAGGAGGATGGCAGGAGGATGGCTTAGGGAAAGGGTAATTGATAATCAGACCTTTCATGTTTTAAGAATTAAAAATAAAAATGCTGCTTACCTTGTGGATTGTTCCATATAGTGAAAGGCAGACATGGTTCTGACATTATGAAGAGACCAAAACCAGAACCTGGTCCCACCTCAGTATCACTGGCCTAAGATAAACCCTGGGAGAGGTCTGTGTAGGAAAAATGGAAAGACCTGAGCACAAAAATTCCTCTCCAAGGCGCCCAATGAGGGGACAAACTTGGCTGGGATAGCATTGAGGGGAGGGATCACTCACTCCCTTTCAAAGGACAATATGCCCCTACAAAAATCTGTGTCTGGAGTCAGTGAATTTCTTTTTAAATATTTTATTGACTGATTGTTTTATAAAGTTTATGTATTTTGAGAGAGACAGAGAGAGCACAAGCAGGGAAGGGCAGAGAGACACGAGGACAAAGGATCCTAAGCGGGCTCCTCCTTGGACAGCAGAGTCCTATGCCCAGCTTGAACTCATGAACTGCGAGATCATGACCTGAGCCAAAATCAAGAGTCTGATGCTTAACCAACTGAGCCACCCAGGTGCCCCTATTTTTTGTATCTCTTTTCTTTCCTAAAAAAAGGGATTCCTCTTTTTGTCTTTTTCCTCTGCTTTGTGTGGATATCTTAAATGTGTCTCAATGTCATTGGTTCACTTTACTGTAAGGTAATATCTACTCCTAATGAATTGGACGTCCTGTAATGCCATCATTTTCCTCCTAAAACACTTCACTGTATTTTTATTTTATTCTTTTTAAAAAAACTTTTTTAAAGTTTATTTTATTATTTACTTTGAGAGGGGGGTGGAGCAAAGAGAGTGGGAGAGAGAATCCCAAGCAGGCTCTGCACTGTCAGTGCAGAGCCCAACACAGGGCTTGAGCCCATGAACTGTGAGATCATGACCTGAGCAGAAACAAAGTGTTGGATTCTTAACTGACTGAGCCATCCAGGTGCCACTATTTTATTCTTTTATGTCAAATTTTCTCTGACATTATTAAGCATCGTTTTCTATTTTTTTCTATTTATTGGAATAAGCTTCTTCAAGAGTATGCTCTTTGGATACTAGTACTCACTTTCTTTTTTCCTTTTGCTACACTTTGCATAGCGTAGCACTTTGCATCGTTAAAGATTATCTCTTTTATTCTCAACTTTGAATCAGAATAGTTTATTCAGGATTATGATTTACCCTCCTAATACCATATATGGCTTCCTTTTGACTTTCTTTCTTATTTCCTTGGGTACTATTTTTGAGTCTTCACCTGCAGCCAGAAGACTAGATATGTTGGTTTGTATTATCTGTTCAATTATGCAGCTGTATGAGATGGATGGGGAGGAAGCTACATCTATAGTCACTCGTATTCAGGGAAATATATTTCTGCTCTCTCTTTCTTCATAATTCTGTTGAAATTCCTGCACCCAAGGTTAGCTGAGTTGAGATAGTGATATTTTCTAACCAAGTATGAGGATATGTTACCTTCAGGGTTTTGCTCTTCTCTTCAGGAGAGTGAACCACTTTGGTGAACAGTTACAATATTTTTTGTCGTGTGTGTGTGTGTGTGTGAGAGAGAGAGAGAGAGAGAGACAGAGACAGAGAGAGACAGAGAGTGTGTGTGGCTGTACTTATATTCCTGCACTTATCTGCCTTTATTTGCCACTATCACTCAAGTTCGAGATAGTGGTCCCTGGGAATTACCCCCATCTCTCTCCCACTTTGTGGTGTATCTAGGGGAAAGCCTCTCTTGTTTGGTTTCTCTTCTAGCTTCTATGTTGGAAGGTTGGCTAGAGGACTTCACAGAACATAGTCTGTATCTTTTTCTTAGTATGCTACTGTCCTCAGTTCTGGTATTCCTGAACTGGACAGAAGTTTTGTTTGTTTGTTCGTTTGTTTGTTTGTTTTACAATATCCTACACTACCATCTTTCTTGACCTTCCCACAAAGGAAGCCCTCTTTGACTTTGGTATTTACATTTACTGTGCTCTAAATTGAATTATTCATTATTGATGCCACACGAAGTTTGTAGACAAGATCAGATATGTTCCCTTTGTTTAGTATTGATGATATTGTCTTTATACTTTGCTTTTATTTGTTGTTGGATTTTTTTGTTTTGAATTCTTTTAAATTCATTTATGGGAGGAATCTTCTGTAAAATCCCCATATAGTTTCAGAAGAATCAATATGCTTTTTGTAACACAAAAAGCAAGTTTCACCTCTCCTACCAATGAAACAAGATGTATCTAATTGCCATTTTTTGTGCTTTTGAAGTTCAAAATATTCCCTAGCTGATTTTCATTGTACAGCAAATCTCTTACTACTTTCATAATCTTTTACATGTTTTACCTTTTTTTTTTAAACATTTATTTATTATTGAGAGAGAGACAGAGCATGAGCATGGAAGGGGCAGAGAGAGGGGAGACACAGAACCTGAAGCAGGCTCCAGGCTCTGAGCTGTCAGCACAGAGCCTGACGCGGGCTCAAACTCACAAACCGCGAGATCATGACCTGAGCCTAAGTCAGATGCTTAACCAACTGAGCCACCCAGGTGCCCCAGTTGTTATTATTATTATTATTATTATTATTATTATTATTATTATTATATATTTTTTGAATTTTATTTTATTTATTTTTGATTTCACTTTATTTTTTATTTTTTAAAATTTACATCCAAATTAGTTAGTATATAGTGAAGCAATGATTTCAGTAGATTCCTTAATGCCCCTTATCCATTTAGCCCATTCCCCCTCCCACAACCCCTCCATCAACCCTCTGTTTGTTCTCCATATTTATGAGTCTCTTTGTTTTGTCCCCCTCCCTGTTTTTATGTTATTTTTGTTTCCCTTCCCTTATGTTCATCTGTTTTGTCTCCTAAAGTCCTCATATGAATGAAGTCATATGATTTTTGTCTTTCTCTAACTAATTTCACTTAGCATAATACCCTCCAGTTCCATCCACGTAGTTGCAAATGGCAAGATTTCATTCTTTTTGATTGCCGAGTAATACTCCATTGTGTGTGTGTGTGTGTGTGTGTGTGTGTGTGTGTGTGTATCACATCTTCTTTATCCATTCATCCATCAATGGACATTTGTGCTGTTTCCATACTTTGGCTATTGTTGATAGTGCTGCTATAAACATGGGGGTGCATGTGTCCCTTCGAAACAGCACACCCGTATCCCGTGGATAAATGCCTAGTAGTGCAATTGCTGGGTCGTAAGGTAGTTCTATTTTTAGTTTTTTGAGGAACCTCCATACTGTTTTCCAGAGTGGCTGCACCAGCTTGCATTGCCACCAACAATGCAAAAGAGACCCTCTTTCTCCGCATCCTCGCCAACATCTGTTGTTACCTGAGTTGTTAATGTTAGCCATTCTGACAGGTGTAAGTTGGTATCTCATTGTGGTTTTTATTTGTATTTCCCTGATGATGAGTGATGTTGAGCATTTTTTGATGTGTCAGTTGGCCATCTGGATGTCTTCTTTGGAGAAGTGTCTATTCATGTCTTTTGCCCGTTTCTTCACTGGATTATTTGTTTTTTGGTGTTGAGTTTGATAAGTTCTTTGTACATTTTGGATACTAACCCTTTATCTGATATGACATTTGCAAATATCTTCTCCCATTCTGTCGGTTGTCTTTTAGTTTTGCTGATTGTTTCCTTTGCTGTACAGAAGCTTTTTATTTTGATGAGGTCCCAGTAGTTCATTTTTGCTTTTGTTTCCCTTGCCTTCGGAGACGTGTTGAGTAAGAAATTGCTGCAGGCAAGATTAAAGAGGTTTTTGCCTGCTTTCTCCTCAAGGATTTTAATGGCTTCCTGTCTTACATTGAGGTCTTTCATCCACTTTGAGTTTATTTTTGTGAATGGTGTAAGAAAGTGGTCCAGGTTCATTCTTCTGCATGTCACTGTCCAGTTTTCCCAGCACCATTTGCTGAAGACACTGTCTTTATTCCATTGGATATTCTTTCCTGCTTTGTCAAAGATTAGTTGGTCATATGTCTGTGAGTCCATTTCCAGGTTTTCTATTCCGTTCCATTGATCTGAGTGTCTGTTTTTGTGCCAGTACCATACTGTCTTGATGATTACAGGTTTGTAGTATAGCTTGAAGTCTGGGATTGTGATGTCTCCTGCTTTGGTTTTCTTTTTCAAGATTGCTTTGGCTCTTCGGGGTCTTTTCTGGTTCCATACAAATTTTAGGATTATTTGTTCTAGCTCTGTGAAGAATGCTGGTGTTACTTTGATAGGGATCGCGTTGAATATGTAGACTGCTTTGGGTAGTATCGACATTTTAACAATATTTGTTCTTCCTATGCAGGAGCATGGAATGTTTTTCTGTTTCTTTGTGTCTTTTTCAATTTCTTTCATCAGCTTTCTATAGTTTTCAGTGTATAGATTTTTCACCTCTTTGGTTAGATTTATTCCTAGGTATTTTATGGTTTTTGGTGCAAGTATAAATGGGATTGATTCCTTGGTTTCCTTTTCTGTTGCTTCATTGTTGGTGTATAAGAATGCAACCAATTTCTGTGCGTTGATTTTATATCCTGCAACTTTGCTGAATTCATGAATCAGTTCTAGCAGTTTTTTGGTGGAATCTTTAGGGTTTTCCATATAGAGTATCATGTGATCTGCAAGAGTGAAAGTTTGACCTCTTCTTGGCTGATTTGGATGCCTTTTATTTCTTTGTGTTGTCTGATTGCAGACACTAAGACTTCCAATACTATGTCGAATAACAGTGGTGAGAGTGGACATCCCTGTTTTGTTCCTGACCTTAGGGGGAAAGCTCTCAGTTTTTCCCCATTGAGGATGATATTAGCATTGGGTCGCTCGTATATGACTTTTATCATCTCGAGGTATGATCCTTCTATCCCTACTTTCTTGAGGATTTTTATCAAGGAAGGATGCTGTATTTTGTCAAATGCTTTCTCTGCATCTATTGAGAGGATCATAAGGTTCTTGTCCTTTTTTTATTGATGTGATGAATCACGTTAATTGTTTTGTGGATATTGAACCAGCCTTGCATCCCAGGTATAAATCCTACTTGGTCGTGGTGAATAATTTTTTTAACATATTGTTGGATGCGGTTGGCTAATATCTTGTTGAGGATTTTTGCATCCATGTTCATCAGGGAAATTGGTCTATAGTTGTCCTTTTTAGTGGGGTCTCTGTCTGGTTTTGGAATCAGGGTGATGCTGGCTTCATAGAAAGAGTTTGGGAGTTTTCCTTCCATTTCTATTTTTTGGAACAGGTTCAAGAGAATAGATGTTAACTCTTCCTTAAATATTTGGTAGAATTCCCCTGGAAAGCCATCTGGCCCTGGACTCTTGTTTTTTGGCAGATTTTTGATTACTAATTCAATTTCCTTACTCATTAGGGGTCTGTTCAAAGTTTCTATTTCTTCCTGTTTCAGTTTTGGTAGTGTATATGTTTCTAGGAATTTGTCCATTTCTTCCAGATTGTCCATTTTATTGGCATATAATTGCTCATAATATTCTTTTATTATTGTTTTTATTTCTGTTGTGTTGGTTGTGATTTCTTCTCTTTCATTCTTTATTTTACTTATTTGGGTCCTTTCCTTTTTCTTCTTGATCAAATTGGCTAGTGGTTTATCAATTTTGTTAATTCTTTCAAAGAACCAGCTTCTGGTTTCATTGATCTGTTCTACTGTCTTTTTGGTTTTGATAGTATTAATTTTTGCTCTAATCTTTATTATTTCCTGTCTTCTGCTGGTTTTGGGTTTTATTTGCTGTTCTTTTTCCAGCTCCTTAAGGCGTAAGGTTAGGTTGTGTATCTGAGATCTTTCTTCCTTCTTTGGGAAGGCCTGGATTGCCGTATACTTTCCTCTTATGACCGCCTTTTCTGCATCCCAGAGGTTTTGGGTTGTGGTGCTATCATTTTCATTGACTTCCATATACTTTTTAATTTCTTCTTTAACTCCTTGGTTAGCCCATTCATTCTTTAGTAGGATGTTCTTCAGTCTCCAAGTATTTGTTAACTTTCCAAATTTCTTCTTGTGGTTGATTTCGAGTTTCATAGCGTTGTGGTCTGAAAATATGCACGGTATGATCTTGATCTTTTTTGTACTTACTTAAGTCTGATTTGCGTCCCAGTATATGGTCTATTCTGGAGAACTTTCCAAGTGCACTGGAGAAGAATGTATATTCTGCTGCTTTAGGGTGAAATGTTCTGAATATATCTGTTAAGTCCATCTGGTCCAATGTGTCATTCAAAGCCATTGTTTCCTTGTTGATTTTTTGATTAGATGATCTGTCCATTGCTGTGAGTAGGGTGTTGAAGTCTCCTACTATTATAGTATTACTATCTATGAGTTTCTTGATGTTTGTGATTAATTGATTTATATATTTGGGTGCTCTCACATTCGGTGCATAAATGTTTACAATTGTTAGGTCTTTGTGGTGGATAGACGCGTTGATTATGATATAATGCCCTTCTGCATCTCTTGGTACAGTCTTTGTTTTAAAGTCTAGTTTGTCTGATATAAGTATGGTTACTCCAGTTTTATTTTGTTGACCATTAGCATGATAGATGGTTCTCCATCCCCTTATTTTCAATCTGTAGGTGTCTTTAGGTCTAAAGTGGGTCTCTTGTAAACAGCATATAGATGGGTCTTGTTTTCTTATCTGTTCTGTTACCCTATGTCTTTTGATTGGAGCATTGAGTCCATTGACGTTTAGAGTGAGTACTGAAAGATATGAATTTATTGCCATTATGATGCTTGTAGAGTTGGAGTTTCTGGTGGTCTCTGGTCCTTTTTAATCTTTTGTTGTTTTTGGTATTTATTTATTTATTTATTTATTTATTTATTTATTTATTTATTTATATTTTCATCTCTTCTCCCCTCAGAGAGTCCCCCTTAAAATTTCTTGCAGGGCTGGTTCAGTGGTCACAAACTCCTTTAATTTTTGTTTGGGAAACTTTTTATCTATCCTTCCATTTTGAATGACAGCCTCTCTGGATAAAGAATTCTTGGCTGCATATTTTTCTGATTCAGCACACTGAATATATCCCGCCACTCCTTTCTGACCTGCCAAGTTTCTGTGGATAGGTCTGCTGCAAACTTTATCTGTCCTCCCTTGTAGGTTAGGGACTTTTTTTCCCTTGCTGCTTTCATGATTCTCTCCTTGTGTAAATATTTTGTGAATTTGACCATGATATGCCTTGTTGATGGTCGGTTTTTGTTGAATCTAATGGGAGTCCTCCGTGCTTCCTGGATTTTGATGTCTGTCTTTCCCCAGGTTAGGAAAGTTTTCTGCTATGATTTGCTCACATAACCCTTCTACCTCTATTTCTCTCTCTTCCTCCTCTGGGACCCCTATGATTCTGATGTTGTTCCTTTGTAATGAGTTACTGATTTCTCTAATTCTTAAATTGTGCTCTTTTGCCTTAATCTCCCTCTTTTTCTCTGCTTTGTTATTCTCTATAAGTTTTTCCTCTATATTGCTGATTCTCTGTTCTGCCTTGTCCATCCTTGCCACTGCTGCATCCATCCATGATTGCAGCACAGTTATAACATTTTTATTTCATTCTGGCTATTTTTTACTTCTTTTATCTCTGCAGAAAGGGATTCTAATCTATTTTCGACTCCAGCTAGTATTCTTATTATCGTGATTCTAAATTCTGGTTCAGACATCTTGCTTGTGTCTGTGTTGGTTAAATCCCTGGCTGTCATTTCTTCATGCTCTTTCTTTTGGGGTGAAATCCTTCGTTTTGTCATTTGAAGGGAGAAAAGGAATTAATGAGGTAGAAAATATGAAATTAAAAAAATTAAAATTAAAAAATATTAAAATTAAAAATTAAAAACACACCCACACAAAAATCGAATAGATGATGCTAGATCCTAGGTGTGTTTTGGTCTGGGTGTAGAAAGTGGTTTGACAGATTAGAGAAACAAACAAACAAGCAAGCAAACAAAAAAAAGGGGGGAGAGGAAAAAAAAGGAAATCGTTTGAGAATTTGGAAAAATGAATACACTAAAGTAGACTAAAATACACAAAAATTAGAGAATATAGTAGACAAAAATTATAGAAAAATATTTTTAATAAAAATTAAAAAGAAATATGAATTTTTTCATTTTCTGTATTTCAGAAAAAAGAAAAGAAATGAAGAAGAGAAAAAAGATAGAAAAAAGAAAAAAGGAAAAGACAAAAAAGGAATCGTTTGAAAATTTGAAAAAGTGAATACACTGTAGTAGACTGAAATAAAATGATGGGAGTAAGATAGAATTTGAAAAAAAGTACATAAAAGCAAAAAATATAGTAATAAAAATTAAATAAAAATATTTTTTAAAGAAATTGAAAGTAAAAATGAAGTTTTTCTCTTTCTGCATTCAAGAAAAAGAAAAGAAATAAAGAAATGAAAAAGAAAAAAAGAAAAAGAAAAAAAGGAAATTGTTTGAAAATTTTAAAAGGTGAGTACACTGAAGTAGACTAAAATAAAATGATGGTAGTAAAGTAGAATTTGAAAAAATTTACACAAAAGTAAAAAATACAGTAATAAAAATTAAAGACAGATATTTTTAATAAAAATTGTAAATGAGTTTTTTCTCTTTCTATATTTAAGAAAAAGAAAAGAATTGTAAAAGAGAAAGAAAAAAATTGAAGAGATGAACCTGCTAACAGATTGAAGAAGGACTGAAATTGCTTTGTTTTCCCCCAGAGGTCAGTCCATGTAGCTCTTTATAGTCCACATAAGCCGGCGGTGAGGTTTGTGTTCTTGAAGAGCGAAGTTGGCCCAGTTGGGCAGGGCTCGGTGTAACAGCTCCGCTCTCCCCTAGATGGCGCTGTTGGCCTACTGGGATGAATTGTTGCGGTACTCTTCGGTGCGCATACGCATGCACGGGGGCGCTGAAAAATGGCGCCACCCAGCCACCCAGTCTGTTCTCCTGGATCAGCAGTCGCACACCGGTCTTCTGTCTTCAGCTCTCGTCCACTCCCCGCTTTTCCACTCTCCGTGACCAGGCCCCAGGCAGTACCTGTCTCCCAAGTTTTGTCTCAGATGCAGCTGTTTTCCCCGGCTGCTTACTTCCAAAGGACTGCAGCTTTGACCCCCTTTGCCCCTCTGTGGGAGGGTCTCACCCAGCAATGACCAAATGAGCGATGGCCGAATGAGCAATAGCCGAATGTCGGCTGCACCCAGGAATGCCTGCTGGATCCTGCTGTTGCTGGTGCCCCGAGACTGCAGCCAGGTGCCAGCCTGTCACCCCAAAAAATCGTGAGACAGTGTAGCCTCAGACTTTCAGGGACCATGGAAAATTGCAACACACTTCTGGCACCAGGCTTCACCTTCAACAACCTTGCCCCAGCACCAGCGAATGTGGCTGCCTTCCGGGGTCTGCTGGGACCAGGTGGCTTCAACAGTCTCTACCAAGTGTCCTTCCACCAGTGGAACCGCTTTTCCCAGTGTGATCCGAGAACCTCCCGGACCCCACTCTGTTCCTGGGGATTCACCTTTCCCATCAGAACACCGCCAGGTATGGAGCTGCAGAGTTGCAGCCTTTGCGCTCCCCTTGTTTACAGTCTTAACGGAATTTAAACCCTCTCCTTTCTCTGTTTTTAGTTTGGTCCCTGCAGCTGTTTCCAATTTTCCACTTTCTCTCCAGCTGCTTTTGGGGAAGGGTGCTTTTCATGTATGCTACCCCCCTCCCCAGTTTCCGTCCTCTCTCCGCCCACAAAAGGGGTTCCCTTCCTTTCGGGGCTTCTTGCTCCCCAAGTTCAGCTCTTAGTGTCGCGTACCTACTGAATTCTGTGGTTCAGGTTGTGCAGACTGTTGTGTTAATCTTCCAATCGGTTTTCTAGGTGTGTAGGATGGTTTAGTGTTGGTCTGGCTGTACTTCACAGATGCGAGACACACAAAAAGCTTCAATGCTGTTCCGCCCTATTATTTTTTAATAAAAAGGGGCCTTAAATGAAATAATTCCAAGGAATAATTAAGTGTGATGACCTCATATGACCACCAGGTGTCAGTCTTGCTCCATGCCATATTTCAACTAGTGCCTCTACAGAAAAGTTAACTGCAATGCTGGTTTTCGAGTGGTGAAATATTTTTATCACCAGAGAAGCCTTATATCCTCTAATTAAGCAATAAGCCATAAAAGGGAATTCATTTTGGTACTAGAAATACAAAACAAAAAGAATCCCTTCCTGATTAGCTTTAATTATCAAAAGAAAGAGGTAATTCTTTAAAACATGTGTCAGCTAAGGAATGAAGAAATTATCTCATGGAGCTTAGCTTGTTGTTAATTATATACTGGTTTTATTAAATTGACATATACAGTGACTGCTTCCTAGTTTTAATTTATGCTAGCACAATTATGGTGGAAATTTAAAGTATCATTTTCTCCTAAGTTTTGGCAGAAATGATTAAGTACAAACTGGAAATTCTTATAAATGTCTTGAATTTTCCTGTTAAGGAAATACCAAGGGTTAACTTTTTGAAGATCACTCTTTTCAATGTTATGTAGGATTATTTAATTTCATAAATGTTATGCAAAAGTTATCTTAAGGATCTGCACATTTAAAAACAAATTAATGTCAATATATTAAATTGCATTTCAATTCTAATTCCCGACATTTATTGTGTAATCATTGGATACCAGGCACTATTCAAAGCCATTTTTATGTTTTGACTCCTTTAATTCTCTCAGTAAACCTATAAGGTCCACACTCATCATTTCTTTTTTAGAGTTGAACAAACTGAGTCTTAGAAGAATTCCATTAACTCTTCAAGGTCTGATTTTTAAACTCTTCTGAAGTCTGACTCTGGGACCTATTGCTATGCCATCCAGTAAACTTTTATATACCAATCAACTTTAAAAAATTTGTAGATGTTAGGACACTATGTAATATAGAGTAGCTAGCCATTTTAGAGTACTTTTACAAGTGTGGTTATACATTAGAAAGCTTTACACCTCAGCTTACAGGCTTGATTATTTTTGTGTCAGTCTTGCCTACTCACTTGTTCTAGCAGGGAACACACTTAAACACTGCTCAGCAGCTAGAAGAAAAAAAATATAAAATTTGCTATTAAAACTATTAACACTGCTAGGTTAAGATGCCGAAAAGAATATGACAATGATATTGTCACAGATAGACAGATGGTAGCTACCCTTGTGGTCAACACAGCATAATAAATTTATTGAATCACTTTGATGTACACCTGAAACTAATCCAACACTGTGTGTCAACTATACTCAAAACAAACAACCACAAAAAATACTGACTGGGATAAGATGGTGCATCTAATTTAATTCCTTACCCAAACCATATTAAAACTACACACAAGGTATATTTTCAATAATCAAAGCCCCTCAATGTGGTGACAACAAAATTTTGTAAGGTGGAAAGCTAGTGGTTGAGGGCAAATTAACTAGAAGATCAGATCTCAAGCTAACAGCCTAGAGGCTGCGAATAAATACAATTCAATTCACAATTTACTCCAGAGTCTTGAAGAAGTTCAGGAACTGTTAGTGCCAGGTGCATTTGGAGCTGGATGTGAAGTGTATCCATTTATGGGTATGTGTGTATTGGAGTCATGCTATAATAACAAATATGGGTGAATGCTGTTCGAGAAATGGTTAGATTTTGAAATTTCCTCCTTCTCTCTGTCACTCTGGGTAAAATGTCCATTGTCCATCGAGGTAGAGGATTAGAGGTTTAATTCTGGAAAGTGTAAAACAGGATCAGTGCCCTGGAGGTGATGGGAAGGGGCATTTTAAACACAGTTGAGGGAACATGGCTACAATACTAAAAACAAGGAGAATGGGTGGCCATATACCTAGTGTTGAATGCAGAACCCTCTAGCCATCATCCCTTATGTGGCCTCCAGAAGAGTCAGCTAGACTCTCATTCTCCAGTCAGTGTCAAAATATTCTTAGAAATATGACTAGGCAAAGAGGAAATATCTAAATATATCAACACCAGGGCTTTCCTAACAAATGGCCTGTCCAGATAAAGAGAAGCCCATAGTTGATAGGTCTCATTCACATGCCCCAAACCTCTTTTTAGTTTCCTATTCTTTTTTTTTCAATTGAATAGTCTTCTTTTTTTAACATATCTGTCATTAGCAGAATCACTCTTCAGCATTCTTGTGTGTGTGTGTGTGTGTGTGTGTGTGTGTGTGTGTGTGTGTTACCACTTTATTTAATTTATTTTTTTCATTTATATCCAAGTTAGTTAGCATATAGTGCAACAATGATTTCAGGAGTAGATTCCTTAATGCCCCTTACCCATCCCCCCTCCCACAACCCCTCCAGCAACTCTCTGTTTGTTCTCCATATTTATGAGTCTCTTTGTTTTGTCCCCCTCCCTGTTTTTATATTATTTTTGCCTCCCTTCCCTTGTGTTCATCTGTTTTGTATGTTAAAGTCCTCGTATGAGTGAAGTCATATGATATTTGTCTTTCTCTGACAGACTACTTTCGTTTACCATAATACTCTCTAGTTCCATCCACATAGTTGCGAATGGCAAGATTTCATTCTTTTTGATTGCTGAATAATACTCCATTGTATATATATACCACATCTTCTTTATCCATTCATCCATCGATGGACATTTGGGCTCCTTCCATACTTTGGCTATTGTTGATAGTGCTGCCAGAAACATTGGGGTGCATGTGCCCCTTCGAAATAGCATACCTGTATCCCTTGGATAAATACCTAGTAGTGCAATTGCTGGGTCATAGGGTAGCTCTATTTTTAATTTTTTTTTTTACGTTTATTTTTTTATTTTTATTTTTTTCAACATATGAAGTTTATTGTCAAATTGGTTTCCATACAACACCCAGTGCTCATCCCAAAAGGTGCCCTCCTCAATACCCATTATTTTTAATTTTTTTTTTTTTAATTTTTTTTTTTAACGTTTATTTACTTTTGAGACAGAGAGAGACAGAGCATGAACCGGGGAGGGTCAGAGAGAGAGAGAGAGGGAGACACAGAATCTGAAACAGGCTCCAGGCTCTGAGCTGTCAGCACAGAGCCCTACGCGGGGCTCGAACTCACGAACTGTGAGATCATAACCTGAGCCGAAGTCGGAGGCTTAACCGACTGAGCCACCCAGGCGCCCCCCATTATTTTTAATTTTTTGAGGAACCTCCATACTGTTTTCCAGAGTGGCTGCACCAGTTTGCATTGCCACCAACAGTACAAAAGAGATCCTCTTTATCCACATCCTCGCCAACATCTGTTGTTACCTGAGTTGTTAATGTTAGCCATTCTGACAGGTGTGAGGTGGTATCTCATTGTGGTTTTTATTTGTATTTCCCTGATGATGAGTGATGTTGAGCATTTTTTGATGTGTCAGTTGGCCATCTGGATGTCTTCTTTGGAGAAGTGTCTATTCATGTCTTTTGCCCATTTCTTCACTGGATTATTTGTTAGGTGTTCAGTGTGATAAGTTCTTTATAGATTTTGGATACTAATTCTTTATCTGTTATGTAGTTTGCAAATATCTTCTCCCATTCTTCTCGTTGCCTTTTAGTTTTGCTGATTGTTTCCTTTGCTGTGCAGAAGCTTTTATTATGATTAGGTCCCAATAGTTCATTTTTATTAGTTTCCTATTCTTAATGAAGGGCAGGCTGCCAAGGATTTCCAGGCATATGAGGAAAGCTAACAAAGAAAATAAGGACAAAACAGAAAACAAAACAGCAAGTTGGAAGAAACAGAAGCTATCTAGGTAGAAAAAAACTTAAAACGAAACTAAACCAAACCCCAAACCAAAACTATTTTTTTAATATTCTTAGGGAGATAGAATGTTGTAACTATGAAACAACAATATGATGCTAAAATTTTTATAAAGAACAAAAAAAGAAAGAAGATTGGAAATTAAAAACATTATAGCAGTGGGAAAAAACCAGAACATTAGGAGATGAAATTGAGGCAATCTCTCTGTAAGCATAACAAATATATAAAGAGATGAAAAATAGAAATGAAAAGATAAGAAAATTAGAGGAATAGTCTGGGGAATCCAATGTCCAAATAATAGGAACTTCAAGTAGAGAAAACAGAACTGAGTCAGTAAAAAACTGAAGAATGTGAGCTTTCTGATTGAAGGGGACCAAGAAGTATCCAGAACAATGGGTGCAAATAGGCAAATAGACAGAAGGGCAGTGGGAGGAATAGCTAAAATTCTCACTGTGGTACTAACTGTGAGTCATCTGGTCAACAAGCTAACTGGAATCCAGCTTACTTTCTCTGCCAACTGGAGTCACTGCACCCACTTTCAGCTTCCCATGGGATCAGTGACTTCTGTCCCCTGGAATAGGGGGCCCTATGCCTTTCCACAGTCTCCATTATCCCCAGCTGCAAGCAGCTAGTTCTCATAAAACTCCTATAAAAGCTGGCACCCCCAAACCAGAGTATGTAGTCCCCTCCCCTTGCATCTAGCTAGGCTTGCCTAAGAGACTTGCTTGAAGAATAGAATGCAGTGGGCATGACATTCTGGGATGTCCAAGGCTAAGTCCTAAGAAGCCTTGCCGCTTCCACCCAGGTCTTTTAGAACACTTGCTGGTGGAATCCAGCTCGTGGTGGAGAGCTCAAGCAGCCCTGTGGAAAGGAACTGAGGCTCCCCTAAAAATTCCAACTAGCCTTCCAGACAATAGCAAGTACCAACTTGCTGGCCCTATAATGAGCTCACCTGGAAGCTGAATTGCTAGCCTCAGTCCAGCCACCCCAACAAAAGTTGTGTGAAACAGAAGTGAAGCATATCTACCAAATCCAGCCCAAATTACAAGTTCATGAGCAAAAAATTATCGGCGTTATGTTTTTTTTCCTTTTAATCTGTTAAGATGGTGAACTGTGTTAGATTTTCTGATATTGAACTCCTTATGTTTTTGGAATGTACCCTTTTTTATCTTGATGTACTGCCACAATTTGGGCACTCTACTGAGCATCATCATCTCTTATGGGAAAAAATAAATTTACCAAACAAGTTAATAATGTAAAAAAAAATGCATGAAAAATGTTTCCCCTATTTCAGAAAATTTCAGACGCAGGGGTAGAATATCATTAAGTAGTTCAGAGCAATCCCTGGCTGGCAACACTGAAAAAACAATTTGCTTTATTTTACATAATTGGAATTTTCTTTAATTTGGAACACTTACTCCAAACAAGCTAGTTTCTCCTACATTTTCAGCCATTTTGAAGGTTGCATTTGAAGTTCAGTTTTTCTGTTTGTCTTTTTTGAGATTCAACTTAGGGACTTGATTAATGGCATTCCATTTAGAAATTAACTGAGGCTTCACTAATCTGAAATAATCAGAGGTGGAATTCTCTCTCTCTTGCTCTCTCTCCCTCTCTTTGTCTTATCCCATTGAATGTTTCATTTAATGAATGTAATCAACTGTTTATGTAAAAATGGAGAAACACAATAAGCCTTGAAAGGCTTTTGAAAATGAGAAGAAAAAAAAAAAAAGTAACAAAGCAACCTACATAGAGGCTTTGGGCTGCTCTAGTTTGAAAAATTTATCAAGTGAAGTTTTTTGGCTTTTCTTTTTATTTATTTATTTTATTTTTGAGAGAGAGAGAGAGAGAGAGAGAGAGAGTGTGTGTGTGTGTGTGTGTGTGTGTGTGTGTGTGAGAGAGAGAGAGAGAGAGGGAGAGAGAGAGAGAGAGAGAGAGAGAGAGAGAGAGAGAGATAATCCTAAGCAGGCTTCATGCTCAGTGTGGAGCCCAACATGGGGCTCAATCCCACAACCCTGGGATCATGACCTGAACTGAAATCAAGAGTTGGATGCTCAACAAACTGAGCCATCCAGGCACCCCTGCTTTTCAAATACAACAATATTTAAGAGAGAACCTTCTACTCACTCCCTGGTCTCCGACTCTCCAACTCCTACCCCAGCCACACACACACACACCCCAATCACTCACTCCCCTACACCTCCCTGCCCCTTTAAGGTGATACTCTTTTAACTAATTCCCCAAAGTGTTCTTCCTAAGACAGAACTGATGATCCCTCCCCTTCCTCCACCACCCTATCATCACCACCTTAAGAAACTGACTTTCTAGGAAAAAGAGACCTAGAGAGAGAAACCTAGAAGCCTTAGCAAATTCTCTTTCAGTACATTTCCATTCCTAAGTTTTTTCAGTAAGAATTTCCTCTAGAAAACTGCCTTCTTGGAAAAATTTACTGAAGTCCCAAATAGTGAGGGACTGGCATTTATTGCCAGAAGTGACACTAGCTGAAAGTAGAGCTCCCATCTGGGAAGCTGTCATTATGTAAATGTATCCTTGTGACAGCCGTTGGAGGAGGACAAATGACTTGTCAGTGACTTCTTAATCAGCTTGTCTCTAGCAATAATAATCTAATCACTGGTCACCTAATTAAAAATGAAAGAAATTAGTGCCTTTCCAAATACTGAGCTTCTAGAATCTCAGGTTGCAGACTGTCATTAAGCAGAGAGCTGTCAGCTGTTTGCATGTCACACCACAGAGAGGCAGAACTTTGTGAGGTGCCTCATGTTCATGTCTGTGATTTGATTACTCTTGCCATCATTCATTTAATGCATTGATCTGGATGATTTGCTGCTATGAGCCCCTGGTCATTTATTTATTCATTCATGATTTCTACCACAAGTATTTATTGCAGGCTTACTGTATGCTAAAGGTATATCCTGGGGATTTAAAGATTAATAGGAAACTGTTCTAGCATTTGGAATATCTCACTGTAGGGGAAACAGATATAAAAATATTTAACTGTGATCTAGTTTGATCACGATGTATTAGAGACAACAAATATGCATGCATATTGCATATTATGGAGTAGACAAAATGATGGCCCACTGCCAAGAACCAAGCCACAGAATCTGAGATCCTTTGATTTGGGGTACGTGTTCTTCAGGTTACACAGTCTCTAGCTGTCAGCTACTGACTGAGCCGCTCTCTTCATATAGTCTCTCATTTTCAAGGAGAATGCCTCGGCTTCTTCATGTGTTGTTGGCATGTGAAAACTGAGAGCAGAAACTGAAGGGATCCTTGAGGACCAGGATTGGAAATTCACAGGTTACATCTCTTATACTTTCACTGTGTTCAGCCATTGGCTAGGAACAGCTATCTGGTCTTGAACCAAGAATCCAGAGGTGTGTCCATCAATAATGCTCCTCATGGCAGGTTCTCTGAAAGGGAAGAATGGACAGTGTGCCTCCATGGCAGCCACATAGATATGTTTAATACAATAATTAAAAATCTTTCAGACTTTTGCTATTAGTGAGAAACCATGCTGTTGACTTCTATTTTGAGTTTTCAGTGTTTATGATTTCCTCTTCCATGTATCATATAAAGGATTCAAAATAAGAAAGAGGATATACCTTTTGGGTAGGGACTCACCTTTACAAAACCAATTATCTTATCCACTGATCAATTAACTCACGCAGAAATTGTAAATTCGTTTCCTGATTTTTGGAGAAATTCAAGTACATTTTTCTTCTAAACAACTAGCTTTAAATGACTATCATTAAAACAATGAAATTATATAGTGGAGATTAAAATTTTTTAAATGTTTATTTATTTTTGAGAGAGTGAGAGGCAGACTGCAAGCAGGGGAGGGGCAGAGAGAGAGGGAGAGACAGAATTGGAAACAGGCTCTAGACTCTGAGCTGTCAGCACAGAGCTCGATGTGGGGCTTGAACCAATGAACTGTGAGATCATGACCTGAGCCTAAGTCAGATGCTTAACCAACTCAGCCACCCAGGCACCCTAATATAGTGGAGATTTTAAAAGACATTAAAACAACAATTAACTTCTGTTTATCAACTCTGTTTTTCAGCCTAAGGGTGTAGTGTTCAGAATAATATTCATTCTGATTCTCTCCCTTCTGCAACACAGTCCATCGTCTCTGAGTATTTATCTTTCGTTCTTCAATTTTTTTTCAATATATGAAATTTATTGTCTAATTGGTTTCCATACAACACCCAGTGCTCATCCCAAAAGGTGCCCTCCTCAATACCCATCACCCACCCTCCCCTCCCTCCCACCCCCCATCAACCCTCAGTTTGTTCTCAGTTTTTAGGAGTTTCTTATGCTTTGGCTCTCTCCCACTCTAACCTCTTTTTTTTTTTTTTCCTTTCCTTCTTCAATTTTTATCTGGGTATACGGCTGCCACTAATGAAGACTAGTTGTAGTTGTATAACTAAGTTCTGGGAAATGGGATTTTGGTAGAAGTGATATATGTGACTTCCAGAAGTGTCTGTAAAGAGAAGATTAGTGCTCATCTCTTCTTCCTTTTCTCCTTCCTATTGGTTTAATGTAGACAAGACAACTGGAGCTAGGGCAGCCATTTTGAATTAAGTGATAGCTGCATGATGAGGTTGACAGAGTAGTGAGGTAGAAGAATCCTAATGCTATCATTCCAACCCTAGATCATAGATCTAGACATTTTGATGAGAGAAAAATAAAATTCTATCATGCTAACGTCATTGTTATTTGGGGGTTTCTGTCATTGCTTGTTAAAGTGAATCCTAAGCATTCCTTTTTATTTGCTTGTTTTTGCTCAACATTTTATTGCCAACATCTGCTATAGGATGTGATGGGAGCTGAACTATGATAGACAGCCATCTAGTAGGATACATATGATGGGTTTTTCCTAGCCTGGAAAGGGAGATGTAAAAATAGGAGTTAAAATTGAGGACAAAAACCATCTCTAGCATAAAATATACAGTCAATAAATATTTGCTGAGTGAATTAATGAATATAACAGGTAGCTGTCATATTTTTGAATCAAATATTAAACCTGTCTAGAAGATCTTTTTCCTATACCAATTAGTCAACTCCTACTAATCTCTCAAGATCCAGCTTAACTGAAACATTTCTGTCAAGCCTCCTCAGCTTCTCCTGGCATTGGGTAGTGCTTATCTCCTTGAATATGTCAGTGCATCCCTTATATCTATCTCTGCTATCATCGTATCATATTGTAACTTCAGAACAGTGCCTGTAACTTTTCTTCTTTGTGCCCTTAATACTCAACATGATGACTGGAAGGATGGAGGTGAAACAAGGAAACAATTCTTCCAAACATACAAAAATTCATATAGGACTTTCCTCTGAAGATTTACTTTTTTTGCAATTTAGGAACTGCATATATATATATATATATATATATATATATATATATATATATTTGCAATTTAGGAACTGCATATATATATGTATATATATACACACACACACATACGTATATATATTTATGTATTTATGTATTTATATTTATATATATATTTATGTATATATATACATACACATACACACACATAT
The DNA here is from genome assembly GCF_018350215.1 of Panthera leo. Taxonomy (NCBI): domain Eukaryota; kingdom Metazoa; phylum Chordata; class Mammalia; order Carnivora; family Felidae; genus Panthera; species Panthera leo. Next base: position 168,343,913 of record NC_056679.1, read on the forward strand.
ATATGTACATATATATATATTTACGTAGAGAGGGAGAGAGATTTTCTTTAAGGAATTGGCTTATAAGGTTGTGGGTTCTGGCAAGTTTGAAATCTGCAGGATGGAATGGCAGGATGGAGACCCAGGGATTGAGTTGATGCTGCAGTCCCACATCTCAAGGCAATATACTAGCAGAATTCCTTCTTCTTGGGGCCCTTACTTTTTTCTTTAAGGCCTTCAACTCATTGGATGGAACTTGTTACAGAAGCTAATCTGCTTTACTCAGAGTCTGTTGATTTAAATGCTAATCATAATATCTGGATTGGTGCTTGATCAAAAACAAGGGTACCATGATCAAGCCAATTTAACACATAAAATTAACCATCAGAGGAACAATAAAGAGATGTGAGTTTATTTACTAATTTTAAGTTCATGTAGTATTATTTAGATGACCTTGGCCAGGAAAGTTGCATTTATTATTCAGTATTATAGCAAGTCTCCATGAAGCAAGAAAAAAACAATTGATTTTGACAAATGAGAGGCCCTACAGAAAACAATTAGAAACATAATCAAATGTGTTTGATAACTTCAAATTCATTGTTACTGCTTATATAAAGAAAGTTCACTCTCACAGAGAGTTTGTTACATAAAAGAATTAAGCCAAACTCATGTAAACCAAGAGCTGTGGGAGAAAAACAAAAAGAATGTGTACATCAGCAATTTAATTTAAGCTTAAAAGATTTTTACTATCAAGATTTTATCTTGATTTAAATATCAAGATTTATTTTATCTTGATTTAAATATAAAGATTTAAATCAAATTAAAAGATTTTAATCAACTATTTGAAAACCTGAAGATATAATATTTTTTTTGCCCAGGACAAGATGTCCTATTCATAGTGCAGATGAAAACGATATAAAAAGAGGGAAAGGAAAAAGTGGTCCCTAGTATGTGTTGATCTAGATTAATAGTTGCAGTGTGCAATGTTGTAAATTTAACTTTTCTTGCTGTTTGTGCACTAAAGTGTACCCAATTGGCCCAAAAGAATTAATGCAACTTCTAAAAGTAGGCCAACTAATTTATAGGCAATAGCTTACATACCAGGAAAACTGGATCAATAAAGTAATGTTATATTTATTTCCAAGAAACCTAGTAATATTTTTCTCATTGAAAAGTGAGCAGGAATGAAGTCAATCATAAAGTGCTTTTTTTCTGACAGTGGAATGAGCATAAGAAAACACCTCTGAGGAAGGTGTATGAATCACTGACCAGGAAGGCGAGGAGGAAGAGAAGGAAAATGCACATGGCAGGAGAAATCTGATAAATCTTTCTCAACCTGGCAGAAGGAGAATGTAAAGATCTAGGAATTGGGTCAAAATTAAGGCCAAGACCAAGAAAGAAAAAAAATAATAAACAGTCCTGACATTATCATTACCGGAATCCCATTCATCCTCATTTTTATTCATTCATGTATCAATCTTCTGTTTATTCAGCTGTAATTTATGGAGCACACACCAGGTGCCAGAGCCTGATCTGGGAACTGAGGCTATCTGGGAACAGGCCTAGTCTACGCTGTTCTTGCCTGGCCCGTGTCTGCCCAGTGTTCTCTGGAGGCTGCTGGCACACAAGTTCCTACAGAGGCTGATAGCTGCTTAAGTTTCTTTGCTAAGTGTGTTTGCCAGGCCTGTGCATGTGTTCAGAGATGTGATAACACCTCTGACAGGCTCCTTCACCAGTGGGTCCCAGCAGATGTTTGGTAAATGCCCCAGTCTCCTTACAGTTGGAGGACTGAGGCCCATTTTGCTTCCCAGTGTTGACCTGCTCATTGAGGCTTTCTTTATTGGTTTTCCTCCCTTCCCTGTCTCTCTTCCCTGTTACCTCCCTTCCAGTGTTGCCTGGGCTTACCTCCCCATCACTAAATATTTTTCAATTTTGAGGGTAAACCAAACTAAGACAGGGAAAAAGGCAGACATGATCCCTTCTTGTGGAACTTATCACTTGGGAGAGAGGGCAATAACAAAGTGAAAGAAATTTTATTCTTATTATTGTCAGAACCTAAAGAAGGTAACAACCAGGACTTTTGAGGAGTTAGAGGAGAGTGGGCCTTGTCTGGGTGCGCTTGGAGGGCTTCAGTGAGGAGGTGACTTATGAGCTGAGGCCTGAGAGAAAAGAGCCAGGTATGTAAAGAGATAGGGTAAAATCCCATTCCCATGAAGCTCTTTCTTCTCTCACTAACATCCCAGAGTCCTAGTGACACTTAATTCTCTTCCAGAGTTGTCCCCCCATCCCCACAAGGTCCAAATATATTTGTCTGTGACACCACTCCTGGTTCTGGAATGTGCTCTATGTCCACTGAGAAGGAAGGGGGTCCGCAGAGCAGCATGGGATTTATTGCTTTGGGACCAGGCACCACAGGACTTTGGGTTAGGTTTGGGGTACCTGGCCTCCCCAAGATCACGGCCTGAATCCTTGGCTCTGTGGTAAATGGCCTTTGCTGAGATCTAAGCCCCTTCTCTGGATCCATCCTTTTCCATCCTGCACAGCCAGGAGGGCCTCACGCCCACCCCTGATCAAAGGACAGACGACTGGTGTGGAAGAGGGGCGAATCCGTGGCTGCAGCTACTAGGACTTTCTCTCTCCCTTTCTGCTGGCCACAGCCCCATGAGGCTGCCACTCTGGGCTGCTTTGGATGAGGCAGAAAAGCACGTGAAGCCAGAGCAAAGGGGTTTTCGGATACCAGGTTTTTCCTTTATTCCTTCCATCAGAGGGGAAGGTGAGGCAGGTTCTCACCTGTGTAAATTCTGGGGCATTACACAGGTATTGTGATTACCTCGTGTTAATACTGTATGTTGTAAAAGAGGGTAAGAACAGTCCACTGAGTTTGGTAATAAAGGCGTCATTTTCTAAGGAAACATTGCTTACTTCTTTATAAAATCACATCCCATCCTGCGTTGACTGTGGTGGAGGACAGAAGCGGGGGGTATCCCCCTTTTTAGCCTGCAGTGGGCCATCTCGCTCCTGCACGCACACCAGCCGTTTACAGCATCCGGGTCCTGCAGCAACGCCTAAGTCCTCTGCGTAGACCCGACTCCTCAGTTTGCGCAACCGCTCCTCTCTGTCCCCTTCAGAGTTCCTGTTTCCGGTGTAGAGACGGGGACTTGCTTGTTCCCCAGTGACTGGCGGCCTCTGCTTGGAGGGTTGGTCTCACCAGAACAGCTCGCAGAGCGCAGCGTACTTAGCTCCGTGTTCCCGAAGGTTGCTCGGGCCATGTCTGCACCAGGTTTGGTGGGGGTGGCAGTGGGAAGGAGGTTGTTTTGCTCCCCTTGCTGACCTTTGAGAGAACAATTTCAACATTGATATTGTTTTGGGAACGGGGTTATGACATGATGGGAAGCGCTGGGCAAGAGGAAATAGGGAAGAAAAAGTGTGCATCTGAGACGTGGGCCATGAAAAGAATAGAAACAAACAAAAACAAGAATGGGAACTCGAGGAATCCACAGGGTGAAGGAATTTTTTAATTTTTAACGAAGATGAGAGATACTTGAGCATATTAGACAGGAGAGGGACTGAAAGAGGAGAGACGAGAGGATTAATGAGGGCAATTTCTCAGTGTCACAAGCCTTGTCTTACTTGCATTGCGCAGTCCCCAATATTGACAGCAGTCTCCTCCTCCATCACTTCCTCCTCTTTTGTCCTTCTCCCTTTCATTGTCTTCATATTTCATGCTGGCTCTGTGTAGAGAGAATATATGATATAAAAGATAAAGTTCTCAGACTCTGCACCCCAACCTTGAGATAATTACTGCTATCAACAGTTTGGTAAATATTTCTACAGATTTTTTAAATATGTTAATACACACACAAATGACTATTTTTTGCAACTTATTTTTTCAAATATCAGATCATATTATATGTTAGCAATTCTTTTCTACTGTAATGACATATTTCAAAGTTTTAATATACCTACCATTTCTTTTCTAAGAGGTATTATTGCCTAGTGGTTAAGAGAAAATGTTCTGGTGTCATACTGCTAGTCTTCAAATTCTGGCTAAGCTATTGCAGTCAATTCTTTCTTTGCGTGAATTTCAGTTGCTATGGTTTTGTTAAAAAAATACCAGACTCAACAACACAATTCATATTTCACTTACCATGCGAATAATTGCATAAAGAACAAAATGTTGCTGCTAGCTCTTCAAACCACACATCTGTATGTAAAAATAGATATATATTATGATCAGTCACCAATCACATCACTTCTTTCAAAATCTGTTGATGATTGGTCATTGTACATCTGTTACCAATTCACACACAGATAATAAAGCACATATTGTTTTTTAATATTTATTTATTTTTGAGAGAGAGAAAGAGAGAGTATGAGCAGGGGAGGAATAGAGACACAGGAATAGAGAGAGAAGCAGGCTCCAGGCTCTGAGCTGTCAGCACAGAGCCCGACACGCGGCGTGAACTCATGAACCATGAGATCATGACCTGAACTGAAGTGGGATGCTTAACAAACTGAGCCACCCAGGTGCCCAATAAAACACATAGTTATGTTGCTTCCATGTTTTCCATTGATAAACCTATGTGACATTTTGGAAAAATGGGTACGAAAAAGAAAGAATTGGCTAAAAAAGATGAAAGGGCAGCAAAGAAACAAAAAGTAATAGTGCTGAAAGTGAAATTCGAGTAGAATTTCTAGAAGGAATGACTGACCAGGGGAATGTTAACATTGCTGCTATGTGAGAGACCCTAGATATGTAGCCAAGGAACTCAGTGAGGGTGCATTGACATAAATGAAGAAAGTGCTTGTGAAGGAAGGGAGGAAGATATCCCAGAAGAAGTGACACTTACAAAAACTTCACAGCACAGAAACCATGAGAAATATTTCACAATATTGAAAGCGTTAAGGATAAAATATTGGAAAGTTATCCAAACTTAAAAAATGACGTTACACGGATGCCTGGGTGGCTCAGTCGGTTAAGCGTCTGACTTCCACTCAGGTAATGATCTCACAGTTCATGAGTTTGAGCCCGGAGTTGGGCTCTGTGCTGACAGTTTAGAGCCTGGAGCCTGCTGTGGATTCTGTCTCCTTCTCTCCACCCCGCCCCCTCTCGTGCTGTCTCTCTCTCTCTCTCAAATATAAATAAACATTAAAAAATTAAAAAATAAATTGGAGTGTATTAAGTATTATTTGTATTATTTTCTGTGCATTTATAATAGACAGCATGAGTATTTTTAATATTTTGATTAAAAAACTTTATATCAATTATTTTCTTATTGATTATCAAGCTCACCTCACCGTATTCAGTATGCATAGTCATTGTATGGTCCTACATTACTGTGTAACGCCGGGACTACTTACATCCAGCTGAGTATCTTGGGTGAGTTATTTCAACTGTTTATAGTTCATTTTTTTCCACCTGAAAAATGGAGATATGATAGTATCTACCTTATAGGGATGCTGTGATAGTTATCTGAGTTAATAACTATAAAGCAACTAGAACAAATAATAGGTTATTGGTAAATAGCATTAATTGAATGCCCTATTATATTTCATTGTATGGCCATATCTTAACTTTCAAACAATCCCTTATTGTTGGATATTTATGTTTGTAAATGTTTGTAAAAATCTTCTGTGATAAACATTACAATGATCATCCGTGTACATAGATCTTTGAACAGTCTCTGTTTCTATTAGGTAAATTCTTTTTTTTTTTTTTTTTTTTTTTTTTTTGAGAGAGAGAGCATGCCTGTGTGGTGTACATGAGTGGGAGAGGGGCAGAGGAAGAGGGATATTTTTAAGTTGCCTCCATACCCAGTACCAAGCCAGAGGCAGCACTGGATCTCACAATTCTGAGATCATGACCTGAGCCGAAATCAAGAGTTGGATGCTTAACCAACTGAGCCACCCAGGCACCCCTGTTAGATAAATTCTTGAGAAGAATAGTAGCATTACAAAAAAATGACCACAGGGCTGTCTGGATGACTCAGTTGGGTAAGCATACAGACTCTCAGTTTGAGCTCAAGTCATGATCTCACGGCTGGTAGGATCTCTAGTCCTGTGTTGGGCTCTGTGCTGACAGTGGGGAGCCTGCTTGGGATTCTGTCTCCCTCTCTGTCCCTCCACCACTTGTGCATGCTCTCCCTCTCTAAGTAAATAAATAAACTTTTAAAAAGTTTATTAGGTTAAAAAAAAACTCTTAAAAATTTAGTAAATATTTCCAGATTGCCTTCCAAAAATGTTCCAAGGACGTAGATCCCTATTTCCCTATAGTCACACAGATGCCTTTAAAATTTTTGCTAATGTGAAAGGCAAAAATGATGTCTGATTTTAACTAGTATTTCTTTGATAAGGAATGGGCTTGATCATTTTTCACATGTTTTTTTGACCATTTTGTATGTCTTTTGCTGAAAGGTCTGTTCTAGTTCTTCGCTTATTTTCCTATTGATGTGTCACTTTCATAGTGATATTTTTCCTCTTTTAATTTATTTTCACATATTAAATAATGAAACATTGCAAAAACAATTGCATATACCATCTAACTAAGGTTAAAAGCAATTTTTCCATATTTCGAAGTCCTTCATTCTAGGCAATAACATATTTCCTCATAACTTAAAAAAATCTTTGTTTTAAAACAATTATAGACTCCTACAAAATTGCTAAAACAGCACACAAAGCCCTGTGAACCCTTCACCCAATTTATCCCATTGATCACATTTTATATAGCTGTAGTGCAATATGAAAACCAGGAAACTGATAATGGCACAAAATTGTTAACTTGATTACAGACTTTATTCCATTTTTATTCCTCTGTGCATGTAAAGTATTATGCGGTTTTATCTCATATGTAGATTTGTGTAACCACAACCATAATCAAGATAGAACTCTTATCTCTGAAAAGGACTTTCCAATTTGTAGTTGTTCCCACACTCATCCTTGTCCCCTAGCAACCACTGATCTGTTCTCCATCTCTATAGTTTCGTCATTTTAAGAATGCATACAAGCACAAACGTACAGTATGTAACCATTTGAGATTGGCATTTTTACTACGCATAATGACCCTGAGATCCATCCAAGTTGTTTGCATCAATAGTTTATCCTTTTTACTGCTGACTAGCATTCCATTATATGGATATACCAAGGTTTGTGTAACCATCCATCCACTGAAGGACATTTGGGTTGTTTCCATTGTTGACAGTTGTGAATGAAGTTGATATGAACATTCATGCACAGGTGTTTGTGTGAATGTAAGTTTTCATTTCTCTGGGATAATTTTCTACGAGTGTGACTACTGGGTAGTAGTATAGCAGATGCATATTTAGTTTTATAAGAAACTGCCAAGTTATTTTTCAGAGTGGCTGTACCATTTTACATCTCACCAGTAAAGTATGACTAATGTAGTTTCTCTGCATACTTGCCAGTATTTGGTGTTATCAGTAATTTTTATTTTAGACATTCTGATAGGTGTATAATGATACCTCATTGTCGTTTTAATTTGCATTTCCCTAACAGTTAATAATGCTGAACATCTTTTCATCTTTCTTAGTTACCATTCATAACTCATCTTGGGTAAAATATCTGTTTACCCATGTCTTTTAGAGTTGTTCTTTCTTATTGAGTTGTTTATTTGTTTTTGCTATTGAGATCTGAGAATTCTTTATAAATTCCAGATGAAATTCCCTGTCAGGTAGGTTGTTTGCAACTATTTTTCTCTTGTCTGCAGCTTGTTTTCTCATCTTCTTTTTTTGTTTTGTTTGTTCATTTATTTATCTTGCGGGGGAGCACGTGAGCAAGTGGGGGAGGGGCAGAGAGAGCAGGAGAGAGAATCTCAAGCAGGCTCTGCACTGTCAGCACAAAGCCCAACGTGGGGCTCAATCTCACAATTGTGAGATCATGACCTGAGCTGAAATCAAGAGTCAGATGCTTAGCTGACTGAGCCACCTAGGTGCCTCTCACCTTTAAAAAAAAAAAAAAAAGTTTATTTATGTATTTTGAGAGGGAGTGTGCGCGTCTGCACTTGCATGTGGACAGAGAGAGAAGGAAAGCAGTAGAGGGGCAAAGAGAGAGGGCGAGAGAGAATCCCAAGTAGTCTCCTCGCTGACACCACAGAGCCCCAAGTGGGGCTTGATCCTGTGAACTTGAGATCAATACCTGAAGGGATATTAAGAGTTGGACACTTAGTCGCCGGTGGTGCCCCCTCATCTTCTTAATAGAGCCTTTCACAGAGCAAATGTTTTAGTTTTTGTTAAAGTTCAGTTTATCAGTTTATTCTTTTATGGCTTTCGTATTGATTTTTAAGTGCTCATGTATTAGGGAAATAGGACCAGTCCTGTGACTGGTCAGGCATGTTAGAAATAGTTTTTTTTTTTATATAAAAACAAAATTTTAATTTGGTTATTGATGGTACTTTGTTCCACATTAAAGTTTTTCTTTCTGTGTAGTCAAATCTTCATCATTTTAGTCTGTTGCATCTTTTGTGCTGTGCTTTTTTTAAACCTCTTCCTTAAAATTCTTGACCTTTTGGGCTTCTCTAATATGCTCTCTGATTTTATTCAGCTGCCCAAAAGTGTAAGTCTTTAGAAAAAACTCTTAATTATTGACATTTTAATACACTCACTTTTTTCTCTCCCTGTATAATTTTTTCCATCTGATCTATGCATTGTCACAGCTTCAGCTATAATCCCTAGCTTTGATTTGTATTTACAGCTCCAAACTGATTGGACTTTTTCACAAGGCTATCCTTCCATCACCTGAAATTCAGATGTCCTCAGGGGAAATCATTATTCTCTCCCTTTGGTTATCATCCTAGGCTAGAAACTGCAACATCATGTTAACCTTTTCCTTTCTCTTATAAACAGATATCAGTAGTCACCATTTCCTGCTGATTTGTTTTGCAGGATCCTTTAAATCTGGTTTTCTTTGGTTCAGATTCCAGTTATTACTAATTAGAGATGAGATAGCTATTTCCTAAATGGTCCCAAGTTTGTCATTTTTTTCTGCTCAAAATTCTACAATAAATGAGAAAGTAAAAAGGATGTAACAGTAATGATTAAAAATAATACATAACCATGGGTAGACGAGAGACTCAAACTTTTATGGAAGAATATTATGTACAACTCTATGACAATTTAAAAATCTGGGAAATTGATGTTTTTGTAGAAGAATATAAATTACCAAAATTGAATAAATAAAAAACCTGAATAGGTCCAGATCATGAAAGGGATGCAGAAGATTTATCATTTGAAAAGGTACTAGGGCTAGTGTTAGCTGCTACAGAGGAGAAAAAAATCCAAACATACCCTCTACCTACAATGAATTTAAGGCCCACTATAGAGCACAGGTTGAATCAAGCAAAGCAAGAGCATGAGACTGGTTAGATGACTTCTTGATTCTTTTAAATTAATGGCCTTCATGATTTTTTTCCCCCAAATCGAATACCTTGCATATAGAAACAACAAATAGACACAGGGTTTTTTTGTTTGGTTTTTCACATTATTTTTGTTCTCTGGAGACCTCAAGATGGCAGCATTTTACTTTGGAAGAAGCTGTTTATTGCCTGTAGTGCCCATCATGCTTTTCTATTCATAACAACACCCAGAAGCCAGGTTGTCACAGGAGGAGGGGGTGGGAGATAACGTGTTATATGTACTTCAGAATATTGTGACCTTTTACACTCTTCTCTAATTTAGCATCCATCCACAAAGAACCTCTGTAAATTGGTACTTCAGGTAAGCCTTCAGGTGAGCAGTTTCTCTACAGTCATTATAGAAACAGGTATTTTATTCTAGCTGCATCTTTTCCGCTTCAGCTAAATGGCTGATTTTTCTGTTCCCAACATGGCACTTGCACAGAAACAATTTTAGTTTCATCTTGGATATTAGGCAGTATAGAGTCAATATTTTAATAGTGCAATAGTGTCATACCTTGCCCAGATTGAAATGGTCTCCTTGCCTCCTTAAAGCCTCTTTTCCGGACTTCCTGTCCTGTCACTGTCTTATTCCCAACTATCCTATGGCTTCCCATTGCAATTAAAGTAAACGCAAACTCCTTACCGTGACCTGCATGCTCTGTAGGGTCTGGCTCTTCCCACTTCTGTGACTTCATCTTTTATCATTTTCCCTCTGACCTTTTCACTTTGTTCTAGCTACCATGGTCTTGCTGTTCTGTAACACAGTGAGATTTGTGCATCTCAGGGCCTTTGCACTCTAATTTTTGCATGGCTTACTTTCTTATTTGAGTTTCAAGTGTCAGTTCTTCAGAAAGGACTTCCCTGATCACTATCCTTCTCTCCCCAACCTTGTCCTTATCCTCTTTATTTTTCTTCATTGGAGGAATAATACTACCTAGTAATTTGTTTTTTTTTCTTTCTCAAGCAGAATTAAGTTCCTTGGAGGATTGGAACTTTGTCTTATTTACTCCTGTCTCCTTTTAGAACCTAGAAATATGCCTGACACATAATAGGTGCTCCAGAACTAGTTACTGAGTGAATGAAAAAAAATGAAGCAAAGTTCAATCAATCTGGTATCTCTATTTTATCTCTTTTATAGGTAGCAGTAAGCCAGATACTTGGAAAGTAGAAGTCTAAACCCTAGTGAGGCAGTCTTATTGACACTAACTCATTAAATTTTTTTAGGCACCCATGATTATCTACATTTATTTTTTTTCTTAAGGACTTCTGATTGAAAAAATTCTCTCCCAAATCGTCCTAAAACAAAAATGGTCAGATAAATGATAGCAGTTAGGTATCTTTAGCATTTAAGTAATTTAAAAAATGTCAAAATTAGCATCAGATTATTCCATAATAGATCTGTGGAATTAATTCTTAAATGAAGTAAATTTTACTGAGACATTATGTGAGTTACCCAAAAGAACTTGTCACTTATGTCAAAAGAGTATCTGCATTACTAATCCTGGATGATATTTTGTCTGCAAAACAGCTCTGAGGCATAGAATATTCAGGCTGCAAAGAGAAGAGTGTAAATAATTAAGATGTAAATTCAATTATGGCTGTGTCCCTATTACAGTTCTTTTTTTGGTAATAGCAATATACCGTGTCCTCAATTTATAAATGGAATTTCATCGGATGTAAGCATGTGGAAGGAGAAATTATGAAAAGTTCTTGGTAAATAAAAAGCAATTCATTAAATATTCCCAGCTGTATGGATCTAGTTGTACTCAAAATATTTAATTCAGTTTTGCAGCTACATAGAATCCCAAAATTTAATTATATCATAATTTAAATAGTATTCTGTTCTGAAACATATTAAGATAATTCCCTACTTCTTTTTTTTTGCAATAATAAACATTCATTAAGCTGAAATATATTAAATACCATCTTTTTAAAAAAATGTTTATTTATTTATTTTGAGAGAGAGACAGAGAGATTGAGAATCCCAAGCAGGCTTTGCACAGTTAGCTCAGAGAGGGGCTTGATCCCATGAACCTTGAGATCATGATCTGAGCTGAAATCAAGAGTTGAATGCTTAACTGACTGAGCCACCCAGGCACCCCTAAATACCTTCTTATATGAAGTGGAATTGGGAATTAAAACAAATGGCTTGTTTTTTCATAGTAACTGAGTGTTCCTGTCATTTTTGTAAATACTCATTAGCTTAACTCTTAGTATTTAAAAAAACCATTTTGATTGTTTTGTTCATGCTTACCATATTATAACAAATAATAACATCTATAATCTGTGAAGTGTTTGCAGTGTGTTAGGCTCTATATTAAGCACATACAGATTACTTGATTGATACTAATGGTCTAGCCTTGGAACCCAGTCTCCATTTCTTATACATTTTCAATGGGAAAATGGACTCAAATTTTAAAAACACTGACTTACAAATGAAACAAGTTCTTCTGCTTCTTCCTCTTCTCCTTCTTCTCCTTCTTCCAAATGAAACTTCTTAACACAATATATTTATAAGAAGAGAACTATTTAAATTGGGTAACAGCAATGAATGGAAACCTGTGTAGCATGACAAATTGGATTAAATTAGGGTAACTTTTGTGTGCAGGAGAATATTGAAGTTCTTTCTTATTTTATTTCCAAATAGCATTCTCGGCATTAAAGATATTACTGCTGACAACATTGTTCTCTGCCTATTTGCAAAACTACAAAGTCTGATGCATATATTATTTGCATTTACTTTCACAGTAAACATTATCATGTGAGTTTGACCTGTTGACTGTGATGTGGCAAAGTACTTTACTAGCAGTGCCTCTTTGCCCTCTCTGCTAAAGGTTGCCTTTGCCCAAATTAGCCCCACCACCTATGACTGCTATAGTTGCCTAAGTTTTCTGCTGCTACTGCTATGTCTACACATCTGCATTGATATGATTCAGTGAAACCTTGTTAATGTTCTTCAGCTTGCTCTTGTTTGATTCAGTACAGGTTAGTCCATTATAAGGAAGTCATTTTGAACTCAAAATCTGCTTAAAGTGATGACAAGATGGCAACTTATTCTGGCATGCCAGGAAAGAAATAATGGACATTTGTGGCTTATCTGTACTCAGCATCTGTTTCCCTATATCGGGGTAAAAATATTCTCCTATAGGGAACTACCCTCTTTCATTGATTCAGTTGAGGCCTTTGGTTCAGCTGGAGTTGAACCTACCTCTAGAGCCAGTGGTTGGTGCATGGAAGTTGAGAGCAGTATATGCCGTGGCCTAGAGACTAGTTCAGAGGCAGTTTATGTGATACAGGCAGGCCAGTCACCGTTGTAAATATCAGTTTGAGACTTTCTGCTGGAACCAGTGGTAAAGAGAAACTCTCTTCTGTTTTTTGGGGTTGCTAAGCCTATACCTTCTTACGGCCATTTTGCCACTACTTGAGGCCAGCCTGAAAATGAAGGCAGCATGGGGTAGGCCAAGCTGGGGGGTGGATGGAGGATATACAAACTACACCGCTTGAGTACCTAGATCTAGCTTCATGTGAAGCCAGTAGTGAACCCTTAATATTATGGTAGCTTAGGTTAGTTGAGTTGGTTTTTGCCTTTTGCAATTGAAAGAATCCTGAATAATGCAATGGTGAAACCATACACCAAATCTCAAGAGCATGATATGCCTATATTTGCCTTAACAAGGATGCAAACAGTTACAGTGAAGACTTCTGTTAATATTGAGGAGGGGGCCACAAAGTGAGTTGTTGACATTTTCCTGTAGAGCAAAAAGTGTACTCTAGGTTGCTGGTGTTGTGTTTTAGAATTCTGCTTTGCTGTCCTTTACCCTATTTGTAAAACTGGAGTGACAGATAGCAATAATTAGGGAAATATTGGTGCTGTATCATCTTGTCAATGCTATAATCATAAAACAAATCTTAGTATTTGGTTGAAAGGTACAGTAATTAATCAGTAGAAGAGGAAATTTCAGTTGAGGTACCTAAGAGTTTCCATGTGATAGACATGCTTTGGAATTTCGGCTCTGCTTCCCAGCTTTGTGATCATGGTCAAGTTACTTAATCTCTCAGCCACATTTGCCTTGTACTTAGATCTAATAATCCTGTCTAATAGTGCTTTTTAAAAAAAATTAAATGGGTTAATTTAAGGAACAAGCTTAGAACAGTACCTGGGCATAATAACTAGTCAAAATACATTGCTATGATTATTATTCCCCCCTTGTTTTTAGGCATTACAACATGTGGTGCCAGAAAGGAACTCTGGATTTGTACACGATGATTCCATCCTCATCTGTGTTTCCTGACACGTTTGGACAGGAGTCTGGCAGCCCAAGGTACAAAGAGAGACCCTGGGCTACACTTTAGCATGTTTTCAGTTTCTTGTGGGTTAATGGTTAATATAGAAATGCAACAAAGTATGACTGCTTTATCAGGGTTGCGTTCAGCCTTGAAGCAATTTCCATTTTTATATGTTCACTTACACCAGTTTGTATGATATGAAATCAATGAGAAGAGAACTGTGTTGGCAAGAACTCTGCCTGGTAAAAAAGAGACATTTTCTTAGACCATGTATGCCTTTAAACACTGTTATTTAAAAATTTGTTATTTCCTTGCAAAAACGTGATTACAGCATTACAAGGAAGCTATTGCAGTTGGACAGTAGCCTTCTTTCAGCTCTCTTTGAGCAAATATTCTAAATGTCTAGTGTGAGTGCAGTCACATGTTATAATGGGAAACTAAATAAAAGGATATAACATTTAAAATTGGTCAGAAAGTCAGAGAAAGGTTGGCTTTTTGGTACATTTTTAGATCATCATTGGTTGGCTTGAACTGCTTCATGCTGTTATAGGAACAAAATTATTAGAGAATGAAAATAAAGCATTCAAATGATTTAATGAAGATTTTTGTTTTACTGAGGTAATTGACCTCAGTTTCAAGTAAATACCCACATCTCTCAATTAATAACTATTTTTAATACTTTTTCTGCTTCCTTCATTGTCTCACTGCCAACCATCAATTATTACAACTGTGAGAACGCCCGAATCTAGAAGCTACCCCTTTTAATTTCTTGCTTCTAATCCGCAATGGAGAGGGGAGTTAGATCATTTCTAAAATAAGAGTGAACAAGCTCTGTGTGAAAGTCAGTTTTCCAATGGTGAATGGGGTAACCTTAGTATATTGGTTTGTGATTTGTACCCCCTGGATATTTAAAGGCTCCTGTTACTTACTTCGAATGTTCTCAACCATGTCCAGATGAGGATGCAACTTTTGGTTAAGTAATATGCTTTTATAACAAATTAAAAATTTCAGGGACATCAGGCTAGCTCATTTGGAGGACCATGCGACTCTTGATCTCAGAATCTTGAATTGGAGCCCCACATTGAGCCTGGAGCCTACTTAAAAAGAATAAATAAATTAAAAAAAAAAAAACAAAAATTTTAGGGACTTTTTATATAGCTAAGCTCTATACTTGTACATAAGTTATTTTCACTTGGTTATTACCTTGCTCAAACCTTCCAAGTATTTAATGTCAAGAGAGTATTTAATGTCAAAAGGAACATATCTAGAGTCTCTATTTTGTATGTCTTATTCTTCTAAATTGACCCCTTTCCCTTCTCTACCTATTTGTGACATGGCTTCATTGTTTCCTGGATATCCCTTGCTTGCTTTTACCTATACATAATATTTAAACTGTTGCTTTGAGTTAAGGCAAATTTTCCTACCTTCTCATCCTTTTAATTGCCTGTAACTGCATAGTTTTTCCCATTGGGAAGCTGATCAAATACTGTCTTTGAGTATGCTCTTATCTGCTCTGAACAAATGTATGTTCCTTCTTCAGTAGGAAGATTCTTCAGAAGGAAAGAATATTATTATCTCTTTTATGTTCTTCCCATTATCTTGTCTTATGTCTGGTACGTCTATTCAGTCAGGGATGATGGAGCAACACAGGAAGGCTAGTGATTTGAGCAAAATTGTTTTCCCTTCTTTGTATATATCTTTACTTCTCCTGGCACAAGCCTTCTTTGTGTAAAGGAGCCTGAATGTTGTCTTGCTACATCAGAATGGATGGGAAAAAATGATTACTTAATCACTCATGTATATGTGTGCAAGGCTTTAAAGGAAACGGGTTCGAAAAATCTGGTTGCATGCACAGAAGGTGAGACACCAGGTCCACTTGTAGACATTGGATGGTTTCTGGCACTTTTTTCAGATGAGAGGATTTCTTGTCTCCAGTATATGGTTCACATATATGACTGATACACTCTCTTGTCATGGACCCTTTATATATCTAGTTATATAGGTAATTTTTGTAATTGTTATTCCCATCTCAACGTTTATATTTTGTCAAAGGGAATCTTTTCCATTATGTTTCTTCTCCATTTTGAAACGACTCTAATGGAAAATTTGCTGTATTTATTTTTTTACATTCAAGATGAAGGTTATTTTATTCTACTTATTAATGAGTCACATAAATCCTGTAGGTTTTCTTGACCCAAATTCCAAATGTTTTATTATTTTTTTAAATCTCACAACATGGTAAACACTTATTAGAGATGAATGAATCCTTCCTGGAAATAAAATGTATATCATTAATTGGGCAAGCCATCAGACTCTCCACTTAATAATTCATGGAACCCAGCAAAGGATTCAAAGGTATCTGAGTTGTTTGGTTACAAGATGCTAATGATGGTAAGGTCAAAAGAGCCTCATTTCTGCCCAGTTAGTTTTATGCTGATGAAATTTCTGCTTTAAACATGTACACTGTTTTTTCAGTGTAGGCAGCCATCTCAGTGATCCACCTGCCCTGTCAGGAAGGAAGAAAACTTGAGTGGCAACCTCACCACTGCGAATAAAATTTTGAAGCAAAGTGCCCACAATTCTAGAGATTCAGGGTCAGTGTATGTCATACCATCATTATCTATTTCTAAATAATCCTAGAAATTAAAGATCTCTGTGATGCTGTGTTCCAACTGGTGTTGACTCGGCCCCTTTCTTTTTTTGGCACCATAACTAGTCCACAAAATGACACAGGGCATCAACCTGCCATGATTTCACTACCCGTACTCCTACATTCTTCTACAAAGCTTATAAAGGAGAGTTAATTACAGATCTGACTAACTACACAAAGCTGACACATATAACATATAAAAAGCTTTTTATTGCCAGATAAATGCTTTCTCAGTTGCAGTGATATTGAACAGCAAGTGATGATACCAAAGGTAGCTAATTACAGGTCTAAATTCCCAGTAGATTATACTGAGGTACCCTGGACTCTGCCTCCTTTTTCAATGCAGAGGCATGAATTTGAATTAGGTAAAACGTTTTGCTATACCTGTTATAGCTAAAAACTTATATTTCATGACTCAAAAGGGCAAAGGATTAGTGTAAACTTATTTTACATTTAAAATACATTAAGTAACCAGATAATGCTGGCATTTGGCATTCTTGTAATTTTATACAAAGAGAACCCTGATATTCTCATTTTTATTTCCCACGACTTTCTTGTGAAAGACTTGTTCCTTTGTAATCTTGGTGGATATTTGGAAGTTGAAAGGGAAAATGTTATATAGGAGGAAAGGTTTGAAAAATAATCTAAATTTTTATTCTTGAATACTTACAAGTACCTTTTGAGCTCTTATCACTCTTTAGATGTCTGATGGAAAAAAAACTTTACAGTGCTTAGATTGTTTATGTTGTCACTTTCTACTTTCTGGCTATTTTCCAATTGTTCATTTATTCTTTGCTTATAGAGGAATGTGGTTCAACAATCATACAGTAGGCCAAGCTTATCATAACATCAATTTTCAGTGTGGCTACACATTAATGAAAGCTCTCTTGTGGAACATTTTTATGTTTTGTTAAGAAAAGGATCTCTTTGTACAAGATTATTCTATCTGCAATTTTGGGTGTCCTGTTGACATCAATTATCCCATTTAAAAATTTAAAGCTTTATTTGTAAATAAGCAACACATGCACATGAAAAAATTTTAAGAGTTATATACCAGTAAAAAGGAAGTCTCCTTACTCATGTCTAGGGCAACCACTGTTACCAACATTTTTTTTTTAATCTCGGGAGATATATTGTGCATATATACACAAATAAGGAAAATGGTCCACTTTTATGTATAAATGGCAGCATTATATATTACATTTTTACAACTTTGTTTTTTGTATAACCATGTAACTTGGAGTTTTCTTCATATTCAGCTGTTATTGGCTTTTATGGTGATATAATCCATCACAATTCTTAAATACACAAAAGACCTCTGACCTTTTAAGGCATATTTATGTATTTAAAAAAATTTTATTTACTTTTGAGAGAGACAGTGTGCAAGCAGGGGAGGAGCAGAGAAAGAGGAGACAGAAGATCTGAAGTGGGCTCTGCACTGATGGTGGAGCCCCTAATGTGGGGCTCAAACACACGAACTGTGAGATCATGACCTGAGCCGAAGTCAGATGATTAACCAACAAAGCCAAAGACATATTTAAAACAAAAATACATTATTTAAAGTTTATTTATTCTGAGAGAGAGTGAAAGAGAGCATGAACTGGGGAGGGGCAGAGAGAAGGGAGAAAGAGGATCTCAAGCAGGCTCCGCCCTCCTAGCGCAGACCCCAATGGGGGCCTGAACTCATTAACTGTGAGATCATGACATGAGCCGAAATCAAGAGTGAGACACTAAACCAACTGAGCCACCCAGGTGTCCCTAAAATGAAAATACATTTCTTTTCCTGGCAATCAGAATACATGATGGTTTTTCTTCCCATTCTAATTTAAAATATTTTTGTGCAAGAAAATCAGTATGTTGCAAATTCAGTATGGTTTCCAGTACTGACACTTTCTGAGTGACTTTGGACATGTTACTCTCTGAATATGAGGTTTTTTTTTTTTTTTTTTTTTTCATTTGTAAAATGGGAGAGTGCATTTCAAAGGATTGTTGGAAAGATTAAATAAGCTTGTGAGCATGATACACTTAAGCTCATTACATGGCACATAGTGCTGTGTCTAGAACATTGACATCTGTACTTATCTATGTATCCATAGCTGTATCTGTTTATAGCTATACATACCTGTGTCCATGTCTATAAGAATACCCATATCTTTACTGTGTGATGTTAAAATTAAGATGACTACCTCATCTATAACAAACCCCATGTCTCTGTATCCTTTTTCTAGGCTTTATTTTTCTCCATAGCACTGAGTGACATGTAAGTGACATAGCATACCTGATATTATATGTTTATTTAGTGTCTGTTTATACTAGAATATAAGCTCCAAGAGAGCAAAGACCTTGTCTACTTTATATACTACAAAGTCCTATAGAGCCTAGAATTATGCCTGGCATGTAATGGGTACTCAATAAATATTTGCTGAATGAATTTAATAATTATTTATTAAACTTGACTCTTAGAATTAAAGTGTACATTGAAATATATTTACTTTCCTTTTAAATATGGTGCATGCTATGTGATAGAATCTTAGAATCAAAGCAATGTGATATTCTTTTTTTTAAATTTTTTTTAACATTCATTTTTGAGAGACAGAGAGATGGAGCATGAGCAGGGGAGGGGCAGAGAGAGAGGGAGACACAGAATCTGAAGCAGGCTCCAGGCTCTGAGCTGTCAGCACAGAGCCCAACATGGGGCTCGAACTCATGAACCATGAGATCATGACCTGAGCCAAAGTCAGACGTTTAACTGTCTGAGCTACCCAGGCACCCATGTGATATTCTTGATGTGTACTATCACAGCTTCTGATCAAATAAAATAATTAGCATTTGTTAGACTCAGATTGCAGCAGGTGAAAGGGATCTGAGTGATTAGGGTACAGGTTCTTCATTTCACAAATAAAAAGAATTCAGTATGAGGAACAAATCTTGAATTAAAAAATGAGATCTGACTCAGGTACTTACTACCATATTAGTTTGGTACTGATGTGTGTTCAACACTGTACAAACCACTAGGGGTATAAAGCAAGGTCTCTGTCCTCAGGAACCTTATTTGAAAAGATAGGTCTAGCACATGTGAACTGTTAGAGAATATGAGGAGACAGCACAGTTCTAAAGGCTATAATACATAGTAAACTAATTCAGAGATGGTCAAGGAAAGGCATCATGGGAGTCATGGAACTTCACCGAGGCCAGGAGAAATGAACTAATTTAGATGGGAAAACTGGGAGAAATATTACAGACAGGGAACACACGTGGAGAACATGGGATGAGCATGAGCGTTCATGAATGAGAAAGACGGGAAGCAGGTGACACATTGCAGAAGTACTTGATAGGTAAGTGGTGGGAAATACTGTTGGGATGGGGATGTTGGGCAAGTAAAACAAATGTTTTTCACATTTGTTCCTCTGTGATATAAGAATTGAGACTGTTCACTTTAAAAAGGAACTGGTGAAGGAACTGGTAAAAAATGGAAAGATGTAAGAAGGAAACTGAAGTCTTGAAAGTAGTATTTGAGGCCAGTAGGTGTGGCAGTGGTGTGCTGAATAGTTTAGGTGGCACTTAGGGCAGCCAGAGCTATGGAGGGGAGATGTCATTTCTGTGTTGCAAACTTTTTGTGCCTGCAGCTCTTCACTTGCATGTCATTAGGACTGGCTGCCCTTTACTCCTCTTTATCATTGTCAGCTATTTACTTCCTAATGTAACTTTTTCTAGTAACTCTGGCAAGTATTACATTCTTGGTGAAGTCTTCTGTGAACTTGCCAAGTTGTTGACTACACCTTCTCCTTTGCCCACTACAGTTAGGTGGGTATTCCATATCAATTACTATTTATCACATATTAAATGGGATATATTTATTTACCACTTTTACTCTCAACAATATTGTACACTCTTTTAGTTCATGTAGGGTCTGACCCATCACTTAATGCAGTACCTGAGGCAGAGTGGGGCTTTATATTACTTCATCAAATGGTTGCATTATTCCTTACCTGAAGTCATTCTGTGTGACATCAGTATCTATCTATTCTATTAGCATTATGTTTGCCTTAGGATTCCTACCCTCTGTGGCTCTAAGAACTTTTGCCACCTCCCACTTAGTCACCTGCTCCATGGCTGATCCTTGAACTAGATTGGACCCCACTTAAACATTAGACCCCTAAATGTTCTTATATGACTAGGACATCCTATCATTTTGGTTCTCTTACTGCCTTATCCCCTAATATCCTGTCTCTTAATCCCTTCATTGTTTCTCAGGCCATCAGCTTGGTCCTGGGTCCACTTCTTCCTTCTGGCAGAGATCCATGATCTACAGATACTCTTAACTCTTTGGTCCTTGTTTTCACTGTACCAGCCATGGAGAAGAACCACACAACTGGTTTGGTATGGAACCTTCATGGATTGATGGTCTCCAGTGTATGCTAATCTTCCTTGCTGCCTGGAATTTATTCAGCTCTTTCGCCATCATTTTGGTGACTATTTCAAGCCTTCATTATTCCCTTCATATCTTCTTTTTTTTTTTTTAACATTTATTTTTGAGACAGAGAGAGACAGAGCATGAATGGGGGAGGGGCAGAGAGAGAGGGAGACACAGAATCGGAAACAGGCTCCAGGCTCTGAGCCATCAGCCCAGAGCCCGACGCGGGGCTCGAACTCACGGACCGCGAGATCGTGACCTGAGCTGAAGTTGGACGCTTAACCGACTGAGCCACCCAGGCGCCCCTCCCTTTATATCTTCTAACTCATCATTGCTCTCAAGAAAGGATCTTGACTCCCACTTTACAGACAAAATAGAATTAATAAGGCAGAAACCTCTTCAGTTTTCCCCAAGAAACCTACCAATTTAATTGCAATGTGTATCTAGAGCTGATCTCGCCATCTCTGCTCACTGTATTCATACTCCTGCCTTTTCATTTACTAGTTGGTCCACTGCAGTCTGATTCTGCCTGATGCCCTCATCTTGCCATACCACTGAAATTTCTTTTGCTAAGGAAATTTATTTTCTTGTAGTTGCTAAATTTCTTAAACAAATTTCAGTCTTAAAATCTCAGTTATTCTCTGTGTTTGACCCTGATAACCACATCGCTGTTTTTTGGTCTTTTCATACCTTTGGTTTCAGTAACTTGTCTTTCTTTGGACTTTTCTTCCTTTCTCTGATTATTTGCCCTTTATTTACTTTAAGAGATACTCTTCTGTATTTTTTCTCTTAAATGCCACTAGTCTTGAGCTTCACCCCTTCTCTTTTCTCTTCTATCCTCCTCTCTTTTTCTCTTGATGTATGCACATCCTGTAAGTCATGTCATCACAACTCATAGCTTCAACTATTGTTGATAGATAGAATCTCTATCTCTACCTCAAACTGCCCTTGTAAACTCAAGAAAATATAATCAACTGAATAGTTCCATTTTGATGTCCCATGGGCACTATAATCTCAACCTGTCAAAGCTGATTTCATTTTCTTTCCTATACTTCTCCTTTTCCACCTTACTTTTGCCACCACAAACCTGAGAGTTAATTAAGACTTCTCCTTTTCTGTCTTACAATATTGAACCAGTCTTTATTTTTTATTAACAAAAAAATTTTTTAAGTAAGCTCTGTGGCCAGTGTGGGACTTGAACTCATGACCCTGAGATCAGGGGTCACATGCTCTATTGACTAAGTCAGCCAGGCGGCCCTGAACCAATCTTTAAGTCCCATCAATTTAAACCCCAATATATGATCAATTTTCTTTATATCCCTACTGCTACTAACTTAGTCTTGCTTTACAGGATTCCTGTGTTACTGCAACAGCTTTCTAACCAATCTCCTGTTTTCAGTTGTGCTTTTCTAAATTGTCCTTAAGGTATTGTCAGTTTCTAAGAAGCAAAACCATCATGTCCTTCCTATGCTTAAAATATTTTATTTGTTCCCCATCTCCTTCAATATAAAATTCAAATTTCTTGGCATGGTAAAAATAAGACCTTGGTGATTTGGCTCCAGCCTCCCTTTCTACCTTGCCTTTTATTTATTGAGAAGCAAAGAATATGTGCCAAGTGCTCTGCTAGGCAATGGAAACACAGAGAGAGTGAGAGGCAGTCCCTGTCTCTGGTGAATTCACAGTATCTAATAGGGTAGAATGACACATAAACAAATGTTTCCAAATGGGGTAGCAGGTAGAATACCAAGAGCTTGGACCAGGCCACCTCTATAGTCTAATGTCAAGCTGGGCACACAAACACACATGCCACTGACAACTCAAAGAGCTGAATCAGGTTGGAAGATCTATTATTTTCCTGTGGCTGTTGTAGCAAACTGCTATGAACTTGGTGGCTTAAAATAACACAGATTAATTGTTTTCTAGTTCTAGAGTCCACACATTTGAGATCAGTTTCACTGGGCTAAATTTAATGTGTTACAAGGTTGGTTCCTTCTGGAGGCTTTGGGAGAGAATCCATTTTCTTGCCTTTTCTAGCTTCTGAGACTGCCTGCATTCTTTGGCTCCTGACCCCTTCCTCACATCACTCCTGCTTCACGCTTCCATCATCTCCTCTCCTACTTCTCATCTGTAATCCAAATCTCCCCATTTCCCCCTGTTCTAAGGACACTTGATACTACATCTAGGGTCCGCTCAAAGAATCCAGAATGATCTCCACATCTCAAGGTCCTTAATTTAATCACATCTGCAGAGTCCCTCTTGCCACATAAGGTAACATATTTAAGGTTCCAGGGATTAGCATCTGAATATCTTAAGGGCCATTATTCAGCCTACCACAAAATACATAATATGTTTGATTTCACCTACTGAGTGGTATTAAAAAAAAAGTTGCTGACAGTGAAAAAGTTTAAGATATTACATAAACATCCAGATTCCTGGCTGCCTCTGGCCTCTCTGGGCCTGCAATCCCACATGGCCACTGTAGGCTGGTGCCTTTGAAGTGGCCTGCATTCCCCAGTCAGCTCACTGCCTCCCAGTTTTTGCTGCTCTGCCCTGAGCCAGCTTTGCTCATCCATTCTGACTTTGGGACCTGACTTTGGAACTGACGTTGGAACCCCCTGGAATCTGTTTCTTGTCCTCAACTTTCCACCTTTGTAGGTGTTCATCCCTTTCTGCTGGAGTTCTTTCCCTTATTCTCCCTCCTCTGCAACCACCTAGGTACTCCTGCTCATCCTTTAAGAATAGGTGGAAGTGTCTTTCTCTGGGAATCCTTCTCTACGTCTCCTGTTCATGTGAGTTAGTACCTCTTAGCACCGCTGTTTTAACATTTGGTCCACCGTATTTATTCCCCCATGGAGGCAGAGCTTGAGTCTTTTTCTGACTTTAGCATATCACCCACAGTAGGAACTCAGTAAATGTTTGCTGAATGCATAAATGTGATGTGCAAAAGTGGTGACACTATTGGTGGGTGCATTTATTGTGAAGTAAAAAGTGCTATTAAGAGTTTTTGGCTATAAACCTGGATAATTTAAATTTTCCACTATAAGCAGCTTCCTGGAAAGACACGGTGGGACCGGATACCAGAAAAGATTTTTAATTCAGGGAGAGTGTTGGAGACTATGGAGAGGAATCAGGGCAGGTTCAGGGAGAGTGGGAAGTCCTGAAGCAAGGCTAAATTCTGGGATTTTGCTTTGTCCAGGAAGACCTGGTCAAACTCGGCTTTGGATCAAGGCCTAAAAACAGATCTACAAAGTAACATCAGAAGGTGTGATGCCTAGTATCATTTCAATTCTGACATGGCTAAAGTGCTCTAAAGAGACACAGTCTGAATAATAAAACTGGTAAAATCTTGTGGAAGACACAGAAGAGGTGGGAAGCTTACCTGAGTCATGAATTATTCATGCTTCGCTGGAGAACAATGAGGCAGAACTTGGCTTTTATTACTGCTTCTGATACAAAGTGATTAGTTTTAATTTAGATGATTGCACATGCTTATGTAACACACTAAATTCTATTTGGTTATTAGCATTTTTGTTTTGACCATTCCAATTTGAGACGATTTACTTGAGGTTATGGAATTGTTTCTTCCTAATGAATGCATTAGAATTGAATATTAAGATATATGGAAGACTTCTTCCCAGTCCTCACAGTTAATCAAATAAAGTAATTTTTTCTCTGATGCAGAACCAGAGATGAATGACTCTTTGAACTAAAATTAGATTAAATTGACACAGTCATCTGAAGAGCAGAAATATACACACGCTTTGCTAATATTTATTACAAGAGAACATTCTTGTTATTGCTGTTGATCATAGGAGCTCTGGCTATACCATACAGTGAAACTGAACCTAAGTCACAAGTCTCTAAAGTTGGCAAAGGTGGTTTGGCTGTTTCCCTACAGCTAAGAATATGAGCTATATAATGGTAAATAGAAACAATTTATTTTTTTTTTATTTATTTTATTTATTTATTTTTTTTTATTTTTTTATTTTTTCCAATAAATGAAATTTATTGTCAAATTGGTTTCCATACAACACCCAATGCTCATCCCAAAAGGTGCCCTCCTCAATACCCATCCCCCACCCTCCCCTCCCTCCCACCCCCCATCAACCCTCAGTTTGTTCTCAGTTTTTACCAGTCTCTTATGCTTTGGCTCTCTCCCACTCTAACCTCTTTTTTTTTTT
The DNA here is from genome assembly GCF_018350215.1 of Panthera leo. Lineage (NCBI taxonomy): Eukaryota > Metazoa > Chordata > Mammalia > Carnivora > Felidae > Panthera > Panthera leo. The sequence goes on from NC_056679.1 coordinate 168,368,833, forward strand.
TTCCTTCCCCGCCCCCATGGGTTTCTGGGTAAATAGAAACAATTTAATGTGAGTTGTTGACCATAATAATCATAATATGAATTTAGCCATAGATAACCTGTTCAATTTTTGCTGATTCCCAGTTGCCAGAGGGCTTTTAAATCCAGATTTTTTTGGTTTCCTTGTTTGTTTTCTGCTTGTTTTCAAGTTAGGGAGAAGTAGGTATGGATCCCTTATAAAGCTTATTTGAAAACTCGTGGTACTTTTATGTATGTTAAAGTAGACTCAGTTACTTATTGTTTTGCACTCCTAAAAATAAAGTTAATCAAAGCAGAGAAAATGGCCATTCTCCCTGTGATATCCTAAGTTCTATTGCTATAGGGAAAGTCAAAAGAATGGCTGCAATAATTTAGAAGACAACTGGATGAAATTATTTTTCAGTTAACTAAGACATATGAATAGAACTATAACATTCAAAATCCTGATTTTAGTATTGAGGTGATAATAACCTTTAATCATATGATCAAGACTTAATTAGATTCTCAGGCAATTAGAAAATAATAAGTTTAAATGCCTTTAAGCCTCTAGTGATCACAGACTGTAAACCTCCGTCAGAGTAAAATGAGTCCCAATAAAATGAGTCCCACGTATCTCTCAAAAAGACACGTGGCCTGGATCCGAAGAAAAGTTTTAGGTTCTACATTTTGAAACATGGGAAGATTTAACACAGATTGCAGAAAATGATTTTTTTTAACCTTGCTTAATGCATTTTTGAACTAAGAAGGTATATTTAGATCTAATAGTGGTTGTAGAATTAATTATATACCCAAATGCATGTCTCTGCTCAGATCACCTGTTAACTTGTCTACCGTTTTTTGCTTTTTTTGTTTTCTGAAATAACAGGAAACCTACACCCTAATATTTGGAGATAATTTCAGTGATTTAATTGTATTTAATATGAACTGCCTGGGTGGCTCAGCCGGTAAAGCATCCAACTCTTGATTTTGGCTCAGGTGATGATCTCCCAGGTTTGTGGGATTGAGCCCTGCCTTGGGCTGTGTGCTGAAGCACAGAGCCTGCTTGGGATTCTCTCTCTCCCTTTCTCTCTGTGTATGCACTCTGTCTCTCAAATAAATAAACATTAAAAAAATATGAACAAAGATAATATTGATTTAGGAAATCTAAAATGTAATATTCTCTCCCAAATTATAAGGATGAAGATTCATTCCTACCAACTCTTTCAATTGACATTTCTTAAAAACCCTTTTGATAGAAGACAGGAGATAACAATATATTTTCAGGGACAAGAATGACAAAGAGGCTGCTGTTTAGTTGCCCTCAGTCTGGATCTAGCCACTAGTGGCATATCTTCTACTGTTTTTTGTAGGTGTGTCCTGTCTTGCCATTTCAAGTGCATTTTCTCATAGCACAAAGTAGAATGCTCTCCTCTCCTTTCTGTCTCAAGGATTATTGTGGTAATGTCCCTTCCTCATGCTTCATGAGAAGCACTGGCTTTCCCCAACTAATCAGAAGAGTTGAAGATCTACCACCTGCTTGGCCCCTCCTCAGCAAGCTGGCCTTAGTCATAACACAATCAATCCCTCCCCACCCCCATGTTTCCCACTCCTACACTTTGAAAACTGAAGCCCATCGAGACAAATGACCATTAGGATATTGATTCTGAAAGATTGATGGCACATACTTGAGAGACTTTGATCAGATTCTGAAGTTCTTTCCTTTGTCTTTGATATTTTTTGCTTTAGCTTCTCATGTAATACTTTCTCAACTGGAGAAGCAATTCAGTGGTAACATCTACTTCCTCTTATCATCATTTCTAATATTGCTTTTGTTTGCTTACTACTTGAAGATTCTTGGAAGAAAACTGCTATGTGCTTATAAAAGGTATGAGATTTTTTTTTTTTTCTATTTGTGAAGAGATTTACCAAATCGAATGGCTTTTAGATTGAGATAGAACAACCTTGCCTGGAGAAGAAAACCAGGAAAATGTCAGAAAGCAGTGTATTCTTCTGAAGCTTTAAAAAATCTCTGTGAGTTCAATTTCAGATTTTAGATGGGGTCAAAACTAGAGTGAGAGATTTGGTTGTGCTCAGTTCAGTGGGTTTCAGTCCTCAGTAAGGACTCTTGCTTAATGTCCTTGGCCTTTATACCTAGAGAGGAATCCTTCTTGCCTAGCTTGAGGAGTTTTGATAGTGACAGCAAATCTACAAACCATGATGTCTGAAAACATGTGAAGTGCTTGTAAGGGATCAAGTGGCTCTGATACACTCAGATGACTACTGAGGAGAAGCACTGGGAGGACCTAACACACTCTGAGACCTACTTTCGGGAGAAATAATCACATTTTATAATGTAGTAGGATAAAATGCTATATTCTCCTCTTACTCTGAGGAAAAAAGTTCCCAATTTTAAATTTGCATGGGAGAGAAAATAAAACCGTGGGAAGAGGCAACATCTATGTCTTAAAGAGGGTAAGGTGTGTTTATGATAGACATAATTTACTCATTCATTTATTGGGTCTATAAACATTTATTGAGTAACTAGTGTTATGTGCCACGTACTGTTAATTCATAAATAAAGCATTATGCCTCTCAAAGAGGGATTCAGATCAAAGGTAGATGGACACATAATGAAATAGTTAATTATAACTGTTTAGATGAGCTTTTCAGAGAACAAAAGTGGCTAATGTTTTAGACATTGTCAGATGTAATTCTGTGACAAGTCATATTCTACAGACCTTACTATATCTTTTCTATATGGATATCATAGGTAATATTGTTGGCTTCTTGGCAAGGCCTTGGCATATGGCCATAGATTACAGGTGCCTGCTGTGTTCTGGAGACAGCTAGTGCACCACCTACATAGACCAGATGTGATGTCCCTGTGCCTAGGAGGGATGACTTATGGAGTACGCAATTTATATTAGGTAGGAGAAGAAGGAAAGGGAACTGTAAAGGTGAAGCAGTTTTCTCTTGTTTCAAAATAAAGAGGTCTTCATAATAATAGAGAGCAACCCCTTTATAATAGCAGCAGATATTTAAGAATAAAGTTTAGAATTATCTAAAATCTTGGGGCACCTGGGTGGTGCTCAGTCAGTTGAACATCCGACTCTTGATTTCATCTCAGGTCATGATTCCAGGGTTGTGGGATCAGGCCCCACATTGGGCTCTTAAGCATGGAGCCTGCTTAAGATTCATTCTCTCTCTCTCTCTCTCTCTCTCTCTCTCTCTCTCTCTGTTCTCTCTGCCCCTCTTCCTGGCTCATGCTCTCTCTTTCTCTCTAAACAAAACAAAACAAAAATAAAGAAACGTTCAAAACCTATGTGAAGTAAACTTTAAAACACTTCTGAAAGACACAAACATGGACTTGAAGAAATGCAAAGTATATCCTCTATTCTTGAATAGGAAAACTTAAGACAGTCTCACTACATGAATTTATTAATATGATGCAACTCCAATAAAAACACCACCAGTCTTTAATATAGGGGTAGAAAAGTTGATCCTAAAGTTTCTGTGGAAAACCAACATATAAGAGTTGCCAGGACCAAAAAACAAACAACCAAAAAAAAAACCCCACTAAATGAGGAAGGACTACTCTTACCAAGCATTAAAACATAATACAAAGTTCCTATAATTAAAGCAATGTCATACTGGTATATGAATAGACAGAGAAGTAGAACAGAATAGAAAGCCCAGACAGAGATCCAAGTTCCTACACAAATCCAGTATATGGTAAAGGTAGCATCTCAAATCACTGGGTCAAAGATGGACTTGAGTAGCCATCTGGGAAAAGATAATATGAAATATCACAATATACCCAAGAGTAAACTTCAAGTTCATCAGAGATCTAAGTGTAATATTCTAACAATTTAAGTACAAAGAAAACATGGGTGAATACATCTTTAATCTTAGTATGGGGAAAGCTTTCTAATTATTCAAAATCTAGAGACAATAAAAAAGTGATAAATTTGATCCCAAAATCAATATTTTTTCCTCATCACTTCTGTGCTATTCCTACCAAAGGCACTTAACCCTAATTTAATCATAAGGAAACATTAGACAAACCTAAATTGAGGGACATTTTACAAAATAACTGGTCTGTAATGTTTTAAAGCAACAAGATCATGAAACTCACTGAAAGAATGAGTCTCCTTCCACACCAAAGGGATGTGATAACTAAATGGAACACATGATTCTGGGCTAGATCATTTGGCTGTAAAAGACATTTTGGGTACAATGGGTGAAACCTAAATGAAGTTTGATGATAAAATGGTGGTAATATATCAGTGTTAGTTTCCTGAATTTGATGCTTGCATTTTGGTTAGAATAGGGACTTTCCTTGTTTGTAGGAAAATGACACTAATATTTGGGATAATGATGTATCATGCCAACAGGTTACACTCAAAGGGTTTATGGAAAAGATAGACACTTTATATTTGTAAGTGTTCTGTAAGTTTGAGATTTTTATTTATATATGTAATATATATAATGTTGATAATATCAGTGATATCAATTAATATCAAAACATAAAATGTTTAATTTCATAGAAAAAATTAAACTAGCAAAACTGATCTTAGAAGAGATTTGAAAATGCAAACAGGAATTAGCAGAGAAGGAGTATGGAAAGTTGTCAGAAAGCAACCCCAAAACATCATTAGGTCCAAATGTTCTCACAGGCGCATTTTATTTAGCTCCTAAAAGTCAGAGTTCCAATGCTGTCTAAATTGTTACAGAACATAGAAGAAGGACTAACGCTTCCAGATCCTTTTTATAAAATGAGAAAACATTGATACCAGAATCCAAATATGACAGCAAAAAAACCACAACAACAGAAAAGAAAATGACAGATCAGTCTTATGACTATGTAATACATTAAATAAAACATTAATAAACAAAACTCAGCAGCACATTAAAAGGATAATAAATCATGACCAAATGGCATTTTATCTAGAAGTATAAGAATAATTTAACATCAGAAAAAACTAATAATATTTATCATATTACTCAAAATGTAAACTTATGTGATCATCTTTATAGATGCTGAAAATATATTTAATAATACTCAGCATCAATTCTTTATTAAATAATAAGTAAAGTGGGAATCAATAGATATGTTTTATCATGTTAAGGAAGAATTCATCTCTACCCTCAAGTGACATCATGTTAATTGAAGATTGTATACTGGAAGTAGTCAATAAAGTGACAAGCAAGACAAGGATGTCCCTATTAATATTGTTCCAGAAGTTCTGGTCAACGCACTTAGATAAGACCAAGAAACCAAATGAATGACCATCGGTAAACAGGACGTAAGAGCATTGTTATTTCTAGGTGATATAATTGTAAACATTACAGTATCATATGTACATCATTATATACATTTTATACCTAGAAAACACCAAAGAAACAAATAAAAAACTATAGCAACACTGACAGGATACAGTAAGGCAGCAGGGTACAAAATTATATAGAAATATAATATTTCTATAGAAATAGATACAGATAAACAATGTTGAAAAACCCAACTATGGGTGAAGAGCTTTAGCATTTCTGGTAACATTTTTGGGATTTTTTCTTTATTATGTGGAGACACTTCAGAGGCGAGTTACCCGAGCCCATTATTGTTCTTTTGTAGATAATCTGACTTATCTCTGGTAGTTTTTAGGATTTTCTCTGTGATTTTAATATTCTCAACTTCATTATGATGTGGTTAGATGTGCATTAGTTTTACTGTCCTCAGGACGCAGGGTGCCCCTTTTGTCACCTCATGTCTCTTTACAGTTGGGAGAATCTACCATTTTTTAAATTTAAATATTGCCTCTCCCCATTCTCTCTATTCTTTATCCTGAAACTTCAGTTAGATAATGGACTGATCTTTCTGTTCCCCATGTCTCTTATTATTTCTTTCATATTTTTCCATCTCTTTATGTTGTTTTTGAATTCTCAGTGAGATTCCTGGATCTGTCTCCCAATTCATTACTTCTTTTTAGAATGTATTTAAGTTTGCTGTTCAGCTTGTGTATTGAGGCTTTAAAAGTCTTTTTAATTGAGATTATATATTAAAAATTTTTTAACTTTTAAGTGAAATTTTAATGTATTTGAAGCAGAGGAGAAATATTTCACAAGCTCAAAACTGTCATACTGACCAGAAGGCCATAAACATTTTTTAGGTGTGAATAAATATTCATGATAGCATTAATTTATGGCTATCTAATATGCCATTTGTTTAACATTTTCCTATTTTTGACTACTGAGGTTATTTCAAATTTTTGGTAACATAAATAATTTTGAAATGAATGTCTTTATGCATGAGATTCTTTTATTCATTTTAGATTATCTTCTTAGAAACTATTGAACCAAAAATATGTAGTTTTAACATTCTGACTGCTTATTGTCAAATGTTCTTTAAAGGGATGAGCCAATTAAAATGTGGTCGCTTGCATCAGAGTGACAGATTGCCACTTGAGCAGCATTGGTTATTTTAATTTAATTTAATTTTTTTGCTGATTTAAGCGATGAAAACAATATCTTGTTTTTCAAATTTGCATTCATTGGGTTACTGGTAGGAGTGAACATTTCTCCAGGTTTGCTTACTGGCTAAATTTACTCTTTTGAGGGTTGTCCTTCCATGCATTTGATACTTCAGTTATTAGAGCCTTTCTGATTTTCTTATTGACGCGTATCACTCTTTTTATAACACCCATATAAAGCTGCTGTCATTTTTGTGGCAGTTTCTCCCAAAGAAAACTCCCAAAGAAATTTATTTATTTCTCCCATAATAAAACTTATGGTTTTATTAATCCATAAGTTGCTGTGAATACATTCACTCTCCTCGAAACAAAACCAATTCTGTGTTCATTTTAGTCAGCTTAAAACTGAGGAATGCATTTTCTTCATGGAGACCTAGAAACTGCAGCTCTGATTTCAACTTGACGCACTTCAAAATGGCCTGTAACGGTGCACTTCTGAGGAGTGGAGATGATAGTGATGTCCTCAAGACAAAGCTGTGTTGCTGCAGCAAGGGACAAGTAGGGGCTGGCCACCTGAAATAATTATGGCCGGTGTATTTTGGCCAATGGAGTTATTACAAGATCACGCAAATCCAAGCTAGTTCATATAACTTACCTCTGAAGTGTATTCACATAATCAGAAAAATTCCAAAAGAAATTATTGGAGATGCTGAATAATCTGCCCAGTTAAGTTTCAGAATGTAAACCATGGAAATGCATGTATTTTGAGGTTGAGCCATTTTCCTCCCTCAGGTAGTATGGGCTGAATTATGAAATAAGCAGTTAGCCCAACCCTGATTTTTTTTTAAGTTTATATATTTTTGAGAGAGAGAGCGGAGGAGGGGCAGGGAGAGAGGGAGAGAGACAGAACCACAAACAGGCTCTGTGCTGACAGCACCTTGTCAGCTACCTTGACAGTTACCTTGTCAGCTTCAGTGCTGCCTGCCATTAGGAAGAACTCCGGAGTAATAAACTATTGTGTTGACAGCCCACACAGGGCTCAAGCTCATGACCAAAACCAAAATCATGACCTAAGCCAAAATCAAGAGTCAGACACTTAACTGATTGAGTCACTCAGGCACTCCAGTCCACCTCTGTTTTAAGAGTATCTGTGTCTGGAAAACAGTGTGGAGTTTCCTCAGAAAATTAAAAATAGACCTATCCTATGACCCAGTAGTAGCACTGCTAGGAATTTACCCAAGAGATACAGGAGTACTGATGCATAGGGGCACTTGAACTCCAATGTTTGTAGAAGCACTCTCAACAATAGCCAAATTATGGAAAGAGCCTAAATGTCCATCAACTGACGAATGGATAAAGAAATTATGGTTTATATACACAATGGAATACTGTGTGGCAATGAGAAAGAATTAAATATGGCATTTTGTAGCAACGTGGATGGAACTGGAGAGTGTTATGCTAAGGGAAAGAAGTCATACAGAGAAAGACAGAGACCATGTTTTCACTCTTATGTGGATCCTGAGAAACTTAACAGAAACCCATGGGGGAGGGGAAGGAAAAAAAAAAAGAGGTTAGAGTGGGAGAGAGCCAAAGCATAAGAGACTCTTAAAAACTGAGAACAAACTGAGGGTTGATGGGGGGTGGGAGGGAGGGGAGGGTGGGTGATGTGTATTGAGGAGGGCACCTGTTGGGATGAGCATTGGGTGTTGTATGGAAACCAATTTGACAATAAACTTCATATATTGAAAAAAAAAAGAGTAGCTGTGAAGGAGCATCTGGGTGGCTCAATTGGTTAAGCATCTGACTTCAGCTCAGGTCATGATCTCACAGTTCGAGGGCTCAAGCCTGGTGTCGGGCTCTGTGCTGACAGCTTGGAGCCTGGAGCCTGCTTTGGATTCTGTGTCTCCCTCTCTCTCTGCCTGCTTTGGATTCTGGAGCCTGCTTTGGATTCTGTGTCTCCCTCTCTCTCTGCACCTCCTCCAGTCACGCTCTGTGTCCCAAGAATAAATAATAAACATAAAAATTTTTTTTTAAAAAAAGAGTAGCTGTGAAGACTCACAGGTATGGCAGATATATTCAAGTAGGTGTTACACACTTTGTGAATATAGATAGTATAAGAGATTAAACAGGGCATATTAGAGAAAACGTATCATATGTAATAATCAGCATTATTCAACTTGGAGCTAGTTGGTCCCAAACAGCCAAACCCAAATCATTGTCAAATGACTGAAATTGAACTGGCTGTGGCAGCACCACTAATGCCAGTAAAGCTAGAGGTGAAAGAATGCTGTCCCTGAATGGAAATAAAAATTACATCCTTAAATGTAGATTCTACTTCCCTTTCCCAGTAGAATTACTTAGGTTACCCTCAAGGGTAGGCATATTTGAGGAGTGAGTGGGGGCAGGGAGGCTTTAAATGTAAATCTACTTGTCTGTATATTCTAGTCTTCCTGCCCAGTGCAGGGTGACTCAGAACTGATTTTTTGCTACTGTACAAGAGTCAGTGTTGTCTGGAGGTCCTTCCCTTCTGCTCAGGGATCCCAGTGACCTTCTCCAGGGCAGCAGCCTTCAGACCCCACACAGTCTCCCAATCCACTTGTACAGACAGTTGTAATCAAAAGAAACCAGAGCCCCATCCTCATCCCTCTTATTTCTGAAAGCTAACTGGAGTGATGAATTTTATTTCAGACTTCCTACACAGAGCCACAAGATTTATTTTCCACTCCTTGGCTTCCACTTCTCAATAAAAGCAGTTAAGCTGACCACGGTAATCAGGTCTTTTCACTAGCAATAAAGCACAAATATCACAGGTTTGAGTTCATTTTTAAAAGAAGCACAATTTAAAAACCTTTAGAAAGTTGATGCCTGGAGCTGGGTGGTATAATGACCTCTCCTTTCAAATCAACATTAGATCCAGATTGCATTTCCAAGTGGGAAGGCTGCTGGGCTACGGAAAGTGACCTTTGGCTGAGTGACTACTTGTTACCTTGTCAGCTTCAGTGCTGCCTGCCATTAGGAAGAACTCCGGAGTAATAAACTATTTACAGCCTGCACTTATCTATCCCCTACAGGGCACTTTCTGAGCAGGGAAAAAAAGGCAATTGATTTTCTCTATTCGATAGTCATCATCTTATAGTTAGGTCATCTAACTGCCTAGTACTGCTTATGTTCAATTCTCAGGGTACCTTCTGTAACAAGGGCCACTTTTTTTTTTTGACAGATTTTAAAAGCCTCGTGCTTTTGTACAACATACAAAAAAAAAAAAAAAAAAACCCTAAAGCTGTAGACAAATGAGGTGCAGAGACAAGGAAGACAGAAAGAGGCTCTCCTGTCCTAAAGGATCTCATTTGAACCAAACTATAAAAGGAGTGTCTAAATTCTCTCCCCATCCACTCCAAATATTTTTATTCTGATGAACTAAGAACTATCTTGAACTCTGAAAATTTCCTTTGGAAAATGTCTTTAAAAAATGAGTTCACTTAATCTCCAAGTCTTGGTTTTCACATTTGAAAAATAAGATAGTTCTTTTCACCTCTAAGATAGTTTAATTTTAAGAAGTAGGTTTGAATAACATGTAGCAAGAAACTTCAATTTTTATGATTAGTTTATGTGGTAGAACACACTTTTAGACAAGGAAGCCAATGTAATATTTTTAAAAAATAAAAGTAAGTTGCATGTCAATGTTTCAACAGGTATGTATTTTGAAGATATATTCACCGGCATCAGAGATCACCAGAAGCCTAAGACATGGTTCCTGTCTTCAGGTCTTATTGCTGGAGAGATAAGATGTGTAGAAATATAAACCAAGTAGAGATCAAGATAGCACACATATTCATCTGGGACTAACAATAGACAGGACGGACTACTAAGCCGGGTGTTGGGGTATAGGTTGGACGTGAGCTGAGTCATCAAGTACAGTGAATGTGGCTTACGGGAGAGGCAGAAAGCAAGCTCCCACATGGTCTATAGGACTTATATTTTGTGGAAGATAAATTTAGAGAGAGGGGTGGTAAGAGGTTATGGAGGAGAAATATGATCTTGAACTTGGACCTTGATGCTCTGGGAAAAGCCTTTTATTTTGGGCCTTTAGATCAGTAGTCTCCAGTAGGGCGCACACACACTACGAGTGTCACAACACAGTTCACTGGGATGTGGAAAGAAAATAGAACTTTTATTTATAATTGTGTCTATAAATAGAAATACTGTGTTGCATCCTTCAGACAGTTCTATTTTAACACATTGGTGTATGTGGATATAATTTATAAAGGTATATATATATATATATATATATGTTGGAGATACACTATTCAAAAATTTTTTTCTGATAGAAGTGAATAATCAAAGATATTTGGAGATCATTGCTTTATATCATTGTCAATATCATAATAATTGCTGCCATTTGTTGAGCATTTAATAAGTGCTAGGGACTGTATTAAGTCCTTTATGTCACTATGTTCTTAAATCTAACCTGTACAATAACCTCTGTGAGGTAGGTAGGTAGTGTATGTGATCCCTATGGAATTTGAACCTCATACAGGTAAAGTAACTTGCCCAAAGTCACTCAGATGATAAATGACAGAGCCAGGTTCAGACCCCAACCTGCTGGCTGGCTCCAGAGCCTATGAAATACATTTTCATTTTTTTGGTCTGACAAAGACTTAATTGTCAGATCCTTGTTTGATACAAATGGTTTGGAGTTTTTACTCTCTCAATTATAGAGCGAAGGTGAACTATTTTCATAATAATAGTTTGTACTCACAAACCACGTGGCAGGAAGCTTTCGGATTTTTTAAAAGTATTTTTATTGCGTTGTATGGTATGCCAATCCTAGTGTAATTCCTTGCAACCAGTAAATACAGTTGACCCCTTATGAACTGTGTGGATCCACTTACATATGGATTTTTTTGATAAATACAGTACATCACTATAAATTTATTTTCCTATGGTTTCCTTTCCTTTAAGGAAGCTTTTTTTAAAAAGTTTATTTATTTTGAGGGACAATGTGCACACGTATGCACAAATGTGCATGGGAGAGGAGCAGAGTTAGAGGGAGGAGTATCCCAAGCAGGCTCTTTGCTGACAGCACAGAGCCCAACACAGGGCTTGAACTCTGGAACTGAGACTATGACCTGAGCCAAAATCAAGAGTAGGACACTTAACCAACTGAGCCACCCAGGCACCCCCCCCTATGGTTTTCTTAATAATATTTTCTTTTTTTTTTTTAGCTTACTTTATTGTAAGAATACAGTATATATTACATATAACATGCAAAATATGTGTTAATCAGTTATGCTTTTGGTAAGGCTTTGCGTCAACAGTAGGCTATTAGCAGGTAAGTAAATTTGGGGGAAGTCAAAATGGATTTTTGTCTGCACAAGGAGGGGGGATGTTAGTGCCCCAAATGCTGTGTTGTTCATGGGCCAACTGTAATTCTATTGATTTGTCAGCTAGTTCTCTAAATCCTTTGGGCATTTTGGGGGTAGAGTTAAGAAGTGATTTAGCTCTATATGTCATACCCTTGGCAGCCAGGAGAGGGCACCGTCTATATAAAGTTAAAGGCATGGAGCAGACCTCCCTTGTTACTTGAAGGTAGAGCATATATGGAACACAAAACTGGAAAAAAATAGAGAAGTGAAAAGTTAAATTCTGTTCTGTAGAATCCCTTGTGGGGACTCTTCTACTTCTCTGTGCTGCCCAGGACCACACTGACTGAAAACTACTGAAACCTGGGAGTGGCAGGGACTAGCTATGGGGCCATTTCATAGTTGGGGGGTAGGGAGACATTTTCCACCATGTTGCACACACCCACAGTTGGGAATTTTAGCAATTGTAGTACACGGATACGGTGCTTGAAACCAACCCAATCAAAATGGTCCAGTATTGATGAAACTGTAGGGCTAGTTGACCTGAAGACTATAAGACAGAAACTCTTCAGTAATGGAACATATTAGAATCCATGTCCTCTCTAACACATTTACAGCTTCTGTGACGTGGGATAATTCTTACAGAAGCCCCTAGCATGTATAAAATCGTGTATATTATGATCATATATGTAATTTTGGAATAAATACAACCACAAATATATCTAAGGCAAAGATACTGAGTTTGTGACTAAAAAAGAAGGTAGCATGAGTCTATGTTTGCTAGAAAATTGCCTAATAGTTTCTCTTGACTGCCTAGTTAACATCCAGGCTTTGGCAAATTGTAGTCATTTACACCACTTTTACCATTAGAAGGTCCATGTTGCTAACAATGCTGTATAACACAGTTGTTTTTCCCGGAAAGTTGGTTCCGCCAATTGTTTAGCTGTGAGATTAAGGCAAATTACTGGACTTTACTCATTGTGTTTCTAATTTGTAAAATGGTTAAAATAGTAGTTCCCAGCTCCTAGGCTGTTGACAGGATTAAATAAGGTAATATGTTTAATTTTTTTTTTTAATTTTTTTTAATTTTTTTTTTTTTCAACGTTTTTTATTTATTTTTGGGACAGAGAGAGACAGAGCATGAACGGGGGAGGGGCAGAGAGAGAGGGAGACACAGAATCGGAAGCAGGCTCCAGGCTCCGAGCCATCAGCCCAGAGCCTGACGCGGGGCTCGAACTCACAGACCGCGAGATCGTGACCTGGCTGAAGTCGGACGCTTAACCGACTGCGCCACCCAGGCGCCCAAGGTAATATGTTTAAAATGCTTATCTCAGTGCCTATCTCATGCCAAATGCCCAATAAATATTAAGTATTGTTGCAGTTATTTAAAAAACTTCTGAATGGCCTCTTGTACCTGTTATCCCCAATTCTACAGGGCATGGGAGCTTTGTCTTTGGAGCTGAAAGTTTTGCCTCAGTAGTGGTCTTCTATCAGTGAACCAGGACTGTCAGGCACCATTGTTTAAGGTTTGCTTACCAGAGAGAACTGTCTTCTCTTTGGCCCATGCTTACCACCTCCGGTCTGCAGAACAGTGGTGCAGAGGGTGATCAAAGAATGGGTGGGACAGTGCAAGATCCTGTTTGGCTGACATAGGGGAGGCAAACATGTTTCTGCCCTTTACCTCCATTTTAGAAATGGTGACCTTCTCACTGACTAGGGAGAAGTCTGGTGTGGCTTGTCCTGTCCCTTTGGTTTAAGAGGAAGTTAGAGGTTCTGAGGGAAGTGCCAGGAAGTGATGTAGAGCCAGGGGCTTGAAAAAGGTCAACTTTACCAAAGACCTATTATATGCCAGGCACTATTGTAAGTGCTGAGGATATAAGCAAAATAAACACTCTTCCTTCCATCAGAGAATTTAAGAGATTGATGAGGAAGGAAAAGCATAAGAATTGATAGAATCAGGGCCTGACCCAATCAGGAAAGTTCTTCTTGAGGAAGTGACATTTGAAATAAAATCTAAAGATTTGATAAAATACAGGTCACTGAAGGGATGGCCACAGGAGGTGGTAGTTAACTGATGCCAAAGACCTGAGGCAGAAGAAGTAGTGTTCCCAGATCTGAAAGAAAGCAATTGTGAATGGAGTGCAGAGAGCAAAGGTGAGGATGTGCTAGATGCAAATGGAGAGGTCACCAGGGCCAGATCACACAGGATGGAGACCATGGAGAAGCTGCTGCAAGAGTCCTTGCTAATGGTGAGAATGCTGTGGACTAGCAAGGTTGTCCACCAGATGCACTAGATGTATTAGATGTTGTGGACAGGAAGAAACCCTTATCTGTGATGTTTGCTAGGTTCCTGTTTTGCACTAGTGGCTATATGTTTGTGCTGTTTACCAAGGTTTCAAGTGCAGGAAGAGGACTGGTTTGAGGGAAAAAGTAGTCTAGTTTGGAATATACTAAGTTAGAAACACCTTTGAGATATTGAAGGAGAAGTTTTGCATTAAATGAGATTTCCAACCCAGGGCCTTTACCCTTGCTGATTTCCCTGTCTGAAACTTCCTTCCTTTAGGTATCTTTATGACTTGCTCCCTCATTTTGATCAGGTCTTTGTTCAGATGTTAACTTATGTGAGGGAGCTTCCTGACCAAGTTGTGTAAAAGAGCAGTCCCATTGCTCTTTGTTATACAGTGTGAGGTCCCTGCCTTCTCTGGCCTCTGTTGCCTTAGGATGGACAATCCCACCTGATGGTTTCCTGATATCCCTTCCATCCACAATGGCCATTACCTTCCCAGGTTTCTTCTGCTCTAGCAGTGGCCTCATCTTGTACTGAAGCAGTAGCTATATCTTTTTCCAAATATCATAGTTGTCCTGGGATGATTTTTTTTGGTTGTTTTTTAACATTTTTTCAAGTACTAAGGACATGTTTGATCTTTCTAAGGGTTAACCCTAGAAAGCCCTAATAAATGTGTTAGGTTATTTCATTTTTCCCAGGTAACTGGAACACTTAACATTGTCATGAATAAGAACATGATGGTTCAAATCTATTTCCTTCCTGAATTTCAGAAAAACAATTTCGGATTTATTTTTTTTTTCCATTTTGGTCAAGAACTTTTTGCTATTTGTTTTAATTTTATTTTTTTTAAATTTACATCCAAATTAGCATATAGTGCAACAATGATTTCAGGAGTAGATTCCTTAATGCCCCTTACCCATTTAGCCCATCTCCCCTCCCACAACCCCTCCAGTACCCTCTGTTTGTTCTCCATAATAAGAGTCTCTTATGTTTTGTCCCCCTCCCTGTTTTTATATTACTTTTTCTTCCCTTCCCTTATGTTTATCTGTTCTGTATCTTAAAGTCCTCATATGAGTGAAGTCATATGATATTTGTCTTTCTCCGACTGATTTTGCTTAGCATAATACCCTCTAGTTCCATCCACATAGTTGCAAATGGCAAGATTTCATTGTTTTTCATTGCTGAATAATACTCCATTGTATATATATATACCACATTTTCTTTATCCATTCATCCATCGGTGGACATTTGGGCTCTTTCCATACTTTGATTATTATTGATAGTGCTGCTATAAACATGGGAGTGCATGTGCCCCTTCGAAATAGCATACCTGTATCCCTTGGATAAATACTTAGTAGGGCAATTGCTGGGTCATAGGGTAGCTCTATTTTTAATTTATTGAGGAACCTCCACACTGTTTTCCAGAGTGGCTGCACCAGTTTGCATTCCCACCAACAGTGCAAAAGAGATCCTCTTTTTCTGCATCCTTGCCAACATCTGTTGTTGCCTGAGTTGTTAATGTTAGCCATTCTGACAGGTGTAAGATGGTATCTCATTGTGGTTTTGATTTGTATTTCCCTGATGATGAGTGAACTTGAGCATCTTTTCACGTGTTGGTTGCCATCTGGATGTCTTCTTTGGAGAAGTGTCTATTCATCTCTTTTCCCCATTTCTTCATTCGATTATTTGTTTTTGGGGTGTTGAGTTTGATAAGTTCTTTGTACATTTTGGATACTAACCCTTTATCTGATATGTCGTTTGCAAATATCTTCTCCCATTCTTCTGGTTGCCTTTTAGTTCTGCTGATTGTTTCCTTCGCTGTGCAGAAGCTTTTTATTTTGATGAGATCCCAGTAGTTCATTTTTGCTTTTGTTTCCCTTGCCTCCAGAGACATGTTGAGTAAGAAGTTGCTGGGGGCAAGATCAAAGAGGTTTTTGCCTGTTTTCTCCTCGAGGTTTTGATGGCTTCCTGTCTTACATTTAGGTCTTTCATCCATTTTGAGTTTATGTTTGTGTATGGTGTAAGAAAGTGGTCCAGGGTCATTCTTTTGCATGTCGCTGTCCAGTTTTCCCAGCACCACTTGCTGAAGAGACTGTCCTTATTCCATTGGATATTCTTTCCTGCTTTGTCAAAGATTCGTTGGCCATACATTTGTGGGTCCATTTCTGGGTTTTCTGTTCTGTTCCATTGATCTGTCTGTTCTTGTGCCAGTACCATACTGTCTTAATGATTACAGCTTTGTAGTATAGCTTAAAGCCCGGGATTGTGATGCCTCCTTCTTTGGTTTTCTTTTTCAAGATCGCTTTGGCGATTTGGGGTCTTTACTGGTTCCATACAAATTTTAGGATTATTTGTTCTAGCTCTGTGAAGAATGCTGGTGTTATTTTGATAGGGATTGCATTGAATATGTAGACTGCTTTGGGTAGTATCAACATTTTAACAATATTTGTTCTTCCTATCCAGGAGCATAGAATCTTTTTCCTTTATTGTGTGTCATCCTCAATTTTTTTTCATAAGCTTTCTATAGTTTTCAGTGTCTAGATTTTTCACCTCTTTGGTTAGATTTATTCCTAGGTATTTTATGGGTTTGGTGCACTTGTAAATGGGATCGATTCCTTGGTTTCTCTTTCTGCTGCTTCATTGTTGGTGTATAGTAATGCAACCGATTTCTGCGTGTCGATTTTATATCCTGTAACTTGGCTGAATTCATGAATCAGTTCTAGCAGTTTTTTGGTGGAATCTTTAGGGTTTTCCTTATAGAGTATCATGTTAATCTGCGAAGAGTGAAAGTTTGACCTCCTCCTGGCTGATTTGGATGCCTTTTATTTCTTTGTGCTGTCTGATTGCAGAGGCTAAGGCTTCCAATACTATGTTGAATAACAGCGGCTAGAGTGGACATCCCTGTCTTGTTCCTGACCTTAGGTAGAAAGCTCTCAGTTTTTCCCCCATTGAGGAGAATATTAGCATTGGGTCTTTTGTATATGGCTTTTATGATCTTGAGGTATGATCCTTCTATCCCTACTTTCTTGAGGGTTTTTATCAAGAAAGGATGCTGTATTTTGTCAAGTGTTTTCTCTGCATCTATTGAGAGGATCATATGGTTCTTGTCCTTTCTTTAATTGATGTGATGAATCACATTGATTATTTTGCAGATATTGACCCAGCCCTGCATCCCAAGTATAAATCCTACTTGGTCGTGGTGAATAATTTTTTTAATGTATTGTTGGATGTGGTTGGCTAATGTCTTGTTGAGGATTTTTGCCTCCATGTTCATCAGGGAACTTGGTCTGTAGTTCTCCTTTTTAGTGGGCTCTCTGTCTGGTTTTGGAATCAAGGTAATGCTGGCTTCATAGAAAGAGTTTGGAAGTTTTCCTTCCATTTCTATGTTTTGGGACAGCTTCAAGAGAATAGGTGTTAACTCTTCCTTAAATATTTGATAGAATTCCCCTGGAAAGCCGTCTGGCCCTGGACTCTTGTTTTTTGGCAGATTTTTGATTACTAATTCAATTTCCTTACTGGTTAGGGGTCTGTTCAAAGTTTCTATTTCTTCCTGTTTCAGTTTTGTTGGTGTATATGTTTCTAGGAATTTGTCCATTTCTTCCAGATTGCCCATTTTGTTGGCATATAATTGCTCATAATATTCTCTTATTATTGTTTGTATTTCTGCTGTGTTGGTTGTGATCTCTCCTCTTTCATTTTTTATTTTATTTATTTAGGTCCTTTCCTTTTTCTTTTTGATCAAACTGGCTAGTGGTTTACCAATTTTGTTAATTCTTTCAAAGAACCAGCATCTGTTTTCTTTGATCTGTTCTACTGTTTTTTTGGTTTCGATAGCACTAATTTCTGCTCTAATCTTTATTATTTCCTGTCTTCTGCTGGTTTTGGGTTTTATTTGCTGTTCTTTTTTCAGCTCTTTTATTTTATTTTATTTTTTTTAACGTTTATTTATTTTTGAGACAGAGAGAGACAGAGCATGAACGGGGGAGGGTCAGATAGAGGGGGACACAGAATCCAAAACAGGCTCCAGGCTCTGAGCTGTCAGCACAGAGCCCAATGTGGGGCTCGAACCCACGGACCACGAGATCATGACCTGAGCCGAAGTCAGCCGCTCAACCGACTGAGCCACCCAGGCGCCCCATCAGCTCTTTAAGGTGTAAGGTTAGGTTGTGTATCTGAGATCTTTCTCCCTTCTGTAGGAAGGCCTGGATTTCTAGATGTCTCTTATCACCGCCTTTCCTGCATCCCAGAGGTTTTGGGTTGTGGTGTTATCATTTTCATAGGCTTCCGTGAACTTTTTAATTTCCTCTTTAACTTCCTGGTTAGCCCATTCATTCTTTAGTAGGATGTTCTTTAGTCTCCAAGTAACTGTTACCTTTCCCAACTTTTTCTTGTGGTTGATTTTGAGTTTCATAGTGTTATGGTCTGAAAATATGCACGGTATGATCTTGATCTTTTTGTACTTGTTCAGGACTGATTTCTGTCCCAGTATGTGGTCTATTCTGGAGGACGTTTCATGTGCACTGGAGAAGAATGTATATTCTACTGCTTTAGGATGAAATGTTCTGAATATATCTGTTAAGTCCATTCAGTCCAGTGTGTCATTCAAAGCCATTGTTTCCTTGTTGATTTTTTGGTTATATTATCTGTCCAGTGCTGTGAGTGGGGTGTTGAAGTCTCCTACTATTATGGTATTACTACCAATGGCTTTCTTTATGCTTGTGATTAATTGATTTATATATTTGGATGCTCTCACATTTGGTGCATAAATGTTTACAATTGTTAGGTCTTCTTGGTGGATAGACCCTTTAATTATGATATAATGTCCTTCTTCATCTCTTGATACAGTCTTTATTTTAATGTCTAGATTGTCTGATATAAGTATGGCTACTCCAGCTTTCTTTTGTTGACCATTAGCATGATAGATGGTTCTCCATCCCCTTACTTTCAATCTGAAGGTGTCTTTAGGTCTAAAGTGGGTCTCTTGTAAATAGCATATAGATGGATCTTGTTTTCTTATGCGTTCTGTTACCCTATGTCTTTTGATTGGAGTATTTAGTCTGTTGATGTTTAGAGTGAGTACTGAAAGATATGGATTTATTGCCATTATGTTGCTTGTAGAATGGAGTTTCTGGTGGTGTTCTCTGGTCCTTTCTAGTCTTTGCTGCTTTTGGTCTTTATTTATTTCTTGTTGTTGTGTGTTTTGTTGTTTTTTTTTTTTTTCATCTCTTCTCCCCTCAGAGAGTCCCCCTTAAAATTTCTTGCAGGGCTGGTTTAGTGGTCACAAACTCCTTTAATTTTTGTTTGGGAAACTTTTTATCTATCCTTCTATTTTGAATTACAGCCTTGCTGGATAAAGAATTATTGGCTGCATATTTTTCTGATTCAGTACGTTGAATATATCCTACCACTGCTGGCCTGCCAAGTTGCTGTGGATAGGTCTGCTGCAAACGTGATCTGTCTTCCCTTGCAGGTTAAGGACTTTTTTTCCCTTGCTGCTTTCATGATTCTCTCCTTGTCTGAGTATTTTGTGAATTTGACTATGATATGCTTTGTTGATGGTCAGTTTTTGTTGAATCTAATGGGAGTCCTTTTTTTGTGCTTCCTGAATTTTGATGCTTGTGTTTTTCCCCAGGTTAAGAAAGTTTTCCTCTATGATTTGCTCACATAACCCTTCTACCCCTATTTCTCTCTCTTCCTCTTCTGGGACCCCTATGACTCTGATGTTGTTCCTTTTTAGTGAGTCACTGATTTCTCTAATTCTTAAATTATGTTCTTTTGCCTTAATCTCCCTCTTTTTACTGCTTCATTATTCTCCATAAGTTTGTCCTCTATATCGTTGATTCTCTGTGCCTTATCCATCCTTGCTGCTGTGGCATCCATTCGAGGTTGCAGCTCAGTTATAGCATTTTTCATTTCATCCTGAGTAGCTTTTACTTCTTTTATCTCCACAGAAATGGATTCTAATCTATTTTTGACTCCAGCTAATATTCTTATTATGGTGATTCTAAATTCTGGTTCAGACATCTTGCTTGTATCTGTGTTGGTTAAGTCCCTGGCTGTCGTTTCTTCCTGCTCTTTCTTTTGGGGTGAATTCCTTCGTTTCATCATTTTGAAGGGAGAAAAGGAATTAATGAGGTAAAAAAATTAAAGTAAAAAAATAAAATTAAAAAATATTAAAATGAAAAAATTAAAAACAAACACATACCAAAAAAATTGAATAAATGATGTTAGATCCTAGGTATGTTTTGGTCTGGATGTTGAAAGGGGATTGATAGATTAGAGAAAAAAGGGAAAAGAAAAAAAAAAGGAAATAGTTTGAAAATTTGAAAACATGAATACACTGAAGTAGACTAAAATGAAATGATGGAAGTAAAATAGAATTTGAAAAAATTTACACAAAAGTAAAAAATATAGTAGAAAAAAATTAAAGAATATTTTAATAAAATTTAAAAAAATGAATTTTTTCTCTTTCTGTATTGAAGAAAAAGAAATGAAAAAGAAAAAAGAGAAAAGGAAAAAGGAAAAGAAAGAAAATTGAAAAGATGGACCTGTGAACAGACTGAAATATGACTGAAATTACTTCGTCTTACCCTGAAGTCAAACTATGAAGCACTTTGTAGTCCATAAACTAACCAAGTGGAGAGACTTGTGTTCCTGAAGAGCGAAGTTGGCTCAGTTGGGCAGGGCTTAGTGTAATGGCTCCATTCTCCACTAGATGGTGCTGCTTAGCTTCCTGGGGTTGATTGCTGTGGCCCTCATAGGTGCGTTTGCACATGTGCAGGAGCAGTGAAAATGGCATCACCCAGCTTCCCAGTCTCTAGTTAATCAGAACTCTGTTCTCCCCGGTCAGCAATTGCGCACCCATCCTTTGTCTTTAACCTCCATCCACTCTCTACTTTTACACAATCCGTGACCATAACCCAGGCAGCACCTCCCTCCTGAGTTCTGCCCCAGACGAGGCTGTTCTTCCCGACCCCCACTTCTGAGGGACTGTAGCTTTTACCCATTCTGCCCTCCCCTGCAGGAGGGTCTCACTGAGCAATGTCCGGGTGCTGGCTGCACCCAGGAACGTTTGCGGGACTGTGCTGCTGCTGTTGCCTAGAGACTGCAGCTGGGTGCCAGCCCACCTCAGAAAAAATTCGCTAGATAGTGTAGCAAAGTGTTTCAGGGATTATGGAAAATCACAACACATATCTGGAACCAGGTTTCACCCTTAACAACCTTGTTCCAGCACCAGTAAATGTGGTTGTTCTCCCGGGTCCACTGGGGCCTTGCCTTTGGGGCACCCACACAGCCTCTACCAGGTGTCCTCCAGCAGGGGAACTGTCTGTCTCTATGTGGCCTGAAGAACCCCAGACTCCACTCTGCGCCTGGGGATTCGCCCTTCCCACCAGAGCACCGCCAGGTATTGAGCTGCAGAGTTTCAGACTCTGTGCTCACCCTTTTTATAGTCTTAATGGAATTTAAACCCTCTCCTTTCTCCTATCTCCCTTTTTGGTTCAGTCCCTGGGGCTGTTTCCACTTTTCCACTTTCTCTCCAGCTGCTCTTGAGGGGGGTGCCTTTCCCATATCCCCCCCCCCCCCCCCCCCCCCCGTCTCTGTGCTCTCTCTGCATGCAAAAGCGGCTCCCTGCCCTCCGTGGCTTCTCTCTCCCCCAGTTCACCTCTCTGCACCACATACCTGCTGAATTCTGTGGTTCGGGTTGTGCAGATTGTTGTGTTAATCCTCAGATCAGTTTTCTAGGTGTACAGGATGGTTTAGTGTTGGTCTGGCTATATTTCATGGACATAAGACACACAAAAAACTTCCATGCTGTTCCGCCATGTTGGCCCCTCCCCTCAGGGTTAATTTTTATCTAAGCAGTATATTTATGTAGCAACGAGAACACCAAAAAAGAAAAGTTGTATAAAGGTTTATAATGAAAAGTAACGATACCTAAGCCTATTTTTTTCCAAAGAAGCAACCAATTAAATGTCCTCTCTCTGCCCCCAACTCCGTAATTGTTTCCATGCCACTAAATATACCCATAATACTCATTCTTATTTGTCAGTTACATGATTGTCTGTACTGCCTGCCTTGAAAGATAAGGACTTAGATAAGTTCTTTTCCTTAGCTTATTTTCTACTTATTCCAATTTTTGATAATTATTACTTTAGTTCTTTTGGTTACATTTGAATATTTAAATATTTATTTAAATATTTCCCCCTGTATTTCTTTTAGAATATTTATTTAAAATTTTTCTTAAAAACTTTTTAAAAATAAAGTTTTTCTTGACTCCTACTATATTAGATGAGAATATTTACATTTTTCATTGTGTAAAATATGGTCCATTGAATAGAAAAGGAGTGTGCTGGGTCCTAATGTCATGACCTCTGGGTCACTCAAAGACTAATATTCCTGTAAAAAATATTCCTACATGAATTCTCTTTTAGTATTTTACATTAAATCTAGCCATAATTTAGTTTGCTTATTTGGACCATGAATTTTATAGTTTGTTTTTTTCTGAAGTTTATAATTTTTTCTTCTTGAAGGAGGAAACTTTTTTTATCATGTCACAAACATCGTCTCTTCCCCTTTTGCTGTTTACTGTCTTGAGTCTGTTCAGTTTTGCCCAAAGACATTTCTTCTAATGGTTGGTTCCATTTTCATAGGACTTTTGTTTTGTTTATACAATTTCTTTTTTCTGTATCCTCCATGCTGATGATTTTCTTCCTATGTCTGTGATGTTTGACTGTGTTGATTGTTCCAGATAACTGGTTTAGAGTGCCTGTGCTGTTTTTCCATCTGTTCTGTAGCCTCATCAGAATGGCTGACCAGGAGTTGTGTAGACATGGTGGGTAGAGGCTAGGAGGGAGCTGGCCATAAGGCCGTGTTGGCCCCGAATGTCAAAACAGTAATGGCTGCAGTTATTAAGCTACCCTAATAACTCTAATTCTCCTCAGGCAGTTCACTAAATTCTTAAGAGAAGGTCCCCGTGATTTTGCCTGGGAATAACTTTTGCCTGGGAGTAACCTGGACAGAAAGGTGGAGAGCAGGGGAAGGAGACTGCAGGTGGAGCTGTTCAGGAGAGAGCTGGTCTATCAATGCCTCTCTTTTTGGTTCCTACCTTCCCATATTATCTGTGTCCCTCTTTTTATCTTCCAGAAATTTCTCAAAATCTCTCCTCCCTTAATGTGATAGGGATTTCTTCCTTTTTTTAAAGTGAAGTATAGTTGGCATACATTGTTGTACTATGTTCAACATAGTGATTTGACAATTCCATACGTTATGTAGTGCTTACCATAATAAGTGTAGTTATCATCTTTTACTAGGTTTATTCCTTTACTATATTATTGGGGTCTAGGGAAAGAGAGGAGAAAAGCACTTGTTCTAAATTTGCTATTGAACAGGAAATCCCAATTTGTATCTTGAAATATATGTGTATCATATTTCTGTAGAACGTTAAATGTTTGAATAAGAGATTTAAGTATTTTACTCATTGACAATGTCACTTAGATTGAGAAATTTTGGCCTAAAATAGAGCTTCTTGCACTGAACCCAAGCTGAGAAAATCATACTGTATGAACTTCACTGGCCTAGCCTTTAGATGAAATTTTAAATATGGCATTCAGATAAGTACCTCCTGTAAAATATAAAATGCTGACTAAGCACACAATGGTAAAACACTCATCAGACCCAAGCTCAGATAAAATGGAAAACTTCTTAGGAAGCAAAAGCATGAAAGAATATGGAAGAGGGTAATGAATTCATGAGTCAGCTAGTAGAACTTCTTGTATCAGAAAAATGAATACCACATTTTCCATAAACATTTAATTTCCATTTGAATGTTGCTATTGGGTTTGCTATAATTACCTCTTTAGGAAAATGGTTCCACTTTCTGACCATAATTAGCTCCAGGAATATTTTCCCAATTTCAGTTTGAGTCTGCTCTTTGCTCTTGCTTTACTGTTCTTCAGACCTCTTCACTCTAAAGTCTGTTTTCCTCTCAAGTCCCTCTTTTTAAGTGTTTTGCTACCTGAAATGTCATTTCTTTAATCTAAATAAATCAGATCTCTTGACTTCTTTTTGGTAGCTTTCTTCTCATACTAGCAACTGTTTTTGTTTATTTCTAGAATTTAAGGTTTCTCTTAATATTCGATCTGTCAAATTCAATTTTCACATAAATGTATAAATGAATCTTTTATCCAAATATAAAATAGCACCCTAACCATTTAGTAGTGAAACCCTTGCACCACCTTTCAAATCACAGTTGGGTAAACCTTCCTTTACTAGACGCACATGTTTTTAGTGTGCTTGTAGATAGGTGTCTTGGGGTGCACTCCTAAGGCAGTTTTGAAGAAATGTGCTATTCACTGCCTTATATAAACTTTTTTTTTTGTGCTGTCACATCATAGATTTTGCAAGGTTACTTTATCAACTGATAAGACCCACGGCTATTCATGCAAACCCAGTCATTTTTTCAACACCAATTATGTGTTAGCCACTATAAAGCAGTAGTGAATTACAAACAAACTTGATCCCTACTCTCATGGAGCTAGGAATCTAGTAGTGGAACAAATGTCAACTGTGATAAGCACTATGAAGGAAAAGCATGGAATTAACTCTGAATGGACAAGCAGTGTTCAGGAAAGCTTGCTTGGGATCACGGGTACAATATGCAAATATATTTTTTTTGGGTGCATGTGTGTAAATGATATTTGAGGAGTATTTGGGGCTTAAGCAGTTTTACTTTAAAAAAAATTATTTATTTCTGAGAGAGGGAGACAAAGCATGAGCAGGGGAGAAGCAGAGAGGGAGACCCAGAATCCGAAGCAGGCTTCAGGCTCTGAGCTGTCAGCACAGAGCCCTACGTAGGGCTTGAACCCATTAACCATGAGATCATGACCTGAGTCAAAACCAAGTTGGTCACTTAACCGACTGAGGCACCCAGGTGCTCCAGCAATAGGTTTTAAAAATAGATTTGTTGGAATATTATTCATATGACACAAATTCATCCATTTAAAATATACAAGCCAAGTTTTTGGTATGTTACATTATTAATTTTTAAAAATTGTGGTCATATATATATATATACATACACACACACACACCGTAATATATATATATATATATATATATATATATATATATATATATATACACACACACATATGTAAACCATAAAATTTTCCATTTTAATGATTTTTATAGGATTCAGTGACATAATTACATTCATACATTAATACAGTGTTAGGCAACCATCACCACAAGAACTTTTCATCACCTTAAATTGAAACTCTGTTAAGTAATAATTCCCAGTTCCCCTCCCCATCCCCTGATAACCTCTATTCTAATTTCTGTCTCTATGAATTTGCCTATTCTAGGTACCTCATATATTTGGAATCATATAGTATTTGTCTTTGTATGCCTGGCTTAGATAATGTGTTCAAAATTTATTAATGTTGAAGCATATATCAGAACTTCATTTTTATAACTGAATAATATTGTGAGTATATATACCTCATTTTGCTTATCAGTTCATCTCTTGATGGATACTTGGGTCATTCCCACCTTTGGCTATTGTGAACAATGCTGCAATAAACATTGGTATGAGGGCTGCCTGGGTGGGTCAGTAGGTTAAGGGTGTGACCTTGGCTCAGGTCATGATCTCCCGGTTTGTGAGTTTGAGCCCCATGTCAGGTTCTGTGCTGACAGCTCTGAGTCTGGAGCCTGGTTCAGATTCTGTATGTCCCTCTCTCTCTGACCTTCCCCACTCGGACTCTGTCTCTGTCTCTGTCAAAGATTAATAAACATTAAAAAAATTTTTTTTAAATCAGTACATGAGTATTTGAGTTTCTTCTTTCAGTGCTTAAAAAAATGTTTATTTATTTATTTTGAGAGAGACAGAGACAGTGCAAATGGGAGAGGGGCAGAGAGATGGGGAGAGAGAATCCCGAGCAGACTGGGTGCTGTCAGCTCAAAGCCCGACACGGAGCTCAAACACAAGAAACCATGAGATCATGACCTGATCTGCAACCAAGTTGGCCACTTAACTGACTGAGCCACCCAGGTGTCCCTTTCAATGCTTTTGAGTAAACATCTGGGAGCGGAGTTACTGGTTCATATGATAATTTTATGTCTAACTTTTTGAAGAATCACCAACCTGTTTTCCATAGTGGTTGTACCATTTTATATTCCTGTCTGTGATTTATGATTACCCCTCACCCACACCTGTTATTATCATTTAAAAAATTATAGCCATCCTAGTAGGTATGAAGTGTGTTCTATCTCTAACTTTTGGGGAAAACATCAGACTATTTTCCAAAGTGGCTACATCACTTTACATTCCCACCAGCAGTGTATGAAGGTTTCAATTTCTCCATATCTGGCCAACACTTGTTCTTACCTGATGATTTGATTCTAGCCATCCTAGTGGGTATCTCATTGTGATATAAATTTGCATTTCCTTGGGGGCACCTGGCTGGCTCACTCAGTGAAGCATGCAGCTCTTGATAGTGAGGTTGTGGGTTAAACCCCACGTTGGGTTGTAGAGATTACTTAAAAAAAAATTGAAAAATTTTTGCATTTCCTTAATGACTTAATGATATTGATCATCTTTTCATGTGCTTATTGGCCACTTGTATGTCTTCTTTGGAGAAATGTCTATGTAGATCTTTTGCCCATTTTTAAATTGGCTTATTTATCTTTTTATTATTGAGTCATATAAATTCTAACAGCAGTAATTTCAATTCATAGCTACTGGGCAATGGTTCAGAAAGGAGCTCTTCTTCAGCCCAGTAATAAAAAATGCCTGTCTGTAATACCTGGGATGTTTTTATGAGTCTTTGATTCCTTTGGGGTTTTCACATGAAGTCAAATGATTAATTCTAAAAAAGAAGAGAATCTCATTTTAATCAAAAGTAATAGTCAAATAGCTAAATCTTACTGTTTCCCCCCACAATTTTTTTTTTATTGTTCTGTGCAACAATTTTCCTTGAGTTTTCAAAATTGTTTTTGGTATAGTGTTTAGCTATTTCCCAAAAACTTATATTTTATTTCCACTATTTATTCTTTCTTACTTGGTTAGAATTATTGAGTTTCACAATATGTCATTTATTTTTAAAATTTTTTATTGAGGTATAATTGATGCACAACATTATATTAGTTTCAGAGATACAACATAATAATTCGATATTTGTATATATTATGAAATGATCACCACAATAAGTCTAGTTAATATCCATCACTGTATGTCATTACAGATTTGTTTTTTCCTGTGATAAGAACTTTTAAGATTTACTCTTTTAGCATGTTTACAGCATGGCAATGGTAGTTAATAATACCGTATTGTATAATTATATCATTTATAACCACTCATGGGTCATAGGCAATTTTCATGTCAAATTAATTCACATTTGACTAATGTCAAATGCATTCAAGGTTATTAATGAGAAATCATACCTGGGATTTATAAAGCAATTTCTGCATACAAAGTACTCTTCAGATAGTAGCTAATTATACTTTACAATATACCTGAAAGATAGATTTATTATTAATAATATTTGTCCTGATGTCAAATTCCATGAAGCACCCACTTGACACAAATGTCTAATGTGATATAAATTAATTGAGAAGAATCTTTGCTTCTCAAGTTGCAGGCAACTGTTTATCCAGATATCACATCATTTATCTCTTGGCAGATGTTTTTTCCAAAAGCAATACTCAAAGTGTTACAAATACTTGATAAATTATACCTTGTCTTAATAGAGGAACCATGAATAAAAAATCTGCCTTTTGGTATTTGATTTTGAGATAAAAGGAAAGGAAAATTATTAGAAATGTTTAGTTTGAAAGGTGAATGTCTTGAGAAGTGATCAGCCTCTTCAAAGCACTGTGAATTTCAAGTGGGTTATTTGAATACATAACAGTGGAACAAGTTCAATGATTACTTAAGATAAAGGGAGTGCTAGGGCCCACAAGAATTGAGTTCTAATTTAAACCCTGACATTAAGTACTTTAGTGATGTTTGGGCAGGTCTCTTAACCTCAGTTATTTTACTTATATGATCATGAAGTCACTATAACATAGTTCTATAAACTAATAGTCTGAATGCATTCCTAATTAGGAGTTGTTCATCCCACACAATATTTCTTTTAAAATTTGATCTAGTGTCCTAAATTTTTTAAAATGGCAGATCATGTGTACAAATTCAAATTTGTGACATCTCTTGAAAAAGGTGATCTGGCAGTAGTTATCTATGTGCTTGACTGACATTTGCTTGGGAGTAAATAGCTACCTACTCCCTCCCTTCCCACCCCCAGCTCAGCAGAGCATGGCTGTATCATTTGTCACAACAGGTTACTCGTTTTTTTTTTAATTTATTTTTTTAAATTTACATTCAAGTTATCATATAGTGCAACAATGATTTCAGGAGTAGATTCGTTAATGCCCGTTACCCATTTAGTCCATCTCCCCTCCCACAACCCCTCCAGTAACCCTCTGTTTTTTCTCCATATTTAAGATTCTCTTATGTTTGATGCCCCTCCCTGTTTTTAAATTATTTTTGCTTCCCTTCCATTATGTTCATCTGTTTTGTCTCTTAAAGTCCTCATGTGAATGAAGTCATATGATATTTGTCTTTCTCTGACTAATTTTGCTTAGCATAATACCCTCTAGTTCCATCCATGTAGTTGCAAATGGCAAGATTTCATTCTTTTTGATTGCCGAGTAATACTCCATTGTATATATATACCACATCTTCTTTATCCATTTATCCATTGATGGACATTTGGGCTCCTTCCATATTTGGCTATTGTTGATAGTGCTGCTATAAACATTGGGGTGCATGTGTCCCTTTGAAACATCATAACAGGTTACTCATTTATGTCACCTGCCCAGCTTCTGTAGTCACTTCAGTGTACTACAACGACAGAAAAATAGAGTATTTTAAGTTAAAAAAAAAAATATATATATATATATATGTATATATATATATATATATATATATACACATATATATATATATATATCTGTGGTATCTATGGTAGAATTCTAAGATGACCTTAAGATTCCTACACCCTGGTGAGCAAACTCTGTATAATTTTCTCTCTTGAGTGTGGTCTGAACCTGTAAAAATGATGGATGTCACTGTTGTGATTATGTTATCTGGCAAAAGAGATATTATAGATGCAATTAAGTTCCTTAAAGTTTGACTGTGACTTAATCAAAAGGGAGATTATCATAGGTGGGCCAGACCTAGTCAAGTGGGCCCTGAAAGAGACAAGAAGCAACAGCAGATTCCTTGTTGTTAATCTCAAGGAAGAAGAAAACAGTCATGTTGTCAACTGCCCATAGTGAAAGGTGGTCTTCTAGTAGCTGAGGTCTTTGATCCCACAACTGCAAGGAACTTAATTCTGCTATCAACCTGAATGACGTTGGGAAGAGGACCCAGACATTACATGAGACCCCTCTCTTGCTGACATCTTAATTTCATTCTGGTGAGACCCTGAGTAGAAAATCTAGGTAATTCGTACCCAAAGTCCAGCTCCAAAGAAACTGAGATAATAAAAGGCTATTGCTTTAAATTATTAATTTTTGTGGTATTTTGTTAGGTAGCAATAGAACACTGATATATTATCTATGAAGGAATAATGAAAAGGATACATATTTGTAAATTAAGGTATAGGCTAAAAAATTGAATCTTTATGTAGATATTTATTTCATTTAAAAAGAAAGTAATTGGGTGCCTGGCTGGCTCAGTCAAGAATAGCAAGTGACTCTTGATCTTAGGCTCAAGAGTTTGAGTCCCACATTGAACATAGAGATTACTTTAAAAAATAAATAAATAAATAAAAAGAAAGTAATGACTATAAAGGGTTAGCATCAAAGAGTTTTTTGGGTGATGAAACTGCTCTATATTCTGATAATGATGGTGGTTACCCAAATCTATCCATAAGTTAGAAGCCATAGAACTATATACCAAATGAATAAAAGTTCAATTTTACTGTAAGATAAAAAGACAAAAAGGATGTAAAAAGGTAAAAAGAGAACATAGTGACTTAAGATGAGGATCTGAGAGATTAAAAATCCTGAGTTTTTATTTTTATTTATTTATATTTATGTACTACTTATTTTATTTTTTGAAGTTTTATTTATTTAAGTAATCTCTACACCCAAAGTGGGCTCAGACTCTTGACCCCAAGATCAAGAGTCAGATGTTCTTCTGACTGAGCCAACCAGGTGCCCCCATCCTGAGTTTTTAAACAAGAGTTTGTTTTGACTACATATTTACTTTTCAAAGGCTCAACATTATGAGTCATGATTCTCATAAGGGCACTAATCCCATTCATGGGGGGGTCCACTCTCATGACCTCATTTAATTCTAATTACCTTCCTAAAGCCCCATCTCCAAATGTCATTATATTTGGGGTTTAGAGTTTCAACATGCGAATTTTAGAGGGACACAAACATTCCGTGTATAACACTGCACTATTTAGCATTATTCTGGAGGCATTAGCCAATATAATTAGACCGGAGAAAACAATTAGAGGTATAAGTACAAAAAGAAAAAGAGAACTATCTCTGATTTCAGGTTACATGGTAGTATACCTGAAAAATTCTTGAGATTCATGATGAAACCAACAAACAAAGAACATGGAAAGGAAGTGACATATACAATTAACATGCAAAAATAAATAGAACTTATAAACAGGCATAAGAACTAGTTACAAGATAAATCAGAAAAGCCCTATCCACAATAATAGCAAAAAATAGAAAATATTTAGGAGTAAACCTAACAAGAAATGTTAAGAACTTATGTATTAGTTTCCTATTGCTGCCGTGGCAAATTACAATAAATTAAGTGGTGTAAGAATTACACATTTATTATTTCACAGATCTGTAAGTTCAGAGTCCAAAACAGTGAGAAATGGACTATAATCAAGGTATCTACAGAGCTGAATTGATTTCTGGAGAGGCTTTGGGAGAATGGTTCTTGCCTTTTTTAAGTTTTTGATGCTGCTTGCATACCTTTTGGCTCATAGCCACCTTCCACCTTCAAAGCCAGCCATTGGTTGATTCTTTCTCATACCATGTCACTCTGACATTGACCCTTCTGCCTCTCCCTTCCACATTTGTGCACTTCAGAATCTCTCCCTCTTTCCTTCCCTCCCTCCCTCTCTCTTTCGCCCTCTGGTGTGATTATGTTGTGCCCATCCAGATAATTGAGGATAATCTCCCTATTTTAAGATCAGCTGATTAGTAACCTTAATTTCATCTGCTATCTTAATTCTCCTTTTGTCATTTAATGTAAAATCTTCACAAGTTCTGAAGATTAGGATGTAGGCATCTTTGGGAGGCCATTTTTATGCCTACTGCAACTTATATGAAAAAGATTAGAAAACACTGCTGAGAAACAAAAAGTAGATGTGAACATTAAAAAAAAATCCCTTGTTCTTGGTTAGAACTTCTAAACATTATCAAGATATCAGTTCTCCACTAAATTAATATATATGTGTTGTATTACCCCAACAAAAATTCCAGCAAGTTTTTTTAAGTTTATTTATTTATTTTGAGACAGAGAGAGAGAGAGAGAGAGAGAATGTGCATGGAAGGGGAAGAGTGAGAAGTAGAGAGAGATAATCCCAAGTAAGCTCCATGCTGTCAGCACAGAGCCCATCATGATCCAGCAAGTTTTTTTTAAGCGAAGCCAAATAAGTTTGTTGCAAGATTTATGCGGAAAAATGAACACAAAAGAATAGTTTGGAAAATA
This sequence comes from Panthera leo, assembly GCF_018350215.1. NCBI lineage: Eukaryota > Metazoa > Chordata > Mammalia > Carnivora > Felidae > Panthera > Panthera leo. The sequence goes on from NC_056679.1 coordinate 168,400,695, forward strand.
CTGAAAAGTAACATTTCTGAGAGGGGACAAGCACTACCAGCAATTAAAACATACTCCAAAAGCTTTTATAATCAAAACAGTGTGGTATTGGTGCAAGGATAAAGAGATCAATGGGGTAGATAAAAAGTCCAGAAATAGAACCAAATATATAAAAATAATAGTATATGATTAAGGTGGTATCTCAGATCACTGAGTCAAACATATATATATATATAAACTTTTAAATAGATCAGAGATCTGGGGTGCCTGGGTGTCTCAGTCAATTAAGCGTCCGACTTTGGCTCAGGTCATGATCTCATAGTTCGTGAGTTCGAGTCCTGCATCAGGCTGTGTGCTGACAGCTTAGAGCCTGGAGCCTGCTTCAAATTCTGTGTCTCCCTCTCTCTCTGCTCCTCCCCCACTCATGCTGTCTCTCTCTCCTTCAAAAATAAATTAAAAAAAAAATAGATCAGAGATGTAAATGTAAAAAAATAATACAGGTATTGAAACAAAGGTGAATTGCTCTGTGGAGAAAAGTTGAGTTAAGTGGAATTTAAGTCCAGAGGCAATAAAAAGAAAACATTGATAGACTGGATGACATAAAATTTAAAAACTGCATGGCAAAACACACTATAAGCAAATTCAAAAGACAGTTATCAAATTGTGGGGAAAAAATTGCAATATATACCACAGGTGAAGGGCTAATATCCTTAATATATAAAGAAATTTTAAAAATTAAGAAAAAAAGGGCTTGATAGATAAAATTGAGCAAAAGAAGTAAACAGACAATTCATGGGGTGTCTGGGTGGCTCAGTCAGTTAGGCATCAGACTTCGGCTCAGGTCATGATCTCAAGGCTTGTGAGTTCAAGCCCTGTGTTAGACTCTGTGCTGGCAGATCAGAGTCTGGAGCCTGCTTTGGATTCTGTGTCTCCCTCTCTTTGCCTCTTCCCCAGCTCACACTCTGTCTCTCTCTCTCTCTCTCAAAAATAAACACTTAAAAAATTAAAAAAAAAGTAAACAGACAATTCATAAAGATAGATATAAAACTGGCTCTTTAATATTTATAAAGATGTTCAACATCACTCATAATCAGATAAATACAAAATAAAGCTACACTGAGACAGCATTTCTCAACAGAATGACTAAAATTCAAAAGTTGGATGATACTTTCTGTTGATAAGTCTGTGGGAAAATAGGCACTTTCACATATTTCTGATTGGAATTCAAAATGGAAGTGAGTTTGGCAATGTCAAACAAAATTACACATTCATTTATCCTTGGACTAGAAATCTCACTTCTAGGAATCTCTCCTAAAGATACACCTCCAACAATTTAAAAATGTGTATGCATAATTTTCAGATCACAACACTATGAAACTTGAAATCAACCACAAGAAAATATTTGGAAAGCCTCCAAATGCATGGAGGTTAAAGAACATCCTACTAAAGAATGAATGGGTCAACCAGGCAATTAAACAAAAGAAAAATTAAAAAATATTTGAGAGCAAATGAAAATGAAAATATGACAGTCCAGATCCTTTGGGATGCAACAAAGGTAGTCCTAAGAGGAAAATACTTTGCAATCCAGGCCTATCTCAAGAAACAAAAAAATCCCAAATACAAAACCTAACCTCACACCTAAAGAAAGTAGAAGCAGAGCAGCAAGAAACCCCAAAGCCAGCAGGAGAAGAGAAATAATAAGGATTAGAACAGAAATAAACACTATAGAATTAAAAAAAAAAAAACAGTAAAAGAGATTAATGAATATAAGAGCTCGTTTTTTGAAAGAATAACCAAAAATGATAAACCCCTAACCAGACTTCTTAAAGAGAAAAGAGAGAGAACCCAAATAGATAAAATCACAAATGAAAGAGGAGAGATCACAACCAACACCACAGAAATACAAACAAGTATTAGAGAATACTACGAAAAATTATATGCCAACAACTGGACAACCTGGTAGAATGGGACAAATTCCTAGACACCCACACACTACCAAAACTCAAATGGGAAGAAATAAAAAATTTGAATAGACCCATAACCAGCGAAGAAATTAAATCAGTTATCAAAAATCTCCCAACAAATAAGGGTCCTGGGCCAGATGGCTTTCCAGGGGAATTCTACCAGACATTTAAAGCAGAGTAAGTACCTATCCTTCTCAAGCTATTCCAGAAAATAGAGATGGAAGGAAAGCTTCAGACTCATTCTATGAAGCCAGCATTACCTTGATTCCTAAACAAGACAGAGATCCCACAAAAAAGAATTACAGGCCAATATCCCTGATGAACATGGATGCACAAATTCTCAACAAGATACTGGCAAATCGACTTCAACAGTATATTAAAAGAATTATTCACCATGATCAAGTGGGATTCATTCCTGGGATGCAGGGCTGGTTCAATATTCACAAATTAATCAGTGTGATACATCACATTAATAGAAGAAAGGATAAGAACCATATGATCCTGTCAATAGATCAGAAAAAGCATTTGACAAAATATAGCATACTTTATTAATGAAAACCCTCAAGAAAGTTGGGATAGAAGGAACATACCTTAATATCATTAAAGCCATATATGAAAAGCCCACATTTAATATCATCCTCAATGAGAAAAAACTGAGAGCTTTCCCCCTGAGATCAGGAACATGACAGGGATGTCCACTGTCACCACTGTTGTTTAACATACTGTTGGAAGTCCTAGTCTTAGCAGTCAGACAACAAAATGAAATAAAAAGACATCCAAATTGGCAAAGAAGTTAAACTTTAACTTTTTGCAGATAACATGATACTCTACATGGAAAACCTAAAAGACTGGGGCGCCTGGATGGCTCAGTCGGTTAAGCTGCTGACTTCGGCTCAGGTCACGATCTCGAGGTCCTTGAGTTCGAGCCCCGCGTCGGGCTCTGTGCTGACAGCTCAGAGCCTGGAGCCTGTTTCAGATTCTGTGTCTCCCTCTCTCTGACCCTCCCCTGTTCATGCTCTGTCTCTCCCTGTCTCAAAAAATAAATAAAACGTTAAAAAAAGAAAAAGAAAAAGAAAACCTGAAAGACTGCACCCAAAAGCTGCTGGAACTGATACATGAATTCAGCTACAGTCATAGGCTATAAAATTAATGTACAGAAATCAGTTGCATTTCTATACACCAATAATGAAGCAACAGGAAAAGAAATTGAGAAACCAATCCCATTTACAATTGCACCAAGAACCATAAAATACCTAGGAATAAATCTAACTAAAGATGTAAAAAATCTCTATGCTGAAAACTATAGAAAACTTATGAAAGCAATTGAAGAAGACACAAAGGAATGGAAAAACATACCATGCTCATGGATTGGAAGAACAAATATTGTTAAAATGTCAATACTACCCAAAGCAGTCTATACATTCAATGCAATCCCAATCAAGATTGCACTGCCATTCTTCTCAGAACTAGAACAAACTACCCTAAAATTTGTATGGAACCACAAAAGACCCTGAATAGCCAAAGAAATCCTGAAAAAGAAAACCAAAGCAGGAGGCATCACAATCCTGGACTTTTGCCTCTACTACAAAGCTGTAATCATCAAGACGGTATGGTACTGGCACAAAAACAGACACATAGACCAGTGGAATAGAATAGAGAACCAAGAATTGGACCCACAAATGTATGGCCAACTAATCTTTGACAAAGCAGGAAAGAATATCCAATGGAAAAAAGACATTCTCTTTAGCAAATGGTGCTGGGAAAACTGGATAGCAACATGCAGAAAAATGAAACTGGACCACTTTCTTAAATGCTACACAAAAACAAACTCAAAATGGGTGAAACACCTGAATGTGAGACAGGAAACCATCAAAACCATAGAGGAGATAATAGGCAACAACCACTTTGACCTCAGCTGCAGCAACTTCTTACTCAACACAATTCCAGAGGTAAGGGAAGCAAAAGCAAAAATGAACTTTTGGGACCTCATCAAGATAAAAAGCTTCTGCACAGCAGAGGAAACAATCAACAAAACTAAAAGGCAATAGACAGAATGGGAGAAGATACTTGCAAATGACATATCAAATAAAGGATTACTATCCCAAATCTATAAAGAACTTCCCAAACTCAGCTCCTGAAAAACAAATTCCAGTGACGAAATGGGCAAAATAAATGAAAAGACACTTTTCCAAAGAAGACATCCAGATGGCCAACAGACACATAAAAATATTCTCAACATCAGTCATCATCAGGGAAATACAAATCAAAACCACATTGAGATACCACCTCACACCTGTCGCAGTGACAGGTGTCACTACAACATTAACAACTCAGGAAACAACAGATGTTGGTAAGGATGTGGAGAAACAGGAACCCTCTAGCACTGTTGGTGGGAATGCAAACTGGTGCAGGCACTCTGGAAAACAGTGTGGAGATTCCTCAAAAAATTAAAAATAGAATTGCTCTACGACTGAGGAATAGCACTAGTAGGAATTTATCCAAAGGATACAGAAGTGCTCATTCACAGGGGCACATGTACCCCAATGTTTATAGCAGCACTTTCAACAATAGCCAAATTATGGGAAGAGCCCAAATGTCCATCAACTGATGAATGGATAGAGAAGATGTGGTTTATATATACAATGAAATAGTACTTAGCAATGAGAAATGAAATCTTGTCATTTGCAAAAATGTGGATGGAACTGGAGAGTATTATGCTAAGTGATATAAGTCAGTCAGAAAAGACTATGTTTTCACTCGTGGAATTTGAGAAACTTAACAGAAGACTATGAGGGAAGGGAAGGAGAAAAAAATAGTTTCAGAGAGGGAGGCAAACCATAAGAGACTCTTAAATACAGAGAACAAGCTGAGGATTGATGGGGGTGGGGTGGTGGGAGAGAGGGGAAAATGGGTGATGGGCATTGAGGAGGGCACTTGTTGGGATAAGCACTGGGTGTTGTATGTAAGCAATGAATCATGAGAATCTACTCCTGAAGCCAAAAGCACACACACTGTATACCCTATATGTTAGCTAACTTGACAATAAATTATATTTAAATTAAAAAATAAAAATAAATAAATAAAAATATGTATGCATAGGTTATTTACTTCAGCATTATTTATAATTACACAATATTGGAAACTGCCTAAATATTCCAACATAAACTATGGTACATAAAATGGGGGCACTATACAACTGTAAAAAGAATGAGAACCATCTCTATGAAATTATATAGGTATGTGCAAAAGAAAAGACAATAAAAAATCATACTTGCCTCTTGTTACAAAGTAAAAAAGATCAGAAATGATAAACAAGAAACCAATTTTTTTTAATGGTGACCCATAAGGTGTGGGTGTGGGGGCATAGTGTGGAAAGGATACATGTGAGAGTAATACTTCTCTGAGTGTAACTTTTTATATAGTTTTGGCTTTCCAAGGCATGTTAATATCTTATATATTCAAAAGTAAAACTAAATCAGTAAGTATGAGAACAGGGACAAAACCTTAAAACTGAAAGAACTTATTCTGATTTTACCTCAAATAAATACCAGAACCATACTCAGGAAGAGAAAACAAAGAAATCAAAAAAGAAGTGATACAAATAACTTATGCACATGGACTTTCCCTGTATACCCTCAGTTTGGAGTAGGGAAAGGCTGGAAAAGGGGAAGAATTGCAAACAGGCCATGATCACTTCTTTTTTTAAGACTTTTTATTTTTAAGTAATGAATGTTTACACCCAACATGGGGCTCAACTCACAACCGCAAAATCAGGAGTCACGTGTTCTTCTGACAGAGCCAGCCAGGCACCCCTATGATCACTTTTAAGTAGGTGTATTTATGTCATGGTATGGCAAAAAGTTCTGAGAGGACTTTGGATGCCTAATAGGATTAAGCTAATAAGTAAATATGTTGATGTTGGAAGCAAGAGTTCTTTTTTTAATTTTTTAATTTTTTATTTTTTAATTTACATCCAAGTTAGTTAGCATATAGTGCAACAATGGTTTCAGGAGTAGATTCCTTAATGCCCCTTACCCATTTAGCCCATCCCCCCTCCCACGATCCCTCCAGCAACCCTCTATTTGTTCCCTATATCTAAGAGTCTCTTATGTTTTGTGCCCCTCCCTGTTTTTGTATTATTTTTGCTTCCCTTCCCTTATGTTCATCTGTTTTGTATCTTAAAGTCATGATATGAGTGAAGTCATATATTTGTCTTTCTCTGACTAATTTTGCTTAGCATAATACCCTCTAGTTCCATCCACATAGTTGCAAATGGCAAGATTTCATTCTTTTTGATTGCTGAGTAATACTCCATTGTGTGTGTGTGTGTGTGTGTGTGTGTGTGTGTGTGTGCGCGCGCGTGTATGTGTATATATATTTGTCCATTCATCTGTCGATGGACATTTGGGCTCTTTCCATACTTTGGCTATTGTTGATAGTGCTGCTATAAACATGGGGGTTCATGTGCCCCTTCGAAACAGCATGCCTGTATCCCAAGGATAAATACCTAGTAATGCAGTTGCTGAGTTGTAGGGTAGTTCTATTTTTAATTTTTTGAGGAAACTGCATGTTGTTTTTCCAGAGTGGCTCCACCAGTTTGCATTCCCACCAGCAGTGCAAAAGAGTTCCTCTTTCTCTGCATCCTCACCAACATCTGTTGTTTCCTGAGTTGCTAATGTTAGCCACTCTGACAGGTGTAAGGTGGTATCTCATTGTGGTTTTGATTTATATTTCCCTGATGATGACTGATGTTGAGCATCTTTTCGTGTGTCTGTTGGCCATCTGGATGTCTTCTTTGGAGAAGTGTCTATTCATGTCTTTTGCCCATTTCTTCACTGGATTATTTGTTTTTTGGGTATTGAGTTTGATAAGTTCTTTATAGATTTGGGATAGTAATCCTTTATCTGATATGTCATTTGCAAGTATCTTCTCCCATTCTGTCTGTGGCCTTCTAGTTTTGCTAATTGTTTCCTTCGCTGTGTGGAAGCTTTTTATTTTGATGAGGTCCCAATAGTTCATTTTTGCTTTTGTTTCCCTTGCCTCTGGGGACGTGTTGAGTAAGAAATTACTGCAGCTGAGGTTCAAAAGGTTTTTGCCTGCTTTCTCCTTGAGGATTTTGATGGCTTCCTGTCTCACATTTAGGTGTTTCATCCATTTTGAGTTTATTTTGTGTAGGTTGTAAGAAAGTTGTCCAGGTTTGTTTTTCTGAATGTTGCTGTCCAGTTTTCCCAGCACCATTTGCTGAAGAGACTGTCTTTATTCCATTGGATATTCTTTCCTGCTTTGTCAAAGATCAGTTGGCCAAACGTTTGTGGATCCATTTCTGGGTTTTCTATTCCTTCCATTGATTTGAGTGTCTGTTTTTGCACCAGTGCCATACTGTGTTTATGATTACAGCTTTGTAATACAGCTTGAAGTCCAGGATTATGATGCCTCCTGCTTTGGTTTTCTTTTTCAAGATTGCTTTGGCTATTCAGGGTCTTTTGTGGTTCTATACAAATTTTAGGATTGTTTGTTCTATCTCTGTGGATAACGCTGGTGTTATTTTGATAGGGATTGCAGAAGCAAGAGTTCTTGATGAGGAAGAAGGGATGCACAACTGTGGAATGTGAGAAGGGATTGGAATTGGAAATACCAGTATATACTCATGGTTTCTAAAGTGTGTATGTGTGTATGCATATATTAATCTATAGCCCTATAACTATCCTAAAGTTTAGCAGCTTAAGACAACAATCATTGTTTATAGTTTCTGTGGGTTAGGAATGCAGGAATAACTTACCTGGGTGGTTCTGACTCATTGTCTCTCATGAGGCTGCAGTCATCTTCAAGGCTGATTAAGGCTAGGGGATCCACTTCCAGGCCTACTCATAGGGTTGTTGGCAGAAAGCTTCAGTTGTGCATTCTGTGGGCTTCTCCATAGGCTGCTTACAGGGCATCAGACTTTTCTCAGAGACAGTAAAGAGAGGGAGAGGGAGAGAGGAAAATCAAAATGGAAGCCACAGTGTCTTTAATAACCTGATCTCAGAAGTGACATATCATCAATTCTGCCATGTCCTGTTGGTCACTCAGACCAAACTTCTCACGAAACTTAGAGACAGGGATTGTTGGGGGCCATCTTGGAAGCTGGGTATCATAAAATATGTGTATATATCTGTATGTCTATTTGTTTGTATGTATGTGTATGTATATGTGAATACACATACATATATTTCCTAGCTCTGTCCACTGAAGGAGCTAAGAAGTAAAGGCATGCCGGTAGCAGTCAGCATACCTAGCATCCAGAATTTGGTCTCTAACATTATTGTCAATAAAAACAACTAGAGCTTCTTAGATAAATAGCTGATTCTGGAATTGGAGCAAGTAGGTACAAGATGATACAAGAACATCTTTTGTTACTCCAGAAAGTAAGGAAATACTAAAACACATGATAGGGAAATGTCACAAGGATCTACCACCAAATCTGTGACCATTTGAACATCTAATTAATTAAGTAAAATAAGTCATCAATGATTGAAAAAATATGAACTTATGAATTCTTACTGATGATTGATAGGTAGGTAGATAGATAGATGACTTCTCTTACTTCAAGTAGAATGACTGGGCCTTACTGGTAAATGTAGACTGAATGTTGGATTTAGGAAATTATCACTTGCAACCATAATGGTAAATACTAAATCATATAAGAATCATCAATGCATGTTAAACTTCGGAGGAAAGTTTAGTGAAAAGCAGGATATTTGCATAGTCTTAAAGTATCTCCCCCACAGACCACTTATTGGTTGCAACTGAGGAAAACATCCAGTAATTACAGAGTGGGAAAATTGGACAACACCTTGACCAGGTGATCAAATTAAGATCATCAGTGAGGGACAGATGCACATTGTGTGCATCCCAATGATACACTCCACCCAAGAGTACAAAACTTTAATCAATAGGGAACATCAGACAAACACAGAAAGAGAAACTTTCTATGTAAAAAGAAAAGTATACAGAGCAACAGTATTCTTTAAATATGCCAATGCTGTTGGGGTGCCTGGGTGGCTCAGCCGATTAAGTCCAATATCAGCTCAGGTCATGATGTCACAGTTTGTGAGTTTGAGCCCTGCATCAGGCTCTGTGCTGACAGCTTGGAGCCTGCCTGGATCCTGCTTCGGATTCTGTTTCTCCCTCTCTCTCTGCCCCTCCCCTGCTCACACCCTGTGTCTCTCCATCTCAAAAATAAATAAACATTTAAAATTTTTAAAAATAAATAAAAATGTCAATGTTGTAAAAGAGAGAAAGGCTGTGGAGATGTTTTAGATTAAAAGAGGCTAAAGAGGCATGGTGATTACATGCAGTTTCCCAGCTCTAGACTCAGTCCTGTGCTAGAGAAGGGGAAAGTGCTATACAGGTCAGCTGGCAAAATTGAAATATGGGCAGTAAGTAGTTTTTACGTAAAAGTACTGTGGTAGAAGAAGATTGGTCCATCCTGTTGGCCAGAGATTGGTTTTAATGCTAGGTCCATCACTCCTAAATGTACAATCTCTGTGTCTTTGCTTCCTTGTCTCAAAAGGTAGATAACTAAACCTACCTCATGTAGCTATAAAAATTACTCAGCCAAACTTAAGTGCCTGGTGCAGAGAGGCCTTCAATAAATGCCTTGTCTTCGACAGCAGGAACACCAACTGATAATTATCTGTTTAGTTTTTTTTTTTCCATGTAGAAAACCAAATATAATCACTATAAAATGATCTCTCTACCCTAATGGTATGAAAAATTTAAATAATTTTCCTAAGCATTCATCTTACCACCGTAGAGCAGTCAAGGCCATTGCAACATGTGCTTTGATTTTTTTCTAACTACTTTAATAAATGATGTTGGCACAGTCGCTCAGATTGACTGTATAGCCCCACCATTTGATAATTAACTTCCAAAACCAGGTTTGATTATTTTCAGAGTGTTAGATGCCTGCTGAACACAAAATAAGACATGACACTAACCCAGCAAGCTGGTTGTCTTAATGCCAAGACTGTCTTTTCTTGTGTTTTATGGCTTCTATTTAGGGCATTCTGTAAAGGGCATTCTTCAGAAAGATAAGCAATATTTTAATAAATATAAGATTGAACTAGAATATTCAATTAGAATTCAAATTAGAATAATACAGGATTGAGTTAGAATATTGAATTAGAGCATCTACATTCTTTAACTGATTTCTGGGATTTCTTAGACTAATGAAACTAATATTGAAAGAGACTACATAATTCCCTACCACAATTTTTACCTATTTAGTAGTCTTTTGGTAATTTGACTGATGAGAAACACCTCATTAGAAGTGTGAACAGTCTCTAAAAATCAGCATAAAGTACAAAACAAAACAGAATCTCTGGAATTTTCACATAATTGTGCCCCATACATTAATTACATCTCCCACTGATCCTTTAAAACAGGATGAGATCAGTTTGTGCACCTATAGTGCTTCTTATCTATTCCAATCTTTAAGGCATTTTAGTAACACTTAAAGGAAGAAATTCATGGGCATATTTTAAAAAATGTATCCTTGTTTAAAATAAAAAATGTATTTTCGAAACAATACATTCACTTAGTTCAATGTTCAGAAGATGTAAAAGGCCATATAGTGAATGTCCTTCTTGAGTTTCTGTTCCCAAACCACCCAGTTCCCCTCTCTGAGCAATGGTGGGACTTTCTTGTATATCTTTCCAAGCATATTTTGTGAATATACATGAAAATATTAATATATACTGTCTCTCTCGTGGGTGAATGATAGTGTACTGTACACACTATCCACAACTTGTTTTTATTTTACCCACAGTAGTTCTTGGAGATCCTTCTATATCAACTCACAAAGAACATTCCCATTCTTTTCTGGGGTTGAGAATATTTCATTGTGTGACTGTGCCTCCAGTCTACTGAGAGACATTTAGGTTGCTTTCCATCTTCTGCTCTTGCAAGCAATGGTGCCATTAATATTCTTGTATATGTGTCACTCTGCACATGCTTAAACATAACTGTAGGTTAAATATTTAGAAGTGGAGTTGCTATGGCAAAAAAATCCATTTGTAAATATGACAGATACCATCAAATTGTCCTCTATGAAAATGTTACCAGTTTGCATTTCTCTACAGTAGAGAAGTATGTCTGTTGATCTCCTTGATGTTACCACATAGTGTGATCAACCTTTTTTTTTTTTTCATTTTTAGGATAATTCTTTTTTTCTTTCTTTCTTTCTTTCTTTCTTTCTCTCTCTCTCTCTCTCTCTCTCTCTCTCTTTTTTCTCTCCCTCACTCTCTCCCTCCCTTCCTCCTTTCCTTTTTGAGAGTCACAAGTGAGCAAGGGACAGAGAGAGAGAGAGAGAGAGGGAGAGAGAGAGAGAGAGAATCCCACGCAGGCTCTGCACTGTCAGTGTGGAGCCTGAAGCTGGTCTCCAGCTCACGAACTGTGAGATCATGACCTGAGCCAAATTTGGATGCTTAACCAACTGATCCACCCAGGCACCCCAGCCTTTTCTGACTTTTGACAAGCTAGTAAACACAAAGTGCTGTTTCAATAAAGTCTTATTTGCATTTCTCTTGTTCTAAATGAGATTTAACATTATCTTATATGTTTAAGATCCACTTGTATTTCTTTTTTTTTCTGTGAACACTAAGTTCATATCCTTTGCACAACCTTTCTCCTTGGGTTTTGGATCTTTCCCTTTTTTATTTTATTTTATTTTATTTTATTTTATTTTATTTTATTTTATTTTTTTATTTTTTTAATGTTTATTCAATTTTGAGAGACAGAGAGAAAGACAGAGTGAGAATGGGGGAGGCAGGGGCAGAGGGAGAGAGAGATGCAGAATCCAAAGCAGGCTCCAGGCTCCAAACTATCAGTACATAGCCCCACCCAGGGCTCACACCCACAAACAGTAAGGTCATGACCTGGGCCGAAGTCAGACGCTTAACCTGCTGAGCCACCCAGGTGCCCCTCCTTTTTTTTTATTTTAGAAGGTTTATATATAATTAGGAAAATTAACCCTTAGTCTTTGATATAAACTGAGAATATTTTTTCCAAGTGTATTATTGTAGACATTTTTACAGCAAGTATTAAACAATTTATTGAGGTATAGCACACACACAAAACATACTTAAAGTAGTGATTTTTTAAAAGAAAAGTGAAGACACTCATGTCAAGACACTCTTGACCATCCAGATCAAGAAATACAACATTTTCAGCATTCATAGACATGTTAATTCCAAGAAAAAATGCCACAATAAGTCAAACAGATAAACCATTTTGGACAGATTAGAGACTATCAACAATTAACATTTTAATTTTCATTATTTAGTGGAATTGTTTGGATAGTGTTATCAACATGGTGTACTTTATAAAACAGAAAATTGTAACGAATAATGATTTTTTTTCTGGCTACATTGCACATTTTAATACCAGCCTACTCATATTCTTTTCTGATTAAGTAAAACATCCCTACAGTAAGTACAATAGAGATTGGCTTGAAGAATATTAATTTTAGATGGGCCCCAGAAGAGTGATTCATCACTTTGCTCTTGGAGCAAGATTTAGGGATGTTCCACTGTACTCAGATTTGCTACTAATTATTTTAGGATTTCTGAAGCATTTTAAATAACATAGAAGCTTTTCTTGTTTGGGTCAATGATTCATTCAAATGCTCATTTCCTCTGAGTATTCTAAATGTTCTAAATGATTGTCCATTGAAACTTCTCTTCAAGTACATCACTGAGAGCCTGTGGCAGCAACATCCAAGCAAATAATTTCAAGGCTGAACACACAGCATCAAAAAGGCCTCTTTAAAATATCTTGATTTTAAAAGGCATGCATGAAGTTTGACCTCAAACCATTACTAATGGCTATTAAGACTGATAACCGAACTCTTTGAACAAATACAATCCAACCATAATCTCAGATTGGTTCAATTATGTTTTGTCTTCCCATTTTAACTTAATTTTTAATAAGAAATCTTCACACCCAATCTGGATTTTAGAAATGCCCAAATTTATATCAGCTTGGTAGCCCATGAAAATCGCAAATGAGGAACAGAAGAGCTCCAACTGCAGGAAGTACAAGTAATCTGTAGCAGTACAGTGTGTTCCAGACTAAATTTGATCATTTTGATTTTTGGCTTTGGCTGAGCCCCTGGGGAATCATGGAGAAAATGTATCAACTTTGTAAATTTAGGTGTTTTTTTTTTCTTGCTTGCTTTACATATCAAACACACCAAAGACTCCTTTCTTGCATAGCAATATTTTAAACTCCCATCATGGGTGATGTCCTTTGTATAATAAGACTTCCCTGTAAAAATGAAGAAATCAGAAAATCAAGGCTACAGAGATTAAGAGAATAGCTAGAAGCCATAATGCATAGAAGAATTTTTATAGATTAGGAAAGAGCTTTGCCAGCTGTGAGACAATTTCACCTCTCTTTTTTTGTAACAAGCAGAATGTGATATCATGAGCAAGAAATCCTCTTTTCAACCCCAGGACAAGAATAGCAATATCCTCACTGTGGATATTCAGATATGTGCTCTGTATATTTGCTTTGAAGAGCTTAGGGTATCTTGCAAAACTTCACTAAGAAGGGGCACACATCAGCTTTTTTTGAGGCAAGTTCAGTATTTCAAAATATCCAAAATTTGACTAAAATATCTCTTAGTCAAATTTGATCAAGAGCTAGATCTCAGCACAGTACAAAAGCAGGCAATGCTTTTCGTCCCTGTCTTCCTTGTTTGTACCCACACTGTTAGTATTCAGAACTCAGCCTAAATCATTGAGGATCCTTGACCCCACTTCTACAAAAACACCCACTCTTGTCTCCACCATGAAGAGGCAATAGGGTGAAGAAAACACTGAATGGATATCTAGGTTTTATAGTTCTGACTCTACAATGAAGTACATGTCAGCTAAGATGTTTCTACATTTCAGTGGTCTCTAAGTATCCCAGATATCAGCATTCTGTATTTTACACTGAAGTATAAATGACTGACAACCAGGTTTGTTAATTTACTTCACATAAAGTAAGTTCAAAACCTGGAAATAAGTCTGTCCTTCATCTCAGCCTGTTTGTTGGAATTGGGGGAAGACAGAGCAAAGCAGGGACCACATAAGCATGCAGGAAGAGGGACAATGAGAAGAGAGCATCAAAGGTTATATGCTGCTATTTCTGTTGCTTCTGTTCCTTCTAAAGAAACCAACACAAGGTTGGCTGGAGGTGGCTAGAAGCTGGGTTATAATAGGTATATCTGGCTTGAGTGTTGCCAGGCTAAAAATAAAATATTGGCCCATATTTCTATAGCTCTGATGCCTCCTTTGATTTTTTACAGAAAGTATCGTTATCTTTCCCTTATTAAAATTTCATCTGAAGAACAGGCATAAAGACAGACCTATAGACCAATGGAATAGAATATAAAGCTCAGAAATAAATTTTGGCAAATCCAATTATTTTTGACAGGAATGGCAAGACTATTTATTCAGTAGTCTTTTCAACAAATGGTGCTGGGAAAACTGGATATCCACATGCAAAACAATTAAGTTGGACCCTTGCCTTACAGCATATACAAAAATTAATTTTAAATGGACCAAAAGTCTAAATGTAAAAGCTAAAACTATAAAACTCTTAGGAAAAAAAAAACATGGGGAAAAATCTTCACGACACTGGATTTGGCAATGAGGTCTTGGATATGACACCAAAGGTATAGGCCACAAAAGAAAAAATAGGTTGCACTTCATCAAAATTAAAAACCTATACATTATTGGACACGATCAACAGAGTGGAAAGCAACCTGCTGAATGAAACAAAATGTTTGCACATCATGCATCTGATAAGGGATCAATATTGAGAATATATGGAGAACTCCTAAAGCTCAACAACAGCAACAAAGAACAAACAATCAGATTTTAAAAAGGCCTTGGATAGACATTTCTCCACAAAAGATATAGGAGTGGGCAAGAAGCCCATGAAAAGATCCTTAATATCACTAATCATCAGGGAAATGCAAATCAAGACTACACTGAGATACCACTTCACATCTGTTACTGTGATGGCTACTATAACAAACAAAACAAAACAAAACCTTAAAATAACAGTGTTGGTGAGAATGTGGAGAAATTGGAACACTTGCACACTGTTGGTGGGAATGTAAAACAATGCAACCACTGTGGAAAGCAGTAAAGTGGTTCCTCTAGAAATGAAAAATAGAATTGCCATACAATCCACCAATCCCCCATCTGGGTGTATACAAAAATTAATTGTAAGTAGGATCTCAAAGAGACATTTGTATATCCGTGTTCCTAGAAACATTATTCACAATAGCTAAGACATGGAAGAAACCCACGTGTTCATTGACAGATGAGTAGAGAAGCAAAATGTGGAATACACATATAATGGAATTTTATTCAACCTTAAAAAGGAAGGAGATTCTGATGTGCTATAATATGAATGGATCTTGAAGACATTATGCTAAGTGAAATAAGGCAGTCACAAAAAGACAAATACCATATGAACCCACTTATATGAGGTATCAGATAGTTGTAATCACAGAGACAGAAAGTAGAATGGTGGTTGTCAGCAGCTAGAGGGATAAAAGTTAGGAAGTTATTGTTTAATGGGGATTGAGTTTCAATTTTGCAAGATTAAAAGAGTTGGATATGGATGGTGGTGATGGGTACACAGCAATATGACACTATTAATATTATAATACTTAATACTACTGAATCGTGCCCTTAAAAATGGTTATGATGGTAGCATTTTATGATATGTGTATTTTACCACAATAAAAAATTAAAGAAAAAAGATTTATAGGGGTGCCTGGGTGGCTCAGTCAGTTAAGCATCTGACTTCAGCTCAGGTCAGGATCTCATGGCCTGTGAGTTCAAGCCCTGCGTCGGGCTCTGTGCTGAGGGCTCAGAGCCTGGAGCCTGTTGTGGATTCTGTGTCACCATCTCTTCCCCTCTCCTGCTCACTCTCTCTCTCTCAAAAATAAATAAGGATTAAAAAAAAATCTTTTATATATATATAAATCTATATAAAGAATTCCCAGATTAATTTTAACCAGATAAGGGTTGCACTTTGAACTTCACATACGTAAGATGTGAGGCTATTGGCTAAGCAATGTACTAGACCACCCAGTCCTTTACCAGTCTGTGAAATCTACACTACTCATCACTAGATCCTTAGAACCCAACAAATGCTTGTTCTGTAGCAAATGCCCAATAAATATTGGTTGAATGAAGATACAAACTTTGGTTGAATGAAGTTTTTCTTTTTCCTTTCTCCTTTTGTTTAGTGGAAGACAGGGAAATCAGAAATTAGTAGAGTGTTAGAAAAAGGGCCAGTCCCAGTAATTATTCATCATGCTGAAGTGCTCAGAGCTAGCAGTTGTGAGAAAAAAGTTTTTGATAACCACTGGTTTGATTCTGGAACTATCTTCTAAGATAGAAGTTCTTAGCCCTAGCTGCACACTGAAATCGTCTGAGCCATTTAAAAAAAAATGCAGATGTCCAGATCCTATGAGAAAATAACTGAACCAACTCCTAGGCATCAGTGTGTTTTATAATTACTCCAGATGGTTGTAATGCACAGTGCAGTTTCTAGAAGCAATATAGCTTCCAAGGATAATTTAAGACAAGTTGGAAGACAATTATTAATACCACATGGAGAATTAGCCAGAGAAATATTAAACTATGCCATCATAACAATTTTAGGATTAATTATTGGGAAAGGTATCAAATTATCTTTTTCAGGCAATAACTCATTTCCTTGTTTGTTTTTCTTCTCTCCCATGAGTTACTTCAAACAATTGTCCTTACATGCAGTTCCACCCCATTTGGAATCCATTCCAGTAGGAGGCAGTAACAATATGGAGAGTCATCTGCCATCACTTGGTGATGCTTGTACTTCTGACCAAACTACAACTGTAGCACACTCCCTCTTCAACACAGCCTATGACTTAAAAAATAATTATAGCTAATGTTTATTGAGTTTTTACTGTATGCCAGGGTGCTATTCTAAGTGCTTTATATGTGTATTTATGCTAGTCTTCACAACAACACTATAAGTTAGGTGCCATTATCATGTCTGTTTTATGTATGAGAAATTTTAGAGAGGTAACTTCAGTAAGTTGTAGAGCTGGGAGACCATACTTGGTTGTCGGGCAAGCAAGCACAACCTCTGTGTGTTCCCAGCTTACTCCTTCCTCTCCACTGACCCTAGTTTGCCAGGGTCCCCTCATCCTTTGCAGCTGATCCAACCCCTCAATTAACAATTTAATGTCTTTATTTTGTTGGAAGTAGCTGATAACACTAATACAATGAATATTTTTTAGATCCTCACAATGTGCTGTTAAGTGTTGCTGCTGTGTAGGACTCATTCTTTCTGAATACTTGCTTCAGCACTACCAGCTCACCCCCACCCTGCCCTCTGAAGATCTAGGGTGCATCCATCTGAGATGTCAGAGATAGGTGCTGTCAGTCACGAGCTACAGCAGATTGCTCTGCTAAAGCTACCTCAAAATGTTGACATCCAGAGTGATAATTCCATGGTGGAAAGCTAAGGTTCAAGTACATTGAGTAAAGAGTGGAAGGAAGGGCTTACAGAGCTGGGGATTCAAAACCAAGTCCATGAGGTCAAGAGTTAACATACACTGGTAGGAGCTCATAACTCACATCTGGAGGTTTATTTTACAAACACCTTTCAAGATGTGTTAAAAGCTAAAGTTCAATGCTACATTCTCACACTAGAATGATACTTCCACGAGGGCAGGGTTTTCTCTACTCTTGCTTATATCTCCACTATCTAGAGCTCTGCCTGCCATATAGTGGATGATCATAAATATTAATGATAAGCATTTGTGGAATGAAGGAATGAATGAATGAATGAATATGTGCCTCATCATATTGTAATGTGCATGAAAAAAATTTTAAAGAACCACCCATCTGGTTTGTTTATCAGCTTCCTAACATCCTCTGGGCTCTCCAAGAGTTGGGCCACTGATTTTTAAAATTCCAGGGTCTAGGTCCCATTGGTTTTAAGAACTCATGAAATTCGGTCTCTCTCACTTTCACAATAAAGTGTTATGGGAATCTGTCTTCTCTTTGTGGGCTTGCTGGTGTGATAGTCATTTTATTCCTTTAACACCCATTTACCTCAAAAAGGCTAAGGAAAAAAAATGTTTTCCTCTTTAAAAATTATAGTGTCTTTCCCCAAAAATACTCTATGGCATATTATATCTAAACAATGCTACCGCAAAAAGACTGAATGATAAAATGGGGAAATGATGAGTTAAAATTTTCTCACCCTTCTCTGCGCCGCCAACTCCCTCCTGACCACAGATAGTCTGTTTAGCTCTCAAGCCACATCTCTGCCTTTTACTACATTCTTTAATGTGGCCTCCTCTCTCCTTTTTTTAGTTGTAGAGTTGGTTCTGCCAATCTTTGGGTCATTTTGGGGGTTATTTATGGTGATGTGAGTGTTACCTAGTTATATCTGTGGTATGAGGTAAGTTTAGGGCCCTACTACTCCACCATCTTCCCAGCCTTCTCCCAGAGAAATCTTTCAAAAAAAAAATCTGATCATATTAGTTTCCCTACCTATCTCTTCAGTCTCACGTCACACCAAAATTATCCCTGGATATCATGCAAAGTTCCTTCATAAATGAGATGATAAAATCAAGTTGGATAATTTGAGGAGAGGTTAATAAAGTTATAGGCAGTGTTAATGGCTCATGGGGCTAGTAGTAATGATACTGGGACCACCTGATGTCTGATGGGGCAGGTGGGGGAAGAGTCACCGTTGTAAGGAGATAGTAACTGTATATAAATATGTGGCTTTGGTTAGAAGGAGACAGATAATCCATGACTACCTGTCAGGGAATGTGCTGGGGGAGCAAGTAATCTGACTCATTCTCTTTCTACCCTCTAGCCCCGTCCTGGTGCCTCTCATTGGTTAAACTCAACTGAAAGTCAAGGGTCCAAAAGAGATCATTGTGACCATGCATCAGCCTCCAGGGACCCTCCAGAACAGGGCAGAGAAGGCTAGATAATGACAAAGGGACAAATGGAAGATAGCTAGGATATTTACTAACTCAGGAAGAATTTTTAAATACAGAAAGAGTATCAAAGCAAAATAAAAACCACCTTATACAACCAATAAAAAGCAATCATAATCATAACTTCAGATAGAATAATAGTCTACTTGATGTGCTATATGCAGTTCCAGAATATGACTTCCCAGGTATTGCAGAGTTATTTTTTCCATTAGCATTGACTAAGAGTTACACTTGCTTATATTGTCGTCACTAACCCCCCCCCTTTGCAGACATTGGACCCCTCCTTCTATCTGTGTTAGTCGACCCAATTCACGAATGTTCCCTCTCACTAAGCCTGGCCTAACCACTTGAGAGATTGTTCTCTTCTTTTGCTTTTTAACTACTTATTGCCTCTGAAATATTTCCCTTTGTTTTTATACTAATGAAGGAAAAATTGGTTAGTTTTTTTTAACCTATTAGGCATGTGTGGTTATTCTCTATTTAAAAAAATTAAAAATATGTTTATGTAAACAAAAATGATCATATAAGATATTCACATTGAAACAAAGTGAGTTATTTAGATGAAATTGATACATGTCTTTAAAAAATCTAGTAAGTGGGGAACCTGGGTGGCTAAGTCAGTTAAGTGTCCAATTTGATCTCATAGTTCATGGGATTGAGCCCCACTTTGGGCTCCACACTGACAGTACAGAATCTGCTTGGGATTCTCTCTCTCCCTCCCTCTCTCTAACCCTCCCCTGCTCACTCATGTGCATGCACGCTCTCATTCTCTCTCTCTGTGTGTCTCTCTCTCTCTCAAAATAAATAAATAAACTTAAAAAATCTAGCACGTGTTTTGTAAATATTTGTCAGCTATTTAAATTGTGACAGTCTTATGGGAAATGACTGTATGCTTGTGCTGTCTACAATATATTTAGAATATTGAGGAATTACTTTCATAACTTTTACTTCCAGAAATTTGGCAGATTAGATGTTCTGAAAAACTCTTCTGCTATAAGCACCTTGAAATGCTGCATACGGTCAAATATACATCTTTAAACTGTATACATGAGCTCACAATAAAACAGTAGAAATCTACAAGTGTCAAAAATGGAGAGAGAGAAGCCCCTGGGTAGTGATGTCCACAGGCCACCCTGGGGCATCTCAAGTCTTGAAAAATCAAGAGAGGAGAGGCTGTGTGGGGATCTAAGACTAGGCATAGGACCCTTTCCACGTGGGGAGCTGGAACTCACATGCCTACATGAAGTCCAGACCCTCAAAACGTCAGTATTTCTCTTTTTCTTTCTAGAAGAGGATGATAGATAAAGTTTTTAAAAATAAAAACTTGTATTGGATATTGGGGGAGGGAGATACAAATATAAAGACCAAATTCTGCCTATGGGAGGAGGATAAGAGGGAGAGTGAAGGAAGTGAATGCACTGAAAAAAGGACACTTCTAGTATATGTGCAGTGTTTTTTACCTCTTGGGGTATGGCCACCTCAGTTTGTTATATTTTTGTTTTGTGAATTATTTTAGAATGAAAGACCATAAAGAAAAAAACAAGGTCACAAAGTAGCATATATGGTATGTCTGTCTGTATCTGTGCTATGTAAATGTGCAGAACTTCTAGAAGGATGAACTCTTAAACATAGACTTACACAAATTGCAGAAGGATTCATATAGTTAGGTAACACAATTTAAGACATGGAACAATACTATCTATTAGCACTTAAAGATACTTATCTACATAATACCATTATTATAAAGAGATTATATATATGAGAGATTATATATATGTAATATATATACATATTATATATGTATATTATATATATATTGTATACTATATATATAGTATATTATATATATATAGTATATTATATATATATACATTGTATAAATATATATACATTATATATATGTAATATATATACATATACATATATATACATATACATATATATTACAGATATATGTGTATATATATATATATATACACACACATATGTATATATATATTACATATGTGTGTGTGCCTATGTATAAAATATGTAAAAAGAGGGGTGCCTGGGTGGCTCAGTCAGTTAAGCCTCTGACTTTGGCTCACATCATGATCTTGCGGTTCATAAGTTCGAGCCCTGCATCAGGCTCTGTGCTGATGGCTCAGAGCCTGGAGCCTGCTTTAGATTCTGTGTATATACATACATGTATAAAGAGATTGATGAACACCAAATTAAGTATAGTGGTAATATTGCAGGGCAGGGTGGAGAAGGCACCTACAAAGGGCCACCCTAGGTGAATTAGAACAATTTTGATAATATAATTGTCTCTAAAGCTGGGTGGGAGTAGTACATGAATTTCAGTTATGTTATTCTTCATTTCTCTTTTTTCTCCCTTAAATATTATAAAATATACTGTAAAGCTTTTATAATGAAATATTTTGGTGTCATAATCTTCTGAATAGCACTTGGGCATGCTTGAGGTCCTAAAGAAATGCTGGTGATCTGATACTTTTATTTATTTTTTTATTATTAAAATTTTTCTTAAGTTTATTTATTTATTTTGAGAGAGAGAGAGAGAGAAGCGGAGAGAGACAATTCGAAGCAGGCTCCACACTGTCATCACAGAGCCCCATGTGGAGCTTGAACTCATGAACCATGAAATCATGACCTGAACCAAAACAGAGTTGGATGCTTAACCAACTGAACTACCTACGTGCCCCAATCTGATACTTTTATGGAGTAACCACCTCAGCTCAGAATTGCCTCTTTGATTTTTTTTCTAATTCAATGATTTATTTTATTAATAGTATTTATTGAACTCCTACAATGTCTCAGTCCCTGTTTTACATGCTGGAGATACATCAGTGATTAAAACAGACAGAAACTATAATCTAGTGCATATCAGATTCAGACAATCTTAAGAAAGTCTGGAATCTGCAAGAAAAATTGTTGGATATACTCTCTTATCTGCTGTTAATGGGGTTAGTAGATAGTTGGTAGAGAGTGCTGGAAGGTTTTTAGATTCATTTCTGAGAGTGCTGTATATCCTCAAATCTAGAAATTGCGATCAAATCCTGTGTCAGAATATGACAAAGTGCACCTATAATTACTATATCACATCCTATTTGGGTAGACTCATCAGATAGGCCTGGAGGAAAATTGAGTTAGAATTAAACTGAATATTATGACAGTTTTTTTCATTTATCAGTTGTCCTGATAAGATAGTCTTGATATTGCTGTGGTTTAGATTTGCATCCTAGAAAACACACAGGAATCTTCTTCTGAACCTGAGAAGTCATCATACATCACACTCCCTCCCAAATATTGATTATGATTAATTTGTTCCATATTACTGACTGATAACAAGTATCTTTTTCAAAGGAGTAGAGGATCATGCCTTCTTTGAAGGATAAAACTCAGTCTACTTGCTTGTCCTGTCACCCATCCTCTCACTTAACAAACCACCTAAAACATGATGCCTTACAATAGGGGTGCATGGGTGGCTCAGTCAGTTGAGAGTCCTACTCTTGATTTCATCTCAGGTCATGAACTCATGATTTGTGAGATCAAGCCTGGCATTAGGCTCTGCACTGACGGTGCGGAGCCTGCTTGGGCTTTCTCTCTCTCCCTCTCTCTCTGCCCCTCCCCTGCTCACATACACATACTCTCTCTCTCTTTCTCAAAATAAATAAATAAGCCAAAAAAACCCTATGACGCCTTGTAACAATAGTCATTTCATTAAGCTCAAAATCTGTAGGCTAGGAATTTGGACAGTGTTCAGGTAAGCAACTCTTCTGCCTCATGGAGCCCTGATTAGGGTCACTCAGTTGTATTCAGCTAGTGGTTGTTTAGATTTGGAAAGTCCAAGAAGGATTAATTCATGTGTCTGTTGCCTTATTTGTATTGACTGATGTCTAGGCTCAGCCAGGCCCCTCTCCCTTTTTTTATAGTTTGGGGGCTGTCTACATGGTTTCTCCACAGGGTAATTGAACTTCTTACATGGTGACTCAAGACCCTAAGAGAGTGTGTTCCTAGAGTCAGGAAGTATGAGCTACCAGTCTCATAAGGCCTGGACCCCATACTGGCACAGCACCACTTCCAACCCATCCTATCAGTCAAAGCAGTCACAGAACACACCAGATTCAAGGGGAGTAGACATATATTCCTGAACATATACCAGGGAGGAAGGTCAGTGAATTTGTGCCAATCTTTAATCCATCATACCATCCTTTATCCCTGTTAGCTAGTGAAACTACATTAGGGTCATTGGTATTCATTGTCAGAGCCCATACATAGGCATAGCTCACTGAGACAAGCAGAACTCAGTCAAAGCACAATTGGTCAAAAGGTGACTGATATATCAAAGTGTCTCTTGGGGTGCCTATAAACCAGAGGAAAGCAAGATAATGTAATATTGGGCAGCAGGCCAGCCAATTAGCTGGAACAATGACTCAGCAACTGGGAGTTAGGGGTTATAGCCAGAATGTCGTTCCTTCATTTATTCAGTTCATTCCACTTAATAAATACTTATTGACTGCGTAACCACCTGCCAGGTACTACTAGGTGCAAGGGTGAGATACCTGTTCTCATGGATCCTATAGTCTGTTGGAGGTTAACAATAAATGGGTAAATGATTCAGTAACCTACAAAACATTACAGATTTGGCAGAGAGTGAAAATCTATTCGTTGTCAGAAATAACTCTGTATAGCATCCATGTTTAATCTGATTATCCAAGTGGTACCGAAGAACCAAGATCAGGAGGAAGCACATTCTAGAAAGGGTAAGAAGAAAGCGCAAGGTAGGAGGAACTGGATGAAGGTCAGTGTGTTTGGAGCACTATGAATGATGAGAAGGTTGTAGGAAATGAAAATGGAGAAAGATGCAGAAGTCAAATAACTGAAGGCCTAAAACTGTGGTTAGAGGAATTTGGATTTTATTTGGAGTGTGAAAGGAAGCCAATAAAAGAGTTTGATTCAGGAGAGTGGCATAAGTGATTGATGTTGTAAAAACACCTCTGGTTACCGTGTGGGGAATGGACTGTGAGAGCACAAAACTGGAGGAAGGAGACCATAGATTAGTGCAGTGTGTGTGTGTGTGTGTGTCCCGATAAGAACTGAAGACCAGGTATTAGTGGTGGAGATGGAAATAACACATGGGTTCAAGAGATATTTAGAAGGAAACCTCGATAGGGCTAGGTGATAGATTGGAAGGGTACAGAGGGAGAGGAAGGCATCAGAAGGAGTGCTAGGTAACTGGGATCCCCTGTCATCTCAGCTCCCTTCTCACCCAAGTTAGGAGAGAATATTTAGATCATTATTTTCACTCATCTCAAGCTCGCTTTTGAGAGTGAGGCTTCTGTATCACCAGGTGGCTTCTGTAAATGCTACCAGCAGTGAGCCCAGAAATGTTCAGAGACACTAAATATATTTTCAAAGTGCCCTTCAATTCACTAAGGGAAAAAAAGAGGGGAAGTGCCTTCCTCACCTTTTCACTGTCAGCATATTAGGCTGAGCCAAGAAACATGAGCTTTCCCTCCATATGAGTGTCATAGTGCATCTTTGAAAAGTAGCTAACCTGATTATGGAAATGAAGTTGAGAGACTCAAGCTCTGTGGGAGACTATGACTTGTTCCCCCCCGCCTGCCACAGAAATAGCTCTAGGATACCTCACTTCCCTGCTACATGGTGCTATTCCTCTTGATTTATTTTCTCAGGTGAAGGAACATTGAGTGATCACGACTCCAGCTTTGTGCCATTGCGCCCAGCTTTCATCAATCACAGCTTCAGACACTGGACCAAACAAGATGCCAGAAAAAAATCTGAGAATTATTTTTGGGGCATATCTTTACAATTCTTCAGGTTGTCATTTATCATATTCTAGTCTGAGTGGGGGTGAGTTTGGACTCACATAAAAAAATAAAACATAAAAAAATGTAGAGTGGAGTTATGGACAGGCATACCCTGAAGACATAGCAATGGAGGGATATAAATGTGCTCCACCAGCCAGATGTTGTGGTCTCTGACAAGGAAATGTTGTGGGTTCAAATTTCAGCCTCCTTAGCTTCACAGCTTAGCTCTTGTTCATCTCCCTTGTTAAAAATTTCTCCCTTGTTAAAAGATTCATGTGAGCAACTTGTACAAATAAATCTAACTATCAGAGTCAAAGCACTTTGGTATTCAAAAATCTGTGGTTCAAAAAATCTTTGGTCCTTACTTCTAACCAGTAAATTTTGCTTCAACTGAATTGTTTCTCTGTCTCTTCACATTCAGCAATATGCTCTGCTCAACTTAGAGCAAGATATTTTAGAATTATTTCTAAATCAGTCTAAGATATGCACAAATAAATAGAAATTTGTGATCAGTAACTTCTGTTCTATCTGTATACCATGCTAACAGTTCTAAAGACCATAAATGTGCAGAGTAAATATTTGACACTTGGCCACTGCGTGGAACACTCCAGTGGATACCATTTGTACTGTCTTTGAGTCCTGGCCACTGGATAGTTAGCCAAGCGAGGCCCTTCACATGCCCCATGAAAGTTGTGGAATGGGCAGCCTTGTTGTTCACCATCCATGAATCAACTTCATGAACCTATTAAATGCCCCCTTCCTGCCTGTGGCATGACCTGTGGTACCTGCCTGTGGCATGACCCCTTCCTGCCTGTGGCATGACCTGTGGTACCTCCAGGCTTTCCTGGACTTACCCAGCTACAGATGTCACCTGATAGTGTGCTTATATAATTTATACCTTGGCTTTTGCTTTGGTTTCTGAATGTATTCTGTCCTACTGTATGAGAACCCTAACCCAAGCCCCACCTAGTTATTTTCATTCTCTTTTCCAGGGGAGTGGAATCTGTTCCCTGTGGCCACCCCATGCTGTATTCCAACACTTGGCTAGGATCTTGGCCTAGCAAGCCTAATTTGCCTTAGTCTCCTCCAGAAATTCTTTCTGTAAACCTCATCTGCCAGATCCAATTCAGATCAAGGCCAGGTGTGCTCACCCCCTAAAACTCTGTACCTTGTCCTATTGTGAAATCATGCCCAACCTTGATTCTGACATTTTGGGCTTAGTCCCCACTTCTTGCAGGATCACCTTCAAGGATCTTGTGGGCAACACAAGAGATGACATTATCCCATCATAAATCCATGTCATTGGACATGTAAGTGTGGGCTAAGTTATATATAACTTCAGTTAAGAGCCTCTTGACACAAAGTTTTAAATTTAATTGCTGAAACATGTCAATAAATATCACATATTTTCTATTTTCATTCTATATGAAAAGCATAGAATATTTGGAAGATCAGTTCACAAGCATTGGATCCTCTTGCATAGGGTCAACTAGTGACAAACTTTCTCATCCTGAACTGTCATTCTCTCCTTTCCGTCCAAGCTCCCCTATCTTTTCACCCTAGGGAACCCTTAGCAATTTGG
Organism: Panthera leo; assembly: GCF_018350215.1. Lineage (NCBI taxonomy): Eukaryota > Metazoa > Chordata > Mammalia > Carnivora > Felidae > Panthera > Panthera leo. The sequence continues at coordinate 168,427,107 of NC_056679.1, forward strand.
ACCAAAGGAGGAAGTTTGATATAAGAGATGCAAGCCACAGGTTATCTTCAATTGTTGTTTTCCTTTGTGGTGAGGAGAATGAGATCTGCCCTTGTCTTCCTAAAGAGAGTCATAAGGCTCTGGACATAATGAGTTCTATTCTGGGAAATAAACCAAAAAATGAAATTTGGATTATTTTAATGCTGCGCTTCAGTGATCCAAAGAAAACAATGAGTTGAATATTTGCAAATACTGTAATGTGACTCAGTTACACCATTGCAGTCTAGATACAGATTTAAGACACATGAAATCCCTCTGCTTCCTGGTGGCCCCCCAGGGGTGACATCACTTGTTATGAAGTTAAGAGGGAGTAGCTCAAAGAATGTAATGGAAAAATCCCAAATTCATATGTAATTGGTTATGAATTCCAGAAAGTTCACCGTGTTTACCCTGGAAGACTGCATCTTTTAGGAATCAGGAGTCTTTTGTTGAACATGAAACTGTTGAAGATCCTATTCCTCCTACTTACACACCCAGATTTTGTTGATTTGAAGCTCAGATGTAAGCATGGGGACCTTCAGCCGCTCCCTTTTTGGCAGGAATGGGAGGTAGGATATCTCAGGACAAGGGGCAAAACCCCACTGCTTGTCTTGAACAACCTCTCCCCATTTTCAGAATGGGAGGGTTTGGGTAAATGGCCAAAGACTGTTTCCCTGGTTGTGTGCAGTAGGCACAACACAGTGAAAAGAGCAGTGCTTTGGTGTTGGGCTGCTGACCTGAGTTTCAACCCTATTCCTAATCCTAGGAAAGTGCCTTGATCTCTCTGAGTCTGTTTCCTTATATGCAAAATTGGGGATAAAAATACTTACCTTTCAAGAATTGTTGTGAGAATTGAAGATAACTATTTTTCATGTTTCCCAAAGAATAGAAATTCATAGCCAATAATAGCGGTTATAAGTATTTGTGATTATTATTACTACTATTATTATCTTATCATCTCCCTCTCCTAATACTTCCTTCTGAGAATTTCTTACAAATTCCCCAGTGATGACCAAGCTCTGAGAAACATTCTATTTCTTCTTTTGTCTTCGGGTGGACTATCTCCCAAACTTACCCCAAACTGCTGAGATTTCCTCAGCCTGACTCACACCCCACAAGGGTCTTCCTACTCAGAACCTGAATATTGCTTCACTCACCTTTGCAGAGCCTCCTGTCTCATGCTCAGAGAGCCCCAGAGACAGTCTTTGCCTCCACTGTGGTGGTTAAAATCAAGCCACCAGCATGAAGCACTACATCTCTTCAAAGAAGACTCAGTTATTGTTTGTGCCTTGAATAAAGGAATTAGCTTAATCATTACACTTTGCTATCAGAAATGGCCAAACACAGTTTCTAACTTTCAATAATTTTTATACCATAATCATAACTCTACCTATGACCATAGATTTTAAATTTATATATGACGTAAGTGTAACTTAAGTGTAACTTTTATAAGTGCAACTTTTTTATATCTCCATGATTTAATTAAACTAACTCGGGACTCTATCCTATCCCCACTCACTGTAGAGGGAAAGATGATCTTGATTTTGCAGATTGGACGTAATTTAGTCACATTCAGTTGAAAATTTAGCCTCTCAGTTAATTATATTCAATTCAGGATTTAGAGGCACACAATTCAAAGTTTGTAACCTTTCCTTCCATTTGCCACTCTGTACTGTTATGTCGGGGTAGCATGTCTGGTCTACGGGCCAGCCTCAGCTCTTCAGCAGCTGCCATCGGCTTTTTAGGGATCTACCTCTGAAGCACTCTATCTGTTGCTGATGTATCTGGTTGGGGATCTTGGACAGAAATATGATTCTGATGTTTATTGTCCCTGCCAGAGCCTCTGGTGAGGGGATCCATGTCTTCTGCATCCTTCTCACCCTGACTGGGACTTCTTTTAAAAAAAATTTTTTTTTACATTTATTCATTTTTGAGACACAGAGAGAGACAGAGCACAAGCATGGGAGGGACAGAGACAGAGGGAGACACAGAATCCGAAGCAGGCTGTCAGCACAGAGCCTGAGTCTGTGCTGAGCTGTCAGCACAGAGCCTGACGTGGGGCTCGAACCCAGGAGCTGTGAGATCATGACCTGAGCTGAAGTCGGACGCTCAACTGACTGAGCCACCCAGGTGCCCCTGGCTGGGACTTCTTTTATTCCTCTGTCCCTTATGGCCCTTCTCAGTGCCATATAAAGGATGCATGAACTTCTGGATAACCACCGTATTGTTCTTAGGTCGTTTCCCTGCTTAAACATACCACCCCTGCCTTCCTACTCCACTCCATCCACCCTGTGACAATGCCAGCACATTGAGAGGAAGTCTCCTTTCACAGATCCAGACAGCAAGTGGAGCAGAAACCTTCTCTATGTTCAGCCTACTCCCAAGTTACCTGGGATTTTTGTAGTCTTAGTTCCTTCCTTAGACTGAGGCCCAGGGGATGGGAAACATTGCTCGTTGCTGTTCTGATAGCTTTTCATCTTGTCTTTCTTGCTAAAAGAAACCCAGTTTTGTTCAGGATACCAATGTGGTTAGTGTCAATATTCACCTTTTCAAGTTTCCTTTCACTAAGGATGGGCAATAAGGTATAAATGGGGAAAAAAAGATATAAATGGATATAACTGGATAGGCCTCTCCGAAGGTATTGTTTCTAGGACTTAAAAAAACTTAAAAAGCTGATATGTACCTTTGACTTTTCTCCTTCTTAATTATTGAAGTGCATCCATGATGACAGGAGGTAGAGTAGTCACCTTGTAACTGACCAGCCATAGGCTAACATGGCAATCGGATGCCAGGAGAAGTCTGGACCGTTGATGAATTACTTACCTTCAAACTTCTTGTTAGAGGGGAAAAATAATCCCCTACTTACGTGAGTCATTGTGATTATGTCACTTGTACTTGTAGCTAAAAGCAATAAAAATGATCAACTTGGACACCATATATATCCTAGTCTTGCCACTTCTAAATATGTGTGAGTTTTCAACTTCCACTTGTACCCTTAGACTAGCAAGTGTTTTTATTAACATTCTATATGTCAGGAAACCGCTGCTATATCATTGTGGGGAAATGAAACTTCTCTGGATTCCTCAGTGCTCCTGCAAAAAGCTCCAGTCGCCTGAGACAGAGAAATGTGAAAGATACAAAGATAGAGAATACTGGCTTTCACTTCCCCTGGATGCATTTTCACATGCCATAAGGATTAGATCTGTAGCCATTTGTTTTTCTAATGATGTAGCTAATTGTTCTGATCTGAAAGGATAATACAACTTCTCTTATCTCCTCCAAATCCAAACATCCTGAGATAGGCACTTAGATTAGCTCCTAGGAATTTATGTATAAAAAGAGATGAAAAACCAGGACCTCTCTAGGTTGGAACACACCAGGCTTTTTGACTCCTGGAGAGATTTTATTTACAATCCAAATAGAGTGAGAACCCAGCATCCTTTCCATTCTCAAAGGATCAGAAGTTTTTAAATTTCTTTCTTTTCATCTTTTATTTGGGGAAGGACATAGAGGTGGCAGCTTCTTTCCTGTGTGTAAATGGAGAAAATCCATTATTCTCTGCCCCTGCCCCACACACCTAAGTTAAAAGATTCCATGGCTCTCATTGAGAAGTTTGGGGATCGGTGTGAGGGACAGACTCTGCAGTCCTATTCTGGTTGTTGATCTGGTTGTATCAATAAAGAATTCCCAGATGCTTTATGTCCATAGGATTCGCATATAAAAAGCACAAGTAGCATAACACGTCCCCAGTTCTTGACAAAACAATCACATCTTTATCCGTACTACTCTGTGGTCTAGTTTATAGCCTCTATTGTTTGATTCCACTAATTTCAGACTCATTTAAAACTGCAAGTTCTACTTACTCTAAACCACCCGACTTTTTTACATTCTTACATGAAATGGACTTCATGAACTTAATTTGGAAGTCCAAGTAGGAACATTAAATCTTTTATCTTTGCTGTACTCTTCCCTTACTCTGAAGAGGGCCTTTAGGGAAGTAATCTTACAGGAATAAAATATCCATCATACAATATTTCAAAATATGAACCTGTTGTACTTTTCTGTGTTAGCTAGTATGATATAATGTCACGTGATGCTGTAATCTCTCACAACATTGTAAATTTAAACTGTTGTCAGACTTCTTCAGAACCACAGTGAGCAGTACCTCTGCTGACCTTATTGTTTATTTTGTGCTAGGCCATTTCCCTCTGTCTCTTTTTACAATGTCTTTCTTGCATGACATGGTGCTTTGCATCTTGTGGTGGTGTAATGTGTGCCCATCAACCAGCTTATCTTCTTTTTCCCACAAATTCTTTGATCCTTTTCCCATTGAGAGGTGAGGTCAATTTTCCTTCGCTCTGAATTTGTGCACCGTCTGTTAATGGCAACCGTAGAATACAGCAGAAATGACACTGCACTAGTTTCTGAGTCAAGGCCCTAAAAGATCAGCTACTTCTGCTTCATAGGAAACACTCCTGAATCTTAGCCACCATGTAAGCAACCCAATTACTCTCCAGAAAAGATCACACGGAGAGGACAAGGGTCCAGCTTAGCTCATGTTTCTAGCTCTCCTTGTCAAGGCATTGAGCCTGTGAAGGAAGCTATCCTGAACCGTTCAGACCAATTCCAGTTAAATACCCAAGTGACTCCAGTGGATATCTCGTGGAACAGAAGAATTGCCCCACTGAGCCTTACTTGAATTCCTAACCCCCCAAATTATGAGATATAATTAAATTGGATGTTGTTTTAAGCCACTGATTTTAGGAGGACTTTATTACACAGCAGTTGATATCCAGAACGCCCAGGCTCATCTCTGTCCTTCCTCTTTGTCACCAGAATCCATTTTTTCCCTTCTCCTGAGGACAGTCTCATAGCATCCCCAACATTGATTATATCGAAATGCTATTTATTATGATAACAGTGGTTCAAGGAACTGTATAGAAAGTTAATTGCCAGACAAATTGCTTAATAGCCTAGAATGTGAATTGTAATAATTATGTTTAGATATCTGCAGGATCTAGGTCTGTCTTCTATTTGGTTAGACACTGTGTTCACTAAGAAATAGATTTTTTAAAAGCCAAATCAACACTATCATTCCTTATGCTGACGGAAGTATTAGTATTAATAAACCCTGAATAGCCTCAGGGGTTGATTTCTTTTCCATTTAGATCTATTAGGAGTCATAAAACATAATTTTGGTTAATGCAAAGAAATACATCCAACATGCAATGATGCAGTTTTTGTCCCAAAGCTTAGAGGAAAAAATAACATTTAAAAAATTTAAAGCAGAATCAAGATTGAATTTCTGTTTCTTGGAAGGATTTAGATGAGAAAGGAGGAGGTGAAGAGGTTGCAATGTGTTTGCATAATCACGCTGTTTTGATTTTCCTTTGAAAATTTTAGAGTCCTTCTTCCTCCAAAGTTCTTTTTTGTGCCAGAGCCTACCCAAGTGGCACGGTAGACAAATCTAGGTCCCAGGTCCCTCCAGCAGTGAGTATTTGTCCAATCGGACCCAAACCCCCTTACTGTCCTGAGATGAAATTCATAGGTAACATAATCTATCTCTGCAAATATTTTGAATAAAATATATAATGCCCTAATTTTAATGTAAAAGAGAAATAGAAGGAAATAATTTATGACACAGTATTTTAACATGTAAGAACTTGCACTCAATAATACTGCAAGAATAATGAAGAATCATGTCCTTGTACACACATACACATAGAAGCACTGTGATGGTGACAGCCACCAGTGATTCAGAGGTGATATATTGGTGACTCAAATTCCACAAACTCTGTTGCCACGGGTGATATGGTTTTCTGGGATGATGGATTGCCATTAGTAACATACTGAACAAAAAGTAAAATTATCCCTTAATATACATAGTTGTTGCACTCTTATTTTTAAGATTCCATTGCATGTTAAACTCATTATACATTAAAACCATCCCAACTTACTTTGTTTTCATGAGTGTCCAGTGGGATATTCAAAAGTCATGTGGCTATGAGACAGTTTTCTATTATGTAAGATTGTTTAGCACATGAACAATATCCAGCATCCCTACTCCCTCCTTCATCACTGTGATGAAAATATTTCCCTCCACAAATTTTGGAAAAGCTCCCTAGAGTAGAGTTGCCAGATTCAATCCAGGATGCCTTGTTATATTTGAATTTCAGAGAAACAACAAAATATTTTTCAGTATAAATATGTCTCGTGAAATATTTGGGACATGCTCTCACTATAAAAATAACTGTTTCTCTGAAATTCACATTAACTAGGCATCCTGTATTTTTACTTACTAAATCTGCAACCATACCCTAGATGGAGGTACCAATCTCTTGAGAACCTCTGCTCAGCAGGCCACTCGCAAGACTTCAACATCTGGAATCCTGGCCCTGGGAAACACTGAGCATCTCATGAGGAGAGGCATAGGGTGTGAGGACACAGTCGCTTTCCCTCTGTTTCATCCATTGCCTGCAACATGCAGAAATTCTCTAACGCTGGAACTGGTTTTTGGGTTTGTCCAAACTTGCCTGTGGCGCTGCATTTTATTTGTAATTCAGTTCTCTATGCTAATTTTCATTTAAAGGAAATCAGAAAGGAATCCAAGTCTGAATTTTTCTGAGAAACCATCTAAGACGTTTCCTTTGTGAGGAGAAAGGGACAGTTAACCTGTCATTGATTTTCACGTTGGCATCTTTTCTCTCTGGAGATAATGAAGATAAATAGAAAAATAGCATAGCACTTTATTGCATCTTTTGCTGCACATATTTCTTCTGAATACCAAGTACAGACATGGGTGATATTAAGAGAAAGGAGAAAGGGGATAAGGGGGAGGAATAAAGGTGTACATGTCTGTCTCTCCTATATGACTAAAAGATTTTCTGAGGAGGGATGTTAGGATTCTTACTCATATGTCTCCCCAGAGGTGTCTAGCATAGTACATGGTACGGTGGAACTTCGGTTTCTCCCTAATGTGACAGAAACAATCAAAGGCACCAGAGTAAAGCAGATTTCATATTAAATAACATGACATATATGAGTCAGAAGTAAATTATTTTTACAAGACCTAAAAAAACAGTTTTGGAGCAAATTTCCTTAATTTTACAGATGAAGAAAATAAGATTCAAGAGGTCTTAGCTTCTTAGAATAATATGTTGGACCTGGAAGCCGGGCCTCCTGACAATGTCTCCAGAATTTTATTTCATTAGAAATATTTTCAGAAGGTTCGAGCCCCAATTTGCCACAGTAGCCACTGTTATCACACACACACACACACACACACACCCCTCTTTTTTTAGCTTTTTTCCCTGCCTCTCTCACGTCCTCACACCATCACTTCTAAAATAAACTACTTATACTTTTTCTTATCTCGGATTCTGCTTTTAGAACCCAAGTGAAGACAATGGTGTGATGGTATAATTTTCTTGTTTTATTATTTTTTAAAATTTGTCATCTTATGCACTGATCTTTTTGTAATTGGTGAATTGGCCTACAGAGACCAAAGTGATTTTATTGCATAGACAAAATGTGGTTGTCATTGGGGCTATTGGCAAATGTTTTGTTTCTCCTCTTTCTAAGCATGTAGTGGCATTGCATGCCTCCTCTCCCAAAGCAGATATTATGGCCATTTGACTTGATATGGCTGATGAATCTTTAAGATGATGTATCTTTAAGAGCCAGTGCATGGCCCCTTATGTTAACTAGTTTTTGTTTTTGTTTTTGTTTTTTTGTTTTTTGTCTTACTGTGTGGTGGACAGACTCCAAGATGACCCCCACTGATCCTCACATCCTACGGTTCGTGTCCTTGTGCAGTCCCCTCCTCTTGAGTATAGGCTGTTCTGGTAACTTGATACTAACAAATAGAATATAGCAAAGGTGTTGGGAAGTCATTTCCATTATTATATTTATTAGATTGTAGATTTGTCTTGCTAGCATATTCGCTTCCTTCCTGGCTTTAGTGAAACAAGCTGCTATGTTTTGAGTTGCTCTGTGGTGAGGCTGACACGACAAGGAACTGAGGCCCCCATTCCAACCACGTGCAAGGTACTAAATCCTCCCAAAAACCACATGAGTGAGGAAGTGAATCTGTCCCCATTCAAGCTTTCAGATGAGAGTCCTAGCCTTGGCTAACGTTTTAATTACAGTCCTGTGAGAGACCGAGAAGCCAATAACCCAGTTAAGCCATGTCTGAATTTTTGACCCAAAGAACCTACAAGACTCTTGTGTGTACTGTTTTAAGCTGCTAAATTTGTAGTAATTTGATATACAACAATAGAAAACAAGTTGGCAATTGTGGTAGTGCAGAGATATAACCTCCTGCAAACTGGGTCCCAGCTGAGCAAGTGAACATGGAGCGCTGCTGAAAAATAAAACTTTGGGGGAGGAGTGCCTGGCTGGTTCAGTTGGTGGAGCATGCTACTCTTGATTTCCAGGTTGTAAGTTTGAGCCCTATGTTGGGTGTAGAGATTACCCTCTCCCCCCCCCAAAAAAAAAGAAAAGAAAAGAAAAAAAGAAAAAACTTTGGTATTTAAGACTACAGTGGTTTTGGAGCTGTTGCTGAAGCATAGTTTAGCCTACAGCAGCTGAATTGCAATGCAAGTCTTTTGCTTTCCCCACCTGTTTACCTACATTATTAAATAAAGAAAAAGTTCCAAGGGCACCTGGGTGACTCACTCAGTTAAGCATCTGACTTGGGCTCAGGTCATGATCTCACGGTCCGTGGGTTCAAGTCCTGCATCAGAGCCTGGAGCCTGCTTCAGATTCTGTGTCTCCTTCTCTCCCTGCCCCTCCTCCACTCATACTCTGTCTCTGTCTCTCTTTTTCTCTCAAAAAGTAAATAAAAATTAAAATTTTTAAAAAAGAAAGAAAGAAAAATTTCAGTTGCGATATATGATAGTCACCTTGAGTTATGCAGAGAACAGAATTTTGAATGCAACCAAACTTAGTTACAAAATCTCCTCTAAATTAATATTCATCTATAATAATCTTTGTCTTTCTTAGCTACTTGTTTTAAAACGTAACCTCCTCAAAGTTAAGGCCTATTCAAGTCTCATCTTTGACATGCAAATACCCTAATACTAAGTGCTAATATCTTGCCAAATTTCTGAGTAGTTGCCTCAAACCTAAAACAGCTAGTTCTACCCTTGTTGAAAATAACAACAGCCCAGCATCTTGCTGTAGCTTGGTGATTTGCCTTTCTGACATTTTGTGTTTAGCAGGAGGTTAATTAGACACAATTGCCACACTGCTGTGCTGCCCTAGGGCACAACACAAAGGGCCAATTTGGAGACAACTGTATCTCGGAAACCCTAGGAGATACCAGCTTGAAATTTCCAGCAGGTTTAAAACAGAATCTTCTTTACAAATTTAGTAGCTTTATTGGAACCTTAGGTCTGCAGCATAAACCGTAATTGGACTAAAGTTTTCACGGCAATGATCTGCTCAAGGACATAATGAAAAGTCAACTTTTCAATGTGTTTATCTACTTCTTGACTCCTAGGCACAATTGGAAATGCTAATATCCAGATGCCCTTCTACAGAAAAAAAAAAAAAAAAAGAAAAAGAAAAACCTGAAGGCGTTTAATTTGAATGATAGAATGCGTTTTTTTCTGTCCCCAAAACTAACTCATACGTTCAGACCACCAGTGAAAGAGAAAGCAAATATAAACGTGGGAAATGAGTATAGTAGAGACAACTGCTTAGCGCACTGTATGCTCTAACAAAAGGAAGAAGTAACCACTCCTGGGATTTGAGGCATCTCCTGGGTAGGCAGGCAAGCCTGAGGCTCCCACGTCAGTCCTTTGTTACCTCAGATGCTAGCTCTGAAAGCCCTTGTTCTTCTTTTGGCCAAATATGCCTTCCTCTAAGACTTGGCATAGGTCATGTCACTTCTCCCTGAGAGTCTAATTGGTCCTCTAAATTCAAGTCATTGATGGAGACAGGTCTGATTCCAGTCCCAGACCCCTCACTTACTCATCGCATGAATTTGATCAAATTACTCTGTCTTTTTAACTTCATTTTCCGCAAATGGGGATAATACTTAAGAGGTTGTGGAGAAGATTAGGTGAGACAATAACTGGAAAGTCCTTCTTGGCCACCAGCTAGGTGCTTTGTTAAGAATTTGACCAATTTTTTTTTTCCAAGGATGGAAAATTTATTCAGGTAATGTTTGAGAATTCATATGTGCCACAATAAGATACTAAGAATGAAAAGGTAGAAATCTCACTCTTCCTTAACCCTGTCCTACTGCCCAACCAGATCCAGACACTGCATCACTGTCACTGCCATTTTGCTAAATGGAAGCCGGCAGGCACTAATCACACAGGCAACTGCGTGTGTCGTAAAAATGCACAACTTTTCCATTAAAAGCTGTCCTTCTCTTTCTCTCTGGCTACACTGGCGATTCTCCAGTTAGTTCAATACTTTAAAGCCTGCAGCAGCATGCAAAAGAATTTCATTTCATTTTGTTTTTTGTTTGTTTAAAAAAAGTTAAGAAAGGTCTCCAGGAGATGGTGAGTTTTATTGTCTTGTCTGGACAGAGGTTTGATTTGCTCTCGAATGTTCCAGGGTGGAGAGACTAGGAGGAAGCACAGGATGCAGAGGTCTATTCGTGTAATCTTCTCCCTCGTTCTCATCTTCGCCATCAATGGAGAGAGCAGCATACTTGCTTGCAGAACTGAACTTGGAAGCTGGATTTTCTTCAGGCTTCTTTGGCTGAGGTGCAGATCGGGAGTCTTGATCCTTTTTGCCATCTTTCCTATCTGACCCCTTCCAGTGGTGTTGTTCCCTCCGTGTCCTGGACCATGGCTGGAGTGCCCACTTTGGCCTTTTGGGACACTCACCCCATCTACTTTGCTTTCATCTTTCCTTGCTGGTCCTTCCTCAGATGGTTGAGCCGGAACTACTTTCCCCCCACCACTTGTAGGGGACTGCTGCTCTGTGTCTGAGCTCTGAGATTGAACAGGAGGGTTAGAACTTCACTTCACCCAAGCATTCTTCTTTGGCGGAGGGGCTGGCTATGCCTTTAGAGGTTTGGGAATTTGACTAATTTTTTACACCACTCATTCTATTTAGCAGTTAATTAATTTGGGCTTTGAAATCTCTGAAAAAGTGTTACACTTGTCATGTTTGTATCTTGCTCCTCAGCTATCCAATAGATTTTGTAAAAGCAAGGATGAATTGTCATTATTCTTTAGGTCCAGCCAACTCCTACCATGCAGTAAGAGTTGGTTTTATGGTATAAATGGGAAGGCATTCCTCCCACGGCGACCTGGACCTGTCACAGGGCCTGGCTCTCAAGAGTGACTTAATATATTGAATGATTGATGAGACACAATAGAGAGGTCACCGTAATGCTGATTTCAGTGACCTTGATGGAATATGATAATTTCACTAATGTGAATTGTAAATGTGAGCATTTAAAATGAATAAGTTCTATTTTCAACATCTGTGGGCAGGAGGCATTCAGTTTGCTGTTTTAGAAAGTTAGATTCATTTGATTTGTCCCTATATGAGTGTTTTCAGGCACATTCCTGTATTAATTAAGTCTGGTTTTTTCAGGCATTTCCAGCAGTACATGCCTCATGTATTCAGGCATGAAAGGCAAAATCCTCTATACATATACATACATATACATTTGGAGAGGAGATTTGGAGCTTCTCAGGAGAGGGTAAAATTGTGGCAGGAAGGTCTCAGATGCTCGAGGCTGTTTTCTCTTCCAAGGAGAAATTCTCACATTGGCCTCTTTTCCAAACTGTACAAAGGAATACATGCATCTATGAAACTTCTAAGACCCAGAGACATTGCTCTGAATCCAGTGTGAACTCTTTTGTGTGTAGCTAAACAGGACTAGTGAATAATACAAGTATACTAATATATTCCATTGCTGCACTAAAAATCCTTGGAAATGGAATTGTAAGAGCAGAGAAATTTAAAGACAACTTCACTGCCAGGAGCTCCTGTCAGCCTGCAGCTGCCCGCAGTCTGAGGAGTGGCAGAGAAGAGGCCTGATCCACAGCAGTCTGAACAGGTGATGGATTTTACCTACAGGCACAAATTGGATGATGCATGTTATTCCTCTGCCTTTTTGCCCTCTGTGGGTGGTATCTTTGCCTGCAAGTTTTATTGAAACTGTCCGTTTTAGTCTAAAGATATATTTAGTACCAATTACTTAGCAGCAAATGTGTTTCTAAGAGAGATAGAACTTGTGGTTCCACACTTTAGCCACATCTCTCCATTTTCATTTCCCAATCACATTCTGGCCTTTTTCAAAGGATCTGGGGGCACGTCACCTCCTCTCCAACACTCCAGTCTTTAGTGAAGAGATGTGAAATCTGCACATGCACGTTACTCAGCACAAAAATGCTGCTCAGGGTGCACATTTATCATTGTAACCTGCACCGTGTATTGTATTGCATGCATTACAGTGTATGCTGTTAATGTTGATTTTTTAAATAAAATCATCTTGACATGAGCAGTGTATTAGTAGATACATCAGGTGATAGCAAATATTATATCATGAGGACAAAGGTAATGATGATGATTATGCTGGTTCTCACAGTAGGTGAGGTTTTCTGCGTTGTTCCATCAGTTAGGACATAGGTTAAGCTGTGGTAACAAAGAGATCCCAAAATACAGTGGCTTAAATTAGATAGAAATTTCTTTCCTTTTCGTGTAGCAATCCAGAAGCAAACATCTATGTGACTAAAGGGACATATGTTCATCCAGAGACTGGACTGCTGGGTTGGCCCAATCATCCTTAATATACAGAATTACATTCAATTTAGAATCCTTCTCTGGTTTTGCTAACTGATAAGTGAAAGAGGTCACTGTTTCTAGAGCTGAACCCTTTCTCTAGTTTCATGAGGCATAAATAGCATCAGGTAATTATTGATCGGAGTGTAAATATGCTTTTCTTTTTGTTAGCTCCATTGCCTCCATTTATCTAATTCAGGGTTCTTTTGGTTTCTGCACATAGCTGATGAAGGAACAGTCTTCTGAAAGCAGAGATTTAATAATTAAAATGGTCAAATTTGTGCAGAAAACTTTTTGGGAAAATATGTATTTTTAAAATGTAACTACAAAGAAAAGTAAATATTATAAACACATTTCTGTGATTGCATTTTATGCAATTTCCAAAGAATTACGTATGTTAGTGTAAACCTGTTTCTACTCTTGGATCTATAGTCATATTTGTATCACTGTACTGACCAAAATATATTTGCATTTCAGAGGTAGGTTGATATTTGTAAAATATCATGTCACTTATGTTTATACATAATAAATTCCTTAGCTAGTTAGTAAACAATTCTCAAAATGGGGAAAGGGGTAGAAAATTTGTTTAGTGTAATTACAGAACACAGAAAAGCCTTTAAAGAAAATAAAAGACTTGTTTGTTTTGACTCACAAAGTTATAATATAGAATTTTTTTTCATTATAAATGATTGAAAATTAATATTAGACCACTTTTCTCTTTTAAATACTCTAGTGAATTGAATTATATAATGTTGCAAATAAAAATTTAGTCATGTACAGCAGATTCTTAAAAGTTTACATGTGATGAAGAAAATAGATTTCCAATTCTCAGATTGCTTTTCAATTTTCTTGCTGTTAAAATAAAAAATGTCATTGAATTTACACTTCTGACTTCCTCTCATCCTCCTATGGATCAGAGACTGAAAGGTCTGGTTGACTGAGTTTTATAATATGAATCTTCAAATCAAATCCAATTAGGGTGGCCTTCAAAAGGACTAACCAATTCTATATTTACGCTGGAATTCAGCCTCAACTTGTAAAAAAGCAAACTATACAAGCATGTTGGCTAAGACTTAGTGAAATTTAAAGTCTGTAAAGATTTCTTCTGGGATGTTATATCCAAAGTTGGGATTTAGTCTGGGACCAAAAAAGTGAAGCCTTGCAGAAGGCAAATAACGGCCAAGAATTGGGAAGGGGAAGTAAGCACAGAATCAGACAGTCTCAACATCACTGATAATTGATGATGTTGGCCATAAGCAGGTAGTATGATAAGACTAGAAATATCAAGGAGTGGAGTGACAGAGGAGAGTTAGCTGTTTATGTTGTATAAAACGAAAAGAAACGAATTTGGTTGGGAAGATGGCGGCGTAGGAGGACGCTGGGCTCACCGCATCCTGCGGATCACTTAGATTCCACCTACAACTGCCTAAATAACCCAGAAAACTGCCAGAAGACTAGCAGAATGGAGTCTCCGGGGCCAAGCGCAGACGAGAGGCCCACAGAAGAGGGTAGGAAGGGCGGAGAGGTGCTGCGCGCTACACACGGACGGGCGGGAGGGAGCCGGGGCGGAGGGGCAGCCCGCTGGCCAAGCAGAGACCCCGAGTCTGGCTTGCAAAAGCGGAGGGGCCAGACGGAGTGTGTTTGGACAGCAAGCGGGACTTAACATCTGGAAGGTTATAAGTTAACAGCTCTGCTCAGAGAGCAGGAAGGCTGGAGGACAATGGGAGGGAGAGTTGTTGAGCCCTGGACGACAGAGCTCAGCTTGGCGGGGAACAAAGGCACTCACCAGCACCATCTCCCTCGCCCATCCCCCGGCCAAAATCCCAAAGGGAACCAGTCCCTGCCAGGGAACTTGCTTGCACCGCGCAAACACCCAACGCTGTGCTTCTGAGGATCCATCCCTCCATCGGCGGGTCTGACTCCCTCCTGGTGCCACAGGACTCCTCCTGAAGCAGGTCACCAAAGGATAAGTGAGCTGAGCCTGCCCCTCCCGCCCCTGTGCACCTTGTCTATCAACCCCAGCTAATAATACACCAGATCCCCAGCACCACAAGCCTGGCAGTGTGCAAGTAGACCAGACAGGCCACACCACCCCACAGTGAATCCTGCCCCTAGGAGAGGGGAAGAGAAGGTACACACCAGTCTGACTGTGGCCCCAGCAGTGGGCTGGGGGCAGACATCAGGTCTGACTGCGGCCCCACCCACCAACTCAAGGTATTCAAGACAGCACAGGGGAAGTGCCATGCAGTTCCGCACCACTCCAGGGACTATCCAAAATGACTTAACGGAAGAATTCCCCTCAAAAGAATCTCCAGGAAATAAGAACAGCTTGCGAACTGATCCAAAAGGATTTAAACAACAATCCTAAAATTCATACGGAACCACAGAAGGCCCCGAATAGCCAAAGTAATTTTGAAGAAGAAGACCAAAGCAGGAGGCATCACAATCCCAGACTTTAGCCTCTACTACAAAGCTGTAATCATCAAGACAGCATAGTATTGGCACACAAACTGACACATAGACCAATGGAATAGAATAGAAACCCCAGAACTAGACCCACAAAAGTATGGCCAACTAATCTTTGACAAAGCAGGAAAGAATATCCAATGGAAAAAAGACAGTCTCTTTAACAAATGGTGCTGGGAGAACTGGACAGCAACATGCAGAAGATTGAAACTAGACCACTTTCTCACACCATTCACAAAAATTAACTCAAAATGGATAAAGGACCTGAATGTGAGACAGGAAACCATCAAAACCCTAGAGGAGAAAGCAGGAAAGGACCTCTCTGACCTCAGCCGCAGCAATTTCTTACTTGACACATCCCTAAAGACAAGGGAATTAAAAGCAAAAATGAACTATTGGGACCTCATGAAGATAAAAAGCTTCTGCACAGCAAAGGAAACAATCAACAAAACTAAAAGTCAGCCAATGGAATGGGAAAAGATATTTGCAAATGACATATCAGACAAAGGGCTAGTATCCAAAATCTATAAAGAAAGAGCTCACCAAACTCCACACCCGAAAAACAAATAACCCAGTGAAGAAATGGGCAGAAAACATGAATAGACACTTCTCTGAAGAAGACATCTGTATGGCCAACAGGCACATGAAAAGATGCTCAACGTCGCTCCTCATCAGGGAAATACAAATCAAAACCACACTCAGATATCACCTGACGCCAGTCAGAGTGGCCAAAATGAACAAATCAGGAGACTATAGATGCTGGAGAGGATATGGAGAAATGGGAACCCTCTTGTACTGTTGGTGGGAATGCAAACTGGTGCAGCCACTCTGGAAAACAGTATGGAGGTTCCTCAAAAAATTAAAAATAGACCTACCCTATGACCCAGCAATAGCACTGCTAGGAATTTATCCAAGGGATACAGGAGTACTGATGCATAGGGGCACTTGTACCCCAATGTTTATAGCAGCACTCTCAACAATAGCCAAATTATGGAAAGAGCCTAAGTGTCCATCAACTGATGAATGGATAAAGAAATTCTGGTTTATATACACAATGGAATACTACGTGGCAATCAGAAAGAATGAAATATGGCCCTTTGTAGCAACATGGATGGAACTGGAGAGTGTTATGCTAAGTGAAATAAGCCATACAGAGAAAGACAGATACCATATGTTTTCACTCTTATGTAGATCCTGAGAAACTTAACAGAAACCCATGGGGGAGGGGAAGGAAAAAAAAAGAGGTTAGAGTGGGAGAGAGCCAAAGTATAAGAGACTCTTAAAAACAGAACAAAGTGAGGGTTGATGGGGGTGGGAGGGAGGGGAGGGTGGGTGATGGGTATTGAGGAGGGCACCTGTTGGGATGAGCACTGGGTGTTGTATGGAAACCAATTTGACAATAAATTGCATATATTGAAATAAATAATTAAATAAACAAATAAATAAATAGAAAAGAAAAGAAAAGAGAAAAGAAAAGAAAAGAAACAGATTCTTTGCCAGACTGGTCATATTTGGAAGACATTTTCATATTATAATTATTGTTTTGTGTGTGCATGTTCCTCACTCACTACTGTATATATAGTTGATGGTGCTGAGTGCTTTATTAAATATCTTATATTTCTAGATGTTCTGAAGTGCCTGATATGTGTTGAAAATAGAGATTATAAAATCTCACATTTTGTCAATGTATTTTTATTAAAATTCACATGCAATATTGTTTTGGGGGGGATAGAGAAAATATCTCTTTAACCAGGAAAATTGTATTTGTGCACTGTTCTGGGGAGGGAGAGGAAATGCAGAGACCACTATTCCACTGTGTTTATAATGGGGCAAAATTAACCATTGTTCCTTAGGTCTGTGCATTTTTTATTACTCTACAGGATATATAGTGTATAAAATAGACAATTGAGTTGTAATTTATAATATCCAGCCTTTCTAGATGTTAAAAGAGATTGCCAGTCTATGACGAAAGTAGAGTTAGTAAACTAACACATTTTGAAAAATTTGTGCTAAAATTCCAAGGAAAGATTGTCTTCTGAAAATTTGAACATTACAGTCCCCTGGGTTAGTGGAAGAGGGAGAGAAAGGAAGGATTTTAGGCCAGAATGTTCACATTTTGACGACATTTTCATATAATAATTGTCATTATATGTGTGTGGTTTATTCAAGACTGCTGTGTATTCAGTTGGCAGATGAAGTCTTTATTTGAAACATCTAGTAGAAATACTGGATGTATGTTAAATGTAGAGGAGGTAGTAAAGTAGCACTTTGTAAATATTTTTTTTGCTAAAACTCATAGGAAATATTGTCTTTTGGGAGTGGAATTGTTAAATCACCTGTGTGAGCTTTGTACTACTATTTGTACTGGCTCAATGGTTTGAAGGAAGTGGGAAGGAAAGAATTTCAAAAGTTAATAGGCTAATGTTTTCATCAACATTCCCAACAAAACTGTTTTTCTGTATGTTATGTGCATTTTTTTGGCTGTATATAGTTTAACTAATGAACAAAGAAATCCTGATATTGCAGTGTCTAGTCTCTAGATGTTAAAGAGCTTACCAGTATATGGCAAAGTAGTAAAATTAGCACATTTTGTACCTTTTGTCTTGAAATTCAGAGAAAAGCTTGTCTTTTGTAAATGGCTTTTGGATATAAATTGGTTGCATCACCTCTAAGCATTACACATGCCTGTGCTTGTCTACTGGATTGGTGGAAAAGATAGGGAAGTGAGGAGGGAATGTTATAAGGCCAAAATGGTTATATTTAGAAGATACATCAGATTATAACCATTGTTAAATGCATGCAGTTTTCTTTAACAGTGCTGTATACCTAGTGGGTAAATAAGCTTTTGTGTGAAAAATGTAGTCTTTTTAGATATTTATAAGTGCTTAATGGATTTAAAATCAGAAGTAGTAGAATAACACTTTTTGTAAACAGCTTTAAAAACTTGATGGAAAATGTAGTCTTTAGAAATGGAATTCTAAACCACCTCAGTGGACAGTACACTCTCTGTACTTGTTCATTGGGTTAAAGGAGGCAGGAGGAAAGAAGGTGTTTTGCTAGTATGTCTTAGAAAATTTCAGTTTATACATTGCCCTATTTGTTATGTTCATTTTATTTAACTTTACTGTGCAATTATTTCTACCTACCTGTCTGTCCTTCCCTGGTTACTACATCCTGATTTCTTCTCAGAATCATCTTCTCAATTTCCATTTCGTGTGCCCCACAGAAGTTCAGGTGACTTGGTTAGCACTGCACCTTCCCAAATTTATAGTAACGGGTTCAGAGGTGGACACACACACACACAATCAGAGCTGCTGAAATGTAATCAGACTTTGTGCTGGGTCTGCTGACAGGGAGGTACATTTTTTTTTTTTTCTGTTAAGACTTGCACCTGGAAGATGGGTGGCCTGTAATTATTTTTGCCATCTTGTCACCATCTAGAAGCTAAGAATGAAGAAACAGGGACAAGAGCAGAGCCACAAAAAGTTGGATACACACTAGGTTCCAATGGCATTGCTTCTCTCTCTTTTTTAATTAAAGAATAGCTAATATGCAGTGTTATATTAGTTTCATGTGTACAAGGTAGTGATTGAACAGTTCTACACATTACTCAGTGCTCACCATGTTAAGTGCACTCTTATCCCATTTCATTTTCTTCATATAGCTGTTTCTAAAGCCAGATCTGCATTGGACCTTTCAGACACAAGAAACAATAATTTCCTTTGTTTGTGTAAACTACTTTGGGGTTGAATTTTCTGAAACTTGTAACCAAAAGAGTTATGAACAATCAACTGAACAAAATGATGATTTGCTAAGAAACAAAAAGCCAAATAGTGCGTTTTTGTTTTTTTTTTTCTTGTCCTGACTCCTGAAAGAGAGGTCAACACAAAGTTTCTGAAAGTCTGAGCACATCTACCAGGGGGAAGTTAAGTGTTTTTCTGTTTCAGGCTCACTGAAGAGGCTTGCACTAGAACAATAATAATTATTTATTATCTCTCATGGTTTCTGTGAGTGTAGATGACCTGTCTCTGCTCCACAATCTTCAGAGCTTCAGGTGCAAGGTTTGAAACTCACCAGCTAGAGTCTTCTGAAGGTTATTTATTCACATGTTTAGTGGATGATCCTGGCTATTGGCTGAAGACCTAGCTGAGGTTGTAGGCCCATAGGCCCACATGTGGCCTCTCTATATAGTTTGGGTTTCCTTACAACATGGTGGTGACTGGTTTTCAATGGCAAGCATCCTGAAAGACCAAGCAGAAGTCACAGAGCATTATTTCTACCACATGTTGTTAGAAGTGAGTCCTGCCTATAATCAAGGAGAGGAGAATTAGATTCCATCTTCTGAAAGGAGGAGTGTCAAAGATTTTGTAGATATATTTTGAAACAGCCACAGATGAGCAGGGAGAAGAACTTCCCTGATACTAGGGAGAACTGTGACTAGGGAAATTGTCACTAGGGAAAAAAGTGTATTTTTTTTTTTTTGATAACCACTTCCATTCAGATTTCTCATGTGTATTTAGGCATGATTGGGAAAAATGATGTGGGCTTTTGTATTGGCTTTTCTATGCATTTTTCAAAGTGAACTGTTGGGGATACTGTGTAGTCATTATGATTTAAGTTTTTGAAGACCATTCAACATGAAGGAAAACTATTATGAAACATTACATGAAAAACAGAGCATAAGATTTTGTTTACACTTGGTAACTATGACAAATTTGCCAATGTGTATGAATAAAAACTGGAAAGGAACTCAAAGTTTTATTTGTTTGGGTGTCAAGATAGTGGAGGAACATTTCTCGCATTTTCATTTCCATTGACTTTGCTTGAACCATGAATATTCATTTAAGAAGTTGTTTGTTAATTTTAAAATAGTGCTGAAAAAGTTGTTTTGCTCAGTCATGAGTGGCATAGTCACTTAAAGAAGTGATTCTCCTTTGGTTAGGTGAAAACATGGGGCATATTTCCTGATTAGGTAAAGCATGTTAAAAAGAATGGGCTTGGTATCATTAAGTCAGAGAATAGAGATTTCTATAAAATTTAGAAATCAAATGAAATCTGTAAGTTGTAGAATATATACCCCCAAATTTTTAAAGTGCCCTTTAAAATAGTATCATAATAAGAACAGAGTTATATGTGATTCTTCTTTTTTTGTTCAAGTATAATTAAAACACAGTGTTATATTAGTTTCAGATGTAAAATATAATGATTCCATTCTATACATTTGGGTACAAACAAAAACAAGTGCATTTTTGACACTAGCTTTTATGAAAAGAGTATATGATGCCGGGCAATGGTTGCTGGGCTGATTCAGTAACCACTAAGCCAAATTGCAAATTAGATGGATCAATCAAAATGGAAAGAAAGATGCCCCAGTGAGGCTCTGACTTGTACATTATACAAAAAAGAAATAGAGAATAATGTATTTGTTGGACAACTTCCTCCCAATGTCAGTTGCGTAAAGAGCATATTTCAAATCTTTTTTCAGAATATGTGCCAAAGTATGCTCAAAAGGTGCATTTTGGAAGAAAATGTTATGCCTTTGTGATATTTGCAAATTCCGGAGAAGTGACACTTGCTCGTCAGAAATGTACATATAGGACTTATGAAGGCTGAAAGCTGATTTTGAATATGGCACATGTTTCCCATAGAAATTATCTGCATGCAAAATGACAGGATCTGAGGAAGAAAGGACTAGTTATGTGTAAAATTGTTTAACTGCAAGTGACATTGATGTAGTGTAACTTCAGGAACAGTCTGGACTCCCATGAATACCATAAATGTGGAGCACTAGAGCTTTCAGATGAAAGAACTTGGATAATTGCTCCCCTGCTCCAGAAATAGTGGAAAACATTTTGAAAAGAGAGCCAAGTTAATTATCTATAGTCTGACTTATACATCCTTTTTATTTGTCCCCCAGGACTTCCCAACAGCTCCTATAGGCCATCTCACTGTCCCCAAGACAGCCATGAATGAGAAAAAGGACAGCTAGAGAAGTCTCTAACTTAGGCAAGAGTTCACCTGGTCAGCTGAATGAACATATGGCAGAGACTCATGTCTATGCCCACATCATGCCTAGGACAGATTGAGAAGTCAGTCAATGTGTTGAATTAAACACTTGGTATTAAACTCAATTGAATTTTTCAAAATGACAGCAAGGCTGCCCTGACTCACAGACCACCAGGCCAAGAACATTCTTCTTATGAAGTCACAACCCCAGTTCAAAGAGGACAACCGAGATACTAAATCTAACCTCTCTGTTTTTCAAACTGTTCTCCTCACTTTACAGAGGGCATAGGCTTTATGTCCATTGTGGCAAGGAAAGCCCCTGCTTAAGCAGAGTGCCCAGAGATCCTATTTGAGGGGCCATTATTCAAACTGTTAAGCCACAGTGACTCATATCTTTGCATTGCCAATGTGAAATGAAGGCTGAAATGTGAAGCTGAGAAAAGCAATCAGCAAGAGTGTGAAAAGCATGCAGATGGCGAAGATGCCGACAATAAACCTCATCGTGATACCAATAGTTTCAATTCATGTAGGCAGAGAAGTGCAGGCATATGATGAATATGAATGTAATTTCCTTGCCCAGTCACTTAGCAACCTCAACATGCTGCCTCAACATGGGGGAAGAAAGAACTTCCCACTGCAAATCTTTATGTACTGAAAGAAAGAGAAAAGAAAAGAAAAGAAAAGAAAAGAAAAGAAAAGAAAAGAAAAGAAAAGAAAAGAAAGAAAAGAGAAAGAAAGAAAGAAAGAAAGAAAGAAAGAAAGAAAGAAAGAACCACTAGTAAATCTTTCCAGAAAAGTCTAGGATCCTAAGTTGGCTCATTGGTGGGTCAAAGAGTTGACCATGAATGAAAAAGACCAATATACAAAATCAGGGTGGAAGAACATCAGAAGAAAAATCAGAATCACCCTTTCTTAATATTTTAAGTAACTGGCATGCTCTTGAACAGAGCTTTACTTCCATACACTTAGAAATTTCAAAATACATTTACTATAAAACAGAATTAATTCCCTGCTCTAAGTCAGGTTAAACACAATTCATTGGGGATGACTAAGGGAATGAATTTGTTTCAAAATATTAATCCTACAGATGGAATATCCAAGTCAATTTTGTAAGTGAGGATTTTGGGGGTGGGGGGGAAGTTCTAAATTTTCTCTTAGATAACTGGGTCAAGAAATCTCATTTTAAAGAGATACTGGAGAACATCCAGCCAACCCTTTCATTAGGCTCATCGTTCTGTCATTCTTTTTGACCACATGCTTTCCTCTGCCATTTTTCCTCCTAAATAAAAATAACCCTGAATATCCAGTTCATCTGGAATAAGCAATTTCGCCAAACACTGAGCTTTTAGTATCCATTATACTTAAAAGCTTAATAATGAGATAAGTGAGCTAAAAAAGAAAAGTAAACAATTCTATTACCATCCATACTTACCTGAGTCCAATTTCCCATAACTGGATTAAGGTTAACTGAAAAGAAAGTTAAAGACAAAATTAATTTTAGGGTTGAAGACATTTTAGTAAAGCACTTCTGAAATATATGACTTACAAAAGAAGGATCTTCATTATGGATAATTAGTATCCAAGTTTTAAAATCTGGCTTCTAGAAACACACTCTTCTGCCAAAGCTAGGAGACTTAGAGAGCTGCTGTTTGGCTCCATCTTTTTTTAAAATACCAGTCAGGACACAGGCTGTTTGATATCAATGCTGTGATATCACTTCTCTTTGATAGAATTCCGGTCCATGTTCAAACTTATTAGAGCTTCCATGGAAAAGTAAAATGTAAAAATGTTAATTTTAATAATTTAATTGTATGTCTTTTGCCTTTTTGGGTTTCTGTTTTCTCTAAAGAAAATTTTCAAGTTTTGTCTAATCAAAAATCTGTTTGGATATTCAATAAAAATAAATGAAAAAAAAATAGGCAAGTGGAGAGGATAATAGTGCCTTTAAAATTGTAATCATAGAAGACTGGTCAGATTTTGTTTTAGTTGCACAATGAAGCACTATGTAGTCGTTTAAAATGATCCATATAGGGGCACCTAGGCGGCTCAGTTGGTTCAGCATCCAGCTCTTAACTTTGGCTCAGGTCATGATCCCAGGTCATGGGATCAAGCCCTGTCCTGGGCTCTTCCACTGAGTGTGGAGCCTGCTTGAGATTCTCTCTCTCCCCCTTTGTCCCTGCTTACACTGTCTCTAAAAATAAAAAAAATAAAAATAAAAAAAACCTATAAAAATAAAAAATGATCCATATATATGTTTATTGAAATTAAAGAGATTTTTTGCACAGCATCATGGGATCAAACACCATGTTGGGCTCTGCACTGAGTGTGGAGCCTGCTTAAGATTCTCTCTCTTTCTCCTTCTGCCCTTCTTCCCCACTCTCTCTCTCTCTAAAATAAAAAAAAATCTGTTGTATTATATATAAAACAAAATTATAAAATCTGTTATATTAACAACAACAACAAAAAACCTATTACCCCTCATTGATTGGGGATGAAGGGGAAAGATCCTATTTGCTACCTTTGGAGGGCCAATAGCACCATTCCTTATTCTGAAAATTGGGAATGAAAGAGAAAAAAGTAAAGACTTACTAGTTCTTTTTAAGAGAAACTATTGTTTATCCCCAGTTTAGAGAAAGTTCTTTATTACAGAACAACATCAGCTAATAAATATGGAATGAGTGAAATAGAAAAATCACGATTTTGTGGCCCCATTTGAAATAATATTACCAGTAAAAATCATCAATGAATGCTAAAATCATGAGATGAAAAGTTGTGAGGAGCAGAATATATTAAGGGTCCTAAAATATTATTCCACGGATTATTTGTTAATTGCAAAGGAGATAACATGCATTTCCAATGGAGATATCTGGTGATCATCACCTTACCTGAGATTTCAAACCTAATATTACTGATAGCGGGGAACCGTGACATTTTGTGCCTCCTGATGTGATTCATTCTGAGGTATATAGTATAACATATAGAGTATTCACACCAAACATTTAACCTCAGCCCAGTCAAAGTTTAATCCTTACTGCCTGTATGCAGAATATAATGTTGACAGAGAATAAACTAAATGACATCAAGAACAATCAGGAAAATCCAAAAATGTAATGAGGCATTATTCTAGAAGACAACTCATTTGATTTCTTAAAAAGTTAATGTCAGAGAAGCAGAGGGTAGAGAGCTTAATATACACACACATGCACATACACAAACGCATAAACATACACATATATATTATAAAGACAAGTGGATAAATTCGAATGTAGAGTGGAATGAAGATGATATAGAATTTCTGTCAATTTTCTTAGGTTTGATAATGGTTTTATGATTATGTAGGAGAATGTCATCATTATGAGTTACTGAGGATGACCGACTGTCCTGAGTGGGGTTCTCAAGACACAGGGCATTCAGTTTAAAAACTAGGACAATTGGGCACCTGGCTGGCTCAGTTGGCTGGGCATCGGACTTTGGCTCATGGTCATGATCTCATGTTTTGTGAGTTCGAGCCCCACATGGACTTGATGCTATCAGCCTGTCAGCATGGAACCCACTTGGGATCCTCTGTCCTCCTCCTTCCTCTCAAAAAATAAATAAAACATTTAAAAAACCTAGGAAAATCAATGGCAAATGAGGATAAACTGATCACATTGTATCCATGAAAGAATTTAGGGGTGAAGTAACATGGTATCTGCAATTGATTTTCAAATGGCTTAGCAAAATATACATATATACATATGTAGACACAGATAAAAACAAAGGTAGTAAAATGTTAACAATTATTGTATTTGGATGGTATATAATTACCGAATTTGGGTAGTGTGTGTATGATTATTATCATTCTACTCTTTAACCATTTGTGTATGTTTGAAATCTTTGGATTAAAATGTTGGAAAAATAGTCTTACATAACAAAAGGTAATGCAAATTTGAAAACAGGATTAAGGTTCTAATAGAATTAAATTTATTTTTAAAAATACTAGAAACTGGAATGCCTGGGTGGCTCAGGCAGTTAAGCGTCCAACTTCAGCTCAGGTCATGATCTCATAGTTCATGAGTTTGAGCCCTGATTAGCACAGAGACTGCTTCAGATCCTCTGTCTCCCTCTCTCTCTGCTCCTCCCCACCACTCAAAAATAAATAAACATTTAAAAAATACTAGAAACTGAAAACCTATTAGAAACTGAAAGTATAGCAAAAGTGAATACCTCAATAGAAGGATTGAAAGATAAAATTAAGGAACTATTCCAGAAAGTAGAGCAGAGGAACAAAAAGATGGAAACTAAGACAGGAGAAATGAAAAGCACATTAAGTTTAATATTCAAATAATTGGAATTCCAGAAAGAGGAAAGAAAGAAAAATACAAAGGAAGAAATCATCAACGAAGTAATTGAGTAAGAAATTCCTAGAATTACACAACTTAATTTCTAGATTGAAAGGGTGCCCCAAGTATATAGCACAATGGATGAAAAAAGAACTATACTGAGATTCATCACTGTGGAATTTCAGAACACAGGGCACAAAAAGAAACAAAGAGAAAGGGAAAAAATTGATCAAATACTAAAGAAGCTAGAATCAGTATGCTTCAGACTTCTCAACAGCAACATTGAAAGCTAGAAGCTGATAGAATAGGGGGCCTCAAACAATCTGAAAGAAACCGGTCCCAATTTAGATGTATGTTCCCAGCCAACAATGTGTTAGGGCAATATAAAGCAACTTCAAACATGCATCTTCCTCAAAACATCACCTACCATTTATGTATTTTCAAGACTCTTGGAGATTAAGTCACGAAAGAGAAAAACCCAGGACAAAGAGACCAGGAGAGTCAACCAATGGGGGGAATCCCAGGATGAGAGTTGTCCATCAGACCTGGCGTGCTACCATTCCAGCCTGGGAGAAGTCAGAGGCTCTGTAAGGCCCTTTATTAGGAAGAGAAAATGGAGGTAATGCTAATGAATCTGACAGTCTTGAGAGGAGCTTTTGACAACTGATGAGAAGTCGGGGGATGAATTAGTGAAAAGTAAATAAAAAAATCAAGAAAACAAAGACAATTGTTAATTCCAGAGAAAACAAAAAGTTGTACAGGAAAGAATAAATAATCAGATTTTACCATTTATTTCTCCTAGACCTAACTTGTACATAATCATAATAAAATAAACTGATATTAATCTAATTAAAATTATGACATAATCATATCTGAAGTATAAGATAAAGGAAAGGTAACACATGTATGGTAGGAACACAGGAGGAAAAGGAGTAAAACTTTCATCTTCCATAATGGGAAGACATTACATAATGTCTAAAATAAAAATCCATGGTAGAAATTCAAGTACATTATTTCAAGTCATGGAGATAAATACCAAAATATTTAGCTGAGATCAAATCTGTTGTCTCTTGGAGAAGTAAATGCTGGGGTGGGGATGGAAGAGTATTCTCTTTCATTACAAACTTTGTAGAGCTGTTTGATTCTAAAATATATGCATTTAAAATTAGGTTTTATTAGTTAAAAATAGAGAAAGAGACAAAGAGCTGGAAAAGAATAGAGTCCATAAAAATAAGACCAGTAATTAATGCACAGATGTATAAAGGGAAGATATGGACTGTTTTTGAAGTCTGTGGAAAAAATATGAAAAATAACCCTTTTCAAAATGCAGTCTGAAAAGAGTATAAGACATTTATTTAATAAATCCAAAGTGGCAATGATGTGACACACATCCAAGCATAAAAGGACCTAAATGGTGTTAAAGAAATATACGAACTGGTCACTTCCATGGAGAACTAGGACATATTACTGAAAATGAAGACAGGAATGTAGTAGGTGGAAAAATGAATATAAAACAAAACAGACGTGTAATCAGTTTTTAAGAAACAAGTGTGATTCGAGTCACTATCATCTGGTTGTTCTTATGTCAACAGATTAAAAAGTTATGGTGCAGCTATTGAAAGAGAAAAATTGTAAACAAGTAGAGCACAGCGAAGCTATGTCTAACATAAAGCTTAGATCTGTGGGGAGGGCACATCCTACCAAAAAAAAATTCCCAAGGAGGAAAAGAGAGAATGCTGCATAATTGATGGATGTAGGTGTCAACTGATCATTGTATGTTAGCCCTCCAAATTTCATTGGCAAAATTAATTTGAAACAGACTTGAATAAGAATCTAGTTATATTAAAAATGCTTGGGTGATTATAAACAATGGGCAAATGATTAATGATAGCATACTTAACTCTAGGGCGATGTGTAGTCGGGTGTTGCAAGGGTCTGTGTTGGGTCTGGTCTAGTTTAATGCCTTTAATGATCTGGAAAAGGGAGTGAATAGAATTTATAGATGCTACTCAATTTTCCACTGAGTTCATGGCCCTAAATAGAATGTTTTCCTGGCATGGTATGGATGGCACTCAATCTGGCAGAGAGAAGGATGGATTACAATCTTTAGTCCTTCACCCTTGAATGCTTGCCTTGTATATTAGAATTAATACTCTTTTCACCTGGTCCATTTTGCAAGACTTAGCTTTCTCTGAAACATTTATCCCTCCAATTCCCTTTACTATACTTTCTGCTGAGAGAACATGTAAAACAGCTCTCCTCTGTCCTGTATGTCAGTTACTATTACTCTCTCAGGGCTTGAATTTATGCTCTGGTCTCTCGTATGCATTTAGCGTACAATTCTACTGGAAATTTAGTTCAAATCTGACTGTCTTGTTCTGTGAGTTGGACAAGCAACTTGTGTATATATTTGTATATATTTATAAGTTGTATGTGTCGTTTGATCTAAATACTTTTATGTCCCTTTCAAAATCTGCCTCTTTAAAATCTTTCCCTTTAATTATGGGCTGCACTATGCCATATTATCTGTTGATAAGACATTCTGCACTCTGTAGTCCAATTAGGAAATATCATTATTGTCTCTGAGGTTGTGCCGTCCACTTCCATCTTAGTTCCCTAAAAGAGGTTATCAACTTGATTCCACTTCCTTTGTGCTTTTGATGGCTTATTGCATAGGCCTATTTCATCAAAATGTTCCAGTTATTTGAAGGTTATGACAGTGCTTCTGTTACCCACGCATTGGGTATTTAGGTGGGGAGGAAATCTAATACTGCAGGGCCTTCATTTTAGGGAGAAATTTTAACCAAAATCAACTTTTTCCCACAATGGGTGAACACAGAAGCAAAAGTGGTATATGATTTTCATAACTGCCTTCTCTCTGTTCTCTTTATTCAGGGAGCAAAAGAGGGAAGAACAAAACTTAGGAGAGTGAAGGGGTGGGTATAACAACTTGAGAGTTGATGAAATCATCTGCTTGTACACAGTTGGCCCTAATTGCAAGAAATCTTGATGTAAAGTTAAAAGAATCAAAATAGAAATGAGAGCAAAACAATGCATTGAGCACATGCATTTACCTCTCTCTTCCTAGCTCAAATTCCTTTTAGCAATAGAAAATGTATTTTACTGTGAATAAATCTTCAGCAGTGCAAGAAAGCAAATCTACAAATCGTGCTATCAACATATATATAAAAAAAGATGGGAAATTCCCAGAATATAGAAAGCAGATAGGACAAAAATGGAGGAAAAAAATAGCCTCAAACATATACACACACACACATACCCACACAAAACCACCACCGCCACCAACAGCAACAACAATAACAACAACACAACAACTTTAAAGGTAATGATACATCCAGAGAAACTTCAACCACAGACTGGATAACAGACTAAGCTAAGTTTTTCAGTGCATCCACCTATTGTGAAATCTAAGGGGAAAAAATGGATACCTCCAGGAAGAGAAGGTACAGGAACACTGGTTTGCCTGGGGCAGGACACAGGGAGGATGGGGTGACTCTACAAGTGAGTTTAACGTTTCAGATCAAAGCTTTAATGAATTGCTGGACGTTGAGGGTGAGCAAGCTTAACAACACGTGGCCTCTGGGAGCTTCAAACACAAGGGCTGTCCTAACACTTCCAGTCCATCTCACAGATGCCACGAGTGCTTGCAGAGACCAGGGGCAAGGTAGAGACGGTAGAAAGCCTCCCTCCCGGGGCAGGCAGGGAGGAAGAGAGCAACTGCCCCTGAAGAGACTTGACAACTAATTGTTAGGAGTCTGGCTCTTCAAAAACACAAAAACAACAACAACAAAAAAAACTGTACAACGTTACTGAGACAATTGGGAAAGTATGAACACTTAATTTACATAAGACACTTTTTAAAATATGAGAATAGAATGTGGTTATGTAGTGCTGATGTGGTCATGTCCTTGTTCTTAGGAGATCCACAGTGAAGAATTTAGAAGTGAAACGTAGTCACGTCTACAATTTACTCGTAACTGGTTCAGTTAAAATGGTACAATTTACTCTTAACTGGTTCAGTTAAAGTGGACATGTATGTGGGTGGACAGAAAGAGAGAGGGAGGGAGGGAGAAAGCAAATGTAAAATTTTGACAACTGGTGAATATAGGTGTACATTATATGTGTGCTTATGATATTAACAATTTTTCAACTTTTCTGCGGGTTGTAAGAGAGAGTAAGGACCCGTTAACATTTAAGTTCAGATGTTACTTGATTTTTAAAACTTCTTATTGAAGTATAACAGCTCTAACAGATGTATAACATTTATTACAGAGAAGTAAACAAATTTTAAGTGCGCAGTTGCATGCGGTTTTACAAACTGAGCATACCTGTATATATAGCACCCAGATAAAGAAACAGTGTGTCATTAGGACCCCAGAAACCCATATAAAGCAAAGATGAGGCACCTAGGTGGCTCAGTTGAGCAGCTGACTCTTGATTTCAGCCCAGGTCATGATCCCAGGGTCGTGGGACTGAGCCCCACATCGGGCTCTGTGCTGAACGTGGAACCTGCTTAAGATTTTCTGTCTCTCTCTGTCTCTCTCTCTCTGCCCTTCTCCTCCACTCGCTCTCTCTCTCAAAAAAAAAAAAAAGGAAACTTGTACCTTTCATGTTTGAATCTGCAGCCCTCTTAGAATTTTCTTTTTGTATATAGTGGGGGAGGGGTTACATATTCTTTTTTTTCTTCCATATTGATATCCATTTTACCCAGCACCAGTTATTGAAAAGAGAATCCTTTCCTCCATCTCACTGCAGTGTCACCTTTGTGATGAATGAGCCCTGAAGACCTACCGTAGAGCATGATGACCATAGTTAACAATAGTGTATTGTACGTGCGAAATGTGCCTAAGTGTTCTCACCATTAATAAAAAGACAAAGAAAAGTATGGTAACTATGTGAAGTGATGGATATGTTACTTACTTTGATTGTGGTGAAAATTTCACAATGTATACATATGTTAAAACATTGAGGAGTACACTTTCGATATATATCATTTTTATTTGTCAATTATACTTCAATATATCCATTAAAATATATATAAGTATCCTAGACAATAGATATTATTCAAATAAAACCCACTGATTCATACTATTCTAACAATTAACTATCCACTCTGAGTCCAGTTTTCTTACATCACAGGGTAGTCAAGGCAAACAATGATGAGTGAGAAAATAGAAAGAAATCAGAGCTCAGAGTTCACATGAAACTTGCTAAAATCAGACATGTTTGCAATTCCAATTGATAGGTTACACTTCCCTTCATTTTGTCCTTTACACTCCTGTTGAAAGGAAACAAAAGTGGAGCCATGTCCCAGCATTATCACTCCTTATGCAGGTCATGGCTGCTGTCAGCTTCTTCTCTCAGGAGCAGGCCCTCACTCCCCAGCTGTTCTGTGTCATCACGGCCTGCATATCTTCACTGTCTTTCGTCCTAATTTTCACATTCCACTTGCTGCTCCTGGGTTTGCTCTGTATCATTTCCATGTTGTCTCTGAATGACATGTGAGTCTTGTAGTTACTCTCTTTTCATGAGAGTGTTACAGTATCAAACACTAACTAAATGCCATGATATCTTTGTGAAACTGATGGTAATACTGTCAAACCTATGGAAAATTTCTTTAGACAAGGGAATAGAGAATATATCTTTGTCAACAGGCTTCTCTGTTCATTAGATTGAGAATTTCATGCCAGCCACATTTAAAGTCTTGTATGATATTAATACTAATCAGCATTTATTAACATTCAGATATGTTCACAACTGTTGTAGCAGCTGAGTGCCTGTAAGTTAAATTGATTTCAGTCCTTAGATACCCATTAACAGCACTCCTTCCCATTTTGGTAATGGAGTACAGTTGTTTGGGGGTGTTTATGAAATGACGTCTATTTGATTTATAAGTAACCTTGACTAGGAAATCTCTGTGTGTTAGAATGTAAATGATCACCTCCCCCATTTTGATTGCCACTCTGCAGCTGTGCATTCCCATTTCCAAATCGTAAGAGACCAAAGAAGATCTGCAAACACAACAAATACTAAGTTAGAAGAATCTTTCACCCTCAAAGCAGATATAATAGGGGTGATAGCGTTCAGAGTTGCTTTTAACCAGCCCAACTGCGAGCCCTCTAAAGGAGACTGTGTGGTGATGTAGTGAAGAGACCTCAGGAGGTTTTCTGTATTCAAAAGAAGAAATTTTTGAATTCTGGCTCAATATGCTGGCAACCTGTTCTCAGGCACATTTTAATCCTCAAGAACTTTAGAGTGTGACTTGCATTGTATTGATTTGAAACATTCTATCAAAGCATGTCCAGAGCTTTGGAGGGCAGAAAATAACACTCTCTTGGTTTCTGCCCCAAATGGGACTTAAAGTTGGTTCAGAGACTTGCTGGAATCAACCTGATTGCAGAGCTCAAGGTCTTGGCACCTCTCTGATGCTCTGAAGAAGTGTACGTAGAGGGAATAGAAGGATGGACATAACGTTCCTCTGCTTCAAGAATATTCCTTTCAGGGTACATGTATCTGAAGAACTTTTTTTTCATCTTGACAGAGTATGAGTGCATTGGCCAAGGAAAGATAAGAGCTACTCTTCTCTAGGGAGGGGTGCAGAGTCAGGCAAACACTTTGAGAGGGTTCCCATTCCAACCTGAGTCCACCTCCAGGTGGTAACAATCTACTTTCCAAGTTTTAACTTAAGAATTGCATCAGTTTTGGGGTGCCTGGGTGGCTCAGTTGGTTAAGCATACAACTTCAACTGAGATCATGATCTCGGGGTTCCTGAGTTTGAGCCCCATGTTGGGCTCTGCTCTGACAGCCTGTTTTGATTCTCTGTACCCCTCTCTCTCTGCCCCTCCCCTGCTTGTACTCTCTCTCAAAAGAAAAAAAAAAGAAAAAAAAAAGAATTGTGAGTGTGCCTGGGTGACTCAGTCAGTTAAGTGACTTTGGCTCAGGTCATGATCTCATATGAGTTCATGAGTTTGAGCCCCGCGTGGGGCTCTGTGCTGACAGCTCAGAGCCTGGAGCCTGTTTCAGATTCCATGTCTCCCTCTTTCTCTCCCCCTCCCTTGCTTGTGCTTGTTTCTCTCTCAAAAATAAACATTAAAATAAGCTAGGTTTCTATAAAAAAATAAGAATTGCGTCAGTTTTATTTTGAGCATAACAGCAGGCTCCACAATGTTTTGTATTTCAATGTTTTATTATTCAATATTGAATCACAATGTCCCTTACATAGGTGTTGCAAAACAAGTTTATAATAGTGCTTACTTAACTTCTAGGGGGACTCTTTATGTACTAGATTATTCTTTGTGTAACACTAAAATGGAATATTTGTATAAGACAGGTTTCCATGGGCTCCATGGCTAGAGAATTATCTCCATGCTGATGTTCTGAGTGTCTCAATTTTACTTTACAGGTAATAATGCACTGTTTCCAGAGACTATAAATCTTTTTTCAGGGAACTTTGTGAGAAGGAGGCACATGAATGATTGTACAACTCAGTAGGAAATGTAAAACCATGCAAGTCACATTTGGAATAATGTAGATAATAGAAAACATGGCAAGAAAAGGGAGGTAAGAAAATATGTAAGATTGAAGCACAATGACCTGTGTGCATCAGGAAGATTATCCTCACAGAAAGGAAAAGGACAAATGTATTCTCCAGGGGAAAGAATGGAGCTGTTGTTGAGATTGGAAACCTTGCTGACCTAAGGTAATATGTTAACAATAACAATAATAAAACCCACATGTATTTTATGGATCATTTTTGTGAGTCTCCATTTTAGGTACTTGTCCTATCTACCACATATTACCCATCTTACGTGCGGTATACTTTAAAAATTGAGCCATCCCAAAGTGAAAACTTTTACGTATTCTTCAACGCTGTTCATGGTGATCGTCCTCACTCTTTTTTTTTTTTTAAGTTTATTTATTTTGAGAGAGACAGAGACAGTGTGAGTGGCAGAGGGCTGAGAGAGAGAGAGAGATATAGAATCCCAAGTAGGCTCCATGCTACTAGTGCAGAGCCTGATGCAAGGCTTGAACTCATGAAACTGTGAAATCATGACCTAAGCCAAAACCAAGAGTTGGATGCTGAACCCACTGAGCCACCCAGGTGTCCCATGATTGTCCTCACTCTTGTTCTGTCCTTCTTGTACTTAGATCTCTGCTTCCACCAGACTCTAACCTCTTGGCTCTATACTTTCAGCTTCACTCCTACCTCTGACCCAGTCCTGCATTTCTCCTGCAGAGTGTTGGCTGGCTTCCCTTGTCTCTCTAAACGCTGGGCTCCCTCAAGATAAACCCTCAGATCCACCCCCAGCAATTTGAGCAGTGTCTAAGTCAGCCAAGCTACCATTCATTTCCAATGTGAGTTCCTCAATTCATGATGAAGTCTCAGACCAATGATTTCTTTCTGTAAGGAGTTTACCAGCCAGGCTAGGAAACACATGTAGAATTTGCGCGCGCGCGCATGTGCGTGTGTGTGTGTGTGTGTTCCTATCATTTTGTTTGCTTGTTTGTTTTGTATTTTTTTTTTTTTTGGAAGGGTAACTTTTGATGAGGGAAAGAATTATATGGATTCCCCTAGGCGGCCACTTTTTTAGAGGAATATAATTACATTTCTCTTAGAATTACTGTTTTTATGCTATTGTAAATCCCCATGCTTATGCAAATAGGAAAAGGGAAGAGAAGGTTTTAGAGATGGAAAAACAGGAGAGAAAGTTTTATTACTTGAGGTATGAGTAATTTACTCCTCCCAGAAGCAATATTCCCATATAGGACTTATTCTTAAAATTGGTCAGGCCCACAGTGGGAAAGGTTTACTTAAATCTGCTTTCTTGAAGTCATATGCCCAAAATTGAAATATGTAATGAAAAGAACATAGAGCTAGACAGGTCAAATTCTAGTTCACTCACTCTCTGTGTAGAAACTTGGCCAATTTAAATATTGTCAACTTCACTGTTCTTACCTGTAAAAATGGAAGTTATAATTTTATCTAACAGGGTTTTCTAGGACTATAGGAGATAATGCACATGAAAATCCCTTACACTGAGGCCTGGCCCCATATATGAACACAAGTATTTCCCTTCCTGTCACCATTTTTGTGGATACCAACTAGTGCACTTTAATTTATTGCTCCCATTCTTGGTGGGGTTAACAGTTATCTGGGCATATTAGAATGAACTGGTTGTAGATCTCTATTGACTGTTCCTTGGCAGACATGTTTATTTTATTTTTTTTATGTTTATTTGTTTTTGAGAGAGACAGAGACAGAATGTGAGTCAGTTAGGGGCAGAGAGAGAGGGAGACACAGAATCCGAAGCAGGCTCCAGGCTCTGAGCTGTCAGCACAGAGCCTGATGTGGGGCCCGAACCCACAGACCTCAAGATCATGACCTGAGCCGAAGTTGGACGCTCAACCGACTGAGCCACCCAGGTGCCCAGCAGACATCTTTAATAATGAGCCCTTTTCCTTCTAATCATGAGGCTGTATAATATGGGTATTTCAAAAACTAAAGTTGTCTTTAAACTGCATCTACTGAAAGGGAGGATCTTTATTTATTTATTTATTTTTTAATATATGAAACTTATTGTCAAATTGGTTTCCGTACAACACCCAGTGCTCATCCCAAAAGATGCCCTCTTCAATACCCATCACCTACCCTCCTCTCCCTCCTACCCCCCATCAACAGGGAGGATCTTTAAAATATGTTCTGAATTTGGGCACCTGGGTGACTCAGTTGGGCATCTGACTTCCACTCAGGTTATGTTCTCATGGTCCGTGGTTCAAGCCCCGTGTCGGGCTCTGTGCTGACAGTTCAAAGCCTGGAACTTGCTTCTGATTCTGTGTCTCCGTCTCTCTGGCCTTCCCCCTCTGTCTCTGTCTCACTCTCTCTCTCTCAAAAATAAATTAACATAAAATTTTTTTTTAAAAAACATGTTCTGAGTTTGCCTAAAGAACACTATCAAACAGAGAAAAGCAATAGTCCCAAGGGAATATTTAGTCGGAATGAAGGAGTGGAAATCTGGTTGAAGCCAGATGATGTGTTACCGAGCTTTGTGGCCCCTTCCCCTCTTGGGGCTCTCAGGCCCTCTATACCTTCACCTGACAAAGAATGTCACAGTTGGAAGAGGTACTTATGTGTCTCCAGGCTAAACAGCAAGTCTCTGCTCCTATTTGTGTTTCTGGCCCATACTCCAAGCTGGGTGCACTGGATTTCCCCAGTGCAGTCTGCTCTCTTGGTTGCTGTTGACAATTAAGATTTTGCAGCCTGGAGTGATTTGTTTGAGGGAGGGAGCAGCAGCTTTCGGTGTCCTTTGCTGTGATTGGAGGAATGGGCTTTCAGCCTCCATAATAATGCACAACAGCTGCTGAAGGACATCTCATTCTAAGTGACACCACATTGGAAATGGAGAACCAGCCTCCACAGTCATTTGTACAGTCATTTGTATGATTGAATTTCCCATTTTGAGGGAGGCAGATGACATTTTTATCTCAAAACAATTTAGCTTTCTTTCTGTGTTGAGGAGGAACTAGATCAACCAGCAGAATACAAAACAGGTTATAGAAAGAGAGTAGGTCTTGATGGGAGGAAATGAAGCAAACCAAACAAAGCAATAAAGTGAGGAATTTGCATCCACCTGTTTTTGTGCACAATGATAACAAAATAGCTATGTCTTCCCTTGAATGCTTATTCCCTTAAATTGGCTCCCCCCAGGTGTTCATAATAAAGTCGGGGACAGCCAAAAGTTTAATTTGTATTTATCACATGGTTGAATTGCTGGGCATTTGAGCTGCTTGGGAAATAGGAGAGATGTCTGGGAGAGGAGTGAGAGCTGTCCTGAGACATCGAAGGTGCCATAGCACAAGAGCCTTGAATGATTTAGATGGATTGTCCACTAACGGAACTCCAGCTCTATCCAATCCAGGAGTGGATGGCATAATCTTTTATCCATTGTCGTATCCAAGGTGGTGTCAGACTGTATTCTGCTTTGTTTTGATATCTAAATCAAGAAGGGCATTGTGATGGGGAAAGGCTGGATTGTAAGACCTAACTCCATGTAGGGTCCCAAATAATGGCATTTTGAGAGAGAGAGTTGTGAACTTGAACCACCAAATATGATATTGTTTGCTGCAACTTCTGGGCTATTTGTGCGGTTTTTTCCAAATTTCCAAATTCCTTTCTGCTCTTTTAGAATTTATCAGAAATTCTCTTAAGACGGACAATGCATTTCCTCCTGACTTCCCTCAGGCCTTCTTTGGTACACCTCTATACATTTCACAGACACAGAGTCAGAGGGTTGGACCCTGGCCTTGGGAGATTACTAAGTACCACTTTGACTACATCGTCCTCTAATCTGATTTCCTTTGTAGTTGAACATGTGGTTGGATGTTCTAAGTAAACCCATATTACACATGAACATCTAATACTTGAGTCTGCTCTTAAGAAAGTGGTTTGAATCTATTTGGAGACCATAATATGTTTGCCTATGCCTTAGTGAAAAGGAATAGAACAACAAGAGCTGATTCTAAAATACAGATGTTCTGGGTACAAAGTAGGGACACGGGACCCTCTGCAGAGTTGGCATAGAAGTGAAGGAGCAGATCTCACTGCAGCCAGATATCTAAATTCCAGGGTGTATATGTAAGGTGGTAACATCATCCCAAAGCTATGTGTCTTTAGGGTGACTTGTTCCTCTTTCTACTGACACCTCTAAGAGCAGGAGTGGAGTCAGAAAGGAAAAAGTAGCATAAAAGAGTGTTCTGTCCTGGGACAACTTCTTTCCCAAAGACTCCAGTTTTACCAAAAACCATATGTCCTCTTTGCTCTCAGACATCAATTTGGAAATAAGGAAAATTGTCCTTTTCAAGAGCAAGAGGAAAATTTAAATGGGTCTTAGAGTCTGGTAAGAGAAAATCTGCTTAACATGAAGTGTCGTGAAATAAAATGCTTGTGAAAATAGGTGAGTGGACTGAGATCTCCTATCTCCTTATTTGGTGATGGGATTACATTTTGTCAGGAGAACCTGTTGAGTTAGTACATGAAGATGTGGAAATGATTAACTACAACTTAGTTGTGAACCAAAGCTTCTCTCTGTTGTGTGACAGAAAAGATGTGAAAGTTAGAGAGAAATTTATTATTTGTAAACAAGAAACACGTAGTCTTGGTAGCCATTGGCAGCCATTTCACTACCATGATAGAAGACAACCTAAGACCAAACTAACACAAAGAGGAGGGCAGAGCCAAGCACCACAGAGAAATGGGGCCAGAGCCCTGATCAAACCATGCTTGAAGCCTACATTACCTCCAAACTGTTTATTACATGAGCCAATAAATTACTTTTGATGTTTAAGCCGTCCAGCATGTTGCGTTACCTCCAACCAAATTTATCTTTTATGTCAAATATATGTTTATTTGACATAAAAGATAAAAGCCTGATATGGGATTCAAACACACTAACGGTGAGATCGTGACCTGAGCTAAAATTGAGAGGCGAACACTTAACCAACTGAACCACCCAGATGCATCCCAACCAAATATATCTTAACGGGAACAGAATTTGTTCCCAGAAATAAGGTGTTGAAAATAACAGACTATAAAAAGTGAGACTTGCTGATTGGAAATTAGGTAGAAGGCAGTGAACACACCATTACAAATTGGCAGTCATTGTCATGTGATAGCAAAACAATTAGTTAAATATAGGAATTGTGACCATGTGCCTACTGAGTCTATAGCATTAGAAAACCTGGTAAGAAAAATTCAGTAGGTTAGATTGCCATGTGGTCTTCAATATGATTCTAAAATAAAAAGGCAAGCTGAGGCTTAAGAGGGCTTGTACAATTACAAAGCAGGCTCCACGCTGTCAGCACAGAGCGCAACACAGGGCTCGATCTCATGACCGTGAGACGAGTGAGGAACAACTCCTAAGAGAAGGAGACAGGGGAACATTCTGTTTAGTAGTGAGGTGAGTGTGCATAGTAACATAATTGGTGACTTACATACAATAAATCCTCAATAAATGCTACTGAATGGATGGACTAGTCTTGAATTCTCCAGCCTTAGAAATGATCTTTACTCATTTCTCTTAGTCTGGGGATGTCTGTTTAACCTCAATGTCACCCCTATTCTCAGTCTGCGGTCTTTGTGCCTAACTTCTCAAGAAACCTTTATGACTCTTTCAAAAGTAAAGCCACCAGTAGGTCAGGCCATTTACTTGTCCCATTCCTTCTGCAAACTGAAATAGCCTCTGTTTCTAAGTCTTTGCTATCCCTCAGCCTCAACTCTTGGCTCCCCTTTGAACTTTGTGGTTTCTTCAGCCACAGTCATGAGAATTTTCTAGAAGAATCATCTTATCTTTCAGATGCAAGATTTACTTAAGGTATGTAAACGCCAATGGCAAAAGTGCAATCACATACATTTAGGAACTTAACTACCATTCACATGGGGATTCTCCATTTATTGTAAATCTCTGATTGTTACTGGTGATGAATACAGAATGAGTACTTCCTGAGTCCTATTTCTAACCAACAATAAACATGGAAAATCCTCAAGCCAGTTTTTGAGGGGTTTCCTCATTGAGCTTTCTTGCCAACTGACTGCCTTATTCCAACCAAACATGTGGAACACAGACAAAGTTCCGGAAGAGTGATCATTAGTTGACTATAAATAACTGGGAGACAAATGGCCACTGAAAGTACAAGGAGGATTCTCTTGGCAACTAACATGACACAGAAGAAATGGAAATGGATAACTGCTTCCTTCTTCTTGGTACAAATATAGAGAAATGGAATCGTTTCTCAATGTCTTAGAAATAAGAAAATTCATTCTTCTAAAAAATCAGGCAATAAAATCTTTGGGAGAAAAGAAAACTCAGAATCACACCATCTTGCAGCATAACTACAAATAAGAAACTCAGATAATTTCAAATAGAAACACATGGTATACGGTATTACCACTGTGAATCCTGCTGTCTGAAACCAACACAAGAATTTAAAATATTGATTCTGGCAACACTTTTATGACTTTCTGAAAAGGAAATGTGGACTGCCATTTTGCAGAAAGGATAATCTCAAAAATATGACCATCTTGAGAACAAGAACATGCAGACATTGGACTCTTTATTTCTTGTCTATTATTGCTAGATTTCTCAGAATTTACAAAAACAAAACAAAATACTTTGGTAGCATTTCCTAAGTTGGAAAAAAATAAGAATCTCCTATCTGGCATGTCAGATTAGTCATTGAGAAAAATGCAAATTAAAACAGCTTGTGAGGAAAATGTGATATTCTGTGAATATATCTAACAGGTTTAAAAAAGAAAGTGGTAGAGGATAAAAGGAAGCTTATGATATTAAGAATAGCTTATGTGAGTTGTTCAAAAATATCTATCAGGGACTTGCATGCTGAGAGCTTCACAGCTAAGCACTGGAAAATGTCATAGCCTCTTTTATTAAATAATGGTCATTTATTGACCATTTAGTATTAATTCCAAATACTAAATTTTTTGTTACTGTATTTTTTTAAAGCAAAATATATTTAATGAGAAAATCATGAGAACTAAAAACTCAAGATAATTTCAAATTTTGCACCAAATAAACTATTTGTGAAATTAAGGATTTTTTTTTCCAAAGAAAGTCATATTTTAAATGCATATATACTGTATTTCTCTTATGGTAGGAAATGGGTGTGAATCTCAAGATTTGTGTCTAGAAGATGACATAAGTGAGTATTGGCATGTTCTCAGATAATTCCCAGTCATCCAGAAAAATTGTAGGCCGGGTGGGGGATGAGGAGAATCAAAGTCAAAAGAAAGAAGTAAGTGACTTTGAACTTCCAATATTCATGGAGAGATAATGGCTGTGACCAAAGCTACAGCATTAATAGAAAGGCGGTGGAAGAAGGAGTGGTATGTGGTGCCGGGGGGGGGGGGGGGGGGGGGGGGGGTGTTTTTTGTGGTTTTTTTTTTTTTTTGCTTTTTTTTTATTATGAAATTTATTGTCAAATTGGTTTCCATACAACAGCCAGTGCTCAGCCCAACAGGTGCCCTCCTCAACGCCCATCACCACCCCTCTCCTCCCTCCCACCCCCCATAAACCCTCAGTTTGTTCTGAGTTTTTAGGCATCTCTTATGTTTTGGCTCCCTCCCTCTCAACCATTTTTCTTTCTTCCCCTCCCCCATGGTCTTCTGTTAAGTTTCTCAGGATCCACATAGGAGTGAAAACATATAGAATCTGTCCTTCTCTGTATGACTTATTTCACTTAGCATAACACTCTCCAGTTCCATCCATGTTGCTACAAAAGGCCATATTTGGCAGGGGGTTTTGATCTGATGCCCTCCCTTGCTGGTGGTGTAAAGGGAGATCACGAGTTGATTTCAGGAGTGTGTGAAATCATGGAACATTTGCCTTGGAAGAGACCTTTGATGAGCTCCCACCCTGCATTTGACAGACAGGCAGACCAAGCTGGGCTGGAGGGTTAGCTCGGGGTCACGGCGTGTCTTCAGCTCTTGTTGGCTGATGACCATTTATAGGTGAGAGCATCTTTGGTCCTCAGCACCACAAACACAAAATCTTTGAAGGCTCTGCCCTTGGGAAAGAAGCGTAGGTTTAGTTTCATTTTCTAAATTTTCATTTTCTGTCTTTTAAAAGCAGCTTCAAAACTGTACAATAGAAAATACGTACTTTGGAGAATTCTAAAGTAACCAAGATTTTTCCTATGACTTGAATTTTGGATCCACCCGGGGGCCACGGTGAAATTTAGAGGTGAATTTTAGAATCCCAGAATATTTGCTTTTAAAAGGCCTTAGAGAGCATGTAAAAGCATATCTTTTTTAAAACTGGAAAGAGCTGTTTTTATGGCTATCTCCCACGCCAGCATTTCTCAGGAAGCTAAGTGACTACAGAGCAGAAAGTGGGGCTGTCTCTCTCGGCCTCCACTCTGACACTACTCCCACTGTTCCCTGCTTCCTCTCTTGCTCCCCTTTCTTCCTTAGCAAGAAAAGAAGAGAGAGAAATCTGAAATTCTCATAGGTATTTGATTGTGCTACTATATAAAGCGTTTTAAGTATCTGACATTTTTGCCAACAATCTGTAGTGTCTATTTGGGGAAGTCATTATTCAGGCAAAAAATCACTAGTCTGGGCCTCTCATTTATAAACCATTGTGCACGGACTGTTTTGGAACTGCACTTTAAGAACCCCTGATGAAAAATGATTCTTTCCTCCATGCATTCATTCAGCAAATGTTTATTGATAACTTACTCTCTGCCAGAAACTGCTAGGTATGGAGAGAAAAAAAGTCAAAACACAAGCCCTTGCTCTGAGGGGTTTACAGTCTAGTGGGAAAGAAAGACCTATGTCAAACATAAGTACACTCCCATGTTATGGGTGATGTGCCTCAACAACTGTTGATAGCACAGTACTTAAGTGTGTGGATACTCAACTCACGCAGCCAGTGAGGCATCTCACTTGCAGGCACTTCTTAAAAATTACTTAATCTCTCTGAGTTTCAGTTTTCTCATTTTCATCCTGGAGACAAATAACAGTGCCTATGGCATAGGATGTTATAAGAATTGAGTGGTATATAATTTATAACATTACTGGCACATGGTAAATGCTCAGTAAAAATGTTAGCCACTATCATTATTCTTTCTACGATAGAAGCACAAAAAAAGTGTCTTATTTGACTTGAGAGGGTCTAAAGATGCTTCATGGGAAGATTCTACTCTGCCAAGTCTTGCAAATGCACCAAATTTCTGCCAGATAATTGTGGAGAGAAATACATTGTGGGCGAGAGGAGTTATATGAGTAGAGTGCTGAAAGCAGGACACAACCTGACACACTGGAGAATCTTCAGGCCTTAGGGAGTAGCCAATGCTTAGGATGCAGGCCTGGCTCTTCTATATATAAGACAGAGGCAGGGACTGGGCACCAGGAAGACCTGATTCTGTCCTACTCTCCATGCCCTATGCTAGCCACTCCAATGCCTTGGCCTTAGGTTACTTATTGGGGAATTAAGGTGGTAAAACTAGATGATTTCTACTGCCCCCTAGCACCAAATTCTATGGTTTTAACTTAGGATCTAATCAGGTCAAGCCAGAAGAGGTATCTTGCATTCTGGGCAAAACCAATCAGTGTTATGAGTTGGCACACTGCTTAACAAAGGTATCAGGGCTTTAAGGAACACTTCGTGGGGAGGTGGGGAAGTATGAGGAAAGGATGGAGGCAGACTCCTGAGCAGCCACCACATTAAAAGATTGACTCATTCTTATAGCACACTTCCTGAAAAGTGTAGGATTAATATGACATGTATTTGTACTGTCTTGAAAACTAGTGAACTTGTTCAGTTGCTACTATGCTCTGTTCAAGTGCGTCTGCTTCTGTCATTATGCGGTTTCTCAATCAATGGATATAAATAATAATGTGGGGATCTGGAAACAGTTTTAACCTGTTGAACAGTTTAACCTGTCTTAAGTAGGACAATCCTGAGAATCACTAGATACTGCTAAATTGCTATGAATTGACTTTTATCCCAAGGCTAAAGATTCATCCACACCACATGAAGCTTAAAAAAAGTTTTTTTAAGAAAGTAAAATGATGCCAAGGCAGATAGAATAATACTAAGGGAAATAAAATACGACCAAAAATGGAGAAGCATCCCCTGAAGAATGAATAGTCTTAGAACTTTTGGAGCTTTTCTATATCAGAAGTCTTTTTTGTTGTTGTTGAGTTTTTCATTTTAATTCCAGTATTGTTAACCTACAGTATTATATTAGTTTTGGGTGTACAGTATAGTGACTCAACAATTCTGTACATTACTCAGTGCTCATTGTGGTAAGTGTACTCTTTAATTCCCATCACCTATTTCACCCATCTCCTCCATACACCCCCCCTCTGGTAACCAATAGTTTATTCTCTAGAGTTAAGAGTCTGTTTCTTGGTTTGTCTCTCTCATTTTTCTCCTTTGCTCATTTGTTTTGTTTCTTAAATTCCACATATGAGTGAAATCATATGCTCTTTGTCTTTCTCTGAATTATTTCACTTAGCATTATACTCTCTAGCTCCATCCATGTTGTTGCAAATGGCAAGATTTCTTTTTTATTTAAATTCAAGTTAGATAACATACAATGTAGTCTTGTCTTCAGTAGAACCCAGTGATTGTGTCTTACATATGACTACCAGTGCTCATCCTGAAAAGTACCCTCCTTAACGTCCATCCCCCATTTAACTCATACCCCCTACCACATTCCCCTCTAGCAACCCTGTTTATATTTAATAGTCCCTTGTGGTTTTCCTCCCTCTCTGTTAACTTATTTTTCCTTCCCTTCCCCTATGTTCATCTGTTGAGTTTCTCAAATTCCAATATGAGTGAAGTCATATGATATCTGTCTTTCTCTGATTTATTTCGCTTAGCATAATAACCTCAAGTTCCATCCTCGTTGTTGCAAATGGCAAAATTCCATTCTTTTTTGTTGTGGAGTAGTATTCCATTGTATATATATACCACTCATTCATCCATTCATCAGTTAATGGACATTGGGCTCATTCTATATATGGCTATTGTTGATAGAGCTGCTATAAACATTGGGGTGCATGTGCCTCTTCAAATCAGCATTTTTGTATCCTTTGGATAAATTCCCAGTAGCACAATTGCTGGGTCATAGGGTAGTTCTATTTTTAATTTTTTGAGGAACCTCCATACTGTTTTCCAGATTGGCTGAACCAATTTGAATTCCCACCAACAGTGCAAAATTGTTCCCCTTTCCCTACATCCTTGTCAACATCTGTTGTTTCCTGAGTTGTTCAATTTAGCCATTCTGACTGGTGTGAGGTGTTATCTCATTGTAGTTTTGGTTCGTAGTTCCCTGATGATGAGTGATTTTTTCATGTCTATTAGCCATCTGGGTGTCTTTTTTGGAAAAGTGTCTATTCATGTCTGTTGCCCATTTCTTCACTGGATTATTTGTTTTTCTTCACCCAATTATTTGATTATTTGGGTGTTGAGTTTGGTAAGTTCTTTATAGATTTTGGGTACTGAACTTTTATCTGATATGTCATTTGCAAATATCTTTTCCCATTCCATCAGTTGCCTTTTAGTTTTATTGATTGCTTCCTTTGCTGTGCAGAAGTTTTTTTGTTTTTTTGTTTTTTTGTTTTTTTTTGATGTAGTCCTAATAGTTTATTTTTGCTTTTATTTCCCTTGCCTCAGGAGTCATATCTAGAAAAATGTTGCTTCAGCTGATGTCAGAGAAATTACTGCCTATGGTGTCTTCTAGGATTTGTATGGTCAG
Source organism: Panthera leo (assembly GCF_018350215.1). NCBI lineage: Eukaryota > Metazoa > Chordata > Mammalia > Carnivora > Felidae > Panthera > Panthera leo. The sequence goes on from NC_056679.1 coordinate 168,471,971, forward strand.
GTCTCACGTTTAGGTCCTTGATTCATTTTGAGTTTATTTTTGTGTATGGTGTAATAAAGTGGTCCAATTTCATTCTTTTGCATGTAGCTGTCTAGTTTTCCCAGCACCATTTATGAAGAGACTTTTTCCCATTGCATATTCTTTCTTCCTTTGTCAAAGATTAATTTACCATATAATTGTGGGTTTATTTCTGGGTTTTCTATTCTGTTTCATTGATCTATGTGTTTATTTTTGTGTCGAACCATACTTAATGCATCTTTGTAATATAACTGGAAGTCTGGAATACATCCAGTTTTGTTTTTCTTTTTCAAGCTTGCTTTGGCTATTTGAGGTCTTTTGTGGTTCCATACAAATTTTAGGATTATTTGTTCTAGTTCTATGAAAAATGCTGTTGGTATTTTGATAGAGATTGCATTAAATCTGTAGATTACTTTGGGAAGTATAGACATTTAAACAACATTTTTTCTTCGAATCCTTGTGCATGGACTGTCTTTACATTTCTTTGTATTGTCTTCAGTTTCTTTCATCAGTGTTTTATAGTTTTCAGAGTACATGTCTTTCACTTCTTTGGTTAAATTTTTCCTAGATATCTTATTATTTTTTATGCAATTTTAAATGGGATTGTTTTCTTAATTTCCTTTTTGGCTGCTTCATCATTAGTGTCTCTGTCAGAATTCTTGCACTGAAGATGCTAATAATATGAGAAGAATTATGGACTTTCTGTAATCACTCCCCACCTGTATGCGTTTGGAAGCTCCCTAAGACACAATTTACATAAAAGAGATTTGCATGGCAGAAATTATACCAGACTCTGATTGGTCCTACTTGGCACTGACTTCACATTTCAAAAGCCCAAGTGAGCTCCATGTTTAAAGATAGGATTCATTCATTGTGGAAACTGCCCTAGGAAGGCTGCTGAACATAGGTCAGAATCTCCAAAACAGTCTTTACCCTAACCCAAGGACATTATCCTCCCTCCATTAGGCACATCTCAGAATATTCACAGAGATGGTGTTCTGGGATGTTTAGGCTCCAATGTAAGAAATGCAGAGCGGTAGTGGGGGATTTGAGACTGGAAGGGACAAAAGTGTGAAAATCACTTGTTAACTGGGGCTAAAATGGCATGCATCCTTCAGTCTGTGCACAAGGTTCAAACTATAACCTGAAAAGTATTTAACATTAACAGAAGGCATTGTCTACTCCCACCACCCCCATTCACCTATGCTCTTCTCACAGGCTAACCAAGAGTTCTCTTTGTGCCTGGTTACCTACCCTCTCAAGCAGCTCCTTCTCATCCCCTGAACTCCCTATCCCTCACTCTGTACTAGGCAGAGCTGGGTTGTGTTATGGGCAATGCCTGCCTAGAAAAGGAAATTAGTTTGTTTCTGTGTGGATTCAGAGGATAGACGTAGAGCCATTCAAATAGATCGGGATCAGCATGGGCTCCCTAGTTGGATATTCAGTTCTAGATCTTTAGAGGGTCAAATGGGGATCTAGATGACCATTGACTAGTTATAGACATTGCTGAGGAAAACATGGGCCTCTGGCTTTATCACCTTTCTTCCAATGACAGTTCATGACTTAATGATGTCTTTCATTCATTTAAATTAGTTGAATACTAGATAGAACTTAGGAATTGCCCATAAATAAGTTAAAAATAAGGCAGTCATTGAGACATTCACATCAAAATTCCCTAAATGTATGCACAGAGACAGGAGAAAGTCTAGGCAACTCAGAAATAAAAGAAATTTCCAAAATACCATGGTTGGAAAAAAAAGTCTGGGGATTTGGAGTGAACTATCAGCATCCATTTATTGGAAGCACAAAAGGATGAGCACTCTTTGGCAGATATTCCCAGCATTGTCTAAAAAACAAACCCAGAAACCTTCAGCCCATCCTAATGATACATTTGTGAATATGCCATTCTTCTGAACTGGTGAACTCTAGAGCCTGTGGTTTGGTGTATGGGAACTGATTGCTTTGCTTAAATTATACAAAGATTTCATTATTACAATTTCCTTGTCTTTATGGATTCCTCCTAGCATTCCCCATCTTTGATAAGAATTTAATCAACAAATAAGTTCTTTTCTCTTCAAAAATCTCAATTTAGGGCAGTAGCAATTTTTTTTTTTTAATTTGAAGAGGCTTTTTTCTCACTTCTACTTATATAAATAATTTAAGTTATTGTGATTTTTGGTCTTTTTTTTTTCATTCTTAGAAAAATCTTCTGTTTGTGGTTGGATAATTTAGGTCCTGGCTGTATCTTATGGTCCTGACTGTATCTAAACTCTGAACCAACAATTTGGTGGAGTTCTCACTCTGAAGTCATCATAGCTTACATATTTGGTAATCCACAATGTTTCATACACTGAAATACAGAAACCACGGAAACAAATCTTGCTACGGTGTTAACATCATGTAGATGCTTCAGGGTAATAGGCAGCAAGTGTATCAAATTCCATTGCATTCTGGACTGTGTGCTAGCCGAGGTGGGAAGACATCATAAGAGAGATGTGGGGAAAAAAACAGAACTCCCCATGATGACCAGCACTGCCATGTAAAGAAAGTCAGAAAGTACTGGAGTGAAGGTGCCAGAAAGAAGTGAGAAGATGGATTTTTAATGCCTGCAGGACACACACAATTTGCATGTTTTATTTCATTTAATCTCCGCCCAAACCTCTACTGTTTTATAAATGAGGAATCTTGTGTGTCCAGAGATGAAGCAACTTAGAGAACTAAGAAGTGACGGTGCCAAGATGAAAATCTTGCTATAATTTCAGGTTCAGGAGAAAGAACTTGCTGGGAGGACAAGTTTACTCCCTTACTGACTGGTGCACGAAAGTTTGTTGTTTCAATTAAATGAACTTTATGTGGTTGTTTTCTAACTACATTCTTAAAATAATTACTGTTCTGAAGCTTGTTCAGTGGCTCCGGGATGTTTTATTTTAGTTTCATTCATAAAATAGAGTTCCACTGTTGATAAAATGCACGTGTTATATACCAATGCCTAGGAAATAATGAAATTAGTTGTTTAAATGATTACTGGTGAATTTCATAAGTAAATGTAACACATTGTGACTTATAAAGAAAGGATTCTATTAAGAAGAAGACACTTCTTTGTTGCTGTGCAATTGGAATTCTGTCACCATCCCATTTCTTTCCTCTTTTTAACAATATTTAGTGAAAGAATTCATATTGTTTGATTATATCTTCTGAACAAGCTCTCTGCAACCCACACCAGTCAGGGCGCAATATCTGCCATGTCACCCAAGCTACTCTAGTCTGTGACTACTTTGTTGGCCAAATCGAGCCAGCCAAATTCAAGGTCTTTTTTTTTTTTTCTCTCTCGTTGTATGTGACCTCTCTGAAACATTCAGCATAGATGATGGCTCCATTCTGCAAACCCTTTCCTTCCTTATTTTTGAGGATAGTGCATTCGCCTGGTTTCCCTTTTGCTTCCCTAACACCTCTCTCTCTCTCTCTCTCTCTCTCTCTCTCTCTCTCTTAATGTTTATTTATTTTTAATAGAGAGAGGAGGGAGGGACAGACAGAGGGGACAGAGGATTGGAAGCAGGCTCTATGCTGACAGCAGAGAGCCTGAGGTGGGGCTTGAACTCACAAACTGCGAGATCATGACCTGAGATGAAGTTGGACACTTAACCAACTGAGCCACCCAGGTGCTCCCCTAACACCTCTTTCTCAGTGCTCACTGCTGGATCTTCCTTTTCAGTTCAGCCCCTAAATATTGGAGAGATCAGCACTCTCCTCTCTGTTCCTCTTAGCCACCCTCTCTAGTCCCATGGCCTTAACTATTATCTACATGCTCAATAACTGATCCCTACCTTTAGTTTCAGATCATGTATTAATGAATCTCCACTAAGAAGTCTAACAGGTCTTACATTTAATGTGCCCAAAATAAAATTCTTGATCTCTCCTCTCTCAACTCATTCCTTGCCTATTCTGTCCCATCTTGGTAAATGACTGTATTGTCTACCCATTTGCTCAGAGTGAAAACATGAGGAGTCATCCTTGACTCCTTTTTCCTTTACTTCCTACAGCCAATTTATCAGCAGGTCCTATCAACTCTATCTCCAAAATATATCTTGAGTCATTTTACCTTGCCACTGACAGTTTAGTCCAAATAACTATAATTTCTCCTTGGTTCCTGCCCCAGCCTTCTGCTTCCACTCTTCCCCATTCCTGAATGATCTATTCTCCATACCATAGTTCAGGGGTTCTCAAACACAGCACCACTGATATTTTAGACTGTTTGCTGTGGGGGCTGTCCTGGGCATTATGGGATGTTTAGTAGCTTCCCACTAGATGTCAGTAGCACTCACCAGTTGTGATGACCAAAGAGTATCTCCACACGTTGACAAATGTCCCCTAGGGGGAAAAATCACCCATGTTGAAAACCACTGCCATAGCCAGAATAATTTGTATCTAAAAAAATGAATCATGATTAATACTAATAACAAATATTAAAATAAAAAATGAAATTAAAACTATGTCACTTCACTACTTTGAATCCTCGAGTGATTCCCCAAGTCCTTCATCATGTCAAGGAAGGCTCTGCATGATCTAGCCCATGCCAACTTCAGCTTGACTTTGAGGTCCCTGTTGGCCTTATTTCTATTCCTTACATGAATTAAGCTCATTCTTGCCTCAGGGCATTGCACTTACTGTTCTACCTAGGATGCCTCTCCTGTAACTTCCAAACTTCTTCATGGCTATTCTCTCCACATATTGGACTCAGCTCACCACCCCACTTTACATTTCCAGGTCTGCTTTCTTCATGGCATCTATAGTTACTTGAAATTACTTTATCTATTTGTTTACTTGTCTGTCTCCCCAGCTACAACATAAATTCTGTAGAGGAAGCCCCTAATCTGTTGTATGCCCCTCCTACACCTCCAGCACCTAGAACAGTGCTGGGCACATAAGTTAAGTGCCTGAGAAATATTCATTGAGTTTTAAAATTCTTCACATCTTGGCTTAACATATTGATATGGTTATATGTGAAGCTTCACAGTCTAATGTTTATAGGTGTTTTTAATAGAACAGGATACTGGTCACACAGAGCTCAAATGAATTCCTGTGTTTGATGAAAGCGTGGAGAGTGTCCCCTTTGTAAAGGAAAGCTGCCCATGTGATTGGATTGTGATCGGAGCCCAAATGCCAATAAACAAAGTTTGGCAAAGTTAACACCATGAAACTCATCTTTTTCAAGTGACCTAAGCCGTGTTGAAACCCATTCCCAGAGGTGAAAGCCTCATGAATCTATCTATTGTGCCATCGAGCCTTCTGTTTGATATAGGCTTTGTCAGGGGGATGAGGTATTGACGTTTTAATGTCTGTGGATTATGGTAATGCGCTTAACTATATTGATCTGTTCAGCATTCTGTACTTGCTTTGGCTGCCATCCCAAAAACTCCAAGAGAAGGAGGTGTCCAGATGGCCATCACATGGGCTATGAAAAGGGATCAAAGAAGCAGCACATCAGTGTAATTCATAAAATAGTAGTCATCAAATTTTGACACGTCACTTAAGCTACAGGCCTAATGCAAAGGTGCTTAATGAGCTAAATTAATCCTACCAGTGACAAAATTGGTGTGTGTGTGACAAGAATGTGGACTTCCCAGATGACCTGCAGTCTGGGAGCTACAGAGAAGTAACTTTCCGTGGGTGAGCCCTGGGGCTCTGCCATTCAGGCAAGGATCTCAGAAGCAATGCAGGAATGGGCCACACAGACAGGAGGTGCAGAGTACTGGAGGGTCCAGGCGGACCTGGCAACAGAACCAAGACAAGAGTTAGTGGAGTGAAAAGTACTCAGGGTCTGAAGTTGGGTGGGCCTGGATTTACCCCCGCAGCTCTGCTGCTTACTAATAACTTTTTTTTTTTTTTTTTTTTTTTTTTTTTTACTACTAACTTCTTATCTGCATGCCTGCCCTGCTTCCTGGTTATTTCTTTATACCTTCCTTTTTTTTTTTTTACCTATAAAATGAGGGAAATAATATTTCTTTTCTCCTAAGATGGTAAGAGTGTAAACTATGCTAATGTAAAGTACCTGGATTGGAATAAGCATATAGTTCTCCTTTCCTTTTTTTCTATTCCCTTCCAGACTTTGTAGCGTCTGCCCTAATTAAGACACTATGTGCATTACCTACCTGACCTTGAAACAGCAAGGACCTTCAGAGAAGGAGCCCAGAGTCAATCTTCTGTTCTCAGCAGCTTTTGTCAACTGCCTCAGAGGGAAGATTAGCCTGTGTGAGGTGCTGACATTGAGTTACCCTCTGTTCTGTAAAGGTGATCTAAGGTTTGGCAGGAGCTGTTGGGGAGGGAGCGCTAGGGGAGCATCTGTGCCCACCTGCTAGCCCACAGGAGAAGAGCAGGGAACAGCAGACCCCTGTCCTGCCAGGCTTATCTCCATCACAGATGCCACAGACACTTTACAGCCATTATAATAAAAGCTGAGTCTGCCAGCCCTGGCTTCATGAGACAAGGGGATAAACAATAGCTAGCAGATTAAATAACACGGGACATTTTATATTCAAGTTTGAGAGTTTACTAGAAACCGAGAGCTTAATAAATAAAAAGGACTGCAATAGACTTTAATAAAGCAAACAGACCAAGGAGTCATTCATTTACAATATGAAGGATTTGTTTTCCAGGGCAATCATGCAAAAAGGCTTAGCCTATCCTGCAGATGAAAAAGTAGCCTGACCCTATCCTGCCCAGCTGAATGAACTCTGCAAACAGGATTTTCAAAGTGCTCTTTTTCAATTAATGTTTTAATATTTTGAGCCTTTTCATGGAAATTATAGCTTTAGCTGTTCAAGATGACTTAGCGACTGCCTGATTTACAAATGCACCCAAGCAATGCCAATGGCCTTTGCAAATTAGATTTTTAAAATAATTCACATGGTGGCTTTTTAATGTACTCAAGTGCTTTCCATATGCCGCCTTCCAGCCTCATTCTGAAGCACAGATTTTTCAGAGCCTCGGACACATTTCAACTTTCTTTCATACTCTTCCCTTTCCCTTTTAGATAGCCCCAACACTGCTTTTATTTATCACATAATGAAAAGAGAACCACAGGGCTCAAGATGACAAGATGTCAACATTAAGGCTTCCTTCCCATTGAGTCTCAGATCATCACCAGATCTTCAACCCTCTCTCATCATTTTGCATTTATATTGTTGTCATAGTGTCTTGCTGTTTTGATCTACTCTATACACTGTGACAAAAGTATTCCTAAAACATCATTCTTACCACATCGTTCCCTGCTCAAGAAATACAAGAGCACCCTGCTATTTCCGGTCTAAATTTTCAACTCTTCATCCTGACTTGTTTCCCCCACTTTTAAAAATAGACTATTTTTTTAGAGTTTTAGGACCACAGCAAAAATTCAGCAGGGATTATAAAGAGTTCCCATACACTCCTTGACCTCACACATGCACAGGCTCCCCACTATCAACCTCCTGCATGGAAGTGGTGATTTGTTAAAACTGATGAGCCTACATTGATGTGTTATCACCCAAAGTCCATAGTTCATTCATGATGCTGCACATTCTTTGGGTTTTGACAAATGTACAATGACATATATCCACTAATGTGGTAGCATATAGAATAGTTTCACTGCACTAAAAATCCTTTGTACTCTGCCTATTCATCCCTTGTTTCCTCCCCGATCCCTGGCTACCACTGATCCTTTTACTCTGTCCATAGTTTTGCCTTTTCCAGAATGTCATATAGCTGGAATCCTATATCATGCAGCCTTTCTAAATTGGCTTTTTCCACTTAGTGATGTGCATTCAAGTTTTTTCCATGTCTTTTTGTCCTTTTTAGTTCTGAATTCATTGTCTGGATGTACCACAGTTTATTTATCCATTCACCTACCAAGGGACATCTTGGTCACTTCCAAGTTTCCACAATTATGAGTAAAGCTCTATAAACATCTGTGTGTAGGCTTTTGTGTGGACATAAGTTTTCATCTCATTTGGGTACCTCCTAAGAAGCACGATTGCTGAAATGTATAAGAATGTCCTGGGGTTTTTTTTTGTAAGAAATTGCCCAAATGTCTTCCAAAGCAGCTATCCCACTTTGCATTCCCAGCAGCAGTGAATGAGAGTTTCTGTCGTTCCACATCCTCACCAGGATTTGGTGTGTTGCCAGTGTTTGGGGTTTTCATCATTTTAATAAGTGTGCAGTGTGACTTTTAAATCCATCTTTTGGGACACCCAGGTGGCTCAGTCGGTTAAGCATCTGACTCTTGATTTCAGCTCATGTCATAATTTCATGGTTCATGAGTTCCAGCCCCAGATCAGTCTCCGTGCTGACATTGTGGAGCCTACTTGGGATTCTCTTTCTCTCTCCCTCATTCTCTGCTCCTCGCCTGTTCGTGCCTGTGTTCTCTCTCTCTCAAAAATAAATAAACTTTAAAAAATCCCTCTTTCAATTCACCTTGTCTTTCAAAATGTATTTTCACTCTTCTCAAACAAAAGCCTTGACTGTTGTCTAGCTTGTGTTCTGGGTTCCCACCAGCCTCTGTCCCAGTTCTGTGCCTTTGCCCATGTTTATTCCCACATAAAAGTCTGCCCCCTTCTGTGTCAAAGCATCTTATGCCCTTCTTTGTGGGATCTTCTTCACTGTACCAGACATTACTTTTTTTTTCTCTTGCTATGAATTTCTCTAAGGATATGGCTCTCAGCCTTCAAGAACTTTAAGTTATACTAATGGCTGGGTCCCATACCCAGAGATCCTCATGTTATTGAGTTGGGTGCATGGGCTTTTAAAAGTCTTCCAAGTGATTCTAAATATGCTACTAACGTTGAAAACAAGCACTAGGCCTTGCAGTCCTCACCGGACAAATTCTTTACTATATACTAAGTACATTATATAATGAAGTTCTCTGGAGGTAGGACTCAGCATTGGTATTTTTTTTAAGTTTACGTATTTATTTTGAGAGAGAGTGTGAGAGAGAGCAAGCAAGTGGGGGAGGGGCAGAGAGAGAGAGGGAGAGAGAATCCCAAGTAGGATCCACACCATCAGCACAGAGCCCTACACAGGGCTCAAACTCACAAACCACGAGATCATGATGCAAATTAAAGTTGGATGCTTAACTGACTGAGCCACCCAGGTGCCCCTCAGCACTAGTAGTGTTAAAAGCCCCCTAGGTGATTCCAGTGGATAGTTAAGGCAGAGAACCACTGGCATTCTACCTTACAATTTGCTTCATATTTTATCTATCCAAGTAGATTGCCAATTAATAAATGGTGTTTCTGCATTTTGATTGCTGATCCCATACCACTCCTCCATCTTTAACACATGCCACAATACTGAACACACCACAGAAAATAGTAAATAAATATGTATGTAGATAAGTACTTCTGGTGGACTGTTTGATTTTTCCCCATATGGGGTCCATGGGTTAGAGGCAAGATCATGTATTTAAATCTCAAATGGGTCACTATCTTCACTCAGATTAAATTCCCATCTCACAGCCAAAGGCTAAATATTTACTCTTGCTGATTTCCCTCCAAATGAATCTGATCCTCTAGAGCAGGAACCAGCTGAACACGTGTAGATGATTTAGTACAGTCTATTAAACCACTGAGGAAAAGAAGAATGTCAGTAAGAGATGAGGCAAAAAGCATTTACATTCATTACTATTTTTTTGTTTTGAGGAATTTGCTGCTGCTTTCTCTGTAATTGTGTTATAATGCCTTCAATACCAACTGCTGACTTAAAAAAAAAAAAGGTAACAGTAAGATAGTTAACAAGACAACAAATGCCACTTGCTGGCTGAGCTGAGTTTCTAGGTTTTTCTTGCCCACTCCAGCCCATCCTGAAAATCCGATTCAGCCTTCTAGAAATTAGTCTGCATTTCTTTCCCAAGTGCAAAGTAGATCAGGAAAAACCCACTGATGGTCAGTCACAGCAAAGCTGCCAAGGGATGAATTCTTCCCCAGATAGTGAGACCACAAATTAGCCCATTGACTCGGTTGTCGGCAGTAGTGTTTGGACTTTGTCTTTCCCAAAATTCACCTTTTTAAAAGTTTCCTGTTCATTATACCAGAGCAGTAAGAAGGGTTATTTTGTGAAAATATATTGTTTTCAAGGATGCAGGTGATATTGAAATGAACTAAGCTCATCAAAATACGGAAGCTGGTTTCTGGTTCAGGAGGTTGACTGAAAACCTGTATTTATTTCTCCTTTCCAGTGTCCCATAGAAATGACAGTAAAGATACCTGAAGAGGGATAAACCCATAATAATATGTGAGACTCATCCTTTCTTTTCCTCTTTCAAAAAAAAAAAAATCTCCTTCAAGAATCCTTTACACATTTCTCTAAAAAGAGTTGATAACATTTCCCAATACCACAACAATGTAGAAATCCACCCTCTCCTTTACCATTTATATGCTCTTCTAGGACCACATTGTTGACCGTATATGTCAGCTATACATTATGAGCTGGCTTGTCATTGATGGGTCAAGCTTTGGAATGTATGTCTGCCATGCCTACAACCCTTTTCAGAGAGATCATCCCTAAAGGGGCCTTGCTGGTACATAATGCCTTAGGGGAATGAAGCAGGGTAGCCAATCAATAAACCTGACTGGAGACACTTTAGGGGGCCAACAGGTGAGCTTTGGCTAAATAGGTCTCTCTCAAGGAGTTCTGAACTTAACGGCATTAGAACGAACCATTCATTTTGGGAACAAAGTGAAATGCACAAAGAGAGAAGGTAAGACACTGAAGTTGTGAATACTCAGAAGCAATAAGGGGCAATAAATAGAAGCCACATAGAAGAGAGAAGGAAAGTAGAGAGAAGGTGGTGGGAAGCAGCAGGAACAGTAAAAGCAAAGATAAAAAGTAAATGAATGAAGCCAACAGAAGCTAGATGGGGCTTCAGCAAATCCTTTTAAAAGAGGACAGCCTTGGTCAGCATGCATCTTAGGCTTTAGCCTTTGATAAAAATGAAAGTCCTATACACCCAAATATCAGTGCAGGAAGAGATAAGGAATCTCGTTCTTGTTTAAGCCACTGCAGTTGAGTTTCCCACTATCGAAAAACGAAAAGTTTCAAGTGACATGTTTTTCCTTTTCATCTTTGTTGTCCTTTGTTTCTTAACTCTGGACTTCTGATGCACAGAATTGAATTCACCTTAAATCTTGGTTAATGGCACACTACCATCATTGGTCCATTCGTAGCCCTGTTTAATTTTATTTCTTGGTAATAAATACCCACAAACTATCACACAATCCAAGAATTCGAACATTAACAATGATTTGATTCTCCCATGTATTCCTCCCCATAGTATGCTCTTGCCTTACTGCCAGAAATAACAAGTTTTTCAAAGTTGGGGTTTATCATTGTCTTGCTTTTCTTATTCATTGTGTGAATGTATGGTTAAACAAAATGTTAATTGTTTTTGAACTTTGCTAAAAGAGTAAAATATTGTATGCAGTCTTCTAAGATTTGCTTTTTTTATTTAACAGTATGTTATAAGATTCATATATACTCTACATGTAGTTATAATTCATTCATTTTCACTGTTGTATAATATTCAATAATTTGTACACTTCCTTGCTTCTGAGTATTTTAGTTGTTTCCAGTTTTTGTTTGTGTGTTTGTTTATTGCTGTTATAAGGTTGCTATAAACATTCTTGTATAGAACTCCTGGTGCATGTTCCTTTGGGTATATACAAAGTATAGTTTCATGCCATAGGGTATGTGAGTGCTCAACTATACAAGATAATGCCAAATTATTTTCCAAAGTAGTGGAACCAATTTGCACTCCTACTTGCAACATACGAAAGATGTTCTTTATCTACACCTTCCCAATACACAGAATGTTAGATTCCTTAAATTTTGCCCATAAAGCAGTTATAAAATGGTATTTCATTGTGGCCTTGTTTTTTTTTTTTAATTCTTTTTACATTTATTTATTTTTGATAGGCAGAGAGACAGAGCACAAGTGGTGGAGGGGCAGAGAGAGAAGGAGACGCAGAATCTGAAGCAGGCTCCAGGCTCTGAGTGGTCAGCACAGAGCCCGACGTGGGGCTGGAACTCACAGACCTCGAGATCATGACCTGAGCCAAAGTCGGACGCTCAACCGACTGAGCTACCCAGGCGCCCCGTGGCCTTGTTTTTTAACAGTGAATATGTATTGCTTGTAAAATCAGGTAGAAACAGTAAACATTTTAGTTCAGACACTCACATCACATACATAGAAACCCCAAACTTACAAGTTCCCCATGTTTCAGTGTTCATAAGAAAAACATTTCCCAGTGATGTTATGAGCTGAATATGGACAGGAGCATAGACCATCTAGAGTTTCCTTTCTAAGCTGCTTACCAAGACAAACATAAATTGAGGGTTTTTTTTTTTTTTTTTTTTCCTGACTTAACTGTAAAGCAGCTCTTCAAGGGGATGGAGCCTATGGCAGTGAGGGAAAGAAAGGCCTGGATTTCAGTCCTAAGATTTCTTTTGAATTCAAAGTCTGATTCCATAAGTTGTATTTATGTGACATCAAGGTAACTATTTTAACTTAAGGGGAAAAAAGTGGGTCTTTGGCATCATGTAGACAAGAGATTCAAGGCGTTGGATTGGATTTTTCGTGTTTAACCAGTCAGTTAACAACATTTATAGAAAGAGTCCCTCTTCTGCCAGACTATGGTGTAGTTACTTTTCTCTTCCAGAGAGGAGCTAAAAATCATTCAGAAGATCAACTGGCAGGTATTATATAAACACCAAATGCAACTAAAACATTCATTTCAAATAGGGCTGTAGTAAAACCAACAAGGCTCAAAGAATTGCAGTACTCTGAAGGAGAAAGCAATACAAAAGCCTCAGAAATACTGATAGTATTAGTGAAATAAATCCACAATATTGAATTTGAGAAAAATACATCCCAAACACCAAAACAATGGTGACACCAACAAAAGAACAACAAAATCTCTATGTCAAAGGAAGCACCCAGTATTAAATAAAATTCCTTTCTGTAACCAGAAGGACTACTGCTTCCCACACGTTCAAACTAAAGTGCTTTTATGCTGCAAAATTATAGTTTATAGTGGCATGTGTGGTTAAGGAAGTAGCAGTGAAAATGTCTACCTATCTGCTGGAAGAAACTAAAGCCATGTGTAATGTAGAAAGGATAAACTATTTCCTGTTATTTTCCTCAGGACATAAAGTCAATTCAACTCAACAAGTATTGACTTCATTTCTATGTAGGAAGCCCTCTCCTTTTTAGTTTGATTTAATTCACATGAGTTTATTGTGCATCTAATGTGGGTCACTGGTGAAGGATGTTAAGTGTTTAATGGCACAGAAGGCTCCGTGGCAGTGGGGGGATTCAAATGGGGGCAAGACCCTATGGGGCTGAAGGGCAGAAAAGACATCAGATGGGAGTTAACATCTGAAAGAGACCTTAAAAGACTGGACTGGTGGAGATAGATGGCTGCAGTGTTCCAAATAGAACAGCACAAGCAAAAGCACAAATATGTAAAATCATTATACTTTGAAGCAAGACCAAATAGTTTAGCATAGCTGTAGAAGAGGAGGAGAAAACATTCAAAAGGATAAGAGGAAGCTGCATTGGTCAGAATTCTTTAATTTTTTTTATTTTTATGTTTAATTTTTTTTAATGTTTTATTTATTTTTGAGACAGATGGAGACAGAGCGTGAGCAGGGGAGGGGCAGAGAGAGAGGGAGACATAGAATTTGAAGCAGGCTCCAGGCTCTGAGCTGTCAGCATAGCGCCCGACATAGGGCTTGAACTCACAAACTGTGAGATCATGACCTGAGCCGAAGTCGGACGCTTAACCCACTGAGCCACCCAGGCGCCCCTGGTCAGAATTCTTTAGATTGAAGGTCACTGCAGCATAAATAAAACCGGACAAACTCAGAAAGACATGCACTGTCCCACATCACTGGAGAGGCCAGGGGATGCTCTGGCTTCAATCAAAGCTAGATCCAGGGACTCCCATCTTGCTCTCTAAATGCCACTTCTTTTCTCTCTGTTGACTTCATTATCATGTTATGCTTGTTAACTCCTGGCAGCTCCAATCTTTTATCATTGTTACTCCTAGCAGTGTCAACACAAAATGAGTTTCTTTTTCTCAAATGTTTAGGCAAAAGCCTCAGAATAGAGACTCATTGTTCCAATTTAAGTTATCTCTGCCTCTCCCAGAACTATTTACTGTGTTTTGGAGGATAAGTCACATGTCCACTTCTAGAGCCAAGAAGAGGGATCAGTGCCAACCAAACCATATGGATTAGGGAGGAGGGAAACCCCAAAGGAAACTTAAAGGCATCTACCAAAAAAGAACTGCCTATTGGGTAGGAAAAATTACAGATGTCCTATCTTGGGGCCATATTTTGGGGGCTCTGAAACCGGTCTGAAGAACATGCACCTGATTCAGCAATGGAGGGCCCCTAAATGTTTTTATGCAGAAAAGCACCAGGATTAGAGCTGTTCCAGAATGAGCTGTTCACAGGATGGAGGGCAAGGAAGAGTTAAGAGTGACTGCAAGTGAGATGAGAGATGAGAGGAGCCAGTGGTAAATGTCTGAAGAAAATAAGGGTATGAACTAGAAATGTGGCCCTGATGTTTGAAAGGCAGTGGATTCAAGAGACATTTTGTAAGTCATACCAATTGGTTATTGGCTTCATTCTTTGGAAGAGAAAATGAGGTATCGAAGATAACTGTTGTTTTCAAACCTAGTCAACTGGAGAAACAGGGGTGTCAGGAGGAGAACTTATCTGGGAATGAATCTAGTTTAGCTTGTCAGTGCTGAGTTTGAGGATAAGTGGTGCTCCCAGTAGAGATTTTATTGGGCATCTGGGAAGCGAAGTCTCAGCAAAATGCAGAAGCAGAACTAAGTCCAAACTTTGGGAAGCACCAAGGTAATCCCAGGAGGCAGAAAGGAGAGAATAGGCAAGAGTATTCATGAAGCAGGGAGTGAGCAGTCTCTCTGGTTTCTTGTGTGGTTTCAGTGGAAGTTTCAGTGGAAGTCTCAGAGTACTGGGGGAGAGGGTTATGAGCTCAGGTGTACAGGGCAGCTGGGAAGATAGGTGATGAAAAGGAAATGGTGCCATCTGGGAGAGAGGCAAAAGGCAGGACTTTCTCCCTGTCCATTTGCTGCAGATTAGAGTCAAAGTCTATTTCCTCCTTCTCTTTTAAATATTGTGGCATCTCACCAAAAGGAGTGAAGCAGGAGGACGTGGATAGCCACCATATCCTTGCAGGGGACCAGGAGGTCTGCGTATGCTACCATGGGGACCATGCACAGCAATGCAGATTCCTCATTCCTACAGTGGGACCGGACCAGCACCAAGTGCATGTGTAGGAACAAGTCTTTAATGAATCTTGCTGTTTTGAAAAGGCTGTTCATCTGTCAGCCTGACCAAAATAAATAGGCAGAAAGAAAAGAAAGCCCTAAAGAAAGCCCTTCTCTTTGGCACCCTGATCATAGCTGAAGCTGACGTTCCACAGAATGTAATGATTTATTCAATCGGAAGATGACTGGCTTCAGGGCAACAGGGGGATTTTCTTCTGTAAGAATTTCTGTCATGGCCTTTTTTGACCCTTCACCCTGGTGATTGAAATTTAAAAGTAAAATGAATGCCTTTGCCATGAGTTATTGAGTTTTCCTACCCTGCACTTAGCATAGCTTGCTGTTTGGGGGGAAATGGGATAAAGGGCTCTGTTCAGTCAAATGTCTGAATTAATGATCTCCCCAAGCATCTTGGATTTAGATGGTGAATTTGAGGATGTAGAGAACATGGGTGTTTTGAATAAGGGGTACGGCTTTACTGGGGCTTGTTAGAGAAAGAGAAGCGTATCAGCAAATTGATGATGAAACTTTAGTGAGGAAGGCATTTGCAGTTGGAAGGGTGATTTTAGGCTATTCCAGGGAACCAGACAACCTCGGTTTCCAAGTCCCCTCTGCTCGTGTCGACCTGGTTTCAGGAAACTAATGCACAGAAACACCAGCCCTGACCTTACCAAACAGGCAGTAGAAAGACAATGAACTGTCTTGGATTTGCCAAAACAAGTGGTGATTTAATTGAAAAAGAATGGATATCAATTAGATCATGGGGCAGACAAGGCCAAAAGGAACGATAAGACAGATCTTTATTTCCCTGAAATTGCTTTAGTGATAGTTTTTATATTTAAACCAAAAATTTCCAAGATCTTTTTTTTCTTAATGATAGTCATCTGAACTACAGGAAAGGCCACATCAGAAAGTCGGAGAGAATGAATGTGTGTTGTAATAATCTGTAGTGGACAAAAACCTATGCACTCAGGACCAGCCTGTGGTTGGCATTATGTTTTTCAAGCTAGAAGTTCTCCATGAAGTCATCAGCATCAGTGACAAGGCAACTTAAAGACAGTGAGGCTAGAAATACAGATGTCCACGGTAAACAGCTGGGACAAACAGGAGAATTCAGAGAACAGTGTCTGATTGGAGCTAGGAACACCTTTTTCTCAGATGGCTGCTTGAACCGCACTGACTACAGCAGCCTCACACTAGAAGGGTAAAGAGAGCTGAGAACTTTCTAAAATTCTTCTATCCACTAAGCATACCCACTGTGTATCAAGTGCCAAGGGACTGTTCATAGAAGCAAGGCATTTAAGAGGTTAACAAGTGAAAAACAAATACATGAATACTTATAGTGTAACACATAATATGGTAAATTTCATAAGCATACAAAAATCTCACAGCAAGCTCTCTGGCAATCTTCAGGACCCACTGAGCTGATGAGTGACTGCCTGGCAAATCAAGATGTGACTCCAGTATCCAACAAACATTAATTCGGCAGTACCTGCTAGGAAGTAAGTTCTACGGGGCAGGGCATTTTGCCTGTTTGGTACACTAGTATTGCTTGCTACAGTAAGGACAAAGACAGCAACAGTAGCAGTTCCTCCTTATTGAGGGCCTGTTATGGCCAGCACTATGGTACAAAGTTTGCAAATATTAGCTCATTTAATCTTTCACCAGCCTTATGAAATAGATATTTCTGAGGCAGTTGCAACTTGGGTTGGAAAATCAGCTTGCCTAAAGTCACACACAGAGAAGCAAAGATGAGAGCTGAGCCAGACATTGAAGAATAGGTAAAAGGGCAGGGAGGGGGCTGAGCAGTAAGAAATATGGAAGAAAAGTATAAGATTAGCTTGATGCGAGTCACGGGGCAAGTCATGGTTTGGCAGCCAAGTCCATATAAGAGAATCATAGGTAACAGAGAATGTTCCTGCTGGAGAGCATCTGGTCTAAGACTTCTCACACTTTAATGTATATACAAATCACGTGTGGATCATTTTAAAATGTAGACTCTGAATTTAGCATTTCCAACAAGCTTCCAGGTGATATGATGCCTCTGGTCTAAGGCTTCAGTTTGAGTAGGAAGAGTCATCCATTGGTCTCAAATGCTGATCTAAGAACCAGGGCTTAACAGTGTATACAGTCCATGGTGAAATGAAAACAGTAAAAGTAATAAACTGAACTTTTTATGTAGTTAATTCTATTCAGTTTTTTCTTGTTATTTATGTTGTTTACTTTATTTGCAACACAATTCTATCAAAATAGACTATATGAATATCAGAATTAATCAGTCATGGACTAAAACTCTGGCAACCCTATGTCAGTCTTCAAATTTTTTTTTTCCAAAACACCTAGGAACCACTGATCGAATCAAAACTCTCATTTTATAGATTCGGTAACTGAGACCTAGAGTAGCAAAGTGCTTTACCAATTAAAAGAAGGTGCAGGCTGAGAGTCTTCTGGCCCTAAAAGGCAAAAGCTAAGGCTACAAAAGTAGGTACATTAAAATATACTGCAGACAGCAATACCTGTCGCATGGAGAAACCTAGATTTAATCATGCAAGCAAAGGCAAGTTGTTGAATATTTGGATAAGGGGAAGTGACATAGTGAAAATTATGACTTAGGGCAACTGATCTGACAACAAAGTATAGCCTAAGTGCCTAGAGGCAAGGAGATGAATTCAGAATCTAATGTCTGATTACCTCAATCTATAAAATAGAATCTAAGATGCCATCAGTTATAAGAAGCACTTATGTACCCCAAAGAAAGAAAAGTTCCTATCAATAAAATTGTAACAAAATGATTTATCATTTTGGAACTTTATTTTATGTGTATTTAATTGCTCTTGTGTACTTATTTGGACATTGTTTTCATTTTTATCATATGTTATTTTTGAGCATTTATAAAAGTAAACTCTGAGCCAAATGGATTGCGCAAGGCCATGGTTCCCGTAACATGTACCAATCCTCCTCAAGGAACTCACAGTATCATAGTATATTTTACATTTTTAAGGGAAGCACAGTGATACTTCGACATCTGTTAGACATGGTACCAACTATGAGCTGAAGATTATTGGCAATTTTAATATTAGCTCAGGCTACATCCCTTTTGATGACATTGTATTTTGTGAAGATGGGTTATTGGCAATCGCTGTGAGAAAAAAGCAAGTACTAAACTTTCAGTTATGGAATATATTAGTCATGGGGATGTAATGTACAGCATGGTAACTATAGTTAATAATACTGTATTGCATATTTGAAAGTTTTCTAAGAGAGTAGATCTTAAAAGTCCTCACCACAAGGAAAAAATATATAACTATGGTGATGGATACTAACTAGGCTTATTGTGGTGATCATTTTACAATATATATAAATATCAAATCATTATGCTGTGCACCTGAGAATAATATAATGTATGTCAATTATACTTACTTAAAAAAAAGCACATAATGCAAAAATAATGTGGAACAGGAAATGAGGGTGGCAGTGTCGAATCTAATTCCAAGGATTTAGAGTTGTGCAGTACCCAAAAGCATTACCCCATTAGAAGGTAATTCCAGTTATTTAGGAAGGAAAAAATATATATTTTTAAATTTTCAAATGGCTACTAAATTGTTGGACCTAAGTAATTAATAATTGGAACTATTGGCCTTGGCATGCTGTGAACAAGTACTGAGACCCTAGTAAGGCTGAAACCAAGAAAATTTGTGAATCTCTGGGTTAGGATGTTCGTAAAACTTCTTCACATTCATAGTGCAACTCTTCCGGATCGCTCTGATTCAGAGTAGTCTGCACCCATGTTTTATCTACACATTATTAGCCTCTGTGCCAGTAGATGCATTGGTGATGCATCATCTTCTAAAAAGTGCTCCACTCGAGTCTCTGCAAGTTTTTTCAAGCCCTATTCATTCTCAAAATGTTGTTTCTGGAAGACATCTTAGGATGTTTAATAGAAGTATTTAGATAATAATCGGGACTCATATTCCTTCCTTAAACAATCTGTTAGGAGCCAGCAGTTGAGAACAGTGAGTTCCATTCATACCATCAGGAAAAATATGTCAGACTGAGCTAGCAAGTCAAGGACAAACATACCACAACTGCTATCTGGCCAATAGCAATTGTTAGTTGCCAGTGTGTAAAACCTATTTCACTTGCAAATATGTTACAATGTGAAAAAAGATAGATGTATCAAGAAACCAACAAAATGTATTGATATCTATCTCACATTGCTACGGGAGTTGAGGTAATAATGTGAAAAGATGATTTATAAACCATAAAGCACCACCGGTAGAATTTTGATGAGGCACCAGGTGATAGGACTTGGACACGGGTATTGAAAGCGGCTGTAGAA
Organism: Panthera leo; assembly: GCF_018350215.1. Lineage (NCBI taxonomy): Eukaryota > Metazoa > Chordata > Mammalia > Carnivora > Felidae > Panthera > Panthera leo. The sequence continues at coordinate 168,491,651 of NC_056679.1, forward strand.
AAAGGGCTACGAGGTTGAGGCACTGAAATAGAATCAATGGGATTTAAAAATCAGAACACAAAGTGGCTTGTTGAGCAAGTCTCAACTCAAGAAGACTGGCCTATAAGTGCTTGGTGAGGTACGATGAGAAATGTATAGGCAATCTGTTGGTCCTTTTTATTATATCCCCTTCCACAGTTAGGGCCATAGACTCAAGTTATATGCTTCTGATCCTGATGTTTATTCAATGGTAAAATCTAGAGTCCTTGGTAAAATTATGATGGAAGGGAAGAAAGCGTTCTAGATACTTTTAGTAAATTGTTTATATATTTCACTTTTGAAAAGCAGTTTAATTTGTAGTTAAGTTATAAATTCACTCATTTTGGTAGAAGCAGACCTGAATTACAAGTGCCAACTATACTTTAAAAAAAAAATTTTTTTTTAATGTTTTTAAATTTATTTTTGAGACAGAAACAGAGCATGAGCAGGGGAGGGGCAGAGAGAGAGGGAGGCACAGAATCCGAAGCAGGCTCCAGCCTCAGAGCTTTCAGCACAGAGCCCCACGTGGGGCTCAAACTCATGAGCTGTGAGATCATGATCTGAGCTGAAGTCGGTTGCTCAACTGACTAATCCACCCAGGCGACTTCCCCCCCCTTTTTTTTTTAATTTTTTAAAATGTTTTTTTTTTTTAATTTATTTTTGAGACAGAGAGAGACAGAGCATGAGCAGGGGAGGGCAGAGAGAGCCGAGGATACCTTTTTTTAGTGGTATGATCTTGGACCTCCAAGCCTCCAGTTTCCCTATCTCATAAAAAAAGAATAATTATAATAGCAATCCATAGGGTTGTAATGGGATCGAATGAGATAAAGCATGCATCACAGTGCTTGGCTTACATTTAGTATTTAAATGTCAAAAAGACAAAGATATTTTAGTTCTTTTGCCAATTAATAAACAGATGCAAATGTGTATCATATGTAAGGTCTTTCTGTTGATTCCATCTTCACCAGTTTGCTATAGTCTATGCTGCTGTCATGTTTTGTTTTTTTTTTTTTTTTTTCCAACTCAGAGTCCTTCTAACTGGAAATCTTGTTTCCACTCTTGACCCACTGGAATCTGTTCTCCACCCTCATTTCTAAATGTTCTTCCAATTCTGTCACCACTCAGTTTAAAATCCTTCCAACGGTTTCCAACTTCACTGAGAATAAAACTCAAATTCAGTACCTAGATTTTCCAAGTCTGATGTTCCACTTCACCTCCTAACCATATCACTTCTCTCCAACCATGTTGATCTGCCTTCTGTTCCCTCACCACACCAAGCCTATTCCTACTGTAGGGACTTGTATGTTCCCTGTGCATAGCACTTTTCACTCTGTGATATTTTTCTTGTTCATCAGTTTATTTAACAGCCATGTTTTCTCCATCTACCCCCAGCCCCATCCTTCAGAATGTACACTCCATGACAGAAGACATTGTCTTGTCCTTTGCTATATATCCAGTGCCTAAAGCACTATCTGGCACGTACCAAGTATTCTATAAATAATTGTTTAATCATAAATGAACACATATAAATTAAACATCTGCATATACCATTGTATATATTTACCCTTTTTTATATACATTTCTTAAGAGAATATTCTATAAGCAGTAAATAACAGCATGGATTACAATTTATATCTGGTAGTGAAAGATTGAAAGGGTCCTGCCCAGGTACTGACAGACTGAATTTACACAAAGCCAAGGAAATGATGTCTTATTGTCATTTCCTTTTGTTTTAAAAGTGTTCAGTAACCAAGAGCTCACTGTAGTGTTTTTCCTTTTATATCTAGGAGGCCTTCTGGTTCTAGTTCCTGAAAGATTTCCTTGTCAGTTTATTTGAGCAAACAATATATTGCAAAGATTGACTTTCTATAGCAATTTGAATCCCTTATAGTTACTTGATTCTTCTAGTATTCAACAAATAAGCTATTCTAAGATACCAGACTAGAGTGTGCTCTGAATAGCCATCAAATGGAGGAGACGTTTGTCTCTCTATGTATCTATACATGTATGGGAATCAATCTCTCTCTCTCTCTCTCTCTCTCTCTTTCATTTCCTCTATTTGTTGTTGGTAGAGAAATTTTCAATTTACAATAGAAATGTATGTCTTTGAATTCTTTACTCACAAAGCTGGCAAAAACTGTGAGCCAAAGACATTCATTCCAGTATAAAGAACCAGTCTCTTTTAAGTACTCAGCAGTAACAGCTTATAAATCTGTCTGCATAATCGTAGTTATTCAAGGAAAATCTGTAACTTAATTACTGGGAAAGTACAGCAGAAGGAAATGGTCCTCAAACTCTGAATCAGTGTAAAAAGATTATGTTTGATTTATTTAAATTAAAATGTTTATTGGGGCGCCTGGATGGCTCAGTCGGTTCAGAGTCTGACTTGAGCTCAGGTCATGGTCTCATGGTTTGTGAGTTTGAGCCCCATGTCGGGCTCTGTGTTGACAGCTCAAAGCCTGGAGCCTGCTTCAGATTCTATGTCTCCCTCTCTCTCAACCCCTCCCCAACTCACACTCTGTCTCTCTCTCAAAAATAAATAAACATTAAAAAAAAATTTAATAAATTCAGTTGTTTATTGAACAACTACTATTACTAGTGGTAATAAGACTAGACACAGGAAATTACTCAGCAAATATTGGCTTTCCCCTCAGTTTCTTGGTTCCTCCTATGATTCTGGGGACTTGTCTTCAAAGGTACTGTAACTCAACTCAGACATATACTGAGGCTGGTAAAGGTGGGGGCAGCAGCCCAATTGGACAGTGTGCTGTGCCCAGCATTGGACAGGACATTTCATATACATAAAATCTCATTTTCATCCTTGTAGGTAGGTATTTTATTCCTATTTACCAAAATAGGAGATGGAGTCACTGAGAGATTAAGTAGATTGCCCTATAAGATGTGGTAGACACAGAATGCCAGTTAAATTCTGGTCACTCATAGCTATATTCATTTCACTCAAAACACTTTATTGATCACCTTGAACTCCTGAAGCTGAGGATTCAAACAAACAGGACATGCTCCAAATGCTCAAAGAGCTTTTACCTAATATGGGATGAAACATACAAAACAAGTAACTTTTAAAAAGTGAAAATATTATAACAGAGGTATGCTTGGTAGGACAAAAGAGAAGAAATGTATGACTTTGCAAGTGTTACGTGACGGTGAGCAATAGTGAAGACTTCCCCAGGATGTGATAACAGATGAGTCTTGAAAAAATACAGAAGCACCCATGGGGCAATGTACAAGAGGAGGAGAATGAGGAGATGAGGCATTATGGGAGTGAGAGGGGAGGAAGACAGTCTGGGTGTTGGGAACTGCAAATGCTAGGTCTGGAGGGCTTTAGGGGACAGCAGGTCTTCCCATTTGGTCTGGAATGTGAGTGTGTGATGGCCGTGGCAGAAGATGAGCCTGAAGAAGGGAGTAAACGTGTGGCAGGAGCGGCTTGTGTCAAGATAAGGAGTTCAGACCTTACCTTTAGGCAATGGGGGCCCAATGAAAGATACCATTCTCAGAATGGTATCACCTGAAGGTCCCCTATCAGTGGTATGGAAAAAAGACTAGAAAGAAACCTATTCAAGGAGGCAGGGAGACCTGCTGTCTTGGCAAGAGAGACTAAGGTTTTGAATCAAAGTCTCAGTAATGCACCTATCTGGGCACTTTCCACTGTCCCATTTAGCTTGGTGTGCTCTTTGAGGAATCTTTGACCCCTTGACAATGTTAACCAACTTCAAGGACAGGAGACCCTATTCATAGTCAGTGTCTGGCACTCACTAGTCTATTCAGTCCTCCAGTTGGATTTTATGTAGGTTGTTGTCCCAGTGATGTTGACCTCACAAGGTCCTGAAATTAGCCCATTAGTCACTCCTTGCTTTGAGCTAAGGAGACTCCTATTAAAGTACCTCAGACTCCCTGGGAGGAACGCAGCATTGCCAGCCATTAGTGCCCTGCCTTTAATTGCTTCACCACATTAATTGGGTGTCTCCCCAGCAGGGCCCTAATCAAAGGGGGGCATAAGAGGTAAATGTTGATAAAGTGATGGACTAAATGAGATTCAAAGCGTTTGGCACAACTGGGGAGAAAGAACTGTGCTCAGCAAACTGGGCAGAAGTGAAGCATCAAATACATGGAAGGAAAAAGTCAAGAAAGGAGGAGCAAAGAGCTTTAAATATGAAGGAGGCCAGATGGGCTCATCAGGAAAGGAACCCACTTAGGATACCCCTTTCACCATCTATGACAGGTCATCTGTCCTAAAGAGAGACCATCACCTGAGATGGGAATGTAGACTAATCAATGTCGTTCTTTCCTTCATTTCATCCAGCTCTTACAATGTGCAGAGCAGAGTACTGAATGCTTTCTACACATTTTCTCACCCAGGCTTTACTACCATGCAATGAGCTAGGCTTACTGTTTACAAGTTTCCCAGGAGGAGACTGAGGCTCAGAGAGCTTAAGTAATTGCCCACAGTCATTCAGCTGAGTAGCAGAGTCAGAATTTGAGTCTCGATGTATCTGGTTCCCAAGTCTTAACTGGTAACTCACCTGCCTCACCAATCCAGCAATCACTACCTTGACTCTACTGAACGGTGTGGGTTCAGCCTATAGAGGTAGCCTGGCCTTTAGGAGTCATTGCATGCATTTTAAAAGATTCCAGCCCCAAACCAGCTCCCATTTACATCAAATTTAGACACTTTACTATATCCTTACCATAGCACAGAGCTACACTCCATGGCTTATCAGAAAACTCATCCCTGCAGTTTGAGTACTAACAGAAGAGTTTACATCCCCCCCAAAACTGCTGGATTCTTGCAGCAGTAAGTCATAGAGTTGGTATTACAACCCAGGTCTGTGTGACCTTAAAGCAAAGGCATGTCCACTTTATGGCTCTCTCAGGAGATGATGCTTGCACTGAACTTGAAGCATGGGTCATAGAGGTAAAGAGGAAAAGCTGCAGGCAGAGGCAATACCATAGGCAAAGGTGTGTAGGCATGATGCAGCAAAAAATGCTTGGAGAATGGTGAGGAGCTTAAGGTGCTTGTGGGGTGGGAGAAGACAGACAGACAGCATGAGATGAGAATGGAAAGGCCATTTGGGATGACATTGGGAAGGTGATGACCTGGGAAACACCCAGTGGAGAAGAATGCCCTTGTCAGTGAGATGATGCAAAAGCATCTGATAAATATTGAGAGGACAAAGACTATAGTGGAGTTGGCTGGTTATTACTAAGTTGTAGTGAAGCCTTACAGAGGGATGATTAGAAATCCTAGTAAGAGCTGTTAACAAACAGTTAAAAGCTAAATGTGAGAGCTTACCTGACAGTTTACAAAAAAAACCCTTATCTCCTGCTGTGTAGGAGAGCAATCACAGCTGAGGAGCAAAATCAACATCTGATAATTGAGGTTGCTGAACTCTAGTGATATTTAAATGCTCAAAGTAGGTCTTGTGTACAAGGGTAAGGGCTGAGGTTGGGAAAACCTGGGACCCTGAAACATGAAATGGAAACAACCAGAGTGAGTGTTTCTGTGGATCTTAACTCTCTACAGTCCCCTGAAATCTCAGAGTTTGAAAATGTGGCCTACCTCTCCGGAGGAAGAGTTCCCAAGAGGAAATATTCTGCTGAGCTCTCTTCCTCATTAAACAATGGATAACACCCTCAGGAGCTCATCCCACCTTCTCTTCAGGCTGCCAGACTAATTAATAGGATTAAATCCCCACATAACTTTGCTGGAAACATATTGGGCCTGAGAGAAGGAGGAAAAGAGATTTCTGTTAAAGAAGTTGGAAGAATTAAGCAGTATGTATACACATGGACTGGGGGAATAATCCTGGGATTGAATTTTGAGGGTGCTTGATCAAAGGGTCAGAGCATAAAACTGGATAAGTAAAAAGTCAGCAACTGGTGATGCTTTCTCAGGACATAGGATTTACCACCCTGCATTGGACCCAAGGGGATGAGACAAACTTTCAACTTGGGTGACTCTTAGAAGTCTGGAAAAAATGATGTCTTGTGCTGGACAATGGGAATGCCTGAACTTCCCTGTATATGGTAGAAGATGGAATATAAAGGCTGCAGAAAGTCGGATGCTGGAATAGATACATTATGTGAAACCAGAAGACATTCTGCAGGATAACATTCCATGGAGGGCCCCAGAGGATACACCATTCACCAAGGCTTTCAGGAAAGTTTTGGTGAGAGGGACACCAGCAGCACTCAAAGTTTCAGTGGTGGCTACCTATGCAGACCAGGGATCATGGTAAGATAGCTGGTCACAGAGCTGGACTCATGATGAGAAATGAAGTAAAGAAGACCAAGCAGTGATGATCAGCTACTAAAAGCCAGCAGGCCACAATAATCATAACAACCAATAAGGAGAGTGGAACAGCCAAGGATGCTTGACTTCAGGGAGTTGTGGAAAATTAATAGAGCAAAAATTGGCCAGTTTTGCCTAATATCTATAATCAGAAGCAAGACCAGAGGGCACAAATAAGCTGCATGAGCAAGTAGTCTACCCTTCCACCACAGCTGCCCCAGAACCACTGTCCCAGATAACATCTATGACTATATGTGGGGCCCCTTATAACCAGCTGTAGGTGGAGGAAAATGTCTAGGTTTGGTTCTGCATATGGATCAGCTTAGTATGTGGGTCAAAAATGGATTGCAGCTGTATAGCCACATTCAGGGATGGCCTTGAAATACGGTGGAAAGGGAAAATCTTCCCAATGAGCAGGTGATATGCCTCATCATTTACTTTGTGTGCAAGAACAAGTTGCCCAAGGCAAGACTATAGGTTCTTGGGCAGTGACCAATAGCCTAACAAGATGGCCAGGGGCCTAGAAGAAAAAACACTAGAAGATCAGACATAAGGAGTTCTGGGGTAAAAGCAAATCGATAGCGTATGGTAGTGGGTACAAAGTATGAAGATTTTCACACATTAATACCCAGGAGAAAGCACGCACTATGGAGGAGACCATGAGCAACTAAACAGAAAAAATGACAGTTGGCATTCACCAGCTTTCATCACTGCCACCTCAGAACTGGAATGATGGGTACAAAATGAGAGTGGCCCAGTGGCAGAGATAGAGACTGCACATGAATCTAACAACATGTATTATCATTTGCTAACCGCCACTGCCTCTGAATGTCCAACCCGTGAGCAGAAGAGAACAATCAATGTTGATCCCCCAATTTGGCACTATTATTTCAGCAAACTGACTATCTTCTTGGTAGCAAGTGAACTACATTGAACCCCTTTCACTTTAAAATGTTCTCCCTCACAGGAGTAGATACTTATTCTGGATATGAGTTTACCTTTCCTTTCCATAGATCCTCAGGCAGGATCACTCTCTGGGGGCTTACAGGATGCTTGATCCATAGGATGTAGTCCACATAACATAGCATCCAATCAGGGAAACCACTGCTCAGCAAAGTATTTACTGTTTGCAATACATATTGCACCTTCCAGAATCTGCCACCCTCATAGAGTACTAGAAGAACCTATTGAAGACACATCTGAACTAACATTCTTAAATGCAGTACTCTGCAAGGATGGGGTGCCATCAGAGACCTCTAAATAGCCTCAGTAGGAAGAATACATGGATCTGGGAACCAAGAGTAGAAATAGAAATGGCCTCACTTACCATCATTCTCAATGACCCACTTGAGATCTCTGTGTTTTTCATTCCTTCAGCTCTGGACTCTGCAAGGTTGGGAGTCATGGTCACCAAAGGGGTGCATTCTTGTGAAGGAACAGAATAAGGATCCCCATGAACTCTAAGCTATGACTGCTGCCAGATCGCTATGGACTCTTTGTGTCCAAGTACTGGCAGATAAGACATGGAGCCACCATCTTGTCAGAAATAACTTAACCCAACCAGCAGGAAGAGGTAGGGCTGCTATGACAAAATGAGGGCAGAAAAGAAGATGTATGGAACCAAGGTGGTTTTCTTAGGTGTTTCTTGATACTTTCTTGCCTAATGGTAACTGTGAATGTACATGTGCAGCAGCCACAGCCTGAGAAGGTTATGATTTCTAAGAGATCAGACCCCTCGGGAATGAGTTTTTGAGTTATGCCACTAGGTAAGCCAACAAGACTGGAAGAAGACAGCTTAGTATGGGAGGAAGCAAGGGGAGGCTTGAGATCAATGGTAGAAACAGGGGTTGTAACTTACCCTTGTAGGATAACTCCCTCTTCTAAGTTTCCCTTAAGAATAGAGGCACATGAAGACCATGGAAAGCATGAATGGAGAAGTGAATCTGGGCAGTATATGGTATAGACTGTGACAATCACGGATATGCTGTCCAGATCTCCAAATTGCTGTATGAAACATAACTAATTGATGAATTTTGTTTTCTACCATGGAAACACTGAGACCATACTTTGCACAGACTGCCCCTAATGACTGACTGAACACTGCAGGGTCATAGAACCAGCCCACTTCTGCTCAACACAGGATCCCTCTAACAGGAAACTTTTGCTCAGTGATGTCTCATCATCATCAAAGATGAGATTTTTCTTAGAGTTACACTGTGGTCTGTGGCTTTTCCCATCCAACCCTTCCTTCCTTCTCTCCTTTCACAGGTATCAGACCTGCAATGATCAGTAAGACCAGTATGACCAGTCTTACCTGAAAGACCAGTAAGATTGGGGGTTGAAGGTGACTAGAAAAGAAAGCAGAACTGAAAGGAGCTCTTCTTGGATTAGACAGGCTTAGCTTCATAAGCTCAGGAGAAGTCAAAGAAGAGGGAAAGACTGAAGGTACCCCAGAAATGGGATAGAATTAAAGATATGAGGAACAGAATGGGGATGAGGGCAAGGGAAGGGGTAGGAAGTTTAGCAACTGCCTTAGAGTCTATTTTTTCTAATGTTACAGGACTGAAGATCATCTACTGAGAGAAAGAATGGGGAGTGAGGGATAGTGGAGGCCAAGAGGGGGGACTGAGTGAAATAGCCCCCAATGATGAATGAACATGAGAACTTTCTGGGACATGTGGAAGGCTGAGGGGAGGGGCCTCTGCTGAAGCTGGAACCATACATGTGTAAAATCAGCAGTGGGATTTTCTTCAACATCCCCGGGTGTCCCTGTGTGGAACTGGAGGTATCAGACAACATGAGAAGGATACGGGGTGGGAGAGTAGCAGGCTCTGACAGGGACTCTGAAGTGGAACAATGGTGAGCAAGAGGAGAGTCTTGGTAACTTATTTAAAACAGTGATTTACCAAAATCCAGATTTGGAGGAAGGAGACCTACTCCCACTTGATGGAAAAATAAACTAACTACCTTTACTACTGCATCTTGCCTCACTGTACCACATGAAAGTATTTTTTACCCACAGATGAAGTCCTGGAGGCTCAGAGAGTTTTAAGGAACAGGCCCAAGTTCCCTCAACTTTCGTGTATGGAAAAACTCTTCCAAGGTCTGGAATTGGATGGATAAATCTCATCTAAATATTATTTTATACTTACTTTTAAGATTGTGTACTTATTTGAGATTTTATACTTACTCTTAGGAGTATTCAAGAAGGGTGGCTATGACTTACTTGGTTAGAATCCTAAGTCATTAAATATATTAGTAGTAACTACATTCACTTTTTTTTTTAATTTTTAAAGTGTTTATTTAAAAATAAATATAGAGAAACAGAGACAGACAACGTGTGAACAGGGGAGGAGTAGAGAGAGAGGGAGACACAGAATCCAAAGCAGGCTCTGAGCTGTCAGCACAGAGCCTGATGTGGGGCTCAACCTCACAAACCGTGAGATCATGACCTGAGCCTAAGTCGGACATTCAACCGACTGAGCCACCCAGGCGCCCCTAACTACATTCACTTTTTAAGGACTGATGAACAAGTATTTGGGCTGAATTCAATTTTCTTCTTCTCTTTTTACAAACATTGGGGATATTTTACATATAAATAAAAAATGATTTTTACCAAGCATGTGGAAAGAGTTTTATAGCTGGGTATGCCAATCTTTGCTATGTGTGGGATGAGACCCCATATTTTTATGGTGTGATTGACAATCTATGTGGATTTCAAATTTCTTAATCTGCACTTTTTAAGTGAGTTTATGGTTTTGGCTGGTGTTGTCATTGTATGTTAACTGTGACACATCATAGATAGTAGCTAGGTCAAGGAGATTTTTCTTAAAAGAGAACAGAAATAATTGCCCTGGCTGTGTTCAAAATGGGCTCTGACAAGAATTTTAAGAAGTTTCACAAATGAGATTGCTCTTGGAAACTTGTTTACTCATTATGAGAACTCTCATCCATTATCAGATAAAGATAATTTGAGTCAAGTAAGGGTGAAGTTCAAAATGAAAGCAATAAAGGATTTATTTCCAAATCTGGTGATGACTATGTTCCCATAAGCATTCTAGTGAATTTAGATTTATGCACATATGTGACTCTGCAACATGCCTTAAAATTATGGTGGATTCCCTGTGGTGCCATTTTCGCCAGCTGGCCCCGTGCAAATGTGAGACTGGACTATTAACCATACAACATTACAGACAAATATGAGAAGCATGGTCCGGGCTGTCATTCTTTTTTTATTTTTTTAAGAAACTAACTAGAAGAAATGTGAAAAGATTCATTATACCCAAAAGAGGCAATGGAATTGCTTTCCTCATGTTTTTCCTATTGGAGCTGAAAGAAAAAGTTTGCCAAATTATGTGTAATGAATAAGCACTTCTTGGAGGAGAAATATTATTAAAATACTATTTTAAAAATCCAAAATGAATCAAATCTGCCAAAATGTTTGTGAATTGTTAAAAGAAAAAGTAGTTCAATGACAGTGCCAGGAAGAATTTGTGTGGCAGGTTGTGGACCACTGTTAATGAGGTAAGACCCTCACATATGTGATACACAATTTACAGTGGGTTTATATGTCCGTTTGTTCTGTAAGTGGACAGTTCAGAGCTCAGGATACATCTTGCTAAAGAAAAAGACTGCCACAGAACCACTGTGGGCCGGATTCATATCCTAATAGGAGTTTTAGATACCTAAGCCTTCAGATACCTAATCCCACAAGGCTGCCCATTTTCTAAGTGAGAGTGGAGGCCCAGAGGTAACCTGCATGGAGCTACCGTCAGGACCAGCAGTATCAATCTGGGCTGTGTGTCCTGTGAGAGGGCCATGACACTTGAGAGGAAAGACCTGAAGCTCAGAGAGATTCTACGCCATTCTTAGTCTAGGGAACTGCTGAAATAAAGATTGCCACTTCCATATGCAAATCTTTCTCTGTGGCCTAGCCGGCTTCCAACTGTGGTGTGGCAGCTCTGACCTCCGCAGCCTCCATTCCAGAAAAGCTGAAGCTGTTTCTTGCCCAGGCTGGAACCTGATTCCCCAGCAGCGTGCCCAGGGGTAGAAATAGTATTTGTGAGTTCTAAAATACACAGAACTGCAAAGACTGATCAGAAACAGAACCCAAGCCAGCTTAGTTTAGTCCCCAGGGGGAGAGATAATCAGGACTTGGAGCAGTGGGACCAAAACTGACAGTAAGAAAGCTCTACAAAGAGATGGGAAATGGAAGGGGAGTAAATTTCTAAGCCAGAAAGGTTTGCAGCAGCAGCCTGGTAATTATGGGTGGACACACAGGAAAAGGATAACCAAACTGAGAAAAAGTTGTTTCTTCTTTTCTTTTTTCTTTTCTTTTCTTTCTTTCCTTCCTTCCTTCCTATAAACTCTTGGGGTGGTTTTTAAGTATATCCACAATTTTGTTCTTTCTCCTCTGATCAACTGGTAAAATCTGAGGAGCCTCTCTTGAATCTGAGTGGACCTTTTGGCTACCCACACAAACAGAATTCAGTGGAAGTAACATTGCGTCACTTCCAAGGCTTGATTAGAAAAGCCCATACAGCTTATGCTGGTGTCTCTTGGGATATTTGCTCTGCTCACTTTGGGAGGCTTTGGCCACCTTGTAAGAATTCTGCTACCCTCATGCTACCTGACACCACATGGAGAGACCACAGAAAGAGAAAGATCCCCAAGGAGTCCAAACTGTTCTAGCTCCAGCTGTTAGAGTTTTCCTAGTCCAGGCATTAGTTTTGTGAGTGAAAAAACCTTCACAATGACCCCAGGCTCAACCACCTTTCCACTGCAACCATGTGAGAGACCCCAAGTGAAAACTGCCTGAGTCCTGTGGACTCCCATATTTGAATGCAAAATAAAGAATTGCTATTGTTTTGAGTCAGACTGAGTTACCTAGCAGTCGATAACCTGAACAGACTATCTATAAAAGAAGCAGTTACTTTTTCTTTCTCAAAAGGACAAATATCCTGGAGGTCTGGAGTCTTCTTTGCTCAGAAAAGTTTAAGAAGTTTTAGTTTTCAAAAGCCTGCCCCCTCCGTTTTTAACAGCAGGATTATTATATAGAGAGGAGAACTCTGTTGATTGAGCAAGAGAGAACCTAGCTGTTAGAATGGATGCCCTGCGGAGACTAGAAAAAGTGGAGGGTAGATGGTGCCTGGTGGTTGACATTTATGCCAGTGGCTAACTTGGGTGCAGAGGTAGAGGTTGTCATGATTAGCAGAAAACCACGTAAACACTGAGGATCTTAGTGCAGCTATGATGAGCATACCACCAGATTCTCCTCTCCACGTTTCCTGAACAGCATAAACTGCCTGGAATTCTTACATAATGCTAGATGGAGGAGGGCCTCCTAAACATGACTGATACTGAATTTCCCATCATGTGATATGATTTTGAAATCTTAAGGAAAAAAAAATCCTTTCTTAAAAAAAAAATTTTTTTTAATGTTTATTTTTGAGAGACAGAGTGTGCGCGGGGGAGGGGTAGAGAAAGAGGGAGACACAGAATCCGAAGCGGGCTGCAGGCTCTGAGCTGTCAGCACAGAACCCAACATGGGGCTCGAACCCACAGACTGTGAGCGTGACCTGAGCTCAAGTCAGACGCTTAACCGACTGAACCACCCAGGTGCCCCCCCCAAATCCTTTCTTGTCCCGAAGATTTGTTAAAGCAACCCCACCCAGATATAGACACACATTTGTAAATGACAGAGATTCCCTTCACCATCCCAGAGAGTTTGTTATCCTTGCAAGAGAATTTGCTATTAATAAATTAAATTAATGTCTCATTGAGGAGAATTTTAAGCATCTAAAAAAAAAATGAAAACTTAAGAATAAGTCAGGGAAAGATAGTTATCTGGGGCTTTGGAAGATCCATTAAGCCACCCTTGCTCCTGAGGATCCCTGTTCCTCCATTTCTGAAATGACAAAATCTTTCAAAACTCCAAGATGTTTTGAGCTTTTAAATCTCCAAGGTGATATTTGTTTGCATATTTGCAGAGATATCAAATGTGAAGTTTGTTTGACACAAAATGCCCAGCCACACATAGCTGTTGCGATGAATCATATCCTCTGTACACCGGAGAAGATATCTCAAACTGTTCCCATTTGATTTCCAGATAGCCTTTAAAATAACCAAGTGAGATTAGTCATTTAGATTTAGAGACCCGAAACTGATTGTTGGAAGCGTTTAAACCTTAATGTTGCCTCCTCTTCCTTCCTGGTTCCCCCTAAAATATCCAGTCATTTGTCTTTGTCCCTGAAATAAAATTAGATCCACTAAGGTCTCTTCTCAATATTTTTTTCTGTCTTAGCCATGTGTTACAATTGATCAGAGTAATTAACAGCGATCCCATCTAGGTGGGAAGGTATTTTGATAACCTGACTACTGATCTGAATTCCAACTCCATGAAGGAGACTTGGCAGAATGTTGTTAGGGTGTTCAAATATATATGCACTGTTCAGAATCAAAGAGGGAAAACATGAAATTCTGATAAAGGTGGCCCAAGATGAAGGCACTGAACTCCTGTTCCTGAGAACTGCTGAGGAGCTCTTTTCTAGGTAAGGTGTGCCCTTGCATGCAGACAGGACATAAAGGTATCAAAGGAACAAATAAACAAACAATGTGTTCTCAGAACCACCCAGCCTGATTACCTCAAAGAAGAAGTAGAAATAGATCAAATCAAAGCATTTTTTAAAAGATGCTGGGGTGACTTTTTAAAGATAAGCATCCTAAATGCCAGATGGCTAATGAAGGTCAGGCAGGCAACCTCTGTAATTTGTCATTATGTGTTTAGTCATGTGCCTTTATTAGGAAATGATGGATAACTTTCTCCTTCGCAACTGTTAGGGAGTATTTCTTCTCTAATATGTAAAAAATTAAAAATACGACCGCCAAAATGTAGCATGAAAGCAATTTAAAGTTGTTGTTGTTTTCTTGTAGAGTTAAGAGGGCAAATGAACCTCACAATAGCCACGTTTATGCAGCCAAATGAGATTAATTGTTTGCTTACACCTGGAGGAGGCTTAGTGAATCTGAATCACATTTTTGCTAACTTTTGATTTCAAGAACCAAAGTTGAAGAGGATGAAGCTGAAGCAAACACTGTTAAAATGGCTTTTGCAGTACAGTTTTTGGAGACTAGAGGGCATAATTGTTTTAGCTGATCCAGGACGATGAGAAGCAAAATCTATTAATGTTTATTACACAGTGACCTAGAGGTTTTAAAATTTGGATCATGAATGCGAGCTTGTTTTTCATTCCAAATCCAAATCACTGTCCAGTGGAAGGAGCAGCAGAATAACATGTGCATTTTCTGTGGCTGTTGTGGATGTTTTTGTGGAGGCCCTGGGCTTGTGAGTAAAAATAGAGCACACTTCAATGGGTCTGTTGCTTTAACATATTTTCTTGTCTGAGATCTATTAAGCTGTACACTAGGTCTTCACTTGGGCTTTTCCTCCCCAAAATAGCAGCTCTCCTCTCCCCCCAAAAAGGATGTATGTATGCATGTGCATATGTATGTATTTATACATTGTACTCAAGAAGGATCTCCATAATTAATTGAATATTTTTATAAAATTACAGGGTTGATTCTAGGTAGGGAGATTATCTTTTATGAAAAAAAAATTTTTTTAATGTACGTCTCACAATAAATTTTTGTTTCCAAACAGGTTAGCTAGCTGATGACACTGTTTGGTCCTAATGCTGTTTTTACCTTTATTTGTCCTCTTCTTACTTAGGACTTCCTGGTAAAGACTTCTTCTTTACCATTTTAGCTTCTTTAACATAATCTACTTCTGGTTTCCTCTCCTCACATATTATATGTGACCCCAAGCTCCAGATCACTGTCCTCTGCATTAATTTCTTCTGCTTCTGTTCATGCCAGCACACCCATGTGGATGAACAGTGGAAAAGTGACTTCCACACTTACAAATTCCTGCTTAATTTCACCATGTCTTTGCCTCACAAACCACAATTCTTATTACCACTGTTAAAAAAGCAAAATTCAACTAAGTAAATGTAAAGATCCAGTTGGCTTTACTCAATGATTCATGAATTGGGTGGTATCCCATCTAACAAGGAGAAAGGAGCTCCTAGGAGCTATACAAAATGGAAGGATTTTTTAGAAGCAGAAATAGGGCAGGCCAAAGAGACAGGATTGTTTCAGACATGGCCACTTTCCCTTCGGGGCAAGGGCAAGGGGTCTTATTTTGCAGATTACCTCACCAGCGTTGATCAGGAAATTCCAGGATGATTGGTTTAAAATCCACTCTTGGGAGAAGCTGAAATTCAGTTAGATTAGATATGAGGTCCCACAGGGGCTTAGCAAAAGTGACTCCATTTGGGATCTCTTGTTTCTTTTTAACACCACATTCAAATTTTCCTTGACTGATAGTTGTCTTTCCTCTTTTTCTGCACATTGAAAGCCCTCAAGCAGAATATTTGTCAACTAATGAATACAAGTACTGAAGGAAAGGGTGAGGGCCTTTAATAAGTTTCTAGATAGGGGATACACATCTCACTAGATAAAATGTTAAATACTTTTATTTATTAAAAAAAATTATTTATTATTTCTGAGAGAATGAGCAGGGAAAGAGCAGAGAGGGGGTTGAGGTGGGGATAGAGGATCGAAAGCAGAGAGCCTGATGCAGGGCTTGAACTCATGTACTGTGAGATCATGACCTGAGCCCAAGCTGGATGCTTAACCGACTGAGCCACCCAGATGTCCCTTAAATACTTTTTGAAACAAACTTTTTACCTCCACCTCCAAAGTATATTTCAAATCCGTCTATGGTAAGCAGAATTTTGGTCCCCATGACCTTTCCCCCCTGATTTTACTCTTGTGAATGTTACTTTCCATGGCAGAATGGATTTTGCAGATGTAATTAAAGTTACTAATTAGATGACCTTCAATAAAAAGATTATTCTGGGGGCGCCTGGGTGGCGCAGTCGGTTGAGCATCCGACTTCGGCCAGGTCACGATCTCGCGGTCAGTGAGTTCAAGCCCCACGTCGGGCTCTGGGCTGATGGCTCGGAGCCTGGAGCCTGTTTCCGATTCTGTGTCTCCCTCTCTCTCTGACCCTCCCCCGTTCATGCTCTGTCTCTCTCTGTCCCAAAAATAAATAAAAAACGTTGAAAAAAAAAATTTAAAAGATTATTCTGGATTATCCAGTGTAATCACGTGAGCTCTTAAAAACAGAGCTATTTCTCCAGCTGGTAGTAGAAGATGAAGTCAGATATTTGAAGCATGAGAAGGATTTAATATGCCATTGTTGGCTTAAAGATGAAGGGGCCATATCAAGGAAATGGGAGCCTAGCTCTGTAACCCTCAAGGAACTAAATTCTGCCAACAAACTGAAGGAGTTGGAAAGTCGAATTTTCTTAAAGGCCTCCAGATAAGAGGCCTCCAGTGGAGTTGATACCTTGATTTCAGTCTTGTGAGACCCTGAGTAGAAGACCTAGTTGAGAAATGCTGAGCCAGACTTCAGGACCATGGGACTGTGTAGTCATTATTTACAGCAACAGTAGAAAAGTATTGTATCATTAATTTTTCTTATGTAGGATTGAAAAAGTCTTTACTGTTTAAGCTTTTTCATTTCAGTTCTTCTGTTGTTTATAATTGAAAAGGAAAGTTTATGTCTCCTTCTCAAGCTGTGAAAAATAAGTCCTTAAGTTAGAACTTTTCTGTCTATACCAATGGGCTGTTGAATGTGTTAGCACTTTGATGAAAGAATGCAACTCTCTTTGCATTAGCTGAATGGCTGTCAAAGGCTAGATTCTGTATATTCAGTGTACAGATCCTACTTTCAATCCTTGTAACAACTTTTATGTCCCACAAGGAAATATAAATAATCAAATTGGGGGAAAAAATAGTAACCATCTCTGATGATGAAGAACAAGAAACATTCAAAAAGGAAGCAGGCATGTAAGGAAACAGTTTATTTTTGAATCTGACTCTAATGCAAAATATCCAGGATTTCAGAAGCCAGCTACAGAGCAGAAGTATTTCTATTTTTAAGGCTTATGAATTTCAGGCCACAAACTGAACTGAATAAATAAAAAAAAAATGTTTTAAGTTTATTTTATTTATTGAGAGAAGAAGAGAGAGAGAGTGCATGGGAGTGGCAGAAAGAGAGGGAAAGGGAGAATCCCAAGCAACCTCTGCACTGCCAGCATGGAATCTGATGTGGGGCTCGAACCCATAGACTGTGAGACCATGACCTGAGCTGAAATCAGGAGTCGGACGCTTAATCGACTGTGCCACCCAGACACCCCCAAAATTTAAACTTTATATGGCAGCTTAATTGTTTACTCTTGAGTCCTGTAAAAGAAAAATTGTGCCAGGCCAGTTAAACAGGCAAGGAAAACTTCATTCAAGATTATTGCAAAAAGAGAGAGAGACAATTGCAATAGAGGAGAGAAATTGAACTCTACTGAGGCAAAAGTCAGGAGGATTTCTAAATGCTAGGGTGAGCTAATGGAAAAGTACTGGGGAACTTGAGAAGTTAGTCAATGAAATTAGACCATCTGTATTTACTAAGTGTTGCTTATCAAAGTTAGATCCTATCCTCCACCAAGACTGAGACAGGGTCTCTGTCTTGATGATTCCATTTCAAAAGGATGGCTCCCCTGTTCTCAAGAAAAACATTTCTGGTTGTAGAAAATTTACATTTCAAAGAGAAGGAGAGAGAATTTACAACTGCAAGTTTTCTAAAGTAAAAGCCAGGGGCGCCTGGCTTGCTCAGTCTGCATAGCATGTGACTCTTTATCTCCAGGTTGTGGGTTTGAGCCCAATGTTGAGTGTGGAGATTACTTTAAAAAAATATAAAATCTTAAAAAAAAAAGAAAAGAAAAGAAAAGAAAAGAAAAAAGAAAGTGGCAACCAGACGCCTATAGTCAGAAAGAAGTTTATCTAAAATTTAGTCAAGTTAAAGGGAATGTTAGGGCCATCTTGGTCAGTCCCCATTTTACTTAGCTTTCAGAAAATTTAAACATAGTCTTTTTGAAGTTTTATTGCCCAACTGCTGCAGTCATTCAATCCCCTATCTACCTTCCACCAGTTGTTCCATGGTTCCAGGCACCAAGGGCCAAGGTGGGCTCCTCTGAATATCAATTGTCCACAACCCAGTTTATGGCAGACTGTTCCACTATGCTGGTTAGCACAGCTCCTTGCAAGACCTGTAGTGATCCAATGCTTCTCTGCCATATTTAGGGCATGGGAATTTTACTTATAAATGGTCCATGAGCCAGTCTGCCTAGATAACCAGGATGGTTCTCTCTCTGACACATTCTTCATCTCATCAGACTAACAAGCCTGAATGGGGCAAAAGGGGGTAGAAGAAGTAGAAAGAAAAATAATTAACTTCTCAAACACATTTTCCTGCCACACATCCTAAAAAGTAGGCTGATTCACTCAACAAACATGAAAGCATAAGATGCTAATGTTGTGCATTTATGTGCTAATTAAGGAAGACAAAGAAAATGCATCTTATTAGCCTCAAGTGATTAGAGTCTGAGTTTAACCATCCATCCATATAGTTTATATAGTATTTAAAGACTTGTCTGAATTGGAGCAGTAAATTTAAATACTAAATTTTTTTTCTCAGCACCTATACTAGAAACCATAGTAATCATTCATTTTTAAATATGCTTTTACTATCTTATTCTTAAAGGTTTTTGATTATAGGCTATTGCTAGCTGTATGGGGATTTTCATATTTTAAGTTTTTTTCTTAACCTTTCTGATAATCACTTTCAGTAAAAAAAAAAAAAAAAAAAGAGGGCAGTATATAATGTACCACACAGAATTTATCTATTTGTGTAACTCTGCAAAAACAAAGTTTGGTTTTGCACATAATCTCTGTATATGAGGAGAGGCCTGTGATAAAATCCTTAGAAATCATTTATGTGTTGCATATGGCTCTGGTATTCCTGTCAGGAATAAGCATAATAATAAGTCCATTAAATGATTTCTGAGGAGATTGAACAATAAAATATCAAGAGTCTTTGTTTTTGTTTTTGTTTTTAAGAAAACCTTGCAGTTTTAAATAACATAGCAGATACCAACAAACATTAAGGTTGAACTAACTACTCAATTCATGACGTTGCCATGACAACAGATCTTGAAAACTGAAAGTGAGGGTAAAGATGAATAAAAATTTGGGTTGTGGACCTCATCAAAGAATCAAATCCTTAATTTTTTAAACAAAAAATGTTCGAATGCCTGCCCCAGGTTTCTGTAGCTCCCTGGACAAACAGACCCCCTCCGTAATGGATTTTACTTCTCTCTTTGCCTCCTAAGGGTTTCCTGATGCTGCCACTCCACCCAGCCTCCTGAGTCTTTCTGCTTCCCTTGACTCTTAACTGAAAAGTAGGAAAAAAAATTTTTAATTCCATTAAAATGGAATGGCAGTGCAGCAGAAACAGACTGGAATGCTCCAAGGGAGATTTTAATAAGAAAACAAAGGAAAACAAAAATAATAGTTTAGCCTCCCAAGTCATTTTTCAATGATTTCCAGGTGTGGCTCTCTTGGCTTGAGCAGTTTATGGAACTGTGACTAGGGAGACGTAACCCATCCCAGCTTTCCCAGGAACTCATTCCCTGGCTTTAGCCTACAAGCTAGGAAACCTTTCGGTCTTGGGAAACTGGGACGGTTGGTCACCTTACCCGTCTGTGAGGGAGGATACCCTAAAACCTTCTTTTCCAGTTCTTGGACTTTTTCCTACCCAACTCCTATGGTATCCCTTGAAGGTAGACATTGATGATAAGAAGGTTGAATGAGCTGGTCTGTCTGAGAATGGAAAGGTTCCACTTATTCAAATATGTTAGTGTGGCAAGAGCTAGTCAGAAGGCCATTGTGCCATGCACTTGCAAAGGAATATTTCACTACCTTAACAAGTATTTTTAGAAGTAGATGTCCTCAAGCCCCAGTAGTGGATGGCTTGCCAAAGTTTATCACAAGTATTGCAGGGGCTGATATCAAAGATAAACTAGATCTTTGGGTAGCGTGAATAGTCCAATAATAGCTATTCAACTGAGTACTGTGTAAAAAGTCAAAACAAAATGTCTTTAAAGACCTCCTGATCAAATAATCCAGGACACATGATCTATTGTAGACCCAACCCATAAGTATGGACAAATACCCTCAAAAGTGTTAAAATACCATATACAGTGAGTAATTGGAGGTGAATAATTGACTTTTCTAGAATTAGAGCTACCATTAACCTCAAATTTGAGTGAAATTTTTATAAATAACCTATTCTTTATAAAAATTTTTTGTTTTGTTTGTTTTAAGTTTATTTATTTTGGGAAAGAGCCGGGGGGGGGGGGAGGGGCAGAGAGAGAGTTTGAGATAATTCCAAGCAGGCTCTGTACCACCAGCGTAGAGCTTGAGGTGGAGCTCAAACTCAAGAACCATGAGATCATGACCTGAGCCGAAACCAAGAGTCCGATGCTCAATTGACTGTGCCAGGCACCTGTTTAACTTTTATACTTTTTTACGTATATCCATCCATATAGAAAGGAATGAGAAATACAGAAAAGAATAAAGACAAGGAAAGCCATCAATAATCTTATTACACAGAGATATCCACAGCTAATATTTTATCATTTCTTTCTGATGTCTGTCTGTATACACCAACACACGCACACGTATGTATCATTTGGCTATAATGTGCATGTGCTTTTCTAATTGCCTTTTTTTTTTTTTACATAACATTTGTTTTCAACAGAACATTGTATCCCCTTCCAAATTTATGTGTTGAAGCCCTAATCACCAACGTGATGTTATTTGGAGATGAGGCCTTTCGAGATGATTAGGATTGAGGTCATGAGGGTAGGACCCTCCTGATGAGATTAGTTCTCATATAAGAGGAGACAGCAGAGAGCTTGCTCTCTCTCTTTCCCTGACATGTGAGGACAGAGCAAGAAGGCAGCCAGGAAGAGAGCTGTCAGCAGGAACTGAATCAGCCAGTACCTTTGATCTTGGACTTCCCAGTCTCCAGAACTATAAGAAATAGAT
Organism: Panthera leo; assembly: GCF_018350215.1. NCBI lineage: Eukaryota > Metazoa > Chordata > Mammalia > Carnivora > Felidae > Panthera > Panthera leo. Next base: position 168,512,988 of record NC_056679.1, read on the forward strand.
TTCTGTTGTTTAGGCCACCCAGTCTATAGTATATTGTTATGACATCATAAGCAGACTAAGAAAACATTATATGATAAACAAAAGTTTTTCTATGTTGAGCATTCTTCAAACACAACATTTATAATGGCCAGTCATCTAACATACAGCATGAATGTCCTGTACTTATTGTACCAAACTGCTCATTTAATTCATTTAGATTTATAATATACACTTTTGGTTGTCCTTTCTGTTTTACAAAAAGAACAATGAATTTGGTCAGGAGTATACTGCTCTTCCAGGTAACCATGCACCTCAAAGAGAAATGATTCTACTAGGAGCTCCAGGAGTGGCCCTGGTTGGGGTAAAAAGAATACAATTCTTTTTCCCAGTGATTATTTCAGAAATGGCATGTGACAACTACTAACCAATAAGATGTGAAAGGAAGTTCTGATGAAGAGATTCGGGGAGGTTTTCTCACATCCAAGACAGAGCCAACAGAAGTGATAGTCTCTCTTCTTATAGAGCTTGTGAATTGTGGATATACAGCCATCTTACTTTCTGCCAGCTCTGAAGATCACAGAGAAAGGAATGAAACCTGGTTCGTTGATGACATCAGTGAACCACTGAATCACAACCTTGAAGCCTACATCCTCTGTTCTTCCTGTTGTGTGGGATAACTTTCCTCTGTGTTTAACTCAGCTTATGTCATAGCACTTCTGGTACTTGTATTTTATAAGTCTTGCTGTTAGAGCCATCTTTGTGCATAAATCTTTGTTCATATGTCAGATTATTTCCCAGAATGGAATCTCTAAAGAGAAAACCCTGGGTCAAAGATAATGAACATATTTAATATTTTTCGTGACTATTCCTAAATTTATTCTGAGAAAGGCTGCATCAGTTTACACTGCTATCAGCAATATGTGCACAACTATTTCAATGCACCTTTACTAGCATCAAATGTTATCGTTTTAAAACTTTTTATTGATGTGGTAGAGAAATAATGGTGCCATGCTGTGATATTAATCTGCATCTTTGTTGAAGGGATTAAACATGTTTTCATATACGGTACTTATTAGTCACTTGCATTTAGTCATCTGTACGTTGTCTATTCATGTTCTTGGCTACTTTTTCTTACTGTTTTCTTAAGTGGAATTTAAGGGTAAGTAGTCATTTTTAAAAGTTGGTCATAATGTACTTGTTATTTTGATATATTTCTGGTTTGGATGGAAAGACATATTATCAAAGGACAGAAATTAATCTTGGCTTTTTAGTTTCTAATATGAAAAAATAAAAAACAACATGAAACTCACTAGAGACACACAAAAAAAGCTTCTCTTCTTTAAAAGATGTTCATATCTATGGAGTTTGGGTAAATTCATGAAAGAGTTTAATAGTTACAATCCAAATTCACATGGAGCCTTCTAACTTTTTTATTTCTCTAATCAGTACTCTTGGGCTATTTAACTGCTCATTTTAAACCTTCATTTATGACCTGTTCAGCAATATTTAGGTTTCCCTCCACTGCTTTAATAACCCACTATGACTACCCTCATGCACCCTCTTGCCAAAAATTGTTTTATGTCAGAGCTTAGCGAATTTATGATCGGCTAGAGAGAAATATGGGTATGTGAAAGAAAAAATGAATTCTAATAATAATACATACTCGAGGTATAGGAGGCAACACTTGTTCATTTTTATTCTGAAAGAGCCAGTTTTCAGCATTTCTGCAACCCTGGAAAATAGCATAATGCATTCTTCATTATTAATGTGTTCGATTATACCTTTTTATTTAGGTTGGTATTAGCTAGGTACTCTCTCGAGAGAAAAAGGGAGACATGATGAATGATACTCATTCCCTCATTGCCAAACTCTTCCCATAACTTTGGCTGGATTATAAAGAAGAATATTACATAGTACAGCAGCCTACTTTGCCCCACAGGAAAGTCTATATCACTTTTGGGTCTGGCTTGCATGGAGGAAGAGTGGCAGCCTCTTCCATGTGATTCAATAGGTCCCTCTTAGGCTGGAGTGCAGGAGCTAGGAATCCTGAGTGGGTGGTCCTTGAGTTAGATGGGTCTTGTTCTAGAAGTCAGGCAAAAGGGCTGCAGTCACTGAGGTTTGCGGCAGGGCTTTAGTGACCCAGGAACAGCTTGCAAGGGGAAGATGAGTAGCAGGATAGAAAGAAAAGCAAATCCTGGAAACTGAAATACACAGTGGTGGAAAGAGTTTCAGTCAGAGGACAACAGGTCTCTTCCAGATTTGACAGGCAGCAAAGGACACTCAGAAATGTGGGATCCCAGTGGTTGACTTTGGAAAACCCAAATTCCAGGTCTGTTGAAGGGTAACAAATTCTATAAACTCACTTTAGCAAGGAGAAGGGTACGAAAGGGGTATCATGGGACCCAAGGGCAGGAATTCAAGAAGAAATTGGAATCAAGAACAGGAAAGTCACCAGGAACTCAGGCCATGGTCAGCCGTCTCTCTTCTTAATGTATATCTGTTATATTCTTCTCTCTACATGTCTCATAACTCATTGTGGCCCACATAGAATGTGGCATCTCCCAGCCTCTGAGTTTATATATCATAGTCCAACCACATAGATTCTGAATCTCTCTTTGTTACCCTTAGTCTCTTGCAACTTTTTCTCTCTAGAAAGGTAGATAGATGATAGATAGATAGATAGATAGATAGATAGATGATAGATAGATAGCAAGAGTCTATTTCAATTTCTATTCACTAATCAGCCCATTTCTAGTCCACTCATTTGTGTTCGTGGCAGGTAGGGTCACAGTGAATAGACAGGACGATGGGAACTCAACCTTGAGGATTAGAGTGAGAGAGGGGTAGCAGGATGGGCAGCTAAAGAGTTATTGTGAGCCATCTACTCAAAGTCTGAATTTCATTGGATTGGAGAGGAAGAATGGGGCTCTCACTGTACTGCCTGCTTCATATTGAGATTGGTCTTTGGTATATGGATCCAGCTATTGTTGAGTTAAGGACAGTAGACTGAGTTAAGTTGAGTTAAGGACAGTCTTTTTTTTTTTTTAATATGAAATTTATTGTCAAATTGGTTTCCATACAACACCCAGTGCTCATCCCAAAAGGTGCCCTCCTCAGTACCCATCACCCCCCCTCCCTCCCTCCCACCCCCCATCTACCCTCAGTTTGTTCTCAGTTTTTAAGAGTCTCTTATGCTTTGGCTCTCTCCCTCTCTAACGTCTTTTTTTTTTTCCTCCCCTCTCCCATGGACTTCTGTTAAGTTTCTCAGGATCCACATAAGAGTGAAAACATATGGTATCTTTCTTTCTCTGTATGACTTATTTCACTTAGCATAACACTCTCCAGTTCCATCCACGTTGCCACAAAAGGCCATATTTCATTCTTTTTCATTGCCACGTTGTATTCCACTGTATGTATAAAGGACAGTCTTAAGAAAGTAACTGACAGGAGCGCCTGGGTGGCTCAGTCGGTTAAGCCTCTGGCTTTGGCTCAGGTCATGATCTCACAGTTTGTGAGTTTGAGCCCCGTGTTGGGCCCTGTGCTGACAGCCTGGAGCCTGCTTCGGATTCTGTGCATTCCTTCTGTGCCATCTTCAGATTCTGAGATTCCCTCGCTCTCTGCCCCTCCCCCGCTCATGCTCTGTCTCTCTCAAAAATAAATAAACTTAAAAAAAAAGAAGAAAGTAACTGACATAGTTTCTGCCTGAAGGAATACTTCTGAGGAGTGGTTATATAAGCACTTATAAATTCTTCTAGTAAGTATATATATATTTAATACATATTTGTTTTTATGCTTTAATAATTACTGAAAACTTTCTGCTATAATGGAGTAATAAGGTCTGGATTTGGCCTCCCATCCTCAACAGTTAAAAACTCAGATGAAATCTAGACAGCAAATGGTTTTCAAACATTAAATAATGGGTAGTGCCAGGACTATAATCCACAGGAGAGGAAACCCATGATTACTTCAGTTTACTGCCTGGAGAGGCTACAGCACAGATAAGGTAACTCAAACAGGGCCTGGCAGTTTCATGAGTTGAAAGTTCAAGGAGGCCAGGGTGGCTAGAATTTGTGGGACAGAGTAATGAAGAGAAGGCAACTGCAAGGAGAGAGAGCTCTGGAGATCTGCAAAGGACTTTCTTCAAATCCTCATCTGAGTAATGATCTGAGCAAGTATGCATGTGAGGAAACTACCCAAGGCCAGGGAATGAACCAACAAAAAGGAACAGGAACAAGCATAAACATCATTGGAATTAATGCATAGTAAGAAGTAAGTTGTGTTCACACCAGCCCAAATGAAGATTTCCTAATATGTGAGACATTGGGTAGTCCTCTCAAATGGCTATTGCCTTACTGGTGGGGCCAAATTAGCTCTAGGCCAAAGACTGTTCTGGGTCAAATCAGACAAAACTTAAAAGTAAACCTCTAAATGATCAAAACAAATTCCAAATGTTCCTGAAGAAAGCCCAATGATAGTTAAATGAAGCAACAAAATATAACACTCAACAAAATAAAATTCAAAATGTCTGGCATCCAATAAAAAACTACCAGGCATGCAAAAAGCAGGACCATAAGATCCTTAGATAGGAGATAAATCAATCACACATCTTTTAGAATCAGCAGATAAAACATTGAAACAGCTATTGTAAATATATTCCATATGTTCAAAAAAGTGGAAGAAATATGAACATGATAAAGAAAGAAATTGAAGATTTAAGAAAGACTTAAATGGAACTTTTAGAGATGAAAATACAATATATGAAATGAAATCTGAAAGCAATATCTAAAATGAAAAATACCTTGGATGGAATTAACAGCAGATAGACACTACAGAAACAAAGATCACTGGACTTAAAGACTAGCAATAGGAATTATCAACAGAGAAAAAGACTGAAAAAAATTAATAGAGCATCAATGACCTGAGGAATACTATCAAGCAGTCTCATATACATGTATTAGAGCCACAAAAGGAAGAGCAGGCTACAAAATGGGAAAAAAATTTTTTGAAGAAATATTCTCCCAAGTTTAATGAAACCTATAAACCCACAGATACAAGAAACTGAAAACACTTCAAGTCAAAAAATATGAAAAAAAATGGGCGTCTGGATGGCTCAGTCGGTTGAGTGTCTGACTTCGACTCAGGTGGTGATCTTGTGGTCCATGAGTTCTAGCCTTGCATAGGGCCCTGTGCTGACAGCTCAGAACCTGGGGGCTGCTTCAGATTCTGTGTCTCCCTCTCTCTCTCTGCCCCTCCCCTGCTCATGCTCTATCTCTCTCTCTCAAAATAAATAAATAAACATTAAAAAAAAATAAGAAATATGAAAAAAACAACACTTTGGTAGGCAGAATTGTGGTGGTCTCTCAAAGATATCCATGTCTTAATTCCTGGAACCTGTGACTATGTTACCTTATATCATTTACAAATTAAGGATCTTGGGAAGATTATCTGATCTATCTGGGAGGACCCAATATAAAGGCCTTGTAAGACTCAGGCAAGAAAGTCAGAGAGAAGCAGATGTGGCAATGGAAGCAGAGGCTGTGATGATGCAAGGGCAGGCCAGGGGCCCAGGAATGCAAGCAGCCTCTGGAAGCTGAAAAAGGCAAGCTATGGATTCTCCTCTAAAGCCCCTAAAAGAAGGCAGCCCTGTCATGACCTTGATTTTAGCTCCATAAGGCTTATTTTTTTTTAATGTTTATTTATTTATTTTTGAGAGAGAGAGAGAGAGAGAGAGAGAGCATGCAAGCATGGAAGAGGCAGAGAGAGAGGGGGACAGAGGATCCGAAGCAGGATCTGTGCTGACAGCAGAAAGCCCCATGTGGGGCTCAAACCCGTGATATCACAACCTGAGCCGAAGTCAAATGCTTAACCTATTGAGCCAATCAGGTGCTCTGCCATAGGACTGATTTTAAACTTCTGACATCTATAACTGTAAGATGATGAATTTGTATTTTTTAAAATTGAAGTATAGTTGATACACAAAATTTGTATTCTAAGCCATTAAATTTGTCATCATTTGTTGTGGCAGCAATAGGAATCTAACATGAATAGGAATCTAACATGAATCTAACACGATGAACAAAGTACATCATAGAGAAATTGCCAAAAATAAGTGATGAACAGAAAAATCTGAAAAGCAGTGAGAAAGGAGAAAGGAACACATTGAATATTGAAGAAAAATATCTTAAAAGCATCCAGAGGGGGAGAAAATGTACATTATATATAGAGGAACAGACCCATTCTGAACACCTCTGACTTGATGTTGGAGTTCAGTCACTATGCCTTCAGTATATGTTTCAGTTTGAAGGTTGTCCCGTTATGAGTCGTAGTAATTACTTCCCTTCTAATGAGCCCCTGCTAGAATCCAGGCTTTTGGGGTAGATTATTACTATTGTCAACTAAACTAACCAGTGAGTTTGAACCCAAAGGTAGGTGATTAGTAAATGGAAGAGCAGGATTCAAATCCAGATCCTCTTGAGAGGATCTGCTCATTTCACCATGAGCACTTACTTTTCTTTCCTTAGGAAGAGCCCACATATCCCTCAAAGCCTTACTTAAGTCCCATCTCTTCAGTGAAATGTTTTTCTCTTAATCACAATAAATCTTATTGTCATTAAGCTATGGTAGGTTGTCTTTAAGGATTACGCCATCCCCTCCTCCACCTCTGCAAACCATACCATGGCTATCAAGGTCCTGTGGAGCCCTCCCCTGGTATGACTCTATAACTCACTTTTGGCCAATAGAATGCCATGGAAATGGAATTGCATAACTTCCAAAGCTAGATATTGAATAACCTAGTAGCTTCTTTCTGGGCCTCTGAAATGAGTCCCTCTTGGAACACTTGCTCTGAGGGAGGCCAGCCGTCATGCAAAAATATCTGACTACCCTTAGACTGCCATGCTGTGAAGAGGCCAAGGTAGTTACATGAGGGGACATGTGGAGAAAGAGTCAAATGTCTAACTAACTCCAAATGGTTCCAGCATCCCAATCCCCACTGAGACAGAAGTAAATGGTATCAGATGGAAATCTGAATGTGGACAGAGAAATGAGGAGCAGCAGAAATGGCAAATATGTCCAGAGATAAAAAATAACTATTTTTTTCTCATTTGAAAAATCTTTTTTAAAAAAAAGATAGTTGACTTTAAACAAACATAACAGCAGTATATTATGAAGGTTATAGCATGTGTAGAAGTAAAATTTATGGCAATATGACAACACCACAAAAGAAGAGAGGCAAGAAATGAAAGCATACTATTAAGTTCTGAAAAGACACTTTGAGGTGGTACAATAGTATTTAAAGGTTTACTGTGGTACGTTAAGGATGTATATTGTAAACTCCAGAGTAGGAGTTGCCAAACGAGGTTCTGCGAGCCAAATTTGTTTTGTAAATTCAGTTTTATTGGAACACAGCCAAGCCCGTTTGTTTTCATATCTGTATGACCCACAAAACCTAAAATACTTATCCTCTCAAATTTAGAGAAAAATTTGTCAACCCTGCCTTAAACAACTACTAAAAACCCCATAAAACAAAGAAGCATAACTAACCAAGTCAATAGTGCAGAGAAAACAGAAACATAATAAAAACTCAATCCAAAGGTAGACAGTAAAAGAGGAATCAAGTAATAATCTCCCCACTGCATGCCACACAGTTGAGAATGTTAACCTTGAATTTTCTTCTCCCTTTCTGGTTGCTCCTTCTCAGTCTTTTTTCCCTTCCTCGGTTCCTTTCTTAAATGTTGCCTCCCCACCCCCGCATCTGCCTCACTAGCTTGTCTGCCACTTGCCACATGCATCTTCTTTTCCACACATGCAGAATCATCATCAGTTCCAAATACTCCATGCTGTTTAATGCTTCTGAGTCTTAGCCCATGATATTCCCTCTACATGGAGCTCCTCACTCCTTCCATCCCCCAGTTCTTACCTCTGCTACTGCCCTGTGCCCTTGCTGACTCTAGTTAACTCTTGCTCAGAGGATTCACCTTAGACATGATCTCATCCATCCCACAAGCATTCCCTCATCCCACACCGCCCATGCCCAACCTTCTTTCTGCTACAAAAGTACCTTCTGCACTGAATCATAATTATTTATTTACTTGTTTGTCTTTTCCATGAGACTCTAGGATCCTTGAGGTCAGGACTAATGTCTTATTTGACTTTATTTTTTTTTATCCCTGTTACCTATATAGAGTGGGTGTTGAATAAATATTTGTTAAATAAATAAATAAAAGATGAAATGAATATCTACTTGTAACATGAGGCTATTATAAAATAATAATAACAGAAGCTAACATTTGTTAAAGGACACTTAGACACTGTCCAATGTGCTTTACATGCATTGGCTTACTCAATTTTTAGAACAACCCTGTTAGGTATGTAATTCCTAAGTTTCCTGAGGTGGTGAAAGATTCGGGCCTAGGTGTTCTGATGCCACAGCCTAAGTTCTGGAATGTTAAAAATGAAATAAACTGTAGAGACTATGTGTCCTACCCCCTCACTTTACTGATGGAGAAGCTGAGATTCACAGAGCTGATGTGTCTTGAGCTTCAAAAACGATAACTGAACGTTCAAAAGTATTTATAAATTCTCTGTCTTATTTAATTTATAAACTTAGTATCTTCAAGCCATGGACACCTCCCAAAAATGGCACTGCGTGGGGGCGACTGGGTGGTGCAGTTGGTTAAGCAACGGACTCTTGATATCGGCTCAGGTCCTGATCTCGCAGTTGTGGGACCAAGCCCTCTGCACTGAGCCTGGAGCAGGTTTGGGATTCTATCTCTCTCCCTCTCTCTGGCCCTTCCCCACTCCCTCTCTTTTTCTCTCTCTCTCAAAATTAAATAAACATTTAAAAAAAAGGAAACGGGACTGCGTGGTTACAATTGGGCAATAGTTGCAGATGCAGAAAGCTTCTTCTAGGACCTGCCATCTTAATGAAAGAGTGGAGTGTGCACCACCTAATAAATGTGTAGAAGTCCTTGGAAGAAAGGGAGCTGCTGCCAAAGATAGAGGAAGAAGCTTCATTCAAAGAGAATTTCTAGGTTAAAATACAGCTGCAGAAATGTTTGTACTAAACATTGAAAGCAAAGGAGAATAGAGACAGAAATATAATAACTCTGCTATCTGTAAACAGACACCCATCACTGGCACTATATGAAACCTATCTGTGCTTGTGTTTATGCAGATGTGATATCCTAAAAGTCTATATGCTGGATTCCTGCCTTCCTATCCAAAACCTAGTTAGGTTTTGTGTTTTCAGCTTTGAAAAGAAATAAGACAGAGTTTGAGATTGGTCATTTTTACCACCCCCTAAAGTAGAACTTAAATTTTTTATGTCATGTTTTGGAAATTATTATGTTTTATTATTTCTAGCAAAGGTTTTGTTTGTTTGTTTTTTGTCTCAAGTATTTAACTGGTGAGCAGATATTAACAGCAAAATAATCCTATATAATAATGCTAATGGTGAGATGGGTAATATTAGTTGCAAAGGACAGGTAGAATATGTTTTGTATTCCCCATGTTCTAACATAAACAGATCATAAAAATAAGTTGCTACTGAGACCTAAGAAATCAATACAGACAAAGCAGACAAACAGAGAATTTCTCAAGAGTAACCTTGTATTTACAGGATACAAAGTCTGGTGGTTTTAGGTTACGTTTTTTCCTAATGAACTTTCAGCAGAAAGATTCCCCAGATTCCCAAAGGGTAGGCCACTTAGGTGGGTTCAAATACTGAATGTTAAATTAGAAATGTGATTGGCTTTGATTATGATGGAGATATATCTTCTATGAAATATGTTGTCTATTATTTATTCTCAATTTATTATTGGTAGAGAGAATCCCAATTTATTATTCAATCTAACTGTCATTTGAGATAGTTTTCTAGATTTAAAGAAAATATCCATGGTGACAACCATATATTTAAAAAAAAATTACATCCTAAAGCACATTTGGATCTTTTGTCCACTTTTATTACAAAGCAAAAAAAACCAAAAACAGAAACAAAAACAATTCCTTTGAATGAGCACGCATTTCCCATCAACAAGAATAGTTTTCAACTTTCCAAACTCTGCGGACTTTTAGTCCTCTGAGACCCACTTCTGGATTAAACACCAATCTCTCTCCTTAAGGAGATAGGCTGTGGATGCTTTCTTTTTATGAGGCAATAACTGCAGTCTCTACTGAATAAACTCAGTGGCTGAGGTGTTTGTAGGAAATAAACTCAAGGCTAAAAAGCTAAGGGTGTTTTTAGCCTAGGATATAATGATAATTGAGTATTTCCAGGAGTGCACCCTTAGGTTAACTCTATTATACTCAACTGACATCTCTCTCCACCTTTCTTTTTTTCTTCAAGCTCTTTATTGACTCCACATTTAGAAGATAGCTCAAAATTTTGCAATAAATTTCTCATTTTTTCCATAATAAATGCTTTATTTTTATTAACCCAGCTACAAACTCGCTAATTATTAGGTCATCACCCAGCTTTCAAAATGTAAAAAAAGGTGCTTGGGTCTCTGAGGAAACTCAGCTATAAGAAGCACAGGGAAAATATTTATTAGAACCGGATGTTCTAAAACCAATTAAAAAGTATAGTCATAAGATAAGGAAACAAATAAACAATTTTAAAACAGCCTTAGGCTCTGTCCTTTAGGGAAATTGGGATTTGACTGTTTACTACCTTAGCTTAATTTCAGTTCTGAAATCCAGTTTGTTACCCATATATATAAGACGAGCTCTCTGTAAATAAAATGGAGTCTCTCTCTGCTTGCGTATTGCTTCATCGTGAAAAAAGTAGCTGAACAGATTTCACCAAATTTATAGGGTCTATTTAGGGTGGTCTGATACAACAAACAAAACAGAATTAGGTTACAAGTGTATCCACACAATTCATTTTGAAAAGTCATTAGGATCGTACTTCAAAGACACGAAACCACAGGCTTTCAGGTTTGCAAGGGTGATCTGATCCCATGGGCACACATATTCCATAGGTCTCCAGAATGAGTAAAAGGAGTGATAATTTATTTGACAATGGTTAGTAACTGTCTAGCACAATGTTTGGTTGGCCTGCTTGCTGCTGCAATTATTTTTTAATATATGGCTCTATAATCAATTCTAGTATGTTCTTAGAACTGGATATCATTTTCGTTTTTTTTTTTTATTATTGTAAGTTCCTTAAATGGGAATTTAAAGGGTGAATGCTAATTTGTTTTATGATACAATTTCACAGAAGCACAAATCTTTTTATTTATGAAATAAACTGTTCTGACACAATAAGAAAATTTCTGATAATTAATTGTTCTGAATTAATTCATATCCTATAGCAGATGCTATTAATGTCCCACTCAGATCCCGTGGGCTAACCTGAAGCTCACCGGTAACTTCAGTAGTGCTTCCCACATACACCAAGCACTTCATTCCTTAAGTGCCTGGATCTCCTGCTCAGCCCATGTGTGCTGCAGACTAGGAAGGCCAGGGAATTCATCCCTTGAAGAACAACAATCAAGGAAGGATGAGAACTGGTAGATAAATGTGCCAGCTTCTTTGCTCCTTGGCAGGTCAGTTCTGAGCCATGTTCTATAGTCTCACAGAGTTGCCAAGGGGATTGAGCCCACACAGTAAGGTATTAATATCCTTTATTGGCTGACCTCCTTTCTCTGCCTTACCTCCTCATACTTGTGCTTCTGAGATCACCTCCCAGATGAGCTTACATACATCCAAAACCTTGTGTCAAATTTGCTTTGAGGAGAATCCAGAGTAAGATAAACTTAAAGCATTGGCAATTTCTTATCTTGGTAGCACTTTTTTTTTTCTTTTTTACATCTAGTTTGGTGGTTAAAATCATGAGCTTGTGCATTAAGTAGGCCTAGATTTAAATCCTGGTTTTATACTTAGCTGTGTAATTTGGGGGAAGTGACTTAACCACTCTGAGCTTCAGTCTTCTGTATCTGTAGATTGAGGTTAATAATAGTACCCACTTTAAGGTGTGTGTCTTGTGTCTATTAAGTTAGATAATACACTTAGCACAGTGTCCAATACATATAGTAGATACTCCATAAATGTTAGCTGTGGTTTAATAGCTTTCTGTTTTGTGCTAAAAGAATTTTAATAAGTCTGTATTCATCTAAAGTAATTGATTAGGCTTCAGATGGGCTCATAAGGAAGGTAAATGGTTACTCACTGAGAATGATATACTAAGAAACATCTAGAAGCGGCCTACTCTCCTATATCCCTGTCAATGACTGTCTCAGTGGTGAACAGGAAGATGGAAGCTCTAACCATCTTCACTTACCCTTAGGCACACTTTAAGCCACACCACTTACATGAAACTTTCCCCAGTCGCTCTAGCTAAGTGGGTATTCTCTTCCTTCAGTGCTGATAGGTAAGATTTACCACCTGTGCTATTAATTTTAACCTTTAACCGTGTGCATTGTGGTGGTTAATTTTACATGTCAACTTAGCTAGGCCAGAGTACCCAAGTATTTGGTCATAAATTATTCTAGACGTTTCTGTGAAAGTATTTTTAAAATGAGATTCACATTTAAATCAGTAGACTTTGAGCAAAGCAGATTACCCTCTATAATGTGGGTGGGCCTCATCTAATCAGTTGAAGGCATGGATAGAAAAAAGACTGACCTCCCCAGAAGAAGGGGGAACTCTGCCAGTGGACTGCCTTTGGACTTGAAATACAATATTGACTTTTTCCTGGGTCTCTAGCTTGCTAGGCTACTCTGCAGATTTTTGGACTTGCCAGCCTTCATAATCTTGTGAGCTGTTGCTTCAAACTAACCTATCTCTGTCTAAAATTTTCTATTGGTTCTTTCTCTCTAGAGAATCCTGATTAATAAGATCTTCATAAAGTTTTATGCAAATTCAAAATTTAGTGTTTTAGGAAAATGACATGATAAAACCATCTTTGGAAGACATTTAAGAACCTATTTACTAATATATAATTATTTACTTGATAAAATTAATTTAGGGGCGCCTGGGTGGCTCAGTCGGTTAAGCGTCCGACTTCAGCTCAGGTCACGATCTCACGGCCCGTGAGTTCGAGCCCCGTGTCGGGCTTTGGGCTGATGGCTCAGAGCCTGGAGCCTGCTTCTGATTCTGTGTCTCCCTCTCTCTCTGCCCCTCCCCCATTCATGCTCTGTCTCTCTCTGTCTCAAAAATAAATAAACGTTAAAAAAATTTTTTTAAATAAAATAAAATAAAATTAATTAATTTTAGTATAATATAAATATTTAAGACAATTATATTACGCAGTAATATAGAAATTATTTTTTCTTCAGACTTTTTGATGAAAGTTAATGTTTCAGGGTCAGGAAGACAATTATGTCAGTAATAAAAGCAAAGTTTATTGTTTATTACTAGAAACACACAACTTATAGATATTTTTGAACAATAAGTAAGTAAAATGAATTTAAAAATCACAACCTTGGATATCCGGGATGATCAAGGACACTTATAGAATCTTAACACAGGATGAGCTCGTATGGGTTCCCCTCATTGTAAAGCATGAATGAGAAACTTAGGCCTATAAAGGTCATCTAACTAGTAAAGGGCAGTGCTTGAATTAGAACTCAGGCTTCTATGTTCTTTTACTTCAACCTAACACTTCCCTATAAAGCAGGTGACACCCAAGGACCTACCAGAGGCAGCCTGGAGCCCCTCCTCCTGCCAGTCTTGTTCGTAGCAAGGACCCAAGAATGTCCTTCAAGCCATACCACCCACCGCTGCCACTGAGGACACCGCCACTCAGCGCTCGCAAGCCCATGCCCCAAAGCTCCTGAGCATCCTGTTCCTCTAGACTCTTGATGGCAAACAACGGCTACTGATTCTGGCTAATTTAGTCTAAGAACAAACAAAATGAATCTGTTGTAAGGTTATTGAATAGCCCACTGAGCTGGCAGGGCAGCTGGAGGCTAGGCAGCTGGAATCCTGACCTGGAAACAGACAGGAACCAAAAGGTTCAAGTTACAGTCAAAATCACATCACTGTGGCAGTCTGTTGCCATCTGACACTCATGCCCTCTGCCCGACTCCACATTCCTGGGCATTGGCTGCGATGAGGCAACCGTCATGGGCCATCCCCTGACTCTCACCTCAAATAGGAGTATCTAATTAGCCAAGACTGGTAACGTCCACCTCATCCTTCTTCCTCGGCAAGAGAATGAGCTGTTGGGAGAGGGAATATTTCTCACTCTGGAAGTTCAATCATGGGAGGTGGGGCCTTCTTTAATTTTTGTTATTATCATGGCAATGTTTTACTAGTATATTTTGAAAAAAAATCATTATTGTCTTTAGTAGAGACTAAGATTAAAAATACATGTAATTAAAAATACATGTAATTTTCGTACAGGTAAAATTGAACTGAGCATATAATAATGCATTGCTGGTTTCTCCAGTTGTGCTAAAACTTTAATATATTCACTGTCAGAGACACTTTATAGATTTTTTTCCCCTATCATACCACCCACAGTGGTAGGTTAATAAAGTTACAAACTGTAACTTTGATAGGATTGTAGACAGGAACATACTTAAAATGACATTTAAAAAGTAAAGTGTAAAAGATTTTTTTTTTATGTTTTTATTTTTATTTTTGAGAGAGAGAGCATGAGCAGGGGAGAGGCAGAGATCGAGAGAGGGACAGAGGATCTGAAGCGGGCTCTGCACTGTCAGCAGAGAGCCCGATGTGGGGCTCAAACCCACGAACCAGGAGATCATGCATGACCTGAGCCCAAGTTGGATGCCCATCTGGCTGAACTACTCAGGTGCCCTAAAGTGTATAAGTTTTAAAATTTCACAGGACATTACAAAGATATTGTGCTATCTTTTACTCGATTTGGTATTCAAATGTTTGGTGTATAATTATCTATTCACTACAAAGTGACTGAAAATTCCTTGAGAGCCTAAGGCAGGCTATAGGTTGCATTGTTTTCTTGGTGCCCACAGATCTCCAGTATTCTGTGACTAGCAACCAGTTAATGAATGAATTACTGGCTGGCTGATTAAATATATATATATATATAGTGTGTGTGTGTGTGTGTGTGTGTGTGTGTGTGTGTGTGCGCGCGCTATGCATTGCTTTTCCAGCAGTAGATCTGATCTAATCTGCAGTTACTTTCTTGCTTGGCATCATAATGAGAACCACCGGTATGAGGTGGGCTTTGTGCCTGTAGAACATGTGAATTGTCCTGAGGCTGGGGTTCCATCTTGTTTGGCTACAGCAAATATTATTAGTTCCTTTGCCTCAGCCGGATTCATATTTCATGAATTCATGCTTAATCATGAGGAATAGAACAAATTCCCACTCTGGGGGGAGGGGGGCTGGCCTTGACCATGGGCAAATTCTTTGCCTCAGTGAGGATTATTTCCTCATTTCTATGTGGGGATGATAAAGGTGCCTATTCCTCATAGGATCATCCTAAGCATTAAAAGAAAGAGCAGTGTCTGACCTCTGGCAAGCACTCCAAGTATGCTAATCATTGCTATTACTTCTGCCTGTGGGTGGTGTAGGTGGTAAGAATGCTTCCAGCCCTTGTGGCCTAGTTAATTTTGCACTAAATTGTTGGCCACACCCTTCTTGGGCTGTCCTTAGGGCAGGATTGGTAAACACAATGAAGCCACAGGGGAATGGAGATTTTGGTGAGAAGCAGGAACCTGTAAACCTAGCTCTACTGTAGGGTTTAAGATAGGGGAATAAAGGTGTTTCTAAAACATTTCTGTATATCACAGGAGAGCAACTGGGGGTGTGGGGCGTTCTTCTGTATGATTTAAATATTACATGATTCACATTTAAAAAATGTAAAAATCTACCTTTGATGACATAATTGAGCTACGAATGTCATTTTGTGTTTCAGGCAGTGTGGGATGTGTTTTTTCCTTTCTTATTATGGAACGATGTATACAGCCAACTGATAACACCACTAAGTTTACTGCTTAGAATTGGTTGTATTCTCAAAGATACTCAAAGACATATTTAGACTGACATTTATTACCTCATAGTTTATAATACAAAATACTGTAAGTGGCCTACATTTCACCCCCCTTCATACACACACACACACACACACACAGCACAGCACAATGTCTATGGATACTGTGGAACACTGTTATTTATAGTCAACTAGCCCTCAATGTCCATTTCTACCCTTTTCTACATTCTTTCCCACAGGATAGAACTACTTTTCTCTCAGCTGTGGTTCAGGATGAGCATTTGCTTCCACCAATGAGAAGCACGTGAAGTTGGAAGTATGAGGGAGGCCTTCTTCTTCATAGTTAGCTATCAGCTCATCAGTGTTTGCAGTCAGACTCAGCATTCCCGTGTGGACTTACCAGCTTTGCCATTGCAGGGCAGTGTCCCAGAGGCACTGGCCATCAACTTCAGTGGGAGCTGAGGAAGTTCAGCTCTCCAGCGGTGGAAACGGCAGCAATTTGCCGACCTCTGGGTGAAAGTGGTGTGCCGTTGAAATCAATATCTAGTAGCAGAATACTGTCTTCTACTCCTTGGACTCATCTCACGATTTTGTAAGTACCTAGTTTCTGGCTTCAAGTTCCTTTCTATCTGAAAAATACCTGGAGTGATTTCTCTTTCCTGTACTGTATCCTGACAGATACTACATGGATGTCAAGAAGAATTAAAATCTGCATAGGCTATAAAACAATATATTAGAGTAGAAAAATAAAAGTAGAGACACATATATGCTTTTTTATGCATGGAAAAAAATCAAGATTTTAAAGAAAATGAAGTTAGTAATTGCTTCTGGGAAAACAAAAACAGTCTGAGATGGGAGAGAGATTTACATTTTGTTTATATACCCCTTAAATTGTTGGCTTTATTTTTTTACCATGCTCACGAAATACATAATTTTCAATCAAAAGATTTTAAAATATAAGAAAATGTCAAGTTTCCATAATAATTTGCAAACAGAAGAAAGCATTCATTAACTCATCAATCTAACATAATATCATTTGTGTTTTTACATAGTCCCTCTAAATCTTTGTTAATTAAAGTTTTATAGTAAGTGAGATATGTACACAGACAACTTTATAGTCCTTTTGGGGGGTTGGATTTTTTGTTTTTTCAGTTTTTTGCTTCTTTGTTTCTTTTTTGCTTGTTACACTTAGGAAGTACTGACCATGTGTCAGCCATTGTTTCCTTGAATTGTATTTCATTGAAATTGAGATACTGTTTGTAGGATGCACCATTATCTTATGTATCATTAAGAAAGAACTTAAAAACACCTGCTCACTAAACTCTAACACAAACAACATGTAGGCTTTTTCCGCCTCAATTGAAGCTCACATCTCTAGAAGTTAAGCAACTTCTATCTAAAGGTGACAGGACATTTCTGATAATAGTGACACTTGACCCTTTAATGATGGTTCCTCACAAGGCATGAATTGGTTACACTAGTCTCTATTACTTTAAAATTTCTTTCATCTATTTCAAGGGATTTCACAGTTCTCTTGCTTTTGATAGCTTTGCTGGTGTATGATAGGCTCAAATTTCAGTCCCAAAATGTAAGACAGCTTCCTCTTCAGGGTTGCTTTGCATGAATGTATGGAATTGCAGTCTCTCCATCAGGGACAAATAGTTGTTTGTTAATATCAAGTTTAAGCCCTCCTACTCTATTTCTGTGCCTTTGTCCATACACACTAGCCTTTATTTCCATGCTGAATCATAATGTAGTTTTTAAGGCATTTTAAACAGCAATTAAATTCAAATTATAGAGTACCACCATGTACATAATTCAGGTGATGTGACAACCACATGAACGGTGATGATCAAGTTGACATGTATAGGCAATGATAACTCTGTGATTGTAAGATACCATCAATTGTCAGTGACAGCCCAGTACCAGAGATGTTAAAATGTGAAAAAATTCTCCTTCAAATAGATAAAACCTTGTCCATTTGATCCTTAAACAACCTTTAAGTCAATTCTTTAGTCCTCAAATGAGAAAACCGAAAAACAAATTGGTTATCAATGTGCTTGGTTATTATGGAGCAGGTCTTTTTAAAATGCAGTCACTCTGGTTCCAATGCTCACCATCCTAACCATTAAGCTCTGTTGTCCCTTTGTTGTTTTAAGACTTTTCCTTTATTGCTACATAATACTCATATTATAGTTGTTTAATATTCCATCAAAAGGACAAACCAGAACTTAATTAACCGTTATCAAATATTAGATAATTAGATTGCCTCTAATTTTTCCATCATAAATGATGCAATTAACATACCAATGCATGGCTTTTCACAACCCAAAGGGATATGTTTTATTTTCTAATAAAAATGCAATACTTATTCTAGAGGTTTTGGAAAATACAGAAATTATAAATAAGCAAACAATAGTTACTATAATTTCATCATCTAGGGGCAGTCATTGTCAACACGGTGGTGAGTTTCTTTTCAAATTTTTTTCCATAGATCTTTTCATATAATTGAAATTATAGTAGAAATGCTTTTCTGTGTTCTACTTTATTCTCCTGGAGTGTTGTATTAGTTTCTTGGGGCTGCCATAACAAATTACCACAAACTTTATGACTTAAAACAACAAAATTTATTGTTTCACAGTTTTGGAGGCCAGAAGTCCAAAATCAAGATGTGCAAGGGCCATTGTATGCCCTCACTTATGACTGATCAAAACATGTTGCTTTTATTATGTTGTAAGATTATAATCACAAGTGAAGAGAATAACTAGTTGTGAATATTGGCATCTCATTGCATTCTCTTTGGGAGCTAGACATACTCAAATCAAGGGAGACTAATTCTCTGTCATTAGTAATTAACACTTTTGTGTCTTTAAAGAAGGCTTGGAGAGATGGCACATGAGGATGTGACTCTTTGTCAAGTTGACAGGTCCTGTGCCCTGTGTGTTGCCAGTCAGTCTACGCTAGACATGTTCGCTTCAGGTCTTTGTTCTAAACACCACAAAGTAGAAATAAGACATTTCCAATGTCTTGGTGATTATCTTATTAATAATGTTGCTTTCTGGGGAGGTGCAGAGGGTGGAAAGAAAAAATGTTGCTTTATGAAGAGACTGATGATTCCAGTGTGTTGGACTTATAAAGACTGCTGTCCTGTATATTGAGGTGGTTAATTTGAATGTAGAACTACACTTTAATCTAGATAACAGATCTGGTGGAAAGGCAGTGCCATATAGAAAGAGGAAATATGAACTCAGACGGATCTGAATTCAAATGCCAGCTCTGACTGCTTTGTTTTCTGTAACATCGGGCAATTCAACTTACTTTTGAGATTAAAGGCCTTCTTTGGTAAAAGAAAGATTTTGCAAAGATTATTTTAGACCGTTATGAAGATTAGAGACTGTATGTAAAAAATATCGTGCAGCCAAATTATTTTATACAGCAGATTATTCTTATAAGGAATAAGGCAATGGAATGGACAGCTAACGCTCTTGTTCATTCCGGGGATGTCATTAGGCTTCACAAGTAGTGACACCTGCTACCTTAATGCCAATGTTATTTGTTTTGCTTCAATAATGTCAACCAATTAAATCCTTGGTGACAGATTTCCTATGGACAAGTATATTCTCTTTCTTCTCCTTGTAAAAGAAAAACTTTGCGGGGTGAGACACAATCATGGAGTCTACCTACATTTAAGGATGTATCTATACTGTAATAAACCAAATGAATGATTCACTGTTTGCAGCACATTGGAGAATTGACTTGACACAGATGCTCTGACCTTTCAAATAAAGTAAATAAAATGATGGACGATAAATTGATGTTTCTAGAACAGCACAGCTTAGTAAAGTAAATATAATTAGCAGACTAGCCTATGGTACTTCAGCACTGATAATTTTGATTCGAGGGTGATCTTGAAAGGACTTATCAGTGAATGAAACATTAATGAAGACATGCTATTCTTTTTCATATTGTAAAATGAAATTATAATCCTGTTACATTAAAGGTCTTTTGATACATTTATTATATGAGGCTTTAAATTTACAAAGTTTTGTGGTATTTAGAGAAGTCTAACTGCTCATTTGGGAATTAAACCAAAATAACTTTGTCAAGAAGAAACCCCTGAGTTCTGCCGTCCAGCAAGGGACTGACTTGGAGAGCAGCTGAAGGGTCATATACCATGGGCTTCTGAAGGAAGAGCAGGGACAGGAGTTCTGAATGCTGAAGTTCACTGCCCCATAGTCATGAGTTCTTTCAGAGCAGAAATGTTGTCTTTTATATATTTATTCTTTATATAATCTGGAACCTAGCACAATGGGGCTGGAACAGAGTCAGTGCTTCATAAATGTTTTTGAATGAATAGTCTAGCAAGTGAGGCAGTGTTTTCCATTGTGGGACAGCATCATTGTTTGGGAAGTTTTTCACATTTAGAACCTACAAAAGTAGTTATTTAAAAATATTTGCATTTTTATTCTCTACCCCTAGCATTCTCCATGTGATAGTGATTCATTAGATAGAAAAGGGAAGCATATTAAACTTAGAATTAACCTTTTCTCTTGACATGTAATTAGCTAGGATTTATGAGATGCTAAAGGCTGAAGTGTCTGAGAAAAGGAGCATAAATAAGGATTTTTTGTTTTATTGAGCTTGGGATAATACAGTTGTTTATTCTCATGGAAAAATTATTTCTTATATATTTTGACTTGAAAGAAGCTAATGATCTTCTGAACAGCTGTAGAAATATTATTCTAGTCCAGTCCAGGAATAGAGATCTGATTTTAGCTTTTTCCACTAAAATTGAGGATCTGATAGGTCAAGTCTATGTAAAACATTGCAAAGTGTGAATTCATTTTTCATCCTCATTTTGTTAATTAATTTTATTATTGTGCTCCTATCACAATTCAAAATTATACTGTCGATAGAGTAACATTTTAGATGGACCAAATAAATCTTAAAGGAAAGACATATTAAAACTTACATTGAACTAGAACTTATAAGGATTTGTACTGTTTTACACTATGTTGCAAACAAACTTTTACCAACTAATTAGTTTTTAAGTTTGCACTTTTATTTAGGAAGAAACATCTTTTCCCTCAAACATAATAGGCTACCTTCAAGAGAAAGAAGTGCCTTATAGTAATGAAACATTACAAAGCATCAAATTTTTCACTTATTTGGAAAAAAAATTTAATTGACTTACCAAATGAAATATGAGAGATTCTTAACTTTTGAAATCCTTCTCCTAAACTTAAAAATGGCTCACATTCTCTGTGTTGTCAAGAACATAGACAACCAACCTCATTCCCAAACTGTCTTTTACTTTATAGTTCTTAAGCTGCTGCTGCTGCTTCTTCTTCTTCTTCTTCTTCTTCTTCTTCTTCTTCTTCTTCTCTTCTTCTTCTTCTTCTTCTTCTTCTTCTTCTTCTTTCTCTTCTTCTTCTTCTTCTCTTCTTTTCTTCTTCGTCTTCTTCGTCTTCTTCGTCTTCTTCTTCTTCTTTTCTTCTTTTCTGCTTCTCTTCTTCTTCTTCTTCTTCTTCTTCTTTTCTTCTTCTTCTTCTTCTTCTTCTTCTTCTTCTTCTTCTTCTTTTCTGCTTCTTCTTTTCTTCTTCTTCTTCTTCTTTTTCTTTTTCTTCTTCTTCTCTTCTTCTTCTTCTTCTTCTTTTCTTCTTCTTTTCTGCTTCTTCTTTTCTTCTTCTCCTTCTCCTTCTCCTTCTCCTTCTCCTTCTCCTCCTCCTTCTTCTCCTTCTCCTTCTCCTTCTTCTCCTTCTCCTCCTTCTCCTTCTCCTTCTTCTCCTTCTCCTTCTCCTCCTTCTCCTTCTCCTCCTTCTCCTTCTCCTCCTTCTCCTTCTCCTTCTTCTTAGTAGGCTCCATACCCAGTGTGAAGCCCAACATGGAGCTTGAACTCTTGACCATGACTGACAGAGCCACCCAGACACCCCTGGGCTTCTCTTATGAAAACCTCTCTAACATCACTTAGATATTTTCATATACTATACTTTGTCATGTCATCCAATTATGGAGGCTAAAACAAGCAACTGGACCTCTGGTCCAAACATCACTTTTCCTTATCCATACTATAGTAAATCACTCTTTAAAAAAAGTCTTTTTTGGGGCACCTGCGTGGCTCAGTTGGTTAAGCACCGACTCTTGATTTTGGCTCATGTCATGATCTCAGGATCATGAGATAGAGCTCTGAATTGGGCTCTGCACTGAGCATGGAGTCTGCTTAAGATTCTCATTCACCTTCTCCCTCTGCCTCTCCCCTGCATTCTCTGTCTCTCTCAAAATAAATAAAATAGTTAGAAAAGTCTTTTAAATTCACTTTCTAAACTTTAAACCATTAAAAGGAGACATTTGTATTAGATTTAACAGTCCTCTGTGGCTTCCTATTTATTGCAGTTTTCAAATAGGAGCTTTCCCTATCATTATTGTCATTATTACTACAATTACTATTGTAATTATTACTACTGTCACTAGTATTTCATGAGTACAAATTATGTTCTGCTAATCCCCCTTCCCTTCTTGCTAAAGATAGGTGATCTTTTGCTAATAGGCTTTTATTATAGTCTTCACAACCCTCCTTTCCCATATTGGCTTTTCCCAGTCATTTGAATAACGTTTATTTATTGTTTTCCATGATTTAACAATTGTTATTGCAATGACTTTATAGTAGATTTTTTCATAAATATATTTTAAAAGCATAAAATATGTTAGTGAAGGAAGTAAAAATGCAACAAAAGTTAAAAAGATATAGGGAAAGAAAGAAGCAAAGTTTACTTAGCTGAATTGTGGTCTCTTGCTTGAGAAGTTCCTTATCGTTCTTATGAGACCTGCCGTTAAGTCCAAGATAGGCTGATCTAGGTTCTTCTTGATCTGTGATGAATATGGAAAGGAAAAATGGCTTCTAGTTACCTGTTCCATTACGTGGTCACCAATAATCTAATCTGGGTATTAGTTTTCATTCTTTATTTTGACTACCATTCTTGGAAAATTTCTTGTTTTCTGTGACAGCAATGGTTTCTCTCTCTTAGAGTTGCTGATCCAAGGTTAAAGCTAATTATTTCCCCAACCTTTTTAAAAGTGTCTTATTAAATGGCACCTGTCTGTGCTTATATATTAGGTACCAGAGCTATTAGGAAGGAAAGCCAGGAGGATGGCAGACATAAATTTTTTTTTTTTCTCTGCTGCCAGGACAAGGTGACCTGGAAAACAGTCACTGTGTTAATGTTAATGAGGATAAACAAGCCCTGCAACGAAACTCGGATCGCAGAGCCCAAGTCACCATGTTTAGATCCAAGCACACTAGGCTCTGTGGTCTGAATACAGAGATGAATGAGGTGCTCTGACCCCAAGAAGCTGGTGTAGCTTCTTTTTTTCCTGTGAGGATGGGAAACCCCTATAGATCTGGGGCATCACTGTTGGAATAATGCAGTGGAACTCTTGGAGAAAGCCAGTTGAGCAAATCTCAGGAGGAGAAAAGTCAGACTTTTTGTGACATAAGCTTTTAGAAAAGGATGGGACTTCTTGCAACTAATACTGTCAAACTCCAGACTTCTAGTACGAGACGTATCAAAGAACTGATATGCCAGTACCATCTTTATTTCCTCACCACCAAATTCCTTAACCTCTTGAGATCATCCAGCCTGATGACTCCTTTGAAACTACATCCTGATCACTCAACTGAAACTACATACTAAAAGGACATAATTTCCTGATTGTTAATTTAATGGTAAAATATAGACAGACCAGCAAGGTAGTTAATAGAATGGGCTTGGAATCAGGCAGACCTGCGTTTAAATTCTGAGTCTACTGCTTACTAACTAGCTCTGTGACCTTGAGAAAGCATTTTAAAACCTCCTCTGCGAAATTGGGATAATAAAATCAATCTCATAAGATTATCATAAGGATTAAGTGAGATAAAATATGTAAAGCACCTGGCACAGAGCAAGGCACATAGTTGTTGCCCAATAATTTCATGATTATTATTTTTCTTTCACAGTCTTTATTTCTCCTGACATTTCTATAGCATGTGAAAAATGTCACCATTTCATATGCACTAAAAATTTTTCTTTCTTCTTATAGGCCACAAACCTTAAATAATCTTTAATGTCCAATCCTCGGACTGGTGTTCTTTATTTCATAAGAAGCTATTATCGGTCTTTGCCTAAAGGAATGAAGGGAGAGACTCAGAATCAGAGAAAGTTGTACCGCTGTGAGAGAAGTAGCCCTCAGTGGGACAGAGCCAACCCAAAGCAACCTCGGCAGGAGCTGGAGTAGTCAATAATATCCTGACCTCACTCTTCTTTCTGATCTACTTCTGGGTGCCTATTGGCTGAATCCAACTGAGGCAGAGAGCATAAGAGGCCATGGATATAGTCCTCAGAGGTCGGCCTCCCAGAGTAGAAAGCAAAGTGGAGAAGAATAAGGAATAGACATGGACAGCCAAATGGGAGATACAGATACATAGAAACAAATTTAAAAATATGTGTAAGATGTTTAAATGAAAAAATATAACATTTTCTAAATAAACACCCACATTTATGGAGAAGTAGACTCAATATTCTGAAAATGTCAATTTCCCACAAATGAATTCATAAATTCAATGCAACTTGAAAAAATACCAAGAGTATTTGATGGAACTTTTTTTTAATGTTTATTTATTTATTTTGAGAGAGGAAGAGAGATGGGACTGCAAGCTCGTGCAGCCACTCTGGAAAACAGTATGGAGGTTCCTCAAAAAACTAAAAATAGAACTACCCTATGACCCAGCAATTGCACTACTAGGCATTTATCCATGAGATACAGGTGTGCTGTTTCGAAGGGACACATGCACCCCCATGTTTATAGCAGCACTATCAACAAGAGCCAAAGTATGGAAAGAGCCCCAATGTCCATTGATGGATGAATGGATAAAGAAGATGTGGTATATATATATATATATATATATATATATACACACACACACACACACACACACACATATACACACACATACATACATACAGTGGAATATTACTTGGCAATCAAAAAGAATGAAATCTTGCCATTTGCAACTATGTGGATGGAACTAGAGGGTATTATGCTAAGTGAAATGAATCAGTCAGAAAAAGACAAATATCATATGACGTCACTCATATGAGGACTTTAAGAGACAAAACAGATGAACATAAGGGAATGGAAACAAAACTAATATAAAAACAGGGAGGGAGACAAAACAGAAGAGACTCATAAATATGGAGAACAAACTGAGAGTTACTGGAGGGGTTGTGGGAGGGGGAATGGGCTAAATGGGTAAGGGGCACTAAGGAATCTACTCCTGAAATCATTGCACTATATGATAACTAATTTGGATGTATATTTAAAAAAATAAAAAATAAAATTATAAAAAAAAAGAAAGAGAGAGAAAGCACATAAGCAGGGAAGGGACAGAGAGAGAGGAAGAGAATCCCAAGCAGGCTCTGTGCTGTCAGTGTGTAGAGCCTGACATGGGGCTGGATCCCACAGACCACGAGATCATGATCTGAGTTGAGATCAATAGTCGGAAGCTTAACTGACTGAGTCACCTAGGCACCCCAGAACTTTTATTTTTTTTAATTTTGTATTTAAATTCAAGTTAGTTAACATACAGTGTAATATTGGTTTCAGGTGTACAATATAGTGATTCAAAACTTAACATACAACACGGGTGATCATCATAGCAAGTGCACGCTTTAATACCCATCACCTATTTCACCCATTCCCCCCAACCCACCTCCCCTCTAGTAACCATCAGTTTGTTCTCTATAGTTAAGAGTCTGTTTCTTGGTTTGCCTCTCCCTCTTTTTTTCCCCCTTTGCTCATTTGTTTTGTTTCTTAAATTCCACATGAGTGAAATAATATGGTATTTGTCTTTCTATGATTTCTTTTCTTTAGCATAATACTCTCTAGTTCCTTGATGGAACTTTTAAAGTTAATTGTAAAATGTATAAAAAAAACCAGGGGTGCATGGCTGGCTTACTTGGTGGATCATGTGAGTCTTGATCTTAGGATTATGAGTTTGAGTCTCAAGTTGGGGGTAGAGATTACTTTTTAAAATATATATAAAGATGGGGCACCTGGGTGGCTCAGTTGGTTGAGCTTCTGACTTCAGCTCGGGTCATGATCTCATGGTTCCTGAGTTCAAGCCCCGTATCAGGCTCTGGGCTGTCAGCATGAAGCCTGCTTTGGATCCTCTATCCCCCTCTCTCTTTGCCCCTCCCCCCCACTCTCTCTCTCTCTCTCTCAAAAATAAGTAAACATTAAAAAAATGTATAAGTTGGGGCACCTGGGTGGCTCAGTTGGTTAAGCGTCCGACTTTAGCTCAGGTCATGATATTGCGGTCCGTGAGTTCGAGCCCCACGTCGGGCTCTGTACTGACAGCTCAGATCCTGGAGCCTGTTTCAGATTCTGTGTCTCCCTCTTTCTCTCTCCTCCCCCACTCATGCTCTGTCTCTCTCTTCTCAAAAATAAATAAACGTTAAAAAAATAAATTAATAAAATAAAATAAAATAAAATAAAATAAAATAAAAATAAAAAAAAAATGTAGGGGCGCCTGGGTGGCTCAGTCGGTTAAGCGTCCGACTTCGGCTCAGGTCACGATCTCACGGTCCATGAGTTCGAGCCCCGCGTCGGGCTCTGTGCTGACAGCTCAGAGCCTGGAGCCTGTTTCAGATTCTGTGTCTCCCTCTCTCTCTGCCCCTCCCCTGTTCATGCTCTGTCTCTCTCTGTCTCAAAAATAAATAAATGTTAAAAAAAAAATTAAAAAAAAAAATGTATAAGGAAAAACCAAACAAAGCAAATGAACAATACCAAGACAATTTTAAAGAACAAAGTACAGGATACTTGACCTAGAACTCTCAAGCCTAATTATAAACTTATGATAATTAAGACATTTCCAAAGCCCCCAAACAAGCCCACATATATACGGAAACCTAATATATAACAGAGGTCACATTATTGAACAGTGAGTAAAGTGTTAATGGTGCTAAGAAAAATGATTATCCATGGGGATTAATTTTTTTTTTTATTTCCTACCTCACAAAATATACAAAAATTATTTCAGGTTAATTAAAGACCTAAATGTGAGGGAAAAAATGTAAATATCTAATAAGTAAATATAGGAAAATATCCTTATGATCTTGGTATAAGGAAGGATTTTTTTAAATCTTAAAAAAAGGTATTATGATCTTTGATAGAAAAAAATTCCTGAAACAGCTCACAAAAGGCATAACCCATAAAGGAAAAGATTTATTTATATATTTGGTTACCTTAAAATTTAGAACTTCTGTTCATTAGTAGACATGATAAACAAAATAAAAGACAAGTCACAAAGAAGGCAAGTATTTGTAATACAAATACTGGCAAAGAACTAGTATACAAAATATAGGACTAACTACAAAGCAATAGAAAAACACATGTAGCCCACTAGAAAAATGGGCAGATGACTTGAACAGGAACTTCTCTAAAAACTCAATGGCTAATTCAAATATGAAAAGATGCTCAATTTCATTAGTAATCAGGAAAACACAAATTTAAATAGCAAGTTTGACAATACCAAATATTAGTGAACACTGGAAACTCCTAATCCTATTAGTAGAACTGTTAATTGGTACTATTTCCTTGGAACAATGTTTAGCAATACCTAGTAGAGTTGATTCTACTCATATTCTACCCCAAAGGAGTTCTACTCCTGGGCAAGTGACTTAGAAGAATTCTTGCCCAAGTGCACAAAGAATTATATATAACAACATTTATACCAGTTTGGTTTATAATGTGTGAAAGCTGGAGATAACTAATGGCTCCATTACAGTGGAGTGAATGAATTGTGATACAGTCATACAACTGAATACCCTATAGAAATGAAAATAGACCCTTAGCAGCATGATGGAATCTCACAAAATATTGTTGAGTGAAAAAGCAAGTAAAAATAAAATACACAAGACATGGTTCCATTATATGCAGTTCAAAAATCAACAGTATGTCATTAGAGATGCATATATAGGCTGTAAAACTATAAAACAAAGCAAGAGAACATTATCACAAAAGTAAATATGGAGGTTACCTCGGGGGAGAGGGAAAACGCTATGTTCAGGCAAAAAGCACTAGGAGCTTTCAAGTATTAACAAAGTATTTTTTGTAACCTGAATAGTAGATACTCAATGTTTATTTTATTGTTTTTCTTTGAATTGTGTGTATACATTTTACACACTCTTATGTATATATATTTAACAATAAAAAAACATACTTTCTCTCTTTGTTAAAATAGATTTACATATAATACATTTGAACTGTTTCTTAAATTAAAAAAAAAGAAGAAAAATATATTTAATTTACACATATAATAGTTTTTGAAAGAAAATATTGGTAAATTCAAGTATATTAAAATTGAAATAACTCATTTTTATTATCTATATTATGTATTATGTATATTAATTCTATATTTTTATGGTTAGGAATAATATATAAAATTAATCAGCATTTACTACATGGCTCAACTATGATTAATGTTTGCATATGTAGTATATTTATTTACAGATTAGTTCTGATTCCTCAACAACCTGAAAGTTAGACATCATTATCCTTATTTTTTACATAGACACTGAAAACCCAAGTTAACCAAATTGACACCAAATAACTTAGCCATTTGGCCGACAGCCTGGTCATACCAATAATGCCATTTGAATCTGATCCCTGAACTGCGTTGCTTTCAATTGTATTACGGGATGGTCCTGTTCTTCACTCTGCTGTGGTCTTTAGATACACTTTTTCATAAGTGTTATCTGAGGAAGCTTTAGGACTTCCTAGGAAGAAATGATGCCAAAGCTATCAACACTGGAATTAATTACTTATTCCAAAATTCACTTTCTTAATATTCAAGATGAAGAGTCTAACAATAATTCCTTTTTCATAAATTGAGATATAACTGACAAGGGGTATAATATAACAAAGTGTATAATCCTTTCTTTAAGCATTAAAGTGTGTGTTATTTAATCATGAAAATATAAAACTGTCCTTCACTTTTAGATTAATGGTGTCCCTTTTTTGGCTAAGGGTAGGAAACTGAAAAGTGGCCTAAACTACAAGAAAAGAACATAAATACAAGCCAGGTTCTCACATCAGAAGGCCTTTTTTTTTTTTTTTTTTTTTTTTTAACGCTTATTTGTTATGATAACTTCTCTCTAAATCACCTTAATTATGATACACCCAGGATAAATTTATGAAAAGTCTAAACTATGTAATATGCTTGACAAAATATCTTCTTTCCAAATTCAGTTCAGAATTATTTGATCAACCTAAAAGTACAATACCTAGTAGTTAAGTTGCTTTTATGGTCCAGATGTAATGAATGATATAGAAAGATTTCTGCTTAGTATATCAGTTGCTAAAGTCTAAATGGTAATTGAAAGTACTTAAGGATACTTTAAAAATTATATTCTTAATAATTAAACTAATACATAATAATTTAAACATTCTTCTTGTCACTTGTTTACTCTTAATTTGTTGAAGAAGAAAAGGCTTACTAAGTAAGCACGGCCTACTTCAATTTAGGCTCCATTGAGTACTGAAACTTTTTTTAAATTAGTTTGATACAAATTAATTTTTCTACGATACTACTTTTTTAAAAAAAAATTTTTATGTTTA
Organism: Panthera leo; assembly: GCF_018350215.1. Classification (NCBI taxonomy): domain Eukaryota; kingdom Metazoa; phylum Chordata; class Mammalia; order Carnivora; family Felidae; genus Panthera; species Panthera leo. Next base: position 168,542,542 of record NC_056679.1, read on the forward strand.
TTTATTTTTAAGAGCAAGAGAGACAGAGCATGAGCAAGGGAGGGGCAGAGAGAGAGGGAGACACAGAATCTGAAGCAGGCTGTAAGCTCTAAGCTGTCAGCACAGAGCCCAATAGGGGGTTCGAACTCACAGAACGTGAGATCATGACCTGAGCCAAGGTTGGACACTTAACCAACTGAGCCACCCAGGCACTCCTACTGGCACTACTTTTAATATGCTCTGTAGGAAATGTATCTCTGATTTAAAGAACGCCTAAGGATGATATATAGAACAGATAAAATTAGAAATAATTTCAGCAATGATGAATTATACTATTAAAGAATCTGTTATTTTAAAATATTTTAATCTCCAGGGGCACCTGGGTGGCTCAGTTGGTTAAGCGTCCGACTTCGGCTCGGGTCATGATCTCACAGTTCACAAGTTCGAGCCCCGCATAGGGCTCTGTGCTGACATCTCAGAGCCTGCTTTGGATTCTGTTGCCCTCTCTGCCCCTCTCCCACTCATGCTCTGTCTCTGTCTCTGTCTCTCTCTCAGAAATAAATAAACGTTAAAATTTTTTTAAATCAAAAAAATAAAATATTTTAATCTCCTATTTCTCACTGATAAATTTAACAGGTATATATAGTCCTCTAATGGTTCTCAGGAGGAATTGATTTTGCTTCCCAGGGGACATTTGGCAATGTCTGGAGACATTTTTATTTGTTATGGTGGGTGGGGGTCAGTGCTAACAGTGGGTAGAGAAGCTAGGGATGCTTCTAGACAGCCTACAATGCACAGGCCTGTCTCTTGCAATAAAAAATTATCTGGCCCCAAACAGAAATGGCAATAGTGCTAAGACTGAGAAATCCTCCTCTAGGCCCAAACTAAAGGGCTCACTACAGATTTTTGTCTCTAAAAGTTTAGGATATATAAAAAGATAAAATAGAAATTATATACATATATATGTATATATATATGTACATATATACACACACATATATGTATATATATACATAGATTATATGTATACATACGTATACATATATACATATATGTGTGTATATGTTCACACTGAATACAAATGTGTGAGATGTGTGTATAAAGTAATGAGACCACTTTGTTAGCATGTGAAATTAATTGTTAACATCTAGATAATGGTTTACTGTTTATAAAATACTTTCTTGACACTCTCTCCCAGGTAGTATTATCTATACCCATAGAGTCAGTTTTCATCTCTATGATTATGGCTTTCAAATATTTATCTATAGCCCAGACTCCAGTATGTTACCACATCTTGCTGATTTTCTGTCTTCATACATCCTCCCTCCTGCCCTCTGCCCTCAGGACCACTGCATTGGTTTGGCCTCATTCTTATTTGTTTGGACTACCACGTGACTCTGTTGTCCACAGTCACACCATCTTGTGGCTAGAAAATAAGGAAATCCCTTTTTCTTAGTGCACAAATTATAATAGCTTCAATCCTGACTAATTCACAGAAATCAGCTGTCATCAAATTACCTGCCAGCTGCTTCCAAGAGCTCCCAAGTTTCTTTCATGTACTCTTCTGAGGAGGTCCACAGGGTTCTTGGCCCACTAAGGCTGAAGGCAGCAGTGTATTCCTGCAAGGTCCCACTGACCACTCACCTGGACACGGCTTTCTGCAAACTGGTACCAGCACATTGATCCCAAGGAGGAGGTGTACTGCTCTCACTTTTTCATTTCTTTCTGAAGCACAGGATAAGCCCTTCCTCAATTCCCCACAGTATAACTGAATCCAGACTACAACTTTTGACAAAACTTTGCTTCAGGTTTAAGAGTAAAAATAAAGAATGTAGAATGAGGTACTTATGCACAATGTGCACAGGCCAGACCCATGCAAAGATTCCATAGGGGAATCTCATTCCAAGCCAGTCTTCCCTGGCCAGGATGGCTTCTCCTCTAGAAATGCCCCAGGAATCTCCATGACTTGGAATCCATCCCAAATGGATGCTGGTGCCAGAAACAGGAGATTTTCCCCTCACCTGTCTGAGATGTACTGGTTTCCATTCTCCATATGATTGACAGAAGAATTTAAATTCCTTGCATACCTCCCTAAAAGAGATATGGTCCAGCCCCCAAAGATAATCATATCGGAAATACACTGGCCAATATTAGTTCACTTCCTAAAGTTTGGATAATTCAATGTTAAGTAATCTCTCCTGGGACATCAATAACCGATGGAATCTGGGCTACATCAGCCTCAGTCTAGTTCATTTTCAGTCTCTCTTCACGAACGGTTTAAAATCTTGCTGTCAGTCTCACAAAGAATCATGTTGTTATAGCAGAGGTGACTTTCCAACTAATCTCCTTCCATTCTGGCCTCATCAAGTCCACATCTTTGCTGCTGCCAATGGTTCCATAAGGAATGCAAATCTGATAAGAAACTTTTAAAAACTGAGAACAAACTGAGGGTTGATGGGGGGTGGGAGGGTGGGTGATGGGTATTGAGGAGGGCACCTTCTGGGATGAGCACTGGGTGTTGTATGGAAACCAATTTGACAATAAATTTCATATTAAAAATAAATAAATAAATAGTAAAAAAGAAATCAACTAAACGGCAAATAAAGAACTAAAAAATTAAAAAAAAAAAAGGAATGCAAATCTGATCAGTTGCTGCTGCTGTTGCTGCTGCTGCTGCTGCTGCTGCTGCTTTTCTTTCTAATTCTATTAAAACTGTGTTAATTTGAATGCAGTTCAGGAGTTTAAAAAATAGGAACCTAGGCAAAAGTTGTAGATATTGCTGAGAAAGGGCCTAACCCTGACCCAGCCCCGTGACTATTTATTTCCAGGGCTTTGGAGACCTGGTAGTTGACTCCAAGTGGTTTAATGGATGGGAATGTGGGCCAGGAATAGAGAGTTGATAGGAATGGTGTGGAGAAAGAAGTCCCTCCGTATGTCCCTCCTCCTCCCCCAGAAGGGGAGGGATTCAACAAACTCACCCACGGGGTGCGTGTAGACAGGCCCCTGGTGTTGCTATTGCAGCCCTAAGTACATAGTTGCTGACTGCATTGTCAAGACCTGACATGTGCTAGCAGTCATTCATTCAGCTTCTGAGCCCACCTCCAGCTGGCTCCTCAGTCATATCAGGCCCAGAGAACCTCAGGCAGGGCTCATCAGATGTCTGTCCCTAAGCCACCTGGGCCAGGCCGAGGACGCCCTCCTCCCCTGCCTGCCTCTGCCTGCCCTCTCCTGTGCCCTGCTGTTTCTGGAGCTCCTCTTACCAGCTTCTTGGATTGACTTGTTGGATTTTTAAATTTCAGTTAAGTGGGAACTTCATGCTGTGTTCTCAACTAGTCTTTTCTTTATGTAAGACTCCACCGTGGTTCAGGGCCCCTAGGTGGTTCAGTTGGTTAAGTATCAGACTTGATTTTGGCTCAGGTCACAATCTCTCAGCACAGAGTGTTTTAGAATTCTCTCTCTGCCCCTTTCCTGCTCTTGCTCTTTCTCTCAAAGTAAATAAATAAACTTAAAAAAAGAAAAAGAAAAAGAAAAAGAAAAAGAAAAACTTCCCCAGTAGTTTCACGTGGCCTTCATGACTCCCCTCTTGTTGTTTCCTTAGCCCCATCACTTCTCTTTTCCCCACCTACACCCTATGTTCAAGTACAGACATTCAGGACTACTACAAATCTCTAAACTTGGATTCTCTCTCGTGCCTCTGTCTTTGCTCTTGTGTAGGCCAGGAATGCCTTTCATCCCATCATCAGTTTCCATCTCCTCCAGGAATTCGTTCTTTGCCTCATCCCCAAGCCTGGGTTAGGAACACCTTCTCTCTGGTCTGGAGCACATCGTACTTCCCTGTGGCACACCTCTTATCACAGTGAAATGGTTTGTCTTTCCATGAGTCATGGGAGCTTCCTAAGGCAGAGGAAATGTTGTTGCCTCTGTATTCTCAGATATCTGGCACAGGGCCTGCATTAAACTAAATGCTCAGTTAAGTTTCATGAAGGTTGACTCAGTATTTTCATTTGATCCCCTTGACAATCCTTGGAAGCTAATATTATTTCCAACAGTGCTTGTAAGCATTAAATCTATTTAAGACTAAGATTAAAACAACCATGAAAATTATGGTTACAGATTAGAACATAAGTGTATGGATCATGACAATGTAGAAACAATGTAACAAATAAGAGAAAAGAGGAGAAAGGGGTGAAAAAGTAGGGTGTGTGGAAGATTTGATTTTCTCTATATTGCAGCCAAGGTTATAAAGTCAGGTTTTAAAGCTGACAGTTCAAGTCACAAAAGTACAACCACATTTCAAGATATAAAAGTAAACATTAGAAAACAGAAAAACAATGCAGTTAATTAAACTCAGGTCTTAGAGGGCAGGGATATTATTCATGGTTGGGAATATGTATAAAGGAAAAAGAAACAGAAAATACAGTATATAAAGTTATGGTAAATTTTAGCCTAAAAACAACCTAGAATGCAATTTTTGTTTTACATTTCCAGAAGAAACGCACACATAAAATATAAAATACAAACATAAAAATATAAAGATCATAAACAGGAAAAGATAGAAGCTAGAAAACAAAAGAAGGGATGTCTATTATATCAATTAATTTACCTATGGAAACAAAATGACCCTCAAAAAGATTATGAAACAAAATCTAATTAAATACTATACACAAGAGGTACCTAATACGAAGTACCTAGAAAAGTTGAGAACTAAAAAGTTAAAAAGTCACAGAATGAAACAAACAGAAATAACTCACTGAGAAAATATTTACTACAAAATAGTAAGAAAAAGATTGAAGGAAAACTCAATAGAAAAGTGGGCAAGAAATTTGACCAGATACTAAGACCACATCTTTTAAAAAATACACAAAAAGGTGCTCTACCTCATTATTAATCAGGAAAACACAAATTAAAGTCTCTATAAACCCGCCAGAATGGCTAAATATTAAAAAAGACTAAAAATACTAAGTGTTGGCAAAGATGTAGAGAAAAGAGTACTCTCACACACTGATGGTGGAGTATATAAATTGGTAGAACCACTTTGGAAAGCAATTTTGTGTCATGTCATAAAGTTGATGAATGTGTTCTCTATCCTGTAGCAATTGCATTTCTACCTACATACTCAGCAGAAATGTGTGCATAGGTTACCAGCACTTGTGCATAAGAATGATCATTGGCCAAAAACCTGAAACAATTAAATGTCTGTCAAGGGTCATGACATAGTCATACAGTGTAAAACAATACACCAAATGAATTCCAGTGGAAGGCATGGTGCAGATGAATCTCAGAAACATAATGTTGGGCCAAGGAGAAAAGTCTACACAGCATAGATTCCATGTATATAAATTTTAAAAACAAGTGAAACTAAAGTCTAATGTAAACAAATGCACACTTAGATGGTAAAAGAATAAAAAGAACAAGGAAGTAACTACATAATGTTTCTCATTAAAGTAAGAAAGAGGAGAACCAGGAAGAGGGAGGAGGGAGGTGGAGGAAAGAGAGGAAGAGGGGAGTGTGAGTGGGAATGGAGGTGGAGGTAGGGTGCTTCTTGAGTTTTATCAGTGATTTACCTCTTGATCTGAGTTGGTGATCACATGATGTTAGCAGTAGTTTGTTCTTTCAACTGCATGTTTACGTTCATGCAATTTTCTAGATATTTTATTTCTAGATTTTATTTAACAATAAAACATTTTTTTAAGTAAAAGATAACAAACTCTAAAAACTTCCCCTGAACTTTTCAATGGCCTTTGAAAGATGTTTATGAATTTTTGGTATAAGAATATCCTCCTTGGGGGGCGCCTGGGTGGCTCAGTCGGTTAAGCGTCCGACTTCGGCTCTCATAGTTCATGGGTTCGAGCCCCTCATCGGGCTCTGTGCTGACAGCCCAGAGCCTGGAGCCTGCTTCAGATTCTGTGTCTCCCTCTCTCTATCTGCCCCTACCCTGCTTATGCTCTGTCTCTGTCTCAAAAATAAATAAACATTAAAAAAAATTTTTTTTAAAGAATATCCTCCTTGGGGCACCTGAGTGGCTCTGTCAGTTGAGTGTCTGACTCAATTTCAGCTCTAGTCATGATCTGATATTTCGCGGGTTCGAGCCCCATGTAGGGCTCTATGCTGCCGGTGCAGAACCTGCTTGGAATTCTCTCTCCCTTCCTCTCTCTCTGGCCCTCCCCTGCTCACACTCTATCTCGAAATAAATAAATAAACTTTAAAAAAAAAAAGGATATCCTTACTTTAGAGGTCTTGAAAACTAAAAATACAAAAGAGGCTATAATGATAAAAAATCTGTCAAATACACATTTGTGTGTGGAAACTATCACTCATTTAGCAAATTCATTTCTCTCAAAGGCTATCAGTCCTAATGCACTTATAATGCTACCAGGTCTTTGCTTTGAGATAATATTCTTTTGTTCACTCAAAATCAATTTTAAAATTTTAAACAATAACAAATCCATGGGTCATAGAGGACATAGTCTAAGATGATAAATTTCTCGGAGTCTGGTGGCATTTCTTCAGTGTTTGGCAAAAAGTGGTAAACAACTAATTTTTAAAAATTTCTAATATTCATTTGATAGTAACTATTTCTAAAAATATATATAAAATTAAAAAGTCAAGCATTTACAATTGATTTTCTAGTAGCCATTAGGTAGATAGGTATTGAGAAAAATGATTGAAATTATGTATTCTAATATATTATTATATTAATTAATTTAGTCCCCTATGGGGTATTTGGCAACAATGTTTGGAGACATTTTTTTATTGGGGCAATAAAGTGGGGGAGTGGTACTAATGGCATCTATTGGGTAAAGTCAGGGATGGTGTTAAATATCCTACAATGCACAGGAAAGCCCCCTGACAACAAAAAGATGATCTGGCCTCAAATGTCAATAATATTGAGGTTGAAAAACCTTGGAATAAATTAGCCAAGAGAGAAGAGTTATTAGATATCGTTAAGCAAAAAAGATTAAAGTTAATTGGTTCCATTTCTGTAAAAAAAAAAAAAAAAGTGTGAGTATATGTAATGTATATAAATATACACATACATGCACAAAAATGTTAATAATGGTTGAATGCTGAAATCATGGTTGAATTTTAAGGTTTTTTGCTTTCATTTTGCTTATCTGAAATTTCTGGGTGTTGTTTTTTTTTTTTCTGTCATTCATTACATTACTTGAACCATAAGAAAAAACAAAGTTTAGTTTCTACCAAAGAAAGAACATTGGTTTTGGTACCAGAAAGAACTGGGTTTTAACACCAGTTGTCTTTCACTGAAAGTATTACTATTTTTAATGTTCTGAGACTGTTTTCTTTTGGTAACATGGGGAATTGATGCCTCTCATATTGCTCTTTTTGTTTTAGTTTAAATACAAGTACACACACATACACACACACCTCAAGAGAAAAAAAATTGAGTAAGAATTCATTTTACTATTATCTTTAATGTTTGAGGGAAAGTATATTTATTTAGAGGGTAGGAAGATAGGTGAAGGTGTGTGCAGATTCTGAAGGTCATTTCTAGGCATGTTCACATGTTAGACGTTAGCCTCCCGTTTACATCTATGTCACTTAAAAACTTTGATTTAACAATGAATTCCTTTTTCTTTTTCCATTCAAAATACAATCAACAAGTACCTATAATGTACTAGGCATTGTGCTAAGCACAGTGAAAATAAATGGGGGAAAAAGACTCCATCTATTTTCAAGGGAGTCTAATGAGCAGAGAATAACACAAACAACTGGTTATAACACAATGTAGCAAATACAATCACAGACATATCCACAGGATATTATGGGAATAAAGAGGAGGAACAATTAGCTAGTACTACTAGTATGCTAGTACTATGCTTATGCCATTCTCATGATTAGATCTATTTTTGGTTCATAAATAAAACAGATTGATAAAGTTTTTGGGTTTTGTTTCATTTTGTTTTTTTCTTAGAGCATGTAAGCAGGGGAGGGGGTAGGAGAGAGAGAATGAGAGAGACAGAAAGAGAGAGAGAGAGAGAGGGAGAGAGAGAGAATCTTAAGCAGGCTCACCGCTTAGCATGGAGCCTACCATAGGGCTCAATTCCACTGCCCTGAGATCATGACCTGAGCCGAAATCAAGAGTCAGATGCTCAACCAACTGAGCCACCCAGGTGCCCTGATAAAAGTAATTTTCTAACCACAAACAGGAAAGAAGACAGTAATGGATATGAAGGTCTAGAAGGTGCCTAAATCAGAATTACAGTGTTGGGAGCAGCGATAAACAAAGGAAATTAAAGGATATTATATGTACACAATCTCCCTTAAAGCAGAAATTAGATGGTGGGGTGAACTTGAGTCTGTTTCCATCCTGTTACCATCAGATGGTTCTGAAATGCCTGGCTGTCATCTGGGGTAGGAGATGAAAGGCTCCTGAGTGGGAAGAAAAAGAATCAGTGTACAATAAATAATTTATATGTTAGATTGGGATAGAGTTCTTTAAAAAAAATTTTTTTTTAATATTTATTTTTGAGAGAGAAAGAGAGAGAGAGAGAGACAGAGACAGAGTGTAAGCAGGGGAGGGGCAGAGAGAGAAGGAGACAGAATCCGAAGCAGGCTCCAGGCTCTGAGCTGTCAGCACAGGGCCCCAACTGGGACTCAAACTCACAAACCGAACTGTGAGATCATAACCTGACTGACACTCAACCAACTGAGCCACCCAGGCGCCCTGGGATAGAGTTCTTTTAAAAATCTGCCTATAACTGCAACTATTTAACGTGCTAGTATTACTCTCTTGTGCTAGCAGGAAGTGGTTAAGAAATAAACATTTTGTGGAGATATGAAGATATTTGGGATACCAGGAATCAGTGTGCTTCATACTGGACTATGCTTTGAATAGCTGGTGGATTAGAGAATTGAGATGAAGAGTACATGGTTCCAAAAGAAGTCAACATCAACTGAAGAATACAGTGAAGAGAGCAGCAGAACAGAGGTTCGAATTGAATATGGGTCTTTGGTTGACAGAGAACTTTTCCAGCAACTTAGTTGTCCCTTATCTTCTGTTTCACTCTCTGTGGTTTTAGTTACCCATGGTCAACTGTGCTCCAGAAGTAGATGTTCCTCCTTCTGACATACAGGTTAGCAAGTAGCCTAACGCTATGTCACAATGCCTATGTCACTCACTTCACTTCTTGTCACTCACCTCACTTCATCACATCACATAGGTATCACCTCACATCATCACAAGAAAAAAGGTGAGAACAGGACAATAAGGTATTTTGAGGGGGAGAGAGAGAGAGAGAGAGAGAGAGGCCACATTCACCTATTACAGTACATTGCTAGAATTGTTCTATTTTATTATGTTATTGTTAATCTCTTACTGTGACTAATTTATAAATTAAACTTTGTCATAGGTATGTATATATAGGAAAAATCATATATATATATATATATATATATATATATATATATATATATATATATATATATATATAGTTTCAGGTATCCACTGGGATCCTGAGCCTTAGCTTCTACAGATAAGGAAATAACTACCACATTTCATTTAGAAAGCAATAAGAAACCGTAGACGATATATTGTTTTTTTTCAGATTTTCAAAAATACCTGTTTTGATCAAACTGGAGATCATAAGAAACTGCATGATGCTTACTATAAGGAAAGACTATTAGAACCAAAATTAACTGCCAGGTTCACTGCCCTACTATGAGGCCACTGAAGATAATGGGCAGAGAACATACTGGGTAGTCCCACTGCTGGTGCTAGGCAAATACTGGAGTCCTCCAGCTTAAGTCCTCACACATTCTATTCCCTAGGTCTAGAACACCATTTAAGGCGGCTGATTCCTCCTCATCGTTCAGTTGTCAGTTGAAATAGCACTTCCTCAGGAAAATCTTCCCTTTTCTCCTCTTCCCCATCTCCATCCCCTCCCCATAGGTATCTCCCAGTAATAAGCTCTTGAAGTTGTAATTAGATAACGGGTTTGGTGGTTAGTTCCCTCTTCCACACCTCAACCTCTCATCCTTAAATAAGCTTTAGAAGGGCAGAAGGGCGGGGACCCTGTTTTTCTCACAACAGGTGGGCATCATCTCCAGTGCCTTGCTGTACTGGTATATAGCGTGTAATCGATAAGCATGTGTTGAATGAACAGATAAGCTTTTGTTAACTGTTTACCAATGCCAGGCCCATAGAAGCACTCAAATAAACAGCAGTTACTGAAATACACATTCATTAGCTCATTTCATTTGCACGAAACCAGAAGTAAGAAACCCGGTATTGCGGTCTAGAAAACTACGGCAAGTTAAGCAGCCCGCCTGAGGTCAGGCGACCGCAGAGCAACAGCGCCGGGCCTGGGAGCCAACCCTGTCCACTTCCTTGGCCGGGTCCTTCTCGGTTACGCCAGGAGGCAGCCCTCAGGTTCGCCCTCCGCGGCTCTGCCTTCGCTGCCGACCTGCCCCCTGCAGAAGCTCCTTTCTTCGGTTCGAAGGAGTCCCCCAGCGGGAAGTTGCGCCGAGGTGGCGAAGAAGACCTTCCAGGGGCGGCGGGGCAGGCGTGAAAGCCGCTCCTGGAAGGGAACCACTCCGCCTGAGTCGCATCCTGGCGTGGGGACTCAGGTGAACAGGGCCCAGAAGGCCAGAGGCTCTGCCACCTCTAGGACCAGGAACAGTCTGCGGAACCCTGGCTCAAGATTCCCCAATCCGCGCCTCCGGCACGCGTGCTCCCCGCGGCCGCTCTAGGACGCTGGAGGGGGGAGGGCCTCCTCTCTGTGGTTGGGACCCGGCCTACCGCCGGGAGCCGCCCACCTTGGGGACGGGCCGCTCGAGTCCCAGGCAAGGCACGGGCCTTGCGTTAAACCCAACACCCCGCGAGCTGGAGCAGAAGCTGTGAGAAGGCGAGGAGGCCCGGGGGACGCTCTGGCCTCTGTACCTGACTCCATGCCCTGGCTGTCTCCGGAAAGTCTGATTTCTAAATATCTTGGAGAACAACGCGGTCAGTTTTGCCCCAAATTACACCTCTTTTGCTGTGTGGCAGAAAGAAAAAAAAAAAAAAAACCTACCATTTCTTAGTTTGTCATTACTATTTTCTAGTGATTTCTCGTGTGTACCCCTGGTTTTGTTTCTGATTGTTGCTGTAGAATCTTTGATGTGATGGAAGCATTTGAGTTACCCCTCTCTGCAATTCCCTGAGCACTGGGTGGAATATGGCACCTGGACTTCTTTCTCCTAGCAGAGCTAACACCCTTAGAGAAAACAATTGCTCTACCTAATGTTGTGGTTAGAACCACAAACATTAAAGATGAGCAGGGCTAGAGCCCAAAGCACTGGCCCAAATGCAAACAGAAACAACTGGTAATGAAAATAGAGGGTAATGGAAATAGCAAGAAAATGAACTGCTATGTGTATTTCTAAATGTGCAGTTATTGACTAAAAAAACCTTTCATGAACTAGTATGTGTATTTCTAAGTGTACAGTTATTGACTAAAAAAACCTTTCACGACTAGGTTTACTAAGAATTGGAGTGCCTGGATGGCTCAGTAGAGCATGTGACTCTTGATCTCAGGGTTATGAGTTCCAGCCTCATGTTGGGTGTAGAGATTACTTTAAAAAAATGTGTATTAAGAATTGTTAATAATTCTTAAATGTTCTGCAGTAGAGGAGTTTCTGCATTATGAAGGCAATTTAGATGATTTTAACAAGATGGGGAAGCATGACTTCATATGTTTATTCTTTATTAAAAAGGCTTTTGTCAGTTCCCCAGGTCTTTAAGAAGCCTAATTACATTTATTTTCACAGTTGTACTCTGATAAATACCAATTCCAAAATCAAATATTTCTTTATGTTTAGATAGATATAGGTAGAAACATTCTTGTGTGGGTCAGTGAAGAGATATGAATAATTTAGCTACACAGAAAAAAATAGAATTGATGCTCCTGACTAGTTAAAAACCCCAAGGAATTCGGTTTCGGTTGGAAAGTCCTAGAGCTATTTCACAATACTTATTAACGAGCTTATTATATTATCCATTTTAGGAATCTGTCTTGGCAATCTTTTATTCTTAGTGGTTCCTTCTAATAACGTCCTCACTTTATTGCTGTATGCATAATGATGTTCTTTAGTATATCCAAGAGAGTTTTTGATGTTGGAATATGCAATGACTCAAGTTTCACTCTAGCAGCTTGAAAGAGTGATAATGAGGTGCTCTCCTTTTTACATTTATACTCCCCTTCCGGGCGTATAATTTCATTTAAAAGTTGGTATTATTCTTCTAGATTTTCTATTCAATAATGAAATACAAAGCAATGATTGTTCCCCTAAGAACAACTTTAAGTTTTCTGAAAGCTAGGATAAGGACTTTGCAGCAAACTCTAAAGGTATCATTTGGGAATTTAGCACAATATGCTTCAAACCCAGATAAAAGGAAAGGTTCTAAATTAAAGTATGTGGATGAAGATCTATAGTCTGGCACTAAATCAATGGAGATGTAGTGGGTGGCAAATAGAATTGCAGGAAGAAAGTGAAGCTATCTGGTTGCCTGGAGCTTTTATTTGTAGGGCTCAAGTCCGCTCAGCATTGCAGGAAAAATTACTTAAACCACAAAGACAGAAGGAAAAAGGGTATTTGAGGGTGTGAAGCTCAATACTAAAAATAATAGTAACAGTGACTAGCACTTATGTAGCATATATTACATCCAGGCACCACGATAAATATTTTATGTGCCTTAGGCCATTTAATCCTCTCAACAACCCTGTGAAGTTGGGTTAAGACTGTCCTCATTAAGACCAGTTAAGTTTCCTCAACGTGGGAAATTGTGGAGCGTGTTCTCAAATTTAGGTCTGTCTGATTTTTAAACCTATAAAGGGATTTTTATGTCAGCTGTGTTCTTTTTTACTTTAAAAGAAATGATCTTCCTTACTGTTTCATCATTTTGCACACGTGCTCCTTTCCTCTCAAATTCACTCCTCTTCTTCTGAATCAATAGACCTAACTGGTGAGGCAGGATGTTGAGTAAGTGATTCTTGCATTAGATCACCTGGATTCAAATCACAGTGCCTCTAATAACAGCTGTGAGACCATGAATCGTGTATTTAACCTCTCTGCTTTTCTTCACATCTGATAATATTAGTGCTACCCCACAGGGTTTTAAATAATACTTAAGTGAGAGTGTGTATAAAAACAGTTGGTGAGTATCTGAGGATGTAAGTACTCAGTTTATATTATTTTTCCTAGAACCCAATAGTGAATGTGACAGCATTCTCTAACAAGAGCCTAAGAAGCCTCAGAGGCATAGCTGGCATTTGCTGTAGGAGAAAGAAGTAAAACATTTACCTCTATCTGCTTTTGGAACATGTGAGGGTTCACTCAGGGTTGGGAAGAGGAGATAAGTAAAAGTTTGTCAGGGACTAACTCCAATTTATGACTGCTATAGGAAGGGCAGTTTCTGTGTGTTGTATAGGATTAGTGATGGACTGAGTACCTAAGAGTTCTTTCTAAATTTGAACACTCATTAACATCACTAAATACTCAGTAAAAGCTCAGGCTCACCCTCTAAAAAAAAGATTTATAGAGAATGCCTCTGTCATGTGGATCAAACCTGGCTTTAAAGGTTTCTGGTAGATCTTTTTTTAAATTTTTTTCAATGTTTGTTTATTTTTGAAAGAGAGAGACAGAGCATGAGTGAGGGAGGGGCAGAGAGAGAGGGAGACACAGAACCTGAAGCAGGCTCCAGGCTCTGAGCTGTCAGCGCGACTCTGGACTTGAACTCACAAACTATGAGATCATGACCGGAGTTACTTAACTGACTGAGCCACCCAGGTGCCCCACTGGTAGATTTTTCTTAACACACATAATATGGATGGTCATTATTGCTGCACTGTGGTTTGAATCTTAGTATGAACATCCAGATTCAGAAAACAAATACATATGGATGTGATTAGTCTAAGTTTATTTTAAAAAGGATTCACAAAAGGATTTCTCTAAATATGTTTTTTGTAACCTTTTTAGGCATTTGAATTTTACTGTGAATCAAGAGTGCTATTGAAATAACAGTAGCAAATGTTTAGTGAACTCTTACCATTCTAAGCTTTTTATACATATTACTGTATTTATTTTCAAGACCAAATAAATTAGAAGTTGTTTGTGTTATTATCTTCATGTCACAGATTGGGAAACTGAAGTACACAGTTTAAATAATCTGAGTAAGATCATCCAGCTATGATTTCACCGGGGCCGATTGTCTCCACAGCCAGAGCTTTGACTCAACCATTCTCCTCAGAAAAGTGTGCCTTATTGTACACAGCCATATCACATCATCTTCCAATTTTCCATACAATTTTACAGCACATGGACTCTCTGAAGTCCGATTGTAAACCCCGTGATAAAACCTATTACAGATAGTGATTATCTCTAATACACACACCCACACACACATTCCAAAAATACAACTTATAGACAGTCTTTTAGGAAAACTTTATAATTAGAGAAAGGTTTTAATGTTCTGAAATGGAAAACACCCTACAGAATCCCCATATTATCAGTCCTCTTTTAGCGAACCATGAGCAGTCTTTTTGTAGCTGCTTGTACAGTATGTGGTAGTAATTAGCACCCATCCCTTCTTTGGAGAACTGCTTTGTCCACATAAAGTGTGTGATTCCAGCAGAAGCTGCCATACACCAAGCTTCTAACATTGTCAGATTTTAGCTTGCATGTAGTATATTTCCTTTAATGACACCTTATTATCCTTTGACATTGCCTATTGCAAGCATCATGCTGCTACAGCTTTGATTTTGTTTATAGTACTTCTAAATATATCTATCACATTCACTTGTCTATTTTGTTTTTCTATTTTGTTTTATTTTCATTTGTGTCAAGCCTTAAAAGATCGTGTTTATTTTATATGAAAAATATTATTGGGCTCACATTATCGGTGTGAGTCAGTCCCTTGGCTTGTGTATAAGTGCTAGGGCTGCCATAACCAAATACCACAGACTGGGTGCCTTAAACAGCAAGAATTTATCTTCTTACAGTTCTGGAGACTAGAAGTTCAAGATCAAGGTGTTGGCAGGTTTGATTTCTTCTGAGGCCTTCCTCTTTGGCTTGCAGATGGCTGCTTTCTTTCTGTGTCCTCACATGGTCTTTCCTCTGTGCGTATACATCCCTGGTGTCTCTGTGTATGTCCAAATGACCTATTCTTACAAGGACTCCAAATCAAATTGGATTAGGGCTGGCTCACCCTAATGGCCTCATTTTAACTTAATCACCTGTTTAAAGATCCTATCTCTTAATACAGCCGTATTTTGAGGTACTGGGCTTCAACATGTACGTATAGGGGAGACACAGGTTAGCCCATAACAGCATGGCTTTTGGGTTTTTGCACATTGCAATACCAAGTTTATTTTCTTTCCAGAGCATGCCATGGGGCTTCTTTCTAAATATTGCTTAAGATAAATTACATATTAAATTTGTATATTGGACTCTAGGATTCCTGGTGATTATTTAGAACTCTGTGAATTTTCAATGTACCCAAACAAGGTATCTGAATCTCCTTACATGCCAGTAGTTTGACAGTTTGAGAGATAGCTGAGTACAGATCTCTTTTCCTAAAGTTTTATTTTTTCTTTTAGAGATAGACTGTGATAAAGTTATTTATTTTTATTTTTAAGTTTTTAATGGGCTTTGTTTTTAGATGACTTTTTTTTTTAACGTTTATTTATTTTGACAGAGAGAGAGAGAGAGCATGAGTGTGGGAAGGGCAGAGAGAGAGGGAGACACAGAATCTGAAGGAGGTTCCAGGCTCTGAGCTCCGAGCGTCAGCACAGAGCCCGACGCAGGCCTCGAGCTCATGGACTGGGAGATCATGACCCGAGCCAAAGTTGGATGCTCAACCGACTGAGCCACCCAGGTGCCCCTGGATGACTGTTAAAAATTGTCCTTTAGACACAGGAGTGCTGATGCATAGGGGCACTTGTACCCCAATGTTTTTAGCAGCACTTTCAACAATAGCCAAATTATGGAAAGAGCCTAAATGTCCATCAACTGATGAATGGATAAAGAAATTGTGGTTTATATACACAATGGAATACTACATGGCAATGAAAAAGAATGAAATATGGCCTTTTGTAGCAACGTTATGCTAAGTGTTATGCTAAGTGTTATGCTAAGTGAAATAAGTCATACAGGGAAAGACAGATACCATATGTTTTCACTCTTATGTGGATCCTGAGAAACTTAACAGAAGACCATGGGGGAGGGGAAGGAAAAAAAAGTTAGAGAGGGAGGGAGCCAAACCATAAGAGACTCTTAGAAACTGAGAACAATCTGAGGGTTGATGGGGGGTGGGAGGGAGGGGAGGGTGGGTGATGGGTATTAAGGAGGGCACCTGTTGGGATGAGCACTGTGTGTTGTATGGAAACCAATTTGACAATAAATTTCATATTTAAAAAAATTGTCCTTTATTGGAGATTATTTTATCACTACAGAAAGCTCCACAAATATAATACTTCTTTTGCTTCTAGACAGCAGAAGTACTTTATGAGTACAGATTTATACAGCAGAAAACTGGGGACATGTTATGTAATAAATCATTGTTGGATTGAGTTGAATTATATTTGTAATTTTTTGTTAAAATTATGTTCAGTCATCTTAGAATCTATTATTTTACAATACTAATGTCATCTTAAAGATAGTTCTTAATACATCCTGTGTTCTTTACCTGTTTTCCATCTTAATGTTACCATGGTAATCCAAACCAACCACCATCATTGTTCCCCGGACCACTTCAGCAGTTTCCTGGTTTCCCCTCTTGTTCTTCTACAATTCAGTCTCCATGTAGGAGCATAAATGATCTTTTTTCAAAAGAGTAAAACTGATCACTATCACCTTGCTTTGAACTCTTTGTTGTCTCAGTGCAGTTAGAATAAAATGTAAAGTCTTGTTCCTATAAAGCTGTCCTCAATTTCCAGTTTATATACCTGCCTCCTTTCCCCTAAGTTCATTATGTTCCAGTCACACTGGTCCTCCTGTTCCTGGGACATTTTAAATTGTTCCCATCTCACTCTGTGCTGACAGCTCCAAGCCTGGATCCTGCTTCAGATTCTGTGTCTCCCTCTCTTTCTGCCCTTCCCTCACTCACACTCTGTCTCTGTCTCTCAAAACTAAATAAACATTTAAAAATTTTAGAATGTATAGTATAGAATATTACTCAGCCATAAAAAAGAATGAGATTTTGTCATTTGTAATGACCTGGATGGACCAAGAGGGTATTGTGCTAAGTGAAATAAGTCAGACAAACACAAATATGCTTTCACTTATATGTAGAATCTAACATACAGGAAAAAAAGACAAAAACAAAACAAAAACAAAAAACACCAGACTCTTAAATACAGAGAACAAACTGGTGGTTGCCAGAGGACAGATGGGTGGGGGGGGATGGGTGAAATACATAAAGTTGATTAAGAGGTATAAATTTCTAGTTATAAAATAAGTAAGTCATGAGGTGAAAAGTACAGTATAGGAAATAGTAATATTATAACATGATATGGTTACATATGGTGACTGAACTTATTATGGTGAGCTCTGACTAATGTCTAGAATTGTTGAATCACTATGTTGTACACTTGGAGCTAATATAACATAGGGTGTTAATTATAATTCAACAACAAAACAATTATTAAAAAATTTTTTGAGAGAGAGTGTGCATGCAAGCAAAGGAGAGGCAGAGAGAGAGGGAGAGAGAATCTCAAGCAAGGTCTGTGCTGTCAGTGCAAAGCCCGAGGTAAGGCTTGAACCCATGAACGATGAGATCATGACCTGAGCCGAAATCAAGATTTGGACATTTAAGTACTGAGTCATTAAGGCGCCCATAAAAAAAATTAGAAAATTTTGCTCTGTGAAATATATTGGCAGGAAAATGAAAAGATAAGCCAGAGAAAATACTTGCAAATCACACATCTGACAAAGGGCATGTAGCCAGTATAAAGCTCTCTACTTTTAAAGAAATGCTTTCCATTATTTCAGGCTCAACTCAAATTTCATCTCTATGACAACATCAATGATTCTAGATTAACTAGAATTCATGTCTGGACCACTAGTGAATGAATGAATATTTCTCAGCCATTATTACTTTCCTATAAAATAATATACTCTAATAAACTTACACTAATATTCTGGTCCCCTTTTTAACCAAAACCCTCTATGTATTTGCCAGATGCTTGTCATACTGCAATATGTTACCATGGAATGACAGGAAATAAATAAGTACCATGGATGGATGGGCTCACCTTACAGATCCCCCATTGCTCACATTATAGCTTAGCTCTAGGGAGTTTATTTCTAACGAAGGCAGGGCTGAATAGGTATATATTTTTAACTGCATATAATGTCTTGAATGTGTATTTGTCTATATACAGTTATACAAAGTTTTAAAAATTAGAAAAAATCTAACATATATTTCATTTATTTTGTTGAAATAGTAACTCTCCCACTCAGTTTTAGCTCTTACCAAACATACTGTTGCATTATTATTTGCTTTTAAAGTCAAAAGCTTTGGTTTTGCGGAGACCATTTATTCTGGCCTTGTTTTTCAAAAAATCTTGATTTGCTAAATTTAAATGCAGCTCCTTTTACTAAGGATCAACTGAAAAGCTTTTAATAAATTAATACCTTGGACAGTGGTATTCCAGGGGCCCTAGAAAATATGTAACCTTGATGTTTCCCTCAAAGATTTTAAGATAATAGGTTTACTATATACACAGTTTCCCTATTACATTAAAGGAAAGGTGGGCACATTCAGAGAGGTTAACACAAGTATAGTGCCGTTGTATAGGTCCCTATACTCAGAAAGGCCCCATCCTTGATCACCATCTTGAATTCTTTTTTAGGAATTTATTTTTACATAATCTGTACACTCACATGGGACTCGAATTCACAACCCTGAGATCAAGAGTCGAATGCTCCAGTGACTGAGCCAGCCATGTATCCCATCGTCTTGAAACGTTTGATAGTTTTATCTTTGAATTTGTATTTTGTAAATGAAATCTAAAAGGACAAAAGAGCATAGAAATAAACAGAGAAGATATGCACAATATGTATGACAACCTTTCCTTTCCACTCTATTCTCATTAGTATTCTCAGCACCTCATGAGTATAGCGTTCCAGTGAATCCACAATGCAAGAGATTCAAATTCAATGCATGAGTTTGAAGTGAGTATAAGGTTCAGTGTGTTATGTCTGTGACTGAGTAAACAGAGGCACTGACAATCCCCAGAGACCATACTTGTCATTCAAATCAGAACTTGCTGCAAACGCAGAAAGAAGGCAGTGGCATTCCAAGAAACTTGAGCATCCAAAGAATGCTATTATATTCTTTCTTACTGTGTCACTTCCTGTATTGGCCAACTACTCATACTAAAATGAAGACACAGGAGGAAAGAAAAGATAAGCATCATAGAGTTAACTTCCCTTTTTGTCCTTTCTTACTTATCAGCGAAAGCTAGAGAGGGTTGATAGATGTGCACATATCAAGAAGTGAAATAAAAAAGTTGAGTTAGTTTTGTGTGGTTTTCATTATCCTGGTAAGAATGAAACAGATATTCATATACAAGCTACAAAATATGAATTCTGTAATTTTGCTGATTTCATATACAGGTGAAATGTTCTTATATTTGCATTAAAATTGGCATTATACAATAGAAAGATGAACAATAAAAGTCATGCTAATAATTTAAAATTAAAGATTCTCTTTACTTAGTAAATGAAACCACCATTACAAATTGGGAGAGAGGCTGAAGAAGAAAGGAAAAAAAAAAAAAAACCTTTATTTTAGTACTTGGAAGCATTTTTTCCTGCTTTTTGAGCAGAGGGGGAATTTCATTTTATACTGAGGGGTACTGCATACTGTTTTCCATAGTGGCCAAACCAATTTACATTCCCACCAATAATGTCCAAGGGTTCCCGTTTCTCCACATCCTTCCAACACTTGTTATCTTGTCTTCTTGATTATAGACATTCTTTTCATTTAAAATTTTTTTTTAACGTTTTATTTATTTTTGAGACAGAGAGAGACAAAGCATGAACTGGGGAGGGTCAGAGAGAGGGAGACACAGAATCTGAAACAGGCTCCAGGCTCTGAGCTGTCAGCACAGAGCCTGACGCGGGGCTCGAACTCACGGACCGCGAGATCATGACCTGAGCCAAAGTCAGATGCTTAATTGACTGAGCCACCCAGACGCCTCTATATATCACATCTTCTTTATCCATTCATCTACAGGTGGACACTTTGTTGCTTCCATATCTTCGCTAGTATAAATAATGCTGCAATAAACATAGAAATGAATATATCTTTTTGAATTAGTGTTTTCACTTTCTTTGTGTAAATATGCAGCAGTGGAATTATTGGATCATACGGTATTTCTATTTTTAATTTTTGAGGACCCTCCATACTGTTTTCCACAGTGGTTGCACCACTCTATATTCCTACCAACAATGCACAAGAGTTCCCTTTTCTTCACATCCTCACCAACAATTATTATTTCTTGTCTTTTTGATACTAGCTATTTTGATAGGTGTGAAGTGATATCTTCATTGTGGTTTTGATTTGCATTTGCCTGGTGATGAGGGATATTGAGCATCCTTTCATGTGTCTGTTGGCCATCTGGGGTGTCTTCTTTGGAAAGATGTCTATTCATGTCCTCTTCCTTTTTTTTTTTTTTAATTAAAAACTGTCATTCTTATTATTTACATTCCCACTTGGTATTCCCTTTAGAATTCTCTTCCCTTGTTTTTTTCTTCCCCCCTTTTTTCTCTCTGGTATTTTTAAAATTAATTTTTTAGTTTTAATTCCAGTATAGTTAACATATAGTGTTACATTAGTTTCAGGTGTACAATATATTGATTCAATAATTCCATACATTGCTCAGTGCTCATCATAAGTGTACTCTTAATCCCCATCACCTATTTTACCCACCTCCCTACCCGCCTCCCCTCTGGTAACCACCAGTTTGTTCTCTATAGTTAAGAGTCTATTTCTTGGTTTCTGAGTATTTGTGTTGTTGATGTTCAGATGTATGAGTTTTTATATATCTTGGATATTAACCCCTTATTGGATATATCATTTGTATATATCTTCTCCCATTCACTGGGTTGCCTTTTTGTTCTGTTGATGGTTTCCTTTGCCATGCAAAGCTTTTTATTTTGGTGTAGTCCCAATAATTTATTTTTACTTTTGTTTCCCTTGCTTGAGGAGACATATTCATAAATATGTTGCTAAGGGTAATGTCCAAGAGACTACTATCTATGTTTTCTTTTAGGAGCTTTATGGTTTCAGGTCTCCCATTTAGGTCTTTAATCCACTTTGAGTTTGTTTTTGTGTATGGTGTAAGAAACTTGTCCAGTTTCATTCTTTTGCATGTAGCTGTCCAGCTTTCCCAACACCATTTCCCTCATTGTATGTTTTTGCCTCCTTTGTCAAAGATTAATTGACCATACAGATGTGGGCTTATTCCTCAGCTGTCTATTCTGTTTCATTGGCTTGTCTTTTCATTCTTCTGCCAGTATCTTTTATAAAGCAAAATTATCTAATTTTGATCAAGTCTAATTTACCAATTTTTTCTTTTATGTATTGTGTTTTTGATGTTATATCTAAGAAGTCATTCTTAAGTAAAGGTCACAAAGATTTTTTCTGTTTTATTCTAAAAGTTTTATTGTTTTAAATTTTGTATTTAGGTCTAAGATTTATTTTGAGTTAGTTTTTATATAGGGGGTGAAATATGGGTCAAAGACAAGCCACAGAAGATATTTGCATGTTAATGTTCAATTGTTCCAGGACTATTTGTTGAAAAGATTATTCTTTCTTCACTGAATTGCCTGTGCACCTTGCCAATAATCAATTGGACATATTTACATGAGTGTATTTCTGGACTGTTTATTTTGTTCAATTGATCTGTGTGTCTGTTTTCTCCAATACTCCACTGTCTTGATTACTGTAGCTTTGTAAGTCTTAAAATCAGGTCATAGGAATCTTTCAACTTTGTTCTTTCTGCTAAAAATAACAACCCAGCTTTAAAAACGGGCAAAAAGCTTTGGTCAGACACTTTACCAAAGAAGATTCATGGATTGGGGTGCCTCACTGGCTCAGTCAGTGGAGTGTGTGACTCTCAATCTCAAGGTCATGAGTTCAAGCCCCATGTTGGGCATGGAGTCTACTTAAGAAAGAAAGAAAGAAAGAAAGAAAGAAAGAAAGAAAGAAAGAAAGAAAGAAAGAAAAGATATGTGGATTCGTTTGGAAATAAACACATGAAAAGATGTTCAACATTATTAGTCATTAGGGAGATGTAAATTAAATATTGCTAGACATCTATCAGAATGACAAAACAAACCCATCACTCCAAGTAAGATGAAGATTTATGTTCACACAATAAAACCTGTATGTGAATGTTTATGGGTACCTTATTCATAATTGTCAAAAGCTGGAATAAAAATGTCTCTCAGCTGGGAAATGGATAAATAGTGAAATACTACACTGCAACAAAATGGAGGAAGCTACTAATATACACAATAACGAGTGAATCTCAAGTGCATTATGTTAAGTGAATGAAGTCAGAATCAAAAGGATATATACTATGTGATTATGTTTATGACGTTTTTGAAAAGGTAAAACTATAGAAATGAAGAATAGGTAAGGATTGTGTGGGGTAAGGGCTGACTACAAAGAGATAATGTAAGGAGATTGTGTGTGTGTGTGTGTGTGTGTGTGTGTGTGTGTGTACATGTGTTCAGCACACAGATTTGAAACTATTCCACATTTTGATACTGGAATTAGCTATGCATTAGTCAAAACTCATAGAACTGTACACCAAAAAGAGTGCATTTTACTGTAATGTAAATTAAAAATAAACTACATGTAGAGGTATAAAGTATTCCATTGCTGGAGGGGAAGTGGGAAGGGTAACAGTGAGGAGGAAGAAAAGTCTTACAAAGTTAAATTGCTTGTAGATTTGTAAAGTGCCCTGGAGCCAAGTTCAGAAACTAAATTTGCCTCTAAGCCAAAGCTTGAATGTGAGAACATCAAAACAAAAACAATGGTTAGGTGGCTCAATCTATTGGCAGTGTGCACCATAGAACCCTAAGGAAGCAGACAAAGAAACCAGTTAAGAACTGACAAGGGCTCCCCTATGGTAAAAATCTTATATATTAATAGAAATTTATAAATTGAAAATTCACTCATTTACTGCATCTAAATTAATCCTTGTAAGAACCAGTGAAGTTAGAAGTATTATCTGTGATTAATAGACCCCAAAATGGAGGGTCAGAAAGGTTATGGATATGCTAAAGTTCATACTATATAACTGTGAAGCTAAGACCTGAATCCTGGCCTTTTGATTCTTCCCAGTTCTCTTTATTCTCTCACATCATTTTATTCCTTTCCTTCCTTGCAGTTATCACAACATGTAGATGGTCTGTTAATGTATTTTCCTTGCTTAGTGTCTGGATCTCCCTCTGAACTCCAGGGGAGGAGCCCTGACCCTATAGCTCCCTGTTATATCCTCAGAATCTCTCACAGTGCTTGGCACATAATTGGTGTTCAACAAATTCATTGAATCAATAACCATTGGAGTTAGAAAGCAAAGATAGCAATAATTATGTCTAGTATTATCCTTTTAAACATGTGTGCTAGTGCTTTCAACAATAGCCAAATTATGGAAAGAGCCTAAATGTCCATCAACTGATGAATGGATAAAGAAGATGTGGTTTATATATATAGAATGGAATACTACGTGGCAATAAGAAAGAATGAAATCACGCCATTTGCAGCAACGTGGATGGAACTGGAAGGTATTATGCTAAGCGAAATGTCAGGCAGAGAAAGACAGATATATGTTTTCACTCATATGTGGATCTTAACATATGACAACATATGAGAAACTTAATGGAAGACCATGGGGGAAGGAAAGGGGGAAAAATAGTTACAAAAAGAGAGGGAGGGAGGCAAGCCATAAGAGACTCTTAAATACAGAGAACAAACTGAGGGTTGGGGGGAGTGAGAGAGTGGGGGAGTGGGGGAGAGGGGAAGGGGATGAGGGGTGGGGGAGAGGGGAAAATGGATGATGGGCATTGAGGAGGGCACCTGTTGAGATGAGCACTGGGTGTTGTATGTAAGTGATGAATCACAGGAATCTACTCTGGAAGCCAAGAGCACACTGTATACACTGTATGTTAGCCAACTTGACAATAAATTATATTTGAAAAACAAGAAAAGAAATCCTTCTATAAATAATAATTGACTGCATACTTTCAAAAAAAATGGTGTATCCTATGTACAGTGATGGGGACAGATGCTCCTTGTTCTGTTCTTTAACCCAGTAGTTCTCAAATCTGGCTGTACAATAGATGACAGATCAGTACCTATTGATCTTTTTAATTATTGCTTCATTATTTTAAAAATTTTTATCAAAGCAGTACAAGTGAAATGACACCCTAAGATTTATAACAGCAAGGATCCCCTAGCCCTGTTACTTTTCAGGTCTCATCACCAGCCCCATAGTTAGACTCTCCTCTCAACACTGTTGTTTATCCTTCCTGTCATGAAACATGCTTACTGCACCTTTTATTGATTTTTCAGTATTAGGAATTATCTGCTGACTTCCTACTATGGAAAAAGTAGATTTAGCTCTCTCACATTACTTCCACTCAAGAGTTTCCCTCATCCTGTTCTTAAAATATTGGAATAACTACAATATTATAATATGGGACTAAATATTCAACATTTAGATTAGGATAATTATGTAATTTTTTTAAGGTTGAGCCGCATGTATACTATGATTACAGTTTTGAAAAATGAAGTTTTCTATAAATTTTTTCCTGTAGGTAATAATTGCTTCATTTTCCATTTACTTTATTTCTTAGATGCTTGCCCTTAAGTCATCCCCAAATTGTGTTACAATACTAATACATCTCTCTGTGTAGTGAAATACATTGATCTCACTTTTTTTTTTTTTTCCTCTTGGTCACTTCAGTTCTGGAGAGTTTCGTTCTCTTGCCTCAGTCTGTACTGGCTGCTTTTTAGGCCTGTCATACAGTTGTAATGCTAGAAATTTTCCTCCTCATCATCCTGGGTATTCCCTTTTTGTTTCTCTGGTGTTGATTCATGTCTTCATCTTTTTTAAATCCCCTTTTTTGGTGGAAAACATACCGCCCTGAGAAAAGGTTTCATAGGAGTAAAGCTTTTTGTAATCTTGCATGTCGGAGAACACCTTTATTTTATCTTAGACTCAATTGATTGGTTGAGTTTGTAGGGAATTCTGGATTGTAAATGCTCTCCCTTTGGAGTTTAAAGATATTTCTCTATTTTCTTCTGGTTTACAGTATCATTATTGAAAAGTCCAATTTCATTCTTTGTTATCATGCCTAAACTTTTGTCTGCAATCTGTTATTCTATGTGAAGCATTCAGGGAATTTTCTTTATCTCTGCTGTTCTGCCGGTTCAGGATTAATGCCTGTCTGTGAGTTGTCTTTATTCATTTTGCAAGGGCTCCCTAGAAGGATTTCAGTCTGGAAAAACACTTCTTTCACTTCTGGTCTTTCTTTAATAATTCCACCCCTTCACCCATCCACCTCTTTTTTGTATGTTTGTTTTTGCTTTTTTGTTTTGTTTTGTTTTGTTTTTTTTGGAACTCCTAGAGGTTGGATGTTCAATCTGGATTGGGTTCTGGATAGTTTCCCATAAACATTTTTGTGGTAGACATCTTTGCTGTACGCATTTTTGCCACAGACTTTTTCACTGCATAACTAATTGGCCTTGGGGCATTTTTGCCATAAAAGATAAAATAAAGAAAAATAAAATAGGGACACTTAAAAAGGTCATAAGAAAACATGAAAATATTAATAAAATTAAATATTAATGTCTTCACTTATTGTGAGGCATCGGTTTTCTAAATACTAAGATGCAATATTTTTAACTGAGCTTTGTATTACATTATGAAAGCCTTCTACACTATCGTTTGTTCTTGGCATATACTCGTGTGCTCCTTGATAGATGTTCTAAAGTTCTATGAAAAATGTGGAAAAGGGGCTCCTGGGTGGCTCAGTCAGTTAAGCGTCCACTTCGGCTCAGGTCATGATCTCACAGATCATGGGTTCGAGCCCCTCATCGGGCTCTGCTGACAGCTCAGGGGCTGAAGACTATTTCAGATTCTGTCTCCCTCTTTCTCTGCCCCTACCCCCCTCTGTCTCTCTCTCTCGAAAACAAATAAAAAGCATTAAAAATTTTTTAAAAATGTGGAAGAAATGTAATGCTGTAATGCATTTATAACTGAGCTTTGTTACTATTGTAACTGATATGTTACCATTTTCCAGGATAGTATGTAATCTGGCTTTACACTTCACACTTGCAGCAAATTTTATCACCACATTTCCTATTAAGTAGATACATGTAGTTGTTATCATCCACTGTTTTAAGACCACCACATCTACTGCATAGACTATTATGAGGGGGCTAGCTAAGATTTATATAATATGAAACATGCGAAATTTGTCACTAGAGAAACAAAGCCAAACTGGCAAGTAGCTTTGATACATTAACGCGGCAGAAGGCAGCTGATTAGTCAATGGAGAAATGAAACCAAACTGTCAGCCAGTTATTTTATCTTTTATGGCAAAATTACCTTACAGCTTATCAGTTATGAGAGAAAATGCTTGCGGCAGTGATGGCTACAGCAAGATGCTTATGGTGAAAATACTGGACACACCTGGATTGATCCTAAATTTTCTTTTCTCTTATGTTTTTCAACTGTTTGTCTTTTTGCTCTTCTTTTGAGACTTCTTCACTTCTTCACTTTGAGATAAACTTCATTTTATCATCTGCTTCTGAATTTAAAAATTTGTTATTTTTTAATTTCCAAAAGATCATTTTTCTTTGAAAATTTATTTTATTTTTCAAAAATTTGTTTAAATTTATTTAATTATTTGAGAGAGAGAGAGAGAGAGAGAGAGAGAGAGAGAATCCCAAGCGGGCTCCTCACTGCCAGCACACAGCCGGATGCAGGGCTTGAACTCATGAATCATGGGATCATGACCTGAGCCCAAACCAAGAGTTGAATGCTTAACTGACTGAGTCACCCAGGCATTCCAAAAATTTCTTTAAAAAAAAAATCACCCTGTTTTCAGTCATGGATCTTTTCTTTGTTTAAGAATATCACCAATAGTTCTGATTTTTTTTTTTTTTTTTTTTTTTTTTTTTGCTTTCTGCTGTGGTTGCATTCAACTCCCTCCCCCTACCTCTGCAATTTTTTTTTTGTTTGTTTATTTGTATTGTTGTCTCATTTTCATGACTGTGGGTTTCCTCAAAAGCGTGGTGATCCCAAGATGTCTATTCATATTTGAGAATGAGGGAAGCTGCCTGCATGGCTGGAACTTGTGGATTGGCGGACCTCATTTTGATGTGATTTGGCAGGTGATCACACTGTTGGAAACTTTCCCCCAAAACCACTGCTCCCCCCAGTATCCATAAAAGTATTTTTCCTTAGGCAAGTAAGTTTCCTTAAAAAGGAATCCTCTAAAATTCTCTCTGAGGGATACAAATCTGGAAAGTGCCATTGTAGGAGCTAAGTGGGAGAGGAACTTTGATTGTTCAGTATGCAGTCTTTCACTTACTCCCTTCATCCCAATGTGCAGCAAGACACCTTAATCCTATACTCAGCCAGCTATCTCCATGTCTTCAAGACCAGAGCTTCTCCAGTTCACCCCCACCAGGGAGTAAATCTTATTGTCTCTGGATTGGGCTAGGGCAGTGTGTCACCTGGCTGGTGGTTTGGGAAGTGAAATGAAGGTTTACCTACTCTCGATATAGATTATCAACCAATTCTGTTGTTTTCAGCCTCTCTTCTCATTTAATGTCTTCAGAGATCTCTCGTTCTTGGATTCCTGGTGATCTGGATCTGTATTCATGCTGGGCCAAGGAGTTTGGAGAATAAGCAGATATAAGTGCCTATATTCAGTCCACCATTATTGACCAGATTCACTGTTCTCATTCCAAACAGATTTTCTGAATTCCTCCCAGACCTTTCAAGCTGGAATCTTTGGGGGATAAATCTAGGAGTATGTATTTTTGAAAAGGTTCTCAGGTGATTCTGATAAAGCTAGTGCATAAACCCACATTTGGAAATCATTACTCCAGCACCCCCCAACTGGCACACACTTGATAGTTATCTCTGAAGTTCCAATGAACTAAAAATAAGGGAATGAGAAAAAGGACAGGTAAACTCTGACATACAAAAAGGACAGGTCTTGAGTGATCCAGGGACATTTGGGAGAAGGCATGTGTTGATTTCGACTGTTGCTGGTAGTATTTCTCGATGGTGAGCAGGTCGGGGAAGCAGGGGAAGCAATATCAGAGTGCTAGGAGGACAGCCAGTCTTTGGGCTAGGAGGGCTGGTTGTGAGATGTGTTAATGGATTTGATATTTATTTGGAGGACAGAATAGAAATTTTCCTCCTCCAACACTACTCCACCTTCTTTTCTCCCCTCCTTTCCCTATTTTATTTTCCTTAAACACATTTGTAAAATAAAGGAAGCCACATAGCCATTTTGAAATTTTGAAATTTGGAAAGCCAAAAAGAAACAAAACCAAAACAAAAGAAAAACCAAAAAAAAAAAAAAAACACAAAAAACAAAAAACCCAAAAAACAAAGTCCAAAAGAAAATCTCAGATAAATGTGACTGCTAGTGACAATATATATTCAAGAGAACAGTTTTCAGAATCAAAGAGATTTATATGTACTGAAAACAGACAGTGCAGCATGTAAGACAGTTATGATTTCCATATTGGATGGATCATGATCTCCTCTTGAAGAGTGGTTCATGGGGCATCTGGGTAGCTCAGTCAGTTGAGCGTTTGTCTCTTGAATTCGGCTCAGGTCATAATATCACGGTTTGTGAGATGAAGCGTTGGGGTGGACTCTGCGCTGACAGCATGGAGCCTGCTTGGGATTCGCTCTCTCCTTTGCATGTTTCCTCTCTGCCCCTCCCCCACTCATATGCATGTGTGTGCACTTGCGCTTTTTCAAAATCAATAAATAAACATTAAAAAAAAGTGGTTTGTGCTGGTGGTTAAGAATGAATTGTCGGTTAGAAAGAGCCGGGAGTCATAAAGCAAAAAAGCTGGCAAAAATGAAGAAAAGAACCATCGATTAAGGAAAAGAGGGAGGTGTATGTATGGCGACTGTTGAACCAAGATGGCACACAGCCAAGGTTTCTCTTGAAGCCAATTATGAGAAACTGTTAAACAGGAAAATGGGAGCCGTGAGGGGGGAGGGGGGAGGAGGGAGATGTGTGTTGGGGGTGCTGGGGGGGGGTAATGGTGGAGAGATAGGATAAGGCAAGAACTTTTAAAATCATTTTTAATAGTCCGATGTTTGACATCGACATTATTGTATTCATTTGTCCAGGTAAGCAATGTTATTAGAACAGACCAAAATTGGTATTTGGTAAAGTAGAATATATACTGAAGACTTTTTTAAAAAGTTTTTTTTAATGTTTATTTATTTTTGAGGGAGAGATAGAGACAGAGTTTGAGTGGGGTAGGAGCAGAGAGACACAGAATCCGAAGCAAGCTCCAGGGTTTGAGCTGTCAGCCCAGAGCCCGACATGGGGCTTGAACTCATGAACCATGAGATCATGACCTGAGCCAAAGTCAGGCACTTAACTGACTAAGCCACCCAGGCACCCCTATGGTGAAGACTTTTTGTAAATCTATAGCTAGGCAGTACTGTAGCATTTTAAAAGTCATGGTAGTACCTGGTGTAGATCTAAATTTTAATGATAGATGAGTGTCTTAAACCCTAATGCTAACAACTTCAACTGAGATACATATCCCTCTAGACCCTATGGGGGTGGCTAGTATTTTATAAAGCCTATGGGTCACGTAGACAGGAAATTAGTTTCCTTCATTCTTCCATACTTTTTCCTGCATTTATAAGATGTAAAAAAAGTTGCACAGTATTTTTTTTTTTTTTTTAAATTTTTTTTTTTTCAACGTTTTTATTTATTTTTGGGACAGAGAGAGACAGAGCATGAACGGGGGAGGGGCAGAGAGAGAGGGAGACACAGAATCGGAAACAGGCTCCAGGCTCCGAGCCATCAGCCCAGATGCCTGACGCGGGGCTCGAACTCACGGACCGCGAGATCGTGACCTGGCTGAAGTCGGACGCTTAACCGACTGCGCCACCCAGGCGCCCCTGCACAGTATTTTTGAAATCAGATGAAATCAAGTCTTTATTAAATTTGTGGCAATGCAAAGTGATAATTAAAACAGATGGAAAATTTAACTGGATTTTCTGTAATTGCTTTTTTCAGCTTCAAAAATGTAGCATAGGTTTTTGCTACAGTCATTTACTTCAAATACATTCACTCAAAACTGCCATTTCTTAACACAATGCTGGGCATATGGCAAGCAGTTTTTTAAGTTTCTTGAGTGGATAGGTGAGAAACCAGAAAATTTTTGAAGAACTGGAAAGGTTCTTATGTTTTCAGAGATTTGAGTTTCTTATACACATATAAATACACACACACACACACACACACACACACACAATGTGAACCAAACAGTTCTAATTCACCATTAGACTCTTATTTGAAGCTACTTTTTGCAAATATGTAATACAAATTCACCAGACACATCTTTCCTGGTTTAGATTCCCTTTGTATAAAGGTAGAAAAATCCTCAGGTTCTTGGAAAAGATATGCTCTGGCAAAATAATCCCCAGAGTTGTATTTTGGCTTTATTTAACCTTTAATTCATAAACATTCATGGATTTCATTCATACTGACATGATATAACATTTAATATTAACAGGAAATTAATTTCTATTTTAAGAGGTTTATTCACATATGCTTAATTATGCTATTAGCAATTGCTACAAAATACATACTAAACATTTAGCTTATTATCATTTCTGATTCTATTAAGATGTTTTTGTAGTTCAATAATTAGGTATAACTTAATCTGAGATAATTTTTGAGAACAAATTAAAGACTAAAATATGATGACTTACTTAGCTTCATAGTCTCAATATTTTGGGTGTAAATATTTATGGGGAAATAGAACTTAAAACAAAATCTTCTCCCAACCCAGAAATCCTCTCCTATAAGATAGTGAAGGAATAAAACACAGAACTAAATCACAATGTGATGTGCATTACAGGCAATTAGGAAAGAGATTTTAAGGACAGAAAGAAATCTCATCCCTCAGCCAAGCAGATATAACCCATTACATATGTTTTCAAGATAAACAGTAACCAGTTCTCCAGGAAGAGGCCTTGATGGTACCATTTGCACACATAATTCATCTTAATTTTATTTGGTAATTGGGGTGACCATCTGTGTTAGCTAATTAGCTTTATCCAAAGGAAAAACAAACTTCTATCTTTATGACAGAAGGTAGTTTAGCAAGTTGGAGTGATTTGCCCATTGAAGTTAGGCTCTTAATCTCCCATGGAAAGTAAGTGTTATCTCCTTTTGCTTTTTATGGCAGTATAACTGACATATAATATTCTATTAGTTATAGGTATACAACATAATGATTTGATATTTGTATATATTGCAAAATGATCGCCATTATATGTCTAGTTCACAGCTGAAACCATACAAGAAGAGCTTGGTTTCTTTCATTTGTGATGAGGACTCTTAAGATTTACTATCTTAACAACTTTAAAATATGTAATATAGTATTATTAACTATAGTCACCATGACATACATTATATCTCCAAGGCATATCCATTTAACAACTGCAAGTCTGTGTGCTTTTTGACCCCCTTCACCCATTTCAATCCCACCCATCCCAACCATCAATGTGTTCTTTGCATCTATGAGTTAGCTTGCTTTCTTTCTTTTTTCTTTTCTTTTTTTAAGATTCCACATAAAGTGAGATCATAGGGTATTTGTCTTAATCTGCCTGACATTTCACTTTGCACATGCCATTAAGGTCCATCCTCAAAGTTGTCAAGATTTCATTATTTTTTATGGCTGAATAGTATTTCACACACACACACACACACACACACACACACACACACACACTTTCTTTATCCATTTCTGGATGCTATGTCTGTCTCTTGATGTTCACATTTCAAAGCATTATCTCCTAAGTATTTAAAGACATTCCTGGGAGGTAAAGCCAACAAAACTAGCTGAGAGAGATCTAACTAGTTTTAGAAAGGATGTAGATACACTTCAAAGAAGTAAGAATGTTCTCAACAATTACAAGGTTTCTCTTTTCTTTTTAATTTTTTTTTTAATGTTTATTTATTTTTGAGACAGAGAGAGACAGAGCATGAACAGGGGAGGGCCAGAGAGAGAGGAAGACACAGAATCTGAAGCAGGCTCCAGGCTCTGAGCTGCCAGCACAGAGCCTGATGTGGGGATCGAGCCCAGGAACCTTGAGATCATGACCTGAGCCAAAGTCCGACGCTTAACCGACTGAGCTACCCAGGCGCCCCAATTACAAGGTTTCTAAGGCAAATGTTCTGGGAAAGGGAAATCTCTTCCCACATCTTTAAGAGGAAGAATTAAGCCTCTTATTTAAATTTTTTATTTGTCTTTACAGCATGTTTTGCTTTCTTTGAACCAGCAGACGAGAAAAGTCCAATGTTAAGATTCGTTTCGCTATGTGTAGGGCTGTTCACTATAATTAAACAAATAACCCTGTTGGAAAAAATATTCACCATTCTTTTTTGCCTCCCACGTAATTCAAAAGTTTTAGAGGGGGAAGGTGGAGATGGGGTTGACGTTAATATGCTCCAGGCAAAGAATGTGGTTCAACCAATGTACAGGATACAATGCCTTAAAAAGTCGGCTACACGAACACACCCTCAATAGTGACTAATAACACCTATCATACTGTTACAGATCACCTAGTGATCTTTGTTTAGCTCACATTAGTCATTTTCCACTAAATTCTTTTGGTGAAGGACGCTTCTGAAACAACCGTTGCTGGAAGAGCAAACCAATTTGGGTCTTTGAACATTCCAGACTCTGGAAGAGATAAGGTCTTATTATTATAGGGGACCACTGCAGGTCCTGCTGTACGCTTAACAGTATCCATCACAATTCCAGCACGGAGTGCCTAACTCTTTTTTTTTTTTTTTTAAAGACAGTCTCAGGCACTGGGAATTAATGAGAAAGATTTCAGTTCCCGCTTTAGCTGAAATCCATTCCCAAAGTATCAATATTACAACTGATGCAACTAAAATGTACAGGAAAAGGTGACTGATTCTGAGAGCGAGAGGTGCACATTGAGGGGTACGAGATCCCCAGCCCCAAAGCAGCTTCGGTTCCTGGAGATTTCAACTCCCGGGAGCGCCCAGCACCCCGCGGGCACACTTAACATTTTAATCACGCCTCCGCCCCCACCCTCCGAATTCCTTTCCGGCTAACGACCCGCCGGGTAGTCCCTTCCAGGCGGCCTCAGCTTATCACCCCCGGCCCGGCCACTTCCCGGTCGCGGCCAGGCGAGCCTCCCAAAGTTTCCTGTGACGCCGCCGTCCGCCTCCGGCCCCATCCCGCCCTCACTCCCACCCCCGCAGCCCTCGACTCCGGGTAGAGAGGAGCGGATCACAGGAACGAGGAGGGGAACGCGAACAGGAGGACCTCGGGACCCCACCAGAGCCGGGGACCAGGCCCAGAGGGCAGCAGCCAAAGCTCCACGCTTCCCTTTGCCACGCCCGCAGCCCCGGGTCCGCGCGCGCCCACCCGGCCTGGACCCTGAAACCCACCCCTCGGGGTCCAGGGCCAATCGGCCGCGCCCCGCCTCCTGGGAGGTGGGGGAGGAGGGGGTTGGGGGCCGGGCGGCAGCGCCCGCCTTCGGCTCGTGCCCATTGGCTGGGGCCTCGAGGGTGCCCGAAGACCGGAGTGCAGTTTGATTGGCCGCAGAGGCTCGTGACAGCGGCGCCCATTGGCTGTGGTGGTCCCCGTGACGCGGGGTGGCGACTGGCTCCCGGGTCTGAGGGGCTCCTGCTTGTCAGGTTCTAGGTAGGTGAGTTTCGCGCCGCCGGCGGCTGGCGCTGTTGCCCGGGGCAACGCCGAGGGACGGGGGACTAGGAGGAGAGGCCTGCGGAGATAGGGGGCAACACCCCCTGCCCGCAGGGGGGCGCCTGGGACTCAGCCCTGGCCGGCGGCGGCTGCGCCGAAGGCTCTTCCTCCGCCCTTGGCCACCCCCACTCCCGCCCCAGGCTGCAGGGTCTCCCGCCCGTCCTCCACCCGCAGCGGAGCATTCCTGGTTGGGGCTGGGGCCGCGCTGCACCCCCCGGGCCGGCGAGGCCGGCCCCTCCCACCAACCCGGGACTGGAGGCTGAGGGGGCGGGTGCCGGCGCGAAAGGGCTGAGGCGGGCTCAGCGGCCCCGCCCCATCGCCGGGGTCGGTGGGCTGCGGGGTGTGGGGCGGTGTTTGCGGGGCTGTGGGCACAACCCATCATGCTCGCACCCCCTTCTCTCCGAGCGCTCCTTTCCTGGCGCGGCCCTCCGGCTGGGGCGACCACCCCCAACCCCTAGGTGTTCCCTCAGTCCCATCCTACCTCTGGGGCCCTGCAGTCCCCCTTGACCCGCGGAGCCCGTCCGCAGTCCGTCTTCTGTGCCTCAGCTTCCCCCCCTCCCGCTTTTATCTCCCACCTTGGATCACTGCTCCTGTCTTGGCCAGAGGTGACCCCCTAGACATAGTCAAGAGTTAAATTGTTAAGTGTGAAGCTAATGCAGCCGGGGCAATTTCTGCTCTGTACTCTCTTTGCCATTTAGGGTTGAGGAGGTGTTTGGAGGCACCTCTCGGTCAGCCTCAGAGTCTTTAGTATCAACTTTCTGAAACGCTAACTGGGTTGGTGTTGGTAGAGCCGGGCCGGTACGTCGTGCACAAATTGATTTAATTGTGAAGTTGTCGTTTTTTACTTTGTACATTTGTGATCTTGATATTTAGTGCTGTGCAGTCCCAAGTCCAGTAATTTATTAAGGCTGGTAGCCTTTCATTTTCGTTTGCCTTATGGTTAAGAAAAAAAAGTCTTAATCTTTTTAATTTGTAAAAAGCTGCATATATTCATAATGGTCTTACTGTTACTTTGGAATAAACCGCTCTAAAGGTGCAGTAGTACCATTTTCCTTTCTCCAGGCATTTTAAGATAAAACAGTTTCTCCAGTGGAGTTGTCACCGTGTATAAAAGTGTTGAGGAAAAATTAATAAGAAAAAAAAACCCAAAACTATTTTAGTGATTAAAGACTAGAAAACACTTTTTAACTTATGGAATCGGAATAGGATTTAAAAAAAACTTGCAAAATGTAATTACTTCGCGAGTTTAGTGTAGTCTTGGTATACCTTTATGGTCTTGAGAAAGAAATACTCAAGAAGAACCACACGTTTGTCAGAATGCAAAGGAAAGCTGAATGTAATCTTTTGGGAGCCAGGAATCCTTTTTGCTACTACCCTTGAACCAAGGGAACTATATATACTTCCAAAGGTGTTGTGAATGTATTTAGAGTATATGAACGTACTTGGAAACCTTTTCCCTCTTTTCTTCCCAGATAGACCTTTGGTCAAGATCTGTTTCCCTTCTGCACTGATGGTCAGCAGCATTTAATATATACCATATAAAATTATTTAGGGTCCAGTTAATGCAGCTTCTGCATTACTTGAAAGGTTGATGTCAGTAGTTTGGAAGTAAGAATTCACACTTTTGGTAGAGAAATCACTTTCATTTCATCTTCAAATTTTACAGGCTTATAACTCTGGTCTGTGAACATTTCAAGCTTATTTTCTCCTTTATTTTACTATGAAAAATTTCAAACAATGAAGTAATTAGCCGACCACCTACGCAGCAATAACTTTTCCAAGGTAGCTGTTAACATGGTATATACTAAGAAAAAGAACTGAAATGATCAAGTTTGAAAACCAGCATAAATATATATCATACCAAAATATTGTAAGGAACTCAGTTTCTTTTTGCAGATGGAAATAGTGTTTATAAAAACAACAGTAAGTTAATTTACATGACATTTACAAAGCAATCTTGTGAGTGACTAGGAAGTCATCATGTTTGTAAATCAAGGCCCAGATGAGTAAGCTGCATTTTGGTAATAAAAAAAGAAATCAAATGAACTTGTACAAATACAAGTTTGTTTTAAAATTGGACTCCTGTATTAATAGTTTTGTACTTGATTTTTAAATGACCATCTCCTTTTGAAGACAGGTTCCAAAGGACCATCACTTATTCAGTGTTTCAGTAACATACTTAATAAATTGGATCAATCTTATGTATGTTGTTTTGCAATAAGTATATTTTTGTAATGGAAAAATAAAGCCTACAAATGGGAACTTTTTAAAGAACTGTTTCATGGAAAATGAGGTAATTGTCTAGAAACATTTAAGTCAGTATTTTGATAGGATTCAAAAGTGTCTTGGGTGGTGTTTCATGGTGCTGCTAGCAGAATATTTGAACACAGACCTTCAGTTTATAATAAAATAATAATAAATGGGTATAACATACACATACATATGTGTATGTTATATTTGGAATTTTTCCATATTTAGGAAATCCCTGCATTCTTCTTTGAGTATTTGAATCCTGCTTTTCAGTTTTAGTATACCCTAAATGTGTTTTTCTTACTTAACCTCATTTATATAACTAATTTCTTAAATATTGAGATTAAGAGCTATGTCTCAGAATTTATAGATCTCAGATTGCCTTGTTATTATTTCTCCATATTTCATTTGGCATGCTTATGTATGGTTAATTTACCACACACTGAGAGATTAAAGAGAACAGGCAGGTCATAGTTTTGGAACTTGAAAAAAATAAGATGTTTACCTATGTTTAAAAAAAAATTTTTTTTAAACATTTATTCATTTTTGAGAGTGAGAGAGACAGCATGAGCAAGGGAGGGGCAGAGAGAGAGGGAGACACAGAATTGGAAGCAGGCTCCAGGCTCCGAGCTGTCAGCACAGAGCCCGACGCAGGGCTCGAACTCATGGAGTGCTAGATCATGACCTGAGCCGAAGTTGGACGCTCAACCAACTGAGCCACCCAGGCGCCCCAAGATGTTTACATATGTTTTAACTGAAGTTCCAGTTTTTTTTCTCTGCCTCCTTCCCTCTTTTCTTCTTTCGTTCCTATTTTTATTTTTATTATAAAAGTTAAATGCTTTAAAATCAATTAAAAAGACTATAGAAAAGAAAAGTCACCAATAATTCCATGGTGGTTGATACTTTGGAAAATAAATGAAACTTTTGTTTCTTCTATAAAGCCCTACCAATCATTGCAGTTCGATGGTCTCTATTGCAGTACATCTGTACCTGTACCTAATCTTACAGGTTCAAGTTCTTGAACTTGAGACTTGGTTACCCTAAATTAGAAGAGTCCTCCAAGGTCTGGAAGAAAAATGGAAAAGAATAAATAGAGGACCGATTAGAGCAACAACAACAACAACAAAAACAAGAGAAGCAATTTCTCACTTTTTCTTATAGGTATAAATGTAATCTTAGTTACTCATGTGAAACTTCAGTATGGCTGACAAAATATGGGACCTCCCAAGTTTTTTCTTTGGAATTCAAAATATCTAGGTAAGAAGTTTACTTAGTGAGTTTCTATAAAAAGTTTCCAATTTCTCCATTTTGGAGGATATTACATATTTAACTCTATGAAATATCATGGATGACATTATTTCTTAACTATTCATATATACTTATCAAGCTATGAAGTATATAGATTTAGTTTATATATCATCACTTACTAAAAACTTGATATTGTCTCCTCCTTTTGAAGGTTCTAATTAAAATGCTAAAATTTTTAATGTAGGTTTTTTTTGCCAGGGTGTAGTGAAAGAAGATTCATTTCTTTTGGAGGCAGATAATCTGGATTTCAGTCACAAATCAGAATTTTCTTCTGTGGAATCTTGGGCAAGTTAGGTAATCTCTTTAAATCCTAGTTTCCTCATCTGTAGAATGAGGATAAGACTGCCTCACAAGGTTGTTATGAAGAAGAATAAGACAATCTAGGCAAAATTCCTGAATTTAGGAAGTCCTCAACTTTCATATTCAGTTCATTACATGGTAGCTTTAATTTTATCTCTCCTAGTATTACTGTGTTTATTCTACCATCCTAAAAGTCCCCAAATTTAGACCTTGGATATTCAGTAATGTAAATTAAGTTTATATAAATTGAAAGACATTTATATTTGTACAAACGAAATAATTATTAATATCTCATATTAGCTGTTCTTTGTTCTTCAAATTACTGTGTTTCAGTAGGGGTAGTTGGAAATTCACTTTAAATGCTTTTTACCTCAAAATATGTCTAGTTTGTCTGAATTCTTGAATTATTTTTCTTTCACCTTGGATTATCATCTGTTGGTAGATGGTTTCCCCAAATTCCTTTCATTTTAACCACAAATATTTGCTTAAAAGTGGTACAGAAAAGCTAAGTGTTACTTTCTTAAATCTCTAACTAGTGTTCTTCCCTTCCTTAAACCACTTTTACTTAATATGTTTAAAACTTAAACTTTATTCTCCTGGTGCCTGAGTGGATCAGTCGGTTAAGTGTCCAACTTTGGCTTAGGTCATGACCTCACAGGTGGTGGGTTTGAACCCCTCTTTGGGCTTTGTGCTCACAGCTTGGAGCCTGGAGCCTGCTTTGGATTCTGTGTCTCCTCTCTCTGTTCCCTTTCCCTGCTCATGCTCTGTCTCTCTCTGTCTCCCAAAAATAAACGTTTAAAAAATAAAATGGAAAAAAAACCACTTATTTTCAGATGTAATATTACATAAAACTCTTACATGAATGTTTTCCTTCTACTACTGATGTATATGATTATTTTTTAGGGGAGCATTATTTTATAAATATCTACGTTTAAAAATATGTACTCTGTAAGTGTAGGATTCTAATTCCTAAAAGCACACACTTAACACTTAAATGTGAAGGGTGTCATGAAGCAAGCAGTGAGCTGAATAGAGTTAGGAGTTGGACCACATAGTTTTTATGTGTTACCCAGAAATAAAACAAAATATTGTAATCTAAGTCAGTGATTCTCATTTTTTCCCCATCCTAGTATAAGATATTTACATGTGTGACATATTCTAATGTGCAGTTTCTTAGTCTGCTCTCTTTAATTCCATCTCACCCTCTGTGACTCAAGAAAGCATATTGGGGGCGTCTGGGTAGCTCAGTTTGTTGAGTGTCCCACTCTTAATCTCGGCTCAGGTCATGATCTCATGAACCATGAGATTGAGCCCCACATTGGGCTCTGTGCTGACAGTTTGGAACCTGCTTGGGATTCTCTCTCTCTCTCTCTCTCTCTCTCTCTCTCTATGCCCTGCCCCCTTGCTTGGTCTCGTTCTCTCTCTCTCTCAAAATAAATAAACTTAAAAGAAAAAAGAAAGCATATCAGAATGCAAGTAATTGAGAGTGACATAATTGTGGGGATAAACTTGAATCTACTCTGATTTACCAAGGAAAGGGAGTCATTTAAAAATGTCTATAACTGCTATTAGTAACAAATCCTGAGACACACCTTATAGTACTACAACTGAGACCCAAGTTACTTCTGCATTTTCTGGAAATGAGTGCCTCTTCATTTGTCAGTCTTGTCACGCTACAGAAGAAAAGATTACTGTATTAATTTTATGTAACTGATAATGAAGAATCTTACATTTAAAAGAATAACTGATAATGAACATTTAGAAATATGTGAACAATGGGGCACCTGGGTGGCTCTGTTGGTTGAGTGTCTGACTTCGGCTCAGGTCATGATCTCATGGTTTGTGGGTTTGAGCCCTGCTTCAGGCTCTGTGCTGACAGCTCAGAGCCTGGAGCCTGTTTCAGACTCTGTCTCCCTCTCTCTCTGCCCTGACCCTGCTTGGGCTCTTTCTGTCTCTAAAATAAATAAACATTACAAAAGAATTAAAAATATGTGAGGATCAACACCATGGTCTTTATTGTAAATAAAATAATACTAATTATTATAGAAAAATTGAAATTAGTTTTCCAGTCTAAATTATTTCACTTGCTGAAAAAGTATTTCTGTAGTGGGACAAATGGTTTTAGGAGAATGGGAACCCTTCAATGCTAGAATATTTATATTCTAGATGTTTAGTATATAAAAATGCTCTTTACATTGGCTCGGTCGGAAAAGTATCTTTAAAATTACATTGCTGTGAATGAGATTGCTTTTAAATAGCTCATCTTGTATGCATGTGTACATATAACATACAGTTAGAAGTGAAGACTTAGAAAACCTGTGTTCATTAGACCCTTGACATTAGCAAGTGTTATTTCTCCAAAGCCTTGTGGATCTAGGATATAACTACCCACAAAAAATATATTTCAACTTAATTGAAAATTTTAAGTGATCCCTTCAGACCCTTAACAATTCCACTGTTCAACAGGTTTTTGTTTCTAAAATGAAGTCTTGATGATGTTGCATTATATCATTAGTGTATTTTACAGCAAAGATTCTTATTCTTGGTTTTTATGACCTGGGGTTTGCAGAACAAAAGAGTATTTCTGATTTGATCACAAAGTCTGCCGCATTGTCACAAGGATGAAAAGTTAGTTCTTGGTCACTGCGATGCCTAATTCTTCCTGCTCTTTCTTGAATATGTTTTGTCCTTGGAGTTGAACACTTCTGTAGTTTGTGTCCTTTCTGCTCTTTGAATGTCCAGCTCTGGAGGATTTCCCAAGCTTCCCTTGTTAGTTGGTTGGGGCTTTTCTGTTACATTCATATTCTACAAAGGAAAATACATTTGAATCTTTTACTGATATTCAATTTGGGTAATAACTGGGTCAGTAGCTGCCCTAGAAGCCATACCACCTCTTACTTCACGAAAATGTTTATACAGTGTCCTCATTTCCTCTTGAATTATATTTCCTTCAACATCACATACTCTGTATATACTTTCTTATACAGATTAACCGTCATTTCAATTTTCACTGAGGTTTTAAAAATTTGCTTTGCTTAGAGCAAAGGAAACATTTTTAGGCATCACTTTTTTTTTTTTTTTGTATAGAATCTGTGATTTATGGCAGATTTTCTAATGATGCAGATTCAGTCACTCATATTTCAAATTCATTCAGAATTTATGAATTTATGTATTCTGGTTAAGTACTATCACTTTGTCAGGCCTCTTAGCTTTCTATGTAATGCATAGAATAAATTGGCAATAATAAAGTAATTAAAGGGATCTAAAGTAGTTGTCAATCTAAGTAGTTGTCTCAGATAATTATTAGGGACAACTTGTTAGATCACTATTCCAATTATTTATAAACAGTTATGTTGGACAAAGTGTAGAATCTTTATCTAGATTTATATATATTAGAACATTTTTACAAAGCAGGAATGATTTGTTTCTCTTACTGTTATGTAACATATATTGTTATGTAACACAATATGACATATTGTGTTATAATTATTTATTCATGTATATTACTTTTTTCTTCCCCTCCTGAACATTTTTTTAAAAAAATTATATCCTAATTAGTTAACATATAGTGTAATAATGATTTCAGGAATAGAATTTAGTGATTCATCACTTACTTATAATACCCAGTGCTCATCCCAACAAGTGCCCTCAGTGCCCATCATACTTTTAGCCCATCCCCCATCCAACACCTGCCAGCGACTCTCAGTTTGTTCTCTGTATTTAAGAGTTTCATGGTTTATCTTATTTTTGCTTTCCTTCCCTATGTTCATCTGTTTTGTTTCTTAAATGACACTTATGAGTGACATTATATGATAATTGTCTTTTTCTGACTGACTTATTTTGCTTAGCATAATACACTGTAGTTCCATCCATGTTGTGTTGCACATAGCAAGATTTCATTCTTTTTAATTTGCCTAGAGATACTCCATTGTATACATATACCACATCTTTATCCATTCATCAGTTGATGGACATTTGGACCCCTTCCATAATTTGGCTATTGTGGATAGCACTGGTATAAACATTGGGGTACCTGTGCCCCTTTGAAATAGCATTTTTGTATCCTTTGGATAAATACCTAGTAGTATAATTGCTGGGTCATAGGGTAGTTCTATTTTTAATTTTTTGAGAAACCTTCATACTGGTTTCCAGAGTGGCTGCAGCAGTTTGCATTCCCACGAATGGTGCAAAGCATTTCCCATCCTCGCCAACATCTGTTGTTGCCTGAGTTGTTACTTTTAGCCATTCTGACAGGTATGAGGTGGTATCGCATTGTGGTTTTGATTTGTATTTCCCTGATGATGAGTGATGTTGAGCATCTTTTCATATGTCTGTTAGTCATCTGGATGTCTTCTTTAGAAAAGTGTCTATTCATGTCTTTTGCCCATGTCTTCACTGGATTATTTTTGTGGATGTTGAGTTTGATAAGTTCTTTATAGATTTTGGATATGAACTCTTATATGATATGTCATTTGCAAATATCTTCTCCTATTCCTTCAGTTGCCTTTTAGTTTTGCTGATTGTTTCCTTTGCTTTTTATCTTGATGAGATCCCAGTAGTTTTTGCATTTGTTTCCATTGCCTCATGAGACATGTTGAGTAAGAAGTTGCTGTGGCCAAGGTCAAAGAGGTTATTGACTATTTTCTCCTCTAGGATTTTGATGGCTTCTGTCTTACGTTTAGCTCTTTCATCCATTTTAAGTTTACTTTTGTGTAGGGTGTAAGCAAGTGGTCCAGTTTCATTCTTCTGCATGTTGCTGCCCAGTTCTCCCAGCACCATTTGCTGAAGAGACTATCTTTTTTCCTTTGGATACTATTTCCTGCTTTGCCAAAGATTAGTTAATCATAACATTTGTGGGTCAGTTTCTGGGTTCTCTGTTCTGTTCCATTGGTCTGTTCCACTGTGTCTGTTTTTGTGCCAGTACCATACTGTCTTGATATTACAGCTTTGTAATACAGGTTAAAGTCTGGAATTGTGATGCCTGCAGCTTTGGTTTTCTTTTTCAACATTACTTTGGCTATTCAGGATCTTTTATGGTTCCATACAAATTTTAGGATTGTTTGTTCTAGCTCTATGAAGAATGCTGGTGGTGTTCGTTCTAGCTCTGTGAAGAATACTGGTGGTGTTTGGATAGGGATTACATTGAATGTGTAAATTGCTTTGGGTGTATGGACATTTTAACAATATTTGTTCTTCCATTCCATGAGCATAGAATGCTTTTCCATTTCTCTGTGTCTTCTTCAGTTTCTTACATAGCTTTCTATAGCTTTCAGTGTATAGATTTTTCATCTCTTTGGTTAGGTTTATTCCTAAATATTTTATGGTTTTTGGTGCAGTTGTATATGGGATTGATTTCTTGATTTCCCTTTCTTCTGTTTCATTATTGGTGTACAGAAATGCAACCAATTTTTGTACATTGATATATATCCTGTGACTTTGCTGAATTCATGAATCAGTTCTAGCAGTTTTTTGGTGGAGTCTTGAGTTTTCTACATACAATATCATATCATCTGTGAAGAGTGAAAGTTTGACTTCCTCCTTGCCGATATGGATGCCTTTTACTTGTTTTTATTGTCTAATTGCTGAGGCTAGTACTTACAACACAATGTTGAATAGCAGTGGTGAGAGTGGACATCCCTGTCGTGTTTTTGACCTTAGGGGGAAAGCTCTCAATTTTTCCCATTGAGGATGATATTAGCTGTGTGTTTTCATATATGGCCTTTATGATCTTGAGATCTGTTTCTTCTATCCCTATTTTCTTGAGGGCTTTTATCAAAAAAGGATGCTGTATTTTGTCAAATGCTTTTTCTGCATCTTTTGAGAAGATCATGTGTTCTTATCCTTTGTTTTATTAATGTGATGTATCACATTGATTGATTTATGGATATTGAATCAGCCCTGCATCCCAAGAATAAATCCCACTTAATCATAGTGAATAATTCTTTTAATGTAATGTTGGATCTGGTTTGCTAGTATATTGTTGAGAATTTTTACATTTATGTTCATCAGGGAAATTGGTCTGTAGTTCTCCTTTTTAATGGGGTCTTTGTTTGGTTTTGGAATCAAGGTAATGCTGGCCACGTAGAACGAGTTTGGAAGTTTTCCTTTTTTTCTATTTTTGGAACAGATTCAAAAGAATAGGTATACTTTTCTGTAAATGTTTGGTAGAATTCCCCTGGAAAACCATCCGGCCCTGGACTCTTGTTTTTTGGGAGATTTTTGATTACTGATTCAATTTCTTTACTGTTTATGGGTCTGTTCAAATTTTCTATTTGTTCCTGTTTGAGTTTGGTAATTTATATGTTTCTAGGAATTTGTTCATTATGCCCAATTGGTTGGCATATAATTGCTCATAATATTATCTTATTATTGTTTGTATTTCTGCTATGTTGGTTGTGATCTCTCCTCTTTCATTCAT
This sequence comes from Panthera leo, assembly GCF_018350215.1. NCBI lineage: Eukaryota > Metazoa > Chordata > Mammalia > Carnivora > Felidae > Panthera > Panthera leo. The sequence continues at coordinate 168,586,845 of NC_056679.1, forward strand.
GAATTTATTTTTTCAGGTCCTTTCCTTTTTCTTTTTGATCAGTCTGGCTCGGGGGTTATCAGTTTTATTAATTCTTTCGAAGAACCAGCTTCTGGTTTCATTTATCTGTTCTACTGTGTTTATTTTTTTATTTTTTTATTTTTTTTTATTTCGATAATCATTAATTTCTGGTCTAAACTTATTATTTCCCTTCTTCTACTGGTTTTGGGTTTATTTGCTGTTCTTTTTCCAGCTCTTTAAAGTGTAAGGTTAGGTTGTGTATTTGAGAGCTTTTTTCCTTCTTTTGTTTTTTTTGTCTTTTATTTTTAACAATTTTTATTATTTTTTTAAATATGAAATTTATTGTCTAATTGGTTTCCATACAACATCCAGTGCTCATCCCAACAGGTGCCCTCCTCAATACCCATCACCCACCCTCCCCTCCCTCCCACCCCCATCAACCCTCAGTTTGTTCTCAGTTTTTAAGAGTCTCTTATGTTTTGGCTCCCTCCCTCTCTTTTTTTTTTTTTTCCTTCTCCTCCCCCATGGTCTTTTGTTAAGTTTCTCAGGATCTACACAAGAATGAAAACATATGTTATCTGTCTTTCTCTGTATGACTATTTCACTTAGCATAACAGTATCTGGTTCCATCCACATTGCTACAAAACGCCATATTTCATTCTTTCTCATTGCCACATAGTATTCCATTGTGTATATAAACCACAGTTTCTATATCCATTCATCAGTTGATGGACATTTAGGCTCTTCCCATAATTTGGCTATTGTTGAAAGTGCTGCTATAAACATTGGGCTACAAGTGCCCGTATATATCAGCACTCCTGTATCCCTTGGGTAAGTTCCTAACAGTGCTATTGCTGGGTCATAAGGTAGATCTATTTTTAACTTTTTGAGGAACCTCCACACTGCTTTCCAGAGCAGCTGCACCAATTTGCATTCCCACCAACAGTGCAAGAGGGTTCCCGTTTCTCCACATCCTCACCAGCATCTATAGTCTCCTGATTTGTTCATTTTAGCCACTCTGACTGGTGTGAGGTGGTATCTGAGTGTGGTTTTGATTTGTATTTCCCTGATGAGGAGCGAGGTTGAGCATCTTTTCATGTGCCTGTTGGCCATCCGGATGTCTTCTTTAGAGAAGTGTCTTTTCATGTTTTCTGCCCATTTCTTCACTGGGTTATTTGTTTTTCGGGTGTGGAGTTTGGAGAGCTCTTTATAGATTTTGGATATGAACTCTTATATGATATGTCATTTGCAAATATCTTTTCCCATTCCATTGGTTGCTTTTTAGTTTTGTTGATTGTTTCCTTTGCAGTGCAGAAGCTTTTTATCTTCATGAGGTCCCAATAGTTCATTTTTGCTTGTAATTCCCTTGCCTTTGGGGATGTGTCAAGTAAGAAATTGCTGCAGCTGAGGTCAGAGAGGTTTTTTTCCTGCTTTCTCCTCTAGGGTTTTGATGGTTTCCTGTCTCACATTCAGGTCCTTTATCCATTTTGAGTTTATTTTTGTGAATGGTGTGAGAAAGTGGTCTAGTTTCAACCTTCTGCATGTTGCTGTCCAGTTCTCCCAGCACCATTTGTTAAAGAGACTGTCTTTTTTCCATTGGATGTTCTTTCCTGCTTTGTCAAAGATCAGTTGGCCATACGTTTGTGGGTCCAATTCTGGGGTTTCTATTCTATTCCATTGGTCTATGTGTCTGTTTTTGTGCCAATACCATGCCGTCTTGATGATTATAGCTTTGTAGTAGAGGCTACAGTCTGGGATTGTGATGCCTCCCGCTTTGGTCTTCTTCTCAAAATTACTTTGGCTATTCGTGGTCTTTTGTGGTTCCAAACAAATTTTAGGATTGCTTGCTCTAGCTTCAAGAAGAATGCTGGTGCAATTTTGATTGGGATTGCATTGAATGTGTAGATAGCTTTGGGTAGTATTGACATTTTAACAATATTATTCTTCCAGTCCATGAGCATGGAATGTTTTTCCATTTCTTTGTATCTTCTTCATTTTCCTTCATAAGCTTTCTATAGTTTTCAGCATACAGATCTTTTACATCTTTGGTTAGGTTTATTCCTAGGTATTTTATGCTTCTTGGTGCAATTGTGAATGGGATCAGTTTCTTTATTTGTCTTTTTGTTGCTTCCTTATTAGTGTATAAGAATGCAACTGATTTCTGTACATTGATTTTGTATCCTGCGACTTTGCTGAATTCATGTATCAGTTCTAGCAGACTTTTGGTGGAGTCTGTCAGGTTTTGCATGTATAATATCATGTCACCTCAAAAAGTGAAAGCTTAACTTCATCTTTGCCAGTTTTGATGCCTTTGATTTCCTTTTGTTGTCTGATTGTTGGTGCTAGAACTTCCAACACTATGTTAGACAACAGCGGTGAGATGGACATCCCTGTCGTGTTCCTGATCTCAGGGGGAAAGCTCTCAGTTTTTCCCCATTGAGGATGATATTAGCTGTGGGCTTTTCATAAATGACTTTTATGATGCTTAAGTATGTTCCTTTTATCTGGACTTCCTCGAGGGTTTTTATTAAGAAAGAATGCTGAATTTTGTCAAATGCTTTTTCTGCATGGATTGACAGGATCATATAGTTCTTATCTTTTCTTTTATTAATGTGATGTAGCACATTGATTGATTTGCAAATGTGGAACCAGCCCTGCAGCCCAGGAATGAATCCCACTTGATCATGGTGAATAATTCTTTTTACATGCTGTTGAATTTGATTTGCTAGTATGTTGTTGAGAATTTTTGCATCCATGTTCATCAGGGATATTGGCCTGTAGTTCTCTTTTTTTGCTGGGTCTCTCTCTGGTTTAGGAATCAAAGTAATGCTGGCTTCATAGAATGAGTCTGGAAGTTTTCCTTCCATTTCAATTTTTTGGAACAGTGTGAGAAGGATAGGTATTATCTCTGCTTTAAATGTCTGGTAGAATTCCCCTGGGAAGCCATCTGGTCCTGGACTCTTATTTGTTGGGAGATTTTTGATAATTGATTCAATTTCTTCGCTGGTTATGGGTCTGTTCAAGTTTTCTATTTCTTCCTGTTTGAGTTTTGGAAGTGTGTGGGTGTTTAGGAATTTGTCCATTTCTTCCAGGTTGTCCGGTTTGTTGGCATATAATTTTTCATAGTATTCCCTGATAACTGCTTGTATTTCTGAGGGATTGGTTATAATAATTCCATTTTCATTCATGATTTTATCTATTTGGGTCATCTCCCTTTTCTTTTTGAGAGGCCTGGCTAGAGGTTTGTCAATTTTGTTTATTTTTTCAAAAAACCAACTCTTGGTTTCATTGATCTGCTCTACAGTTTTTTTAGCTTCTGTATTGTTTATTTCTGCTCTGATCTTTATTATTTCTCTTCTTCTGCTGGGTTTGGGGTGTCTTTGCTGTTCTGCTTCCATTTCCTTTAGGTATGCTGTTAGTTTTTGTATTTGGGATTTTTCTTGTTTCTTGAGATAGGCCTGGATTGCAATGTATTTTCCTCTCAGGACTGCCTTCGCTGCATCCCAAAGTGTTTGGATTGTTGTATTTTCATTTTCATTTGTTTTCATGTATTTTTAAATTTCTTCTCTAATTGCCTGGTTGACCCATTCATTCTTTAGTAGGGTATTCTTTAACCTCCATGCTTTTGATGGTTTTCCAGACTTTTTCTTGTGGTTGATTTCAAGTTTCATAGAATTTGTGGTCTGAAGGTGTGCATGGTATGATCTCAATTCTTGTATACTTATGAAGGGCTGTTTTGTGACCCAGTATGTGATCTATCTTGGAGAATGTTCCATTTGCACTTGAGAAGAAAGTATATTCTGTTGCATTGGGATACAGAGTTCTAAATATATGTCAAGTCCATCTGATCCAATGTATCATTCAGGACCCTTGTTTATTGATCCTGTGGCTAGATGATCTATCCATTGTTGTAAGTGGGGTATTAAATAAATCCCCTGCAATTACCACATTCTTATCAATAAGGTTACTTAAGTTTGTGATTGTTTTATATATCTGGGGTGTCCTGTATTCGGCGCGTAGACATTTATAATTGTTAGCTCTTCCTGATGGATAGACCCTGTAATTATTGTATAATGCCCTTCTTCCTCTCTTGTTACAGCCTTTCATTTAAAGTGTAGTTTGTCTGATATAAGTATGGCTACTCCAGCTTTCTTTTGAATTCCAGTAACATGATAGATAGTTCTGCATGCCCTCACTTTCAATCTGAAGGTATCTTCAGGTCTAAAATGAGTCTCTTGTAGACAGCCAATAGATGGGTCTTATTTTTTTATCCATTCTGATACCCTCTGTCTTTTGGTTGGAGCATTTAGTCCATTTACATTCATTGTTATTATAGAAAGATATGGGTTTAGAGTCATTGTGATATCTGTAGGTTTCATGCTTGTAGTGATGTCTCTGGTACTTTGTGGTCCTTGCAACATTTCACTCACAGAATCCCCCTTAGGATCTCTTGTGGGGCTGGTTTAGTGGTGATGAATTCCTTCAGTTTTTGTTTGTTTGGGAAAACCTTTCTCTCTCCTATTCTTAATGACAGGCTTGTTGGATAAAGGATCTCAGCTGCATATTTTTCTGTTCTTCACATTGAAGATTTCCTGCCAATGCTTTCCGGCCTGCCAAGTTTCAGTAGATAGGTCTGCTGCTATCCTTATGTGTCTACCTTTGTAAGTTAGAGCCTGTTTATCCCTAACTGCTTTCAGAATTTTCTCTTTATCCTTGTATTTTGCCAGTTTCCTTATGATATGTCATGCAGAAGATTGAATCAAGTTATGTGTGAAGGGAGTTCTCTGTGCCTCTTGGATTTCAATGCCTTTTTCCTTCCCCAGATCAGGGAAGTTTTCAGCTATGATTTGTTCAAGTACACCTTCAGCCCCTTTCTCGCTCTCTTCTTCTTCTGGAATTCCTATGATATGGATATTATTCTGTTTGATTGCATCACTTAGTTCTCTAATTCTCCCCTCATACTCCTGGTTTTTTTTCATCTCTTTTTTTCTCATATTCCTCTTTTTCTATAATTTTATCTTCTAATTCACCTATTCTCTCCTCTGCCTCTTCAATCCGAGCTGTGGTCACCTCCATTTTATTTTGCACCTCATTTATAGCTTTTTTTTATTTCCTCGTGACTATTTCTTAGTCCCTTGTTCTCAGTAGCAATAGAATCTCTGCTGTCCTCTATACTTCAGCGATTAATTTTATGACTATTATTCTAAATTCTTGTTCCATTATATTGCTTAAATTGTTTTTGATCAATTTGTTAGCTGTCGCTACTTCCTGGAGTTTCTTTTGAGGAGAATTCTTCTGTTTTGTTATTTTGGATAGTCCCTACGGTGGTGCCCAATTGCAGGGCACTTCCCCTGTGCTGTCTGGAGTAACTTGTGTTGATGGGCGGGGCTGCAGTCGGACCTGATATCTGTCCCCAGCCCACTGCTGGGGCCATAGTCAGACTGGTGTATACCTTATCTTCCACTCTCCCAGGGGCAGGATTCACTGTAGAGTGGTGTGGCCCCTTTTTGGGCTACTTGCACACCGCCAGACTTGTGGTGCTTCTGTAATGGGACCTGGCGTATTAGCTGGGGTGGATCCGCAAGGTTCACAGGGGCAGGAGGGGCAGACTCAGCTCACTTTGCCTTCGGTGGTCCACTTCGGGAGGGGCCCTGAGACACCGGGAGGGAGGCAGACCTGTCATATGGATGGATCCACAGAAGCACAGTGTTGGGTGTTTGCGCGGTGCAAGCAAGGTCGTTGACAGGAACTAGTTCCCTTCGGGATTTCGGCTGGGGGATAGGAGAGGGAGATGGTGCTTTCCAGCACCTTTGTCTTCCTGCTTAGCTGAGTTCTGTCTTCCCGGGCTCAACAACTCTCTCTCCCAGCGTCCTCTCGCCCTTGCTGCTGAGAGCAGAGCTGTTGACTTTTAACATTCCAGATGTTAAGTCCTGCTGGCTGTCAGAATTCACAGAGTCTGGCCCCTCTGCTTTTGCAAGTCAGACTCGGGGGCTCTGCCTCGCTGGACGGGCTGCCCCTCTACTGCCCCGGCTCCCCCTGCAGTCCGTGTTGTGAGCACTGCCTCTTCGCCCTTCCTACCCTCTTCCATGGGCCTCTTGTCTACGCTTGGCTCCAGCGAGTCCGTTCTGCTAGTCTTCTGGTGGTTTTCTGGGTTATTTAGGCAGGTGTGGGTGGAATCTAAGTGATCAGCAGGATGAGTTGAGCCCAGCACCCTCCTATGCTGTCATCTTCTCCTTTTTTCCTTCTTTAGGATGGCCCTGATTGCTATATACTTCCCTTTTTTGCTCACCTTTGCTGCTTCCCAGAGGTTTTAGACTGTCGTGTTTTCATTATCATTAGCTTCCATGCACTTTTTAATTTCCTCTTTAATTTCTTGGTTAACCCTGTTCATTCTTTAATAGGATGTTTTTTAATCTCCAAGTCTTTATGGTCTTTCTAAAAATTTTCTTGCAGTTGATTTCAAGTTTCATAGTGTTGTGATCTGAAAATATGAAAGATATGATCTTGATCTTTTTGTACTTGCTGAGGGCAATTTGTTACACAGTATGTGATTTATTGTGGAGAATGTTCCATGTGTACTTGAGAAGAATATTTATTCTGCTGCTTTAGGAAAAATGTTCTGAATATATCTGTTAAATCCATCCAGTCCAGTGTGGTATTCAAAGCCATTGTTTCCTTGCAGGGTGTTGAAGGCCTAGAATTACTGTACTATTATCATTGACTTTCTTTATGTCTGTGATTAATTGATTTATGTGTTTGAGAACTGCCATGTTGGGACATAAATATGGCTACTCCAGCTTTCTTCTCATGACCATTAGCATGATAGATGGTTCTCCATCCCCTTACTTGCAATCTGCAGGTGTCTTTAGGTCTAAAATGAGTTCTCTTGTAAGCAGCATATAGATGGGTCTTGTTTTTTTTTTCTTTATCCATTTTGATACCCTATGTCTTTTGATTGGAGATTTAGTCCATTTACATTTAGAGTGAATACTGAAAGATACCAATTTAGTGCCATCATGCTGTCTGTAGAGTTGGTGTTTCTGGTGATGTTCTCTGGTCCTTTCTAGTCTTTGTTGCTTTTGGGGTTTTTTTGTTTTGTCTTTTCTCCACTTGAGGAGTCCCCCTTAAAATTTCTTGCAGGGCTGGTTTGGTGGTCACGAATTCCTTTAGTTTTTGTTTGTCTGGGAAACTCTTTATCTCTCCTTGTATTTTGAATGTACTGTCCCAAAGTGCTGCAGTCTCCCCCTTTCTCTTTCTCTCTCTGTCCCCTCTCTCTGCAAAAATGACTGTTTACCCTCCCTGGCTTTTCTCTTCCCTGGTTCACCTTTTTATCTTTGTCCTCTCTTTGCAAAAATGGCTGTCTACCCTCCACAGCTTTTGTGTTCCCCAGTTCACCTCTCCACACCATGTACCTGCTGAGTTCTGTGGCTCAAGTTATGCAGATTGTTTTGTTAATCCTCAGATCAGTTTCCTAGGTGTTCAAGATGGTTTGGTCCTGATCTAGCTGCGTTTCAGGGACGAGACAAGCTGCGGTTCTCCTGGGCTGTTCCACCATCTTAACCCCTCTTTCTCCTCGTGAACATTTTAACCTCCAAGGTAGAAACAATATCTGTCAGAAAAAGTTTTTGAGTAAATTACATGGATTCAGATACTGATATAGGGGAGGGACATTAATGTTTGCTTGGTGGCTGCTGTGAGTACATACACTTTTTATGTACTTGTTTTGATTTTCTTGACAACTCTATATTGGATAGCTTGTATATTCTTTTTGTGATCTGGAACCAATGTTGGGTCACATCCTTTATCCTAGGAGAGCCAGGTATAAAAGTGTTTACTGGGGTTTGAACTTAGTTCTTTCATATGCTAAACCTGAAGTGAATGCAAATGTTAAATGTCTAAATATAGTAAACCATTAGTAATCCTGGTTTTAACTATAAAAGTTTCAACTATCTGGGAGTGATTCTAAAGGTCCATGTTGAAATATTTTCGGCTTTGCTGTTATGAATTCTTATTGGAAGTGAGATCCCAAGATATCTGTGACTCTAGCTACCTGCCCAATGTTCACATCTTGTCTTGCTTTATTTTCTGTTGGAGGTTGTCCTATTGTAAAAAAAAAAAAAAAAAAAAAAAAAAAAAAAAAAAAAAAAAAAAAAAAAAAAAAAAAAAAATTCTGAAAGAGAAATTTAGCTGCTAGAAATGAAGAAAAAGAAAAGAAGTCTAAGAAAGTAGTGAATATTAGCCAGAAAGTAGTTATTTTTGAATATGTATAAAAATGGAATGTTGAATCCAGTGAGTCTTTTACCTGGTTGTGAGTCAATCCACTACACCTTCTAGGGAAACGAAAGTTGCCTTGTGCAACTGAGTGTTCTGGCTCTGTCAAAAATTCTCATAATTTTAGGGGTACCTGGGTAGTTCAGTTGGTTGAGTGCCTTACTTTAGATTTTCGGCTCAGGTCATGATTTCACTTTCCTGGAGTGAGCCCCACATTGGGCTCTGCACTGACAGCAAGGAGCCTGCTTGCAATTCTCTGTCTCCCTCTTTCACTCTCTCTGCCCCTTCTGTGCCTGCATGCATTCTCTCTCTCAAAATAAACATTTAAAAAAAATTTCATTTTTTTTAGACAGATTTCTTGAAAATATCAGGGATCTTAAGTTCATAAATTCTTTTCCACTTCCGTTCTCTCTCACCCTTAATAAAATTTGAAAGAGATTTGACTGTTTATAAATAGCTGTTACTTTTTGGAAGTTGATGTGGTTCTTACAAATATCTTCAAATATTAACATAAACAGCAGTATTGTCACATATAAGATAGGTGTCCTTTTCTGAGTTTCACAATTAATTATTACACAATAGTAGCTAGACCTTGGTGATGGCCTCTTTCTAAAGTTCTGATTTCCTATTTGTGTTTTGGAGCCTAATTTACCCTAAGACTGGAGCTGGCATTCTAGCATCGAAGTGGCTTGGCTTAGAGACACTTGCTATTATATATAGTAATATAGTTGTTGGAGGAGGATGAAGGTGGTGGAGAAATAGACATGTCCTCAAGTTGGCCTACATTATAAAAATAATTCTGAAATGTTTCATGTAACACAAGAGGTGGGTTGTGCAGGAATGGGACAGAGAGCAGGGGGCCATGTGACTCTTCCTTTTTTGGTCATGTAACAAATGTTAATAGAATACTCACTCCATGGGTATTCATGGCTCCATGATAATTATAAAGTAGGGAGAAGTTTCAGACTGTTTTCCTGAAAGACAGTATCATGTAGTGGAAAGAGCTTGCATATTAGAAGCAGATCTGCTTGGGGTTGAATCTATACTACCAGTAATTTGTTGTATGAATTTAGGCAAATAACTTAATTCTTACAGATTTATAGCTTATAGCTTTTTTCGCATGAAAACTCAATATCAGTTTCATCTGATAACTGATAAAAATATTAAATTTTTCAATTGCTTTCAGTTGCATGAGTTCAATACCCTACTCTTATTAGCTTAGCCACTGGCTCAAAAAGTAGAACACTAGTGTACTTTCTTTAGATGTAGATGGATTCAAAGGCTCAAACAATGGCCTTAGGACATACTCAGTGGCTTTCTGTTGTATTGGATATACTTTCAGGTAGACTTTCTTTATGTGGAGCCCTCTGATAGATCCAGGCTTACATTCTTTTACTTTAGAAGGACCAACATAAAAAGCATTTCTCTTACTCATAGTTTTTATATAAGTCCTGGGATTACATCTCATTGTATGAATTGCGTGATGTTTTCATCCTTGATCCTGTGGTCAGAGGGATAGTAGAGGCCAGATCTGGATCAGGTACTAACTACTGGAACTGGGAATAGGAAGTATTGGCCAGTCACATGATCTGAATCATGTGGACTGAGGTCACTGAAAGAAAAAGACTACAGTGTGACCATGGGAAGGGGCAGTGGATGTTGGGCAGGCATAACCAAAATATTCACTATAATCTTACCAATGTGCATACATGTCTTTCTGCACCTATACAACCTTGAAAAAAAGCCCGCACCTGACTTAATGTAAAATTTTCACTTACAACTTCCAATGCATTTACCATCTGCTCCCCAACAAAAGAAGGCAAGTCAAAGACTCATTTAAATACTGCATCTAAGTTTAAGTCTAAGATCTCTGGGTAATTTCTCTCAGTCCTTTTTGAATAGATAGCCTTATGGTCTAGGAACTGGTTACATGATAAATATAACTAGTTGTAATAAAGTCTGTGTTCATTGGTAGAAAGAATATAGCATAAAGACAATAAAAACTGTCAATTAGAAAAGAGAAAAAGAAGAAACAACCCACAATCCATACTATGTGCATATTTCATTGGATAGGTATGGCAAGGACTCTTTGCCTGGCAGTGGAGGAAGATTTTTGATTAGCTGATATGGCTATCTCTGCTTCTACCACCCAGGATGGTCTTCTTTGTTTTCTTTCCTCCTAGTTACAGCCAAGATGAGTATTGAGAGAGATTCCTGTACTGGGGACTGCATTGCCTCAATAGCTCACTTTCTGTTGATGAGGTGTTGGGGTCCCAGGAACCATCTTAGGGGCTAAGCAGTAACAAATCTTTGTTGGGAGTTTCTTAGGCAATAAAACTCTTCATAAACATAGTGTTTTATTTATTTTCATTTGATCACCTTCTCCCAAATACCCAAAGTCTGATCCTAGTCTGTGAATCAGATCATCTTCTGGTATGCCTCTGAACAATTTGTGCATCACGGTAACCCAGTGATTCTACAACATGGAGCAATTCTTACCTCAGGGTACATTTGGCAATGTCTGCAGATATCTTTGTTGTCATAACGGAAGGCTGGGACTAGGGAAGTAGGTAGATGTTGCTAGCATCTAGTAGGTAGAGCCCAAGAACACTGTTAAACATGCTCTAATGGATAGGATAGCCTCTAACAACGAGAATTTCCAGTTCAAAATGACAGTAGTACTGAGGTTAAGAAACCACGAATATCCTAGGCTTCTCAATTTCCTTGTTGGCTTCTCTTTCTAGCTATTGAGAGCAGCTTCTCTAGGTAATAGTGCAGAGGTGATTTGTCCCTGCTCCCAGACTATTTCACAGTGCATAGTTCTTTATAATGGGTAAATATCTTCTTTGCTAGGATGCTTGGGGAGGAGCCTGGAGCATTAGGTTTCTCTCATATTTTGGGGCACCTGGCTGGCTTAGTCGGTAGAGCATTGAAGTTTTGATCTTTGGATTGTTTGTTTGAGCCTCATGAGATATTTTAAAAATTAAAAATAAATGTTTTTTTAAAAAAAGGGCTTCTCATATTTTGTTTTTGTGTGGTTAAAGACTCTAATTTTAGTTTAGGGATATTTGGTTTTCATCCCTGTAAATTATAAGATTATCAGCCATCTTGGATTTATAATGAAAGACTGAAAAGATTTTCTTTTATAAAGACCACTCAAAGTGTGCTTCTCTTTTGAATGACCTTACTGAAGACTGTTGCACAGTTGGCAATATACTATCATCCCAACATTTTTTTACTAAGTATCCTGTAGTTCCATCCTTAGTAGGTGCATAGTCCGATTTTACAAGAGGTGCCAATTTACCAGTTGCTTTTCTTATTAAGGATTGCTGACTTCTCATTCTACAGTAGAGGAATACCAAATACCCTTCACTTTCTATTATTGACTCAGTTCCACAGTTCAGGGCTGTCAATTGTAGTGCCTGATTTCTGGCATGACTTTTATATTTGTCAGGCTTCTTTTAGATTGCAGTGGTAGAAACCTAGTTAAAAAAAAATTAATCCTTCCCATATCTGTAAGTGGCACTTCCATCCTTGTTTTTGCTCAGACCTCCAACCTTGACTCTTTTTCTTTTGTTTCCCACCAACAATCTTTCAGCATATTCTGTTGGCTTCAAAATATGAAATCTGACCAACTGCTCACCACTTCTTTTTGGGGTTCACTCTGGTTCAACACCATCCTCTCTTTCCTTCTATGTAACTCCTAACAAGGCTCCCTCCTACTACTTTTGTTTTCATAATGTTAGCCTCAGAATATTAGTAAGAAGCCAATTAGTAATTAGTGATATTGTACTAATATTAGTATAATTTCTTTGCTCAGAATCTTGCAGTGGCTTCCCATGTAACTTCAGAGTACAGGCTCAAGTCCTCAAAATGAGCTAGTGTTTTTGTGGTCTTGCTCTCCCTCCCTAATGCAGGACTTTTGTCTGAACTCAGATTTTTCTGTTGTCTCTTCTATGCAGGCCTCTTGCTCATCTTTAAATAAGTTCTTTGCAGTTAGCATTTCCCTGGCCTGGAATGCTCTTCTCCAGATGTCCATATGACCTACTTCCTTTTCTCCCTTAGGTCCTGGCTCAAATATCACTTTATGCTTAAAGTCTTTGATAACCAACATCAGTTTGAAATCGCCTACCTGCCCTTTATGTCTTATTACTTTTTCCTTCTTTTTCTTTATAACAGTTGTCAACACTTTATGCTATGTGTTTTATGTATTTATTTTGTATTTTATTTCTTCTGTAGAATACAATCTCCATGAGGGCAGGAGTTTTTGTCTGAGATATTTTGTAGGAAAGTGCATGGCACATAACTTAGTAGGCTCTCAGCAAATACTTGTTGAATGAATTAATAAATTAAAAAAAATAATTTGTTGCCTCATGTAGCTGTTAAGTCTGAAACACTGGTGGGACTGAAATTACCCTGCAGAGGTGAGAGATTATTCATTAAGCAAATCTCTCCAGGGGAGAATGGGGAAGTGTCTTTGGTTTAGTACCCTAGAATACAAGTAAATATAAATTAAAAAAAAAAAATAAGGTAACAAAGGAAATATAAGAAGAAAAAAAAAAAGGAATATAGGTGAATATCTTTCAGGGAAGGGATGGAGAGAGCTTTATTTCTCCAAAGCTCATTGGAAGTCTTAATCTTTTGGGAGACACGATCTTTAGCTTCCAAGGCTGGTTGTTGTGCAATTATCCCTGTAGTAACTTTTGCTCAGAAGTCTCTGATTGCGCAGGAACATGAGAAATCCAGAGAGAATTGTTTCTCAACAGTAATTCTAAAGTTCTAGCAGCTACATCTATTCACATCTGAATTCACCAGAACAAAGGTGTAGTTAGATCTAGGGACAAAATATTTTCAGAACTTTCATTCTCTTTCTGTCTCTTGGCTTTTGTCTTCTCTGGGTTGGCTCTCTGGTGAGTGGGTACTTACCGTGTTCTTTCAGTTCAGCAACCTCAGCCAAAAGAGAACTTTCTAATTAGTTCTGGCAAAATTTTTGGGAGTTTTAGTTGTCTAATTGGGTCATGTACCCATTCCTGAACTACTGCTTGGGGAAGGAAATATGCTGACTTTCCAGGCCTGGGTTATGCACATATTCTAGGAACTTTGTGCTTATTTTAGGAATCTGAGAGTGGGAATGATTAGTGTCACTCAAACTACATGAATTGAAGATAAGAGAAGGGTAGTTCAACAGAAGAAAATTGAGATGCTGCTACCAAAAGAAGGGGAGTAAAAAACAACATAAGTCTGTCACTTGTATGCACATGCAACTCAAACTCATTAAGAAACAATTTAGAATCTTATATATAGGCATTACTGCCATATCTATTTAGATGCCTAAGACACAAAATTTAAGAAGGTACTGGCTTTCAGTGTCATGCAGCTACAGGGTGGCTCTTGTATGACCCTGAGAGTGAAAGTCTCTGTTGATTGTGCACCCTAGACACCCCTCATACCTCACTGTAGTCCTAGTCATGAAGAGAAGCCTATTTAAGGAATAGAAACTATATTTTTACTATGAATGTGAGTTAAAGATGGTGGCCTATGCCGTTGGGGAAGTTGGTGAGGAAGATTAAGGTACACTACAAAGTAGTAATTGTGCATTTTCAATTTGTCTATAGAAATCTTTTTTTAAAAGTTTATTTCTATTTATTTTGAGAGAGAGAGAAGGAGACAGAATCCCAAGCAGGCTCTGTGCTATCAGCACAGAGCCCGATGTGGGGCTTGAAGTCACAAACCATGAGATCATGACCTGAGCTGAAATCAAGAGTGAAGACACTTAACTGACTGAGCCACCCATGCGCCACAAACTTGTCTATAGAAATCTTTGCTGAGTTCTGATGAGGATGGTAATATCTTTGAGGTAACACAAGGAACATACTTTTTGTCCATAGGTTTATAATAAGTTCAAAGAAAGAAATGTTGCATTTAGAAATGCTACCAAGGAAGTTGTTACTTATTTTTTAATCAAAATGATTTCAATATCAACTGGAAAATAGGTTTTTTTTTTCATTGAAAAATAAAAATTACAGACATGAGTTGAGTTGGAGACTGAGACGTAAATAATATGTGGCTGCTTTGACTAGCTTCCTTGAACAGGACACTTGATACTGCTGAGTGTTGGGCATGAAACCTTAGTTGAATAATTGTCTTTCTTGTCCTTACATCTTTGAAAATAACTGTTTCTCTATTATAGTGAAAGACCAAATCATGAAATTCTAGGTAATTCTCAACTATCTTTGCTGATTGAGAAGTGGCTAAAAAAAATTAAAATTAAGTGGATTGTCCAGTAATTTTGCAGTCTGTCTCTGGAGTGGAATTTAGATAACATATATAATATGTATATTTAAGTATACACTCATACATTTTGTTCTTTGGAAATATTTATAAGTAACACTGTTTACTGTGTCTAAGGGGTTTAATTGAAGATATGCTATTGATAGCAGTATAAAAGAGAAGAATGATTAAAATTTTCATTTAAGTATCATTTGAAGTCATGAATTCTGTCATTTAATGTAGAAACTCTTGTCAAAGCCTCACATTACACCAAAGTGCAGAAGTCAGGGAAAGCCATAATTTAGTTTGGAATTTCATTGATTCAGTACTCGCTTGTTTGGTGGCTGTAGTGTTCCATGTATTATGTGGGATGCTGGCCGTATTAAGATAATAATCCCTGTCCCTGATCTTGTCACAGTTTAATGGAAGAAGCGGGATGTAATAATACTCTCGTTATGTGCAGATTAGATTTCCCAGTTCTAGCTTTGAGAACCTTGCCCAATCTAGAGGAGAAGAAATGCTTGCCTGGGGGGCTAAGAAGGAACTCTTTGGAAATAAGTAAAAAGCATAGAAGAGTAGGAGACTTGGAAGATACTCTGACACATTACTCCTGACCAGGAGGAGTAATCTTATTGCTAACCTCCATGAAATATCCTCTGATTCTTGTGAAAGTCAAAGATGTAGGGGAAATGACAGGAAACAGAATAGGCAAACAAAAAAAGAAGAGTTTGAAAGAAGGGGAGAGCTTCGTTTATAACCAAGAAGTCAAGATTAGAGACACAAGGGCTTGAGTTAAAAAATGAGAAACTGTGACAGAGCTATAAACAGCATACATTGCCATCAATGATAAAGAAGAGAACAGCTTAGAAATTCTTATAGTTTCAAGGGTTGAGAGAACAGCTGATGGAAGAATCAGGATTTGGTATACTCATATTAGAGACAATATGTGTTTACTGGGAGAATCTTTCCTAAACCTTCCCAGCTTTTGAGAGTTTTTCTTACATCATTAATTACTTCTTTAGGCTGTAATAGAATATATTTTAAAATGTTTGTTTATTTTTGAGAGAGACAGGAGAGGGGTAGAGAGCGTGGGAGAGAGGCAGTCCAAGCAGGCACGTTGCCATCAGCACAGAGCCCGACATGGGGCTCTATCTCATGAACCATGAGATCATGACCTGAGCTGAAATCAAGAGTTGGAAGCTCAACCAACTGAGCCACCCAGGTGCCCCTAGGTTGTAATAGTATTTTAAGAAATGTGATTACTTGCTTCTTTTGACATGCTTCAAACTTGAAATTAGTTTTATGCTGTAAAAATGGAGAAAAACGTGAATTACCTGTTGAAAACTGAGGGAATAGGTTATAGGAGAAAGTAAGGCATTACTCATTGAAAAAGTTATGGAAAGGGGAGAGAGTAAACAGGGTAGATAAGCTAGGTAAGTATAGCATTCTTAACGTGGTGACTCTGATACACTGTCACAATTAAATTCCAATAGTAGCCTACTATACTCTATGTGTACATTTTTACCTTTTTCTCTGTAGTTAACATTTCTGACTCCTTGAATTTCTTCTTGCAGCTCATGTTTTCTGGCCAGACTTATGGTCATTCCCGTGAGACTTCACTGCACATTTTCTCAAGTGTGTTCCTCATCCCTAATGTGTAATCCTTCAACATGGACCTGCTACTTTAGCTAAGATATGACCAGCAATGAATAGTAGTAAGGTAGGAGTACTTTACTCTTCTTAGTGAATTGCTAAAAACTGAAACTGTGAAACAGTTTTGACTTGTCTTGATTTTGTAGTATTTGTGTTAGATTATTGTACCTAGGCAATCATTTTATATTTATGTTGTTTTTTGCTTGTCATTTATCCTACAGAATTTTATCTCATTTGTGATGTAATTATTATTTTTTTCAACTAACATTTACAATCAGCAGAATCCCAGTCTATATCTTTTTGCAGCCTGTATGTCCACTAGTCCTATATTTTCAAGCACCTGGCACCAAGCTCAATATATCTTATTTTCTTCTCAAACAGTTGCTCTTCCTTCTGGTTTCTGTATTTCCATTAATAGCATTATTAATTCCATTGTTTAACACAGTCCTATATTCATTTATTATTTCATTCATTTGTTTGATGTACATTGACAGGCTTCTGTTAAGTAGTAGACAGGTTGCTGCTTCTGTGGGTATGATGATGAATAAGCTGCATATTCCATCCTTATAGCTTATATTTTAAAGGAGTGGGGACAGGCTTAAAAATGAACTGACAAAATAAAAATTAATTGTAATACACTTTTTTGAAGGAAAGCAAAAATCAGATAATTTGGAGATAAGGAAGTAGGAGCTGCCTTAGATAGGGTGGTCACAAAAGGAGTTGATATTTAAGATTCACCTGTATATGAGAAGGAGCTATTTCCAGAGTAGGTGATGTGTGTGTATGTGTATGGTGTTTTTGATGTGGAAAGCATTCTCATGAGAAAGAATAGTGAAGTGAAATGTCAGGCAGAGAAAGGAAATATGGTATGTTCTCACTTATATGTGAAATCTTAAAAAGCCTAAACTCATAGAAATAGAGTTAGAATGGTGGTTGCCAAGAGCTGAGGAATAGGGACAATGGGGAGATGCTGGTCAAATGGTACAAACTCTCAGCTATAAGATAAATAATATCTGGGGATATAATGTACAACATGGTGAGTATAATTAACAGTACTGTATTATATGCTTGGAATTTGTTAAGAGAGTCGGTCTTAAATGTTATCACCACACCACACACACACACACACACACACACACACACACACACTCATAATTATGTGAAGAGATGGAGATGTTAACTAACTTTATTGTGGCAATTATTTTGGACTTTATACATATATCTAATCATCACATTGTACACCTTCAACTTACATGTTATATGTCAATAATATCTCAGTAAAGCTGGAGGTGATGGAGGGAATAAGGGATTAGTGGGTACAAAGTCTTTGGAGCAGGAGAATTGGTGAGTTTGAGGAACAGAAAAAACCCCAGTGTGGCTGAATTAGTGAGGGAGGCAGAGATGGGTAGGAAGAGGTTATAGAAATATGCAGGGCTTTGAAGGGTTTGGAAAGAAGTTTGTATTTTATTTTAAATGATATCATCGTTTGAGCTGCTGTGTGAGGAATGGGCCGGCCTGGTGAAAGTGAAAGGTGGCAGTTTTAGTTGCTGAGGTGAATAGTAGTGGCCTGATAAGGTGCTAGCAGCATGAGACAGAGAGATGGATGGATTTGAAATGGATCTGAATCGGAATGTATGGGACTTTGAATAATTTGGGTGTGGAAACAGAACATTCTGAAGATGACTCCAAGATTTTTGGGTTTTGAGCAACTGGGTGGATGCTGGCATCTTGTCCAGAAATCTTTTAGATAACTATCTTTACCATTATGTCAAAGATTGTTTCTTTCACTGAAAGGGAAATTAATTGTAATGTTAGAAATAATGTTAGTGCTGGAAATAAAACCATCTGGCAAATTTGTAATATGTACTGCTTAATACTTTGTTTTGCTTTTTCCCCTGAAATTTAATTTATATGAGTTTTTGTTTTTATTTTTATTTTATTTCTTTTATTAGTAGTTCAGTCTTTTTTGTTTTTTGTAAAGACTTTTTAATATATTTTGAAAGAGAGGAATTACTATTTATTGTTTGTGTTTTATGTGACAGGCTTTTGGCTAGCTGTTTTAAATACTTTATTTTATCCTTACAGTAGACCATTGAGGTTTTCTACTTTGCATATGGTTACCCTTTGAGTTCTAGAGCTGAGAAGAGTTGTAGAATAAGGGAAATATGTAGATGGAAGGATCTTAAAGATCATCTACTTCCTCCTCTTTCAGCGGAGACCTGGAGAGGTTCTGTGACCTGCCCACGATCACACAGCTGGTTTTCACATTTGCTGAGACCAGTGCTGCTTATACTCCTTATGTTTCAGTCCAGCTGGCCTCCCCTCATGCTATCTTCCTGTTCCTTCAGCATTTCATAATGAAAATGTTGAGTGCTGTAGAACAGTGGAAGATATAGGCAGTGTGCACCCATATTACCTTTCTTATATATTCACTCACTGTTGAAATTTTGCCACTTTTTCTCTCTTTATATATTATATATTTTTAAAATCATTTGAAACTGTACTGGAGAGATTATAATATACAGTTTTTAGTATGCGTATCTTACATGGGAACGTGGATAATTTCTTGCATGTTCATAATATCAATATCACAAATGAGAAAGTTAACATTATTTAAAAATATGTTTAATATAATGGTCCTTATTCAGATATCCCCACTTGTCCCTAAAACTTTTTCCTAAATTTATGAATCTAGGATTCAATCAGGTTTCATGCATTGCATTTGATTCTTTATTCTCTTTTAATTTTGAACAGTCCCTCTTTTTTGTTTTTCTTGATCCATGTTTTCTTTAAGAGATATAGTGTGTGTATATACTTAATGTCTCTCTAGGGAATTGCCTAGTTTCTTAGAACATTATTCATCTAAAACTTATTTGCAGTTTGCTTCTTTCCTTCCAGTTCTCTGAGGTTGCTGGAGATAAAATTGTTTATTCCAAGCCTTTTTTTTTTTTTTTAAACCATCATCCCAACCTTAAGTAGACAAGGAGGAAATTTACGTTGTATTTGATCCAGTGGCCCCAGTCAGCGATTGAAATTCATTTAAAACAACAGAAATCTGAAACAAAACAACAAATCATAATTCTGAAGAAATTCCTCTACTTCCCACCATTACCCACCCCCACCTTCTAACCTAGGGATGTATATCTAGTCGCCATGGATATTATCATGATACATTATAAAGCAGTAGCAGGCTAAGATTTTGTCTTGGAAAAATGCACAGTTTCAAGTGGGAAGCAGATTAGAATGCAAATGATAAATAAGCACATTAGTAGAGACAACCAGAGCTCTGCACAGTGAGAAAGGATTGAAGTACCTGCTCTCTCTGGTACTTATGTAGAAAGTGTTCTTCTTTCCTTGCTTGTTTTTGAGTTTTACAGATTTGGTTGTTTTTTTTAAGCGTTAAATGGCATTTAGGAACAAGTGGTATTTTGGTGGGGGGGAGCAGTGGGAGGTAAATATTAAGCAGCATTTTTAAAGAGGGGAGAGTGACATTTTACAGTTGAGAGGAAAGAAGAAAGTGTCAAGGAGGAAGGGACTACTCAAGGTGGTTTAGGGAGATCTGTGTAGGTTTTTTTCTTCATTTTGTTCCAGCCAGGCTTGGATTATAGTTCTATGCTTTTACTACACTTTGCACAGGGATTCCTTATAGTTATTGCTATGTGTTAGAACTGCTTTTCCTCTGATAAGCTCCCGGAGTCTGTGACCAGTATTTTTTGTTTTTTTAAATCTATGTGTACTCAGGACTTTACTCAGTACCTGGCATATTGTAGACATTGAATGAATACTTACTGGATGGATGGATGGATGGATGGATGGATGAAAGAAAGAAAGACTTTTACTAAGACCTAGTGCAAAAAGACAGATTCCTGTGCTGGGGAACCACAGTAATGGTGGGATCTGGTTTGATCGATTCATTGTTGAGGTGCTCAGTTAGAGCAGGAATTGGTTCAGAGGAGTCTGGGAGAAGGACCAGAGATGAAACCAGAGCATTCCATGAGTGGGAATACAATTGGGTTCTTTTTCAGAGAAGTAGCTAGCATGATGTAAGCACCTTTGTCATTTTCTAAATAAAATAAGTATATTTAAAAGAGAAATATTTTCTAATATTAAGCATTCCATCTGTGAGTTTGATTTTTACGTTCTTAATATTCAGTCTTAAAAAGTTTGTTGGGAAATCTTTCCTTTTCCTTATATGTGTTTATATTATAAAATGAATACATGCTTATGATAAAAATACACACTAGAAATACATAAAATACAAAGTGACATTCATCTTACTATTCCGGGTCTCACTCTTCACAAGTAGCTAATGTTAACAGTTTGATGTACATCAAGTTGGACTTTCAAAAAAATATATATATTTTAAAACACACATATTTATGTTTGTATAGTTTTACAAATAAAATCACTGATGCCCATGTTCTGATATTTGCTTTTCCTCCTTATCCTTTAGTTTTTACCTATGCTCCATATAATTCCAAAAGTTATTGGATATTTAGGAGGATGGAAACACTAGCAGAGGATAGTAGCCTAAAATCAGAGTAATTGAATGTTAACATTTAGGGAACTTAGAATAAGAAAAATGCCTGCTAAGTTTTATTAGTTTAATTGCTGTTAATTTAGAAGTAGTTTTTTACTTATTTAACCTATATTAAATTATAAAAGTAATCATTTTTCATATTATGCATTATAGAATTAGCACATAAGAAAGTAAAACTTTAAGATTTATTGAGTACACAAAGATGTAACCATGAATAGGACACACTGTCATTACTGCTCTTTGATAACAAAGAGCAGAGGCCAAGAAACCTGCCTGGAGGTGGCAATATGAACATACTCCTGAAGTACTGGTAAGAGTTAGCTAAGCTTTTTAAAGAAATGGCTAAGGGATGGGACGCCTGGGTGGCTCAGTCGGTTGAGCGTCTGACTTCGGCTCAGGTCATGATCTCACAGCTTGTGGGTTCGAGCCCCGCTTCGGGCTCTGTGGTGATGGCTCGGAGCCTGGAGCCTGCTTCGGATTCTGTGTCTCCCTCTCTCTCTGCCCCTAACCCACTCACATTCTGTCTCTGTCTCTCTCAAAAAAAATAAATAAACATTGAAAAAAAATGACTAGGGGAAATGAAGGAGAATTGAATCAGAGCTGGAGGTTGTTAGGACAAATGCAATAGTAAGAAAATCAGGGGGAGTCATTTGATTTAATATGTGTAGGGAAAGAAGTTAGGGGGTTTCATGCCTTGGTGTTGGGACAGTCCAGGTTTATATCTGTTGTCACAGAATAATAAAGAGTAGTATGCCATTGTACTCTTAAAAATACCCTAGTTCTGGGTAATAAGTGGCATCACCCTTAAAGAGAGAGAATATAGGGTGTCCTGATCAATATTAGGGAATTCAGCTGGAGATCTCTCTGAGATTGAAGAATAGGTATAGTAAGAGTTAATAGTACCAAAAAAATGATGAATAGTAGCTTATGGCCTAGAACTAGAATATTACAGTTTACCATTGCAGAGATGAAACTGTTTTGGATTTAGGCTATGGGCAATAGCGGTGGATGGTTGGAATGAAGCTGGATTGAATGGATCTTTGGAGAAGAGAAAGACTATAGAGGTTAGAATCTCCATGGATGAAGATAAGAGTTGGGTTAGAGGATAACATTGGGGGACAAGTGGAGATTGAAAGGAAGATTTGGAGACAACAAAGCTAGATGGGGTAAAGCTGAATAAGGAGAAGAAAATTTTGAACGAGATTAGAAGAGCAATGATTTGGAAATGGCACTAAAGAATCAGGATAATGTTACCCATCCTTTCACTATCGCCCCTCCCCCACCCAATTCCCATGGATATGGGTGGTGGAATGTAGGGAGAGGGTAGCCTCCACCTGTGAACACTATATTTTTGGGGAGCCAGATTTCAAATAGGGTAAGCAGTTGAAGTGTACAGATTTAGGAGTTTATTTACAAACCGAATGGAATTCTAGAAAAATAATTTGGGAAGATATGACGATAGAGAAAGGATAGAGGAGGAGTGGGGATTGGGCCTTGCCTTTTGGGAAAAGACTGAATTATACAAAGAAGCCAAAAATGGAACTGATTTTCCTCCATGTTCTTTTTTTTTCTTCCTTCCATGTTCTAAACAGTGGTGCAGGGTTAGCCTAATCTGGGTTCTCTGAGAGGCTGTCTGGCTTTGGCTTAGTTCATTTCAACTATAACTGATGAAACTTTAATAGATGCCATTCTGCTATGGTATGCCTTTAATGAACCTATTTGAAAGTACACATACGGATTTTGAAATTATTTTGACTTCTCCTGTATTGCTGCTGTCTTTGAAGAGAAAAAGATTGTTTGGCTTTAATTTGAACACTGAGCTCTTTTATAATAATTGATCACCTAGTAAGAGTTTAAAGGTTAAGAGGTATCTAGATAATGGTTACATTTCTAGAATTTAGGCCATACAAGGTAGTATGCAATGTGGCTATACTTAATTGTATTAAGTTTATGTATATACATAAACTTTTTAACCTTTGTTCCCTCTTTTCCTTCAGATTAGCAATGTTTCATAAACATGTCCCTTATTTTCCTGCCTGTCACTTTACTTATGTTTAAACTTCTTCTTGGAGAATAACTCTGCTTCATCACTTGCTCTTCATGTTCTATCTTGTGGGGGTGCTCTCCTTCTCTCTCTCATGCTTTATTAGTAACTGCTTTTTAATAAGTCTCTCTGAAGCCAGGCACATTATATACTTTATCTCATCTAAGCTTCGTAACAACCCTGCAAAGTAGGTATCACTATCCCCATTTTAAAGATAAGAAAACTGAGTTTCTAGGAGATTAATTAAAATGCAGTTACACCGCTATTAAATGGTACAGTTAACATTTCCACCCAGAACTATCTGTTTTCAAAGTTGCCTCCTGCATACATGTTTGCAGATAGATACATGTATCTGTGCTCTTTTCTTAAATACCCCTCAAGGCTTGTTGGAGACATTCTTTTGTTTTTAATTAAAAATTATTTTACCAGCTTCCTTGAGGTATAACTGACCTATATAACATTGTCATTTAACATATAACATAGTGCGTTTAAGGTACATTATGTGATACATGTGTATGTATTGTCACATGTTCTTTTTTTTTAATTCAGCAAACATTTTATTATTTTTTTAAATTTACATCCAAATTAGTTAGCATATAGTGCAACAATTATTTCAAGTGTAGATTCCTTAGTGCCCCTTACCCATTTAGCCCATCCCCCCTCCTATAATCCCTCCCGTAACCCTCAGTTTCTTCTTCATATTTGAGTCTCTTCTGTTTTGTCCCCTTCCCTGTTTTTATATTATTTTTGCTTCCCTTCCCTTATGTTCATCTGTTTTGTATCTTACAGTCCTCATATGAGTGAAGTCATATGATACTTGTCTTTCTCTGACTGACTAATTTCACTTAGCATAATACCCACCAGTTCCATCCATATAGTTGCAAATGGCAAGATTTCATATATATATATGATATATATACATATCATATCTTCTTTATCCATTCACCCATCGATGGGCATTTGGGCTCTTTCCCTACTTTGGTTATTGTTGATAGTGCTGCTATAAACATGGGGGTGAATGTGTCCCTTCGAAACAGCACACCTGTATCCTGTGGATAAATGCCTAGTAGTGCAATTGCTGGGTCATAGAATAGGTCTATTTTTAGTTTCTTGAAGAACCTCCATACTGTTTTCCAGAGTGGCTGTACCAGCTTGCATTGCCACCAACAATGAAAAAGAGATCCTCTTTCTCCGCATCCTCAACAACATTTGTTGTTGGTGTAACTTCATTGTTGGTGTATAAAGATGCAACTGATTTCTGTGCATTGATTTTATATCCTGCAACTTTGCTGAATTCATGAATCAATTCTTGCAGTTTTTTGGTGGAATCTTTTGGGTTTTCCATATAGAGTATCATGTCATTTGCAAAGAGTGAAAGTTTGACCTCCTCCTGGCTGATTTGGATGCCTTTTATTTCTTTGTGTTATCTGATTGCAGAGGCTAAGACTTCCAATACTATGTTGAATAAGTCTGTTTATTCTTAATACACTGTAAATTGTTTGAAGGCAGTAATCCAGAATTTATTTATCTTTGTACCCTAATGCTCTCTCGCCCATGTTTATTCAATAAATGGTTGTTGATTTATATTAATACTTTAAAAGAAAGAATAAAAATTCTGTTAATAATTCTGTTCTCCCCAAATAATTACTTCAAATACATTTTTAAAATTAAACAACAGTTCTTTTAAAAACATGCATATTGTTCATTTGTTTATGGACTTGTACGATGTTCTTTCTCAGTGGAATAGTATCATCCAATAATGTTGTTCCAGGAGGCTGTCTGGACAATCCAGTGCTGTTTCTGGTGAATTAATTTTTATTTTAAATTAAGCTAAAAACACCACTTTCAAATAAAGCGTAAGAGGTGTTTTAAATACTGACTCTGTAAGATGGCCAAGGTCAGCATATATTAACTGGTAATGAATAACATTGTCTTCATAGTTACACTTTGGTGACTATTCATTCCTGACTGTTTAATGCTTATGAAAAAAACACCTCACTTTGTATTCACATGAGGTCAGTTTTTTTGCTTTTTATAATCCTGTTTCTTACTTGCAAAATTGGCTTTTTGTGACTTTCTGTCTTGCTGCAGACAGCTTAATATTTTGTTCAAATAGTTACTGTTTCTGACTTTTGTCAGTATTGATGCATATGAAAGGTAAGAAATACCATTAGGTAATTATATTTGTACTTTAACTGATTAATGATTTGATAGTTTTTTATTAATGAATAAACATATTCTGATAAAGTAATTTGAACCATATACTGATTTTGATTGGTTTTATTAGTTGCGGATTATAAATTCAAACTGTTGAATTTCTTGCCTACTTGTGAAAATATCTCTTGGAGAACGAATGAAATATTTCCTATTTCTATTACACAGTTATTTACTTATTTGCAGATTTTTAAAAATTAGCATACCTTCTTGGTATATTTGAATCTCTTCATCAATGTTAAAATAAAGAAAATAATTCAATAAATATTTTTGACCAGAAGACATCATCTCTGTTAAAATAAGCTGCCCTTACTTGAAGGAGAATATTCAGTACAGATTAAACTTTCTGTATGCTATATAAAAATCATATTTCCATCTGTATACTCGGAGAATGTAAACATTGCCAGTTGTGGAGCCAAAAGTTGAAAAACAGGAGAAGTTTTAGAACAAATACTTGGATATACCCTTGTACTTACAAGAAATAACTTGGGAATTCTATTATCCTACCAAGGTAACTAGTTATCTGTTTTATATTTTGCTATTTAATAACTTCCATTTTTGTTTAAAAGTATGTATAGATTTCTTTACTACAACATGAATTCTAATATTTGAAAATATAGCAATTTTTAATAGTTGTTTTAAAGTGTTTAATAACTAAGGTGAATTGAAAAGTCAACGTAACTCACTTGATTCTCAATAACAAGCTGAATAAAACAGATTTAAATAAACCTATTCAATAGTTTATTAGTTTCATTACTCTCACTTTTAATTAAAAATTTTTAAAATATTCATTTATTTTTGAGAGAGAGAGAGAGAGAGAGCATGCATGCAAGTGGGGGAGGGGCAGAGAGAAGGAGACAGAAGATCCGAGCAGGCTTGAGCTGTGAGCGCAGAGCCTGATGTGGGGTTAGAACCCACAAACCTTGAGATCATGACCTGAGCCAAATCAAGAGTCGGCCACTCAACCCACTGAGCCATCCAGGTGCCCCTATTACTTTCATTTTTTTAAAAGATGCTATTTAAAAGTAGACATCTTTGCTAATAACATGCATGTACTTTTGTATAATATTCTGTTCCTGTCTGATTTGTACTTACTCTCTAAATTATAGATACTCTTATTTTAAAATTTCATTTACAAATCTAAAAAATATGTTAATTCTTATAATTATTTGCAATAAATTGAATGCCTACTGTATTCTAGGTAGTAACTTAAGCCCCAATGATATAAGGATGAAAAATATGTGATATTCTTATTTCCATGTAGCTCATAATTTAATGGGAGAAATATATTTCAACAAATAGCTAACATATACCATGAGAAGTGTTATATTCATCACAGATACATACATGAACCCTGAGATCTGAGAAAAGGAAACACTAAGTCAGCCTGGATGGTTGTGGTTGTGGGGATAGTCAGAGAAGCCTTCACAGAGAATACTACTTTAAAGTTTAGTTGTGGATAATTCTCCAGGCACATGAGGGAGGAAAAGCATTTAGACTGAAGGAACATCTGCAAAGGCACAGAGACTTTTAAGGAATCATAGTAGTAAGAAGTTGTATCGTTGCTGAGGGTAGAACGTTGTCTGGGGCCAGCTTTGATTACCAGGCAAAGGAGTTTGAAATTGAACCTGTAGGTTAGGGTTGTAAAATTAATACCTAGTATTATTAAGTATCCTAAAGAATGAAGACTGCAAAGTAGGGACTACTTAGTACAATGCTGTGTAGCCTCAACCACCTAATTCTTTTAAGATATTTTTATGCAATAATATGCAAGGCACAGTTTTAAGCACTGGAGATACAGTGGGGGAACAGAGCAGAGTACTTCCCTGGCCAGTTGGAACTTACATTACAAATCAGTCTATAAAGTAACCACCCACCTGACCCCACCCTCTGTCTCTGTCTCTCTCTGTAATTTTTGGCTACAGCATAACCATAGGCTTTGCTTGAGATTTTTTTCACCTTCCTCAAGGTTAACTTAGGCAGCTCTGTCTTATTCTGGAAGAATGTAGCTAAATGTGTGATGCCCTCTCCATCTTGTTCTTCCTCCAACCTATAGTTTGAGATCTGAGCATTACTTTTCTAAATATTGGAATTTCTATTGAGGTAATTGTATATTAACATGAAGTTATATGAAATAATAATCCCTTGTACATTCTGTCCAGTTTTCCCCAATGGTAGCATTTTGCAAAACTATGTATAAAGTGACAACCAGAGTATTAACATTGACACATTCCACTAATCCTATTCATAGAAATAGGATTTTTAACTGTAGTCAGTTTTGATTGTACTCATTTGTTGTGTGTATATTAAGTTCTATAAAATTTTATTACTAGTCTAGATTCATGCATCCACTACTACCATCAAAGTACCAAATAGTTCCAACATTGATAGAATCCCTTGTGTTCCCCTTTTATGACCACACTCACTTCCCTACTCTGTTCTGCAAGCCATAAATCCAAGCAACTCCTACTCTGTACTTTTTCCAGAATTTTTTCATTTCAAGAATGTTAGATAAATGGAACTTTTTGGGATTAGCTTTTTTCATTTAGTAGGGTTCTTGGAGATTGATCCAAGTGGTGGCCTCTGTGGATAGTTTTTACTGTGGGTAGTATTCCATGGTATGTTTTCACTTGTTGAAGGAACTCTGGGCTGATTCCTGTTTTTGGCTATTATAAATAAATCTTCTGTGAGCATTTGTGTACAAGTTTTTGTGTGAAGATATGTATTCATTTCTTTGGCATAAATGTCCAAGGGTGCAATTGCTGGGTCATAGTATAGTTAATGTTTAGTTTTATCAGAAACTAGAGTTGGCTGTACCATTTTGTCTTCTGACCAGCAACAAATGAGTGATCCCGTTTTTTCATATCCCCACAATCATTTGGTCTTGTCATTATATTTTATTTTAGTCGTTCTGATAAGTGTGTAGTGATATCTCATTGTAATTTTTTTAAAAAAAAATTTTATTTAATTTATTTTTTAATAGGCTTTATGTCCAGCATGGGGCTTGAACTCATGACCCTGACATCAAGAGTCATATGCTTTACCACTGAGCCACCCAGGCGCCCCTCTCATTGTAGTTTTCATTGTATTTTCCTGTTGGCTAATTATGTTGAATATCTTTTCATGTGCTTATTTGCCATTTTTATGTCCTTTTCTGTGAAATGCTTGTATATGTCTTTTGTTTATTTTCTTTTTTCTTTTTTTTTCTTAGTTTATTTATTTTGAGAGAGAGGCTGAGAGAGAAAGAGAGAGAGAGCGTGTGGGAGGGGCAGAGAGAGAGGGAGAGAGAATCCCAAGCAGGCTCTCTGTTGTCAGCACATGAGATCCATGAGATCATGGTTCATCCTGAGCTGAAATCAAGAGTTGGACACTTAAGCAACTGACCACCCAAGCACCCCTGTTCATTTCCTAGGCAGATTGTTGTTGTTAACTGTTGAATTTGAGAGATATTTATATATTCTGGATACTAGTCTTCTGTCAGATATGTTGTTCGCAAGTATTTTCTCCCAGTCTATAGCTTGTCTTTTTATCCTTTTCACATGGGCTTTCACAAGCAAAAGTTTCTACTTTTGATGAGGCCCAATTTATCGATTTTTCTTTATGCGTTGTGGTGTTTTGTTTTTTTTTTTTTGTCAAGTCTAAGAACTTTGCTTAGCTTTTAGATCATGATTTCCAAAGATATCCTTCTTTTTTTTTTCTTCAGTGTTGCAGTTGTTTACATTTAAGTTCATAATCCTTTTGAGTTAATTTTTGTGTAAGGTGTTAGGTCAAGGTTTTCTCTCTGTCTCTCTCTTGCTCTCTCTCTCTCTCTCTCTCTCTCTCCCCCTCTCTCCCTTTTTTTTTCTTGGCCTGTAGAGATATTCAGCTGCTCCAGTACCATTGAATTGTTTTTGGATCTTTGTCAAGAAGCAGTTGAGCATAATTGTGTGGGTCTTTTTCTGGGTTCTCTATTCTGTTCCACTGATCTGTTGTTTATCCTCTACCAAGATCACAACTGTCTTGATTTCTGTAACTCTATACTATCTTATTCCCCAAGATGGACATATTTGTTTGAATAGTTTTTCCACCTCACTCTCTCCTCTCCTCTAGAGCTCAGATGATACAAATGTTGGATCTTTTCTTATTGTCCCAAGGCTTTATTCTTTTTGTTCATCCATTTTCTCTGTTTTTTTTGGATTAGTTGAATTCTATTGCTCTGTGCTTACATTCACTGATTGTATCCTCTGTCATCTCCACTCTTCTATTGAGCTTGCATCTAGTAAGGTTTATATTCCTGCTCTGCATTTTTAGCTCTATAGTTGCCATCTGGTTATTTTTATAACTTCTGTTTCTTTGCCTAGATTTTCAATTTTTTACATTTGTTTTTAGGATAATTTATAATTGATGAAGCATTTTTAAGTTGGCTGATTTAAAACCCTTTTCTCATAATTCCAACATCTAATTCATCTCAGTGTTGGCGTTAGTTGATTGTCTTTTCTCATCGAAGTTATGATTTTTCTTGGTTCTTGGTGTGAGAGGTGATTTTCAATTGAATCTTAGGTATTTTATCTATTATTTGAGGAGTCTCTGGGGTCTGTTTCAATGTTTTATTTTCACAGGAAGTCCCTCTTTAGGTTTAGCATGCAGGTCTCTTGGCCTCTTTTTATGGGTTGTGGTTTCAATGACAGTTAAGTTTCAGAGTCATTGTGCTGTTATTTTAGTTTGCTTTGTCTTGTATCATTAGGGCTCCCACTGGTTCCTGCTGGTGCTGCTTGACAGAGTAGAAGGTGTTTTTCTTAGGTTGAACTACTAGGTATCTATTGGTAGAAAAGGGCTAAGGTAGAATTTCCTTACTGTGCCCCCTAGCTGTCCTGATGTCTCTGGGCAGGGGAAGAAATTCTTGGAGAGCAGCAGCTTCAGCTTGGTTCCTTTTGTTAGTTCTGCTCTCCAGTTTTGGTGTCTCTGGGTGCGGAAGGAGACCCCCAGACCTGTGAGGACAAAGGTTTCCTGACCTGATAGCTGGGTCTCTGTTGCTGGTTCTTCTTGCCTCATTCAGTTTCTCTTGGTGGAAAAGTGGATTCTCAGGCTTAGCAGGTAAGGAGAGTGCTTGCCCTGGCTGTTTATTTTTGGTGAGACTCATAAATGATTTCTCTTTCTGGTGGTGCCTGACTCTCTGTTTGTTGTCACAGGGACTCCTATTGGATCCTAGGGGAGTTAGCCTACAAATATGGACTGTCTTTTGTTTCTAGACTGGAGGTTGGGAAAAGTTGGGTCTGGGTGACTTCCTCTTGGGTGAGGAGAACATGAGATACTGCCTTCATGCTGTTCTTCTAGTCCTAGGACCAAAGCAGGCTGCCTCCTTCCCCTTCCTCTTCCTCTTCTCTTCCTCTTCCTCTTCCTCTTCCTCTTCCTCTTCCTTTCCTCCCTTGCCTTGCCTTTTCTTTCTTTCTTTCTTTCTTTCTTTCTTTCTTTCTTTCTTTCTTTCGTTCTTTCCTATTATTTTTAATTTAAATCCAAGTTAGTTAACATATACTGTGATAATGATTTCAGGAATAGAATTTGGTGATTCATCCCTTATGTATAACACCCAGTGCTCATCCCAACAAGTGTCCTCCTTAATGCTTCTTGCCCATTTAGCCCATCCCCCCACCCAACACCCCTCCAACAATCCTCAGTTTGTTCTTTGTATTTAAGCATCTCTTATGGTTTATCTCCCTCTCTGGTTTTATATTATTTTTGCTTCCCTTCTCTGATGTTCATCTGTTTTGTATCCTAAATTCCACATATGAGTGAAATCTTATGATATTTGTCTTTCTCTGACTGACTTATTTTGTTTAGCACAATATACTCTCGTTCCATCCATGTTGTTGCAAATGGCGAGATTTCATTCTTTTTGACCTCCAAGTGATATTCCATTATATATCTATACTGCATCTTCTTTATCCATTCATCAGTTGATGGACATTTGGGCTCTTTCCATACTTTGGCTGTTGTTGAAAACGCCTCCATAAACATTGGGGTGCATGTATAGGAGGCTGCCTACTATCTACCTTTCAGAGTTCTTCTTTGGTAGTCTCTTGTGTTGTTTCTAGTGTTTATACTTGTGTTTTGTCCAGTGGAACTGGGAAAAATGATCTCTGCCATCTTATCTGTACCAGAAAGCTGGGTATTACTTTTAATTTTGGTTTCTTTGTTGTGTGAGCATGGAGGTGGTATGGAAACATTGGCTGGGGCTGAGTTTGGCCTTGTTGGGGGACCCGAGATATATCGTCTCTTATGAAATTTCACTAATTATCCTGTACTCCTGGATTTAATTTCATCCACCAGTTTTTCACAAAGCCCTAGAAAATGGCAAGCCAAGGCTGCCCTCTCTGCATTTTCTAAGGTCCTGTCCTGGTACAGAGAGGCTTCTTTCTTTAGATATTTTCTTGAATTTTTCCTGGGTTGGCCTGCTTCTTTTCATGTTGGAGTATTCATTGTGTATTCTCAGGTTTCTGTTAACTCTTATTCCTTAGAATGTCTTCTGGAGATTGGAGTAGTGTTGGGCACATTGCCATAGTATCTAGAACACCAGAATTTTCTCTTTTTTTTCTTTGAAACCATGCTGTGAAAGTTGTGGCATACAGTTGGTATTCCTTATTTGCTGATGATATGTTTAAATTTTTGTTTTTTCTTAAAAACAGTGTTTTGTTCTTTTAATTAGTTATTGGTGGTAGGAGCTTCTGAGGTACTGCTTCACTAAACTGACATTACCCCCAAATTCCACTAATGACTTTTTTGCAGTTTTCACATCTTCCTCTGCCTTTTGGTGTTGCAAATATCTTCTTTTTCATCCTGGCATCTATTTCTCTGCCAAACCTCTTTTATTTGCTTACTTAATCTCTGCCCTTTGTTTGACCTCTCTTCCTCCTTTGTCCTTGACTCTGCTTTTCTGTTGATGTTCAGTCCGTGAATTTCATCTATCACCTTTAAGCAATTGACTCTCAAATTTGAATCTTTAGCCTTAATATTTTACCTAAACCTTTGATTTCAGGTTTATTTAAAGGGCTTATTTAAATTTTAAAAACAATTCCATAATAAATTAAGACTATGTCTAACGGTTAAGTTGGTAAAGATTACAAATATTTTAGGAATTAAGGGAATGATATCCTACAATTTTCCCAAAGATGTCAAGTGACATTAATATTAGACTATTCATTTCAATAGTGTTTGAGATAACAACAAAAGAAACCAGAAATATCCATCAAAAAGAACTGACTAGGTTAATTACAATCAAGGCTGCTGCACCTGATAATAATAACAATTCCAGGGAGTGCCACTCAAATCATAGTCTATGTGAACTGTTCAGTGTCCAACAGTGGAATATCATTCAGCCCTAACAAAAACTAAGAAAATCTTTTGTGTATCATTCTGGACCTATCATTAAAAACTACTAACTGAAAAAACTGAGATAAAGAACTTGGTGTGTTTACATGCTATAACAAGGAGGAAGAAGGATAGAAATTAATTTTCCTTTTAAGCACAAAATTATTTCCTAAAGAATACATAGTGGCTGAGGCACTGGAATGAGAGAAGGACTTATCATTATATACGCTTTTATACATTTGAATTTTGTGCTAAGTAAACATTGATATTGCCTATTCAAAAAATTAATTAACTAATTAAAGAATTTTTGAAGAGAAATTTAAAAAGCAATGAAGGCTGGACAAAGCCCACAAAGTTTCCTAGAAATGGCAAGATTTGAGATAGGGCTGGAAAATGACCAGAATTTAGATTATAAAAAGTCAAACGGGAAATGTATTTCAAGAAGTAGGAGCAGTATGGGACAAAAAAGGGAGTATGAGGTAAAGAAAAAAATGTCTCCAAAACCAAGCTATATGTGGCAAGCAGTGGGAGATGCAGTGTCAATTTATCTCTATTCCACTGTTCAGGAAACTAATAAGGACCAAATTCCTTGAATTAATTGTTTTTTAGAGCAAAAAAACATGATCATAAATGTGACTTTTTTAAGGTACTAATTTGTTGGTGTTATTACATGAAAGTATGTTCAGTCTGTGAAATTTCATCAGGCTGAGTGCCTGTGATTCATGTACTTTTCTATCTGTATGTGATGGCAATAAAAAGAGAAAGAAATAGTAATAGATTTTAAACTGAAAGCTAGGTATAAAATTACCTTGAAGAGAGAAAAAAATAAAATGAAACATAAGACAAATTAATAAGTCATAGCAATATATAACTTGAAAAACAAGAATCTATAATTGACAATATCAGTGAGAATTAAGAAAGATCCTTGATGTGGTGAATAAATTTAGGGGACAAAAGAGACACAGATGATTCAGTGACAACTTCAAGGCTTTAATAAGATATGATGACAATACCAATAGAATAGGAAGAATGAGAACCTGTTCATTTCAGCAGGAAATAAGTACATCAGAGAAAGATAGATACCATATGATTTCAATTATATGTAGAATTTAAGAAACAAAACAAGATGAACATAGGGTAAGGGGAAAATAGAGGGGGAGGCGAATCATAAGAGGCTGTTAACTATAGAGGATAAACTGGGTTGCCGGAGGGAAGGTGGGTAGAGGATGGGCTAAGTGAGTGATAGGCACTTGTGATGAACACTGGATATTATATATAAGTGATGAATCATAAAAGGGTGTGTGTATATATATATATATATATATATATATATATATATAAATAATACATACATATATAGTGATGAATCACTAAATTCTGTCCTAAATCCAATATTATACTATGTGTTAACTAACTAGATTTTAAAAACTTAAAAGAAAAACAAGGGCACCTGGCTGGCTCAGTCAGTAGAGGATGCGATTCTGAATCTCAGGATTGTGAGATCCTATGTTGGGTGTAGACATTACTTAAAAAAACAAAACAAAACAAAGCAAAACCATGAGATGAGGTAGAATGTATCTTCCACTGAGACTTAGATGAGCTGTAGGTAAAATGACAGAAAAATGTTCTTTTTGAATTTTTGTGTTCTGTGAAGATATAGTACATCAAAGTAAAAATTTTATTTTATTTATTTTTAATTTTATTTATTTGAGAGAGAAAGAGGCAATGTGAGTGGGGGAGGGACAGAGAGAGGGAGAGAGAATCGTAAGCAGGCTCCATGCTACTAGCACAGAACCTGACACGTGGCTTGAACCCACAAAACCGCAAAATCATGACCTGAGAAGAAACCAAGAGTCAGACGCTCAATCAACTGAGCTACCCAGGCGCTCTTCAAAGTAAAAATTTTAAAGCAACTATATCCAAAGTGAAAAAACTGGAATTATGCTACTCCATATTAAAGTGAATAAGTCAATTACTTTGTATTGACTTAATTATGTTAAGGTCCATTTTGCGTTCTGGTTGCTGCTTTGGGAGCTGATGAAGCACAGTTTTCCACAACCTTTTTCTCCCCTCTGCTTATTTGATAGATCATAAAACTGGACAGTTTTCAGTTGGAGAAAAATCGTAATTTGTTCTCTATATGGAAAACCTACATTTTTATCATCTCTTTAGATGTTATCACTGAGGTTAGACACATAAATCTGTTCTTATTTTTCTGTCTAACTTAGAGGATCTCAGCTGAATTAACAAGAAAGTGACTTCTGGTATGGATGAGCCAAAACTAAAATAAGAGGTGTGTTTCTTCATTTCTTCTAACTGGCCCTAGACGATTCATTGCCTGAAGTTTTGTGAGTCTGGAGAGCAAAATAAATTCTATCATAGTTTTGGGGATTTATAGCAAACAAGCAGGATATTTTGGGGAGGTTTCTGAGACCTGACCTTTAGATCATCACCAGTTAGGCTGCAGTGATTTTTAAAGCAAGTTTATTGAGATATAACTCACATGCTGAAGAATTCACCCACTTAAAGTGTATCATTCAGTGGTTTTTATTCTGTTCACAGAGTTGTGCAACCATCACCACAATTAGTTTTAGAACATTTTCATTGCCCCAGAATGAAAGCCAGTACCTGCTGGCAGTCACTCCTCATTTCTTCCCAAGTTTGCCAGCCCAGGCAACTATTAACTAATCTACCCGCTGTCTGGATTTTAGACTTTTCATATAAAGAGATCACACAGTATGTCAGTCTTTTGTGTCTGTGTTTCTTTTACTTAGCATAATATTTACAAGGTTCATCCATATTATAGCTTTTATCATTACTTTGTTCCTTTTCATTGCTAGTAATGTTTTGTTGTGTGTATATAATATGTTTTATCTGTTCAGCAGTTGATGGATATTTGGATTGTTTCCACTTTGTAACTATTATGAATAATTCTGCTCCAATATTCATGTGCAAGTTTTTGTCTGGGCATATGTTTTCATTCCTCTTGGGTATATACCTAAAAGTGGAATTTCTGGATCATACGATAACTGTATGTTTAACTTTGGGGAACTGCCCCAGGTTACATTTCCACCAGCAGTGTATGAGGGTTCTAATTTCTTCACAGTCTCCAGCACTTGATATTGTCTATCTTTTGGTTAAAGACATCCTAATGATGTGGTGTGGTATCTCATTGTGGTTTTGATTGGTATTTTCCTAATGGCTAGTGATACTGAACATCTTTTCATCTGCTTATTGGACATTTAACTAGCAAAACTAGTTAAATCTTGTTTGGAAAAGTGTTTATGCAGATCCTTTGCCCATTTTTAATTTATTTAATTGTATTTTTATTACTTAGTTTTAATAATTCTTTATACATTCCAGATAGAATGTCCCTTATCAGATAAGTCCCTTATCTGATAGATAGAAGTCCCTTATCAGATAAGTATTTGCAAATATTTTCTCCCATTCTATGGTCTTTTCACTTTCTTAATGATGACCTTTGAAATATAGAAGTTTTAAATTTGATTAAATCCAATTTATGTATTTTAATTTTGTTGCTTTTTCTTACGGTGTCTCATATCTAAGAAACCGTTTCCTGAGCCAAGGTCACAAAGATTTACTACTGTGTTTTCTTTTGAGAATTTTATAGTTTTAGCTCTGATATTTAAGCCCATTATCCATCCCTTTAGAGTTAAATTTTTTGTGTATGGTCTAAGAAAGGAATTCTGCTTCATTCCTTTGCATGTGGAAATCCAGTTGTCCCACCACCATTAGTTGAAAGACTTTTTTCTGAATGAATACACTTGGCACACTTGTAGAAAATCATATAATCATAAATGTGATGATTCACATCTGGACCCTGTATTCTATTCCATTGATGTCTGTGTCTCTCCATATGCCAGGACCACATTGTCCTGATTATTGTAGCTATTTAGTAAGTTTTGAAATTAGGAAGTATGACTCTTCCAGCTTTGTTCTTCTTCTTTAAGGTTTTTTTAAGATTATCTTTTCAATTTCTGTAAAAAAAAAAAAAAGCTAGGTTATATGTTAATATGGATTAAGTTAAATATGTAGGTCAAATTGGAGAATATTGCTTTCTTAACAATATTAAGTCTTTTGGATCCATTAACATGAGTCTTTCCATTTATTTCCAACCTAAATAATTGGAAATAATTATAAGGAATAAATTCCTTGATTTCTTTCAACAATATTTTGTAGTTTTAAGTGCACAAGTTTTAATTTATTTTATAAAATTTATTCCTATTTTATTCTTTTTAATGCTATGGTATATGGAATTGGTTTTTAATTTCATTTTTCAGATTGATCATTGCTAGTGTGTAGAAATACAGTTGATTTTTGTCTTTTGATTTTTACCCTGTAATCTTACTGAGGTCATTTATTAATTCTAAAACTTGTTTTTAATTGCATTTCTTTCTATATTCAATTTCACATCCTCTTCAAATAAAGATAGTTTCACGTCTTTCTTTTCAATTTCCATGGAAATCATTTCATGTATCTCATTGTACTGGCTAGATCCTCCAATACGGTGCTCAATAGAAGTGGTGAGAGTGGACATCCT
Organism: Panthera leo; assembly: GCF_018350215.1. Lineage (NCBI taxonomy): Eukaryota > Metazoa > Chordata > Mammalia > Carnivora > Felidae > Panthera > Panthera leo. The sequence continues at coordinate 168,623,742 of NC_056679.1, forward strand.
CATCTTGTTCCTGATATTTGGGTGAAAGCATTCAGTTGTAGTGATTTTTTTTTTAAACTCTAAAAAGAATGGGCCATAACTTTGCCTTGAAAACAAATTTCCTTTTGATTTAAGAGGTGTTTTTTCTTCTGTTTACATACACAGATATGTGCTGATTAGAAGGCTCACAGTACGGAGTGGAGGATAAGACAGTGCCTTACAAAAATGGGGTTTGGGAGTGACCTGAAGAATTCACATGAAGCTGTGTTAAAATTGCAAGACTGGGAATTACGATTACTGGAAACAGTGAAGAAATTTATGGCTCTGAGAATAAAAAGTGATAAAGAATATGCATCTACTTTACAGAACCTTTGTAATCAAGTTGATAAGGAAAGTACTGTTCAAATGAATTATGTCAGCAATGTATCCAAGGTAAGAAGAATAATTTCATTACTTATTGTGTATGGCATTATAATTGTGCTTAGGGCAAATAGATCATATTGTTGCATGAACATACCCAAGTTAGCATTCTAGGGCAGTGGTTCTAAAATCTTGCTGATTATCAGAATCTCACGGGGGAAAATTTCAAAAATTATAAATTTTGGGCCCTACCGCCTGAATCTGAGATGGTAGATGTGAAATTTTTGAATTTTGAAATAAAAAAAAGTAGATGTCTAACTTATTCTAATGATTTAGTTGGGTTTGACAACCGTTTTTTACAAATTTTGTTTTCTTTATTACCCTTCTTCCTTGGGTCTCTTGAGACCTGCTATTTTCTTTTGACACAAACTTCCATTATAACCCACCTTCCCTAATTTCTTCTGTGAATCGTTAATGAAGTGAATCACATGGAATATTTTAACATGTAGCTGTTCTTTGCTGTCATTCGTTACTAAAATACTTGTATACTGATGACTTAATCACACTCAAAAGGTCTTTGGATAAGCAGTATTTTTTTTATCTCTAAGATTATAAAAAATATAATATAAATTTAAAATTAAGAGCCATAAAAATAAAGGCCAAAATTGCACCATTGATTGTTCGTTGAAGGTATTAAAGGTGAAATATTACACACCTTAATAATTTTTCCTCTTCTTTTCTTCTGAATTGGGGGAAGAACGGTTGCATGTTTGTGAGGGCTGAGCAATACAATTGGGAGTTCTGTCTGGTCCTTAAAGACTTTGAATCAATCCTCTGTTTCAGTATCATCTCCTCTTCTTTCATATAGGTTTCTCCAGTTCGTGAGCTTCACTGGAGTTCTAGATCTGACCCTATAAATTGGCCATTTCTTTTTTTTTAATTGAGAGAAAATTGATATCCTAAGGTATACAGCTTGATGTTTTGATTCACATATATCGTGAAATGATTACCACCATAGGTTTAGTTAACATCCATCATCTCATATAGATACAATAAAAAGAAAAGAAAAAAAATCCCTTTTGTGATGAGAACTCTTAGGATCTATTCTCTTAATAACTTTCCTATATATCATAGAGCAATGTTAATTATAGCCACCATGTTGTACATTACACACCTAGTCCTTACTACCTTATAACTATAAATTGTACCTTTTGAAAATATGCCTCTTGTGTTCTATTCCTTTGTTTCTTCATACCTGCCCAAATCCAGCTCTTCCTTTTGTCCCACACCTGTGCTTTAGGGTGGAGGAACTGGAGAGGAGAAAACAGAGACTGAGTAGCTGAGCCATTTCCATGTTGAAAATGAACAAGTCATAAATAAATGAATTATCTGTAACAGTTCAGTTTGAATCTTTTTTTTTATATCTTCCATGTGTCTACTTAAATACTTGTTTTTTCCTTTAGTTTCTTGGAATACAGTTATAGTAGTTGTTTTATTCTTTCTTTCTTTTGTCATCTGTGTTACTTCTGGGGTCAGTTTTGGTTGACTAATTGTTCTACTGCATCCTTATGCTTGGTAGTCTTTGATTTGATACCAGGCATTATGAATTTTACCTATTTAGGTACTGAGTATTTATATATTTTTAGAAATATTCTTGACTTTTGTTTTGGGATTGGCGACAGTTGGTTACTTGGAGACAGTTTTATCTTTTTGGCTCTTGCTTTTAATTTGTTATGTGGATCAGAGCTACTTGTATTCTAGGATGAATTTATCTCTTCTACTGAGGCAAGATCATTCTCAGTACTCAAAGGATGCTCCTGATATTATGAGATTTTACATTTTGGGTGTTAGGCCCTGGCACAATTCCATGGTCTTATGTGAGCTCTAGACAGTATTCCGTGTGATCACTGTAGGTGGATTATTACCTTGGCGTAGAGTAGTCTCCTCGTATTTGTGAGCTAATCAGTACTTAACTAAACGATCAAGGGAGAACCTTTGCAGATCTGCTGAGTTTTCTTTTTGTGCAGCTCTGTTCTCTGTACTACTCGGTCCTTGTCTCTTCTGCAGTAATCTGTTTTGGTGTCTCTGTGCTTTGAACTCTGTCTCTTTAATTCACAGAGAGAGATTGTTGAGTTCTGCTTGACTCTTCCAACTTGGGTTTTAGCCTGGACATTTTCTCCATTCAGTAAGCTGGGATAACCTTAGGGCTCAGTTCATTGATCTGTAGACTCTCTCAAGGTTTACTGTCCTTCACTGCGTGATGTCCAGCGGCTTGAATGCTGTTGTTTCATGTATTTTGCCCAGTTTTTAGTTGTTTTATGCAGATGAATAAAGCAATGACTGTTTCTCTATGTTGACTGAAAGCAGAAGTCTTTCATCCAGTGATTTTTATGTCTTTATTTAAAAAAATTAAAATGTACAGCAGATTTTCAAGAATAAAACAAAGATATCTCTGTAAACTCTATTCATTAATTGTTAACATTTTGCCATATATACTCTTTAGTTTGCTTTCTCTGTCAATATAATTATATATTACTTTTTTTCTTGAATGATTTGTGAATTAGTTGAACACATCATGTTCTTTTATTCTTAAATATTTATTTAAGTATTTTCTGAGACTATATCCACAATGTAATCAAATTTTGGAAATTTAGTATCATTACCATGCTATTATCAAAAACATATTCCGTATTCAACTTTTGTCAATTGTCCTAGTAATGTCCCTTTTTGACATTTTTTTTAAACCCTGATTCAAGATGTAATCCAGAATAACTCATTTCATTTAACTGTTTTGTCTCTTAAGTTCCAAATGTAGAACATGATTGTAAGAAATCATATTCTGTGTTTTGGTAATTTTCTTTTTTTTACTAAAGGTTATTTTGAAGTGTGTACATTCTGTCTTTAATTCTGAGGGCATGGCTTTTGGGAGGTTTTATTTTTCCGTTTTTGTTTGTATTGTTTTGGGGAAATTTTGGGAGATAGAAGCCTCAGTAGTTATGTTTGCTTTCAATTACTTGGACTGTTTCCCCATCATTCTTTGGGCACATTTCTTATTTTCTGGCATACTAAGATATCCCAGGCTCATCTTGAATGTTCCCTTTTCCAGTCCTGGAATAAACCCTTTCCCCTAGGATCCTGTTTCCTTCTATGACAGAGAATATTTACATATTCAACCAATTTACTGCATATGAAATTTTATATCTCGTAGTATTTTGCAGTCACAAACAATACTGCAAAAAATAACTTTGTTACAGATGTGTTTTTGTGTATTATGAGTATCTTCAGGGTAAATTTCTGGAAATGAGATTTCTAGGTCGAAGTGTAAATGTCCATGTCATTTTGTCATATATTTCCATTGTAATTATGAATTTATTTTGTAGCTCTTGTACAATTTGGTATATCCACTAGGAATATCTGAAAGTGCCAGTTTCTATTTAATCTGTGCAAGAGAATATATTGTCAGACTTTTGAATTTCTGTTAGTCTGGTAGGTAAAAAATGATATCTAGTGTAGCTTTATTTTATATTTCTCTGATTATGAGTGAAATTAAACATCTCTTCATGTGTTTAACAGCTATATTATTTTGAGGACCTTTAAGGTATATTTTACTTTGTGTTTTCTTATTCATTAAAATTACACCTGTCAGAAATAAAAGATATTATAATGGGAAAGGAAGAAGTGAAATTGTCTCTGTTTGTAGATGGTACAGTTTTATACATAGAAAACCCTAAAGACTACACCAAAAAACTGTTAGAACTAATAAATTTGGTAAAGGATACAAAAGCAACATAAAAAATCAGTTGTGTTTCTATACACTATTAATGAGCTATTAGAAAAAGAAATAAAGACAATAACCAATTTACAATAGCATCAAAAAAAGACTTAGGAAAAATTTAGCCAAGGAGGTGAAAGATCTGTATAGTGAAAAATTGTAAGACATGAAAGAAATTGAAGAAGACACAAATAAGTGGAAAAATATTCTGTGCTAATGGATTGGAGGAGTTAATATCGTTAAAATGTCTTTATTCCCCAAAGCTGTCTATAGAGTCAGTGCAATCCTTATCAAAATCCCAATGGGATTTTTCACAGAAATAGAACAAACAATCCTAAATTTGGATGGAACCACAAAGACCCCAAAAGCCACAGTAATCTTGAGAAGGAAGAACCGGATGGATACATCAAATTCCTGATTGCAAACTTTACTGTAAAGGTAAAACAATCAGAACAGTATGGTATGGCATAAAAACAGGCATGTGGACCAGTAAAATAGAATTGAGAGCCCAAAAATAAACCCATGTGTATATCATCAGTTAACATTTGACAAGAGAGCCAATAATAGTCTTTTCAACTGGATGGCTCAGTTGGTTAAGTGTCCAACTTTGGCTCAGCTCATGATCTCATGGTTCGTGAGTTTGAGCCCCACATTGGATTCTGCACTGCCAGTGCAGGGCCTGCCTGGTATTCTTTCTCTGCCTCTCTCTCTTTCAAAATAAATAAACTTAAAAAAATAAATAAATGGTGTTGGGAAAGCTGGATATTGACATGCAAAATAATGAAATTGGACCCCTCTCCTACACCACTCACAAAAGTTAAGTCAAAATGGCCTAAAAACTAAATATAAGACCCTCAGCTGTAAAACTACTAGAAGAAAGCATAGGGAAAAAGCTCCTTGACATTGGTCTTGACAACAGTGTTTTGGATATTGAACCAAAATAGCAAGCACCAAAAGCAAAAATAAGTAAGCATCAAAAGTAAAAATAAAAAGATTCTGCACAGAAATAAACATTCAGTGAAATTAATAGGTAACCTGGGAATGGGAGAAAATATTTGCAAACCATCTATCTGGTACAGAGTTAGTATTTAACATATAAGTAACTCATACAACTCAATAGCAAAAAAAAAAAAAAAAAAAAAAAAAAAAAAATCCAATAAAAAATGGGTGGAAGATCTGAGTACAGTTTTCTAAAGAAGACATAACAAATGGCCAACAGACACATGAAAAGATGCTCAACATCACTAATCATCAAGGAAATGCAAATCAAAAGCACAATGAGATATTATTACTTCATACCTATTAGAATGGTTATTATCAAAGAGACAAGAGATAACAAGTGTTGGCAAGATTGTGGGGAAAAGAGAGTTCTTGTGTTCTGTTGCTGTGAATGTACATTGGTATAGCTACTTTGAAAAAAAGCATGGAGATTCCTCAAAAAATTAAAAATAGAACTAACATATCCAGTAACCCCACTTCTGGATATATATCTGAAGGAAATGAAATTATTATCTTGAAAAGATATCTGTCCCCTTGTGTTCATTGCAACATTGTTTACAATAGCCAAGATATGGAAATAACCTAAGCATCCATCAATGAATGAATGGATAAAGAAAATGTGGTATATATATATATATATATATATATATATATATATATATATACATACAATGGAATATTATTTGGTTATGAAAAAGAAGGAAATCCTCCCTTTTGTCATAACATGAGTGGATCTTGAGGGTATTTTGCTAAGTGAAATAAGTCAGAGTAAGACAAATGCTATATATTCTTACTTATATGTGGAATCTAAAATGGCCAACTCATAGAAATAGAGATTAGAATGGTGGTTACGAGAAACTGGGAGGTGAAGAGGGTGGGAGAGAAGTGAGGAGATGTTGATCAAAGGGTACAAACTTCCAGCCATAAGATGAATAATTTCTGGGGATGTGAGGTACATCATGTGATGATATTTAATAGTACCATGTTATATACTTGAAAGTTGTTAAGAGAGTAGATCTTAAATGTTATCACCACAGGATAAAAAGGATGATTAATGTGCGGGGATATGGAGGTGTTAAGTGACCCTACTATGGTAATCACTTTGCAATATATACATGTATCAAATCATTGTGTTGTACACCTTAAACTTGCATGTATTATATGTTACTAATATCCCAATAAATCTGAACAAAAATAAGTAAATATACAATTACACCTATCAGAATACAGGCAACTCTGCTGAAATAGCATAGTGGTACAGATAATTCTCCTTGAAGGGACATACTGGTTTATATTTTGAACACAAAGTAGAATGAAATATGGGCTATATTACATATGCTACATGGGAATCAAAAGTAATGAAAAATGTGTTTTGATGAACCAGCCTTATTATTTAGTAGTCACATAATAAACATACTCTAACTAGAACCTATATAACTAGATTTTCAACTGTATATATTTTAAGACTAATTCTTAAGTCTGAATGTGGAGTCAATTCTGCTGTAAAGCTTGATTTAAAAACATGAATTTGTTCCAATGCAATTGATATATTAGGGAATACTTTGAGCACAATGTGATTTTGTATTTATGCACACATCTGGAAGAAACACTAGGTGAATGATGAAAACTATCCAAATGAATAGAGCTGCTTAGGAATATATAACACTCACATAGGCACACACATTCGTCATTTATTAGCTACCTCTGTTCATGTCTTGTGTTACAAGCCACACCCATCCACACGTGATATTGCAACTCTCCAAATTCAGATCACTCTTTCTACCACTTCACAAAAACTTAACAGTCTTCAGCTCTTCTGCCACCTACTTTTGATAAGTCAACCTCAGGTCTTTTCAAAATAAAGTGCCATATATACTGTAGTACTTGTATATTTTGTTACCATTTAATATATGTAAAACCATGCAAAGTTTTTATTAGGTTCCTGTCTTTTTAAAAATGTGTCCCTGATAAATTTTTTGACTCCTGTGCATCGAACACCATTTTTTTTTATAAGCCCTGTGGTTTTAAATGTGTGATTTTGCATAACCCAGTGATGACTGGGGACACAAATGTTTTGTTAGAGCAGAACTAGTATATTAGAATTACTTGGGAGCTTTGAAATACTGATCCTTGGGCCCCATCCAAAACCTATGAAATTAGAATCTGTGGTCATGGGATTCAAGATTTGGTATTTTTAAAACGCTGCCAGGTAATTCTTATTGCAGGCAGAATTGTGACCCACTGGCCTGGGCAAACCAGAAAGCTTTGAAGAAAATGTAAAGACAGGCTCTTGTGTATGGGAAGTACTTTGCACTTGCAGTTCAATCTTTGCAATTCTCAGTTTTAGGGAAATTTAATGACTTGTCTCCTAGATTTCTTTATCTCATAAGGACTCAGAAATTCCAAAAACATTCTTATGTAATAGACAAACTCTGAATAAAAATTGTTGTTTCAGAGAACTATTTATTTTGAATTATTTTGTGGCACAGAAACTATGCATTCTTCATGGAATTTTATTGTTGTGTCTTAAAAATATTCAACTTGGAAAGAAAGCAAGTTGGGAGATATGGTCTGTAGGGGAAACCTATTTATAACAACTATTATTTAGGTATTTTTCAAGCTTGAGTCATTTTGTTGATTATTTTCAATGCTTTGCTGTAATTATAGCTACAGTAGTAGTTTGTTCTTTGACTCAGTGTCCCAGGATAAATACTTTTTGGTATAATGAACTCAGAAGTTTAAATTACTTTCGGTTTATGTAATACTGATTTACCTCACCACACAACTGCTAGTTCAAAGGTGGAAAGCATGATTTGTTTTTCTAAAAGGTATAATTTTTCCCTATATGTAGGGAAAATTCAAAGCTTAAAAATTGAGTGAAGTGCTTACTTTTTTTCAATATTGTATATTCATCCTAATATAGCTGATAGTATACCTAAGAGTCAAATAGGCATTTTAGGATTTATGCTAATTATTTTGGAAATGTGTGATACTGTGTAGTATATGCAATGTAGCATATGATCCCTTTTTTAAGAGGGATATAGGAGAGAATTAAATTTCTGTAAATGGAATCATTATTCCTCTTTTTCATTGTGAAATAAGAGACTCATTTATTTCTAGGAAATATTTTTGGTCACAAAATGACAATATAAAAAATCAAATTTAGGAATATAAAAAATCTTTTGAAAAATACATTTCAGGTAAAAACAGTATTTTATAATATAACAATACCATTCAGTTTACACATCAGGATTCTGAAAAATGTTCTAAAAATAAAAGTCTCAAACTAGTAATTTTGTTTTCTTGGGATAGGGAAATGTGTATTATATGTATGTTTATATTAAAGTAGTGCTATTTCTAGTTATCCAGTGTGGTGCTGGTATTGGTTAGACAGAAGATGATGATTTATTTCCTAATTGTTCTGCTTAAGGAGATTTTAAGTGTAGGTCATTATTTTAGTTAGAAAGCCAAATATAGTGCAAGGCCCCTTTTATTTTTACTTTCATATCAAGAATGACTCAGTAATCTTGGCCTAAAAGGACTTCTTCACTTTAGATGTTACTCATGCTGCAAAGTAGGTGGCCTGAAGCGGAGATGGATTTTCCCTGTGGCTGTTGGCCTCTAATGATAAAGCACTAAATAAAGATTAATCAATGATTACTGTGTAATTTGTAACCAGTTTGTAAAGTACTCTCATTAGTTTAGCTTAGATAGTTATTCTTTGGATGCATGTATTTTGGAGATGTAATAAAGATGAACATAATCTTTAGATGCAAGTGTCTTTAGGTTACCATACTTCTGGGTCCTCCAGCATGTTAGGTTGTTTTGGATTTAGCACATTCAGAGGCAGATTTATTAGCTGTATGACCTTGACAGATGATTTAATCTCTCTGACACCATTTATAAGATGAAGATATTTGCCTCAGAGTGTTGATATAAGGAGTATATAAGATAAAGCCTATAGTCTAGAAGAAGTCGATAGCATTAAAAAGGAGGAGCGGAGGGTGGTCTAGACAAGCAAGGTTAGCTTTAATAGGGGTGAGGTTGGGGAGAAGAAAGGGAAACCATAACCCCTCCCCTTGGTTCTGAGTTACACAGGTTGTGAGAGAAGAAAACAACATTTATTTTACAGAGTTTCAGAGAGAGAGAGGGTCCTAAGTATAGAGTCTGGTTCATAACTTCTGGGAGCAAATACACAATTTTAAGTTTTTCCCTCAAAAGTTTATATGAGGGTTTTTTTAGAGATTAGATTGAGCAGTAGCTCGAAGTGTTGGCTGGATTCGGGGAGGAAAAAGAAGCCTGCTTTTAAAAAGATGTCAAGCTGAAAGAGCCAATCAAGGAGATTTCGGGGATACAGGAAATAGGGGATAACAGAACAACTGCCTTAGGACATGGATGGGGAACAGGAATGGGATGCAACAGTTTGGAAAACTGGAATATCACACTGAAGCTAGAGGGAGTAAGTAAGCATTTCCAGAAGCAGTACTGTAATTTATTGTTTTCTTTAAAACGTCCAAATAGGTCAGCCCTGTATTAACAAAAAACCACTAGAGCTGGATCAACAAAGTAATCTTCTATGGACATGAGCTATAAAACTCAAGGAGTTTATGAGGATGACAGTATAGAGGAAAGTAGCTAAGGAGAGAAAAATCGTATGGTACAAGGGCTGGAGAAGACTGCAGAGGTCTTTAGCTCAGCACCTAACTTTTTGGTGGGAGCCACTGCTGAGGTTATGTGATTTGCTTCTGAAGGGCAAAGGTGACTCTGGCCTGTTATCTTTCTGGATCTTGTTCTGGAAGAACGAGAATTGTGGCTTTTAAGTCCAAGAACAAAAGCAGATGAAGGGTACTGAGGCTAGGAAGCTGGGAGAAAAAGTGGTGAGCAAGAAAAGGTGATATAGTTTTCTTCCTGGCCTGATCTGTGTTTAGATATCTAGACTTACTCTTATTAGTAGCAGTAGCAATAGCAATATTTTGGTAGTCATGTGGTCTCTGGAAATGGCTATCTTCTGAGATTGGGCAATGAGTGAGCTAATGTAGCTCAGTGTATTATATGGTACCAGTCTTTGGAACCCAACTAGTGACTTTAATTATATTGATTATTTTTATTTTATTTTATCTTAAAAATATTTATTTATTTTTTGTTTACCTAGTATTTTTATTTGGGATTTGTTTTGGTTATTGTGTTAGTGTTTGATAACCTTAGAGTTTATAGTACTTGAAGTAACAAGGGCTGGAAAGTTTTGACCCTTCCATTGTTAGAAAGGCTTTACATTTACTTAGAGAAGCCGAAATTCCCGTGCCGTTGAAGGACATACTTATCACAGATGATCCATCCTTCTCTGACTCACCAAATAATTTCATTTTTTGGTTCTTTAAAATCTCCCACCAGATAAGAATATATCTGCTGTTCTAGATACTGTGACATAAACTATGCAGGTAAGGAAACTAGTGTATTCCCGCTACAGGGGAAGAAAATTTAAATGTTGTAAGAAAAAATCATAGATCTCCAGGAACTCATCAAATGAATTATAAAATTGACAGGGTTTTGTATACATAACTAGCTTATTTTATGAAGATTATTATACTATCATTATGAAATGTTTGAAATGTTCCAAAGCTATTTGCCTCAGATGTGGTACTGACAGTGTGTTTTCTTTCATGCTTCTTGTTTGGATTCACTGAGCTTTTTGAATCTGTGAATTTTTTTGTTTTTCGTTGAGTTTCACTGTTTTCAGCTATTATTTCTTCAAATACTTTTCCTATCCCTCCTCTGTCTCCTTGGAAGTTCCTTATTACGTGTATAATTAGATGTCTATAAGGTGTTCTGCAGCCCACTGATACTCTGTTTATTTCTGGATTCTTTTTTCTCTAAGTTTCATTTTTGATGGTTTATATGGCTTTGTTTTGTTGATTTTTGTGAGGGAGCACAGTTAAGTTACTTGGAAAGAGCTTGATCCGTTTGGATCTTGATTTTAATTTCCTTAGGCAGGGTCAGAGCAGTGTTAACTCTGGGGCTAGTGACTCCTCACTGCCAGAGCTCTACCCAGTACCCATGAATTATGAGTTTTTTGGGAGTGGCTGGTAGGAATGCACTATTCCTGACCATATGTGAACAGTAGGTACTGTTCCTGTAATCTTTTCAGCTAGTTTCCCCCCAGTTCATGTAGTTTCCTCATGGGCATGCACTGACCAGTTTTCTGCCAAATACCAGAGTGAGGCTCACTGCAGATGTCCAGGCTTCTCTGGACCTCTCCAGTCAGACAGGTCTCCACACAGACCTCTCCAGGAGTCAGTGTGCCTTGAACTCTAGCTGCCTTGTTCTTCCCAGATTCTCTGTTCTGCCTCCTCAACTCTACGATTCTGCTCACACCTCCTTTGGTTTCTCCTCCCTGTGGGGCGACCTCTGAGTCAGTAAGTCAGGGCAATTGTAGGGTTCATCTTGTTTGTTTTTTTCTCTCAGTGATCACTTCATATCTTTCACTGCCTGAAATCTAGTATCTTGAAAACTGTTATTTCTTATATTTTGTCCATTTTTTTTTCAGGTGAAAGAGTAAATTTGGTCCCTGTTATCCCTTCTTGGCTGATTTTATTTTAAAATATTTTCCTAAAGGCATTTTATTTTTCTTCTGGTAAGGTGTAATTAGTATTTATAAAATCAGACTATTTATTTAGAATTCAAGATAATTCAGATCCAATGAGGCTTTACATTATTGTTAAAAGAAAAGAAAACAAAACAAAAACACATGCAAGCAGTGCGAGGCCCAGAGAGTTTTCTCTTTGACTTTTAATTTGCCCCCTATAATGGCCATGTCACTCCCCTGCCAAGTTTCTATAACTGGACATTGTAATTAGTATAAAGTCAAACTTTTTACTATGACTTTAAGTTTATACTTGTTCTGGTCTTACACTCTGATTTTCTCCTTGCACTTCCCTTAGGAAAGTACCTCTAGGCAGAAAAGTGGGGCAATTTCAGGTCTTTCATTTTTCTTTAGGGTTCCAATCCTGTGCTGCCTGTTATCCTGTATCTAAAAACAGTTTCATATATATTATGCTCACTTTTGTAGTTTCAGTGGGAAGATGGGTTTGATTCTAGTTACTATGTCAAGGCTGGAAGAAGTCCCTTACTTTAGTTGCTATTTTCTCTCTTCTTTCTAGCATTCTTCCTAGCACAAAGGAATCATGGTTAATGATTATTGGTTTCTTTTGGCTCATTTCTGAGTATCTGCTAATATGCATGATTAATTTGTTAATTCTAAATTATTAATACATAGAAATATAAGCAGTTCTGGAAGGATCTGTACTTCATATTTCATACCTGTTTGCTACTGTATGTGTCTCAATGGAATAAAATGGAAGTATTCTATCATTTAATTAAAAAATTAATTTAGACTTTATTTCCCCAAAGTAAGTTAAACTAGTATTTGCTTTCCTTATGGAAGAGCTGCTAATATTTTCTATTATCTTTGAGTAGATATTGTTTTATATTTTCTCATACTACCAAGTAATGATTAAAAAAAACAACTCACCTTGTCCTGTATTTTCTTTCTTTCTTTCTTTCTTTCTTTCTTTCTTTCTTTCTTTCTGTATTATTTTTTGGGGTAAATACCAACATTTCTTTTTTTTTTTTTAAAGTTATTTATTTATTTTGAGAGAGAGCAAAAGAGCATACGAATCACCAGTTGGGAAGGGTATGAGCTGGGAGGGGCAGAGAGAGAGAGGGATTAGAGAGAATCTCAAGCAGGTTTCATGCTATTAGCAGAGAGCAGAGAGCACTTTGTGGGGCTAGAACTCACCAACCATGAGATCATGACATGAGCCAAAATCAAGAGTCAAAGGCTTAACTGACTGAGCCACCCAGGGGCTCCTATATTATTTTACTTTAGATATAATTTTGGCTTCTAGTGTGATGACTGATTCCTGTTATGCATGAGAGCTGTGATTTAATTTCATGGAAGCATCTGTACTAAATTTGGAGTGATACAGTCGAGGCTGGTGTTTCATATTTTAGGAGGCTCTATATTTGGAAGTGCTATTGTACTGTTAGGTCACAGTGTGCATGTATTTTGAACAGCTTGTAGATGGAATTTGACATAGTACATAAATCATTTTGTTTTCGATTTTTTCTGATATTTAAATTTTCCAAGGCAATTCAGGTTTGAAGACAAAAAGAGTATTGTTTTTTATCTTTTCCACATGTCAAATATAGTCATCTTTATTTTTATTCTTTTATTTTTTTTTGATGCATAAGCCTGTACAAGATGTTTATTTATCTTCTAGAGATAACATTGTACTCTGTAAACTATTTTGCAGTTTGACTTTTTAACCTAATTATATACCTTGGACTTTCTCTATATCATTTCACATGAAGTTACCTTAATTTAAAAACATATATATATTTGTTAATGTTTATTTCATTTTTTTAACTTTATTTTTTATTTTTTAAAATTTACATCCAAATTAGTTAGCATATAGTGAAGCAGTGATTTCAGGGGTAGATTCCTTAATGCCCCTGACCCATTTAGCCCATCCCCCCTCCCATAACCCCTGCAGCAACCCTCAGTTTGTTCTCCATATTTTTGAGTCTCTTCTGTTTTGTCCCCCTCCCTGTTTTTATATTAGTTTTGTTTCCCTTCCCTTATGTTCATCTGTTTTGTCTCTTAACGTTCTTATGTGAGTGAAGTCATATGATTTTTGTCTTTCTCTGACTGACTCATTTCACTTAGCATAATACCCTCCAGTTCCATCCACATAGTTGCAAATGGCAAGATTTCATTCTTTTTGCTTGCCCAGTAATACTCCATTGTATATATATACATACCATACTTCTTTATCCATTCATCCATCGATGGACATTTGGGGTCCTTCCATACTTTGGCTATTGATGATAGTGCTGCTATAAACATGGGGGTGCATGTGTCCCTTTGAAACAGCACACCTGTATCCCTTGGATAAATGCCTAGTAGTGCAGTTGCTGGGTCGTGGGGTAGTTCATTTTTAGTCTTTTGAGGAACCTCCATACTATTTTCCAGAGTGGCTGCACCAGCTTGCACTCGCATCTTTGCCACTTTTTGATGTCTCTGTTATGGTGATTTTAGGAAGTTTTTTTTTATTCTCAGTGTTTAGAAACATTTTAGGTAGTACCAAAAGTATCTAATTCATAAAGGTTTAAAATTATTTGTTAGCAAACATTTTGAGCTTTGTACCTTCTTAGAGATATTTTATGGATAATTGGTTTATGATAACTATGTAGTTCATGGTTATTGATCTCTTTGAATTTGCTGTCTGTAAAAGTAAGGATTCATTTAGAAAAAATAGAACCTACATTAGGTAGATTGTTTTCTTTCTTTTCTTGCTTTTTTTCAGTAGATAGGATTTGATTTAGAGAAATATGTGTAAGAGTTTTGCAGTATTGGGGTTTCAAAATAGGTGAAAGAAATTAAGAGGTACAAACTCCCGGTTATAAATTAAATAAGTCACGGGGATGTACAGTTCAGCACAGAGAATATTGCCACTACTATTGTAAATAATAACCTTGTATGGGGGTTCCTGTGTGGCTCATTTGGTTGAGCGTCTGCCTTTGGCTCAGGTCATGATCTCACGGTTTCATGAGTTCTAGCCCCAGGTGGGCTCTGTGCATTGACCACAGGGAGCCTGCTTGGGATTCTCTCTCTCTCTCTCTCTCTCTCTCTCTCTCTCTGTCTCTGTCTCTCTGCCCTTCCCCCATTCACATGGGCTCACTTGCTCTCTCAAAGTAAATAAATAATTAAAAAATAATAATAACCTTGTATGGTGACAGATGGAAAGTACACTTGTAGGGAGCATTTCTTAGTGTATGTAAAGTTGAACTACTATGTTATATACCTGAACTAATATAATATTATATGTCAGTTAAAGATAACAAAAAGATATTTAAAAAATAAACCAATAAAAGGTAGATTAATAGGAGAAAAGCAGTTTTTCTCAAAGATTTTATAATTTTTTTCTTAATCTCTGGTTATTTCTTATTTCCTAGACTTAACTTTAGATACTTTATTTTCTTTTTTCCTCATTATTGTTAGCTCTCTCTTTTAGTGTTATTAACATTATTTTTTCTGTTTGTTTTTGTTTTTGATGAATTAATACATACTTTTTGTTTTTTGCTTTTCATTTCCTTCTTTGTATTTTCCTTAGATTTTATAGTGTTCTTCCTTTCCCAATTTCTAAAATTGAACATTTAATAAGTTTATTTTTATTCTTACTTTGAAATGGAACTATAAAGTTTGTGAATCTTTCGGCAAATTGAGCTCTGTATCATAGATTTTGGTAGTCAGTATTTTATTTACTGTTATTTTCTAGGTCTTATATTAGTTTTACAAACTTTACTATTTGGCCTATCCATTTTTTAGAAATGATTTAATTATTTTTTTCTTAAAAAATTCTGTCAGTGATTTTGTCTTTGCTTTTTTTCCTTGTAAGAGGCTAGATAGAAAGTATAGTTAGTATGTACTATTTTCTATTCTTGAAGAAATTTATAAATTTTTTGTAGTATAATATCATCTAATTTTTAAGAATATCCCATAGATTTGGGGCACCTGACTTAGTCAGTTAAGCATATGACTCTCAATTTCAGCTCAGATCATGATCTCGTGGTCCGTGGGATCAAGCCATGCATCAGGCTCCACGCTGACAGCATAGAGCCTGCTTAGGATTCTCTCTCATCCTGTCAATCTCTGCTCTTCCCCTGCTCACTCTCTCTCTGTCTCAAAATAAAGAAAGTTAAAAAAATGAATATTCCATAGATTCTTTAAAAATACATATCTTCGGGGCGCCTGGGTGGCTCAGTCGGTTAAGCGTCGGACTTTGGCTCAGGTCACGATCTCACGGTCTGTGAGTTCGAGCCCTACGTCAGGCTCTGGGCTGATGGCTCGAGCCTGGAGCCTGCTTCCGATTCTGTGTCTCCCTCTCTCTCTGCCCCTCCCCCGTTCATGCTCTGTCTCTCTCTGTCCCAAAAATAAAATAAACGTTAAAAATACGTATCTTCTATACCTGGGGAGGTATATAGATTTTTATATGTAATATAGATCAAACATATTCATTATTAAATTACTTATTCAGATACTCTGCATTATTTATTTTATTAGTTTATTTGTCATAGGTAGAGATGAGTACATTTAATTCTCCCACTACTTTTGATTTCTCATTTCATTTTCTACTGTTTTGTGTGTTTTGATGTACTGTTTTCTGGAATGAAAAGATTCATGACAGTTATATGTTCATTGTAATTGATATTCTTCTGCATCACAATGTGCCCTTGTTTTATATTTTGGGTCTAGAATTCAATTTGAAATTATTTGGACATAATGACTACTGAATCCTCTTGTTTATATTTTTCTGGGGTAGTTTTACTTGTCTTTTTGTTGTTGTATGTTATTTTATTTTACTGATGTTTCTTATTTATTGCCTAGAGTGAAGTTCCCTCCTCTGATTTGATAATGTTTACCTGAATTTTCATAGATGTTTAACAGATAATATTTTCATACAGTGTTTAACAGATGTGTTTAGTATAATTTTTATTTTGCAACTCATTTTTAATTGTCAATAATTTTTTGTTTCTTTTGCTTTCTTTCTTTTTTTAATGGGCAATGTTAACTTTCTTCAAAAAGTACTTTTGATAACTTAGATGGTCTGTATAATTTTTTTTTTCCTAAACATTCACTTGTTTAACTTTTGAAATTTAAAAATTTTAAACTTAAGTCCATATTTCTTTACAAACTTTAGATGTAGAGCTGTCTATACACTCTTCTATTTGAAAAGAGGGGAAATGGACATAATTACACTTTTCTCATCAAATTCTCATTCCTGGTTTTTGTTACTATCCACTAGATTTTTTTGTCTAGTTTTTTATAGTTACATTACTACTACATTTACATTTTGTAGCTCTTTTCTCAATAGTTAGGATATATTTATATTCTGTTTTATAAACTTAACCACAATGGTTGTGTTTAGACATTGTATTATTATTCTTTGCTATGATTATTTTTTTGAAGTTGAACTTTAGATGTTTTTATTTGTTAATATTTCTTAACTTATCTAGTGTTCAGCATCAGTGAGTAACTACTAGTAAAATCCCGTTATGAGGAATATTATCAGCAGAATTATTACCATTACGTAGGATTCTGTATAATAAAGAAATTTGAATGCCTGCCAGTGGCCTACAGTATTTTGCTTATTAGGTTACAAAGAGTTATGTTCCACAAATTATCCTGGTCAACAGATAATTTGTCTGTGCTCTGGCCATTCCTGTGCCATAACCAAAGAGCCATATCTGCAAAGTGCTGTACAAGTTCTATTGCAAATGTTGAAGTACACCTTTACTTTTGTTTGTTTATCAAGCATCTGTTAACATTTTACTCTCTTCTCTTTATAACAAATATTCTAGTCACCTGTCTAATTCAAATTATATACTATCCAAACATTTTCTTGCCCACTCACGCATTCCTTTTAGGCATTGCTTCATAATTGCATTATGTGCTGCTCCTCTCCCTTTGTTGTATTAGTTGAAGATCCGTTAATTTTTTTCTTCCCTGTCATAATTGGCATTGCTATCATTCTATTTCCGGTTATAAACAATGAAAATATCTTTTAATGGCATGTATTTAATTCATGGTTTTCTTTTACATTTGTGCCTCCCTGCCTCCATCCCTCCCTTCCTTTCTTCTTTCAAAGAATATTTAGTAGCTATTTAAGGCATCACAGTAAATACCTAAATTAGTGAGGAAAGAGTTATGGTACCACCCCCCCTGGAGCTTGCATTCTGGTTGGGGAGACAGAAAAAAACCAAACAAGTATACATACAGATAGTTGTTTCAAGTGGTAAGAGAGAGAAAAGCAAGGATTACACCTACATAAGGTTTTGTTGATTCCTAAAGGAAGAGATGGATCTTGCCAAGTGAAAGAGAGGGTGAGCTTTGAGAAAGAGTGGATGTTCAGGAAACTGAAGGAAAACAATCGTTTATTTATTTAGTTGAGTAGAGAATAACAAAACGTGAAGTTGGAAGGACAGACAGAGGATGGATAATCTGAGACAACTAGGTTTTAGAAATAAGTTGTATTTTTTTTTTAAGTACAAAGGAAAAGCAATGTAGGGTTTTTTTGCAAGAGAATTAGAATTTCTTTTGCTACTTTGAAGGCAGTGGATTGGGGAGGAGCATGAGTAAAAAGAGGACACCAATTTGGAGGTTTTGTAATAATCTAAGCCAGAGATAGTCATAACTTCCAAAAGGCAGTGGAGATGGAGAGAAGTGGGTGGATTTGTGGTAGACTTTGGAGAGAGAATCAGAAAGGCTTGCTGATAGATTGTTGGGAAGGGTGACCTGAACTTCCAAGGAGCAGGGACTTTTTTAGGAAGAGAGGTTTTATTTATTAGCTATTAGGATGTTGGGAATGGGATAAGCCAGGTTTTTGTAAAAGCTAGAAGGTAAGTGGAAAGTTCTGATATGAGGTGTAAGGAATTTTTAAGGAGTTTTTGAGGGTACAGGATTCTCTAGAGAGTTCCCGAGTCACATTAGGAAATATTGAGGGCAACATAGGATTGGTAATTGGCGTGATGATATATATCTTGGGATGCTTGGACTTCCCACAGTGACTACGGTAAACAGGACCGTTAGGCAGGATGAGATGTGCCCTCCTGGGAGGAGGAGGTCAATCTGACTTTGTTGTCTCACCTTTAATGTTGGCTTCCAAGAAGGCTTCTCTCCTAGGCCGCAAAGAGTCCTATGTAAAATTACAAAAATTTATTGCTATGAAGCACTTAGAGAATATTTAATTTTTGAAGATAGAGAATGAAACACTGATTCCTCTTATTTTTTCGTAGTTTTAACATTCTGTACATGCTACATAGTGTTTTCCCAGCATTGTATTTTTTAGAGTGAAAATACAAAATGAAAAAGGCCAAGTTACAGAAGTTATTAGGATATTTAGTTTGTTTTTAATCCATGTTTGTATAGTTTTGTTTTTTACTGTTTTCATCTTTGTTAAATTTTATATTTTAATGGAAGAGATATATCAGCTTTAAATTCCTTTGTGGTATCAAGAGCATATTATTAGTACTTAGAGTTTTGAATCTGAAAGTAAATATAATGAGTTTATTAGTCACATTTTACTCCATGTTCAAAATAACATTTCATAACTAAGAATGTCCTTCTCCCTAAAAAATGTACTCAAAGGTTAACTTTTAAAAAAATGTATATGACAGTTTATCAAAAACAAGATTACTAAGTTAGACCCTGGTGAGTTTTGGCTATGACTAAGAATTTGATTCTTTTAGGCTATTATTTTGATTTAGATGCTTATTAAATTTTGATTTAGGATTATATCGGAACATTAACCAATGGAGGGTAATCCTGTTCATTCACAGATCATAAGTAATAGCATAACAATTTATTCTAATCAGTAAATATTTGAAATAATACCTTGTCTACTTTTTTAATCTTTAACATGGATCTTACCCAACCATGGTATATCTCCAACAATTGTTTCTGAATAGAATTTTGAAGATCTATAGTGAAGAGTATTCCTCAGTTGCTTTTTTTTTTTTTTTAGTATCTAGAAATTAGAATGTTTAATAACAAATGACTTGTTCTTCCAGCAGTATCCATATGCTGACTTGTCCCAAACCCCACCATTATGTGTGTCTGCTATTGATGGAATGTGTTGTGCTGGAAAAACCATTGAGAGCTAATGGTATTTACTAAGAAACGAGAATAGATAGAAATCCACAGATTACCAGTATTTAATACATAAGCAGCAAATGAATAGCAAGTACAAAGATTGAGAAGGGATTTTTAGGAAAAGGAGAAGACAAATTGGTATGTTGGAATATAAGAAGCCATCCAAACCAGAAAAGAAGAGTTTCAGGAAGTAGTGAGTGGGTCAGCAAGATCAGATGCCACAGAGAGAAATGCTAAGAGTATAGATGGGTAAATATCTGTTGCATTTGACCATTAGGAAATGGTGACCTTACTGAGGCATCAGTATGGTGTAGGCAGAAGGATTATATCAACATATTGACAAAGAGACGAGAAGTGATAAAATGAAGACTGCAAGTGTGAACTCTCGAAGAGCCTTAATCTCTTTCCTCCAACATTACATAGTCTCTGATTACTAAATTTTGAAGCATTTGTACTTGAAGTTGAAGATGTTAAATCTGAGCCATTCATAGCTCCTTGCACAATTGCCAGAAACCTGGCATTTTTGTATTAATATAATAATTTCTGTAAAACTAAATATTTAAAGTTCCAGAACACTTAAAGCACAGCTAAATGGCAGCCTTTAATACAAGTGCTAATTTTCTTTCTTTCTTTCTTTTTTTAAAGTCTTGGCTACTTATGATTCAGCAGACAGAGCAACTTAGTAGAATAATGAAGACACATGCAGAGGACCTAAATTCTGGACCCTTACACAGGCTCACCATGATGATTAAAGATAAGCAACAGATGAAGAAAAGTTTTATAGGTGTTCATCAGCAGATAGAGGCAGAGATGATCAAGGTTTGTCTTTTTATTCTGGAATTCTTTTTTTAATTTGACTTTGAGACTCACTGAAGTATTTCATCTTGTTTGACTTTTAAAAATTGTTTAGTCATCATTTTATTTATTTATTTGTTTATTATTTTATTTTTGATTTTTTAAAATTTACATCCAAATTAGTTAGCATATAGTGCAACAATGATTTCAGGAGTAGATTCCTTAATGCCCCTTACCCATATAGCCCATTCCCCCTCCCACAACCCCTGCAGTAACCCTCAGTTTGTTCTCCATATTTATGAGTCTCTTCCGTTTTGTCCCCCTCCCTGTTTTTATATTAGTTTTGTTTCCTTTCCCTTATGTTCATCTGTTTTGTCTCTTAAAGTCCTCATATGAGTGAAGTCATATGATTTTTGTCTTTTTCTGACTCATTTCACTTAGCATAATACCCTCCAGTTCCATGCACGTAGTTGCAAATGGCAAGATTTCATTCTTTTTGCTTGCCGAGTAATACTCCATTGTATATATATACATACCATACTTCTTTATCCATTCATCCATCAGTGGACATTTGGGCTCTTTCCATACTTTGGCTATTGTTGATAGTGCTGCTATAAACATGGGGGTGCATGTGTCCCTTTGAAACAGCACACCTGTATCCCTTGGATAAATACCTAGTAGTGCAATTGCTGGGTTATAGGGTAGTTCTGTTTTTAGTTTTTTGAGGAACCTCCATACTATTTTCCAGAGTGGCTGCACCAACTTGCATTCCCACCAACAATGCAAAAGAGATCCTCTTTCTCCGCATCCTCGCCAACATCTGTTGTTGCCTGAGTTGTTAATGTTAGTCAGTCTGACAGGTATAAGGAGGTATCTCATTGTGGTTTTGATTTGTATTTCCCTGATGATGAGTGATGTTGAACATTTTTTCATGTGTTGGTTGGCCATCATTTTATTATTAGAAATAAGTTTTGGTGTCTCTAATAAGTAATATTTTATTTCTATTTATTATAAAACATTATTGATTATAAGCTGTACTATTACTTTATATACTCTTCTGAAAGAAAAGAATGCTGCCAATTAGACTATGATACAGTGCTCTCTTATCACTTTGAATTTTTATTTTTTACTTACTGCAGTAGCTCTTTTAAGTTTTATTATTTTAATTTTTACTATGCATATAATAGAAAAGAAAATACAGGCAAAATAAATGAGTTTTGATATTTCTAAATTTTTTTTCACAATCAGAGTTTGTTTTTTTCTGGGTAACTTTTTAAAATGTTTTTTATTATGAAAATTTCAAATGTGCAAAAGGAGAGAGAATAGTAAAACAAACTCCCATTGACTGATCCACCCACATAGTCAAGGTTTTTTAAAATCTATACTCACCTCCATTTTCTAATACACTGAACCATTTAAAAAATTCCAGATATCATTGTATCCACAAATATTTTAGTATATATTGCTAAAATAAATATTTAAAAAAACTTAACTATATTATCATTAACCTACCTAAAAATAACAGTAATTCCTTAGTGTTATTAAATATTCTGACTGTGCTCAAATGGTTGCTTTTTAAATGTTTTTTACAGTTGGTTCATTTGAATCATGACCCAAACATGCATTTGAATAATTTTAATCTGTAGGTGTCCCCCCCCCCCCATTTTTTTAAAGTTTATTTATTTTGAGAGAGAAAGAGAGAGCACATGCATGTGAAAGCAGGGGAGGGTCAGAGAGAGAATCCCAAGAAGGTTCTGCGCTATCAGTGCAGAAAACCAGTGTGGCTTGATCACACAAACCCTGAGATCATGACCTGAACTTCAATCAAGAGTTGGACACTTAAGCTGACTAAGCCACCCAGGCACCTACCACTCCCAACCTTTTAAAAATGCTATTTATTTGTGGAAGAAATTGGGTAATTTGCTCTATTGAATTGAAGTTCCTTAATTTTTGATTTTATTGTTAGCATCTTGTGATGTGATTTCACATATTTCTTCATCCTTCAATTTTCCTGTAAACTGGAGAGTAAATTAGATTGGCTTGATAACATTCTGTCTACTTATTTTGGGCAAGAATACATGATAGGTGCTGGTATAGACTTCCTGTTTTTTTTTCCCCTATCAGAGATATCTAATGTCATCTTGTTTATCTATTTGTGATGTTAAACTTGTCTAATAGGTTCCAGTCCTGCTAGCTTGATCAACCTATGAAAAAAGTTTCTTTTCAGACATTTACCTAATAGGTTTAGAAATAATTGATGTTCACTGCTTAGATCCATTATTTTACTAGGGGTTGTAAAATGGCAGTATTTTACTTCTATCATTCCTAATATGATTGTTAGCTATAATTTTTCAATAGAAAGTTTTGTTATATCACCTACTTGGCTACCCTGAGGTATCGTTCATATACAAGAATCAGGATAAATGCTTGCTTTTTGCAATTAATAAGCCAGCTTGGAGAACAATGAATTGGTTCTTTAGCAACTTCAGAAGTTAAGACTTCCAGTTTCCAGTCCGGCATATAAGAAGATTAGAAGTTGTCACTCATTCCTAACAAGGAGTTAAAATTTGAACAAATAGAAAAATCACCAATTGCTTTTAGATTCTTAAGAGAAGTGACATGACAGGGAAAATGGCACCCCCTAAAATTGGAGAGACAGACAAGCGAATACAGAGAATTACAACTTATCAGAGCAAAAGCCTCTTTGGGAAATAGTACTGGTTATAGGAAAACCTGGAGTGTAAGTGACAAATTCTGGAGGCTCAGTGTGGACAACTCTGACAGTTAAAACCTCCAGGAGGAGCTACTTATTGAGGAAACTACACACTTCTGTGAATTTTACCTCCTAGACCTCTACCAGGTTCTCACAGTGAATATTGGAGAAAAATCTCATGCTTCAGGAGGGAAAAGGAACCATTTTGCCATATGCCAAAGCATTCTGTTCTTAATAAAGTCTGCGCTTAGGAGAAACTGTTTACCTGTAACCTAATTAATCTGGGGCAAGGGGGATTCATAAGTCCTGCCCACTCTGAGTGGAGAGTGGGCTAGTGAGCTGAGGAACACATGTGAAGTTCATAGCCAGAGGTATAGGCTCAGTAAAAGACTGAGACCTAATCATAGGGTATAAAATACTTTCCCTTTTTCTGACAGCTTATCACCACGTTAGTAAAGGCCTATTTAATCAGTTCCTTTTGCTCGGTACAATCTGCCTGGCAATCAAGAAAACATAACAAGGCATACCAAGAGCCAAACATGCAGAATTGGAAGAGACAGAACAAGCATCAGAACCAGATGCAGCAGGGATGTTGGAAATATCAGACCAGGAACTTAAAACAACTATGAATAATATGCTAAGGGCTCTAATGCATAAAGTAAGTACGAAAGAGCAGATGGGTGATGTAAGCATAAAGTTGGAAATCCTAGGAAAGAACCAAAAAGAAATACTAGAGATCTAAAATACCTTAACAGAAGTGAAGAATGACTTTGATGGGCTTAATAGGAGATTAGACACAATTGAGGAAATAATCTCTGAAGTTGAGGATATATCAGTAGCATTCTATAAAACTGAAAGCAGAGAATGCAGACTGAAAAAAAAAAATGGAACAGAATATCCAAGAACTGTGGGGCAGCTACAAAAGGTGTAACATATGTATAATGGAATACCTGTAGGAGAAGAAAGAGAGAAAGGAACAAGAAATATTTGAAATAATAATGACTGACAATCTGTCCAAATTAATGTCAGACACCAAACAATAGTTCTAGGAAGCTCAGAGAACACCAAACAGAATAAATGACCAAAAAACTACACCCTAGCCAGGTTGATTTCAAGCTATAGATAATCAAAGATAAAGAAAAAATCCTGAAAGAAGCCTGAGTACAAAAGCACCTTAACGTATAGAAGAACATATAAGAATTACATCTGATTTCTCCTCAGAATCAAGTAGGCAAGAAGGGAGTAGAATGAAATATTTAAGTGTTGAGAGAAAAAAAACACTATCCTCGAATTCTATGCCCTGTGAAATTATCCTTCAAAAATGAAATAAAGACTTTCTTTGATAGACAAAAATTGAGGAAATTTGTATCCAGTGGACTGAGAAGGAAAATAATATAGGTCAGAAACTCAGATCTACATCATGAAAGGAAGAGCACTGGGGAAGGAATGTGAAGATAAAGTAAAAATTTATTTTTCTCACTCTTAATTAATCTAACACATAACACTTTATTGAAAATCATAACAGCAACATTTGATTATGTACAGTCATGAATATATCTTGTGTGTGTATATATGTATATAGATATATGTTTATGTATGCTTATATATAAGTTAAATGAATGACAGCAATGATAGATGGGAAGGAGGAATTAGGATTATTTTGTTATTGTAAGATACTTATGTGGTATAGTGGTCTTTGAAATGTGGTATAATGGTATAGTGGTCTTTGAAAGTAGGCTTGCATTAGTTATAAATACATATTGTGAACTCTAGGGCACTTACTAAAAAAAGTTAAAAAAGAAATGTAACTGATACGCTAAGAAATAAGAGAGGGTGGAATTGTATAAAATACTCACTTAAAATCACAGAAAAGTAGAAAAAGAGTGTTAGAAATAGGAAGAAATAACAAGGATAACAATTAGGAAACTAACAAATATGGTACCTATTAATCCAAGTATGTGGATAAGTACTTTGAAGGTCAGTGGTCTAAATGAGCCCATTAAGGGACAGATATTTTCAGAGTGGATTTACAAACAAGGCCCAAGTATATGTTGTCTACAATAAACCCATTTTAGATATTAAGACACATATAGATTGATAGTAAATGGATGGAGAAAGATATACTATGCTAATCCTAATCAAAAGGAAGTAGAAGTAGCTATATTAATTTCAGACAGAGCAGACTTTTAAGTGTTTTTTGGGTACAGAATCAAGGACCTGCATTTGTTTAGTCTTTCCATAGATAGAATAACAGATTTCACGTATGTATGTAATGACCACTGTCATGATTATTATACAGCCAACAGTGATTGTTAGATACATCTTATTTTAAGTGATGTTACAATATCTGAAAAACCCAAAGCACAAAAACCAAGAAACTCATGTTAGAACTGGTAAATTGTAACAACTCAGTTATTCTGTATATTAAAATAAATATTTTTTAGAAAAAATATTTTATACATAGTATATTAATCTATTGGTCTTTAAATTTTAGATGATGACAGCACTATTTCTTGATTTGCTTTTATTTTTAAGAGATGTTTTTCTTTTTTCATATGGCGTTGAATTTATCATTGATTTCTAAACCAGTTTTTAATATATTGTCTATAATGTATATTAAGGAGCAACTCTGATCTATAAGCAATAAAAATATATTAGGACTTAAGTTCTTGACAAATATAAATTTAATCATTTAAAATTTGTTTTTGCATTTTTTTTTGACAGGTTACAAAGACAGAATTAGAAAAATTAAAGTCCAGCTATAGACAGTTGATAAAAGAAATGAATTCTGCCAGAGAGAAATATAAAGAAGCTTTAGCTAAAGGTATGGCAAAATTATGAAAAATGTTTATTTTAGTGATTTTTATTCTTATCATTTGAAGATTGTCTTTAATCTTATCATTTGAAGATTGTCTTTAAAGTACCAGAATAATTCCACTTAGACCAATTCACATTTAAAAAATATCAAAATATGTCAAAATAGACTAATTGTCAAACTGTTTAATGTCTTTTTATTTTTTGTCTTTTTTTAAAAATGATGTAAATTAGTTTTTACATTTTAGTAGTTCATACTAACTGGAATTATGTAGCACTTGTAAATAAAATGCAAGAAATATTTAAAAATTTCTCTCTAGAAGTTTAATTACTGAGTGTAAATAAGAAAAATAGGTTGTATTTGTTAAGGTACCATTTTTAGCTCTCTTTTTGCCTATGGTATTTAAAAGCCACTAAAGCAGCCAGACCATTTTATAGCATTATTTTGCCTTCATAGCTTAATTTTTTAAATCTTAAAAAATTTTTTTAATGTTTTTATTTTAGTTTGGAGAGAGAGACAGAGCATGAGTGGGGGAGGTGCAGAGAGAGTGAGGGAGACGCAGAATCCAAAGCAGGCTCCAGGCTCTGAGCTGTCAGCACAGAGCCTGACGCGGGGCTCGAACTCAAAGACAGTGAGATCATGGCCTGAACTGAAGTCAGACACTTAACCGACTTGAGCCACCCAGGCGCCCCTTCGTAGCTTAATTTTATGCGCATATATTTCCTCTAACATTTTCATAAGAAGCTTTGGAAGTAAATAGAAAGAGAAACATATTATTTATGTTTTAAATAAGCATTTATGGTTATGAGTCTTTAAATGTGAGTAAACAGTCTTCATATTTAGATTTTTTTTAATGATAAAAGTTGGAGGTTTTTAAAAAAATTCTTCCTGTCTAAATATAAGCTTTATTAGTAATTCTATCTTCTTTTTCTTTTTACTAACATATTTCTCTTGGTCTTTTACTTGTGTATTATATTCTTATTTTGTGGAGGTAAATGAAATAAATAGCTCCTACATTTCAATGTATCTTGCACAATGGAAGCACCATGTTTATGTTGTTAATCCCAGTAGACTAAAAGAGATACTGATTTAACATGCAGTTCTCCCTCCTTCCCTTTCTTACGTCTTTCCTTTGTAATGATATAGTTTAATTTGGTTTAAAAAATGAAATCTAATTCTGATGTCATAATAAAAATTTAAATACATAGTACTTATACTATTGAAGATTTTCCACAGATAGTAATTTTTCTTTATTGTTTTTTATTTTAATTTAGATAAAATACCATTTACTGTTGTATTAATAATAGGAAGACTTTTTGTTTGTTTTTTTTAAAGTTTATTTATTTTGAGGGACAGAGCAAGTGAGCAGGGGAAGGGCAGAGAGAGAATCCTAAGCAGGCTCTGCACTGTCAGCATGGAGCCTGACTCACAAACCATGAGATCATGACCTAAGCCAGAATCAAGAGTGGGTTGCTCAACAAACTGAATGAACCACCCAGGCTCCCCTGAAGTCTGCATTTTTTTTTTTAAGTTTAAAAAAATGTTTTAATGTTTAGTTTTGAGAGAGAGCGAGTGAGCTGGGGAGGGGCAGACAGTGAGGGAGACACAGAATCTGAAGCAGACTCCAGGTTCTGAGCTGTCAGCACAGAGCCTGATGCCCGACTTGAACACACTAACTGTGAGATTATGATCTGAGCCAAGTCAGATGCTTAACTGACTGAACCACCTAGGCACCCCCTGAACACTGTAGTTTTAATTAATCCCAAGAAATATATTACGTGGCTGAATCTCCTGAAATTAAAATATGTGAACTTATTTACATTTCTCCTTCTAAAGGTATTAGTGATAATATTTTCCTATTTTCAAGAATTTGGTTGCTCTTTATCAAATATTTGATCAACTTATATCCTGTGGAATACATATTTTAAAAATAACTTCTTGTATTATTGTGTTTGATATGTGGCATATTACATTTCTTTTTTTATAATCAACACTATCTTTATACTCCTGTTTATGTGAAAAAGTGTAAAATTATATTTTTGAATACTTTGTTTCTGTTATCAAACTGCTTTTTATATTTAACATGGAAATAGGGGTTCTTTTGTGAAGTTATTTATTCTTTATAAGGATGATATGGTGGCAAATCTTCCAACATTTGCAGACTTAATGTCAGAACTTTAGTTCATTGTATAGGCCAGAACAGGGCAGCTCTGAAATGGGTCCTAGGGACAGCTAGGCAGTGACAGTGAATACCCCCAGTATGGCTGTAGCATCCAGTCATTACTTTAGATATTAGGGGGTCTTAAAACCCCAGTTTGACGTTTAGCTCCCAGCTAGAGAAGACAAGGCTTTGGGGGAGACAAGGCTTTGGGGGAAACAAGGCCTGAAAATAATTCCTATAGTAAAAGGGTTAAATTCTGGATTTGATTGAGAATGGGTTCAGTTGATTGAGAAAGGGCTCAGTTACTATAACTAACTGGAGGTTTAGCAGTAGTAGATCAGCAGGAAGGCTAGGTTAATGCTGAAATTCCAAATTCCTGACCCCTGCTGTGTAGATTACACAAAATACTTTAAATTTTGAATATTAAAATTTATGTCCAAAGGAACATCAGTTAATATTGTTTAATGTAAAATATTACACTCATTTGTAATTTGACTGTGGCATTTTAATTAATTATTATTATTATCTTTTGTAATATACCTTAACTATTAAACTTGTTTTGCTCTGGGCTGGGCTGAGAAAGCAAATATTTGTCTTAAGTTGACTTCGACTAATTCGAAACTAGTCTATTGATTATTATTTATAACATATAAACTGAGAACAACCAAAATAATTTTAGTTAGCCTGTTGAGTTGAAGTTAGTAATTCAGAATGTTTCTTGATAGCAGCATAGACTAATGAGTTCTTAAATGCAAAATATACAGATTTTACTTTCTTATTGTGGATTAAGTTCTGAATACTTTAATTTGGTTGAGCACCATATGGTTTAGGTTTAACCATAAAACAATTTTGTGAATGTATAAGTAAATGACTTCACAAAAGAACTCTTACAGGATCATATTGTATATGACTAAAGAAAGTTTTACTTTTCCTTTCCAATCTGGATATCTCTTTTTTTCTTTTCTTTTTCTTGTCTAATTGCCTTAACTAGAACTCTAGTATTATGTTGAATAGAAGTAGAAAGAGCAAAGATGTTTGTCTTGTTCCTCAACTTAGAGGGAAAAATCTTTCAAAATCAAGTATTAAGTTAGGTATAGTTTCAAAATTCTTTTTCATCTGGTTGAAGTTTCTTTCATCTTCCTGCTTCTCTCTCTCTTTCTTTCTTTCTTTCTTTCTTTCTTTCTTTCTTTCTTTCTTCCTTTCTAAAAATTTTTTAATGTTTGTTTTTGGGAGAGAGAGAGAGAGAGAGAGAGAGAGAGAATGCGAGTGGGAGAGGGACAGAGAAAGAAGGAGACACAGACTCCAAAGCAGGCTCCAGGCTCCGAGCTGTCAGCCCAGAGCCTGACACAGGAGTCGAACCCACAAATCAAGAGATCATGACCTGAGCTGAAGTCGGATGCTTAACTGACTGAACCACCCAGGTGCCCCTCTCTTCCTGCTTTAGAGTAGATGTTGGATTTTGTTAAATGCTTCCTTTGTATCTATTGAGATAAATATTTTTTCTTCTTTTTGTTTGATATGAATTACTTTGATTGATTTTCACATGTTTCAAATATTACATCAATCTCACATTCCTGGGATAAACTCCTCTTTGTTATGATGCATTATCATTTTTTATATTGTTGGATATGGTTGGTTAAATTTTTTTAAATAATTTTTTATCTATATCTTTGTTTCTTATATTTTTGTCTTATTTTAATATAAAGGTAATTCTATTCTGTGAATGGTTACCTCCTCTAACTTTTTAAGAAAGATTTGTGTTCAGTTGGTAATGATTCTTAAATATATGTCGAATTTACTTAAGCCATCTGAGTCTGCTTGTTTCTATTTTTTTACCTTTTTTTGCAAAGATTTTAAAACTATAAGCTCATTTTTTTTGATTGATATAGACTATTTAGTTTATCTGTTTCTTTTTGTTTGAATTTTAGTAGGTTGTATCCTTCAAGGAAATGTCTATTTCATCTAAGTTGGTGAATTTATTGGTATTAAATTGTTAATAATTTTCCTTATTCACCTTTTTAATTTATAGAATCTGTGGTGACATTTTCTTTCTCATTCTTGGTATTGGTGATATTGATATTTTATGTCTCTTCTTTTTTTTCCTAATCATTCTGGCTAGAAGTGTATCAATTTTATTAATCTTCTCAAAGATCAGCTTTTGGCTTTACTTCTGTTTTTCTTTCTATTTAATTGACTTATGCTCTAATCTTTGTTATTTCTTTCTTTCTGTTTGTTTTCGGCTTAGTTTTCACCATTTAAAACATTTTTTAAATGTCCTTGATGTGGAAGCTAAAGTCATTGATTTGAGAACTGTCTGTTTTGTAATATAGTCATTTTGTGCTCTCAATTTCCCTAAGCACTGTTTGGGCAACGTTCCCCAATTTTTCATACACTGTCTTCATTCTCATTCAGTTCAAAATACTTTCTAGTGTCCCTTTTGTTTTTTAATTTGATCTGTAGGTTTTTTTTAAAAGTGTGTGACTTAGTTTTCTAAAGTTTTGTCGTTTTTCTAGAGATGTTTACATTTTTTATTTATAATTTAATTACATTTTGATCTGAGAATATTTTTTTATGACTTCATTTCTTTAAGTTTATGTGTACTTGTTATCTGGCCCACAGTTTGGTGTGTTTTCATAAATGCTTCATTTTCACTTGATAAGAATGTGTATTCTGCTGCTGTTGGTTGGAGTGATCTATATTGTCAGCGTGGTTCAGTTAGCTAATAGTGTTTTTTGATTTTTTTTATGTTGTTATGGATCTTCTGTCTACTTGTTATATTAATGTTTGAGAGAGGGCAATTGAAATCTCCCCCTGTAATTGTGGGTCAGTCTATTTCTTCTTGTCGTTGTCAGTTTTTGTTTTTGTTTTTTTTTTCATGTATTTTGAAACTCTGTTATTAGGTGACTAAGCATTTACAATTCTTATATCCACTTGATGACCGCTTTATTATTATAAAATAATCTTTTTTATCCCTGGTAGTATTCTTTGCCGTGCTATCTATTGTATCTCATATTAATACAGCCATTCCCACATTACTTTGATTAGTGTTTATACAGTCTTTCTGGTTTTCATTCTTTAATCTGTTTCAGTCCTTATTTTTGAATTACATTTCTTGTAAGCAGCATATAGTTAGGTCATGCTTTTTTAGCTTGTTAATGTCTACCTTTTAACTGGGATTATTCAACTATACTTAATGTGACTTTTGATATTGTTATGTTTAACTATGTCATTTTGCTCTTTGTTTTCTTTTCTTCCATTTACTCTTTATTTTCCTTTTCATTTTATCTACCTTCTTTTGGATGAACATTTTCTTGATTCCTTTTTTTCCTATTTTGTTGTCTTATTACCTATAACTTTTTGTTATATTATGTTATCTTTAATTTACCATAGTGTATCTTCAACTGATATTATAATACTTTGCTTTTAACATGGAACCCTTACAATAGTGTCATCTTCCGGTCTGTGTGCTATTGTTGTAATATATTCCACTTTTGCGTACGTTGTAAAGTCCACACTACCTTGTTAATGTTTCTTTGTTTAAATAGTTATTTTTAAAACTACAGCAGAACACTTCATATATTTATCTATGTAGTTATCTTTTCTAGCATTTTGTATTCCATCTGGCGTCAGTTAACTTTTGCCTGAATTATCTACTTTAATGTTTCTTGTAATGTAAGTTTGTAAGTAATAAATTCTTTCAGTTTTACATGCTTGAAAAAGTTTTTATTTTACCTTTGTGTTTGAAATATATCTTTGTTGGATATAGAGTTCTATTTTGTCATTTTTTCCCCCTCTTTAGGTCTTTAAAGATGTTGTGCTAGTGTTATGTCATAGAGAAATCTATTCTAATCTTTATCTTTGCTCTACACATTTTATTTTCCTTTGGTAGCTTTTAGCTACTCTTTATCATTGGTTTTATGAAATTTGGTCATGATGTCCATTGCTGTAGTTTTTTTTTTTCCTTGTGGTTGTTGAACCTGTTTTATCTGAGAATTTATAGTTTTCACCAGATTTGGAAAACGTTCAGCCATTATTTCTTCATGTATATTTTCTGTGTCCCCCTCTCTGTTCTCTGCTAGAGACTCTTGCTGCATGGATCTTAGGCTGCTAGTGGTTGTCTCACAGCCTACTGATACTCTTCATTTTTTTCCCACTTGTCTTTTTTTTTTTCTTTCTGTTTCATTTTGGTTAGTTTCTATGCTCTGTTTACAAGTGCACTCATCTTATTTCCTACAATGTCTATCTTTCTTTAATCCCATGTAATATAGTTTTCATCTCAGGCGTTGCAGATTATGCCTGAATAATTGTGATAATGGGTCTTTTCCTAAAACTTGCAGGTATCTACTTAACGCATTAACCTAAGTTTAGAGTCTTAGTGGACTTCATCATCCTTCTTCATTTGTTCTGAGAGTTTTATGAGTTTATTCATTCCCAGATTTTTTTAAAACTCACTATAATCTTCCACTTGCTTATGTTGTAAAAAATATACATAATCTTTACCTATAAACCTACATTCAGTCCCTTGTTCATATGCCATGTAGTATTTTTTTAGAGTTAAAATGTATTTTTTTAAGAGTTGAACCATATGGTATTGATGAAGTGAATTTAAATACAGTTTTTGCTTTGAAGTTTTATAGTTTGCTTGAAGATATACTGAAGTGTCAGAAAACCTGTTCAAAATAACTCTCATAGTTATGTATTCTGATATAGCCTATTTAATTGATTCTGTATGACTACAGTTATGTTGGGGTTTTATATTTACCAAGACTCAAAATACCCATGATAACATTCGCGGAGGTTACTCTTATACGAGTAGAAGTCTGAATGCTTTTGCTTTATCACACATCATATTTCAGGAAAAAGAAACAGGATGAGCTACTCCACGTTACAAATGCTTATAATAGTCTAGAGAAGTTTAAAAGGAGCTCTCTCCACCCACTTATATAACAAGAGTAGGGAAACAAACTCTCTTTCAAATTTTATTTCTTTATAGGAAACAAAACAGAGTGCTAAGAGATTTGTAAACTCCCTGATTATGTACAGGCCCTCACTTAACCTATGCAGACAGAATAAGAAGATACCTACTACTAGAACTGTGGGGAGTTTGCTAGAAGTCTCATTCAAAAGTAAATTTTTCTGTAATTGGGAAGTAGATTTTCTTAAATTGCCTCTTCATGCATTATGAATAGTTCTGTAGTATTTTATAGCCAATTAAAATTGATTAGATCCATTGAGTTGTCTCTTTAGAGTACTTTAATTGTGAAAACCAGTTTGAAATGAGTCCAGATTTGAGACAGATGGTTAAATTTTTGTTTCAATAAATCCAAATTTAAAAAAATGAGTAAAACTTTTTGAAGGCTCTTTTAGTTGATTTTCTCATTTTTAGTCCAACAAGAATAGCCTTCCTATTCAATAATCTCTAAATCTTGGAGTTTTTAAAAACCAGAATCATGTATGCATGAAATGTGGAGGTCCCCTAGACAAATATTCTGAAATTCAAATTTACATCTCAGTTCAACATAAGGAGAAATGCTTTTTGGATATAGGACTTGCTAAAGACCAAAGCTAATAAGTTCAAGATACATTTTTCGATCATCATTTCTGTTGATGTGGCTTCCCCCCCCCCTTTTTTTTGACCTACTTATTAGTACATGATATATCAGCAGCTGACATATGGCCTGAATGCTTTTCACTGCATGGAGCTTAATATGATAGGAACTTTATAAGGTCATAAAGAGTAATGACACTCTTTGTTGTTAATCTAATTTGCATTGGGTTAAAGTTGCAGAAATTGGAGTGACAGTTATAATATTCTCATTAGGTGCTGAAATATTATGTGGGATGGAATATGTCACATGATTCATTTATATTCTAGAGATAACTTCCTAAAATGAAAATAAAATTAAAGCACAATAATTTGATTTGTCCCTATTTTTCTTAGTTTTATTAAATAAACAAAGCTAAGTTTCATATACAAAGAGATTAAGAGAAACTATATCCTTTTGCTGATTTTCCTCTATATTTTATAGGTGAGCTCCTTAACAATATTAGTTTTGGACTTGATTACTAGAAAGATGATATAAACAGATGCAGAAGATAAAATTGTAATCTTTCTGTAACTTTTAGCTTTTTAAAAAAATTTTATTTAAGCTTAAATTTATTTTTTAATAATAAAAACTATATCAATTTATGCATTTTCTTTTTATGTGCCAGGCACTGTTATTTGTACTAGGGATACTGTAGATAACAAACCGTACAAAAATTCCTGCCTCTGTCAGGCTTACATTTTAGAGAAGAAGATAGCTAATTAACACAACAAATAAGTGAAACATATAGTATGTTAGATGGTGATAAGTACCATGGATAAAAATGAAACACAGCAGGTGGATAGGATGTTGGGAGAATGATCAGGTCAAGCCTCATGGAGAAAGAGACATTTAAATGAAGAATGAAGGAAGTAAGGAAGTGAAGTGTATGGTTATCTGAGACAGAGAGTACTCCAGGTAGAGGGAATAGCCAAAGCTAATTCACCGGGAGGGGATCATGTCTAGAATATTTGAGGAGTAGTGCAAATGCCTGTGTGTCTACAATTGGTGGAGCGATAAAGGAAAGAGATGAAATCAGAGAGGAAGAGTGATGGTGAGTGGCGAAGGAGGCACAAATTATATAGGATTTTGGTCATTATCTTAAAGCACTTTGGCTTCTATTCTAAGTAAAATTGGAAACCATGGTGGGTTTTGAGCAGAAGAATGACAGGAATTGACTAATATTTTAATAGTATAATTTGGCATCCTTGTTGCAACTCCTCTGAGAGGTGGAGGGGGATGGAAGTAAGGAGATTACTTCCAGGCTATTGGAGAAATCCAGGCAAGGTTTTATGCTGGTCTGGACCTGGGGTGGTAGTAACAGAGGTGGTGAGAAGTGGTCAGTTTCTGGATATACAGTTGATTCTTGTTATTTACAGTAGTTATGTTCTGTGAAATCACTCTGAACGCTAAATTAGCATTAGCTGAGTACTGAATCATTGCCCCTAGTGTACATAACATTAGGGTTTAAGCTCCTATAAGCAAGGTCACAGCATTTTTGGTGACTGATTTAATACATCATCCTGTTTTATGTATGTGTCTGTTTAAAGACACCTTCTTTAATATATGTGGTCGATTCATTAACATTGAACTCCAAACCAATAGTGCTATATGTCATGACTAAACAAAGCAATCTGCCATACCTATTTTCTCTATAAAGTACATTGTAGCCTTCTTAATCATAAGAATACTTGACAGCGCTTTAGTATTACTTTTGGCCATTTTAAACAGCAAAATCATCAGCTAAAAGCACAAAAATGCAATAAATGTGAAACTAAATAGGCTGCAGAATGGGTAGCTTCCAGCATGGGAACTGAAACAAAAAGGTAGACAGAGATAGCCTTGTTTGACCTCTCTTGGGAACATGTGTATCAAATGACTCTTGTGCTCTGCATATGTGTATATCTGTGATTGGCCTGGAAAGTATTTTGTATATTGATTTGAGGATTAGAAATAATTTTAGGCAGTAGGTGAATTCAGAAATATGGAATCCATGAATGTATATATGTACTGAAAATAGAGCCTAAAGGATTTGCTGATGAATTGGATGTAGTGGGTGAGACAAAGAAGTCAAGGATGATTTGAAGATTTTTGGCCTGAACAACTGGAAAGGTGGTTAACTGAGGTGGAGAAAAATATAGGAGTAGTAGATTTGGAGCTGAAGATCAGGAGTTTTTAGATTCTTTTTAGACATCTAACTAGATATGTCTAGTTTGTACTTGAATCTCTAGCTATGGAGAATTCCTGGGAGAGGTCTGGAGTAAAAGTATAAACTTGAATGTTGGTATTTAAGCCATGCCGTTTGATGACATTACTAAGGGTGTTCATTAAGATAGAAAAGAGAAGGGTCCTAAGACTGAGCCCAACATTAAGAATCCCAATATCAAGAAATAAGGAAGAAATTATAAAGAACACCAAGATAAAAGGAAAACCAAAAGAACATATTATTCTGGAAGCCAAATGGGGAAGGAAAAGATTTTGAGGAAGAACAAGAGATCAACTTGGTTAAGTACTACTAAAACATGAGATGAGGACCGTGATTTGGATATTGTAAAGTGTAGGTTATTGGAGACTTCGAAAAGAGCAGTTTCAATATTGCAGTAGAGGGAAAAGCTTAAATGGGATGGGTTTAAGAAAGAATGCTAGAAAAGAAACTGGAGATCCCTGGTACAGACAAATCGTTTCAGGAGTTTTGCAGTAAAGGAGAGAGAGGGAGGTAACTGAAAGTAGTCAAGGGAGGATGTTTTCTTTTTTTAAAGATTAGGAGCAACTACTGCTTGTTTGTTGTTGAGAATACTCTGGGAGAAAAGGAAAAGTTGATGAGGTAGCAGAATGAGGGAAGAATGGCTGTAGCAGTGTCCTTGAGTAGTTATGAGGTGATGAATCCAGTACCCAAGTGAATGGATTGGTTTTACCTAGGAGCCAGAGCCGTTTATTCATAGTAGTAGTCTAAGAAGGCCAAGCATACAGCTTTATACAGATAAGTAGGTAGATATATTGGTTATAGCTTGTTGAAGTTGTCTTGAAATTTCTTTTCTTAAGGGGGTTCCTGGGCTTCCTGTTCCCAAATTCAAAATCACAAGATATAGGCCAATAAGTA
This sequence comes from Panthera leo, assembly GCF_018350215.1. Taxonomy (NCBI): domain Eukaryota; kingdom Metazoa; phylum Chordata; class Mammalia; order Carnivora; family Felidae; genus Panthera; species Panthera leo. Next base: position 168,660,731 of record NC_056679.1, read on the forward strand.
TATAGTGAAAAGTTTTTCTCCTGACTGTTACCTGTTTTTTTTTCCTTCAGAAATGACTAATACTTTGTTTCTTCTAGATATATTTTATGTATATCTTGTAGCTTTTAAGCTACTTACTTAAAAGTATTCATCAACTTATTAGATAACCTTGTGTATTATAGTACATTATTCAGAGTTTGAGGTCAGTTACTGGTTGGTTATTCATGCTAAGTAAATGGCGATCTCTACACTTCCTTCTCTATAATTATATCCTAACATTATGATGACTATTTTGTGAGCCTTTGTTTTATTTTTTTTTGTCAAGCATCTTTTAGGAAAATACTGCCTATCCCTCACAGAACCTAAAACACCATGGGATGTGGATAAAGATTTAAAGGATGAAAGCCCTTAATTTGCTGGAAATGTTGTTATTCCACACAGTTGACTAATCTTATAAAGCAGAATGATGGTTTTGTTTTATTTTGTTTTGTTTTCATTCTGGCTGTGTTTATGTATTAATAATCCTCATAGTGGGAACATACCTCCTTTGAAACATACATATTGAAACCAAGTTTTCTTTTTTATTTTAGGAAGTAAGTGTTTTGATATTTAAAGAACAAATCATTGAGATATTTGATCTCTAGACTAAATAACTCCAATTTTTAGATTTAATGAATATTCAGATACTTTTGACTTTTGATCAGATTTTCACAGCTTTTGATTTTTAACTTTTATTTTGACATAATTTCAGACTTACATATCTATTAAAAGAAGGATACAAAGAATACCTTCACTCATACTCCCCAAATATTAATATTTCACCACATTTTATTTATTTCTTTCTCTGTATGTGAGAGAGAAACTTACAATGGCCCCTCTGTCCTTTTGATGTGTTCTTTTCATTCATCCTTTATTTTCTGACTCATCTTATACTTTTCATGCTCTGGATCCTGCTCCATTATTTTAAGGAACCATAGTTTCTTTTAGTGGTTTTCCATTTAGTATTTAGAAACCATTATTTGGGTACTGGGTGTGCTCATTTTCATGAGGGTATCTTTGTTCAAGGTCCTCTCAATGCACAGAGATAAGAAATAAGAAACACAAATGTATCAGTGCTTATTTCTATATCTGTTGATCTGTCTATATTAAAACTAAAGAGTTTATATTGAGACTTTCAATTCTAGTCCAATGCCTTGTGTTCATTTGGTGTTTTCATATTTATGCATTTGCAACTTCTTTCTCTGACAGTGGGAAACCTGGCTTCTGTTATTCACACTTTGTTTACTTACTTGTTCAATCCTAAGATAACAGAAAATCATTTCAGAATTGTTAACGCATGCCTCTTAAAGAAACTACAATTTGTGGTTTCTTTAGAGCTCTTTTTGTCTTTAGTCTTTCATTGTAATCAAATATTGTTTGCCAAAGTTTCTTAGATTAATTCTTCCCCACTCCTTTTGGTGTGATTGCGTTATTCACTGGAAATAGTTTGGTTCATTTGTATCTGTTGTATCCCATTATAAGTTGTTTTGTCCTCTCCTATTCTTGTTTTTTGCTTATCTGTCTCATTAATGGTTTAACATTAATGGTTCCAAAAGTCAGTACTGTATAAAATTATATACTTAGATAACTATTATCTTCTATAATCATTTCTCTCAGGTCATGAGCTCATGACCTGAGCAGAAATCAAGAGTTGGATGCTTAACCAACTGAATTACCCAGGTGTCCCAAATTTTAAGAATTTTTAAGTATATTACAATGATTATCCCCTTATCTGTTATTCGTGGTACACATATTTTTTACTAGTTTGTTGGTTGTCATTTTATTCTGTTTAATGTGTTTCCCCCCACCAATGAATGATGATACTCTAGCTACTGATACTGCTTTGAGAAATAAACTGTCCTTTGTTTCTGTCTCAGAACTTATGTCTTCTGCCCATCTTCATGAAGTTGAGGCAGGCTAATTTGTTAGCTTGCAAGTAGAATAAAATCTTGTACCCTTCATGCTCTTGACAAAGATTGATGTGTCCTTTTTTTATATATATTTTTATATTCTTTTTTTTTCCTACAGGATTTTTTTCCTCACTTGCTTTGCTTTGTTCCTTCATGGTTTCCCAAGTTCCTTCATTTTAACCATTTCTCCCTCTGAAGTGTTACCTTTCTAAGACTGTTTCTCATGCCTTTCACATATACTTTTAGTTCCCTTTCTTGTAGTCGGTTCTGTGATCTAGCATTATGTTTCCAGTATTTTCACATATAGAATGAACTTGCTTTTTCTGATGGTGATTTTAGACAAGTCTTAAGCACACTGCTACCTTTTCTCTTCTCTCTTTAGTTCATTTTTCTTGTTTTCAGAACAGCCCTTGGTATCCATGAAGTCTTGCAGTGGGAGGGTGAGAGATCTTTTGCAGTGATTTGGTGTTTAATTTTACACTCAGAGATAATTTTTTTAAAAATGTTTATTTATTTATTTTGAGAGAGAGAGACAGAATCCCAAGCCGTTTCTGCACTGACAGGTGATGCCAGCCTCGATCTCACAAACCGAACCAGGAGGTCATGAGCTGAGCTAAATTCAAGAGTTGGACACTTAACGGACTGAGCCACCCAGCTGCCCCTCCACTCACAGACGATTTAAAATTTGTACATTCACTGCCTACTATGCTGAGGATGAGGGTTTATTTATTTTTCTTTTTGTGCTTTATTAAATATTCAGATGCTCTGTGGGAAATTCAGAATTATGCTTTTACTTCATCCCAGCTACACAGAATCCTCCCCTTCAAAGCTTTATTACATTATAGAATATAGATTTGAGCATGGTATATTCAATTTATAGGTTATTAAACGATTGTTGGTCAGTTGAATCTAGCAATCATTATATGCAAGGAAATGATATTTCACAGTTTTCTCTTTAAAGGTATTTTGTTGAATTTTTAAATAAAATATCACTGTTTTAGTTCCTTGAACAGTTTAGAGTCTATAACACATGCCCAGTAAATATTTCTTGATTGATATATCAATTTTTCTTATACCAGGAAATTTATTAAAAGTAGCACAGTATGTGTGTGTATGTATATATATATATGTATATATATACATATATATACATACGTATATATATATATATATATATATATATATATATATATATACCTGTATATCTATTGTATTTTTTAATGCTTTATAGGAGCATATAATCAAAAGGTTTTTTCAGCTCTCCAAATTCTATGCCCTCCTTAGCCTTTGCTGTTGTATTTTGACAATTTTTTTGCCATTCATTCTTCATCACTACCCAGTGAATTGAAAAGGGCAGATAATTTAACTCCCAGGATTAGAAATTAGGAGCTAAAATTTAGATTATATGACTTGCTTGGGTTGCAAAACTAATCAAAGGAGAAGCTGAGACAAAAAATGACTTCTTAACTTTGCTTTTGTCTGAACAGCATGGAATAAAATGGGTAACTCATTCATTGTTGCCACATGTCATACTTGAATTTTAACTTGCATGTGAAAAAACATATGTGGACATTTGGCCCAAATAACTTACAAGTTAGGATGAATTCTTGCTCATTTTCTTCTTTCTCAGAGCAATAAGTAGAAATTATATAGTTGAGGAGGAATGGTTTGACAGGAAAGAAAAATGTAAGATGGTAGAACATTTAGTTATCCAAATCAAAGCAGAGTCTATGTGCAGGCATTTTGCTTTTTGAAAATAATCACTTCTCATTTATTATCAGGAGGCTTTCCACCATAATATTTAGCAAATGGCAAACACTTCTGAAGTTTATAATAAAAAATACTCGACTTTCTAGACTAGCTGAATGAGTAGTCTTGTCTGTCTCTTGTAAATGTCAAACTTACATAATTGAGTTTTGCTAGCTTCATAATATTGTTTATGGCATGGCATATTGTGTATACACTCTGTTATTACAAACATTAAACAGATTTGTCAACAAGTGGTGACAAAAGAATTATAATACAATCTCTTTGTGAAATTCATTATGTGCAGGAGGAAAAATTAGATGTTTTCCTGCCTGTTAATTGACACATAGGACAACTCCATGCCCTGCTTGAATGCCTCTCTTCATTAAAAAAGAAAAAAAGTCATATGGCAGCAGAGGTATAATTCTGTGCCTGTCAATAAGAATTTACTTAATCTGCATACTTCATATTAATTTTAGGCTCAAATGTTATTTAAAAGTTAAGAAAGAGTAATAATGATGTGAAATATTCTGCACCAAGAAGTGATGTGGCGAGAATTGTGTTAGGGTTTTTTGCCTCATGTTTCATTACGTGAATTGAACAGAAAATATTTTATTTGTGACTTTGGTTTTCACAAGGTATTACTGTTTCTTGAATTTACTTATATAGTTTGTATGGGACCTAAATAATTATTTTAAAGTAAATCAGGAAAAACTATAATAAAATCCCTTTTGAAATCATGGCAAGTGAACATGTTCTTGGAACTTTCTACAGGGGAGGGAGGGTGTCGATTGATCGATCACGCACATGCACAAGTACATCAGATAACCAAATGCATAAGTGTATGTGAGCTGTAGAGTACAAAAGCAAACAAACCAAAAACCTGCTAAAACATGCCCTCAAATTCAGTTTTAAGCCCAAAGCTCTTATTAAGCTCGTATTAAACCCAAAGCTCTTTATTATTAGTAGTAGTATTTTAATGTAATAAATTCTGCCTTGGATATTTTCAAAGGCATTTAATTTTTTTCATAAATTGTGTTAATTACCACTTATAAGCTGTTGATATTTTGATATGGTTATAATAGTCTTCTTCAGATCGTTTGTCATATACTGGGTATGATAAAGAAAAAAAAGAAATTCTTAACTTTTCTAATAAGACTTTAGATTATAAAATCTTAGCTGAGCGTTACACACTTAGTGCATCATTTTTCACCATCTAGAAAGACAGATGGGTAGTTTGCAGTTTAAAAATCTGTGCAGATAGGAGGACAGATGGGTGGTTTAAATGTCTCCATGAAAATGTTTGTGTGGAGAGCTTGACTCCTGAAGTTGTACTAAAAATCCAAGAAATTAATTAGGAATAATAGAGTTCATATGAAAAGTAATATTTAAAAAATGATTTAAAATATGGAATTTACTATGTAGTTATACTTTGTGAATTTACAATAACAATTAACAAATTAGAACACAGTACTTAAATAGTCTTGCCTGGTAGATGCTTGCCTTATTTTCTTATTATCAACACGTAGACTCTAGAAAATTTCTTTATTACTTTGAATCAATTTGTCTGCCTAATTGTATATGACCATTGGAATTTCTGTCAGAATTTGCTGAATTTTAAGTAACATATATTTAAACTAGCTTAAAAATGATTAATGAAATTAAAAAAAGAAAATAAAAGGGCCTTGGAAAGGGCTGCTCTGGCAGTTTCTGCAGCAGGTGTTTGTCGAGTTTTCACTCTCATTCAGACATTAATGTGATTTAGCCCCCAGCCAAAAAATGGATTCTGATTTGGTTGGGTATGCACTTTGGCTTTTGAGTATTAGCTTCATATAGGAGTCTCATCCTGACTAGTGTGGATAGGGAGATAAAGGGATTGTTATTTTTGACGGAGGCTCTGAGGCTGCCCATAGATATGTAAACTGCATAGACTCTTGGGGACATTTTTTGAAGTATATTTTTGTAAGAAAGATGCCAAATAGCAATATTTGTGGGTAAATAAATATATTATTCTGTGTAAAAAAACTATTATATTAATTGAACATGTAGGAGAATATGTTACTGAGAACCTTAAAATATCATTCATGATTAGTATTACTGAGGTAATTTGGTAATTACTAAGTTAAAAAAATTATCCCTAGTGCTATACAGAATGACTTAAAATTTCTGTAGGGTAACTGAGGCAAAAAAATGTATTGGGTTCTCAATGAAGATTTAAAAGAATTAAAAATTCAAATAAAACAGAACTTTTTAAAATAACGGTATCCTTCATAGGAAGGAGAAGAGTTATTTCATGAATTTATTTTAATTATATATTTAAAAATGTATATGATAATTGGCTCATGAAATAAAATATATTATCCTGTGAGTTGTAGTCCAAAAGTGAGAATATCCATTTCTTTAGTGGCTCATGTTATTTTTTCTGATCCCTTCAGATCAGAACTGAATTAATATATTTGTTCCCATCCACCTGATGTTAGAACCTGTTTCTAGATAGCAGTGAGAAGGGCTAGGAAAGATACTCTGGTGATTAAAATATTTTCTCCTTGAGAAGTTCTTTATGTTATAAAGTAAAATAGGCTTTCTAAGGTAGCAATTTGCAAATAACTTAGGAAATTAATAATGTCCCCATATGCAGGAACCAGCTGATGGGCTATCGCTAGAGAATTATGCTCTGTAAAATAATTCTGTGCAGCTCCCTGGAAGTCAGTGGTGGTTCTGGTACTTGGAACCACAGAATTTGTTGGTAGCAGGGACTTACCAGTATGCTGGAAAGATTTTCTTTTCCATCTGCTAGATGCAGTTTCTTTGTCTGAGAACTGGAGGGGAGATGAGGAAGGCAAGCAAACTGTTCTCATTCTATTGCCCTGCCTGTGCATATCTGAGGGTCTAAGGTCTCCTCTCTTCACAATAACACTGTCTTTACTCTGCTTTTGGTTCTTAGCTGGACACATTCTTCAACAGGGAATGCTTTTCAGACTCCTACCTATAGGGAATACTTAGATGGGTGCTGAACCTATGCAGAGTGGCAGCAGAGGAGAGCCTGTGGCGTCAAAAATTCTCAACATAGGGGTACCTGGGTGGCTCAGTTGGTTAAACATCTGACTCTCTATTTTAGTTCAGGTCATGATCTCACGGTTCGTGGGTTCAAGCATGGTGTCATGCTCTATACTGACAGCACAACATTACTTGGGATTCTCTCTGTCCCTCTCTCTCTCTGCCCCTCCTCTGATTGCTCATTCTCTCCCTCTCTCTCAGAAATGAAATTAATAAACTTTTAAAATAAAATTCTCAACATAATAAATATTTTGAAAAGTTTATTCCCTAATTCTAATTAATTGATAAAAATATTTGCTTGGTTTATATTGAAAATTGAAGATCTGCTTAAAAATTTCATTTATTTAGGGGCTCCTGGGTGCATCAGTCAGTTAAGCATCTGACTTCAGCTCAGGTCATGATCTTGCAGTTTGTGAGTTTGAGCCCCGCGTCAGGCTTTGTGCTGATTGCTTGGATCCTGGAGCCTGCTTCAGATTCTGTGTCTCCCTCTCTCTCTGCCCCATCCCCTACTCATACTCCCTTTCTCTTTTTCTCTCTCTCAAAAATAAATAAGCATTAAAATTTTTTTCATTTATTTATATAGTTGTTTATGTTGTCACTCTGTGAATATTTTCTGAATTATTTTAATAAAGATACCACAAAAAGTTTTAGTTCATAATATTATCAATATCTCCTGGACTTTTCCTGTATAGACTTTAAATTTCTCTGCTTTCAAGTCATTCACAACTTAAAACTGCTCTACTTATACAGACATATTTCCTTCACTTCGTTAATACTTATTCTGTGAGCTTATTTCTTTGCTTGCCTATGTAATTTTGCTTATTCTCTGCCCGTTTTCACTCAGTATACCAATTCACCAGCGGCTATATGTTGAGGACTCTGTTTTGCTAGGTACTGAATTCCCAGTGTTTAGCACAGTTCTTGGTGGTGATCAGTGGATAATATTCATTAAATGAAAGGAAGAAAGGTGGAAAGGGAAGAAGAGAGGAAGGAATTATTATTATCCATTCTGTCTTTCTTATACCTTCCTGCACATGCCCTACCTTTTAAGGTTTGTTTTTTCTACATAGCCACCTCTGACTCCCCTTGTCTTTATTGAAACCTCAAACACAGACCTCAAAATTTAACATTGTTTACAAACTTTGTTGTTTTCTTGGTTACACTGTTTCATGTACATTGGTTGTTCCAATTTGTGTAAGCTTCTTGAAGATAAGAAAGATCATTTTTCTGTGTAATTTCATAAAAAATTGTACATTAACTTTCATTCATCAAACATTTACTGTAATATATGTCTCCTTCATAGCAGCCTGTGTGCAAAATACTGACAAATAAGCAGTACTTTGTATAGAGCTGGGTATGTAGTATTATGCTCAATAAAATTTTGTCGATTATTCCTAAAATGTATGAAATAATATAAAATAGTGGTCACTCTGTTTGCATATAGTGAATATAAAACATCTTTATCTCTTTTAACTTTCTTCAACATTTTCTTCAGGGAAAGAAACCGAAAAGGCCAAGGAACGATATGACAAAGCCACAATGAAACTTCATATGCTGCATAATCAGTATGTATTGGCATTGAAAGGGGCACAGCTTCATCAGAATCAGTATTATGACACCACACTTCCTTTGCTTCTGGACTCCTTACAAAAGATGCAAGAAGAAATGATAAAAGCACTGTAAGATACATTTCCTATTTGGCATGAAGTCCCTTCATGAAGTGATTTTAACATTATTTTTTCTCCTAGTTAAGCTTTTGGAAAGAAGTTGTCTGTGTTTTGTGAACTTCATTATTGACTTAGCCCAGTGTGTATTTCACATCTGTTTTACTTTAGTCCTTCTTGATTTTCACTTCTCGTCTCCTTTCAGTTTATTATCATCTCCTAAACCTTCTGGCTAGCCCTAAGAATGGTCCTTCTGTTTTGTATGTTTTTGTTCTACTCCAATTAGCTGGAAATTTAGGTGAAAAAAAAATTCATTAGTTGACAAGTGTTGAGAAGTTAATATTTTCAGAGGATTGAGTGTTTAAATATTGAGCAACCGAGAAGTCCAAAGGAAAGAATTTTTTTTGTTAAGTTTTTAATTTTAATTCCAGTATATTTAACATACAGTGTTATATTAGTTTCCAGTGTACAATGCCATAACTCAACAATTCTCTACATAACTCAGTGCTCTTTAATCCCCATCACTTATTCTACCCATCCCCCGTCACACCTCCCCTCTGGTAACCACCTGTCTGTTCTCCAAATTAAAGTCTGTTTCTTTTAGACAGAGTTTGTCTCTCTCTTTTCGCCCTTTGCTTGGTTTTGTTTGTTTTGTTTTTAAATTCCGCATATGAGTGAAAGAAATCATATGGTATTTGTCTTTCTCTGACTGACTTATTTCACTTAGCATTACACTCTGTGACTCCATCAAAGGAAAGAATTTTTTGAAGGTTTATTTGCCAACTTATTGTGTGAAGTTAACATCAACAAATGTTTATTGAATTTCTACTGTATGCAAAGCACACTGCCTGTGAATTGGCCACAATTTTTGCCTTTAAGGAGCTAACAGTATATTCTGGCGAGTAAGTCAAGAGCACACGTTTACCATAGACATCAATGCAAGACAACAGAAAAAGATAGGCCATGTTTGGTAGAGTTCATCTCCTTTGACCTGGATTAGGGGATCTCCCATCTTCCCAGTAAAAAGATAAAAAAATTATTTTTAGTTGACTTGAATAGGTAAACTTTGAAGGGTATTGATAAAATAGTAAAATGTCTACTTAAAATATTTAATTTATAAATTTAGTTATGTCTATTTAAATTAAATATTGTTGATTCAGAAATACTTCCTTTCCTACTCTCATGAATCAATGTTATTTCAAACTCTTCACATGAATCCTCAATAATGGCATCTTCATCATTGCTAGATGTCTTTTTGAGACAGTAGTTTCCTATTTTTTGAGACATAGTAGTTTTCTATAGCATATTATCTTTAACTTCTAAACAATTATTTTAGACCTAGCATTTAAAATATCCAAGCATGATGATTTCACTGAAATTGAATTCCACGTCACATTGATGTAACGTTAGGAGGCTTCTTTTTTTAAAAATTCCATTTGTCTGAAGGTAGATATTAATAATAACCTCCATATCATATTATGGTATTGCTTTATGAGAGTTATCTAGATAGGCTCATTTACATTAATATTATTCAGTACTTTCACTTAATGTGGTCATAAGCCCAGGGATATTTACTAAGTCTGTTTTAAATTTCTCTGCCTCTCCTTTTTCTTTAAATTTTGTCAGGTGATTTCTGTAATCCTTCCAAACTAGCATTGCCTGAAGCAGTTTAAATCTTTTTTTTTTAAACTTTTATTATTTATTTTAAGAGAGCATGTGAGTGGGGGGAGGGGCAGAGAGAGAGGGAGAGAGAGAGGCAGAGAGAGGACGACAGCGAGAATCCCAAGTAGGCCCCGAGCTGTCAGTGTGAGCCTGATGTGGGGCTCAATCGTAGGAATGGTGAGATCATAACCTGAGCCAAAATAAAGAGTCAGACATTTTTTTAAAAGTTCTTTTATTTATTTTGAGAGAGAGGTGGTGGGGGGCGGGGGGAGGCGGGTAGAAGGACAGAGAGAGAATCCCAAGCAAGCTCTGTGCTGTCACTGCAGAGCGCCAGGCAGGGCTTGAACTCATGAATTGTGGGATCATGACCTGAGCTGAAATCAAGAGTTGGACGCTTAACTGAGCCACCCAAGCAACACTAAATCTTTTTTTTCTTCACTCAAACAATATTTGGCTATTTACAATAAAAATAATTGAGAGAATATTAAATAAGAGAAATTTTGTAAGTAATAAATTTTTATGAGTGATGCTTTTGGAAAAGAAAAGCAAACAATGCCCCTAATATTTATATGGGAAAAGGCAGCATAAGCTTGTCCACACTTGTTATTGAGGCCATTCTTGACTGGTGGTATATTTTTACAGCATAGCACTTTTAAATTGGAGATTAGATCTTTGCCACCCTATTTTGTACTCATTAGATACAGTAATATATTAAAAAAAATTTTTTTTTAATGTTCATTTATTTTTGAGCAGAGACAGAACATAATCAGGGGAGGGGCAGAAGGAGAGACACACACAGAATCCAAAGCAGGCTCCAGGCTCTAAACTGTCAGCACAGATTCTGACGCAGGGCTGGAACTCACAGACTATGAGATCATTACCTGAACCGAAGTCCGACGCTTAACCAACTGAACCACATAGGCGCTAATATATATATATATATATAATATATATATATATATATAACCACCATAGAGCTAATATATTTTGTGACAGTTTTACTACTGAAGGCAGGTAAGATGTGACATTTTTACTACTGAAGGAGAAGAGTTCAAGATGTCATTGAAGGTACAGAACCAGTTAAACTCTATAATTAAGACACAGAAAAGAGCAGAGGCCCAGGAGCAAGAGAAGAACCAAGGGATAGGGCATTTGAGGAAGTAGCAGCTACTGGAAAGAAATGTTGAAGAGATAGGAATTGATCCACAGTTCTATGTAATGGAATTGAACATTTCTACAACAGCATTTAGATATAGAAAGTCATCAATACTGACCTTACATTTTGAACATGTCAAATACATGTTGGAAAAAGTAATGCCTTATTCTAGATTGTTTGCTATTATCATGGTGTATCAAATGTAAATTGTGAATCTGTGCTTTTGTATAATCCCTTTATTTTACCATTCAGGTGTATGAAATAAGGTGATGTATGAAACCACCATCTGTAAATATTGATGTTACATTTCTTACGTTTATTGTTCTGAATTCCTTTTGGGCTGTGTTTCCCTTGAAAACTTAAAAATGTTGTAAAATTTTATTTTTGTTTTCAGAAAAGGTATATTTGATGAATACAGCCAGATAACCAGTCTTGTTACAGAGGAAATAGTGAATGTCCATAAAGAGATTAAAATGTCAGTTGAACAGATAGACCCTAGCACAGAATACAATAATTTCATAGATGTTCACAGGTATGTATGTATAATATTTTCACTCTTCTTTCATTATTTGTGATATTATTTTTTTCTACCATATAGTATTTAATGAAATAAGATATTCTATTGTTAGGACATAGGATTTACTGACTAATTTGTTTCTAACTATTTTAAAAGTTCTTTCTCAATGATAACTAATTTATATAATTATTTTTATTAAAATTTTTTTAATGTTTATTTATTTTTGAGAGAGAGAGAGAGAGACAGAATGTGAGCTGGGGAAGGGCAGAGAGAGAGGGAGACACAGAATCTGAAACAGGTTCCAAGCTGTCAGCACAGAGCCTGGCTCAGGGTTCGAATTCATGGACCATGAGATCATGACCTGAGCCTCAGTCGGACGCTTAACTGACTGAGCCACCCAGGCGCCACTGTATAATTATCTTTAAAAATTTGTCAGTTGTTACTACATCATTGCTTAAAACTGTATTTAATCCATGAAATTATATATATATTTTAACATTTCTATAGTGATAATGCTATGACTTTATATGTATATTCAATCTATGATGATATATCAATTACTTATCCATGCATACTTATTACCATTGTGACAGGAATGAACAGGTTAATAGCCATATTCTACAAATGAGGAAATTAAGGCTGAAATTACATGACTAGATCTTGGTGCCTGGGTTTAATTTGATTTATTCTATTTGTATTTGCTCTACTTTGTAAACATAATTTTGGATAATATATATTGTGCCTTTGATGTGTACTAATATGGTAGTATATTCATACTGATCAAAATTATTTGGTATGTTTTATTAGAACAACAGCTGCTAAAGAGCAAGAAATTGAGTTTGATACTTCCTTACTAGAAGAAAATGAAAATCTTCAGGCAAATGAAATTATGTGGAATAATTTAACAGCAGAAAGTTTGCAAGTAATGTAAGTATTTAGAAAAGATGATCAGATTAAATATTAGTGTTATTATTTATAGATTTACTTTATCAGATTTAAAATTCCAGTGTTTATTTTTTACAAATAATGAAAAGTAAATTAAAAATGAAATGATTGTTGGGGCGCCTGGGTGGCGTCAGTCGGTTGGGCGTCCAACTTCGGCTCAGGTCATGATCTCGTGGTCTGTGAGTTTGAGCCCCGCATCGGGCTCTGTGCTGACAGCTTGGAGCCTGGAGGCTGCTTCGGATTCTGTGTCTCCCTCTCTCTCTGCCCCTCCCCTGCTCATGCTCTGTCTCTCTCTCTCTCTCTCTCTCTCTGTCAAAAATAAGTAAACATTAAAAAAAAAAAAAAAAAAAAAAGAACTGATTGTTGTTTGGTCAGAAAAAAATGTTTTGAGAAATATGTTAACTTTATTCATTTTGATCACTAATTTTGTTAATTCTGAAAATCAGAATTCTGTGTGATGTTATATTCATTTGCCCTGTTATTGCTGATATCTTATATTGGAATAATGGTTCATTCTTTTCAAACTTATTTATATATGTGTCTATATCTATCTGTATCTGCCTAAATCTATCCCATTCAGTGCTTAAAACTTTTTGGCAGAACTATTTTGGAAATGAGGATATTGAGTGTTAAAGAAGAGACTCATAGATATCAGAAGTGTTTAGTACAAAAAATTGACTTTTAATTGAGTTATTTTCTCTTAAGGATGTCTTCTTTAAAGACATAAATTCTTCCTTCATTTTGTTGTTTTGTTGCCTAATATTTTAAAAGAGTTTTGAGAAATCTTAATTTGTTTTTTAGTCCTTTTCAAATATTAGAGGCTATTAATAGCATATTTTTAAATTTAGAAAACAAGGCATTCTACTTTTAAATAATTAACTCATCCCTTGATTGTTTTAGCAGCAACACAAAGAAACTTGTATTAATGATAAGTACTGTATGTATTTGTCTTTTGAGTCAGAACCACAGCTAGGAGTGATTATGCACTCATTTTCTCTTCAGTATTGGACAGTTATATCATATGACCTGTTGGCACTTTACCTCAGAAGACTCAGCCAAAAGTCCCCATTTAATATAATTAAACTCTCCTTTCTATTGTTCAGTAATAGTCAGATAATTAACTGAGTGTGGGACGCTGGAACTAGGTCTTGGAAAGGAGTTTAATAATTTTAAAGTTAGGCAGATGGGATTGAAGAAACTAACAAATTCTTGTTGAATCACCCATACAAATTGAAGGCTTAAAAATTATGGTGGATTGACTGCTGATGAGTGGAATGGAGGTGTGGGAGTACATTAGGGAGATTTTTCAAGCAGCCATATTGGGATTCTTGAAGCTGTTCCCAGGTTCTGAAGTCGTTCACAGGAGTCTCATGTTGGATTTAGATATTCTCTTATAATGTTAGCTCTCTTTAAACCAGTGGTCCTCACTGTCTCCGGGGGACATTTGACAATATCTGGAGACATTTTCTCTATCAGGTGGGAAGGCACTGCTGAAAGCTAGTGGGTAGAGGCCATGGATGCTGCTAAATGTCCTGCAGTGCATAGAACAGCCTCCTGCAACAAAGAATTATTGGGTGAAATGTTAATAGTGCCAAGGTTGAGAAACCCTGCTGTGAACAATAGAGTTGGGTTCATGGCACAAAATGGATAGTAGAGTTTCTCAATTCTTGTGCAGTGACAAATTTCATTTTTTGATTTCTGTGCTGGTGAAGGAATATGACGTAAATTACTCCTGTTTTTTTTCTTCATTCTGTTGCTCCCCCAAAATGTATTCATTTATTCATCAAAATATATTTACTGTATATTTCAGGTTGCAAGGGTGAATACCTTCAAGATGTTTATGGTAAAATTGATCAACTTATTTTAATAAACAACAAGAAGGATGAGCATAGAGATATTGGAGTATAATAGGGTAAAATTAAAAATAGTTACCTGATATAAGCTTATGTAAAATAAGAGATTTTGCGACTAAATAATAATTTGTTTTATTGCTTTTCAGGGTATAATGAGAACAAAACTAGTTCTACACATAAATCATTATTTCTTAATTATGGTGATGAAGCAATGAAGAAAAATGTAATAAATTAAGGATAATAAATCTTTGATAATGTGGTAGAAGATTTTTTTTTGTGTAGTAGAAGATTTAATTGCTTACATCTTACTGAGGCAAAACTTTAGCTATATTTCATTGAACAGTGTCTAAATTCAGGATAGGGGTTTAAGAGTAAGCTTTTCTCAAGAATCTTATTCCAAGAATGAGTTATTCAGTGTGTCTATTGGCACTGTTAAAATAGTTTAAGTTATTTCCATTAAATATATGTATATGTATATTTCCATTAGAAACTATTAAAATAGTTTAAGTTATTTCCATTAAATATATGTATATGTATATTTCCATTAAATATATGTATATGTGTATGTATGTGAGTATAATATATAATATATACATATATTATATAATATATAACATAATATATTATATATAATATGTATATATTATACTCACATATATATTATGCTCACATACACACACATATATATTTAATATAATCCAAAGTCTCACTTTATTTTTACCATAATATTAGTGCTTTAAAGTTAAACTAATTCCTTTCTTGAGACATTATTAATTTTGTTGTTGATTGTGTTGAAATATTATGTCCAAAAGAAATGAATGAAACAAATGAACAACGTTGGAAAAGTAAGTACAAATGACCAATAGTCCTTTGACAATTAAGGAAATATCAATTTTTATTTTTATTTTTATAAAAATGATTATTTATTTATTTTGAGAGAGAGACAGAGAGCTTGAGCAGAGGAGGGACAGAGAGAGGCACAGAATCCAAAGCAGGCTCCAGGCTCTGAGCTGTAGCAGTGCAGAGCCCATTGTGGGGCTGGAACCCATGAATCATGAGATCATGACCTGAGCTGAAGTCGGTCATTTAACCTACTGAGCCACCCAAGCGCCTCAAGGAAATATCAATTTTTAAAAAGGAAGGTATTTCACCTACCAGACTGGCAAAGATTAAATAATTTGATAATACCCACTCTTAATGTAGGGTATGGAGAAATAAGCCCTCTTACAAAGTCTTGGCAGAAATGTAAATTAGTGTAAGCTTTTTGGAGGATAATTTGGCAATATATATCAAAATTCAACTTGCTCATATCCTTTGAGTTAGAAATTGTATTTCTAGAACTTTAGCTTTTAAGTAAGCAAAGATATACGTATAAGCATAACATGGTGGGTTGCCTTATTTTGAATCCTGACAGAATGGGTTATTACTTCTGTGAAACTGGGCAGATTACTTAGTTCCTTTGTGTGTCATTTTCCTCAGATATAAAATGGTAATAATAATGGCACCCAACTCATAGTGTTGTTGTAAAGCTCATGTGCATGAATACATGTAGAATACTTAGATTAGTCCCTGGCACAAAGCCAGTTCTCTGTATTGGTTTTTGTTGTTTTTGCATTATTGCTTGGGTGGTTTTATACATTGAGGACTCCAAGCACAATGCTTAAGTTTTTCAGGGGCTTTATGGAATACTTGAGATCTGAAAACTTTTTGTTAATTCCTAAGTATGAAAAGAATACTATGTTACATGTTATACTATGTCACTTTCATTAATTATTAAATTCAGTAACACAAAAATATTTCAAAATTCATAGGTTAGATTTTATTTTTTCTTCTAGTTAACATACAGTGTTACATTAATTTTAGGCATACAATAAAGTTAGATTTTAATATCTGCATATGAATGTGGATTTCTGAGAAATCACATTTTAGTATATATGATATTAATTTGGGTAGAGACCAAGGACTATAAAGGTTTTAAAACAGTCCCTTTGTTTTGTCAAAACACTGGAAATATCTGAAATATTCACTCATAAGGGATTAGTTGAATTATGGTATATCCATACCATAGCCACCATTTTTCTATATTATGCATGTTTTAAATAGAGTAGGATAGGTTTATATATATAAGCCTGTATGGAAAGATCTTCAAAGTATATGGTAAAGAGCAAAAACAAGTTACAGAGTAATATTTATGGAATGAATCTATTAATTTAAAAAATAGTACATATATATGCTTGTATATATGTAGATCATATGTTGGAATGGAGGTGAATGGATGAGGTGAGTAGGGAAGCTTGTTGAGGCCAATGTTTATAGTAATGTTAAATAAATGTGGTTTTATTTCTCAAACCTTTGCAGTTTTATTGGTTAGCCTCTCTCCAGAATATTAGCTATTTGTTTTTCCTCCCATTGTGTCAGTTCCTTATCCTTTGACTAAATGTTTGTCATTGAATCACGTTGCTTTATATAGTTTTAGAATAGAATACTCTCAAAAGCTCTATTTGAAAATGAAAATATTTTATGGCCTGTGCTTCCCTGGGTTCTGTGGTTTTCCTGAGCCCATCCAAGAGCTGTAATAAGAAACAGTATAGGAAAACTTCAGAATCATTTTGTTTTGGTTCGCATTCCTTTATGTTTGTTTAAGTGGTCTGGTGACCCTGTCCTTTGTGAAGGTTCCATTAATTTGGAAGTGAGAATCATTAGTATTTGATTCCTGAAGAATTTTTCTAATAATGTAAGTCATACTGGCAATCTGCCAGACTACTGACTAGTAGTGACTATGAAACAAAGGAAAAACTGGACTACATTTCTATTGGACTCTTCAAAATTTTTGGCTAGATGTCAGATGTTTCAAATAATTAACATCTTTGTTGAATGAATGAGTGAATGAAAGGGTTTTATGGGGAGATTTCAAGGAGTTTTTGAATAGTGGATCTCATCATCTCTGGCTTTATGTCAGGTTCACTTAAGGAGCTTTAAAAAATACTGATGCCTGGGACCTAACTCAAAGCAATTAAATCAGTAAGGTCTGTGCATTGGGATTTTTTATGAACTCTCCAGATGATTTTAATGTGTGGACTGGATTGAAAATCTGTGCCATAAACCCGGTAAAATTGTGTGTAGAAATGTGTGTGATACTTTCTGGGGGTGAGTCCATGCACATTTTCGGAGGGCTTCACGACCCAAAATGGCTAAGGACTGCTGCTCTACTGGAATATGTACCTTTCATATATAAAGAGTGTCTTTTTGTTAAACCTTTCTAATGAATTTATATTCCTCAAGTTGTATAGTGTTACTGGAGAAAAATTAGCATTTTTACAATAGTCTTACTGGAATTCCTTTTTGACTCTGTTTTTTCTTCTCCTCTGCCATACTTCTGGATCAGTGTTGAATTGTAAGATATTTGAAGCTCAAATAGATACCCTTTCCCTAAGGTAATATTTTTCACTTTGCTATTCATAAAAAGATACCTTTCATTTGGGGGGGGTATCTTGTTTTTGTTTTAGATTCCTAAATGTAACATACAAATTGCTGGTTTTATTAGTAGAAACTTACTCATAAATTTAATAATTTATATTCTTGGTTCCTATTTATGGTACCATGTAGATTTTTCTCAAATAAATGTAAGAGGTTCTGAGATTATTACACAACTAGTATTTATATCCAAAAAAGATTATACATTGTCACAGCCTGCTCCTTTTTCAGGCTTGATGGAAATTTAATGTTGCAATAATAGTAAATGACTAAGTTACTGCATTTACCCATCTAAATATGTGCCACGAAGCATTTTATCATACTCTCATTATATGTATCAACTGTATTTATAAAGGTGTGCATATATAGAAGAGTTAAATTCAATTATTTATATGTTTATTTCCTTATAGGAAATTTTTTTGCATGGTAGATCAGGATATGGTGGAGGGCTGCTTCCTCAGCCTCTAATTGTTTCTAGCACTGGATGCCCAAGATTGTACACTTCCCATCACACATGCATTTAGGTTGTATTACCTTCAGGCTTCAAACAGAGGTTGTTTCCTTTGTCTCTGTGATTTACAGCCTCTCTCCTTCCCCTTCATCACACTTCCCCCATCTGTGTCTGTTTTGAATCACTGTTCTTCTGCCAAATTCTAGAAAAGAAACTATACTTTATTGATTTTAATCATCCATTTATTAAGATTATATATGCAAATATTTCCTCTCATCTAATCACTATTTAATTGAATAATTTGGAACTCAGTAATTTTAGTTCATCAGAATAACTTGAAGAAGGCAGGTCTATAAAATTTTGAACATTAGAAGAAGTTATGTAAGTGTCTATTACATTGGTTTTAGCATATGAGATGAATGAGGCATCCATTTATGATCTGTGGCAAACTTAAAGCAGGGTAAATGGAGTTACTACCTATCAGTAGGTAATATATTTGAATTCCAGAAGATTGTGTTAAATACTCTTGTATTCTGAACTAAAGCCCAACCTCAAGCCTCATGTTTCCTGGCACATTTTTTCAAAATTTAAAGTCAATGTGTTTAGCTTTTATAATGGGATATAGATAAGATCTCTTAATTGAAGAATGGTAATTATCTATGTAGAAAAGTAATTCCCTTGGATTTTATGGGATATGAATTAGCAAACTAGTCTGTGGGCCAAATCCTGTTTGCTACTTACTTTTATGCAGTCTGTGAGCTAAGAATACTGTTTACATTTTTAAATGATTAAAAAAATAAACAGAAGTATTATATTTTGTGACACATGATGATTATGTGAAATTTAAACATCAGACTACATAAATAAAGTTTTATTGGAACATAGCCATGCTCATTCATTTACCTATTGTCTATGGGTGATTTGTTACTACAATGGCAGAGTTGAGCATTTGTGATGGAGACCATTATATGGTATTCCTATCACTTCACACTACTCCTTGGTGCACTGCAGATCTCAGTGACACAGTTATAACTGAATAGCATTTTGAATGCCTCACATATTGCTGTACTATTGCATTTTAATGGCTTTTTATTATCAGCTTGTGTCTATCATGTCAAAACAAAAAATGGGAGAACAGATTTTGAGTGTTATATTTTTAAAAAATTAAAAAATTAAAAAAATTTTAATCCCAGTGTAGCTAACATATAGTGTTATGTTAATTTTTGGTGTGCAATATAGTGATTCAACAATTCTGTATATTACTCAGTGGTCATCATGATAAGATGATAAAAATCCACACTGGAGTGTGGATTATTTTGTTATTGAACTAGATGGGAAAATATTGTGTTTATTATGCAATGACAGTATGGCTGTGCTAAAATGATACAATACATGTTGACATTACCAGTCTAAATACTTATCTCAGTATTCCCAACTCACAGGAAAGCACTAGTCAGAAAAATTAGAAAATTTAAATTGGAATACCTCAGTACAGCAGACTTTCTTCAAAAAATATGAAAATAAGGATGCAGCCAAAATAAGTTTCTGGGTGGTTCATTTGTTAACAGAGCAAGGAAAGTCATTTGCCAGTGAGTGGTGAAATAGTGTCTCACTGTAGCAACTAAGGAAATAGGAAATGTGTCTAGAAAAAATAAACTTGTTTATGTTTGTTAGTCTTTAAGTGAGAACATTTGCTTGAAGAATTAAGAATATTGGGAGCTACATCATTAGTTAATTTAAAAAGATAAATGATTTCAAGTGGTTTTCCCTGTCTCTTGATAAGTTAGCAGGTGTGATCAAAACTGCTCAGTTTTTGTTTACTTGAGGAGTTAATGCCAAGTTTGAAGTTACTGAAGAATTACTCTCTATGAATAGTCTATGTGGATCAACTACAGACAAGAATATGTCTTTTTTCAATTATCTGTCCTAGCCACTAGGACTTTGGTTGTGAGATATGCCTAACTCATAAGCCAGTCAACCTGTGGGACACTGGAAAAGCTAGAGATGGAATTCTAACTTCACAAGTAACTGAGATCTGACTGGTAAAGCTGATCTTCTGAAAGTGATATATACCATATCCCTGGCTCACACCAGCCTTCTGTGCCTTCTTTCTCTTGTTTACTGAAGATCCAGGGACTGGCTTCTTCTATTTTCACTATCTGCTGCCACATATTTGTTGAAGGAGTCCACTCCCCACAAAACATGGCTGAAGATAAGCATATAGGACCTGAATGAGTTATGGTTCTTTAGTTGCAAGCAAAAGTAACCAATTCTGGAAAATTTAAGGAATAAAAGCCCATTATGAGAAGGCCATCAAAAGTCTCCCAGAAACAACAAGGCCAAGGACATGAAGAGAAAGCAGGCAACTCTGTGCAGCAGGAACCTGTTGACCATAGCAGATAGCATCCACACTGCATGAATGAACTAGCACTCTCCCTGCATAAATAGACTCCAGAGACTTTTTCTCCACTCCCAACTCCCTGCAAAAAAAAAAAAAAAAAAAAAAAAAAAAATGTGTATATATATATATATATATATATATATATATATATAGTCAAAGAAGTTGAGAAAACACTAAATCACTACAAAGTGAAGTGGACCGTCTTAAGATATGTTACAACTGGTGGTGTTAAAAATGTATGGATCAGGAATAGGCTTAGTTGAGCAAATTTACAAAGCTTGTGAAGATTTTAGGTGTTCAAATCATAGGGTTATTCACTGTATTTTTCATCAGCAGGTACTTCATGGAAAATATTTGATTCTAATCATATGTTCTTAAACTAATAATGTCAATAATGACTTTCATTTGCTCTCATGGACTTGACCATTATCACTTCCATGAATTTTTTTTCAAAAACTGAAATTGAATATCTCCACTTGCCCTGTGCAGAGAATTTTGATGGTTTAGAAGTAGTAAAGTTTTCTTGTGTCAGAGCCAAGACTGAAATTTTTCTAAATAATTAGTATTTCCCTCAACCACTGTTATTGAGCACTAAATTCCAAAAGCTTTGGAAACATTAGCATGTGCTAAAGATTTGTATATTTTCCTAATGAATCCAACCTAAAATTACAAGGTAACACAGTGCTTGTATGCAGAATTTATACTGCAGTACAAGTCATTTAGATGACAACTAATGTTATTTGAATCACAGGTAATGTCAGGCTATGTATATACTTTTTATGCCATCAAACATTAAAACATGAAGCAGCATTACCATTCCCACCAAATTTGAAACTGGTATATTTTATTTTCCAAGCTTAAACTACATTTCTAGCAGTGAGTTTTGGACCTCTATGCAAGTATTTTGGCATTTTAAAAATCCATAAAACTGTGCAATTGAGGAGTTTCCACCTAACTTTCAGTTAGGAGTGAGGTGTCTGCAGTGTAATGACATGCTAAAAGGCATGCAATATAATATTATAAATGCCTTCTAAGCAATAACTGTACTCAATTAAAGTCATGTGCTTATGATTGATATTGATATTTGCAGTACCCATCAATGTGAAAAGACACTTTCAAAGATGAAATAAATTTCATTATATATCTGCTTTAACAAGTGTACATTTATAGTTGTTTGATGATAAGCACTAACTTTGAACCCCAAGGAAGGGAAATATTATAACCCTCAAAATATCCTCAAAATAATATTAATACACTGGTGTTACGATAAATTGTACCCATTTATTATTACATTTTGAATTTTTCAATATAATATTTGTGAATATTTGTTTTCTCTTTTGTTATGTTAATACCTACATTATACCCATAATTTTGCCTCTTGGTGGCAAAACCTAAAATGTTTATTTTTCCGACCTTCACAGAAAGTGTTTTCTGACTCTTGTAAGGAATGACACCAATTTAACCCATTAGACTGTTTGAATCAACCTTGTCAATCAGTGGAATGATAAATACTGCAGTACTTCCATGTTTCAAGCAGAACTATGGTTTTATCAATTTTGGTTTTGGCTGTTCTCATGTATAGTCTTAGCTCAAGTTTGGTCTTTGATTGAACATGTACTGCAATTATGTTAGGTTGTGTTAGAGGAATACTTTTTGTGTGAGTGAATGGTAAAGATTTGGAAATATGTAAAATATTGGAAGCTGGTGACATGTTAAAAGGATATTTTGATTAAGGGACACATGCCACACAGAAAAAGTCAGGTGGATTTGTTGGTTGGGGGTAGATTAGGTTGTGTGTTAAGAGATGAATATATTTAATAGAAACTCCTAACATTTGGTTGATTAGGAGCTATCTTCTGTTTAATCTTGAGAAAAACTAATAAAGCTTTATGTCATGGTATAGAAGGTCATTCATAAATTCTATGCTGCTGCAATTATGTTTTAAGAAAGAGATCACAAGAAATGTTTTATTTCTTCAATTTATGTTGCAGTAACAGGGAAAAAGAGATGTCAGAAAAGTTACTTCAGGCAGCTGTACGTACCCCTTTTCCAATTATTTTTTTTAATTAACCCAAATGTCACAATGAATGTGACAGCGTTGGAAATTTATAATTTATACTTTTTTAGGAAGTTAGGTCTCTGTAAGAGTGCTATAAAATTTAGATAATGATGGCCAATGGTTTGAAGATAGAAAAGTTATTGTAGAAGTACCGAAAATTTGTTATTGTCTACAGTGTTTTTGGCTTTTGTTTTGTTAAATACATTAAATCTTTAAAAATTATCTAACTAATGCTTGCAGATGATAAAATCCATAAAATCTTACAAAAAGGATGTACAGTGAAAATTGAAGCTCTCCTTAAAACATTTTTTTTTGATATTTATTTGAGAAAGAGAGAGTGCGCACCAGTGCGCGAGTGGGGGAGGAGCAGAAAGAGAGGGAGACAGAATCTGAAGCAGGCTCCAGGTTCTGAGCTGTCAGCACAGACCCCATGCGGGGCTCGAACTCATGGACCGTGAGATCATGACTTGAGCTGAAGTCGGATGTCTAACTGACTGAGCCACCCAGGCGCCCCAAAGTTCTTTTTAAAGATACATTTCTACCTTCTGGTGTTAATTGGTTAAAAAAGTCATGTATTTTTCCAGACTGTAGAGACAGACATACACATGTATATAAATTGTTTTCTTGACTTAAGTGGGCTCATTCTATGCATACTTTTTTTGCATTACCCTCTTTTTAAAATATATACGAAATATTAATAGTGCACAGTGTTTTAATGCTTACATGTAATAAGGTTTATTTAATGTAGTTATTTATAGATGGGTATTTATTTCTAATTTTTTCTTTTTGCTAAGGGGTGGATACAGATTTTGGTAGGCTGAAACTTACAAAATTGGGGTGGGTGTGTATGTGTGTGTGTGACATCTTAAAACTCTAGTGACTTAAAAGTGTAAAAGCAAGTGCAGACTCTGGGAAGAGATCTTGCAAGTGTGCTGCCTGTAGGTTAAGTGTTATTAGCATCACAGAGAGTTCACCTTTCGTTATTGTGATTTAAGCAGTGCTTCAACAAATATCTTTGTTTTTATATCTTTGTGTACTTGTTGAACTATAGACATTAACTAAATTTTATGAGGTGAAATTACTAATACAGAGGATATTAGTTGTTAAGTCCATACACTCAGGATCTAAGCTGCCTGGACTCTGACATGTTTTTCCACTGACCAGCTCTTTCACCTGGGACAAGATCCTTAATCTCTGTGGCTCAGTCTCTTATATGTAAATGGAGATAATAATGATGTTATAAGAATGTTATGGATTTAAGTACTTATAAAGTGCTTGAAACTATTAGACATTTAGTAAATATTAAGTATTATGTCAGTTTTGTGAATTTTTTTTTAAGGCAGTGTCATGACATTTAAATGTTTTGAGTCATGTTGTTTAACATTTACTCTAAAGATGTAAAGAATAAGCCATTTGGACTGTTACTAGTGTATTTGTATACAAACATATATAACAATGACATCATGGTAAAGAGTGCTTTGCAAACTATCCTAACAGGTATTATGATATCGGTTCATAAAGTATAATTACTAGAGTGTTTTCCTCTTCACTGGATTTTCACTCCAGGTTTTTTTTAGGAGGATGGTTGTAAAGAAGGGAAAATGGTTTCCCCATATAATTCCATTCTTCTAAGATCATTTGTCTTTTCCACTTTGAGTTTACAACTATGAATCTTTAGAGATGTAGAAATATTAAGAAGTTTTGACTTCAAAGACTTACCTTACTCAGTTTTGTTTTGTTTTGTTTTTAATTTAGAAAGACTTTTCATAAAGGTCAATTATGCTAAGGCAGTCAAAAAATTAAAGCCTCGAGAAGAGGTACCAATTTCTTGACATGATCAGGAGCTAGAAAAGGTAGAAACAGCTAATATTATTATTCTCTTCCCTCTGCTCTCCTCATTTCCTTACTCTTATCTCCTTTCTTTCTTCCTTGGGCCTTCTGGCCTTCATTGCTAAATGTAGTAGGTGGTGAATTCTAGCTGACAGAACAGACCTGCCAGGGATCAGAAGTGTTGTTAGTTCTTGTAGGCTTTTGAGTTTCTAGTGCCTTTCCAGCTCTTTAGGGAATCTAGTAAGCTGTGGTAGGTTTCTTTCTTTCTGGTTTAAAGTTGTTATAGCACAGACCAGGAATTTGAGAAGAGAAATCAAAAGTACCAACCCATTCTTCTCACAAATGAGCTGACATGTACTAAAAAAATTTAGCCTATATAAAACCTCAAATTTAATTTCTCTTTGAAAGCTTAGGTGATGTTTTTCAGGAGGCTAAAATGGCTACTAAAGGAAGTAGAAAATCTTAGCAGATTTGGATTTTAATATACGTACCTTGCTAGAGGTACCAATGATGAATGGGGTCTAAGGTAGTTTAAACTTGCCGATTGACTCTGTCTTTCACCTCTTTCCTCCTTTCCTAGCCTGTTTCAGAGTAAAAATAGCAAGTAAAAAGAGGGCAGTGCTAGGGAAACTGATATTCACCACAATCAAATGTCTTCCCTTGTCCAAATGATAAAATATGAAGGAATCAATAATAGAATTTCTCATTTTTTTGCTTCCTTTTTGATATGTAGTGATATTACTACTGTTAAATCACATCAAATCAACATGTATGTACATATTTATGTGTATGCTTATGGACATACTTACTCTTGTACCAAGGATGATAAAAAAATACAAGCTTATATTAATTTCTTATGGAACTGAAAATTTTCACATTTCTGAAAAATTAATGTTGGAAATAACATTGTTTTGAAGGGAAAAACTTTTAATTATGCGTGGCTTCTCTATTTTTTATGTAGTGTGCTTGCAGTATTCCATTATTTTACTTGCCCTTAATTGTGAATAATGCATAAATAATAAAAAATGTAACCTGTTCTTGAGTTTTATTTATAATATGTTCAATTCTGCCTCTGCCTTGGGAGCAACATTATTGTTTTGCACCCACTGTTAACAAAATATTCTTAAAGGTGGAAGGCAAAACTTAAAGTTACTTCTGAGAAAAATGTTTTTTTTAATGAAACTAATGAAATTGGTTAATAATATAAGGTTACACGTATAGAGAACATGTTATGCTTCAAACTCTGTAATAGTAACTTAAAAATATGCACAGAATCACAAGAACTCTTTAAGTTAGGTGTTAAATTGACTCCTATCTTATTAACGGAGGAAATGGAAGTTTAGAAAAGCTGAGTGAATATTGAAAGTGAGGGTGTCTGGTTCTAGAGCTGTTGTTTGTCACACAAGAATAAGGTGCTTTACAAACTGCAGTAGAGACATAAAGTGGTCAACACAAATACTTCTCTTATTCTGAGGTGGGAAGGTGAAGTGATTAACTTGATGATACAGCTGTTACAAGGAAAGGAGTCAGCCCTGTACTTCCAGTTATGTTCTTTGTCCATTTTCATATTAGGTTGTCCTTTTTTCTAAGAGGGCTTTTGCTTGTAATTTGCACTGCAAATTATTTCTTCCCAGTTTGACTTTTGCTTTTGACTTTCTTTATCATCTCTTTAACTTCCAACATATTTACATTTTCGTAGAGTTGGATTATTTAATATTTTCTTTTGTATATTTTGGATTTCATGTTTTGCTATAAAAGGCTGAAGATAAAGATTTTAATGTGATACAGTAGCTTTCTGTGGTTTTTTTGGTAGAAATATTTCTATTCAGGACCAACTGCATTTTATGCAACCGAAAATGATCTGGGCTAAAGTTCATATTAATTTTGTTTACTTAATTGTGTTAATATCTATATGGAAAGTATCCCTAAAGCATTAATATAGTGTATGAAAAGAGAAATCGCTTACTATCCACTTAAATTGCCATTCAGCTAAACCTCACTGTCTCTTCTTTAAAATAAGGATAATACTATCTGATTGGTTGTTGTGAGAAGTAAATGAGAGAATACATGCAAGAAATCCTGGATACCATATACTCAGTGCCTACTAAGTACCAGTCATTACGTATACATTACTGTATTTGATCCTCAAAACAATGCTTTGAAGCAGGTATTCCTGCCCTCAGATTACAAGTGAGAAAATAGATTTAATGAGCTTATGCAACTTGCTCAGCATCTCTAAAAAGTGGCACAGCCAGAATGTAAATAAATGTTTGTCTGAAAATAAAAACCATGGTCTTTTCACTACACTCTTCCTGAAACATTATTGGTATTTATTTGCTTAAATCCTTTTTTTCTTTTTATTATTTATTATTATTTTTAATGTTTATTCATTTTTGAGAGAGCATGAGCTAGGGAGGGGTACAGAGAGGGGGGGACAGAGGATCCAAAGCGGGCTCTGCTCTGACAGCAGGGAGCCCAATGCAGGGTTCAAACTCCCGAACCGTGAGATCATGACCTGAGCTGAAGTCGGACGCTTAACCGACTGAGTCACCAGGTGCCCCCAATCCTTTCTTCCTTTTAAATTTTCTGTTTCTGTTTCCCTTTTTTATTAATGACTAAGACTTTCAGACTGTCCGAGACTACTACTTGTGATTACTGAAATAGTCTTTTCTTCACTGTCCAGTAAGGTTGCCTGCCACTAGCCACATGTGTCTGTTTAGCACTTGAAATATGATTAATGCAACCAAGAAACTGAAATTTTACTTTAATATACTTTACATTAAATTACATGTGGCTACTGCTTTGGACATCACCACCTTAGATGTATGAATGTTTAGTGTGTTTGTATAAAGTGAGTATAATGTATTGACTAATAATGAGGAAACTGATCATTCTAGGTTGAAAACCTTAGCAGAAGAACTTATGCAGACACAGCAGATGCTTTTAAACAAGGAAGAGGCTGTCCTGGAGCTAGAGAAGAGAATTGAAGAATCTTCTAAGACCTACGAAAAGAAGTCTGAGTACGTAAAACAAAAATAATTTGAAGGAAGAAAACTTAACTGATGTAATTTTACAGAACGCTTCAGTTACATGGTATTATGAACATAAAATTTCTAGAAGCTGACATTTCATTTTAAGTACAAAACTTTGTATAACTGAGTTACTTTATAGGACTCTGGAAAAATGATTCTGGGTTTTGTCAATGTAGTGTCCTGATCAGATGTCTCAATATTTTAACAATTTGAACTATTTTCTGAAAAATCCTGTTAAAAGTTGTCTTTATTCCTCTCATCAGTGTCCACCAGATTCACTGTGAATTCCTTGTTCAGAAAGTGGCAGGTCAATGTTCTCTAGAAATTGGCTTCCCCTGTGTTAGAAGGAAATAAACAAACTTATTAGAAAATAGCAATCTGCTTCACTTACGAAAATCCTTCTGAGACTTGCTATGCTGTTTTGTTACTGTTGTGTCTTGCTGATTTCTGGATCTGTAAATATCTTTCTGGATCCTCTTTACTTGTCTGTGGATACTGTTGTTTTCACTGATTTCAATAATTACATTTTCTACCATTTTAAAGTTTAAATTTTGATCTATAACTTAAAATTTATAATCTGGCTTTGGTTATTGCTTGCATCTCCAACAGGTGTTACTGGTATGGTTTCTCTACTCTCTACTCCTGACTAGAGTATATACATTTCTTGCTATCATACTCTCATAACTGGGTTGGCTTATCAAGATTCTCAAGGAAATTATGATGTGTCGAATTTCTCTGGTCTATACTTGCTCTTTCTACATAACTTCTAAAATATTCTCCACTTCTTTCAAGTTTCTGATCCTCTTATCTCCACCCATCATTGTCAGCAGTTGGATATCTTCTCCATTACAGAAAAAAATTAGAATCATCAGGTGGCAACTCCCTTATTTTCTGTGACTAGATATCCATATCTGCTGCATTTGTACCTATTCTCTGTGCTTACTTCCATAGAGGAACTGTTCCTTTTCTCAAGTCTATTTCTTGTACCTCTTTTTGTATCATGTCTTCTCATACTTTCTCAGAAATTTTACATCATTTTTTATATTAGATTTACCTTTTCTTCTCAATTGGATCCAATTTTTGTTTATTTTTTTTTAATTTTGTTTATTTATTTAGAGAGAGAGTTCATGTGTGTGCATGTATGGGGAGGGGCAGAGAGAGAGGTAAAGAAAGAATCCCAGGCAGGCTCTGTGCTGTTAGCACTTGAACCCCACAAACCATGACCTGAGCCGAAACCAAGAGTTGGACACTTAACTGACTGAGCCACCCAGGTGCCCCAGTGCTCATTTGTTAAATATTCTCAAGTGTTGATTCTTTTTTTTTTTTTTTTTTTTTATTTATTTATTTTTTTTTATTTTTTAATATATGAAATTTACTGTCAAATTGGTTTCCATACAACACCCAGTGCTCATCCCAAAAGGTGCCCTCCTCAATACCCATCACCCACCCTGCCCTCCCTCCCACCCCCCATCAACCCTCAGTTTGTTCTCAGTTTTTAACAGTCTCTTATGCTTTGGCTCTCTCCCACTCTAACCTCTTTTTTTTTTTTTTTTTCCTTCCCCTCCCCCATGGGTTTCTGTTATGTTTCTCAGGATCCACATAAGAGTGAAACCATATGGTATCTGTCTTTCTCTGTATGGCTTATTTCACTTAGCATCACACTCTCCAGTTCCATCCATGTTGCTACAAAAGGCCATATTTCATTTTTTCTCATTGCCACGTAGTATTCCATTGTGTATATAAACCACAATTTCTTTATCCATTCATCAGTTGATGGACATTTAGGCTCTTTCCATAATTTGGCTATTGTTGAGAGTGCCGCTATAAACATTGGGGTACAGGTGCCCCTATGCATCAGTACTCCTGTATCCCTTGGATAAATTCCTAGCAGTGCTATTGCTGGGTCATAGGGTAGGTCTATTTTTAATTTTCTGAGGAACCTCCACACTGCTTTCCAGAGCGGCTGCACCAATTTGCGTTCCCACCAACAGTGCAAGAGGGTTCCTGTTTCTCCACATCCTCTCCAGCATCTATAGTCTCCTGATTTCTTCATTTTGGCCACTCTGACTGGCGTGAGGTGGTATCTGAGTGTGGTTTTGATTTGTATTTCCCTGATAAGGAGCGACGTTGAACATCTTTTCATGTGCCTGTTGGCCATCCGGATGTCTTCTTTAGAGAAGTGTCTATTCATGTTTTCTGCCCATTTCTTCACTGGGTTATTTGTTTTTCGGGTGTGGAGTTTGATGAGCTCTTTATAGATTTTGGATACTAGCCCTTTGTCCGATGTGTCATTTGCAAATATCTTTTCCCATTCCGTTGGTTGCCTTTTAGTTTTGTTGGTTGTTTCCTTTGCTGTGCAGAAGCTTTTTATCTTCATAAGGTCCCAGTTATTCACTTTTGCTTTTAATTCCCTTGCCTTTGGGGATGTGCCGAGTAAGAGATTGCTACGGCTGAGGTCAGAGAGGTCTTTTCCTGCTTTCTCCTCTAAGGTTTTGATGGTTTCCTGTCTCACATTCAGGTCCTTTATCCATTTTGAGTTTATTTTTGTGAATGGTGTGAGAAAGTGGTCTAGTTTCAACCTTCTGCATGTTGCTGTCCAGTTCTCCCAGCACCATTTGTTAAAGAGACTGTCTTTTTTCCATTGGATGTTCTTTCCTGCTTTGTCAAAGATGAGTTGGCCATACGTTTGTGGGTCTAGTTCTGGGGTTTCTATTCTATTCCATTGGTCTATGTGTCTGTTTTTATGCCAATACCATGCTGTCTTGATGATGACAGCTTTGTAGTAGAGGCTAAAGTCTGGGATTGTGATGCCTCCTGCTTTGGTCTTCTTCTTCAAAATTACTTTGGCTATTCGGGGCCTTTTGTGGTTCCATATGAATTTTAGGATTGCTTGTTCTAGTTTCGAGAAGAATGCTGGTGCAATTTTGATTGGGATTGCATTGAATGTGTAGATAGCTTTGGGTAGTATTGACATTTTGACAATATTTATTCTTCCAATCCATGAGCAGGGAATGTCTTTCCATTTCTTTATATCTTCTTCAATTACCTGCATAAGCTTTCTATAGTTTTCAGCATACAGATCTTTTACATCTTTGGTTAGATTTATTCCTAGGTATTTTATGCTTCTTGGTGCAATTGTGAATGGGATCAGTTTCTTCATTTGTCTTTCTGTTGCTTCATTGTTAGTGTATAAGAATGCAACTGATTTCTGCACGTTGATTTTGTATCCTGCAACTTTGCTGAATTCATGTATCAGTTCTAGCAGACTTTTGGTGGAGTCTATCGGATTTTCCATGTATAATATCATGTCATCTGCAAAAAGCGAAAGCTTGACTTCATCTTTGCCAATTTTGATGCCTTTGATTTCCTTTTGTTGTCTGATTGCTGATGCTAGAACTTCCAGCACTATATTAAACAGCAGCGGTGACAGTGGGCATCCCTGTCGTGTTCCTGATCTCAGGGAAAAAGCTCTCAGTTTTTCCCCGTTGAGGATGATGTTAGCTGTGGGCTTTTCATAAATGGCCTTTATGATCTTTAAGTATGTTCCTTCTATCCCGACTTTCTCAAGGGTTTTTATTAAGAAAGGGTGCTGGATTTTGTCAAAGGCCTTTTCTGCATCGATTGACAGGATCATATGGTTCTTCTCTTTTTTTTTGTTAATGTGATGTATCACGTTGATCGATTTGCGAATGTTGAACCAGCCCTGCATCCCAGGAATGAATCCCACTTGATCATGGTGAATAATTCTTTTTATATGCTGTTGAATTCGATTTGCTAGTATCTTATTAAGAATTTTTGCATCCATATTCATCAGGGATATTGGCCTGTAGTTCTCTTTTTTTACTGGGTCTCTGTCTGGTTTAGGAATCAAAGTAATACTGGCTTCATAGAATGAGTCTGGAAGTTTTCCTTCCCTTTCTATTTCTTGGAATAGCTTGAGAAGGATAGGTATTATCTCTGCTTTAAATGTCTGGTAGAACTCCCCTGGGAAGCCATCTGGTCCTGGACTCTTATTTGTTGGGAGATTTTTGATAACCGATTCAATTTCTTCGCTGGTTATGGGTCTGTTCAAGCTTTCTATTTCCTCCTGATTGAGTTTTGGAAGAGTGTGGGTGTTTAGAAATTTGTCCATTTCTTCCAGGTTGTCCAATTTGCTGGCATATAATTTTTCATAGTATTCCCTGATAATTGTTTCTATCTCTGAGGGATTGGTTGTAATCATTCCATTTTCATTCATGATTTTATCTATTTGGGTCATCTCCCTTTTCTTTTTGAGAAGCCTGGCTAGAGGTTTGTCAATTTTGTTTATTTTTTCAAAAAACCAACTCTTGGTTTCGTTGATCTGCTCTACAGTTTTTTTAGATTCTATATTGTTTATTTCTGCTCTGATCTTTATTATTTCTCTTCTTCTGCTGGGTTTAGGCTGCCTTTGCTGTTCTGCTTCTATTTCCTTTAGGTGTGCTGTTAGATTTTGTATTTGGGATTTTTCTTGTTTCTTGAGATAGGCCTGGATTGCAATGTATTTTCCTCTCAGGACTGCCTTCGCTGCGTCCCAAAGCGTTTGGATTGTTGTATTTTCATTTTCGTTTGTTTCCATATATGTTTTAATTTCTTCTCTAATTGCCTGGTTGACCCACTCATTCGTTAGTAGGGTGTTCTTTAACCTCCATGCTTTTGGAGGTTTTCCAGACTTTTTCCTGTGGTTGATTTCAAGCTTCATAGCATTGTGGTCTGAAAGTATGCATGGTATAATTTCAATTCTTGTAAACTTATGAGGGGCTGTTTTGTGACCCAGTATATGATCTATCTTGGAGAATGTTCCATGTGCACTCGAGAAGAAAGTATATTCTGTTGCTTTGGGATGCAGAGTTCTAAATATATCTGTCAAGTCCATCTGATCCAATGTATCATTCAGGGCCCTTGTTTCTTTATTGACTGTGTGTCTAGATGATCTATCCATTTCTGTAAGTGGGGTGTTAAAGTCCCCTGCAATGACCACATTCTTATCAATAAGGTTGCTTATGTTTATGAGTAATTGTTTTATATATCTGGGGGCTCGGGTATTTGGCGCATAGACATTTATAATAGTTAGCTCTTCCTGGTGGATAGACCCTGTGATTATTATATAATGCCCTTCTTCATCTCTTGTTACAGCCTTTAATTTAAAGTCTAGTTTGTCTGATATAAGTATGGCTACTCCAGCTTTCTTTTGGCTTCCAGGAGCATGATAAATAGTTCTCCATCCCCTCACTCTCAATCTAAAGGTGTCCTCAGATCTAAAATGAGTCTCTTGTAGACAGCAAATAGATGGCTCTTGTTTTTTTATCCATTCTGATACCCTATGTCTTTTGGTTGGCGCATTTAATCCATTTACATTCAGTGTTATTATAGAAAGATATGGGTTTAGAGTCATTGTGATGTCTGTATGTTTTATGCTTGTAGTGATGTCTCTGGTACTTTGTCTCACAGGATCCCCCTTAGGATCTCTTGTAGGGCTGGTTTCGTGGTGACAAATTCCTTCAGTTTTTGTTTGTTTGGGAAGACCTTTATCTCTCCTTCTATTCTAAATGACAGACTTGCTGGATAAAGGATTCTCGGCTGCATATTTTTTCTGTTTAGCACACTGTAGATATCGTGCCAAGCCTTTCTGGCCTGCCAAGTTTCAAAGGAGAGATCAGTCACGAGTCTTATAGGTCTCCCTTTATATGTGAGGGCACGTTTATCCCTTGCTGCTTTCAGAATTTTCTCTTTATCCTTGTATTTTGCCAGTTTCACTATGATATGTCGTGCAGAAGATCGATTCAAGTTACGTCTGAAGGGAGTTCTCTGTGCCTCTTGGATTTCAATGCCTTTTTCCTTCCCCAGTTCAGGGAAGTTCTCAGCTATAATTTGTTCAAGTACCCCTTCAGCACCCTTCCCTCTCTCTTCCTCCTCTGGGATACCAATTATGCGTATATTATTTTTTTTTAGTGTATCACTTAGTTCTCTAATTTTCCCCTCATACTCCTGGATTTTTTTATCTCTCTTTCTTTCAGCTTCCTCTTTCTCCATAACTTTATCTTCTAGTTCACCTATTCTCTCCTCTGCCTCTTCAAGCCGAGCCATCGTGGATTCCATTTTGTTTTGCAATTCGTTTAAAGCGTTTTTCAACTCCTCGTGACTGTTCCTTAGTCCCTCGATCTTTGTGGCAAGAGATTCTCTGCTGTCCTGTATACTGTTTTCAAGCCCAGCGATTAATTCTATGACTATTATTCTAAATTCACTTTCTGTTATATTATTTAAATCCTTTTTGATCAGTTCATTAGCTGTTGTTATTTCCTGGAGATTCTTCTGAGGGGAATTCTTCCGTTTGGTCATTTTGGAGAGTCCCTGGCGTGGTGAGGACCTGCAGTGCACTTCCCCTGTGCTGTGGTGTATAACTGGAGTTAGTGGGTGGGGCCGCAGTCCGACCCGATGTCTGCCCCCAGCCCACTGCTGGGGCCACAGTCAGACTGGTGTGTGCCTTCTCTTCCCCTCTCCTAGGGGCGGGATTCACTGTGGGGTGGCGTGTCCCGTCTGGGCTACTTGCACACTGCCAGGCTTGTGTTGCTGGGGATCTGGCGTATTAGCTGGGGTGGGTAGGCAAGGTGCACGGGGGCTGGAGGGGCAGGCTTAGCTCGCTTCTCCTTAGGTGATCCACTTCAGGAGGAGCCCTGTGGCAGCGGGAGGGAGTCAGATCCGCTGCGGGAGGTTTGGCTCCGCAGAAGCACAGAGTTGGGTGTTTGCGCGGAGCGAGCAAGTTCCCTGGCAGGAACTGGTTCCCTTTGGGATTTTGGCTGGGGGATGGGCGGGGGAGATGGCGCTGGCGCCTTTGTTCCCCGCCAAGCTGAGCTCTGCCGTCCGGGGGCTCAGCAGCTCTCCCTCCCTTTGTCCTCCAGCCTTCCCGCTTTCCGAGCAGAGCTGTTAACTTATGACCTCCCAGACGCTAAGTCGCGCTTGCTGTCGGAACACAGTCTGTCCGGCCCCTCCGCTTTTGCCAGCCAGACTCGGGGGCTCTGCTTGGCCGGCGAGCCGCCCCTCCGCCCCGGCTCCCTCCCGCCAGTCCGTGGAGCGCGCACTGCCTCGCCGCCCTTCCTACCCTCTTCCGTGGGCCTCTAGTCTGCGCTTGACTCCGGAGACTCCCTTCTGCTAATCCTCTGGCGGTTTTCTGGGTTCTTTAGGCAGGTGTAGGTGGAATCTAAGTGATCGGCAGGACGCGCTGTGAGCCCCGCGTCCTCCTACGCCGCCATCTTCCCTGCAGTATGGATTTAGATGGAGAGAAGATGTCCAGAAACCAGGACCTTTCTTGTGATGCTGTGAGATGACAAAATCAAGTGTTGATTCTTAAAACAATTTCTACATCTCTGCCCACCCCAGATAACCCTTCTATATTTTCCCCCAACTGCCTTTGCCTATTGTTTTCTTAGTCATACTTGTTCTCCGAGTGATTATATTCACTCATTCTTCACTCATTTCTTCAATTCCTACTTAGTTCTCAACCCATATATATCTAGCTTCTTCCTCGTCACCACTGAAATAGGTATCTGTAAGATCTCCAATGACTTCTACATTGCTAAATTTAACAAGTATCTTACTTGACATCCTCTCAGTATCTGATTTTGTTGACTACATGTTCTTTTTTTTCTGTTGGTGTTTTGGACCAGATATTTTGCTTCTCTTTGTGGCTACTCCTTTATAAACTCATTCTCCTTCACTAAGCCAGTCTATTTTGGAGTTACTCAAGGAATGGCCTTAGGCTACATTCACTCCCTAGATGGTTTCCTGATGATGACCCACATTTATTACTCTTGCTCAGATTTTTCCTCTGAACTCAATGTCCATGTAGTCAACTGCCTACTTGACATAACTCCTTGGATGTCTTAGAAGTAAATTTCCCATGTCTAAGGTTGAATTAACAGTCTCAACACAGAGATGCCTGGGAGGCTCAATCAGTTGAGTGTCTGATTCTTGATTTTGGCTCAGGTCATGATCCTAGGGTGGTGGGATTGAGCCCCATGTCTGGCTCCGTGTTGAGCACGGAGCCTGCTTGAGATCCTCTCTCTCTCTCTCTCTCTCTCTCTCTCTATCTCTATCTCTGTCTCTATGTCTTTCTCCTTCTGCACCCCCCCCACTTGTGCTCTCTGTCTCTCTCTAAAACAAAAAAAGACAAAACAAAACAAAAATTCATATATAAAAAAAATTTCAATACAGCCCAACCCAATACAACCTAGTTCACTCTTAGTATTCCTTATTTCAGTGAATGGCAACATAATCTATTTTATTATACACCTTAGAATATTAGGGGCCTACCTCTCCCACTTATACTATAGCTCTTATTCCAACTTGGTATTAAATATTATATTAGAATCAGTGAGCTTTTTAAAGATGAGAACAGGAAAATTTGAGTTTTCTGGGCATTCCTTTAATATGTCTGGAAAAGTTTAGTATTGTGTTAATAGAAGATTCTATTTGGGTTGTAAAAACAAAATGTATCAAACATTACCCATATAAAATTCAAAAAAAGAATTATATTTTGCTTTGCTGTCTTTGGGAATAATCTCTTCATTTGTTTACAGATAACCAAGTGGTTCTATTTTTTATGGTTTTGTAAATACACACATTGTAAATGACTCCTGTTTTAAAATTTAGTAGGTATAGAGAAAGACCATAAGATGGCTGACCCTCTCATTAGCATGTCTACGTTGTTGAAAGAGACAATCTTTAAGGGGTTGTCTTAATCTAGAAATTGTGAGATTCTTTGATTTTTGTTGTTTTCGTGACTCAAATCTTTGACTCTCTTTTCATCTACATAATGAATGTGATCCACTCTCTTACACCAATTTATATTTATCAGGAGATGATAATGGGAGTATAAGGAAAGGGGGCTTAAAGAGTGGTGGATATCTGGGAAATAGCATTTCCTGAGTTCTTACTCTGTTCCACATGTTATGCCAGATGTTTTATATATATTACCACACTGAATGTTAGCTTCACTACTCCTTTTGTGTATTTGCCTGTATTTTCCCTTTAAGACTTAGAGAATTAAAAAATATTATAATTACATATCTAGTCAGTGGTAGAAAACACATGAGTTCTTGACTGTACAGCATCTGTCTTTTTGATCACAGCATCTGCTGGATCTTATTATTTTAATAGTGTTCTTATAAGGGTAAGTTAGAAGAGATAAGTATGTCAGACAATTCAGGGGATGAGTTCTGTTTAGCTCTTTGTTTTCATGGAGTTGTCATTATCAGCTTCATAGCATAATCTTGAAAATGTTAAGCACATTTATATAACTAAGCAATCATTATGAAATTTCATTAATTTAGATATTAGTAGGGTTGAAGTTTGTCTTTGATTTATATGTTAAAATATTTTGCTGAACAGGGGTGCCTGGGTGGCTCAGTTTGACTCTTTGATTTTGGCTCAGGTCATGATCTCACTATTCATGAGTTTGAGATTCTCTGTCTCCCTTTCTCTCTGCCCCTTCCCTGTGCTCTGTCTCAAAAATATAAATAAATAAACTTATTTATTTATTTTTTTTTGCTTAGCAAATAACCTGAAAGGGGTTCTAGTGGAAATATTTGCATTTCAGTTTCTTAATAATTCATAAACATTTCCTTCATATATGTGTGTAAATCTACATATATATTTAAATATACTTAATATAATTAAAAGCAATTTCAATCTAGTTTTAGAAATAGATTTACAATAATTTTTACTCTGCAATACTTTTTTAGCTTCATATGCTGTTAATTGGAAGTATTAAAAACAATAAGACAGAACCACAGTTCTTCACAAATACTAAAAATATCCTATAAGTTAGATATTTACACTTTTAAATTATTGCAGTTATACTGAAATTTTACCTAACAGAAAGCATTATTCGTTCTATTGAAATAATAAGGAACTAAAGTTAAAACCTTTAAATTTGAGTTTAACATAAATGTCTCTAAAACATTTTATAATAACAGTGGAAAAAATAAATTATATGAGAAATCATTTGATAGCTTTCATTCCTATAATTGAATAATATATAGTGAAAAATAAACTTAAAGAATGGTTTTTATGTGACATTAAATTCACACTAACAAGAGTAGAGTTTTACCTTATATAAATAATGCAGGTCTCAACTGAAATGTAGCTATTGTAGAATTATATTTTAGAAAATAGAGTAAAAGGAATAAAACCAACCACTTGAAATGGTATAATTTTAATACAACACAAAGTGTCACTGTAGTATACATAACTTTACTCATTACTTCTAAAGCATATTTATTCAAATGGAAGTAATATCAATCTTCTCCTGATTTATGACCCTTGACTACTGTATTAGAAAATAGTTTATGGGAAAATACATCATGCATATGTCATTTATGACTCAGGGGCATAAAGAGCAAGTAATATTACTACTGGTTTTAATGCTTGGCTTAATTTCCAAAAAGTGAATGATTATTTGATTTTGTGTTGTTTTGTACTATTATCACTTAATAGTTAAAAATACTTTATATGTTATAAAGTCATAACTATTACAGCCTTTCAGAATCTTTTTTTTTTTAATTTTTAAAAATGTTTCTTATTTACTTTTGAGAGTGCATGTGCAAGAGAGAGACAGACTCTGAAGCAGGCTCCAGGCTCTGAGTTGTCAGCACAGAGCCCAATGTGGGGCTTGAATCCATGAACCATGAGATCATGATCTGAGCCAAAGTCAGACGCTTAACTGACTGAGACACCTAGGTGCCCTAAAGCCATGCAGAATCTTAAGAGATTATTTGTTTCAACCTCCTTGTCTTTCAAATTATGTAACATCTGAGGCCCAGAAATTTTAAGAGACTTGCAAAATGTCACATCGACCTTACAGTTCAGGTAAGACTTAAGTTATCTAGAGTATTATAGAGTGTGCAAATTCAGGGACCTTTTATTTTTGTCTCCAGATTTAAAAATTATGTATGTTACAAAGTTGTCCTACCTAAATAGACAATACATTCAATAACATTTATTGCATGTCTGCTAGGTGCTATGAATACAATGAAGGGTAAGATATTTATTGTCCCATGTTTTATGAAGCTTACACTTTTGTGGAGTAGACTAATATGAACAAGAAATTAACATTATGATAATTGCTATAAAATAAGGAGTTCAGATAAAAGAATAATAGAGGAACACCTACTTAAGATAGGTACTCTGGGGTCTCCCAGAAATTGGCATTTTTACTAGCTGTGAAGGACAGAAGTTGCCCCCCCCCCCCCCCCCCCCCCCCCCCGTGTGACAAATGCATGGAAAGAGTAGTCAGAGATAGGGAGTAAGTTGCACATGTAAAGGTTCTGATCTCATCTAGGTTTTACATTTATTTATGGTTTCCTATTGTGTTATACAGTCATTTATTTTCTATAATTTTTTTCTTATAATATGTATAACTTGTTTGCTCAATGGTGTTATAAGCATAAAAATCATTAATATTGTCTAGTATAGTGATTACAGTAATACTTTTAAAAAAGTAACTATTGAACAAAAGCAAGATGTTAATGTATGTGAAACTATATCATTATACATAAAGCTCAATGAGATTAATTGGAAGTAGCTAATGTTGCTTATTAATTTCATGACCAGACATGTTGATTAAAGACAGTTAGGACTAGGGATGCCTGGGTGGCTCAGTCGGTTAAGCATCTGACTTTGGCTCAGGTCATGATCTGGCATTTCATGAGTTCAAGCCCCGCATCGGGCTCTGTGCTGACAGCTCATAGCCTGGAGCCTGCTTCGGATTCTGTGTCTCCCCCTCTCTCTGCCCCTCCCCTGCTTGTGCTCTCTCTCTGTCTCTCAAAAAATGAATAAATGTTTAAAAAAAAATTAAAAAAAAAAAGGACTGCAGCCATACTATACAGCATCTACCTCCCCATCAAATCTCATTGTTTTTCCAAACCACTAAACTAAAACCCAGAAATTTATATTTTAACCCTAATTTTTGGTATTAGCATAGTGTCTCAGAATGACTAAGTGATTGCCAATATGATACAATATAATTATTTGGAACTCCTGAGAGGAGAATAAAAAAGGCCTATCTCTAAAACAGATTATTTAAGAACCCAAGGCATATGAGATGATAAAAACCTCACCTAACCAGAGGAAGCATGATGCAGCAGCACTGATATACATTTTAATTAAAGTTTTTATTTTCATATAATTACAGATTGACCTATAGTTGTAAGAATCAATACAGAGAGATCCCATGTACCCTATGCTCACATCTCCCCTATGCTCACATCTCCCCATCTTGCAAAACTATAATATAATATTATAATCCAGATATTGACATTGATACAGTAATGGAACAGAACATTTTCATCATTGCAAGGATCGTTCGTATTGCATTTTTATAGCCACACTGCCTTCCATCTCACACCCTTTTTTTAACTCCTGGCAACTGTCTTCCATTTCTACAATTTTGTCTTTTCAAGAATGTTATATAAATGGAATCACATTGTATGTGACCTTTTGAGATTGGCTTTTTATATTCATCATAATTCATCCAGGCACTTTCATTCCTTTTCATTGTTAAGTAGTATTCCATGGTGTGTATGTTAGTTTTCTAGGGCTCCCATTACAAAGTACCGCATACTTGGTGGCTTAAACAAATTTATTCTTTCATATTCTTAAATGAAGTGTTGGCAGGCTGGTTTCTTCTGATGGCTTTGAGGGAGAATCTGTTCTTTGCCTCCCTCCTAGCTTCCCTAATAGCTGGCAAACCTAGGCATTCCTTGGTTTATAGAAGCATCACTTCAATCTGCCTCCATCTCCCAGTGGTATTCTGGGTACTCTTCTCAGTATCCAGATTTTCTTCTTCTTACAAGGACACCAGTCATAAGAATTAAAGGCCCAAATCCACTCCAATATCACCTCATCTTAATTAATTACATCTGCAACAACCCTATTTCCAAATAAGATCACATTTTGAGGTTCTTAGAGGACACAATTCAACTCATTTGTCTAATCATTCACCCTTTGAAGAACATCTGATTTGTTTCCAGGCTTTGACTATTACAAATAATGATGCTTCAGACATTCATGTACAGCTTTTTTTGTGAATGTAAGTTTTAATTTTTCTGGTTTCCTACTAGCAGTGTATGCGTGATCATTTTCTCCTCATCTTTGGCAGCATTTGATGTGGGTCATCTTATTGTATTTGAGCCATTCTAATAGATGTGTACTGATACCTCATTTTTTTTTATATTGAGACTTTATTTTTTAGAGTAGTTTAACTTTCATAGCAAAATTGAGGGGAAGGTTCAGAGATTTTCCATATATCCTTGACCCTACACATGCATATCCTCCCCCGTTTTCAATACCTCTCCAGAGTGTTATATTTGTTACAATTGATGAGCCTACAGTGACACATCATTATCAGCCAAAGTCCTTAATTTAAATTACATTTCACTCCTGTCAGTTTGAACAATGTGTAATGACATGTATCCATCATTATGGTATCATACAGCATAATTTTTGCCAGAAAGCCTCTGTGCTCCAGTTATTTATCCCCCTGCCCCAATTCTCAACTGTTGTCAACTGCTGATCTTTTTATTGTCCCCATAGTTTTGCCTTTTCCAGAATGTCATATATTTAGAATCAGACATTATGTAGCCTTTTCAGATTGGCTTCTTTCACTTAGTAATATGCAGTTAAGTTTCCTCCATGTCTTTTTGTAGCTTGGTAGCTCATTTGAGTGCTGAATAATATCCCATTGTCTGGATGAATCACAGTTTATTTATCCATTCACCTACTAAAGGATATCTTGGTTGCTTCCAAGTTTAGGCAGTTATGAATAAAGCTGCTCTATGTACATCTGTGTGCAGGCTTTTGTGTGGATGCAAAATTTTAATTCCTTTGAGTAAATAAAGGAGTGTGACGCTTGATCATATGGTAGGAGTATTTTTACTTTTGTAAGTAACTGCCAAACCATCTTTTCGAGTAGCTGCACCATTTTGTATTCCTACCAGTAATGAATGAGAGCTTCTATTGTTCCACATCCTTGTCAGCATTTGATGTTGTCTGTGTTTTAGAGTTTGGTCATCTCATCACTGGATAGAGTTATCTCATTGTTGTTTTAATTTGCATGTCACTGAGGACACGTGGTGTGGGGCATCTTTTCATATACTTATTTTCCATGAGCATATCTTCTTTGGTGAGGTGTCTGTTAAGTCTTTGACCTGTTTTTTAAATCAGGTTGTTTGTTTTCTTATTGTTGACATTTAAGAGATCTTTGTGTATTTTGAATAATAGTCTTTTATCAGACGTATGTGTTTCCTATGTTCTCTCCCTGTCTATGGCTTATCTTACTGTTCTCCTGACATTGTCTTTCACAGAAAAAAAGTTTTTAATTTTCATAAACTGCAGTTTATCAATTATTTCTTTCACAGGTTGTGCCTTTGATGTTTTATCTAAAAAAAAGCTCTCACCAGACCAATGTCATCTGTGTTTTCTCCTATGTATCCTCTAGGAGTTTTGTAGTTTATGTTTTACTTTTATGTCTGATCCATTTTGAGTTAATTTTTATGAATGACATAAGGTCTGTTTTTGATTCATTTCTTGCATATGGATGACCACTTGTGCAGCACCATTTGTTGAAAATATTAACTTTTCTCCTTTATGTTTATCATTTTGGAAGACCCTATTTATTATTCAGGGTAAAGTAAAGGTGAAATAGTTTAGTATAGAGATTATAAATGCCATGAGAAGTCATGTTTAAAAAGAGCCTTTTCTCTAAACTTTATATGTGGTTTAAAATTTTTTAATTCATTATTTTTATTGAAGTATAGTTGACATACAACATTGTTAG
Source organism: Panthera leo (assembly GCF_018350215.1). Taxonomy (NCBI): domain Eukaryota; kingdom Metazoa; phylum Chordata; class Mammalia; order Carnivora; family Felidae; genus Panthera; species Panthera leo. The sequence goes on from NC_056679.1 coordinate 168,703,357, forward strand.
TTTCATGTGTACAACATTGTGATTCGACATTTGTTTACATTACAAAATGGTCACTATGATAAATCTAGTTACTATCACCATATAAAGTTATTACAATACTATTGACTGTATTTCCTCTGCTGTACTTTACCTCTATGACTTACTTGTTTTATAACTGGAAGTTTGTACCTCTTAACTTCCTTTGCATATTTTTCCTGTCCTCCTATCCCCTCCCCTCTGTAACCACCAGTTTTCTCTCTGCATTTATGAGTTCATTTGTTTCTGTTCTGATTTGTTTTTTAGACTCTACATATAAGTGAAGTCATACGGTGTTTGCTTTTCTCTGCCTGACTTATTTTACTTAGCATAATACCCTCTAGGTCCATCCATGTTGTCACAAATGGCAAGATTTCGGGCACCTGGGTGGCTCAGTCGGTTGCGCATCTGACTCTTGATTTCTGCTCAGGTCATGATCCCAGGGTCATGGGATTGAGCCCTGCATAGGGCTCCACCGTGAGCATGGAGCCTGCTTAAAATTCTCTCTCTCTCTCTCTCTCTCTCTCTCTCTCTCTCTCTCCCCCCACTCATATGCTAGCTATTTCTCTCTGTTAAAAAAAAAAAGTCAAGTTTCATTCTTTTTTTATGGCTGAGTATATGTTTCATTATGTAGATGTATATTTTTATATATATATTTTATAAATTTATATATATATATTTATATATATTTGGATAATATATATCCACACAACACCACATTGCCTTTATCCATTGATTATTGATGGACACTTAGGGTGCTTCCATATCTTGGCTATTATAAATGCTGCAGTGAAAATGCGGTGTGTGTATCTTTTTGAATTACTGTTTTTGTTTTCTTTGGGTAAATATCCAGATTTGGAATTGCTGGATTGTCTGATATTTCTATTCTTTTTTTTTTATTTCAACTTTCTGTAATGGTTTAATCCCTTAAAAATTTTATTTAGTATTTAATGAAGCTAAAACTAATTTATGTGATACAGTCATTTTCTGGTTGAAAAATACTTCTAACTCTTTAATATTTTTCTCTTAAGTCTATAGCCTAGTTGTTACTGGCTATGCATTCTATACAACCATATAATGTTTCTTATATTTCAGCCATTAAAAAAAATTATTTTAGGTAGAGACAGAGAATGAGCAGGGGAGAGGAGCAGAAGGAGAGAGAATCTTAAGCAGGATCCATGCTCAGCACAGAGCCTGAGGTAGGGCTTGGTCCCAGGACCCTGGGATCATGACCTTAGCTGAAATCAGCAGTCGAACACCCAGGGCAACTGGGTGGCTCAGTCAGTTAAGCGGGCCGACACTTGATTTCAGTTCAGCTCATGATCTCGTGGTTCGCAGTTCAAGCCTCACATCAGGCTCTGTGCTGACATTGCAGAGACTGCTTGGGATTCTCCCTTTTCTTCCACCTCTGCCCCTAACCTGCTGTCTCTCTCTCTCTCTCTCTCTCTCTCTCTCTCTCAATAAATAAATAAATAAATAAATAAATACACAAACAACAACAAAAAACGGGTGGTGCCCCTAGTTTAGTCATTTAAAATGGACCAAAAACAGGTATCATCTCTCTTAGGGTTTGTGTTAGTTTTCTATTCCTGCTGTAATAAATTGCCACAAACTTGGTAATTTAAAACAACACAAATTTATTCTCTTATATTTCTGGAGATCAGATGTTGGAAATGAGTCTTGTGGGCCTAAAAGCAAGTTGTTGATGGGGCTGATTTCTTCTGCAGGCTCTTGGGGAGAATCCACTTTTCTGTTTATCCAGCTTCTAGAGACTTTGCTTATTCCTTGGCTCTTGGCTCCACATCACAGTGCCTTTTATTCCCCCCCCCCCCCTTTTTGTTTTTTGGTCACATTGTCTTCTCTGACATTGTCCCTTTTACTTCTCTCTTATCAGATGCTTATGTTTATATTGGGCTCACCTGGATAATCTAAACTAACTTCCCCATTCCACCATCCTTAACTTACAAAACTCCCTTTTGCTACTATATAAGGTAACATATTCCTAGGTTCTGGGGAGAAGGGTGTAGTCGTTTTTGGGGGCCTGCTATACAATTGAAGAGATATTCAAATGTAGGTGTTTTGCTCCCATATATGTATTTCTTTGAATTTTTTGTCCTAATATTCTATTCATATTTACTATTTTGTAATTATCGCTCCTTATTAGTCATTTCATATTTTATTTTTGAAGTTTATTTTCATTCCTTTAATTATTATTATTTTTTTATTTTGCATTTTTCCCTATTGGTCTTTAGGAACTTGATTTACAGAAGGTTAATGGTAGTAGTAATGGTTTTAGAGCATTATTATTTTCAAGTATAATTTCCTATTAATTGGTATACTTTTGTGAAATCATTCACCCTCTTTTTTGGACTCATTCTGGAGATACATAAATACATGTTTTTACCATCTTACTTGGTACATTTTAAATTGTGCCCTATCCTTTTGTCATGCAATTCTTTTGGTGGTGAGGAGATACAAACAAGGAACCTTCAAGAAGCTTTAAGTTCATGTGGGTGTAATTTTTTCCAGAACTCAGTCCTTATGAATTTGTGTTCACAAAAGTGGCCTTTAAAAATGAACTTTCTCTGAAGAGATTCACAGAGAAAAAGATCTATAACCAATTTATTATGAAAAAAGGACTTACTACTTAATATGCAAACCAGCAGGAATTTATCAGGAAAATCTGTGTGGATTTAGAACGCAGTTCACGGATTGTTGAATGATGATGATATAAATGATAATTGCTACTTACTGAATTCTTACTTGATGGGAGGCACTATGCTAACAAGTTTTTTAAATATTATCTCATTGTATTCAGAACAACCCTGACAATTTGGTATTATTATCAATTTTTCCCATGCTAAAACTGAAGATGAGAAAATCAACATGATTAAGCCATTAAATTGAATCTGTTCTCATTTGATATAATTATACTCTTACCATTATGCCATGATGATTTTACTTGGGAGGCAGTAATGAGCTCTGACAGTATGGTATATCCTTCTTCATTACTTTGGCCATGAACTCCACTGGTTAGGGGGATTTGTCTTTTGAACATTGCTAGGTTTCTGTTATAAATAATCTTGGGCTGCCTGGGTGTCTCATTTAAGCATCTGACTCTTGATTTCAGCTCAGGTCATTATCTCATGGTTCATGAGATTGAACCCTGCATCAGGCTCAGTGCTGACAGCGCAGAGCCTGCTTGAATTCTCTCCCCCTCTTTCTCTCGCCCTGCTCACCTTCTCTCTCAAAATAAATAAACATTAAAACAAAAACTTTTCTCATTAGTTCTTTTCCCAAATTTCACTCAATTCTCCACCTGAGTTCTCTTTTTGTCAGTTTCACCTGAAACTCATTGCAGTATAATGAGGAGATTTTAGCTCTCCTAATAGCATTCCCTGAGGTTGTACCCTGCTCAATTTGATTGAAATTGAGTTTTCAAAATATCGATCAACATTGTATGTATAAAAAGATCTCTCTTAGTGGGCATTTCTTCTGCCTATGATTACTTATTCAATTAGTATCGATCCATATAAATTCCGATTTAAGAAAGTAACATTTTCTGATCTTATTGTCCAGTTTCGAAGTTTTCCCTTATTGACAGTCTGTTGTCATTTACATATTAATTACCTATTTTCAATGATACATGGCACAGTTCTTTAAGATATTAGTATACTATATATGACAGTGTTTCTAGAGGTGTTTGTTCTCCACCACCACTCCCTGTTTTCTTGTGGCTTTAATGTGGGTGAATTAGTTTGAAATTCCCTTTGGGGCAGATTTCAAGGTATAAAAGGTCACAGAAAGGCAACATGTGGCCTATGTAGTTCTGTAAAGAATTGGGGAAGTATATTATCTTTATAGTGATGTATTGGAAAGATCTGGGGACTTATGTTATGCTCATTTCCTCAGTGACAGCTCAGTCCTCAGTCCTCATCAGAACAGCTTTCTTCAACTCTTAAAACACACCCCTCACAAAATAAACACAGCTTCTTCCCAGGTTGTCACTTTGATTTAGTTTATTTTACCTGAGGCACAGATCTGACTTCAGCTATATTCCATTTGAGATTTGAAGTAAATTGAGATTCTGCTTTAGTCATATTAATTCATTTTAGGCCCTACACTTCTCAACCTAAGTGTCTGTACTCTGTGAGGTAGATGGCTTAGTTGTAAAGTAAAATGAACACCATACATTATAATATATTTCAAAGCATCTTGAATTTGTTTTTTGCTTCCAAATATTTTCTTCCATTTTGCTAATGCTAACATTTAGTAACTATCGTGATGATGCAAAAGCTGTTTGGTTTTATCATTCTAATGATTCTGAAGGACTGTTATAAAGGTGAAAATGAAAGGAAGCAGAAGCGTAATACATGTATAGTTTCCTTGAAAGGCTCTGTTTCTTAAAGAAGTTGAACTAATTTATATTTAATGTGTTCTTTTTCAGTATTGTGCTTCTGCTAAGCCAGAAACAGTCACTTGAAGAGCTGAAACAGTCAGTCCAGCAGTTGAGATGCACTGAGGCAAAGTTTACAGCACAGAAAGAATTACTAGAACAAAAAGTACAAGAAAACGATGGGAAAGAGCCACCTCCAGTAGTAAATTATGAAGAAGATGCACGATCAGTTACATCTATGGTAAGCCAAAGAGTAATCAAATGAGAAACTTGAAAGAGAAGTATCTAGGTAATAAATGAATATAAAAATTAATTCTTTTGCTATGACAAATTGTTTTTCTTGTTAATATGCAGGCCCTGTTAAACTTGTTTGTAAATGCAAAATAGATTTGTCAGTCATGTCAGGTCACCTGGAGAACATTTTTGGGAACCACCTGTAGAGTCAGAGGAAAAGCTCTTCTCTGGCCTTTAAAACTGAATACAAAGACTGCACATGTTTTTATTCCTGGAAGACAGAAGGTAGAGTGTTATTACTAAGATAGAAGTAAGAAATAAGGAGAAAGCTATTTATTATTTTTTTCTTCTTAAGAACAGTAAAATCTTATTTGTCTGAGATTGATGATATGTTTATTATTTTCACAACACATTTGATTTTGTTTAAAAATAGATTTTTTTTACTTATATTCTTAAACTACAGTAAACACATTCAAACCCACCAACTAGAAATTCAACTACATTTTATATTTTCATGACCTGTTTAAGAATGCCTAGTATAAATACTTTCCCTCCCCTTCTCTCCCTTCCTGCCTCCCTCCCTCTCTTCTTTCCTTTTTTTCCTTCTTCCTTTCCATCTTAGGTTGGTGGTTCTCATCAAGAGGACAGTTTTGCCCTCCAGGGGACATCTGGCAATGTCTCCAGATATTTTTGGTTGTTACAGTTAGTGGTATCTGATGGGTAGAGGCCACTGATGCCTCTAAACATCCTATAATGCACAAGACAACCTTTGCCTTCATATTCCAAACAAAAAAGTATCGAACTCAAAATATCAGTAGTGCCCAGGCTAAAAAAGCCTGAGGTATGTCCTTGGCTTTTTCTGTGAGTAGCTGTATGTGGTCCATAAATAGAACCAGCATAGTTGATGATGCTCTAGCTGATATTTTAGTCATTTTTAGTTTATGTGGTTCTGAATAGTACAACTTGATTATTAAACATATTCAGATGTCTCTATTGAAAGAAAAGGCAGTATTTGAAAATGTGATAAATGAATATGAAATATTTAAATTATTATGGTTGTTCCCATTTTTGTTATTAATTGAGCCATGTTAATCTGTAAGTTACATGACTCAAATTAATGGCAGTGTTAACCAATACACTTATGCTTCAGTAGTGAATGCTTTTGTGGAGGAGTGCCTTAAAGAACTGTACCACTAAGATGGGCCACAGATTATGTATTCATTTAAAAAAATTTTTTTTAATGTTTATTTATTTTTGACAGAGAGACAGAGCATGAGCAAAGTGGGGGAGGGCGAAGAGAGAGAGGGAGACACAGAATCTGAAACAGGCTCCAGGCTCCGAGCTGTCAGCACAGAGCCCGGCATGGGGCTTGAACTCACGGACAGTGAGATCATGACCTGAGCTGAAGTCAGATGCTCAACCGACTGAGCCACCCAGGCGCCTTGATTGTGTATTCTTATACATGTGATTAAAATGTATAATCAGAGTTAGGATTGTATAGTCAGGTTCTTAGAGATGTTGATGTTTATTTTGGCTCTATAATTCAATTACAGTGAAAGCCCATCTATTTATTTACAGAAATCTAAAAAAAAAATTGTGGAGGCAGAAAACATAATCATCTCTGTCAGGAGAAGCCATATTAATGTCTTTTTTTTAAAACTAGGTCTAATTTTGGCCAAAATTCCAAGGAGAGAATGATAAATATTAAGTACTGTGCAGAAATTCTCTATTGTCTGGGCATAAGTATGTTTCATTTATTCATTTGAGCAATATTTATTGAGTCAAGCACATTTCTAGATGGCTTAAGATACATCAGTGAATAAAACTAATTTAAAAAACCTCTCTTAGAGGTCACATTCTGTAGTGAGTGGCAGTTAATAAATGAGTAATAAATTATATACTATTTTGGAAGATGCTAAATGCCAAGAAATAGAAACAGAGCAGGGTAGAGGGTTGGGGGTCTAGAAGTTGGGACACAATTTTAAATCCAAGTCAGAATAACCATCACTGGGTAGTTGACATTTGAACAAAGACTGGAGACAGGGAGCTACTACACCCCTTCATTTCTGGGGAAAGAGCATTTCAGTCAGAGGGTGCACCTGTTGCAAAGGCTATAATGCAGGAGCATGTTGGACTATTCAAGGTATGATTAAGGAAGTCTGAGTGGAGGGGAAAGTGAGAGTATGGGGAATGAGATTAGAGAAGTATTAGGGAATAGACCTTGGGGCTTTGTGGACCATAATTAAGGCTTATGACTTTTCTCTGAGTGAAATGGGAAGCCACTAGGGTGGAGAGTAATAACAGAGGAATGACATGCTCTGACTTTTTATTTAGATGGATTGCTGCAGCAACTATGTTGAGAATTTACTTAAGGGAATAAGGATGGAAGAATGAGATTATTGTAGTAACCCACATTATAGAAGATCATGGTTTGGGCAAGGATGGTAGCATGGGAAGTAGCAAGAAGTGTTTAGCTTCTGGATACATTTTGAAGGTTGAGCCCAGGAGATTTCCTATGGATTAAATGTGAGTTATGAGAGAGAATAGTCAAGGATGATTTTAAGGTTTTTAGCAGGAGAACTACAGGAATACAATTTGTTTCGAGTGAATGGAAAGATATACCTACGTAGCTATGATGAGGCAGAGCAAGATTTCAGTTTGTCTTTCTAAAAAAACAAGTCATTGTCAAAATTTGGTATTTGGGCCTTGTGTTCAGGAGTGCGATTTGGATTGGAGATATAAATTTGAGAGTCTAGGTATCATATGGTATTTAAAATCATTTGACTAGGGATGCCTGGGTGGCTCAGTCGGTTAAGCATCCGACTTTGGCTCAGGTCATGATCTCACAGCTGGTGAGTTTGAGCCCTGCATGGGGCTCTGTGCTGAGAGCTCAGAGCCTGGAGTCTGCTTCAGATTCTGTGACTCCTTTACTATCCTATATGATAATAAGTATTATCCTATATGTACCAGGACCCTTTCTTGATTCTTAATAACTATGTGTATATGCATTCTTTCAGAGGAACTTCTGAAGTTTTTTCTTTTACTTGGGTTTTGAAAATCTTAGCTAGTAAATCTTTTGTTCTCTGAATAGTTTATAATATTTCCTTGTCTCCACGTGGGTGATTCTGTGTCTCCCTCTCTCTCTCTGCCCCTCCCTTGCTCACGCTCTGCCTCTCTCTCTCTCTCTCTCTCTCTCTCTCAAAAATAAATAAACATTAAAAAAAATAATAAAATCATTTGACTGTAGGCAGTCACCAAGTGAGAGAGAATAGAGAAGAAAAAAGAATCAAGGACTGAACTCTGGGGCACTTCAAGTTAGGTGGTCTAGAAAAGGAAGACCTGGTGGGAGACTAAGGAGTGACCAGTGAGGTAGTAGAAAATCAAGGTAATTTGGTGTCCTTCAAGTATTCCAAGGAGAAATGAGTTCCAGAATTTGGGACATGCTGGATTAAGGCAAAAGAAACCTTTGTACTAACTGCAGGTTTTTTGGAACTTTTAATATCCATTGCCTATGAAGGGAAGTATAGCATGGGATGTAGTGTCTCTGAAAATATTGACCTAATTCCTTTTCAGAGAGTATCCTAAAGGGACCATAGTGCAATGGAATATACTTTGGGAAATACTGAATTAGAAGAGACTTCCGTTCTTTTCTGATTGGGTTGTTGACAGATTAAACGTGCTGCTGATAATTCTAAAGGCATTTTGAGTTGTCTAAATGTTCTCTAAACCCAAGGATTATTTTATTTTATTTTATTTTATTTTATTTTATTTTATTTTATTTTATCCTTCAATTCTAGCTGTGCAGGACAGAGGAATTTGCCTTTTGGAAAATATTAGGAAGGTGAACTTTTATGACTGTCCTTGGATACTGATGGAAATACCAGAATTTTCTAATCCCTGAGTATCATTAGCTGACTTTACTATTTTTAAAATTAATTAATTAATTAATTTAAAAGTATTACCTTTCTTCATGTTTGCTTTTAGTTGTCTAGATGTAAGAACGTAAGCTTTCAATCAGTATCTGTTGAGTTGAGGAAATCGACTTTATTTTCACTCCAGAGTAATCTAGTTGTTTTACTTTATAATAGCATGTGCTATGCACCAAATATAATAATTTTTGTTGAATCTTTCTTATATGTCGGATATATCTAGAATTGATGGTACTATATAATGAGTTCTTACTTTTTAAATATGGTTAGCTATTCTGAAAGATAATTGCCTTTACTTTGATGTTTCTGAAATTGCACATTTTTAAGCTCTTTTGCTAGACTAATATGCAATATATATTTATCTTCTCTGCAAATCTTATTAAGTTCTGCTTAGTTGAACAGCACTATCAATAAAATCCTGTTTTGTTATATTTACAACCAACAAAATATATGGTTTGTTGACTAAATATTGTCTGTCATTATGACTCAGTAGTAGTCCATTTTACAGTACTGTCTGATATTTTCAATTTTATAGTTAAACACTGAAATGGACTGAATATCAGTTGAGGTTGACAGCATCATTGAAGCTTTTTCTGTTTTCATTATCAGGTACACTTTCTTTCTTTAAATGCAAATTCAAAGACTTGCTCATCAAATACATTAAGAAAAGTATGAGACAAAAAATCAGGAGACCCGAATTGAGCTTTGCCTCTGCTTTGTAACCACAGTCAGTTTCCTTAACATTTCTGAGTTTTCCTTTCTGTAAAATGAGGAAATGAATATTTATCCACCTTGCCTGATAAGATTTCTGACACTGAAATGAGATAATGTATATGAAGTGTTATTAAAACATGGGTTTTATTTCAGTTTTTTCTATAAGATACCTTAGTTCACATGTAAATTAATTAGTAAATACTGAGTTATAATTTATAGAATTTTCTGTAGGATTATCTTATGTATTTCTTATTTATAAAGGCAAAGCCTTAATTAATTTCTCTGAGTACATAGTAGTACATGTACATGTACAAATAAAGGGGTCTTTGTGTCTCTTTTTTAGTTTCCCAGTTTTCTACCTCAGAGGTAACCTTCTAGAAGCATTGTATACAAATGAAAACATAAATGTTCATTATATGCCCCCTGCTCTTACACAGATGGTAGTATATACAACAATATTGTTTTGTACCTTGCTTTTTAACCTAATATATTTTAGATATCATTTCATAATAGTGCATATACAGTTGCTTTTTTTTCATTTGTTCAAACAACAAATATTTATTGTCAGGTGTCCTATATCATTTTAGTTTGGAGGATGTAGTAGTGTACAAGATAAACAGTTTTTTCTGTTCTCATGGACTTTCAACTCTAAGTGGGTATAAATAGTTAAATATATATATATTAAATAGTAAATATATTAAATAGTAAACATATAATTAAATATATATGTGAAGTGGTGGTAAGTTCTTCGGAGAAAAATAAAAAAAAGATAGAAGAAAAAGGGTGATGGGATGTGTTTTTTTTTTTCAATGTTTATTTATTTTTGAGAGAGAGAGAGCAGGAGAGGGGGAGAGAGAGAGGGAGACAGAGAATCCCAAGCAGGCTCTGTGCTGATAACAGTGAGCCCGATAGGGGACTCAAACTCACAAACCATGAGATCGTGACCTGAGCTGAAGTTGGCCACTTAATCAACCAAGTCACCCTGGCACCCCGGGAGGTGTTTTTGTTTTGTTTTGTTTTTTAAATTTTTTAATATTTATTTATTTTTGACAGAGAGAGAGACAGACAGACAGACAGACAGAGCATGAGTTGGGTAGGGGCAGAGAGAGAGAGGGAGACACAGAATCTGAAGCAGGCTCCAGGCTCCAAGCTGTCAGCACAGAGCCCAATGTGGGGCTCGAAGTCACGGACCATGAGAGCATGACCTGAGTGAAGTTGGACTCTTAACTGACTGAGCCACCCAGGCACCCTGGGCAGTATTTTTATATATAGGGTTGTCAAGGAAGGCTTCATTATTAAAGTGTCATTTATGCAAAGATCTGAAAGAACTAAGGGAGCAAATGATGAGACTGCCTGAGATGAGAATATTCCAGAGCACAGTAAAAGAGAATAAATTAGAGATGGGGACAGAGGAGTAGACATATAGTCATGTAGATTATTGTAAAGACTTTGATGCTAACTGTTAGAGAAATTAGAAGCCATTGAAGATTCTCAGCAAAGGAATGACATGTTTACATGGTTTCCAGCCTTTTGTTATAATAAAGACAGCTTTGGTGAATAACAATGCCAGTTATAGATGTTGATTATTATGTTAATATTGAATTAATATATAAGTTTTGTAGATTAATAAATTTTTGCTTCTAGATTTCCTATGGCATGAATTTTATCATGCTGAACTTTCAGTGGCTTCGTAGGCCATTAATATTATTAAGTTATCCTAGGATCTGATACCTAAAGTATATTTACAGCTGTATATTATGCTTTGTGTTTATTTGGTGTATATATTTCTAATACATAAAACAGAGAAGTTAAGAGATGATTGAGATGATGTTGCAAAAGCCTTGTTAACTTTTCCAAATGTTTTCCAAAAGTCAAGATTCGTTAACATCACTAATCAGGGAAATGCCAGTCAAAACCACAATGAGGTATCATCACTTCTCACCTGTTAAAATGGCTATTACCAAAAAGTTGAGAAACAACAAGTGTTGGTGAGGATGTGGAGAAAAAGGAACCCTTGTACACTGTTGGTGGGAATGCAAACTGGTTCAGCCACTGTGGAAAGCAGTATGGAGTTTCCTCAAAAAATTAAATATAGAACTTACCATATGATCCAGCAATTCCATTTCTGGGTATTTATCTGAAGGAAACAAAAATAGTAACTTGAAAAGCTATCTCACCCCCATGTTCATAGCAGCATTATTCATAACAGCCAAGATATGGAAACAACCTGAGTGTCCCATCAGTGGATTAAATATAAAGAAGAGGTGGATATATACATACAATGGAATGTTGTTCATGATAAAAGAGAATGAAATCTTGCTTGATATCTTACTGATATCTTCAGTATCAGGTGGAAAAAAAACCCTTAAAATTTCAAAATGCTTTCAATTTATATTTTAACTATTTTCTGTGCTCATATGCATATGCAGTATATATATGGGCCAAATCAAGTAAATAGTAAAAGAAAAGTAACTTTTTCATTTATATGTATCTATATGTCTATATATGTGTTTATGCATAGCACAAACCAAATGAAAAAACTGCTTTTCATTTATATATACATATATTCATATGTGAAAAAATGTGTATATATATATTTCATTTTTTTTTTTTTTTTTTTTTAATTTTTTTTTTTCAACGTTTTTTATTTATTTTTGGGACAGAGAGAGACAGAGCATGAACGGGGGAGGGGCAGAGAGAGAGGGAGACACAGAATCGGAAACAGGCTCCAGGCTCCGAGCCATCAGCCCAGAGCCTGACGCGGGGCTCGAACTCACAGACCGTGAGATCGTGACCTGGCTGAAGTCGGACGCTTAACCGACTGCGCCACCCAGGCGCCCCGTGTATATATATATTTCAAACTTACCTTTTAAAGTGTGGCTTTCTTAATATTTTAGCATAAACTAATGGCCAGGGGTTAATTAGCCCTAAAAAGAAAAAAAATAAAAGGAGAAAGTTAGGCAAGAATTAAATATCTACTATGGTTAATATAAATCAGAAGGTTTAATCACCCAGAGTCATTCAGTCATTTGGGATTCATCAATTGTTTTTTGATTATTTAGTACACGAATATTATTTATGGGGTTTTTTGGAAGGGTGGGTCAAAGATAAAATGGACTTAGACCTTGCCATTGGCTTTGGTGGGGGAGATGGAACAGAAGTAACTGATTAAGAATTAATTAAAAATTGACTGCATTTTTACTTTTATGTATCCATGCCTTCAAACATTTCAAAAAATTTAGTTGCCTAGCAGTGCCTGGATATACACTTAGTAAATGATTATAGAGGAAATGAACAGGTACAAAATTTCAAAATAAAATTTGGCAGGTTATAATTGATGCCACTCAGTTAAAAAAATGGTTTAAATGTTGAAGTTGGTTTCTGTGAAATATTTCTCACTTTATAAATAATAATGGAAGTGATATTTTACCAGAGTGACAAAGTCTTTAGTGGTTACAGAGTTAAAGATTGCAATGTGTGACTGCAATAGAATCATTATAGAGTGTGCTCCAGCTGCAGAGCCAGGCTTCTTGGGTTTATATCACTGTTCTACCACTTAATAACTGTGTGATGTTAGGCAAGTTAGGGACTTTTCCTGCCATCTTTCCCCAATGTGTAACATGAGAATTACAGTTTTACCTACTCTTGATTCATTGTAAGAAATGGTTAAGTTTACTCGTTTGAAGCACATAGAATAGTCTCTGCCAGTTAGCAAACTAATGTTGTCCTTTATTTATTATTTTTTTTAATGTGTATTATATTTTTGAGAGAGAGAAAGAGAGAGAGAGAGAGAGAGAGTGAGTGAGTCTGAGCAGGGGAGGGGCAGAGGGAGAGGGAGACAAAGAATCTGAAGCAGGCTCCATGCTCTGAGCTGTCAGCTTGAACTTACAAATTTCGAGAATGACCTGAGCTGAAGTCAGCTGCTCAACCAACTGAGCCACCCGGGTGCCCCTGCTATTATTGTCTTTTAATAGCTGATACTTGACTGTTTGATTATCACAGAAATGATAATGATTTGATATGTGTACCTATTCTTCTGCTAGTCTTTATTTATTCTTTAGTCTTTTAAAAAATTTTTTATAAGAGCCAGCCACATTTTATTTTATTTTATTTTATTTTATTTTATTTTATTTTATTTTATTTATGTTTATTTATTTATTTTGAGAGAGAGAGCACTAGTGAGCGCAAGCTGGGGAGTGGCAGAAAGAGAGAAGAGAGAGAATCCCAAGAAGCTTCTATGCTGTCAGCACAGAGCTCAATGCAGGGCTCAATCCCACAAACTGTGATATCATGACCTGAGCCTAAATCAAGAGTTGGATGCTTAACCGACTGAACCACCCAGGTGCCCCTGTTCCTTAGTCTTGTCATTAAGCATAAATGTTTTCTTTTAAAAATGTATGCTATTAATTTTTAGATGATAGATAAGCAATTTGGAATCTACTCTGTACTTAAAGTATGTTGTTTTTTGGCCACAATAGACTACAAAACATTTTTTAAAATATTTATTTATTTTTGAGAAAGAATGTGAGGGTGGGAGGTAGAGAGAGGGGGACAGAGGATCTGAATCAGGCTCCACACCAACAATAGTCAGTTTGTGGGGCTCAAACCTACAAACCATGAGATCATGGCCTGAGCCCAAGTCGGATGGTCAACTGACTGAGCCACTCAGATGCCCCAATTACAAAATATTTTTAAAATAAAAGATCATGTAATTCACTCGGGATTATGTATTGCTGACATCAATAGGCTTGACCACCTAATCTTTTTTTTTTTTTTTTTTTTCCCAGAAAAAGAGAGAGGGAGAGCGGAGGGAGGGGGGGGCAGATGGAGGGGGATAAAATCTTAAACATGCTTAGTATGGAGCCGGATCTTACGACCCTGGGATCATGACCTGAGCTGAAATCAAGAGTTGGATGCTTAACTGACTGAGCCACCCAGGCGCCCCCACCTAACTTTTTAAAAGAATTTTTTATTGTTATTACCTTAATTACTTGAAGCTCACTTTTTCCTACTACACTGTTAAAGTTTGTGTTTAAAATTTTGTACAAAGCAACTTTTATAAAAGCATCACTTATAATCACATTTTAATACCAGTTTCCTTTTATAGTTTAATGTGAATGAAAGAAAAAAATCCTTAAATACCATTAAATTTTATGATTATTTATTCATTCATGAAATAACATTTTTCTTTTAAGTTTATAATTGTGGAAAATTCAATTAACAGCTTTTAATACATTGACTTTAAAAATAACTCTTCTTGTAAATTTATGCAATATTATTATTCATTATATCAGTTGAAATCTGGTTTACTCATACTTCTTTTGTCCTTTCCTGTCAGTACTATTTAAATGTTCTCTTTGTAGCAGCAGGGCAGGGTGGAGAAACAGGGAATTTGAGTGAAATCAGTCTGAGTTTATTTGCTGTTAGGTGATTTTTTACTCCACCCCCAATGTTAGTTTCTTCATCACTAAAATGTGGTTACTAATATGCACCTCATAGGATCCTTATCAGTGCTAAATGAATGAATGCAAAGGCAAAGGCATGTTAAAGAGTTCTAGACATAGTTAGGAAGGTGCTTGGTGCACATTTTGTTTTTCTTCCTTTTTTTTTCCCTTTTTGCTTTTTCTCTGTCTTTCTGTCTTTTGTCTCTTCCACCTTTGCCCCATTTCTCTTCCTTTCTCTTCTGCCTGTTAAACACAATTAACCAACTTCTATGAATATTGTATGCCATATACGGAGACATCTGCGGATAATAAGTCTGTGCATTCATAGCTCTACATTTAGTAGGCAGAAAATGACAATAAACAACTGATTAACAAGAAAACATCAGACTTAAAAGCTGTGATGAAATTGACCATTAATATTCCTTAGGCTTTAGCCCTCAGCCCTTGGTTTTAAATCCTTTCTTTGTAGTCATGTATCTGTGGGCTTTTTTCTCCTTCTGTCATCATTCAAACATCAGATGATAACTCCTGAATCTTCATTTCCAAAGAAATTGGGAATACTGGAATGCCAGTCAACAGAAAGATGAAAAATGAAAGCAGAGAAATTAAGGGACTTATACAAGTTTACACAAAAAAGGTTAAATGTAATAAAACATTTAAATTTATTAACAACAATTTCATTATTATTCTCAAACTAATTAGATTTTCTTCCTGTGATTCCCCCTACACACACCCCCCAGATTAACTGTTTACCTAGCTGGCATTCATTCTTTGTTAGTTAAAAAAAACAAAAACAAAAAACAAAAAACAGGGACACCTGGGTGGCTCAGATGGTTAAGTGTCCCAGTTAAACGTCCCACTCTTGGTTTTGGTTCAGGTCATGATCTCTTGCAGTGCTGCACTGACAGTGCAAAACCTCCTTGGGATTCCCTCTCCCTCTCTCTCTCTCTGCCCTCCTCCTCAGCTCACACTTTCTCTCTCTCTCAAAAATTAAATAAACACTTAATGCAAATACATTGTTTGAAAACACAAGAAAATTTAATTATCTGAAGAAAAAGTCTATTTAGTTACATGACCGATTTGTCATAATAATTATGAATAATAAAATTGCTAAAAATTTCCATTTATAAATGAATACAGTTCTTCCCTTTGTCCTATACTATAGTTTTGTTTTTGTTTTTACACCCATTGAAAATAAATCAATTAAAAAGCAAGTACTTGGCATATAAGCCATTGCATCACATGTTCAGGACATTATTTTAAAAATTTTTAAATAATTTAATTTCTGTTATCCTGAAAAAAATTATTACAGACTCTACAATTTATTTTCTACTTTTTTTAAAGCTGAATAACATTTATCTTAAAATTATGTATGAGAATGTTGTTATTTTTTAGCTTGAATTGTGAGCAGAAGTTTGATCTTGCATGTAGAGAAAGATTTGTATTTATCTCTAAAGTCTTTTGTTGTAAATATTGAAAATTATTTTATGACATTAATTTTTTAACTTTAATTGAAGGATTTTATAAAGAGAATATGTGAATATTATTATTTATTGATTCATTTGGTGCCTAATGAAAGAATTTTAAATCCTAATAATTTTTTTTAATATGGTCTTCTGCAGAAAATTGTTTATAGTGTTAGTATTTCAAACATTAAGACCCAACTGTTAATTTTTAAAATCATCAGTTTACTTTGCAAATCCCAGGTGAATGATAAGATCTTAGATTAGGAAAGGTTTTCTCTGTCAGAATGTATCTAGAGATCTTTTAGAGTCTAATTCTACCAGGTAAGGTTTTAAAGTTGCTTAAAAGTCACTTAATCCTTGGAAGGAGAAACAATTCAGTAAGAAAGAATGATTTACACTTAAGTATTTTACTATGTGGTAGAGAGGCTTCATGGAGGCTACAAGAAGAATATAAACAAATTTAGATCCTTTGATCTGCCTTCATTTTAAACTTGAATTAATACTGTAATACTGATGATAACATTTGAACAACTAGGAGGTTACATTGTTTAAAACTTCATAGTTAAGGGGCGCCTGGGTAGCTCAGTTGGTTAAGCATCCAACTCTTAGTTTTGGCTCAGGTCATCATTTCATGGTTTGAGCCCCGAGTTGGGCTCCGCGCTGATAGCACAGAGCCTGTAAGGATTCTCTCTCTCTGCCCCTCTTCCTTGGCTCTCACTTGCTTGCTCTCTCTCTCTCTCTCTCTCTCTCTTTCTCAAAATAAATAAGTAAATTTAAAAGAAAAATAAAACAGGATAGTTAAGAAATAAGATTATTCAGATAGACTAATGGAGAAGAATAGCCCAAAGAAGCTCCTATTTATATAGGATGCTAATATAAGAATATGAGTATTTAAGGTGAACAAAATTATTCTATACATTTGGTAGGTGCCGATTTAGATCTTAAGGTCATACCACATAAAAAATAAATTTCAAATGCATTACTCAAATTAAAAAAATAAAGGCACAAAATATGAGTGAACATTTTTCTGTGTTGGAAAACAAACTGAATTAAAAATCTGAGTAAAAACTGGGAATTTGTGCTGCAAATATGGCAAAGGATTAATTTTTTTAAATGTAGAAGTGAGTCACCTAAATTGGTTTATAAAATAGTAAAGTACCTATTATAAGTGGGAAAAGAATATCAATAAGAAATTCATAATAGAGAAAATATAAAGTTTAATAAAAATATGGGAAAAAATTTCAACTCCACTAATAATGAAAATAATGATTAAGAAATGCAATTAGAAAATAATGATTTATTTAATTTGCCTGTCACTATCCAGAATGGCCTCCTTCCAACCTGTTCTCCATACTCCAAAGTCATCTCTTAAAATTTCAAACAAGAACAAATCTGGTTATATTGAGCCCCTCAGAATGGCTTTAATGACTTCTTATGACTTTTAGTCTAAAAACCAGTGTCTCTAAATGGCCTGCCTAAAGGCCTTATGTTGTTTGGTCCCAACTGTGGACTCTGACCAATCAGAATGGACACTGGTCATAACCACCTCCATGGAAGGAAGAACAGAAAAAGAAATGAAGATATAAGATATGAAGGCCTGAGAGAAAAATCTTGGGGGCAGTTCAGGGGCTGATTGTATTAATCTAGTTAAAGAACAAGTTGTTGGAGAAGGTAGTAAGAGTTTATAAGAAGCTATCAAGTGTGGTCTGAAATCACACAGATGCAGCAATTCTCTTTGCTAAGTCCCAAGTTAGGAATGGTAGAATGATGCTGAAGGTAAGCACGAATAAGCATCGTTGGAGATGAAGGCATCCAAAGAACTTTGAGACTTTGGGCATAAAAATTCATGATAATGTTAGGTATTGCAAAGACCTCATTAAATGAGGGCGAGTGTCTGAGAGGCCAGTAGATTATAGCATTGAGAATGAATGCCCTGGCTTCATTTATGCTGTTGTTATAAATACTTCCATCTCTTATAATTATTTTCTCTTTAGTAATTAGAGATGCTGGTGCTTAACACAGTACCTGGCAAAGAGTAGATGCATAAACTTTTCTTCAATATGCCTGATGTTGTAAAATGAAACTATCAGCGGTTAGATTCCAGTTTTTAGAAAAATGCTGGGCTCTGTCTTTGCATATTTTGGTATATAAGCATGAAACCGAACAAAACACCTACTCACATAATGTAGAGGGGCAAAATATTCCAGAATATGTTTTAGAAAGTAATAAATTCTTTATAACACTGATGGAAAGGAAAGAATGCAGAGAAATAGCCTTGGCTAGTGTATTTATCACTTGTAGATTGGTGAAGGCAAAAAATTTAGTATTTTGAATCATTTAAGCAGGGCCAACATGCATTATGTCCTCAATAATATCTTAGTCACTACAACCATTTGGAAAAACTATTTGGCAATACCTACTAAAAACAGACATGCACACACCCTGTATCCCAGTACATCGACTCCTGGGCATAGATCCAATAGAAATGAATGCATATATTACCCAAAAGTCATGTACAAGAATATTCACAGGAGCACTATTTATAATAGACTCAAACTGGAAGCTGCCAAATGTCAACAGTAGAATAGATAAGTAGTAGAATATTTACCCAGTGTAATATTCTGCAGTAATAAGAATGAGCAAATTAAAACTACATATAGCAGTATGGATGAATCTTAAAAACTTAATATCGAGTGAAAGATACCAGACAATATGTATTTTGTGATTTCATTTATCTGGAGTTCAAAAATAGGCCACACTAATCGATGATATTAGAATTTAGGATAGTGGTTATCCTTGTTGGGGTGGGGGGTGGGTGACTGAAAGGCATACAGAAGGCTTCTGGAATACAAAAATGACTTGTTTTTTGATCTGTGTTCTGGTTACAGGGACCTTTTCAATCTGAAAAATTCATAAACTGTACACTTTGATTTGTATACCCTGTTGTATACATCTTGTACTTCAACCAAATATTTCAGAAAAATATTGTTCCAATTTAGCATGGGATCAATATGAAAGCATGCTCAACTCTATATGTATATGTTAGTTTTTGTCTCTGTGTTAGGCTGTTTATGGCTGTCTTTTCAGAATTACTTGGAAGGAGGGGGAGTGCTTAAGTTACACAGGCCATCCTTTTATCTCCCTGTCACCCATTCCCTTCCCATATAATGATATTTCTTCTGGGACCATACACCTCCCTCCCTTCCTTTCTCTTTTCTTAACAGGCTGTAGTTAACTATGTTTGTTGAGAAAGTGTTGTGTCTTTCAAGTCTCTTGGGTTGAAAAAAGTTCGCTTGAGGACTATTGGGAAAAGGATATTGCCTTAAACTCTTTTAAATTCTGAATGCCTCTTGGAAAAGTAGCCTATTAAGCATTGCCAGATATTAATATGTACCTCAAATCAGGGGCTTAGAGAGCTGAAGAAAGTGGGAGTCACCTTGAAAAGTGGGTAGTGCAAGCATGGCAGTTCTAACACAGGCAGCCTAGTGACTGGGTGTGAGATTTGAAAGGAAAGTTAGAGATTGCTGAACATGACTTTAGTCTATTTCATAATTTTGTCTAAGCCTGGCTCTTCCCTTTTCGAAAGTGCTTTAGGTTGAGAAAAGTATGTGGACAAAAAATAGAACAGAGAATGCTAAGGAAAGGGTCTCAAAATGTTGGAAAGGAGAACTGACTTCTTATAGCCAGGAATGTGAGGGGGCTACAGGTGAAAACAAATGGGCTTAGCAAGGGCAAGAAGGATATGGAGAAGGTGGGTAACTTGGGGAGGTAATTGAAATGAAGTAGGCTATAGATTATGAAGGGTGGCTAGTTTCAGAAGTCAGTGGCCAAAGGACTAAGAACAGGATTGGTAGAGATTGAAGGTCTGGCAGAATCCAGTGGGATCCCACTTGGTAAGAAAAAGCTTTAGTTGTCTTTTGAGAAATTTAATTAATCTGATAGTCACTAGAATCTTCGTTGTTCCAAATAGACAGAAGGTACTGAAACTCTGGCAGTTCAAATGATTTGTGTTCTTTTTTCTTTTATTTTTTACATATTAGATCCAGTCTCTAGGGAGCCAGATCATTGTTCTTATCCCACAAAGGAGTTTTTGTTTTTGTTTTTGTTTTTGAAAAGGGGATAATTTAGGCTCTTCTAATTAAAACTTGATTTTGGAGGAAATTCCTGTTTCCCTCCATCCTTTGTCTCTAAGGCTGTTAAGGAATAATCAAGAAAGGAAAAAAAGAGAGATCTGATGAGGGAAGAACAGAAATGAGAAACAGATGAGGGGAAGAAGCTGAATAGAGGTGAAGAACATGAAAGGTAAAGAACTGAAGAGACAAAAGAAAATACAGAAATAAGAGGTAGGTCAAAGTTGAAAGAGAAAGGGACTAGGAAAAAACAGCTGACAGAGGAGAGCACATGAATTTAAAATAAAATAAAAATATTGAAGCAAGCTAACTTAAGTGTGTCAAAGTTTTTCCTTTAAATAGTTCAGTAAAATCTGGGGCGCCTGGGTGGCTCAGTTGGTTAAGCGTCTGACTTCAGCTCAGGTCATGATCTCCTTGTCTGTGCTGACAGTTCAGAGCCTGGAGCCTGCTTTGGATTGTGTGTCTCCCTCTCTCTCTGCCCCTCCCCTGCTCACACTCTCTGTCTCTCTCTCAAAAATAAAGAAACATTAAAAAAAAAAAAAAAGTTCAGTGAAGTCTATCAATGGATACAATTTGTGGTTCAGATACTTAGTAAAATTCATTCTCATATTTTCAAGTTTTAAGAGCCAAATTATACTAACTTAAGAAAATTGGTTTCTATCTAGTTATTTGATTAACACTAAATTAAGTTATTCATTACCAAATGCTTTTATTGGGTGGTATTTAAGAGGAAAATGTTACAGTGGAACATTTTGATGTTTACTTTAATAATGTAGTCCCTCCCAACAGAAATCTGAAATATCATAATTTATTATGGCATTTGTGGATAGAAGGTATGGATGAGTATAGATTTTCATTATACATATAGTTACTTCAATTTGCTATTATGTCACAGTTATTTAGATAGAGCTTATGTTAGCAATGTTTAATTATTACAGATATCTATACTTTTTGATATTGTGAGACTTTTTCAGTTTTATTATAAAATATTCATAGTCTTCGGCATTTATTAGTCTTCAGTGCAAGTGTACTATTAGAAAAAAATTTGCTAGATAACTCTTATCACGTCCACTCATGGTTAGAGAATATAGATGAAATTCAAATAATCTTGAAAACTCTTAGATCGCTTTTTGTCCTCCCTTTGTGCATACTAGAATTATGTAGACTTTTTGTAACTATAATCAATTTCATATCATAATTGATCATGTTTTCAAGGATTTAGTTTCTAAACTTAAAACTAAAAAAAATTAATTGAACATGGGCTTCTATATTTTGATCAGGTGGTCTTTTTAATATGATACAATGAATATTTTATATCATCTTTTATTTGTATAGTTGTCATTTATTAAACATATATTTAATCAGAAAGGCTCTTTGCCAGTCTATTTTGATAATAATGAAAGTGATGAGGTTTCTTTTTTTTTTATTTTAGAGACTAATGGTATAGATATACTATTCAAACATGTTGATTTTGACTTTTCACTAGCTATTGCACTCACCAAGGGAATACCTGTGTACTTTGTAGCATCTTATGATAGCATACAATTTAGAGGTCTCCTTTTAATTTAGTGATTCCTTATTATAATTGAAAAATAGTGCTAGGGAATTATTTCTATTCTGAAAGATATACCTTACTTTTAAAGTGATGGAGCAAATTGTGCAAATACCTAAGATATTTGGTTTATGAGAAGTAAAACCAAAATGGGCTAGACATACTGTGAAAGTTCTCCTTAAGAATTTGAAACCTAATTTAATTTGTGTCTGCCTTTCCTGATAGGTTTCTTGGGTGATCTTTAGGGATGTTGCATCTTTACCAGCTCCCAAGGTCAAAGTCAGGGACAGCTTTGACTTTTAGCAGTAGTACAACATGATTTGGGATTCAAATGATAAAAACCAAAGAACATGAGGGAGTCTTTCTGTGTCCTTCCAGTTTTCTTTATAGCTCTTCAACTGATTGGCAGGAATTGAAAAAGAGCTAAAGCTTTAAGGTTCAGCAGTATCCTTTCTGAGAAAAGCAGCCCAGGGGTACCTGGGTGGCTCAGTGGGTTGGGAATCCAACTCTTGATTTTGGCTCAGCTCTTGAGCTGAGGATTGTGGAGTTGGGTTCTGCACTGAGCATGGAGCCTGCTTGGGATTATCTCTTTTTCTCTGAAAAACAAACAAACAAAAAAGAGCCTTTAAAAAAAATTTTTTTTTAAATAAAAAAGGCAGCCCATTAGAATGACCATGTGTAGGGGAGTTAAAATGGCAGGGAGCATGATGTCACCAATTATAGGTTATCAGGTTTATGTCTTAAACTGTTAGGAGAAAAGTCTGTTAGCTCTGGAAATGTGTAAATGGCAGGTTACAAGGCTTTTCGTATAGATTTATATTTGCTCATTTATGTGCTTGTGTTCATTCACTCATTCATTCATTTTCTGCCTCAGTCCCCTGAGTATTTGAGGTAGCTAATGCTAACAAAATTCAGCAAAATATAAACAGAAACTAAAATCAGAACCAGGAAAAATAGAGGTTGTAACACGTTATCAAGACTGGGAGAAAGACTATATAGATCATAGCATGTAGTTACTACACTTGAGCTATTATTTTGTCTCTAAGCTTCCCAAAGGCCAAAATGAAAAAGGAGATTAAGTCATATAACACTTACTCTTAAATAAAAGAAAGCATGTCACATTGAAGGGGAAGCACAGCTTTTCATTGTGTTTAGCTCTAATAGAATTTCCTACTGGAGGCTTTAACACTGACTTCTCAGTGACAGTGCCCTTGACAGTATCACCACAGCTAATGCAGGAGGGAGATTCATAACACCATCTCTTGCAGAATCTAGAATCCCTCAGTGGAGATGGAGGCCATAACACCGAAATCAGTTCTGTGGGGGTCTAAGAATACAGCTGTTTATACACTGGTTTCATCCAAGAAGTATTTGTTTGAAGGTGAATGTGTAAGATCAGAAGAATTTACTAGTAAATTTATTAGCTGATTTTTTTAAAAAAATTGAAAGCCTGTTCTTTGAAAGTTTTTGGAAATGTTTTATATATGAAGGTAATTTGTATATGTTTGTGAAAATATAACCCTCATAAAATTATTCAAACCTTATTTCCTGTTATTAAAAAATATTACTGATGATTAAAGGGAAGTTATCAGTGTCAAACTTCAACTTTTGCTTGCAATTTTTATGATATACTGTACTTATTAATGTCATACTGTTTTCTACCTTAATTTCACTTTGTAATTTCTTTTGTTGGGTTTAGGTATGGTCACTCTTTGTGCAGACTTTAAAGATAGGTAGTTAAAGAGGGCTACAAATCTATTATATGAAACGTATTCCATTTTGGAGGGAGTTGTTTTCTTTTTCCCTTTGTTTCTTTTTTTTTAAGGTTTATTTTATTATTATTTTACTATTTATTTATTTATTTATTTATTTATTTATTTATTTATTTTTGAGAGAGAGTATGAGTAGGGAAGGGACAGAGAGAGAGGGGGACAGAGGATCTGAAGTGGGCTCTGCGCGGACACCAGCAAGCCTGATGAGGGGCTCCAACTCACAAACTGTGAGATCATGACCTGAGCCAAAGTCAGATATTCAACCTACTGAGCCAACCGGGGTCCTCCAGAGGGAGTAGTTTTCTAAACAGTATGATAAAAATTTATTGCAATTCAAAATTTAAAAGTTTTCAAAAGATCAAAAGTCACCTGATTCGGGTCATTAATGGTTGGCAGTGTAAAGCCTCTAATATGTCATTTAAGGAAAATTACTAAAAGGAGCTGTGTGCTAGACATAAAATATTGTTATTGGCAAATAATACTGTAGGGAAGGTGCTATTCCTACATTTCATATGAGAATATTGAAGCTTAAAGAGGTTAAGCAATTTGTTCAGAATCAGAGTGACAGATTCAAACTCAAAATTTTCGGACAGTGTAACCTAAATTCTATCTGAACAGTGACTTGTAGTCAGAGACAAATTAGTTCAAATCCTCTCTTTGATATTAAATATATGCCCACAGGCAAAGTTATGCAATCCTTCTGAGCTCAGTTTCCTTATAGGTAAAATGTGGCAAGTCATAGAAACTTCACAGAATTATTTTGGAAATTAATGAGATAATGTTTGTATAAATTAGCAGAGTGCCTGGCATGTAATTAAACTCAATAAATAGCTATAAGGAAAGGATAAGTTAGCATGATATCTCCTAAGTGAGTTTTTTCAGTATATTTAGGTTGGAGGCTATATTTCACTTTAATATATTGTAATTCTTTTTCATAATATAATACTTAAAGATAAGAAATTACCAGACCTAAAGCTAAGAAATTACCAGCAGGTGGAGCTCAGTGTCAGAGAAACCAAATTTCTGAAATTGGGATATTTTTCACTTTCTGTTTTAAAAATTAAATAAATGCGTATCGTTTTGAAATGTATATGTGAAAGTTTTCTATTTTTAACATGCCTACCAGAAGTCATCACCCTGTAACATAGTTCTTAAATATGCAAAAATAATGCTTAGTTGTTGGTATCATAATGAATTCTTTGTTATATCATGATGACCATTCATGTGCACGAATAAGACATGCTTAAAGTGAACTTCCTTAGTATGGACTCACTTAGAATTTGATAATTTCATTCAGTAATTGGACTGATAATCTCAAATTTAACTGCTCAAAACGTGCCACTTTCATAGGTTTCCACTTCTTAGTAAATGGTATCACCTGTAATCAGCTGCTCAAGCCAAAATCTTGGGAATCACCTTTGTGTTCACTTTTTCTCAAATCTCACATCCACTCCATCAGCAAGTTCTCTTGCTGCCACCTCCAAAATAAAACCCAAATCCCACCTCCTGTCAGCGTCTCCACTGTGATCATCCTAATAAAAAAACAGCATAAATTGTGGCCTGGACTACCTGCTAACGGTTCCCTTGCCCTTCCTCCATTTTCTTTTCTATATAGTAACTAGAGTCATCTCAATGTGATCTTATCTGTCTCCTGCTTACGACCCTCCAGTGGCTTCCCTTGGTAACTAACATAGAATTCGAATTTCTTATCATCGCCTAAACTGTGTGTTCTGGTCCCTACCTGTCTCCTTCCAGTATAGCCTGCCTCCATCTCATCTCCCACATTGTAGCCTTTCTGACCATGTTGCCCCTCACTTGCCAAACGTCTTCTCATCTCAGGGCCTTTCTGTTTTCTCTCTCTTTAATATTCTTTCACCAGTTTTTCATATGACTGGCTGTCTTCTTTCCATCATTTCACCTTAAATATCATTCCTTCGAGATATCTCTCACTGCTGTAGCTCTAACGGGCTCTGTTCTTATCTGTCTACCCCTGCCATCAATATTTATCCTATTGCCCCTTTTCACTTCTTACGTAGCACTTACTTCTAGTGTCTTTACTCCTCCTCCTCCTCCTCCTCCTCCTCCTCCTCCTCCTCCTCCTCCTATTTTGTTGGCTAACATTTACTATATAGTAGGATTCTTCTAAGCATTTCTATGCATCAGTTACTTTAATATGTGCGTTTATATGTAGTAACTCATTTACTCATGGTGTTTGTTTATGTGTGTATGTTTTTAGTATCTATTTTCTTCCCCTATAAGCCCTGCCAGCTTCCCAAACCGTAGCTCCAACAAGACAGGCATTTTAATTTTGTTTACTGCTATTTCCTTAGCTTTGTGCAGTACTTGGCACATAGAACAGGGTCTGTAAATATTTTTTGAGTACTGGCAAGCTCTTAGAACCCATAATAACAAATAGAGTCATCAAATATTAAAATAATCTCCTAGGGGAAAGAGAACATTTTCTAAGGAAGAAATCATGCCTAACTGATTGTTCTTAGAGTTCTTGTATATGAAGATAATAGGGCATAAACTTAGGTTTTATAAAAGACTGACAATGCTCTTTACCAGAGATGACTAGTAAGTCACCATTGGATGGGAAATATGCTGACCCCAAGAAAAGGGTCAGAAATCAAAGCATAAGAGTAAATATATATTTAGGAAAAATTAAAGATCAAGGTGCCTCAGCAATGAATAACCACATCTATTATGGGTTGAATTGTGTCCTGCAAAAAGAGATGTTAAAATCCTAATACCCAGTACCTGTAAATATGACAGGACTTATAGATGTAATGAAGTTAAGATGAGGTCATCAGAGTAGTCTGTAATCCAATACAACTGGTGTCTCAATAAGAGAAGAGAGACTGACCTACAGGGAATAAAAGCCATGTAAAGACAGAGGCAGAGATTGGAGTTATGCTGCCATAAGCAAAGGGT
The DNA here is from genome assembly GCF_018350215.1 of Panthera leo. Classification (NCBI taxonomy): domain Eukaryota; kingdom Metazoa; phylum Chordata; class Mammalia; order Carnivora; family Felidae; genus Panthera; species Panthera leo. The sequence continues at coordinate 168,729,943 of NC_056679.1, forward strand.
TGCCTGCAGCTACCAGAAGCTATGAGATACAAGGAGGGGTCCTCCCCCAGAAAGTTTGGAGGGAGCATGGTTCCTGATGACACTTGGATTTCAGACACTGAGCTCTAGATCTGTGAGAAAATAAATTTCTGTTGTCTTAAGCCCAGTTTATGGTACTTCGTTATAGCAGCCCTAGGACATTAATACAACATCCACTGTGTTTGTTATCTTTATAAGTGACCTGGAAGATTGCCTGGTGAGATATCTAGATGACATTAAAATTTTCTATTCTGAAAAGCAAAACTAATGGGTATTAGATGATCATAGGAGACATACCTGAGTTAGCTTTTCTCTGGGCTAGACCAAGAAGCAAGAAATCTAGCTACCATAGATTTTATATTCCTTGAGTGTAAACATCAGTTCTGATTTTTTTTTTTATCTACAAGATTGTTTCTAGATTTAAATTTTGTTATTTTTATGAGCCTGTGAATTTATGTGTCAGGTACCTAGTAAATGCTAAATGAATATTGAAAGAGTAAATGAATCAGACCAAACAGGAAATAAGAGATAAAGGTAGGAAAATATAAGTATATAAGTAAGTTCGTATATGTAAAAATCTGAATTAGGTTTAAAATGATCTAGGGGAAAAATGAGACCAAGGAAAGAATATTGAGAATTGGTATGTATTGTTGAGTATATCAACCCTTTGGCAGAAAGACAAAATTAATGAGTTGCTAATACATCCTTTGAGACTCTTGGAAATAGAATACTTATGGTGAGGTGGAACAGGGAACTAGCTTAAATAACATAATATAATGGTTAATTGCATGGATTCTGGAGCAGAGTTGCTTGGGTTTGAATTGTGGGTTAGCCACTTACGGGCCGTGTAACCATGGCAAGTCTGTGCCACCAAGCTTTCTGTGCCTCAGTTTTCTCATCTGTAAACTGGGGCTTGTAATATAACCTGTCACATAGGATTATTGTACGTGATTAAATGAGATAATCCACCTAAAATGTTTAGAACAATGCCTGGCTCATAAGAAGCTCTCTATCCCATGTTATCTATTATTATTTGTTAAATGCAACATTTTAGAGAATTCTTAGAATATAAAATACAACTTTCCCCTGATGGACATGATTGAAAGGTGAATTGTTATGAACAACAAAATCAAAATGTGGGTATATTTAAAATAGAAAAATAGAGTAAATTATACAAAGAGGTAAATTTTATTCTTTTTATTTATTTTTAAATTACATTGGCTTAGAAAGGAAGGCTAAGGGCTTAAAGGAGGAGATGTTATGACAGAGCTGTGAACCCAGGAAAGTTTTACTGAGTAAGACTTTGTATAGTAGGTTTTTCTTGCTTTTACTTTTTTTCTTACTTAAGAAATAATTAATTAAAAAGCCCCGGATTAAGAAGAGCTTTGTAGCACAGCTGTTTGCACGGTGTTGTTTTAAGAAGTGCTTAAAAATTTGGTTTATTTTCAGAGATCTCAAGATCCAAGTTCCTGAAGCAGAAAGACTTACTCAGGTTGTATAGGAAGGAAACTACTTATTAAAAAAAAAAAACAAACAATTGGAAAATAGATCTGTTTCTTAAATAATAGATCTTAACGCATGAAGATTTTCTCTTCATTGCTGGATAGTAACATTTGTCGGATGTATCCATTCCTCTTGTTCAGAACTGAGGGGTATACTTCCATGCCAACAGGGGGAGGTAGTATCAAATAGGAGATCCAGATTTATGTCTCTTCTATCTTGCATTTGGCTCTGACAGGAAGGTCTGTGAACAAATTGATTTCTGTGGGCCCACCATCAGCAGCTCTTGCTAAGATTTGAGATGGAGAAGAAAAATACATGTGTGTATTGTGAGAATAGGCTGGAGCCTGGTTGTGTCTCCGAGTCCTGTAAAAATTGTGCTTTAAGGCACAGCTTTGAGAGTTCCTCTCCTTCCACATCAGAAGCCAAAAGAGATCAGGTAAGGGGGAAGGCTGTCTCAGGCGTACTTTAGTCAGGATGCAGAAATCATCTAAGAGTCCAGCAAATCCTTCACTTTAAGCTGCCTCTTCAAATGGGAAGAGTAAGTTTTCCTGATTGCTGAGTATGATCGTGTCAAAATTCTTTCGAAGGAATACTATCACTTGATCCCAAACGAGCCCATTAAAAAAGCGAAAGTCGCTTGTTTTCTATTTCTCTTTAATTTTATTTATTTTCTTTATTCACCCCTCACATTTGAGAAAAATATGTGCTTTCTACTACGCCAAAGCATGGGACGGGGGAAAAAAAGTGTACCTTTGTGCAATATCTGAGGAGAAGCATTGTTCAATTTAAACTCTGTGAGGGTATTAAGATTTTTGTTTTCCACATTTCAGTTTTTTTAACAGCTGGTGAGTGCAGTTTTACCTTCAGATTTTCAGTTTCTGTGAGGAAGTGGATATAATATTTTTCTTGGTAAATAATAAAAAATTGGTGACAGTACAAGATGAAGCTTTTCACTATGACATATAACTATATAGTTCAATGTTAATTTTATAATCAATTCCTATGCTTGCTTAATTTAGTAACCTGGAACACTAATTTCTTAATATTTTAATGTATAACATATAATTCTATGAATAATAGGAATGGAGTCCTACCTTAAAAGTATTATGTTAGTAAAGCATTATATTTACACATTATTTTGCAGTTGAAACTTAATTGCCTACATCCTCCAGATTCCTTAATTAAAAATAGTTTACCCGTATATTTTAGGCTCTCATTCTCCCAGATTCACTATGTTAGGAAAAACAAATTCTGGCCTTCAAATGAGAATGGAAAATGTTAAGAGTACTCAATGATTATATACCTTCATACACTTTTTCTTATATTTATTGAGAGTTGTATAGATATATAATTGTTGTTTTATTGTCACCAAATTCAACATTTAAGTTATGATGTTCTAAATATTAGTGTCCTGTAATCATTGAGTAAGTACTATTCATAAGTTTAAGAGTCACTCCTTACATTTGTAAGTTTTGTGTTACCTTGATTTGTAGAGTCATAAAAATATTAGAAGATATAGAATCCATTGGTATCATCTGGTCCAATCTGTCATTTTATATATAAAAATGTCTTTGAAGCCTAAGATAATTAGTGACTCACAGCTAGCTAGTGACTTATGTAACTCTAACTTTCTATAGCTTTGAAGGAATGTCTTGCTTCCTTTTTATTCTTCGTTTCCAGATACTGTGTATATATTTTTTATGACCCTTATTTGATATTTTTGTGTATTTATATGTTTATTTTTTATATGTCATTTGTTTAAAACAATTTTATGCCCTTTATTTCTTGTTTCTGAAATTGTTTTTAATTCTCTTAATTTCTATTCATTTTTCTTTTCTTTGTATTCACCCATAACTCTAATAGTTTACCTTTGGTTATTACCCATTTACCTAAATATAATGAGATTACTTATGGTAAATCTCTAAATATACTTTTAAACACTTAAACGTTTATTTATCATTGTCATTCTGCTTAGTCAGATATTACTACACTCAGACACACACATATTCAGATTCACATGTAATAGCTTATGTGATGATTTGATAATTGATCAAAGGAGGGTTTTTTATTCTTAAGGAGTCACTAACCTTCCATGGGGATGTTCTGAGATCTTTGGTTTTTACTCTGTGATATTCTTTTAAAATGTTTCCAGTGAATCCTTATCACCCAAGATGCATACTGACTCACAAGGGCTTATTTTAGTCAAGAGTTTCCCATTTTACTAGGAACTCAAATTCCCCTAGAAATGAGAGACCTTGTCCAGGGCTAGTTTGTCTTCCCTTGGTAAACTTTCGCCTCCCCCCACCCCAGCCATGTTGCTGTTGTTAGCCATCCGTTTTCTCCATAAATATTTTAAAATTTAAAATATTTTAAAATTTAAAATATTTTAATATTTTAAACATTATTTTTAAAAATTGTTTAATGTTTTTATTTTTGAGAGACAGAGAGCACAAGTGGGGGAGGGGGAGAGAGAGAAGGAGACACAGAATCTGAATAGGCTCCAGGTTCTGAGCTACCAGCACAGAGCCCAATGTGGGGCTTGAACTCATGAACCACAAGATCATGACCTGAGCCCAAGTCAGACACTTAACCGACTGAACCATCCAGGTACTCCTCCTTTAAATAGTCTTATTAATGTCATACTGATTCTGCATTGTATATGTCAGATCCATTCTTGACTGTTTTTTCACTTCCCTAAAGCATCCTCATACAGCTCTTCATCTTCTCAAAAATTTTTATTACATTCCCTGGAATCTTGTTTTATTTGGTAAGCTCACTTCCCTTTTAAGGGAAGATTATTCATTCTTCCATATTCCATGTAACTCAGCATTCAGAAGTGATCCTTAATGCTGCTGCTGCCTTTTTATTCTTTCACCCTTATGTGAAAGCCTCAGTGTTTTAAAGGTTTGTGGAGGTTGGTTGTACTACATTTACTCTTTTTCACTGATGAACTCTTTCACACTTCTGTTCATTTCCTGTTGGTTATCAAAGAATAAGTACTCTGGTTTACAGTCTCTTTTTTTTTTTTTTTTTTTTTTTTTTACTCTGAGCCATTTGTCATGACTTGATTATTCATGTGGAATACCCATCCTCAAATTTAGTTTCTATGTTCATCAATATAAAGATAGCATTGATTGAGGGATAGTAGCTGATAAGCAAGTTTAGGTCAAGGGGCCTGTTGTAAAGACAGAAGAAAGCTCTTTGATCCTTGTTGTCTCTCTTTAATAACTGACACTAGCTCGGGACTGCTTACTTTACAGACTTCTTGTTTCATAAGAAACGTAAAACCTTATTTGGGAGGTTAATTTTAGACATGCTTTTGCCACATATAGCTGAACTTAATTCTGACCAAAAGAATAAGTAAAATTTTAGTGAAAATAGAAAAATAAAACTCAGCATAGTACTGCTGTTTTCATTGTTATTGTTTATTTGTTTCTTTGAATGTTTTAGAAGGTACTCGATCATAGGAGCTTATTATAGCACTTTTTTACTAAGGTAGAGGAATTTTACTGCATCAGTAAACATTATTGTAGATTATAATATTTAAAAATCTGGCTACCACATGTTGTCTTTGGTAAATATCTATATTTTGAAGGTGTAGAATTCTCCTTCCCCACAGAACCCTAGTTTCTGGTTAAAATTTTCAGAAGAATAATTGGTCCTGCCAATCAGCACATGCCATAAGATTTTATTATTTATGTATGTATGTATGTATGTATGTATGTATGTATGTATGTATGTATTTACAACCATTTTAGTTAGTATATAGTGCAATAATGATTTCAGGGGTAAATTCTAGTGATTCATCCCCTGTGTATAACACCCAGTGCACATCCCAAGTGTCTTTCTTAATACCCCTTACCCCTCCACAACCCCTCCACCAACACTCCATTTGTTCTCTCTATTTAACAGTCTCTTATGGTTTGTCTCCCTCCCTGTTTTTATATTGTTTTTGCTTCCCTTCCCTTATGTTCATCTGTTTTGTATCATCTGTGAGCTTACCAAATAAAACAAGATTCCAGGGGATGTAATCCCCTTTGTATCTTCCTCATGTAAGTGAAGCCATATAATATTTGTTTTTCTCTGACTTATTTTGCTTAGCATAATACTCTCTGGTTCCATGCATGTAGTTACAAATGGCAAGATTTTATTCTTTTTGATTTCCGAGTAATACTCCATTGTATATGTATTTTTTTAAATATGAAATTTATTGTCAAGTTGGTTTCCATACAATACCCAGTGCTCATCCCAACAGGTGCCCTCCTCAATGCCCATCGCCCACCCTCCTCTCCCTCCAACCCCCCATCAACCCTCAGTTTATTCTCAGTCTTTAAGAGTCTCTTATGGTTTGGCTCTCTCCCTCTCTAACTTTTTTTTTCCCCTCTTTCCCTCCCCCATGGTCTTCTGTTAAGTTTCTCAGGTTCCACATAAGGGTGAAAACATATGGTATCTGTCTTTCTCTGTATGACTTATTTCACTTAGCATGACAGTCTCCAATTCCATCCACGTTGCTACAAAAGGCCATATTTCATTCTTTCTCATTGCCAAGTAGTATTCCATTGTGCATATAAACCACAATTTCTTTATCCATTCATCAGTTGATGGACATTTAGGCTCTTTCCATAATTTGGCTATTGTTGAAAGTGCTGCTATAAACATTGGGGTACAAGTGCCCCTATGCATCAGCACTCCTGTATTCCCTGGGTAAATTCCCAGCAGTGCTATTGCTGGGTCATAGGGTAGATCTATTTTTAATTTTTTGAAGAACCTCCACACTGTTTTCCAGAGTGGCTGCACCAGTTTGCATTCCCACCAACAGTGCAAGAGGGTTCCCGTTTCTCTACATCCTCTACAGCATCTATAGTCTCCTTATTTGTTCATTTTAGCCACTCAGACCGACGTGAGATAATATCTCAATGTGGTTTTGATTTGTATTTCCCTGATGAGGAGTGACGCTGAGCATCTTTTCATGTGCCTGCTGGTCATCTGGATGTCTTCTTTAGAGAAGTGTCTATTAATGTTTTCTGCCCATTTCTTCACTGGATTATTTGTTTTTCGGGTGTGGAGTTTGGAGAGCTCTTTATAAATTTTGGATACTAGCCCTTTGTCCGATATGTCATTTGCAAATCTCTTTTCCCATTCCGTTGGTTGCCTTTTAGTTTTGTTGGTTGTTTCCTTTGCTGTGCAGAAGCTTTTTATCTTCATAAGGTCCCAGTAATTCACTTTTGCTTTTAATTCCCTTGCCTTTGGGGATGTGTTGAGTAAGAGATTGCTACGGCTGAGGTCAGAGAGGTCTTTTCCTGCTTTCTCCTCTAGGGTTTTGATGGTTTCCTGTCTCACATTCAGGTCCTTTATCCGTTTTGAGTTTATTTTTGTGAATGGTGTAAGAAAGTGGTCTAGTTTCATTCTTCTGCATGTTGCTGTCCAGTTCTCCCAGCACCATTTGTTAAAGAGACTGTCTTTTTTCCATTGGATATTCTTTCCTGCTTTGTCAAAGATCAGTTGGCCATACTTTTGTGGGTCCAATTCTGGGGTCTCTATTCTATTCCATTGGTCTATGTGTCTGTTTTTGTGCCAATACCATGCCGTCTTGATGATTACAGCTTTATAGTAGAGGCTAAAGTCTGGGATTGTGATGCCTCCCGCTTTGGTCTTCTTCTCAAAATTACTTTGGCTATTCGTGGTCTTTTGTGGTTCCAAACAAATTTTAGGATTGCTTGCTCTAGCTTCAAGAAGAATGCTGGTGCAATTTTGATTGGGATTGCATTGAATGTGTAGATAGCTTTGGGTAGTATTGACATTTTGACAATATTTATTCTTCCAATACATGAGCATGGAATGTTTTTCCATTTCTTTGTATCTTCTTCATTTTCCTTCATAAGCTTTCTATAGTTTTCAGCATACAGATCTTTTACATCTTTGGTTAGGTTTATTCCTAGGTATTTTATGCTTCTTGGTGCAGTTGTGAATGGGATCAGTTTCTTTATTTGTCTTTCTGTTGCTTCATTATTAATGTATAAGAATACAACTGATTTCTGTACATTGATTTTGTATCCTGCGACTTTGCTGAATTCATGTATCAGTTCTAGCAGACTTTTGGTGGAGTCTGTCAGGTTTTCCATGTATAATATCATGTCACCTGCAAAAAGTGAAAGCTTGACTTTATCTTTGCCAATTTTGATGCCTTTGATTTCCTTTTGTTGTCTGATTGCTGGTGCTAGAACTTCCAACACTATGTTACACAACAGCGGTGAGATGGACATCCCTGTTGTGTTCCTGATCTCAAGGGGAAATCTCTCAGTTTTTCCCCTTTGAGGATGATATTAGCTGTGGGCTTTTCATAAATGGCTTTTATGATGCTTAAATATGTTCCTTCTATCCCGACTTTCTTGAGGGTTTTTGTTAAGAAAGAATGCTGAATTTTGTCAAATGCTTTTTCTGCGATTGACAGGATCATATCATTCTTACCTTTTCTTTTATTAATGCGATGTATCACATTGACTGATTTGCAAATGTGGAACCAGCCCTGCAGCCCAGGAATGAATCCCACTTGATCATGGTGAATAATTCTTTTTACATACTGTTGAATTAGATTTGCTAGTATGTTGTTGAGAATTTTTGCATCCATGTTCATCAGGGATATTGGCCTGTAGTTCTCTTTTTTTACTGGGTCTCTGTCTGGTTTAGGAATCAAAGTAATGCTGGCTTCATAGAATGAGTCCCTTCCCTTTCAATTTTTTGGAACAGCATGAGAAGGATACGTATTATCTCTGCTTTAAATGTCTGGTATAATTCCCCTGGGAAGCCATCTGGTCCTGGACTTATTTGTTGGGAGATTTTTGATAAGTGATTCAATTTCTTTGCTGGTTATGGGTCTGTTCAAGTTTTCTATTTCCTCCTGATTGAGTTTTGGGAGTGTGTGGGTGTTTAGGAATTTGTCCATTTCTTCCAGGTTGTCCAGTTTGTTGCCATATAATTTTTCATAGTATTCCCTGATAATGGCTTGTATTTCTGAGGGATTGGTTGTAGTAATTCTATTTTCATTCATGATTTTATCTATTTGGGTCATCTCCCTTTTCTTTTTGAGAAGCCTGGCTAGAGGTTTATCAATTTTGTTTATTTTTTCAAAAAACCAACTCTTGGTTTCATTGATCTGCTCAACAGTTTTTTTTTAGATTCTATATTGTTTATTTCTGCTCTGATCTTTATTACTTCTTTTCTTCTCTTGGGTTTGGGGTGTCTTTGCTGTTCTGCTTCCGTTTCCTTTAGGTGTGCTGTTAGATTTTGTATTTGGGATTTTTCTTGTTTCTTGAGATAGGCCTGGATTGCAATGTATTTTCCTCTCAGGACTGCCTTCGCTGCATCCCAAAGCGTTTGGATTGTTGTATTTTCATTTTCATTTGTTTCCATGTATTTTTAAATTTCTTCTCTAATTGCCTGGTTGACCCATTCATTCTTTAGTAGGATGTTCTCTAACCTCCATGCTTTTGGAGGTTTTCCAGACTTTTTCCTGTGGTTGATTTCAAGTTTCATAGCATTGTGGTCTGAAGGTGTGCATGGTATGATCTCAATTCTTGTATACTTATGAAAGGCTGTTTTGTGACCCAGTATGTGATCTATCTTGGAGAATGTTCCATGTGCACTTGAGAAGAAAGTATATTCTGTTGCATTGGGATGCAGAGTTCTAAATATATCTGTCAAGTCCATCTGATCCAATGTATCATTCAGGGCCCTTGTTTATTGATCCTGTGGCTAGATGATCTATCCATTGTTGTAAGTGGGGTATTAAATAAATCCCCTGCAATTACCACATTCTTATCAATAAGGTTACTTAAGTTTGTGATTGTCTTATATATTTGGGGGGTCCTGTATTCGGCGCGTAGACATTTATAATTTTTAGCTCTTCCTGATGGATAGACCCTGTAATTATTATATAATGCCCTTCTTCCTCTCTTGTTACAGCCTTTCATTTAAAGTGTAGTTTGTCTGATATAAGTATGGCTACTCCAGCTTTCTTTTGAATTCCAGTAACATGATAGATAGTTCTGCATGCCCTCACTTTCAATCTGAAGGTATCTTCAGGTCTAAACTGAGTCTCTTGTAGACAGCCAATAGATGGGTCTTGTTTTTTTATCCATTCTGATACCCTCTGTCTTTTGGTTGGAGCATTTAGTCCATTTACATTCATTGTTATTATAGAAAGATATGGGTTTAGAGTCATTGTGATATCTGTAGGTTTCATGCTTGTAGTGATGTCTCTGGTACTTTGTGGTCCTTGCAACATTTCACTCACAGAATCCCCCTTAGGATCTCTTGTGGGGCCAGTTTAGTGGTGATGAATTCCTTCAGTTTTTGTTTGTTTGGGAAAACCTCTCTCTCTCCTATTCTGAATGACAGGCTTGTTGGATAAAGGATTCTCAGCTGCATATTTTTTCTGTTCTTCACATTGAAGATTTCCTGCCAATGCTTTCTGGCCTGCCAAGTTTCAGTAGATGGGTCTGCTGCTATCCTTATGTGTCTACCTTTGTAAGTTAGAGCCTGTTTATCCCTAACTGCTTTCAGAATTTTCTCTTTATCCTTGTATTTTGCCAGTTTCCCTATGATATGTCATGCAGTAGATTGATTCAAGTTATGTCTGAAGGGAGTTTTCTGTGCCTCTTGGATTTCAATGCCTTTTTCCTTCCCCAGATCAGGGAAGTTCTCAGCTATGATTTGTTCAAGTACACCTTCAGCCCCTTTCTCGCTCTCTTCTTCTTCTGGAATTCCTATGATAATGGATATTGTTCCTTTTGATTGCATCACTTAGTTCTCTAATTCGCCCCTCATACTCGTGGATTTTTTTATTTCTTTTTCTTATCTTCCTCTTTTTCTATAATTTTATCTTCTAATTCACCTATTTTCTCCTCTGCTTCTTCAGTCAGTGCTATGGCCGCCTCCATTTTATTTTGCCACTCATTTATCACATTTTTTTAGCTCTTCCTATTTCTTAGTTCCTTGGGCTTAGTCCCAGTCCACCGCTGGGGCCACAGTCAGACTGGTGTGTGCCTTTTCTTTACCTCTCCCAGGGGCAGGACTCACTATGGAGTGGTGTGGTCCTTGTCTGTGGTGCCAGGGTTGTGGTGCTTCTTCGATGGGATTTGGCCAAGGGTCCATTAGCCGGGGTGGATCCGCAAGGTGCACAGGGGCAGGAGAGTCAGGCTTAACTGGCTTTGCCATTGGTGGTTCCTTGCAGGAGGGCCTCTGCAGCACCAGGAGGGAGGCAGGCCAGTCATTGGGATGGATACATAGAAGCACAGCGTTGGGCGTTTGCGTGGTGCAAGCAAGTTCAGTGATGGGAACTGGTTCCCTTTGGAATTTCGGCTGGGGGATGGGAGAGGGAGATGGCACTTGCCAGCAACTTTGTCTTGCCGCCGAGCTGATCTCTGTTTCCGGGCTGAACAACTCTCCCTCCCGTGTCCTCTTGCCCTCACCGCTCTCTGAGAGCAGAGCTGTTGACTTTTAACATTCCAGATGTTAAGTCCCGCTGGCTGTCAGAATTCACAGAGTCCAGCCCCTATGCTTTTGCAAGCCAGACTTCAGGGGCTCTAACTTGCCTAGCAGGCTGTTCCTCCATCGCCCTGGCTCCCTCCCACCAGTCTGTAGCACACACTGCCTCTCCGCCCTTCCTACCCTCTTCCATAGGCCTCTTGTCTACATTTGGCTTTGTAGAGACCGTTTTGCTAGTGTTCTGGCAGTTTTCTGGGTTATTTAGGCAGATATGGGTGGAATCTAAGCAATTAGCAGGATAAGGTGAGCCCAACGTCCTCCTACGTCACCATCTTCTTCTGGATCAGTCCTTGTATATATATTTTAAAGTTATATACATGTTTCAGTGTTTGGCGATGTAGTAACAGTGTTTGTGAAAATAATTAAGTTGATGTGCTGTTGATACTTATTGTAGAACTTCCTTTTTTCATAAGAATGAAAACACAGATTTGAAGTATTTTAAGAGCTATTATATATGTTAAGAGAAAACAAGGTAATTGTGCATATTTCAGGTAGTTCTTGCAAATTGTATGCTTTTAGATTATTACTTTTTTTGATTTTAAAGAGACAGAGAAAGAGAGCACAGGCAGGGGAGGGAACTAAGGGAAAGAGAGAGAGAGAGAGAGAGAGAGAGAGAGAGAGAGAATTCCAACAAGGCCCCACGCTCAGCACAGAAGCTGACATTGGCTCGATCCCATGACCTTGGTATCATGACCTGAGCCCAAATCAAGAGTTGGATGCTCAACTGACTGAGCCATCCAAGCACCCCTAGATTATTACTTTATAGGCTTAATGTCTAATTAATCTCTGATAAAAGATTTATTGTAGCTATGGATGATGTAATGTTTATATGGTATCTCCTTTGAAAATATACATATACTAAGACTGTTTTTGTTCTTTTCTTAAGGAAGAGAATGAGAGGAAGTAGAAGTGGTAGAAAGTATGGTCAGAATTATAAAATAATACAGAAGCATAGATGATAGGTGAACACTTTAGACTCTATATCTAGTGACTTAGCCAAATAAACACTTAGGCCCTTATAGTTTACTTTCTGTTATCCTTTTCTATGGATTTAAAAAATATTGTTGATATGAACTTTATTCTGATGAAGTAACATATCTACAGACATATGAGAATATTGAATATACAATGAAAGTTCATAGAATGTATATTCTAGTGTCTCTGTGGGGACTGGGGAAAGAGGAAGGGCATGAAGTGTGTTTTTTTTTCCCTTCTCATTCCATCATAGCAGGTGAAGTATTTCTGCATTCCTAATGTTATAAAGTGTATATCCTACAGTAATTAGTAAAAACTGACTGTTTTGTTTGTGGTAGTAACAAAGCATTGGCTGCCTTAAAGCTGCTCTTTGCCAAGGAAAAAAAAAAGTCTTACATTGAAGAAGCACACAAAAATAGATGGCTATATTCCAGAATGTATTATTGCTAATCCACTTTAAGTGTTGACAGAACCAAGGGCAAATCCTTTATTGGATAAAGGCACATCTTGCAGGTCATTTCCTATCATCACTGTATATTTCCAGTTGGAATCTAGACATCATTCAATATACTGTTTACTAGAATTCCAGAAATTCTTGATGACATGGTTTATCTGCTGCATCCTTTCAACCAATGAAGGGTTAGCTTTTCCTTTGTTTAAGGAAATAAGACACTCGAGCATTATTAGGAATTGAGCTTATAAATATTATAGAGTATTTGTTTGTTTGTTTGCTAAAGGTAAAGTCACCATGAATGGATGGCAAACAAAAAATGAAAAAACTCTTTAACTTGCCAATGATGGGTTGTAATGAGAGGAGTGGGAATAGAGTAAAATTTGATTGATGTAAAAATTGTTTCAGAATATGGTCTCATCTCAAAGTTAATACTTTATATTTAGCAGTAAACTGTGTTTTTTTTAAAGAATGATCATGAAAAATGGTAGGCCAACTATTAATTCTTTTAAAATTATAATTCCCTACTGAATCACAAATGTATGCTATCATTCACTTTGAAATATGTACAGAATACTTATTTTAAACATAAAGACTCCACAATTAGTTGATAGTTCATATAAACATTAACATTTAGTCTAGGTATCGGTTAGATATTAATATTTATACCTTATAAATTATTATAGATTTTTTTTTCTAAGGCTAAAAAAACAAGTATAATTTCGAGGGGATTAACAGAGAAAGAAAGCATGAGTAACTGGCTCTGTGGAATGAATGCAAAGGAGAGGCATAGGTCTGAGTGGAGGACGGCTACCAGACACTTGGGTGATTGAGGTCCTACTGGTTCTGCTCAGTAGGTAATTGGAGCAGGAGGAGCAGATGGGAGCTAATCATTTCATTTTGGGATGCTAAGTTGGATGTGTCCTGAACTTTCTCCTAGACAGGACTGGCAGGCCGTTTGGTATGTTTTTCTGAAACTGGAGATTAAGACTTGGGGGTGATCCATATAATTGAGGCAGAGAGAGGACAAAGAAAGAGAAGAAATATGAACTATAAGGACTGAAAACTTTCTTTGATTTTGGCAAATTAGGAGGTTGTTCGTGACTTCAGTGGGAATAGTTTCTATGGAGTGGGGAGGGCAGAGGTCAGGTTGCAGTGGATATAGGGATGAATGGGGTGAGGAAGAGGTTTTACTTGAAGAAATAGTTTTAGGATATTTAAGAATAAGGTGTATTTACATTTAAGTCTAGAATGGGGAACTTCAGACAAGTCACTTCACTTTTCTGAGTCTGAGCTTTCCCATTTGTAAAATGGGGATAATAATCATTAGTTCTTATGTTTTTAAAGGATTAAATGATAATGTGGAAAAATTGCTTTGTACTTTGCTTTATACAAAAATTGCATCTAATAATTGTAATTATTAACAGAAGCCAGTGAATGTACACTACTCAGGAGAATTTTGGATAAGCAGGAAAAGAGAGTAATGACATAGTCGTTTGAAGGGTACACAGGGTCAGGAAAGTGTTATTTCTTAGTTTTAAAAGGATGGGAGAGATGATTTTGCTCACAGAATCAGTATATATAGAATTACAGATGACTTCCACTTATAGAATTTCATTTGTAGAATTATAGATGACTTTGGTTACAGGAATCAGGGTAAAGGAGCAATCAGTAGAGAGGAAGACATCAAAGATTCAATGAAAGAGGGGTTAAAGGGAATAACTAATGGAGCCAGATTTAAAGGAGTGGAAGGGCATCATAGGGTATATCGAAAAGCTGGTCTTGAAGAAAATCCAAGCCATCTCCTGAAGAAAGGGAGGGAGGGAAGGAAAGGTGGGTGTATATATAGATGTATGTGAAAGTACAGAGTAAAATATTAAGTTCAGTGAAAATAATAAGTGATTGTAAGATACTTTTGGGGATCTCAGTGGAGAAATCTGAAAAAAAGCTGGCCATTCGAGTCTGGAACACAGGAGACAAATCTGTCTTGATGGCATAGAGAAAGGAGTCATTATGAACACTCCACAGGAACAGGGATTTTTTTTTTTCAATTTTTTTCCCCCTTACCAATAGCTCCATAGAGTCTGGATTATGTCTGAAGTTGTGTAGTTGTTCAACAAGCATTTGCTTAAAAAAATAAAAATGAAAATGAAAATGTAAAATAAAATAAAATAAAATCACATAGAAAGAGGAAAAAGTGAAGGCTGGAGGCTTGGGGAACACCAGGTAGGTAGGGAGAGTAAGGCTTTCAGTGGAGACTGGGGAGTAGTAGAACAGGGGACAGGGTGATCCAAGAGAACAGATGCCTCATGAAGAATTTCAGGAAGGGAGCAGTCAGTAAGAGGCCAATGCTGGGAGAGCATGTATTAGTTTTTCTATGCTCTATAACCAAACACAAACTTTATGGCTTAAAAGACCTGTTTATTAGTTTTCAGTTCTGTGGGTCATATATCCAGTCATGGCATCTGAGTTGTTTGCTCAGAGTCTTGTGAGAATAAAATCAAGGTGTTGGTTGGGCTGCATTTTCATCTGGAGCTTGGGGTTTTCTTCAAGCTCATCTGATTGTGGTAGAATTCAGTTCTTTGCAGTTGTAGAATTGAGGTCCCCAAATCTGGGGACCACTTGTAGCTTTTAGAGACCACCAGAATACCTGGCTATGTAGCCTCCTCTAACAATGGAGAAACTTTCTCACTTTGAATATCTTTCATAGTTTGAATCTCTGTCTTCAAAAAGAGACAATCTCTCTTTCTCTCTCTTTTTTTTAAGGTTATTTTTTTAAGCGTATTTTGGGAGAGAGAGAGAGAGAGAGAGAGAGAGAGAGACAGTGTGAGTGGGAGACAGGAAGAGACAGGGAGAGAGAGAGAATCCCAAGCAGGCTCCACACTGTCAGCGCAGTGCAGTGCAGCCTGATGCGGGGCTCGAACTCATGAACCATGAGATCGTGACCCAAGCTGAAAGTAAGAGTTGGACATTTAACCAACTGAACCACCTGGGTGCCCCAGAGACAGTCTCTTTTAAGGGGTTACCTGGTTATGTCATATTACACTCAGAGTAATCTCAATGAGATTTCACAGATGAATGTAGCTAAGTTCGCATCATAAAGATCATATGCTTTACTCAGCAAGAATCTTAGAACTTTTTGCTCATATTTAGAAACCGTTCTAATGAACTTACTTTCTTGATTTCTAAAAGTATCATAGAATAAAAACAGCCAGTGGTAAATAGCGAGTGCAGATGTGGGGTAGGTAGAGGAGTGGAGTCAGGCATTGTCAGTGGCAGAAGTAATAACTTTGCTAAATATTTTAATAAATAACTTCTAATAAATATTTCAACACCAACGGAGGAATCTCGAAAAAAAGGTACAGAATATAGATGAAAGAAATTCCAAAGTTGAGTCTTATTGCTTTGACTCAGCAAGATAAAGTCAAATTATGTTCATTTTGAACTATGTAAGAAGACAGAAATACATAATTCATTCTGTGAGGGGTAAGCCTTTTTTAAAGGTATGGCCAAATGAGACATCTCATTAGTGCCATTTAGTTCCAAAATAAATCTTTTTTTTTTTTAATTCTGAATTTGGGGTCACCTGGGTGGCTCAGTTGATTAAGCGTCCAACTCTTGGTTTTGGCTCAGGTCATGATCTCACAGTTCATTTCATGAGTTCAAGCCTCACATCGGCCTCTGCTTGGACAGCATGGAGCCTGCTTGGGATTTTTCTCTCCCTCTCTGTCTCTCTGCCCCTCCTTCACTTGTGCACATGTGCACTCTTTCTCTCAAAAGAATAAACAAAAAAGTAAATAAAAATTAAAATTCTGAATTTTTCATCAAGTTTTAAGATATTAGCTACTGGATTCTTTTTTACAACTTGAAAGCCTGAAGAGAATTTATGGATATTAAAAAAAAAAAAAACAACTATGTATAATTCTCAATTCTTGGAGCAGTGAAGTTGAGTTTTAAAAATTCCAGTTATTAATTCTCTAGTCCTATAAGTTATCTTGTTGCTGCCCAATCAGCGTAAGGAAGAGAAGAAATGATTTGCTTTAGATTACATTATAGATTTGAACTTGTTATTTTTGTCATTGGAAAAGTTATTTAACCTCTTCAAGCTTTGGCTTTCTAATCTATAAAATGAGGATAACAGGACTTGTTATATAGTGTTATAGACAATTAAATGTACAGAACAATGCATGTATGTTCAGAGCACAATTACTGTTCAAGAAATGTTAGCTATTTCAGTGTTAGAGCCATTTTCTAAGAAGTCAGTATTCTTTTTTCAGCAAACACGTAGAGTGGTCTTTGACATAGCCCTTGAAACTTAGCAATAGTGGTGTTACTTTTACTTTGGTTCATATATTGGACAATATTTAACACAAAAATAATTTGGCTTTTTGCTGAACTACTTTGAGATTTAATAAATTTATAAGACACTGAATGAAGCATTTCTGAAATACGGATCCAGACTTTCCTGTATCTGTATTCAAAAGCCTACCTTACTGTTTCATCTTTAATTTAAAAAAGATCATCTTACCTTTCACTAATATTTTGTTTTTTTCAGTCATGTCTAACCTTTCACCATTGCAGGCCCATAATGACTCTGTGTGTTTTTGTGTGTGTGTGCATGCATGTGTCTTCATATTAGTAGTATCCTTCAGTCTTATAATTATTTTTAATTGTTACTGGTTTCTGTTTTGTCATATTGAGATGTGGCATTGAAAATAGTGCATCATTTTTTAGATGTAAATGAACCACAGTTTTATACTTAATGTTATAAGTTTGAATATGATCATTGTTTCAGTGTAACAGTTCTATTTCAGTGTAATTAAATGCCCATTAAATTTTTGAATGAGTGAGCAATGCCCTGCATTTGGATGACTCTCTGGATGAAATCTAAGCAATGTGTTATAGTGGAAAGGGGGGTAAGGGAAGAGGTAGCTTTGTCATCATATGTGTGTCATGGGGCAGGTCATTTCACCCCCTCTGACCTCCACTTTCTCATCTATTATGAGATGAAAAGGTTGATGTAGAAAATCTCTAGCTCAAAAGGTTCCTTCTGCCACCAATTCTATATGAAACAGTTTTGTTATAAAACTCCTTTTTTTAAAAAAAAAAGTAATAAAGACTATGGCCCAGTTATTATTGTACTTTTCAGTGTTAATCTTTTTAATATATGCCCTATGTGCATAAACTTTTATTGATCGACTTATTTTTTTGTCATGGGAGTTAGTTGACATTGAAATTTCTTCTTTGTTTGCCTTATTATCAGAAACAATATTGGGCTCCAAAATATCAAAAGAAACTTCAAACCAGATGTGCTAATTAGTGTGAAAGTGGATGCTAGCAAAGCAATGATAAGGGTAGCCAGTGTTTCACTACTGCACTGTAGGTGAATGAAAAGCCAGAGAGAAAATCTTGGGTCTTGGTAATGCTGAGCTGTGAATCTTTCTGTATAGTTCTGGAATTATTGGGGCGCCCACTGAGAAAAACCATCTTTGAGATTGCAACAATACCTTTGATAGTAGATTTGGGGGCAAGGTGATGTTCTAATCAGAGAGCAGTTTCTAAAAGCTGCAGTGGGAAATGAAAGAGAAAAAAATGCATATATGCACATTTTAGACGTATTGTATGAAATTTATGAGAATAATGAAGTCTTTGACCAGTTTTCCTGATTAAGGGACTTATTTATTTATTTATTTATTTATTAAATTTAAATTCAAGTTAGGTAACATACAGTGTAATCTTGGCTTCAGGAGTAGATGCCTGTGATTCATCACTTACATATGATACCCAGTGCTCATCCCAGCAAGTGTCCTCCTTAATGCCCTTCGCCCATTTGACCTATCCGCCCAACCACCTCCCCTATAGCAACCCTTGGTTTGTCCTCTGTATTTAAGAATCTCTTATGGCTTGCTTTCCTCCCTGTTTTTATCTTCTATATTAAGGGCCATTATTTATTTTTTATAGTTAATTGTTTAGGGTAGCTGATGATTACTTTATAAAATAAATATCTGCTTCTTTGTCAGCTATGTATTAGTTTCCTAACGAATTACCTACCACAGACTTGGTGGCTTAAAAACAACATAAATTTGTTTTCTCACAGTTCTGGAGGCCAAAAGTCCAAAATCAGAGTGTTTGTAGAATTGTTTTCTTCTGTAGACTCTGAGTGGGAACCATTCCATGCCTCCTTCCTAGCTCCTCATGGCAGCTGGCAACGTCTGGTGGTGATACAAAGACATATCACTCCAGTCTCTGTCTTTTTCTTCACATCGCCTTTTCTTCTGTGTTTTTTTCCTCTTCTAAGTCTGCTTATAAGGACCTTTGTCACTGGATTTAGGACCCGCCTGGGTAATCCAAGATTATCCCATTTTGAGATTCTTAATTATATCTGCAAAATCACTTTTTCCAAGTAAGGTCAAATTTACGTGTCTTTGGAGGGGCCACATCCAATCTATTACAGTTTGTGTGTGTCTTCTCTTTGATTACCAAGAAAGTTTTTAGAAGTTAAAGCTTTGATTGTGGGTGAGACATTTAACTTTGAGAGAAGCTAGTTCTTTTGGCCTTTCATTCAGATATTTTTTTGTGTACCTACTCTCTGAGTCCCAGAAATATTAAGTAAATTTGCGCAAGGTCATGTGGTCAAGCAGCTGAAGTTTAAATTCAGCTTTGATACTATATTTTTGCTCTTAATCACTATGCTATTTTGCCTTCCTATAATTGTTTTTGCCAGCCCCTCACCTCATATCTCTCAAGAACTCTTTCCAAATACCTCAAAAAGAAATGTATAAATTTTGGTCACTACATGTCTGCTTAATTGCTACAAAGGTATAATAAATGGAGGACTTTCTGGGCTCATAATATAGATAGAAACACTTGCTTCTAGTCCTGGCTTTGATTGTAACTCAGAGTTGGATCACAAATATCTCTAAGCTTCTGGTAAAATAGGATTATTTTTATAGTATCTTCCAGTCCTGAAATGTTATGACTGTTTTTTAAAACAGATTTTCTCTAATTTTGCAAAATTTCTCTAATTTTAGAGGTAGAATGTCTTTGTATATTATAATACATACTTCTATGAAGTGGAACTTTTCCTGTATTTTGATTATGGTGGCAGCAATAGCATAATTAGAGAGGATTTACTAGTTATGGGTGCCAGGAGCTTTGTTAAATCCTTTCCATGCCATATTAAATTCTTATAGCTGACTTACTGGGTAGAACTATTACTATTCCTAGTAGGTGGTACTATTATAATTCCCAATTTATAGGGAAGAAAATTGGTATACAGAGAGCTAGGCATCCAAAGTCATATAGATCAGAAGTGGTAGGACTAGGATGTGAACCCTTTCGGTCTGACCCCAGAATCTGCCCTCTTATCGATTGCTTATATAGCCTCTGTTGTATGGTTCCTATAATTTAAGTGACGTAATGTAACAAAGTTTGGAAACTGTCACCCATGGGCCAAATCTGGCCAACTACCTATATTTTGTGGCCTACAAGCTAAGAATTGTTTTTACATTTTTAAGTAAATGGTTTTTTTTTTTTTTTGGAAAAAAAAAAACCAAAAGGACAATATTTTGTGACATGCAAAAATTATGTGCAATTGAGATTTCAACATTCATGAATAAAATTTTATTGAAACATAGCCATGTTCATTTGTTGATGTAATGTCTATGGCTGCTTTCATGCCACAATGCTATGTGGGCAGAGTTGAATAGTGGTGACAGAGACCATATAGCCTAGATAGTTCTTATCTAGCTCTTTACAGAATAAAAAGTGCTAACCGGTGTAATATTGCTGCTTATTTACTTGTTATGTTTATCTTTGTGTCATTCTTATAAAAAAAAGGCATTAAGGAGAACTGTTTAGGTAATATATTTTTTAAAAGGCATGTTTTAAATAAAGTTTTAGATTATTTTAAATTTTTGTGTGGCTATAAACTCCTATATATATGATATTTACATATATATGATATATATATGATATTTATATGTATATGATATATATATGGTATTTGTATATATATATATTTTGGAGATATAATTGACATACGACATTACATAAATTTCTTTTTAACACTGCATGACAAAATAAACATTTGTCAATAGTTCAAGGAATAGTAAAAATATTTAGGAAATTTTGTTCAGGATTGTGTATGAAAAATGCATGTGTAGGCATGTTACCAATAGTTTATAAATTTTCATAGACTATTATATTAACTTAATAATGCAGTATCCAAAAGTATATTAAATATTTTCTCTGAGGTAATTCTCTTTCTATAGTACAATATCCCCTTGTTCCTTTTGATGACTCATATTTAATGATTCATATTTGAGATTCACATTTGTCATTGATGAACTTAGTTTATCCTTATTGTGAAGAAAGTGAAACCGTTAAGTCTCAAGTGAAAAAATTATTATTTAGTAAATGTAATAACTGTACTTAAATTAATAATCCAGTTGGCTAATCACAAGTAGCCATTCCACACTGATCTCTCATTAAGTTTGCCTCAGATATCTTTTTAAGAAAACCACATGTTGTGTTTCTGGTGAAATTATATTCTTGCATTAACCTACCAAATGATTCTAATAAACTGGGACATGCCTGTTGAAGACAAAATTATGTATGGAATTGTAATAGATCTCATGCTGAATAGCCAGATGAGTTTAATCTATGTAGTTGTATGTTTGTCTTCTGTCCTGGTTTATGTTAGCATTGTTTATATAAAAACAAAACTGGTTAAGAAAGCATTTTCTTTACTCTCTTAGGCATTCTGATTAGGAATTACCATTTCACTATACCCAATGAATTGAAGTCCAAATGATTAGCATTATATCTGCATGGCTTGTATTTTGCTTCATTTCTTCATATCTTTTAACATGAATTTAAAAACAATGAGTTTTTTTAAATTTTTTTAATACATAATATTATCCAAATAACATTGCTTTTTGTTAAGGTTAATGGAATATAAAGATCAGCTGTAGAATCAGAGTTATTTGCAGCTGATTTGAATGGAGTTCCTTAAAAATATAGTTTTATTTAAACTTAGTTTTTCAAGAGTGTACCAGTCTCATGATTCAGTATGCTTGAGTACTTGGCTGGTTGAATTGCTTTGCTAAGAATTCATTGGCTGATACAGTTTTTATTATACTTTTAACTTGTTCACTCTTATGTAAAGGTTTTAAAATAATGAGAAGTATGTGTAATATGCCAGTCAGCATTTAATTTATGTACCTTTATTTAAGAAAAAAGGTTTTCCAGTATTTTGGTATTTTTTAATTCAAATAAAAGAACGTCTGAAGAATAATTTTTACAAGTAAACATAAGTAAATGATAGGACAAATATCTGTATTCATTAAACTGTAAAGACCCAGTTAAAATACTTTGTTCTAATACAGAGATTATTTCTTTATGTAATAGCTCTGGAACTTTCTATCAACAGCAGCCATTTAGAAAATTTTATTTCAATGAAAGATTTTAGAGACAACTTCTCATATTACTTTTTCAAAACAATCATTATAATCTGTCTTAGTAATAACAGTTATTAGTTTATATTGGTACATTAAGATACTATAATATACTAGTTTTAATGGAAGCCAAAGATGGAATGATTTTAAGTCAGAAAAGTAGATATGAATTTTCTAAAGTCAAGAAAAAAAGGTATGGCTTTTCTTAAGTCAGTAAAGGAACTTAGGTATATTGAATTTTATATTGGAAATTTGGACAAGCTTATGGGAAGAAAGTTAAAATACCTCTTTGAGTTCGAACTTCTCATCCAAACAGAGATGGAAAATTGAAGATGACCAAGGAAAAGAATTTATAAGAGTTATGGTTAACTAGAACTAGGTTTAATGTAAATTCAGTACTTGATTATCTACTTTCAAGTTTTTTTATGGAATCATCTCTCATTGTCACATAACTGAATATCATGGTGCTAAATGGAGATTATCTTACGAGATTCGGTAGAAATACATCAGAGAACTTGAGAATATCTCTAGACTTGTGGACCACCTTTAAATGTTTGTAGAGTCCATTACCCATGCCTCCATCTTGCTTTGACCACTTACTAACTGTGCTTCAGTGTCCTCAGCTATACAGAAGAGAAAATAGTAGTACCTACCTCATATATTGTTGTAAGAATAACATGAGTTAATGTGTAAAGGTCTTTTAAAAAGCTTGTCACGTAGTGAGTATTAGCTCTGATTATTTTTATCTTCATCATCACCTTCATCATTATTTTTCCATTTGAGTATTCATTATTCATTTGTCTAATAAATATATTTAAAATTTGTCTTGTTTATCATTCCTGTTTCAAAGACTCTGAATTACAAAAAAAATTATATATATAATCTGTTATATATATATATATATGTAATCTGTTATATGTATACATATATATATACATAACATAACATGTATACATATGTATACATATGTATATACATATACATAGCAATCAAATATTTATCCTGCCTTTCCTATATGAATTATATTACCAATTAATTATTGCTGATAAATCAGATGATACATGAGGGAAAACATCTTTTGATAGAAATATTCCAACTAATAAGTGGAAATGATAGAATTTGAAGGAATATCACCCTTTTATGATATACAACGAATTAGTGGATGTAGACATTGAGCACCAATAGCTGCAGATACCACAAAAAGAGAGACAACCAGACATTATTTAATTTCCTGATACATGCCACCATGATTTCACTAAAGGTACTGAATCTGAGTCTGAATCTGAATCTGAATCTGAATCTGAGTCTGAGTCTGAGTCTGAGTCTGAATCTGAGTCTGAATCTGAATCTCTAGCCTCTGATCCCAGCTGCCAGTTTGTAAAAAAGAGGACAGCGGACATGATGGACTGTCCTATGGTACAAAATCATCAAAATCCAGGCTGTGGCAAACTATGTCAAGTGGCTGAGTTTTTAAACAGCTAAATTATAAGGAAAATCTAGGAATCTAGGGCTAGAGACTGAAATTACAGATTAAAAAATGCTTAAGGATACATTAAATAAATTTTGACGTGATCAAAACTAAACTATAGTTTATAGGGATATATCCTAGAGACTAAAAATAAGACTAAAAATAATGCATACAGTAAGTGATTACTGTAGAGGTCATGATAATGGTTTCTTTGGAGGAATAGCTATAAGTGATTGTGATTAGAACTGGTCACATGGAGGCCTTCTGCAGTATTTGGTAAAGTTCTATGTCTCAGGCTTGTTGGTAATTACAGAGTAGTTACCTTAAGTTGCATTTTCTTGTTTGCTTTTCCATATCTGCTTTTATAATAAAAAGGCTAAGATAATTTAAATATCCTAATTAGACTATTTGGAAATGGTTCTCTTCTCTATCCACCAAATTTAACTTATGGAGTATGTTTGATTTGGGAGACTGGTTCATTGATTCCTGTGTATATGTGTGTATACATGTGTTGTATGTTTGTGTACAGTGTGTGTATGTGTGCGTGTGTATACTATATGACAGAAACTGTTCTGGCTATCTGTTGCTATGTAACAGATCACTGCCAAACTTAGAGACTTAAGATAATAATACTCATTTAATTTTCTCATTAATTTCCATTTGTGAAGAGTTCCATGCAGAAGGCTTATCCCACCTCTGTGTGTTGTCAGCTGAAACAGCTGGAATAGAGGCCTTAGGATCTACCTCCATTATGGTTCACTCACATGATGGCAGTTTTGATGTTGGTGGCTAAGAGCCCATCTAAGCTCTGTTCATCTCCTTGGATTGCCTGAGCTTTCTTATAGCTAGGGTGGCTGGGTCTAAGAATGTGTCCCAAGAGAACCAGGAGGAAGCTGATTTTATGACCTAGCTTTGGAAGTCATGTAGTGTCACTTCTACCACAGTGACATGACTGCCCAAATTCAGCTGTGGAAAACAGACCCTACTTCTCAATGGAAGGAGTGTCAAAGTCTTTATTGCAAGAATGTGCGTGATGGGGATATTGTTGTGATCATTTTGGAAATTGCAGTATGCCGTCCACACTGTCTTAGCTTTGTATACAAAGCTGAGTGAGATAAAGTCCTAGTCCCAAAGGTGCTCACAGTTTGGTGAAAGACAAGTTAAGAGGTAATGTTAATGACTGTGATAAGTTCTATAAGAGTAAATGCTGGGTGCTCTCAGAATACATAAGAAGGGTTCCCTAGATTTAAGGTGCCAGATCTCAGGGTGGAATTTTGGATGTCTGTTTTGGGTCTTAAAAGTGGGTAAGAGGTGTCCAGCTCCCCCTTCCCCCACCAAGAAGAAAGTGGAACAGTATTTTAGGAAAGGGAATAAACATATATTGTTCAGGGGAGTGAAAATACTGTGCATTCTAAATCTTCAGTATTTATGTATGACTGGATTATAGGCATGGAAGGTGGAAGGTGAGAGAGGGTGCTCTGGTGTATGTTTCCCTCTGGTGTATGTTTTGTTTTGTTTTGTTTTGTTTTATTTTGTTTCTTAATGAGAAGGAAATTATAGATTCCTTTCTCAAAATTAATTTTTTTTTTTGGTGAGATGACACTTTTTCTTTATTTATTCAGGATTATTGTTTAATAAGATTCATCTTTTATTGAACTGTTTCTCTTGGTATTATTTCAAATGAAAATATTGTGTATCTGTCAATTATATAGATATTAAACTACAGTTTGAGTAGTGCTGATAAAAGATCAGGATTTTACTTGAAATAAACTATAGTTATGCAAAGGATTTCTGATTAGAAATAATACAAATAATACAAATATAATGCAATTGTGTAATTTCAATGACTGAGACTGTGGCTAGAGAAATCATTGATATTTTTTCCTTACACTGAAAATTAGAAAAAGGAATGCCTGTCTTCTTCCAGCATCACATCAGTTAGAGTTCTTTGCATTCTTTGCATTTTAAATGGTAATGTGAATTTATCATGAATTAAGGAGGTTTAAAATACTCTCTAAGGAGTGAATTTTGACTACTGAAAAACTCTTGTTGATTATGGCTAAATGGTATTGTGGGGCTTTGGAAGAATTTTTGCACTGTCTAACGCCGTGAAAGCATGTCTTAGAATCAAATGCCCTACACCTATAGAGTTTTATTCAAATTCTCATGAGTATGTTAAAAAAAAAAAAAAAAAATCCGCTGAGCTTGCTGTGGGCTTTCGGGCCTAGCAGCTAGTGTTAAATAGGCCTAGATTGGCTCTGAACAGCTTTCTCTTTTTCTTGCCTATCCTAGAAATTGTGAATTCATCTGATTACAAGAAGACATGACAAATATTTGTAGCAGCTTTCCTCTTCCTTTATAGGAAAGTTTCTTCTCCCTAACCTATTCTGGATCTCAGATAAAACACATTGCAGCTGCTCATAAGGTGGGAAATTAATGCTTGGCAGGGAAAGAATATTTACAGTATATCTTGAAATAGGACAGCTAGCCTGACAAAGGACTAAAGATAGTGAAAAATAATTATGGTTCCTTTAAAAGTTACACTCTATAAGATATGTAGGTCATGTGAACATGGGGAAATTTAGTTAAGACATGCCTAAGAATATATACTCCCTTTGGCCATTCTTTTAATAAAATAGAGCCTCTCCATATTCAGCGCTGCCACTTTTAATTCAACAAATCAGTTTTTTACTCTAATTACAGCTTGAGTCAGAAAATATATAATCAGCGCCAAAAAGAATGGTGTGGGGTTGAACACTCAACAGGAATAAAAAGTTAAGCACCATTCATAACTTTTCATGTACTTTATTAGAATCTTCACAAGGTTTTGCTTTAAATGAGTTAGCCACAGGAAACCTTTCTAGAGAGGCCTTATTTGGGGATTTAGTCAGCGCCATAGTCAGAGCTTTATAGAACCTTTGCCTCAAGCTGATGGGTGAAAATGAGATTTGTTATTTTTTTTTCTATGAGCATTTCAAATAGGTATAGATTGCAATATTCTTTTCTGTAAGGGTAGAGATCGCCAAAACTAGTTATAAAATCAATGGGGAACTTAGTAGCAGCAAAGATATTTAGTGAATGTTCAAATTCTCAGTCTTTAAACTTTTTCTTCAATGTAATGATTCTGCTTAATAAAAAATACCATTTTAAATAATAATGGCCATTTTTGTACATTTAATAATTTTGTGAAACCTTTGATATAGTTATGTGCTGAGTACCCATTTTTAACTTTCAGATGAAAAATTGTGCTTTGGATCAAGACACTTAATCAAAAATATTCTTGATTTCAAGTATGATATTTGGAATTATGCCTGACTACTCGAGGCCATTAGTTTAGTATGCTATTCATTTTTGTTGATTCTACACTACTTACTGCTCGTTGATGAAATAGTTAATGAGCTTCTGAAAATACCAGTATATCCAGTGGGTGCTTTATTAGCTTAAGCAGATTAGAGCCTATTATATAAGGAATAGAGACCTGGTACTGAGCTTTTTAGCATAGATTTCTAGCATATTGATAAATAGTAACTAGTGGACGTAGTATTTAACTTTAATTGACAAATTATGATTAAATAATACATTTTTATTTCTGGATACATATTATGCCATTCCTTAACCTGTTTTTAATAAGTTAAATGTTCCTTATACCAAAATTTTGAGCTATTTGTGAACACAGCTAGTTTCTAAATCAAAATCACTGGAAGAGTCCATTTTTTAAAAAAATGTTAAAAGGAAAAATATTTCAACTCCTAAGATAGTCTTCTGTTGTTTTTGAGGGTTTCCCAAAATTCAAACAGACATACCTGCAGATTTCTTAAAGTCAATATGAGTTAGAATTTTATGTATAATTGGAATGCCTGGTTAATTTCAGCCTGTCAATTTTGTTTTTCTCCTAAGAGGCCTTTGAGGTTCTTTAGCACAAAAGAGTAGTTCAAGTAAACCTACTCTTTTATTTATTTATTAAATGATGTCTGATAGCTAATGTCTTGCTTCAATGTCATTAATATGTAGCATTTATTTAATGTTTAGATAATTTTAATAAAAAAGTGATAACATCTTCTGTCCTCTTGGAGTTTATATTGTGAGTGTGAGGTTGGGCTTCCAGATGCTGGCTTGTATAACAGAATGATTAATACCATTCCTTGAAATGAGAGACTCCCAAAAAAGGGCAGCTTGGAAGTTTTCAGTTCAGTATGAAATATGTTGACTTTTTCTGTCTTTACGGTAACCAAGTAGAGAAGTCGCATATGTACACATATATATCCTATATGTATGTATATGTACATATATATACCTATGTATATAAGTATGTACCTGTGTATATTAGTATATATAGGATGTATATATATACACACACACGCATATATAGGATTGTAGCTCAATGGTAAAGTCTCATTTGGAGATTTAAATTCTGAGTGGGCTTGGCTTAGGTGGTAATTGAAGTTGGGACATGTAAAATGTTACCTAGGGAGGAAGTATAGAGTGAGGAGAGAGGATACCAGAAGCCAGTGGATCTTGAAAGCACATGACCATGTTTTGCCTGTAGGGGGAGAGTGGGTCAGGGCAATAAATGTTTCATGTAAGAGGAGTATATGGTCAATAGAGGAGAATTATTCCATGAGGTCAAGTACAATAGTAAGAAATGTCCTTTGTCAGATTAGTAAAATGAAGTTTGTTGGGTTTCTTAAAAGCATGTGCTTTGCTTGAGTGATGAGATGAAAGCGAAATGGGAGCTGATTGAGGAATGAGTGGGAGGAGAGAAAAGTGGAGACAGGAAGCGTAGATAACTCTTTTAGGAATTTTGTTTATGGAGAATAAGCAGTAGCAGGAGGAGGGTGTGTGCTGAAGAGAGCAGTTCCCTTCCTCTTTTCATCCTTCCTTCTCTACCCTTCTCCATCCTTTCTCCCTTACTGCTTCTCCTTTTTTTTCCTCTAAGAACAATTTAAACATGTATAAAAGCTGATGGAATAGGAAAAAAAAAAAAACAACAAGTTTTCAGAGAAAAAGAGATCTGTTAGGTTCTTGTAATGTTTAATGTTCGTGGGAGAGCAGGAGGGGATGAGATACAAAGTAGTAGTAGAGAGGTCAGCCACAAATGAGAGACAGCTCCATATTTCCAAATGGGGAAACAGATTAGAAGGGAAGAGAAGTAATAGATCTGTAGATCTGAAAAGGCAAGATGAAGGGATTTCTGACTTGTAGTTTCTTTCTAAAGAAGCTGGAGGGGGTAGAATGGGGCAGTTTTAGGCACAAGAAGAGTGGGAAAGGTTTGACAATAACAGTGGGAGAGTAAGAAGTGAGTTGGCCAGAGAAATGTAGAGGTACTGTCAGATATTTGGTACCCATTAGAAAGTAATAATCATGTGGTTCTCTCCAGCTGTGATGAATTTCTTGAGTGCATGCTCAGAGAGAGCAGATGTTTGGATCTATCCAACTATCCAGGTTTGGGGTTTGTTACATGGGTGCAACTAAGAGATAGAATAGCACAGGATTTAGAGTATTGGCAAGAGCATCACTGAAATGATACATTATGGCATCTCAGATAAAGAGAGAAGAAAGGAGAAGGTGATTGATTGGGAGAAACAAGAAGACTCAAAGCTTTAGGGTCCAGTGAGGTTGAAAAATGGTGATAGTGGTACTGGTTGAAAGCAAACTAATGGGGTAAGAGATTGTGACCAGAAAGAGAGGCACTTTCATTAGTTAATTTGGAGCTGTTACATGTGATGATAATATCCAAGAAGCCATGAGTGATGTAAAGTAGAAGAATATGTTTCCCCTTCTAACCCCACAGAATGAAAGCTTTGTGATAACGTTTCTTGAAAATGAATTTTTCAGAGTAATATTTCTTTCCCAAAAAGAGTACATGTACTAATGTGTGACTAGGGCTCTGAGACATACTGCATCTAAGAAACCTATTTAAATTTGATTAATAGAGCAGTTCTAAAATTTATGGGACTACTGAACCTTTTGTGGTATAATATCTGTTAATCATCCAAACAAGGGTTTTTCCAAACATGTTGAGCAATTATTTTGAATTTCATGTGCTGAAACTGTTAAATTAAAAGGAATAAACAAAAGTAATTGTCACAACAAAATACAACATAACACAATAAGCGTTTTTTACAAAGAATTTATAATTATGTTAGTGTATTTCAAGGTTTGTTTTTCTATTAAAAGTAAATATATGCCCAAAACATAGAAAGGTAAGTTAGTGTATTGTTTTGTTAGTGACAATTGTGACTTTTATAATTGTTTATTGGAAATCTTTAATTGCTAGTAGATAGTCTAGGAAACTCTGCTATAGTGGTTCCATGTAATAGTCAATCAAGGCAGTATCGTTAAAGCACAGAAGAGAGTTTATCTACTCATGTACCTGGATAGATCCAGAGATTCCAACCACGTCATCAAGAATTTGTCTGTCATCATTTCCTCAGCTCCACCCTCTGTTGTACTGACCTCATTCTCAGGCAGTCGTTCCAATAGTCCTATAGTGTGGCAGCTTCTCTCAGAGGGCTGAGGGTGAGACAAGTGCCTGATACCCAATGGACTTCTAACACAGATCTCTCGCTTGGATTTTATTTGCTGGTAATAGATGTGCAATATTATAAGCACCACATTCCTGTCTTTAAAATTTATTATATTCTGTTTTTTTAAATTAAATTTTGGGATTTCTTTTTTAGGTCCCACAGTTTCTGTTTCTAATAAATAAAATCTTGACTGAGGCCTTAAAACTCCTAACCATTCCCAGTTACTACTTCCAGTAACAAAAGGCTCTCTGAACTGAGAGCAGGATTACTGATGCGTGTACACGTATGAGATACGAAAAAGTGAAACCATTCAGGGAACTTTTTAGATGAAGTTGGAAACTTAAAACATAGTTTATACAAAACTGAAGTATATATATAGTAGACTTTATAATATCCAACGAAGGTCTTCTGCTCCAAATACAAAACCAGTCTAACTCATCTTCCCTATTCCCCAAAAGCAATAAACAAAAGAAAACCAACCAAACCAAAATAATAAGAATGAATACTTTTTAGTTGACTGGAGTTTAAGCCTTCAAATGATCTTCTGAGGAGTATAGACTCGAACTCTGAAGGCCTTTTGTGGTAATTGACTACCTTGGAAAACGGTAGTTGGACACAAGTCTCTAACTTTTGATGAATGAATGGCTTTTTTCTTTGTGGTACTGAAGATCCTTGACTTGTATCTTTGTACATTTTCTTGGTTTGTGAATAAAGGCTGATAAAAAGATGACTAATAGATTACTTGTCTTATAAAATGCATAGGAATTTCTGTATCCAGTTTGGATATGGAAAGTCACAGGAGACCATATGTAAGGGCTGTAAGGTATCTTCTTAGATACATACAGTAGTGGGTATGAAGCAAAGAGAACTCTCTAGCACTCCCCCAATACTCCCCCAAAGAAACTGCAAAGCTTGGAGAGATCATCTATAGTTCCTAAAGCTGGTGGATTGACTTTGAAGCTTAATCAGGATACTGGAATCTTGTCAGGGCTTAGATTCCATTCCTAGCTGAAGGGAAATTCCTGATCTAGCTCTCAGAATGTTTGAAGCTGGTGGTGAACTGATTCAAACTAAATTGCAACAAAGGCCAGACCCAGCTTGTTACCTATAGCCCCAACCTAGCAGCGTGACAGAAAAGGGAGCATATGCTCGTCTTTCTTGAGGTAAATATTATTGGATTCAGATTCTGCTGTTCTTTTATACAAACCATTCAGCACACAATCACAAAGTATGTAACACTAAAAAGAGAAAGAGAAATAAGAAATGTGACTCACAGCTAAGAAAAGAAACAGAGGCAGGTGGCCTCGTTATTGGAATTATCAATGTCTTTAGTATAGCTATTTTTAAAATGCTAAGGGATCTAGTAGAAAACATGGGCAACGTGTGTGAAAGATGGGGGTATCACAGCAGTGATTTTGATGCTATAAAAATGGAAATTCTGGAAATGAAAAATATATTAGAACTAAGGGATTTATTAAATGGAATCAGTACTAGATCACTGAGATGTGAATACAGGTTGATAGAAAGTATCCAAATTAGAACAAAAAGGTAAAGAAAAACAGTATTTGAGATCACGAGGTGATACGTGAACGAACATACACATAATGAATCCTTAGAATCTAAGGAGAGGAGAGAAAGAGACAGGAGTAAAAAACATATCTGAAGAGACATTGGTCAAGTTGGTAAATAGAGTGGTGAGCTCGGGAGTTTGTGCAAGTGTGGCTGGAGTTGGCAAAGTGCCTCGATTTCTAGACACAGGAACCTCTAATGAAATAGTACTTTTGCTCTCATTTTAATGCATTCTTTGTCTTACTCTTTTAAGCAAAGAAGATACATGTCTTGCTTTATTATGTCCCATACTTGTTTTACAGGCAGAACCTCAGTTAAGATGAGTCTAGCCTCTTGCTTGGGTCTTGCTTCCCTAGAGACATCATCTTAGTTAAGAGATATACAGTCAAGAAAGCAAGAAGAACAATATGACATTTTACACCCTCAGTTTCAGTGAACTCTATTATTTTATAAATTTTCTTAGCATTGTTATTTTAAGACAAAATCTTAATAATCATTCAAATGTTCGTTTTGCACATTTGGTTTCCAATTTCATTATTTCAGAATATGAAAATGGTTGGCTTAGCAAGCAGTCTTTCTTTCTTTTAATAAATATTCTTAATATGCAAGCATCAAAGAAAAACAGCATGACAAACTAGGTTACTAGGCAGTGAACGCTTCTAAATGATTTGTCTTCAGTCAGACCCCAATTGCTAAAATAAATCATTTACAAACTGTTTCAGTACTTAAATTCTATATCCTGATGGGAATAAAAACTCTGTATTCTTCCTTCTCCCTAGCAAATCAACACCTGCAAAAGACTAAGTTATTTGTTTATTTATAAATGCATTCCTTTTTATGAAGGACATATCGATACTTGCAGTATTTCATTTACATTATGGAGTCATTTATCAACAGACTAGAAGTTCTTTCAGGAGACAATCTTCTCTGGGGTCATAATTTTCCTGTAGTTATTTCTCACAAAATCCCTCCAAATTTCATGGCTGCTTTGCATAAGTAGTCTCAAAGATATTTGGCACTCAGCCTGGAGCTTAGCATGAATGTTATCTTTTTCTTGATCCTTATTGCCTCCTGATTTGAATATGTATCTGACTGTTCCTATAGGGCCAAATAATTACTTTCATTGTTCCTTCTAAGAATGTTATTAGATTGGCATTATTTACAGAAGCCTTTGAGAAATAATATTTGGTTATTATTTTAATGACGCATTATTAGCATAAAACACGTCCCTGTGGCATGTTTCACGTTTTCAGAGGTCAAGTTTGAGGACGCCTCAGGGAGAATGTGACTTAAGGCTCTAAGGGAGGTAACTCTGGTAACTAGCCAGCCTGATACATGGAACTCTTCTTTGGGAATTTTGCCAGTGATCAATGCAATACACATGAGTGGGGAGTTGAATAATTGTCCCAGAAATTTTGAAATGAAGACTTTATCTAGTCCAGTGTACTGTGTGCTGATATAGAAACTGAGAGCCTATGTAGTGAAGTAATTTTCCCACATTCATACTCTTTATTCCTTCTGACATCAAAACCTTATTCTTTGTACCTTAGAGCTTCCTTTAGGAGCCTTGCTCTGAGAACTCTTAACCTGCTTTTTGGTTCAAGTCGTTAATTTGTAACTTGCTACGCCATGTACATATGTTGTCATTTGGTAGAGCTGCTGATTTTTGCCAGTTACTCCAATCAGCAAAGTCTTGATTCTTGCCTTTTCTATCTTTGCTTGTGCTTCAGTAAGCAGAGGATGATGGAGGTAACCTGAGAGCCTGCTTTTTATTGCAGTTTGGGATTTTTAGTGAAGAATAATTTCAAAACCTGATAGGTATAGTTTTACTTGAACTGTAAGTAGTTTAGGTATTGTTTCTTAGAGTTATTTTTTTATAAATAGATAATAGGGAAACTTTTAATTATTATGAAACACTTTCATATACATATGGAGAGAGAGACTGCGGGAGACAGAAATTGTGAGACCCTTCAGTTAATTTTAAAATAATGAAAATGAAAAACTATTTTTGAGTGAGATGTGAAACTGATACCTCATCTAGAACTTTTTTTTCAAGATAGGTTTACAGCTACACTTATGACATTTTTCTGGGCATCTCATCAGAATATTATTTCATGATATCGCCCCTCATATCCCCCCCCCTTCACTGACCCCCAGCTCCCTCCACTGTGAGGGGCCATCCTGTTGCTGGAGCTAATGCTTGTGTTTATTATCTGGAGAAAGTTCTTTACCTTGTCATAGCTTGAGGTGGGCAAAAGGAGTGCATCAATGCCAGCCCTAGCAGGCCTATAGGTAGTATTAGTCACTGTATCCGTGGTTTCAGTGTTAATTTCTGAAGTAGCCTTGTAATTCACTGATATAAAAATCAACTGTCAGTGAATTCAGCACATTCTGAGGTATTATGTGACCATAATTTAAAGTTGATATATAATGCTATGTAGACCAACTTTAGCAAGTGAGTTTCACGTTTTATTTGTGGAAATTTGGGCACCAAGTGAGCTGACACTGGTTAAAGTTTTGTGTAAACTTTATTTGTATTTAATTTTTCCTGTAAGAGAACTTAAGGTCTACTTATTGTTTGTGATAATACATTTTTTAGATCAACCTATTTAAAGAGTGCCTTTATTTTTTTTAAGTTTATTTATGTATTTTGAGAGAGAGAGCATGGAGGAGAAGGAGAGAGAGGGAGAGGGAGAGGATCCCAAGCAGGCTCTATACTCTCAGTGCAGAGACCGATGTGGGGCTTGAACTCATGCACTGTGAGATCATGACCAGAGCCAAAACCAAGAGTTGGATGCTCAACCAACTGAGGCACCCAGGCGTCCTTAAAGAGTACCTTTGAATGAAAGGATGTATATTTTTTTATTAGTTGTATCCCTTTGACCACACAATAGATTATGCTTTACCACTTAATACAAAAGAAGCAGGTTTTGAAGTGTTCTTTACCCCAACCTGAACCTATCCGTTAAATT
Source organism: Panthera leo (assembly GCF_018350215.1). NCBI lineage: Eukaryota > Metazoa > Chordata > Mammalia > Carnivora > Felidae > Panthera > Panthera leo. The sequence goes on from NC_056679.1 coordinate 168,764,430, forward strand.
TATCTGGTGTTGGTTTCTTAAGAATATGATTTCTTTTTTAATATTAACAAAAGGTTTTTTGGGGAAATGGTTATCTTTCCTGTCATAAGATTTGATGCCAAGATGTAGCTTGAGGAGAATTACTGTTGTTGTTTCCGTGCATATTATTAAATCATATACAAATAAAATGCTTTCTAATAAGTAAAGATCTCTCCTGAATTTTTGACTTTTCTGCATAACCTCTCATGTGCTTTTCAGTTCTTATGGTTCTTGTAGAAATTCCCCACTTGAGCTGGAGAGTAGAAAACCATAGCCACTACAGTACTTTTCAGTATGTGTGCTATATATAATTATATCACTCTATGAAAACACATTATATTATACATTACACTATAAATATAAATATGGGTAAACATATTACATACTTTAAATATATTACTACATACAAACATACTACATATACTATATACTATATATAAATATATTGCTATGTGTTATACTAGTGTTACCATTTGTAAGATTATTTTAAACGATTAATATGTGTATATTTGTAGAATGAAAAGAATATTAGTACTGCAACTATTAGAATGAAAAGTAAATGAAGTGGGAGACAGAAGTTGAGTTTCAGAAACTACCGTGTTTATCAGAGAGCATATGGCTACAGATGTCTGCATTTACTACAGAGAGACACATACCCAACATGTTAGAGACAAAAGAAACAGAAGATGTTATTTGTGGCCTGCTTTAGTTATTTTCCAGGAAAATAGGAGGAAAATTGAGCATCACAGCTGATGGAAGACATGGAAATACAGCATGTGGCAATAAGGTCTTGAGTTCTTTTGCCTGCTGCTGATTAACAGTTGAAATGTAGTCATTATTGGAAAATTGACCACCTTCCATTACAAGCCCTCACACATGCTTCTTTGTTACCTTCTGTTTTTCATTTTTGTTCTTCTTTTTCTTCTTTTCTACCCTCTTACCCAACCCTTAACTTGCATTTGTTAAATGGATCTGAAGATATGAAATTTTCAGGAAAAGTTTCCTTCAACTGTGGTGCATGATACTTGGAAATATTTATCCTAAAGCAAGTAGCAGTCTGGATTGACTTCCCTTAGTGGAGTTCTACCATTATCCCCTTCCTGTTTTACTTTTTCATCATCGTCCTTCTCCAGTGATCGCGTCATCATCATCGTCATCATGGTCGTGTGAATCTTTGTGAAATTTCCTAGCTAGTTAGGCAGCCCTGGGATTCACTGTTTAAAAAAATGTGTTCAATATAGTTCTCCTCTCTTTTCCCTATTATTTTCTTTCTTGAAAATCCCTTACAACTATAGTGCTATCTGAAATCTGTGTTAGACTGGTTCCTTTTAAATTGTCTTTTTTTTTCTTCTCCTGCATGTTAATACTTGAATTTCCCATGAAATTCCCATGAATTTCCTTTGCATTTCTCATTTTCTCTCCTCTTATGAATTTTTATTTCTTTCTTACTGCTCCCCAAATCAAGACATTTCTTGAGGGACCAGGAAAGTAAGAAACTATAGAGTTTATATGCATTTGATTATTTGTCATCTTAAATTTCAGGATTATGTTTTATTTAGTTGGAAGATGTGATAAGCGGTGGATAAATACATAAATACCCAGCATAGATGTGTGTAAACTAGTTTACTATTGCTGAAGGCTTCTCTCTTAATCTCTCCAGGAAAGAAAGGAGAGGCTCTCCAAGTTTGAGTCTATTCGTCATTCAATTGCTGGAATAATTAGGTCTCCAAAATCTGCACTGGGCTCTTCAACAGTAAGTAGGATGAACTCTATGTGCTACTGAAAATAGTCATTGTCTAGCTTCTTTCTTTTTCTTCTCTCTCTCTTTTTTTTTTTTTTTGGCTTCTTTCTGATAAACAGTGAATATCGTATGTAAATTTGTCCTTACAAATAGAAAACAAGGTACATTATATAGCTTTTTATATGCATATGAATCTATTCATATATGTATAGAGTAAAATTACATGTAACACTGATATGGGAGGAAAGAAATAAACTTTTATTGCAGACTTCCTGTACTACAGACAAATAATTCTAGGAAACATTTTATGTATTTTGTGGCTTTATTAGAAGAAGAGCATAGAAAATTTATTTTCCAGTGAAACATTTTTTAATGATAGGAATTATTATCTATGTATTTTTGAAAATATTAGTTTATATGCATGTTCATATTTTTAAAAACATTTTAATTTTATTCAAGTCTGTTTGAAATTTGGGTTTGGCATAACAATGTGGTGCATAGAATATTATAAATCTCTAGGTAACAACAGCCATAGGCAAATAAGATGAAGTATATTCTTTTTCCATTTATATATAAAATTTTAAAGTATTTTTCTTACTTCATTATCTTTCAAACTAAATTATCAAACTTTTTTTCCTAGCTATCCCTCATTCACAATAGAGCTTTAAGATGATGGTCTTATTGAATGATGATCAAAACAACAATATTCAGTACAAATTAATTATGTGCTTTCCCTCCCATCTTTTCCAAGTTTCTACATCATAATATCTTAATATTATTTCTTGTTCTTTAAAAGTTTAGCTGTTTAAAATAATGTGACCTGGTCTTATTTAGAAAAACAAAGTATTTCCTAACTATAGATTAGTAAAATGTCACATTTTGGATTTTATTTGCTATGATTCCTTTTGAATATGTAACACGGGTTCCCATATTTATTCCACTCAAGCAACATTCTTTTTATACACAATTAAGGCAAAGCATCGGGTATTTTAATTAAAAAGAAAGAAAATTATATTTTTATATAAAAGAGATTTTCTACTTCAGTGTTAGCCTTCAATGCTCCTATTGTCATTTCTGATATCCAGAAGTGTTCTATGGCAATAGGGAGGGGCTGTGAACTCATCAGAGCATCTTCTGTGGCATTAATACAAATGAAAATAAAAATAATTTTAGGGAAAAACTGCATGATAGAGTAAGTCTCTTTTAAGACCCATATCCTACTCTTGTTTTCTTAAGTTAATGACTTGCAACTTCACAGATAAATAGTAGTTCATAGGACTTAATTTATTATGATTTGATGTTCAAAATAAAGTATAGGAGACTTGATTAGGAATCTGTGGCCAATTCTGGAGACTATGAGGACAGGTTTTGATAACTTATTTGAAGAAAAGAAAGAAGAGCTCTTGAAAATAAATACTTAAAACATTTTTAAAAAAGAAAAAAAATAGTTCTTAAAAGAAAATGTTCAGATCTGTTCTTCAAAAAGAGAAAAAAAAAGGAACATCACTTCTTAAAAGGAAACGTTCAGATACCTCATTTGCACTTCATAAAATTATTTAACATGAAAATAGTTCAGTGAAACACTTGACATAGTTGTCATTGACTCACCTTCCTTTCACTTAGGTGAGTGGTCTTTTTGCCAGCAACTAGTAGCAGTTTATTGGTGAGCTAATTTGTGAAAGGTGATCCCTCTGCCCAATTTTCCTTTAGTAAACTATTTTACATGCTTGAGAAGGAAGGCTTATTATAAACTCAAGGTTATCTTCAGGGTTATTAGGTGTAAAATTAGGAGAGTGGAATTTAGAGCTTCAAGTTTTAGCTAGTGACAGAAAAATAAGAATTCTCTGATAGTGGACATGGGCGAACACTCCCAATATTTGTTCATTTGTTTTCCCCACAGCCTGGGATGCCCTGGAGACAGTTGTCTAGGAATGCAGCCATGGCTTTTGAGGCTTCAAGTTACATACATCACTTTGAAGGTCATAGTTATGAGAACTTCAGCTTTTGGCTCCAGCCAGAGCCTGTTTTGATAATCAGGGTCGATTAGAGGGTGAGAGGGTTTTTTTTCTTTCGTGTATGGAAAGACGTGCTCATTTACATATAGAAACAGAAGAAATCCAGTTAGTTCAAAATGATGACGTTATATAGAGTTGGCTATCCTAAAATTACGTCAGACATAATATGCACAATCTTAATGAATTAATGGTACAAATCATAACTCTGTAATCATTGAAGGTATTTACATGTTATTTTTTCCATTTAAAAGTGGTCTTTACGTTATTCTTAAGTAAAATTACCAAATTGACAGTCACTGACATAGGTAAAAGTTTGGTGTTAACAAACTGCTGTTAGCTGAAATAAATTGAAGTGCCTTTCCCACAAAGCATGTACCTCATTCAAATACACATTGTGATCGGTTTTTCATAAATTATGAACATCCTCAAAGCTATGAAATGCACATTTCTTCTAAGAAAATGCTCTCTCTGTAACTGAGAATTCTAGAGAATGTTCACTTCCTCAGGGCCCAGTTGGTGCATCTTCAAGCTGAAGACGATCATTGCTTTATCAGCCCTTTGGTATTCCCTGATTTATTTAGTAAGCTCACGAACCAAAAAGATTGAGGCAGTCTGCGGTTTATGACGCTATTCTTCACTAGGAATAGATGTGCACAACCTTTTCTCTAAAATGTTAGTTATCTTAACATTATTTGAAGGAGGGGTTTTCCCCTCAAATACACGAGTAATTGAGGTCTTGAGTCTTAATATGAATGTGAAGGTTTCAGGTGTTAAGTGTGATAATCTATGTATTAGAGACTACTTAATCATAATTAAAATTTTTTTCTGACACAATATGGTATTTTTTAGAGTATTCTTATTTGATAAATATAAAACAGAAAGAATTTTTTATTGTTCTAAATGATTTTTTCTCTATAAAAAACTTACAAAAATTACATAGTTAAGCATATTTAAAATATTTTATAGTGGTATACATCACATAACATGAAATTCACCATTTTAAAGTGTACACTTAGTGGTTTTTAGTATACTGACTGTGTTTTGCAACTATCACTACTGTTGGCTTCCAGAACATTTCCATCTCCCTTATAGGATACTCCATACCCAATGGTAGTTAGTCTCAGTTCTCTCCTTTTCCCATTTTCTGGCAATCATTAATCCACTTTTGAAGGCTATGTCTGTTCTGGGCATTTCACATAAAGAGAATCCTATAATATGTGACCTCTTGTGTCTAGTCTTTTCCAGTTAGTATAATATTTTCAAGGTTCATCTGTGTTGTAACATGTGACAATACTTCATTCTTTTTATGACTGGATAATGTTCTGTTATATGAATTTATCACATATTGCTTATCCATTCATCAGCTGATGGAAACTTGGGTTGTTTCCACTTTTTGGCTGTTAGGAATAATGCTGTAGTGAACACTGATGTACAAGTTTTTACGTGAACATGTATTTTTCAATTCTCTCCATCATATACCTGGAAATTGCTGGGTCATATGGTGATTCCATGCTTAAGTTTTTGAAGAACCGCCCAACAGTTTTCCACAGTGGTTGCACTCTTACATTTCCACTAGCAGTATATGGATGTTCTAATTTCTCTACAATGTCATCCACACTTGTTATTTTCAATTTTTAAAATTATAGTCATACTAGTGGATGTGAAGTGGTGTATCTTTTATTTGCATATTCCTAATAACTAAGATGTTGAACATCTTTTCACATGCTTATTAGCCACTTGTATACATTCTTCAGAGACAAGACTGTTCATTTTCTTTGAACTTTTCAAAGAAAAGTTTCAATTGGATTGCTTTTTAATTCTTGAGTTATAAGTGTTCTTTATATATTTTGCATACAAGCCCCTCATCAGATATATACTTTGCAAATGTTTTTTTTCTCATTTTGCAGATTGTCTTTTTATTTTCTTGATAGTGCCTTTGACAAAAGTTTTTAATTTTAACAAAGTCCAACTTATCCATTTTTCTTTGTTGGCACATGTTTTTGATGTCATATCTAAAAAACTGTTGTCTAATCCGAGACCATACAAATTTTCACCTTTAATTTCTTATGAGTGTTTTATAGTTCTACCTTATATATATAGGTCTTTGATCCATTGTGAGGTAATTTTTGTATATGGTACACAGTGGAGGTCCAAATCCATTCTTTTGTATGTGGGAATATTTAATTTAAAATCCTAAAAAAGTAACAACTATGAAATCACTGTTTCTTTATTCAAATTAACATATAAAAATTAGAAGTATAAAGTATAATTTTAGATAAAATAAGGAAATTAATCACATTTTACATAGGGAAATGAAATTAGTATTAATCTTTATATTATTCCCATTGGGCTTGCCATAGCTATTTATTTCAACATATTTAATAGTGTAGCTACAATGTAGAGCTTATTTGAAGACAGTCTCATGGAATAATACTTCCATCAACAGTGTTGATGGCAGGGAGAGTGTAAGATAATTAGGTGATAGATGAATTTGGCTTTAATCGAATTATAGCATCTGATGGTGTATGTTTAATACTTATTGTTATGATCATAATAGTATTTTACTATAACAGCTGCAAGAATGTGTTCTTTTTCTCAATGTGCTAAAAGCTTGAAATAACCAATCATTAGTACTTTTGGACTCTGAGAACTACTGTACATCCAGCATCTCCCCATGCTGCAGGAGGTTATAATTTTGCTTTAAGAACTATTTCTCAGAGACTGCTTCTGAAGTCAGGGCCAGAGATATTAGGATTAATTGCATAATCTGGAAGCCTACTGTAACCATGCATGTCCATTTCCATTGGAAGTCTTACAGCCACATTATATTTAATGAGATCTGTTCTAGTCATATCAAGAATACTTCCCTTTCTCAGAGCCCTCTTTTTACTGCAGGATTTCCCTACAAGTGTTGGAGCAAACAACTTGTTCCATCTTACATCCCCTTGTGAGTACTAGTTGTATCACTGATCTGTGAAGTGTATAACGCCTTTCTAATAGTAGCACTCTCTGAAAAATGTACTTTAAAACCAGAATAAAGCACATCTTGGTCCAAATAACTGTTCTTAATAATTCAAAAGAATTATTAAATTATTCAACTCTTGCCTCCTTAAGATTCATATTTTTCTATACTGTATTGGCATATATGCTATTTCAATTTTAGAATCACTTCATACTAAAATTTAGAAAATAAGAACATTGGGAAATAAAGATATGCTTCCATTATATAGAATAATATAGCAAATAAGATTTTCTTGCTTGCTTCTTTTCAAAAAATTAGAAAATTATCGTTCAGCTATGTTTAAGTCATACAGCGATATAATGCTAGTAGTATTATAATGCTTAGCTACCACCATTGGCATAGGGAAATGCAGTTTTTTTTCAAGCATAACATAATAAACTGCTTGTGTTCTTTAGTGTTCTCCTTTAAGCCTAGGAGAGCAACCTTGTACTTACTTTAACAATGCATATTGTTAAATTCAGGTTAAATATTATATATTTTAAACTTTAGTTGTCTTCGTTTGCTCTTATGGTTTTAATTTATCTCCCCTCCTTGTAGTCACTCCTGTCCCCCAGACCAAGATGTAGAAAATGCGAAAAAAGGGAAAATAAAAATAAAAATTCTTGTGTTGTATCACTGCCATACATACACTGAATTCTACTGTCCAGTTAGTTATGTTTAGGAAAATTAAGTATTATTCTCAGAATTGCTAGTTTTGAATCATTATCACACATAATTTTTAAGAAAGACTTGTCAGATTTATTTTCTATAACCTATACTTTTACTGTATAGAGAGCAAATATCTGTTTTTTAAGACCTTTTTTTAAAATGCTTATTTATTTTTGAGAAAGAGGAGACAGAGTGGGAGTAAGGGAGAAACAGAGAGAGGGAGACACAGAATCTGAAGCAGTCTCCAGTCTCCAGCTGTCAGCACAGAGCCTGACACGGGGCTCAAACTCATGAACTATGAGATCATGACCTGAGCTGAAGTCGGATGCTTACCGACTGAGCCACCCAGGCACCCTCTTCTTTTATATGTTTGAGCAAATGCTTAAAGCAATGATCTGATCATGTCAGACTGATACTGTATTCTTCACAAGCAATCGCAACTTGATGATGAACATTTAAATTTCCTGAGATATGAGTTATTAGATGATCTGGTAATAGTTTTAGTTGATATGTATAACATGAAATTAGCACTGAATACAGTTAATTGACCTAAATGTGTTATTAGTGATAGTGTGGCACATTGTATATATAATATTGTATGAGCTTAAGGAAAGAATATTTGTTAACGAAAAAATAAAAGTGTAGAAAACATGCAGTGAAATGATCAGATAAAAGAGGATGAATGAGAGTCATGAGTACAATTGGAAAAAGCAAATGGATAAAAATACTAAAGTGAAAAAAGAAAATGATTACTAATAAAGAGAAGAGTACAGGAACTAAAGAAGAAAAAAAAGTCAGAGCAAATCAGAAGGTATAGGAGGAAGCAGAAGCATTAAAACAAAAATGAAAGACCTTTAGAAAATATATTTTGCTAGAGATAGTGTCTCTTATGAAAGATCCAAGAAGGTGCACAAAAAGGCAATCAAGGAAATGGGAAGTTGTGGAAGTAAGGCTAATATTTGAGTTTGGCCTACTTGTCTATCTTTTTAGGTAAAGTTTTGGAAAGAATTATATTAGAATGCAAATCTGATCAGCATGTAATTCTGCCTAGTTTTGATGCTAGGCAACAGTTATATTATTAGCTAAAGACTAAACAAACTCAGGTTCTCAGAAAGTACAACAAATCAAGAAATTTGTGAGTAAGAGTTTTGTTGCTAGTTTCGTTGTGGAAGATAAACATTAGGTGAAGTACCTTTATTTTGGTTAAAGATATCAGTGCGTGAAAAAAAGTGATAAATTCTACCTTACTGCTAAAAACATTAGAATTTGTAGAATACAGATAGACCTTAGTGCCTCATAAAGACAGAACCCTACTGTATTTAATTTACATCCTGTTTGTCTAGCCTGAGGCAATGATCATTAAGATCAAATACCTGGGCTATTTTTTATTTTTCGTTGTTTTAAGAGTTAACTCATTCAATAAATTCAAAATGGAATTATTTAGTAATTTGAAAAAAATGTGGCAAGAAGAACATTATTATTCATATTCTCATTTTATGTTTTTATTCAACTGTCAAACCCTAAATGATGTAAAATATATTTTCTACCTATGGTTACATTTTTCTTTCACTGAAAATAGCTTTTACTACCACCAGGCAGATTCCTTTTCAATAGACCTTTTCCAACCTTTTGCAACTGTTTGGTGATTCTTTTACCTCTGAGTGTATGATGTTTGATTCCTAATCTCAAGTTTTCCAGTGATAAAATTAAAAGGGTCTTTATGGAATTTTTGAGAAATGTTGAAAATCCTGAGTTACTTGGTCTCACCCCAATGTAATATTAAATTAGATTTGAAATAATTCTTTACTTAGATTATTAAATTAATGGCTAAATTTATGTAAGAATAGAAAAGGTACTTAAATATCATTTTTATAATTAAAAAATTATTAAACATTTTTATGTTTGTGTTGAAGTTTTACTTAGCTTGTTCAAGTTCCTTGAGAGGTTTACTTATATATTTTCCATGGTGTTTTACTTTAGGTTTTTTTTTTTTTAATAATTTCTTAGGTGCCTAATTTTAATAGAATCTAGACTTTGATTTTTTTTAAGATTTTATTTTTTTTAAGTAATCTCTCCACCCCACATGGAGCTCAAACCTACAATCATGAGATCAAGCGTCACATGCTCTACCGACTGAGCCAGCCACGCACTCTTGATTTTTTTTTAATATTTTTCTTTACTTCTCAAAAAGGAGCTCATATGGCACTGAAATGTTTGACATAAAGGCATACAAATCTTCTTTACGTACTTGAAAATTATCCCGAAATAGGATAAGAAAAAAACAGGCTCTTATTCTTTCCTCAAGAAAAAAATATTTTCATTTTCTAGTATTGACTACCCATTGCATCTTCATTTATACCAATTATTTGATTTGACTAATCCCAGTATGTTTTTACTGGACTATCCTTTAAGAACCAGGCCCAGAGAAAATAACTAAACAGCTAGCCCAATTAATCAGGAAAGATTGTCTTATCAAGTATAACTCAGTAATTGTATTAGATTAACTATAACTTTAAAAAAAGAAGCCCCCTCCTCCCCATATCTTGGGCAAAATTTTTAGATAACTTACTGACAAGGAAAAATCTTTCCCTACTGATATTTGAAGTAAAAAGCTTCATTTCCTTTGTGATGCAATTATGACAGCTCTTGGGATGTTGGATTTTGTTGCTGAAACATTCTACCTTCTATTACTAACAAGCTTACAAAATTGTATTGGAATTTAATTAAAATCATATTAATAAAAAGATTCCTTCCAATGCTTGCAGAGAAGTCCCTGTGAAACCTGATAGACCCAGACAGGGGATGGGTGGGGGCTTTCCTACATATGTGTAGTTCACATGCACACTCACAGTTCAGCTTACATTTTATATTGTCTAGGAGCTGGGGAACACCAGCTCTTTATTTCAAAGAAACTAATAAATCCAAACAACTGGTGTATAATCCCTGTGAAATAGTAATATAAATTCTTTCCCATTCACTTCTTTTTTTTAAAGCAAACAAATAAACAAACTTAGATGTTCTTTCAGGATGATTTTTTTTCCCCCAAAGAGATTCTTCACATTCAAATCCTTAAATGAATTTCTTGGTGTTAGCTCAGCTTTTGTGCTTCAAATGCCCTTCTGACTTAATGAATACTCCAGGCTCTGCATTTTTCCAGTTCTAAATAAATCAAAATTTGGGAGGATAAATTGAATAGGATAAGGAATGAGGCATGTGACATCCTTGTTTGCGATGCCTTTCTAATAGGTAGACCTTCTTGAAAGATAATGATAAAAACAAGTTCTTTGCAAAGAGGTGACATTGAATTTCTTGTTTTATTGATTTTTTATGAAAAAAAATTTTTGCCATGGGCAGTGCTTGGAAATATTTCTATTACAGTAAAAATGTTGGTGTTTGTTATAGTGAGATACGCTGTGATAAAATTTTGGGAAAGATATATTTAATAATTTTGGCGACCTGCTTTAAGAATGATAAACTATTAGTATCAGTATACACGAAGAGTTAATTTTGTGTGGATAATGCATTGGTCTTTAAAAGCACTGTTATCTCATAGCTGTGGCTGGTTCTTTATGTAATTTGTTCTTTAAATCCGTTTGGGGGAACACAATTAAAATTTTCTTGAAATATTATTTAATCATAATTAGTACTAAAAGAATGAGTCTTGTTTACCTTACAAAAAATTTTCATGTAAGTCATACCATGTATATATTAAAGGAATTAAGTATATCATAAGTGGAAGTAATAGAAACCAAAATGTGAACTCTTCTTTGAAGTCTCTTTGGGATTTTTCAGGGTTCTTTTTTTTTAATCATTAGGATGGGTTTTAGATCATATAAAATAGAACTTGTACCAATATCTTTTGGGCCTCTTCAGTGGTACAAAACAATGAAGACTGTCTTCAGAACTAGTTTTCATTTACCACAAAGATTCACACTTTGTCCCTATATACAGTTCATCATGTCAGCCTGAGAAACCTTATCTATGAGTATTTGCCTTTCATTTATTATTAATTCTAATTTCCAATTTATACAATTGGGGAAATTTATAAATTACTTTCTCATGAGACATTGTGCATATTGTATTCTAAGAATCCTAAGAGTTAGTGCACATTTTTGTACCTCAGCCATAGAGTACTCTTAACCATTCAGTGCAATTTAGTTCTTTGGATAATAAAAACGTACCTTTTACTTGTAACTAGAAACTGTTTCCATCTATTACCAATTGGAAAATTTCAAGGAGATATAATTAGTTCTTTAGTTATCTGTTATTCGGTATTAGCATTTGAAGCCTCCTAAAATAACAGATAATTTTGCCATGCTCATGGCGTTTCCTGCCATGCTCATGGCTAATATTCCTCCCTTGTTTTTGCCACATGTTTGTAATTTCATGTTAGTGATTTTCAATGATACTGCATCTCCTAAGGCTTTATTGGCCATTGCTCTACAGGGTCAGGACCAGACATGTGGCAGAGGTAATGGTTAAGGAAGTCAGGGGAATGAGGGCAAGAATGGGAAGGTATAACAGCAGGGCAGCATCTAATAAAGCCTTAGATATTGCTTCTAAAATATAGCATATGGGCAGTCTACCGCCCATGTCATTGAGAGTTTTCCCATAAAAATAATTAACTCAACTTTTGATTTAAATGAAAATGAAGTCATTTTGTGACAATTTTCTGATAATACCCCTTTTATCGTAATTATCTGGTTGGTAAATTTTAAATCTATGGATTTACTTTATGATATGATGAATAAGATTATAAATTCCAACACTAAATGCTAATATTGTGCTCCAGGAGATACATGTCTTTTTAATTATGAGAAATTCAGATTCATTATGTGACTTTTAGTCAGTTAATTAAAAGGAGGAACATAAGTAAGAAGTATTTATAATTACTATAAATTTTACCAGCAAGAATTCCTATTTTCTCTAATTTGTTTCTTTTTTTTTTCAATGTTTACTCAAGTACTCTGATGCAGTCCCCATAAGTGAGAAGCCCCTGGCAGAACAGGACTGGTACCACGGTGCAATTCCCAGAATAGAAGCACAAGAACTTTTAAAACAACAAGGAGACTTCTTGGTGCGAGAAAGTCATGGGAAACCTGGTGAATATGTCCTTTCTGTATATTCTGATGGACAAAGGAGACACTTTATCATACAATTTGTTGATGTACGTTTCCAATTTAGTTTATATGTATATTTTGACATAATTCATTGCAGTAAAATTATAATAAGAGGGTGAATAGTTTGTGATAAATGCCTGTAACACTTTGTGTTTAGTATTTAGTTTTACTTTGTCTTGAATTTCTTCAATACAGTGTGCCAAAATTCACTAAAATGTTAATCTTGTTAAGGAAATATGTATTTTTAAATATTAGAAATTAAAAATAGTTGTTACACATTTAATTCATTTTTGAAGTTTATTAATTCATTTAAAGTTTATTTATTTATTTTGAGAGAAAGAGAGAGAGTGTGAGCAGGGCAAAGGCAGAGAAAGGAAGAGAGAGAATTCCAAGCAGGCTCTGCACTGTCAGCAGGGAGTCTGATGAGGGGCTTGAGCCTATGAACTGCAAGGTCATGACCTGAGGTGAAATTTACAGTTGGATACATAACTGACTGAGCCACCAAGGCATCCCTCAAACACTTCATTTATTAATTAATTCATTGTTAATTTTGTATAGTATTCAGACCTCACCTTGATAATAATATTTTCCTACTTTCATGCATCCAACCTACTGTTTCTAGTAGTATGTCATTCCTCATATCTTGGAAAGCTGTCATAATTTGTATGTGCCTTTAAGTTATGGATGTAGATAAACTTCCGTGTTAAAATCAGTGACCATGTTGGCTTTATTTATAAAATGGTATGTGAATTACAGAAGGAAAGGTTATTGGTAAACTGTAAACTAAAATTTATATGAATGTTTCCATCTATTTACTAAGCTCTAACAGCTACTATTTTAAAAATATGTCATACATGGGGCGCCTGGGTGGCGCAGTCAGTTAAGCGTCCCACTTCAGCCAGGTCACGATCTCGCGGTCTGTGAGTTCGAGCCCCGCATCAGGCTCTGGGCTGATGGCTCGGAGCCTGGAGCCTGTTTCCGATTCTGTGTCTCCCTCTCTCTCTGCCCCTCCCCCGTTCATGCTCTGTCTCTCTCTGTCCCAAAAATAAATTAAAAGAAAAAAAATATGTCATACATTAAACAGGACTGAAATATTTCCCTTATTACCACATAGTTTAAAATGTAGGAATTTAAATTATTCTTAGAAACCAAAAGGAAAAGGTCTACTTGCAAATTATCCCTTGTCTTTAATATCACCATTTAGTTTTAAGTGACTAAAATGAATAGCATAATATATTCTAAAAATAACACATTGTTAGGTTCACATTTGGAGATTTTATTCAGCTTCCTTCTGTCACTGAAATTTTGCAAAGATCTCTGTTACACATGAGAGTGCCTGTGTTTCTGTAAATGCCTCAGGTTTTTCACTGCCTAATTTTATTTAGTTAATTCTCACTATATAATGTTGAGCTCTTAAATTAGTTGAAAAAAGAAGTTTTAAGGTGATATAGACTGGGGAGGTTTAAATTCTTTTTCAATTTGTATAGGTAAATCTTTCATGAGCTAAAATTATCTCATTTCCTTCCTCATATACCTGTTGCCTGAAAGGGGCCAATAAATGGGGGAATTCATTATGAGATATTTAGTGATTGCCTATTATAGTCCAATCAAGGAGTTTATAATCCAGTAGTAGATTATAAAAGCTGTATGTAAATGAGGGGACAGGTGTACTAAGAAAGGAAGACATAAAGAAAGATGAAATTTTAGAAAGTAGGAAAAATACCAAAAAGTGGGTAAAGCACTGAACTTGGTATGAAAAGAGTTGGGTTTCTGTCCCAGTTTGTACTCTAGAAACTCTCTGGTTTGGGAAATAATGGGGGTAATAGCTGGTACCAAAATTGTGAGAATCAAATCAGTAAGTATGTATTTCATAAGGTGTAAGGTACTTTGCAAATATTAGACATTTTTACCATTGTTTGATGACATCACTTGAGAGAAAATAAAATGTACTTTATATGAAATATCCATGTAATTGGACAAGTTAATTTAAAAAGTTTCTTTCAGGTTTCCATGAGATTTATTTGTGAAATTTAAATAGTAATGAATGTGTTGTTTTGGAATTTATATATTAAGGTTTGAGGTATTCACAATCACAAGTAATGCTATTTTTAAAAACATTGTCTCTGTCAACTGCAGTGTAGGATGGCAATTATTTTGATGCTTTTATTTATTTATTTATTTTTGGCTGCATATTACAGTTACTTTTTGTTATTTGTTTGTTTGTTTTTTTTTTTTTTTTTGAGAGAGAGAAGGAGAGGATGTAGGGGCAGGAGAGGGGCAGAAAGAGAGAGAGGGACAGAGAGAGAGAGAGAGAGAGAGAGAGAGAGAGAAAGAATGAGAATCCCAAGCAGGCTCCACACCTAGTACAGAGCCCAATGCAGGGCTCAATCTCATGACCTTGGGATCATGACCTGAGCCAAAATCAAGAGTCGGATGCTTAACCAACTGAGCCAGCCAGGCACCCCCATATTGCAGTTACTTTTTTTTTAAGTTTATTTATTTATTTTGAGAGAGAAAGAAAGATGGTGGGGGTGGGCAGAGAGAGAGAGAGAGAGAGAGAGAGAGAGAACTAGTGGGAGAGGGGCAGGCTCCACACTCTGTAGTAAGCTCTACTTGGGGCTTGATCTCAGGACCAGAACATCATGACCTGAGCCGAAATCAACAGTCGGAGGCTTAACTGATTGAGCCCCCAGCAGTCCTTGCAGTTACTTTTTAACAGGTTGTGAAACTCTGCTTGCTGTGAACATTATGTGAACACTATGAATGATCAAGATGGACACAGATACTTCTAATTTTTACATTTTTCACTGTTCTAGGAAAGAATATCTATCTTTGGTCTTATTCAAGCAAGAATTGTACTTTCTTTTAATTATTCATTTATTTATTTATTTTTACGTTTTTATTTTATTTTTGAGGGAGAGACAGAGCGCAAGTGGGGAAGGGGCAGAGAGAGAGAGAGACACAGAATCTGAAGCAGACTCTAGGCTCTGAGCCTCTGAGCACAGAGCCAACGTGGGGCTTGAACTTGAGATCTGTGAGACTCATGACTCAGGACTGTGAGATCATGACTCAGGCGCTTAACCGACTGAGCCACTTTGGCACCCTAAGTTGTAATTTTTATTAGATGCTAAATTTATTAATTTTGTAAATCCAGGTGTATATATATACACACACATACATACAGGATTATCTCAGTCTCTGTAATCTTCGTTGTTATTCACTGACCTTTTCCATAGTTACTAGCCTGTTTAGGGTGCTTGATGTAAGAGACTTTGCATCTAAACATCTTTAGTGTTTGTAGCTAAACCTGTTTATTTTGTGTCATAAATGTTGATAGATTTTCACAGAGATTTAAATGGTTTTGTTCCATTTGATAAGAAAATATATACACAAATCTTTGTTTTTGTGTATGATAAAACAAAAATACACGTAGTTAGACAAAATACTCCAGAAAGAATTTCTTATTATTAATAGGAAAGCGCCAATTTATATTTCTCTAATTTATTTATATGACACTCATTTGTTAGAAACCTATTTTTGTAGAGTACCATGTTATTCAGTGTAAGGACATGAAAGTGAAAAATGTATGGCCTACTTCTTAGTGAACCTAAAACCTAGTAAGTGAGACATTTGTAGAATTCACGAACAGATAAATATTAAAGATGCAGAATTAGGAATGGTTGAACTGAGAAATTTGAATTAATATATGGTGATGAATTAAAAAGAACACAATGATAAATATTTTAAAACAAAAAAATCTCTATGTAATGGCATATCATCATCTTTTTTTTTTTTCCTTATCCAGTCATTCAGCAA
Organism: Panthera leo; assembly: GCF_018350215.1. NCBI lineage: Eukaryota > Metazoa > Chordata > Mammalia > Carnivora > Felidae > Panthera > Panthera leo. The sequence continues at coordinate 168,780,810 of NC_056679.1, forward strand.
ATACTAACATGTAAGTCCCAGGGATATGAGTCAATAAAACAAAAATAACCCAAAAGTGGAGGCTGTAATTGCTGTGTGAAATTGGGTATCTGAATGTGTTAAATCATTGGTTTATTCAAAAGGTATTTATTAGATGTCATCATATGCTAAGTTCCAGTTAGATCTGGGAGAGTCAGTCTCAGAACATACCACATAGGTTTACTTTGTTCTTTTGCCACAATCTCTAGGCTCTTTGAACTACATGTATTTTTAAATTCATGCTATGAATCTCAAGGAAAAGTAAGTAAAAGTGAGTAATCCAAAACTTGTTTGAATGACAGTTGGTTCCAAGTTTGTGCCTTATTGTTATATGCTTATATAATATACTTTGAATCATTTTAATTGCTCTAATACCATTCAAGGACTCCAGAGAAGGCAAGAAATACCTTAAAGTCAAAATGTAGATATCACAAGATATCATTTTCTGTGTCCCTGGTACACAATTAAAGACTTAGAAGACTTTCTTCTTAATAATTAAAGCCATTCCAAAACCTCATTAATATTGATTTCCAGGAAATAATGATTGAACAAGTACTTTTAAGGCCCTGGGATGTAATGGTGGAGCTTATAGTCTAGGGGGGAGGTTCACAGTCATTTATAAATCACACATGCTATATATAATTATAAAATGTAATAAGAGATGTAAAGTAGATACATGTTGCTATAAAAGGTTTTAATTGGGAAACTTAAGGATGTTAAATTTGAGACAACATCTGAAGAATTAATAAAAGCTAACTTGGCTTTTTAGGAAAGCCATACAGAAACCTTATTAATACTATTCCCCAAACTCTCTAACAGTCTTTCCTGTGTACTGGTTTAATGAGTTATTTATATATTTATATATTCCATGAGCTGTTTTTATTTGACAAAGCTAGAACTTATGTTTTATATTTTCATTTTAAGGTATTTTACCAAGAAAAGGAGTATTTTAGTTTTTCTTGTTTTTTGTTTAGCATATTCGTCTCAGCCTCTTTCAGAAATGATCTTCCTTCCTTCCTTCCTTCCTTCCTTCCTTCCTTCCTTCCTTCTTTCCTTCCTTCCTTCCTTCCTTCTGCCGGCTTGTTCTGAGTTCTTTTTCAAGAGGTCTATTCAAGAATATTATTTCAAATTATACATTCATTGAAGCCACTTCTCATTTTTTGTGTGCTTATTCTGTTCTATCTGACTTCCTTGTATAACACTCCTCTGCAAGTATGTATAGCAAGAAAATCTGATTCTGTTTTTTTATGTATTTTTCATACATATGCATATTTGATTCTTAAGTAGCACAATGATAACTCAGAAACAAATTCTAGATGTAGCAAATGTGTTGTGAAAACATAACAGTTCAGTGTCTATTCCTTGAGATTTTTTGGATATATTTTAATTATATGTATCTATATATTTTTTATTTTACGAAATTTGAGTTATATTTTTTATTCATACTTTTTATTTTCAATTATATATTACATGATATCTAATCATGTAATACAAATGACAATCAACAAAATGATCTTTGTAGAAATTTGCAAAAATTTATTTTCTACTATTTTTTATTGCTTCTTTTGGAATTTGCCTAAGAGATCATTAGTAGCAACATTCATTCGCTCCAAAGAAAAGTGTCTTATTTAAAGATTAGTCTGGGAATGCCTGGGTGGCTCAGTCTGTCAAGTGTCCAACTTCGGCTCAGGTCTTGGTCACACTGTTCGTGAGTTTGAGCCCCGTGTTGGCTCTGTGCTGACAGCTCAGAGCCTGGAGCCTGCTTTGGATTCTGTGTCTCCCTATCTCTTTGCCCTTCCCCCCTTATTCTTTCTCTCTCTCTCTCTCTCAAAAATAAATAATGAACATTAAAAAAATTTTTAGGTTTATAGATTAGTCTGGATTCTCTCTGTGATACCATTGGCAAAGCTGTGTAGGAAAACTTGAAATAGAATCTGTTTGTATGTGAACCGAACTTCATGTTATCTGAGCTACAAGAAATTAATACAGATTTATACAATGTCAAATTATAATATTTGGAATTTTGAGAGTATCAAGAAACAAGCCCTCAACAGTTTTTGTGAATGTACTACTCTTGACTTGAGTTTGATGCTTAGCTGAACTTTATAAGCGTACGTCTTAGCATCATTTCTAGATTCATTACTTTATCTTCATCTTTAGGAAAGTGAGTTAATCGGTTTTGCACAGTTAGGACTCTGAGAACTTCACTGATGTCAACATGATCGCTTTAAAAAGATAATTGCTAGAAATCAGTTTCTTACTTCAGCCCATGAAGTAAGTACTGCTGTTGTATCACTCACTGTATTCACTCACCATGATTACTACATCAGTGGCAGAAAACTGTCTTTAAACTAAAAGCTAGATATGTTCTGGGGCGCCTGGGTGGCTCAGTCGGTTGAGCGTCCGACTTTGGCTCAGGTCACGATCTCGCGGTCCGTGAGTTCGAGCCCCGCGTCAGGCTCCGGGCTGATGGCTCAGAGCCTGGAGCCTGCTTCCGATTCTGTGTCTCCCTCTCTCTCTGCCCCTTCCCCGTTCATGCTCTGTCTCTCTCTGTCTCGAGAATAAATAAATGTTAAAAAATATATATATATTAAAATAAAAGCTAGATATGATCTTAAATGAAAATTCCCATTATTCTATTCAAATGTTTCTCTAGTTATAAATGTGTATTGGAATTTTATATAAGACATTATAGCACTAGTGGCTGATTTGAAATTTGATTCTCTGTGAATTGTATCATGTTACTTGCATTCTATTCAACATTGTACTTCAGTATCTTGGGTTTGCATGTGTCTGAACTATTCAGTATTGATTTCCAGGTTAAGTTATCTTACTTGTCTCTTTAACTTCAGTTATTTAATATGCGTTATATTTCATTCATTCATACATGGTTATTGATCTAAGAAATATGTGCCAGGCACTGTTCTAGACCATGGGGATACTGTGATGAGCAAAGAAAATGTAAAAATTTATCACCTCGTGAGCTTACATTCTAGAGGAAGAGAGAGACGAAGAGCAAGATAAAAAGTAAAATATATTTGATGTTAGATGTTGTTAACTTCTGAGGAGAAAAATTCAATCAGGAAAAGGAGATAAGAAATTTAGTTGGGGTGAGAAAATGGATTCTGAATATTGTGTTGGGTGGCCAAAGAAGACCTCGCTGAAAGATGACATACGCTGAAAGACTGGAAGAAGTAGGGGGGCCATTACCCATATGTCCATCCGAGAAACTATTCAAGCCGCAAATGTAAACTCCCTGAGAAAGGAGTGTGTATAGTGTGTTTTAAAAGAAGAAGGAAATGAGGGGGACTGGAGGGAAGTGGAGGGGAGTGGTAGTGGTTAGAAATGAGGTAAGAGAGATGATGGAGGACAGATTGTATAGTGTCTTAAAGACCATGGTAAAGACTTTAGCTTTTATTCTGAGGGAGATAAGAATATAAGCAAGGTAATGGAATGATCTGCTGTAACAGGGTCCCCTGCTGCTGTATAAGAGTAGACTGAAAGAATACAAAGGGAAAACAGTGGGTATGTTTTTAACTTTATGGAGAAATATTGTCAATAAATGTTGACAAATACAATTGTGTACATTTAACATGTGCAACATGATGGTTTGTCACACATACCTTGTAAAATGGTTACCAGGATCAAGACAGTTAACACATCCATGCGCCTCACACAGTTTAATACTTGTGTGTGTGTGGTGAGAATTCTTAAGATTTACTCTCAGACTCTTTCAAGTTATAATACTGTATATTTGGTTGAAATTTTGTGGTTGTTTATATTGTTATTACATGTTACACTTCTATAACCTTTTGCATTTCTTCATTTCTTAATCAGTTTCATATAACAATGCCTTCCAGGATATTTGATTACTTGCAGATGATGATCCCTGGAGAAAATTTAATTTACGCTTTTAAGCATTCATTGAAAATGTTTATTTTCCTATATCTGGATTTGGAATAATTTTTTTTAAACGTTTATTTATTTTTGAGACAGAGAGAGACAGAGCATGAATGGGGGAGGGTCAGAGAGAGAGAGGGAGACACAGAATCGGAAACAGGCTCCAGGCTCTGAGCCGTCAGCACAGAGCCCAACGCGGGGCTTGAACTCACAAACCGCGAGATCGTGACCTGAGCCGAAGTCAGACTCTTAACCAACTGAGCCACCCAGGCGCCCCTGGAATAATTTTTATAATCCAAGGATTCTTATTGCTTTGGTGATTTAATATTTGACTGTGTACTATGTGCCATATGCTGGGCAAAGTGTTTTGTATATTGATACGTGGTCAAGCCCCAGTCTTTGAGGAGATCCAAAAATTTGTTTCACCAATGAATGAACTGAGACCCTGAGAGAACTTGCTCAGTGCATTGCATGCCTAATAATATATTAGTGTCTTCAGTATGAAATATTCTTAAACATCATTGTCAGTATATCATAGCAGACTTGACTCCTATGTACAAAAATTCTTTAGGCAATTTATTAACAACTGCTCTGAATTGATTCTAACACGAACTGCCTTGGGTTGAATTTATATTCTATGGTTAGGTGTTACAGTAAGCTAGCTCCTGTTTGTCCCTCACTTGATGAAACAAATATCCATTTAAAGGTTGGATATAAATTCAATTCTGGTAAACTTAATCTTATTTTGTACTATGGAAAAAGAGCTTTAATTTCTTAAATCTTTTAACTAGGAAAGTAATCTTCCAGGAATGTAAATAGTATCCACATTTTGGTAGTTTCTAAAGTTCTTATTTCTTAACATAGTTTTCTTAGAGCACATTCATATTGGCATGTGTACATATCACCTGTTTATGTATGGGCAAGCACTTTGTGAACAATCAGAAAGAAGTTTTTATTATATTACGTTGCATTCCATTGCTTCCTGCATTGAAATGCGTGGCCAACAAGATATTTTTTAATGCTAAATTTATTGTTATCAATTCATCCATATGGTTATTGTATGCCTATTTTAAATAGGAAGACAGAGGAAAGGGGTTGTGTCAGAGTTTGAGAAAATGTTACCTCTGTGATGTCTTGAAATCACGAAGTGTAAGAGTTGAGCATGCTGATATTTGTTGTTTGTCACTGTGCATTTTATTTCTTTGTTAATGGTGTGTGAATGACTAGGTGCTTTTAGTGAAAGAATAATACATGAATAACCCCAGTAATAGAAATACCAACTACTACTATATTGATAAATAGGAAATATTTATCAGTCATCTGAGGTGGTCTTCAGATATTTATTACTATATTGGATATAATATAATATCTTCAAACTTTCGACATTTTTTATTTTGGAAGATTTATCAAATGGGACCTATATAAACATAATGTAAATGCATTTCTTGTTCATTAACTCACACATATCTCATGCTTTGTTTCTTTTGGTTATCATTTGGCAAAATGCATTCCAGGTCCTTTTAGTTTTTCATTTTCTTCCTTTCTTGTTTTTTCCAAACTGTTTTTTAACAGTTTGAATTTTGTTTAATCATTATAAAAAGTAAGTTCTCAATGGAAAGGTAAAATTTTTCAGCATGTTGAAGTTTTATTTATATATTTAGTTTTACTTTTACCATCTTATCCATTCAGTGGTGTTAAGTATATTCATATTGTTGTGCAATAATAGTAAATTTTCTTATTGGAACCTAATTTATTGCTAATGTAGTCTTGCTGAAGCAATGTCTTTATATTTATTCTACTTTATTTTTTTTTTCTTCAGAATCTGTATCGATTTGAAGGCACTGGTTTTTCAAACATTCCTCAACTAATAGAACATCACTATACAACAAAACAGGTCATCACTAAGAAATCAGGTGTAGTTCTGCTGAACCCTATTCCTAAGGTGAGTGCGTGTATGTATGTGTGTGTGTGTGTGTGTGTGTGTGTATATATATATATATATATATATATATATATATATATATATATATTCTTTATATATATATATATAAAGAATGCTTTGGGAGTTAACATTTACCACAACAAATAAAGTTCTTAGATTATTTATAGAAGTTTGGAAACATAAGGACTTTGTGATTACCACTAGTGCTAATATAACTAAGGCAGCTAGTTCCTTGGTTTTATTAGGATGGGTTGCCTTTTTATTCAGTGTTTGCTGGTTTAAAAATGGCCTGTTCTTGTTTTGTTTTTTTTTTTCCTTCCCAGTTTTCCTTGAAACACTTGAGGCCTTTCTTTTACTTTGTAAGGTTCAGACTTTGAAAGGTTCAGTTTATGAAAGATTCTAAGATGTAAAAGTCAAAGAATATGTCCAGCAATTATGAGTAAATTAGAATTTTAATTTTGGATGTTAAGTTTACAATATGTTGTAAGACACTGGAAATTAAAAAAAAACTATACTATTTTCTTCAAATACAATAAATTGTAAGTTTCTTATGTGGGGACAAGCATCGAGGTGAGAGATTGTTCTGGGTAACTTTTAACTGTAAGATCTAACACAGAATGCATTACTTTCATATGCTTTAAGAGATTAATAAGTTTTGGAATGGGTATGAAGAAGGTTTGTGTTTTAAGATAAAATCTGTGGGGCTTGGACCAAAGTGCAGCAATGGAGCTGGGTTGGCTTCTGAGTACTTTTGATGTTTCAGAAATTGACCTGGGGTAGGTAAGAGTCCTTTTCTTTGGAGGCCATCTACTATCAAGAACAGTGTGGCCATAAACAGCTATACAACCTGGTAGGTTAATATCTGCTAATTTGATTTTTATATATCTCAGATTGACTTTTAATATGAAGGAAGTGTTATTTGGAAGAATGCTAATGTATAATTGAGATTCAGAAAAAGAAATAAAAAAAACTGTTGCTATCCTTTGTTAGTCTAGAACTAATGTCTGTATTTGTTCTCACATTCTATTACTCAGTCATTACTGAGGGGCTGAGCCTTGACATTGCTTTCACAGAAGATTTTGAAAGTCAATTGCTAAACACTAATTCTGTGGCTAAGACATTGGCCTTCTTGCACAGTTTTCTAGAACTATGTGATTGGTTCATTCTTCATTTATATATTTCTCTTTGCTTTTCCCCCCATTTTAATTTGAGAAAACCTTATAAAAATTCTCTGTTAGTTTAAAACAGGTGTTCATATTTTTCTGTAGTAAAACAGAGATGTTTGTCAGTGTTTCCTCTTCCATCAATGGATAACTGCTGTTGTTCTGCAGAATTCTAGGGATTCTTTTCTTTAAGATGAGCAATTCCCATGGCTTCATGTACTGTTTACGTATCAGTGACTTCCAAATTTATATTTCTAGCTTACATTTATATCTTTCCCAAAAGACCTAAGAGATTTTTCCACTCTTTACCTAAAACTTGATTTTATCACCTTTAACCCCCAAATTTGTTCTTCCTTTTTTATTAAATGGTACAAGTTTTCCTCACTATCCAAGTAGAGTGTTTCTCTGAAATTTTTGTAAGCAAAAGGCATAAAGCAAAGAAGCAATTACCATTTCATAAAGTGAAAATTTTCTCGAATTTCTTTTGGTTAACAAAAACAGGTACTAATTTAAGTCTTTTGTAAAAGCAGAGTGGCCTAAAGCAAACTTTTGGATAATGGGGGAAATCTGTACCACCAAATATTTAGCTTCTCAAACCATAAGTCTGGAGTTTGTCTTCGACATCTCCTCTACCATAGCCCTCTCACTAGCACTATAAGTGACAGGAGTTTTGTATACTTAACCTGTACATGTAAAAGTTTGAACTTTGATTCCAGCATGAAATAAATTTCAGTGCAGTTCTAGCCATGTTAGGTCAACAAGATATACAACTGGGTTTTCAGAAATATTGATAGCCCATTTTACAGCCAACCAAATATTTGCATTTTCTACTTGCTTAGCCAGGTCTAAATTGAGAGACCAAAGCCATAAAAGAGACACATAAAAATGCAGATCTGGGCTTTTGTAGGAATATATAATTTCAAATAAAGCTATATCCTTCTCTATATAAAAATTTTCATGAAACGAGCCTAGATAAATGGAGTAGATTGTCTGGACTGTTACATGGCCAATTATTCTCTTTCTCTCAAACTCCCAGCACTGGCTGTGGAGCTGATTATCTATCTCATCATTTTATATAGCACTGGCTATGAAAATAACTTCTATAGACTGAAAGCCCTGGAAGATTAAGGAGCTATGTATGATTGTTTTATGAGGTAGAAATTTGAAGTTTATCCAGCTGATTCTTAACCTGATCTAAAGTACTGGTACTTGAAATATGCAGTTTGTTATCTGTTTGTTGTAAATATTGTTATGCATTTTATTTAATGAAGCATATTATTCTTTTAAAAGAAAACCACAAAAAAGACTTGAAAATTAGACAGTTTTCAATTATGAGTGAGGAACAAACTGACATGGATTATATTATGGCAGTATTATCTATTATATATCTTCCTTTGAGAAATTATTTATAGTCTTATAACTTGAATCTATTTCTTGATTTAATTTGTGCAAGAAGTTAATGTCTTTGACCATATAATATGCTATAAAACATCTCATTTCCGTCTTGCCAGTCTTCATTTTTAGCCTACATAAAGAGTGCTATTTTGGTCTCAATCTAATTTCTGTTTATAGCAACTGACTTCTCAGTTCCTATTTATTTCTTTCTTATCCATGAAAATATATCATCACAATGCCTAACTGGAAGACACCGTGGCCACAGGATTATCTTTCTTATCTTCAGAAGTACAAGAAACTAGACAATCTAGAATTAGAGGAATTATTTAACTTTCTCATGATAATAAAGCTAGTGCCCAAGCCATTTCTCCCTCACCCTCCACTGGCTGATTTCTCCTGTGCTGCTTCCCACAGTTTGTGGAAAAGAATGGAGGATGAAAGGCACTGTTCTAACAGGGGTTATTGATCACCCATCACCATCCTTCTTCTGTTAGCAAGCACATTGGAGATGCACAGAACCTGTTCTTTACTGAGTTCAGTTTCTATTTCAATGTCATTCATCACAGAGGCCTTTTCTGGCTACCTTCTGTGAAATAATACCTCACTTCCTTATTATTCCCCTCTTCTGCTTCTTAATATCTCTTTGCTGCAGTTGTATTTACTTGAAATTATTTTATATGATATAGTTTTACTTGTCTGTCTTCCCCAAGTGGAATATAAGTTCCATAAAGGCCAGAATTATATTTAACATTTAGTGCAGCTGTAGCCCCGTGCTTAGAACAGTGCCTGCTCATAGCAGAGGTTCATTAAATATTTGTTGAAGCATTGAATTCATTGAGCAATTGTTAGACCAGGGGCTTGCTGAGCTTTCCATTTGCATTATCTCATTTAATCCTTACATATTCCTATGAAGTATTATAACAAGCCCCGTAGCAGCACTATCAACAATAGCCAAAGTATGGAAAGAGCCCAATGCCCATCGATGGATGAATGGATAAAGAAGATGTGGTATATATATACAATAGAGTATTACTCGGCAATCAAGAAGAATGAAGTCTTGCCATTTGCAATTATGTGGGTGGAACTAGAGGATATAATGCTAAGTGAAATTAGTCAGAGAGACACAAATATCACATGACTTCAGTCATATGAGGACTTTTAAGAGACAAGACAGATGAACATAAGGGAAGGGAAAGAAAAATAATATAAAAAACACGGAGGGGGACAAAACATAAGAGACTCTTAAATATGGAGAACAAACAGAGGGTTGCTGGAGGGGTTGTGGGAGGGGGGATAAGCTAAATGGGTAAGGGGCATTAAGGAATCTACTCCTTAAATCATTGTTGCAGTATATGCTAACTTGGATGTAAATTAATAATAATAATAATAATAATAATAATAATAAATATCAGTTGTTTTTAGCCCCATACAATATTATGAATGAGGAGCTGAAGCTTAAAATCATAAATGACTTGCAGAAGATAACAGAACAATTAAGAGGCAGAGCTATGAGCCCATGTTCTTACCTCTATCTGCGTAGACTACAGAGTCTAGACTTTAGAGACTAGAATAAACTGCTTATTTTAAGGAACAAGGGTGTGGGTTTAAGGAAAAGGAAGTATCTTTGATTTCATAAATGTTAAATTGAAAAAAAGACCATAAAATATCAAAAACTAAACTACGAGTCTTTATGAAAAGAAAATCAATAAACAGTAATATTGGGTGGCAATGCTGGGATTTGAGGTAAAATATAAGGACTTGATAAAATTTAGTTAAGAAAGACACATAGTTCAACATTAACATTTAAATGGTGACTTGAAGTTTATTTGTCTTGTTAAATTTAATATTTCTTCATATTTAGCTGTTTTTTTAAAGAAATTTCTTCTAGAATGGAAATTAAAGTTCATGAATAAGGGGCGCCTGGGTGGCTCAGTTGGTTGAGCCATCCAACTTCAACTCACAGTTTGTGAGTTTGAGCCCCATGTCAGGCCCTGTGCTAACAGCTCGGAGCCTTGAGCCTGCTTCAGATTCTGTGTCTCCCTCTCTCTCTGCCCATCCCTCACTAGTACTCTGTCTCTCCCTCTCAAAAATAAATAAAAACATATAAAAAAAAGATAAAGTGCATGAATAAATTCAGGTGAGTTAGGCAATGAGCCTTTAAATTGAACTTTAGACAAATGACTTGCCTGCCAGCTTAAATCAAGTAACTGTGGCATTTTATCAGAATTTAGTGTAGGATGCCAGAACAGTAGAGGCAGAGTTTTGCAGAGAGTAAGTCTTTCTTCCTTCCTTCCTTCCTTCCTTCCTTCCTTCCTTCCTTCCTTCCTTTCTTCCTTCCTTCCTTCCTTCCTTCCTTCCTTCCTTCCTTCCTTCCTTCCTTTTTTTCTTTCTTTCCCTTTCTTTCTTTCTTTCTTTCTTTCTTTCTTTCTTTCTTTCTTTCTTTCTTTCTAGTGTTTATTTTTGAGAGAGAGTGAGAGCACAAGCAGGGGATGGGGAGAGAATGGAGAGTGGGGCAGAGGATCTGAATCAGGCTCTGCACTGACAGCAGTGAGCCTGACTTGGGGCTTGACATGGGGCTTGATGTGAGGCTCAAATTCACAAACCGTGAGATATGACCTGAGCCAAAACCAAGAGTGGGACGCTTAACTGACAAGCCACCCAGGCACCCAGAGAGTAAGTCTTTCTGTGACAGAGACTAACTTGTGAGGAGACAAGTTTGTGGCAACAGCATTGATGTTGGACACATGTACACAAACAACAGTTTGTACAAGAGAAAAGCTGTACTTTTAATTAGGTCTTCTCTTCATGTTCTTGGTTTCAGATCATTTAAAGACTATTTTACTTTATAGCTAAGTAACATAGCTTGCTTCTTCCAATATTACTGTTTAATAATATTCCTCTTTTGGAATCTTGAGATACGGTTTTTGATAGGTTGAAGTCTGTTTCAATTTAACATTTTATGAAATTAGAGACTTCTTTTTCCTTAAATCTATATCCATGTTCCTTAATTATGTAATTAAATTATTAAAATAATATAAAAATTTAATAAAGAAATGACTGGAAAATAAATATGACTTAATATTTATTTGTTTAGCAAATATTTAGTTAACACACACTCTGCTGAGCAGTGATCTATATTATGTTGGAGTGCAATAAATGCTATGCAAATGAAGCCCATCAAGCAGATAATGACCTGAGTGTGATGGTGAGGTCAGAGGTTAGGTGACGTGTGTGTGTGTGTGTGTGTGTGTGTGTGTGTGTGTCTAGGGAACAGCTGGTTTTTTAAATCATTGTGATCCAAGAAGGCCTCCTAATAAATTTTGAAGAGAAAAGTGAACCAAACCAAAGACTTGTCCGTAGGATTATATGCAGGAGCAATAGTAAAAGCATTTAACAGTGCAGCATGAATACTGGCCTGTGAGAACAGATGCCAACTCCAAGGCCCTAGAGCCATGCTCGTGTTTCATTGGGTCAGTATCTTTCTTCCCTGAGTGTCTGGGGAAAGAGTGTTCCTAGGTATAACTGAGGAGCTGCAGAAGCTAGTGTGGCAGGAACAGTGTAGACAAATGGAGTGATTGCAGGTAAGCTCAGATTTGGATTAATTTAATAACTAATGTATATTATCTTAAAAGGTCAGTTATTTATTACATAATTTAAGAAATTCATTTCATTTAGGTAAAAGCTCTGTATAAAATTTTGTAAGTTTTCATGGTGAGTCTCTTCAAAACCAAATATTTATGTTTAATAGTGTCAATTAATTTCAAGGGAATATTTTTATAGTCATATGGCTATCTAAATAGAGTAAAACCAATGTTCTTCATTTCTAAGAACTTTTTCTCCCAGCCCATTGTTGTTTTTTTTAAATTCTCGTTTTGTTTGTTTATTTTTACCCCCACATGACACCAAGCAGTTAATTCCATTTGGACATGGTCTACCTGGAGATGGAGTTAGATCCCATACATTAAGGGCTCAATCCTACAAGTCTCCCCCCTCCTCTGCCCAACTTCAGATGCCAATCTTAAAACCAAGTTGTCACTATGCTTCTGATATCCTGGTGATAGATTGGAGGTTCCAACAACCTTCTCCTTAGGTTCAATTAACTTGCTAGAGTGCCTCCCAGCACTCAGAAAAGCATTCTACTTAATAGATGACCAGTTGGATACAAAAGGACATAACTCAGGAAGAGCCAGATGTCAGAGATGCATAAGGCAAGGTATGTGGGAAGGGGAACGGCACTTTCTTGGTGTCTAAGGGCACAACTGTTCCCAAATTTCCACACCTTTACCAACCTGGAAGATCTCCCCACACTGTCTTTTTGGGTTTATACGGAGGCTTCATTACGTAGGCATGCTTGATTAAATCATTGACAACTGGGGCTTGAACTCATTATCCAACCTGTCTTCCCTCCTGGAGGTTAAGAGGTTGGGACTGAAAACTCCAACCCTCAAATCACAAGGTTGGTTTTCATGGCACTAGCCCTATCTTTAGGTTACCTAGAGCTGTCTAACCATGACTCAGCGTAACAAAAGACACCTTTGTGGCTCTGAGCAACTTAGGAATTTCCAAGGGTTTTAGGAGCCTTGTGCCAGAAATTGAGACAAAGACAAAATACAATTTCCTACTATAAATCATAATATCACACTCAGTAATATTATTTTAGGAGGCATCTAGCTAGCTCTGCTTTTGCAATTAATCCTCTTATGCTGTCATTTCATATGAGATATTTAGAAAGTACTGTGTGTTTAAAATTTGAAGAAAGATAAGTGATTTATTTATTTATTTTTAGCTCTTGAAAATGAGATATCATGTCAAATTAGATTTCCAATTGCAGAGACCACAGTTTGGAAAAAAAAAAAGTTCTGATATAGAATGCTTGCTGTTAAGATTTCTACTTAATTGCTCTTTAAGATCAGTTATTAGCTCCATTGAAGAGCACAAAAAATTACAGACTATCCTCCTTAGGATAAATTCATCAAGAATACATAAATCACCCTGTGGACCACCGAATTGAGCAGAAAGAATCCACTTTTCAATGCCAGTTTTCACCACTCCCAACCATGTGATTTGGGGCAGGTCAACCCCCAAGTCATTTTCTGCCTACAATAATCCTACATGGTTGTTGTAAGTATCATGTAAGAAAATCTGTGTGGCTATGTGTTGGAAACTGGAGAATAGCGTATTCTTTCTTCTTTAAAAACTTTTTCATGTGACAAATAACTCACAACAGAAGGTTTGGAAAAGGTAAAGGTAAAATTTGGAAGATTTTATATTATGAAGGAAGAAAAAAACATTGAGTACATAGTCTGGTGATAATATTCTACTTCTGTTATTTTATTAAATTTTTTTAACAACTGTGCATTGAGTATTATTATCCCCATTATTAGATTAGGAAAGTCAAAGATCATAATTTACCCTAAATCACATTTCTTGTAAATTTTTGAGGTGTGTCCTGAAACTGATTCTGTTATATTTATCACCTTTTTACTACAACCTCCACTAGAATAAGTTATAATCTATAGCATCAGTAACATCAGTAGTTTAACAACATTTTTTTTTTTTGCTATAGTCCAATACTCCTGCACCAGAATATAACAGTGAACTTGACAGTTATGGTGTCATCCTTTATGAAAATTAGTCCCGCAGGAACTATATAACATGTTGTGCTAAGGGAAATAGAGGGTAATATTTGAATATTCAGCCTTCATTTAGCATAGTCAGGGAAGTCAAATTAAACTTGAATTTTAGGCTTGATCTATTTAATAAAAGAACCCTGTCATAGTGCATTTAACACATAGACTGACTTCCAGTTTTTTTTATCTCAAACTTTACCAACAGTTATTTCGAGGAAGAGCAATGTTAGGCTTAAAAAAATTAATAGGCCTTGGAGACCACTAATGTTCCTTAAATGACCTCTCAGGGGTATTTCATCCATAAACCTACTTCATACTTTCTTAAATATTATGATTTTTCAGTCTAAGGAGTTAGATTTTAAAGTAATCCTTCCATATATTTCTTACCTTGTAAACATTTTTGGCATGGCATGATAGGAATAACTCATTTGAATTAAAAAAAAATTGTTCCCAATGTTTGTTTATTTTTTTTTTTGAGAGACAGAGACACAGTATGAGCGGGGGAGGGGCAGAGAGAGAGGGGGACAGAGAATCCAAAGCAGGCTCCAGGCTCTGAGCTGTCAGCACAGACCCTGACCTGGAGCTCCAACCTACAAACCGTGAGATCATGACGTCAGCTGAAGTCGGACACTTAACTGACTGAGCCACCCAGGAGCCAGACTCTCATTGGAATTTTTTAAATGCAAGTAGAAGGGCAGGATTTGGTATTAATAGCCCATTGTCTGAAGTGTGTAATTTCATCATTTAAAGTATTTATGAAAATTTTCTATGTGCATGGACTCAGAGAAGCATGTAGAAATGTATAAGAAGGTATATAAGAAGATTTCTGGTATGAACATGGTTGTGTGACTTAGCATTTTTTTTCCCTCTTCCCTGCCAGAAACCATAGCAAAGAGAACAACAAAAGTAAAATGTCCATAAACTGCATTCTTCGTGAAACTAAGAACCATATGTAATTCATCGACTTCAAAGTACATGTTGTGGTAGTCAACCTTTGACTGGGTGGAAGTTGTATAGCACAAAGTTAAGACATGACCAGATAGCCCCGCTGCTGTAGATCTTACCAAATTGCAGCAAAAACACCTTTTGAAAGAGGAATTTACCCTAAAGTTCTCGGCTATATTCTTTGCTTGCATCAATGAATGTGGGAAATGGGTGGGGGAAATAAATTTTATGCATAAATTAAGTGATTCAGCCAAACTTGCAGTCAGAAGAAAACTTAGAGTCTTAAGTAGTTACATCAATAAAACAACAACAAAAAATAATTGGGTGAAGCATACAACTCAAAAAATTAGGAAAAGCAAATCCATAATTAAATAAAAGTATAGCAGAAAGAATAAGTTAACAAAGATAAAACCATAAAGAGATGAATTAGAAAAAGAGAAAACAAAAAATATATATATAATAACTGCTTTTAAAAAGATCAATACATAATTAAAAACACTTGCTAATTTAATCAGTAAAAACTCGTATCACAAGAATGCCAATCCCTTTAATATACAAAGAGCCTCTAGAAGTTGTTTAAAAAAATAGATAACCAAATAGAAAAATTGGCAATGGGCATGGGTGGATAGTTAAAAAAATAAAAATACAAATGGCTCTTAAAGATATGGCAGGTAATTACTTAACTCAGTGGAATAAATGGAAATTAAAACTAAGGAAATATCATTTTTTCACTTACTAGATTGGCATAAAGTTACAATTTAATAGTTCAATTTCTTGGCAAAGATGTGCAAAAAGGCCCTTAGATACTTTGCTAATGAGAATATAAATTAGAAAAATCTCTGTAGAAGGCAAATTGACAAAATCCATCAAAATTATAAAATGTATGCATACCTTTGACTTAGCATTAACACTTCAGTAATCTATCCTTTAATTGTGTTTGTATATGTATGAAATGGTGTCAGCACAAGGTTAGTCACTTCAGCATTATTTGTAATATTGGAAATGAAATGTTCATTAATAGGTGTCTAGTTAAATTGAACATGGTACTCCATCTGATGGAGTACTGTAAATGAGGTACTCCAAGGTGCATTGTGGTTTTTTCAATTTTTAATTGTTTTCATGTTTATTTATTTTAAGAGAGAGAGAGAGAGAGAGACACAGAGAGAGAGAGAGAGAGAGCCAGCCAGTAGGGAAGGAGAGAGAGGAAGAGAGAGAATCCCAAGCAGTCTCCACACTGTCAGTGAGACAAACTATAAGATCATCACCTGAGCTGAAATCAGGAGTTCCATGCTTAGTGACTGAGCCACCCAGGTGCCCCCACGGTGCACTGTTAATAAAAGAAACTAAAGGGGTGTCTGGGTGGCTCAGTTGGTTAAGCTTCCAACTTCAGCTTAGGTCATGATCTCCCAGTTCATGAGTTTGAGCCCTGCATTGGGCTCTGCACTGGTGGTGCAGAGTCTGCTTGGGATTCTGTCTCTTTGCCTTTTCCTCACTTGAGTGCACTCTCTCTCTCTCAAAATAAATAAATAAACTTAAAAAAATAAAAGAAACTAAACTATAAAACAGAGTTTATGTCATGTTATCTTTTGTATAAAAAAATGTGGGGAGTATAAAATAATATGTCTGGGTTTGCTTTTAATGATAAAGAAACTTTAAATATATACTCAAGAAACTACCACTACTGATAATATCTAACAGAGGATACACATGTTTTGGTGGGTTTGAAGTTGTCAGCAGAGGTCTAAGGGAAATTTTTTACTGTTTACATTTATTGTATTTTACTGTTTATTCTGTTTTATTTTTTGAAGACACTGTGAATGTCTTATCCATTTAAAACTTAAAAAAGTATTGAAACCATGACACCTGCTCTTAAGGAGTTATAATTTTTTAGGGAGATGCTTTATCAAAAAATTATTGTTAAAAGGATAAAATGTTCATGTTCTATATTGTTAAAGAAGAAATAATTTGTAAAATAGTGCTACGGTATTATCGTTTTTTCAAAAAATGAAATGTACATACACATAGAAAATGCACGTACATATGTATACAGAAGAGTTCAAAGACTATACTCCAGAATATTATGATTATCTCCAATTGGAGGAGTTATGGGTAACTTCTTTTGACTTAAGTTTGTTTTTTAGATTTTTTTATTCAACATGTTATTTTGGTAATGTTAAAATTTTTCAAAGCAATATTTTATGATAATATTTAGTAGAACACTATAAAGCAGCATTTTTTAAATTTAAATTTTAGTTTTAGAGAGAAACCATGGATGGGGGAGAGGAACAGAGGGGGAGAGAGAGAGAGAATCTTAAGCAGGCTCCACTCTCAGTGTGGAGCCCAGCATAGGGCTTGATCCCACCATCCTGTGATCATGACCTGAGCCGAAATTAAGAGTCGACCACTTAAATGACTGAGCCACCCAGGTGCCCAAGATTGATTTTTAAAGTACCAATATATATTACAGGAATTCAGAAGAAGAAAAAATGGGCTTGGGTTCATAGAGGAATATGGACTTGAAGTAGGTCCTAAGGATAGGCAGAAGGAGTAGGGAAGATTTTTGTGGTTATGGCAAGGGAATAATCTAAAAACTGAGACTTATTTTAGGGAAGTCAAGATCAGTTTGATAGAAGCAGATGATTTAGAAAGGTGAATAATCTCAAAAGTTTCGGCTGAAGGCAGATTTTTTAGATCTTCACATACCAAGATTAGGATTTATCTATGGAAAATGTCATTCTATTGCAGGTTTATAACCAAGGGGAAAATGTAAACTAAGCATATCTAAAGTATAGTTGGTGATACCACATACCCCACTAAAATATTGAGGCTATTTGCCCTTTTAACTGCTTGAAGAAGTTAAGGAATTTATTGGCACATTTAAAAAACAAATCAATTTTTATTTTACCATGTTTCAGAAAGAACCTGTGTAGCCATAATCAAATTATATTACAGTGAATAATGTTAAAATAGAAATAAAAACAAGTTATTAGTACCGGTGAAAAAATAAGTAATGGTGGACACTTAAGCATGGCAAAAAAAAAAAAAAAAAAAAAATGCAGGCTCTTAAAGACTTTTAATAATTCCTGTGTTGAGCATGAAATATTTAGATGGAAACCATTATAGAAAAAGAGTTAACTAATTTCATGATTAGAGAAGAGGAAGGATATTAATTTGTTTAAAACAAAGTTTTACTACCAGTAAGTTCTAAATGAAAATTCTCTCTTGGGATTTTAGTTATAACAATGTCTTTAACAACTTTTCTGCAAAAGTTTAGGAATAGATTTCATTGGTTGTTGCTTTTAGTGTCCTTTAATAATAGCCCAGGACATAATGTAAAATACAACTTAATATAAATCATTTTGCATCATCATTTTTTCCTCTTTTTAATTTTTGCTGAAGAGAATAGTAAAATTCTCTAGGATCCAGATTTATGATTAAAATATTAATAAAATTAGCATTAAATATATTAAAAAGTTTTAACAAGTTCCAGAATACCAAAAGATTACACCTATGACATTTACAAATGTCTCATCTTAATTATATACCTGAGCAAGTTAACATTTAGGCAAGTTTGTGGAGGATCCATACACTGAGTGAAAAAAAAAAAAATCGTAACATGGAATGGCGTATTGTTGAATTTTGTTTTCATTCACACTTTACCTTTAGAAAAAAAGTCCATGATATGTTGTTAATAATTTATTTCATTTTGGAAATTTTCAGTGCTAAATAATTTAATTGAAGATCACCATCTCTTTTAATGTCTTTTCATATTTTGAACTTAGACATTGGGAGCTTATTTGATGTTCTCTGGGTCTAAGGTAGTGAGATCTAGAAAGCAAGAAATGTCTCTACCAAAGAAAAGACAAAGGCACCCTGACAGAGAATATTCTTTATGTTGGTACTTGTGTAATTCAAACAAGAGAGAAGGGGTCAATAGAATACCAGGGCAAGAAGTGGTAAGGTAAGGAATAGGTGAGGTGAGTTGATAAGATATAGAAGTACACCAAATTAGTCTCTTCAGCCACATTAACCCTCTTCTTTACAACTATTCTCCTCTTGCTGTCTCTACAGCCTGCAGCCTGCAACAACTTCTGAGATAGAAAACCCCTGATCATGATGTGTAATTTCCATTTTAATTTGTCAATATTATATAATGTAGATATTTATAAAAATTTTTTTAATGTTTATTTTTGAGAGAGAAAGAGACAGAGTATGAGCAGGGGAGGCAGAGAGAGAGACACACACACAGAATCTGAAGGAGGCTCTAGGCTCTGAGCTATCAGCACAGAGCCCAACATCACAAACTATGATATCAAACTCACAAACTGTGAGTTCATGACCTGAGCTGAAGTCAGATGCTCCCCTGACTGAGCCAGCCAGGCGCCCCAATAATATAGATACTTACAAAGTGTTCAATAAAAATGTCCTCTTCTGGGCTCACCTTGAACTTTCCCATAGTTACAGTACTTATTTTATTCACTCAGCTGTCATTGTTAGTTTTATCTGAGATCCTCCCCATTAGCTCATTTTTATGCATCTCAGGGTCTGGTGCATAACTCAGGAAATATTTGATGTTATTTTGAGAAAATATGGCCATTTAATAAATACTTGATATAATATTTGAAAAAATATAATAATTGAGACTTTATATTGTTTTAGAACAATATAGAAATTATAGCTTTTAATGTTTCCAAAGTGGAGCATGGTTGAGGTTTATGAATAAAATCCCTTTGGAAATAAGATATGTTCTGTTTCAGTTCCATTTGTATAGTAGTTTATATTCCATATTTTCACTTTCTTCTTTTATGGCTTTATGTTAGAAGTTACTTTTTCATGTGGTTATGATGCTCTTAGCAAATTTCATAGCTATTTTTAAGTACAGATGAAAAATATTTCTGGTGTACTCTTTTTTGGCTTGTCTGTATTTTATACTGTTGTGAACTATATATTATTCGTTCCATAAAATTCCTTTGACACCTTGATGAGACTTCTCTCGGATATTAACTTTAAAGCAGTAAAGTAATCTTACATAATATTTAATATTCCTTATTTGAAAATTACTGTCCTGTATTAACCCATTTCAAAAGTGAAAATGAAATACAAGAACAGGCATTGCTTGTTTTCACTTAAAAAAAAAAAAACATTTATCTTCCTTTTTACCATATTAACTAAATTAGTGTTCATCTTCTGCTGCGTTGTCCTTGAAGGGAATAATTTAATTGTGCCACAAAAGACTTGTCCCACATCCTATTTTATGTAGACTAAATATGCATGCTAAGAATTTTAATGACTTTGAGATAATAGGAATTAAATTAGAAAGACCAAGGACATTAAAAAGATATCTGCAAGTGATTTTTTAAAACGGAAAGCCTCATTCATCTATAAGCCTTAGAGAAAATGAAACTTCAAGTTTTTCCTTCTGTTATTTATGTAATAACTGCTATCTATTAAAACT
Source organism: Panthera leo (assembly GCF_018350215.1). NCBI lineage: Eukaryota > Metazoa > Chordata > Mammalia > Carnivora > Felidae > Panthera > Panthera leo. Next base: position 168,801,258 of record NC_056679.1, read on the forward strand.
AGACCAAAAAATAAGGTCTTAAAAAAGAAATACTCGTGGAGAGAAATTATCTTATGGGACATCCTGAAACCTTGATCGGGGACTGTGTAATGAGAAACAGAATCAAGATCAGCACAGTTCATTTTCAATTTCTTGTGTATCTCTTAGTAATAAAGAACTCTCAAGTTCAAATCCTGGCCCTCACTGTTTTGTGGTTTGCCATTACAGATAATTTCTAATGATGGACTCAAGAATTAATAATTTTACCAATACTTTCTGGCAATGCTGTGTTCTCTTTTGACTAATAAATCTGTGTTTTCTTTTCCTCTGGAATCACTTCAGTTTGAGAACATAATCATTTTTTATGCCCATAAGACTGGACTGTGAGTCCATAGAGCTTTTTGAATCTTCTCTAGAAATAACTTTTAAAAGATTCCTCCACTGCTATTGCAGTCTTCAATGTGGGGTTTCTGAAAGGTCATCAGTGTTCATCCGAAAATAAATAGGTCAGAATTTTCCAGGAATCCACAGATTTGCAGCATACCTCTGACTGGCTCTTCAGTTAATGTTCAGCAAATACATAGTGAAAGCCTCTTCTATGGTGGAAACTAGGCACTAAAGATACTGTGATGACTATGACAGTCTTTGTCCCAGAAGAAATTAGTCTAATTGGGAAGACAGATAAGTAAATAAGAACTATGATTGAGGTGATAAACCCTTTTCCAGTTTATCCATCTGAAGTAGAGAATATATTAGTAGTCAGGGGAAATGGAGAGAAGAGGTGTGGTAGGCAGAATAATGACCTTCCAAATGCATCTATGCCCTAATCCCTAGGACCTGTGGATGTGTTCTGTACTCAGTAAAAGACTTTGCAGAGGTGATTATGTTAAGTATCTTGAGATGGATAGATTATCCTGGATTATCCAGGTGGGTTCAATGTCACTGCCAAACACAATCACAAGGAACCGTGTAAGGGAAAGAAGGAGGCAGGAGAGGCAGAGACAGAAAAGGAAATGTGAATATAGAAGTAATGGTTGCTTGGAGTCATGCAGCCAAGAGACAAGGAATGCAGGCTACCTCTAAGGAGCTGGAGAAGGCAAGGAACGCATTCTCCCCTAGAGCCTCCGGAAAGAGTGCAGTTCTGCCAACATCTTGGTTTTAACTCTGGAAGACCCAGTTTGAGCCTCTGAGCTCTAGAATTGTTAAGAAATTTGTGTTGCTTTAAGCCACTAAATTGGTTATAATTTGTTAGCAGCAATAGAAAACTAGTATAGGAAATGAGATTAGAGAAGTTAAAAGGTGTCAAGTAATAACTACTCCATGCTAAAGGCTTTGGTCTTTGTCTTGGGGGTATTAGGAACCTTTCAATGGTTTTATCATGGGGAAAGTAATAATCAGATTTCTATTTTATAAAGACCATATGGATTCATTGTGGAAACCAATTAGTGAGTGAGTGACTGGTGTGAGATGAAAGTGGCAAGAATGTGAAAAAGTAGTAATGGAATTTAAAGAATTATTGGGTATTTGTGGAGGCAATGATGCTTGGATGAAATTGCACATGATTAACTTAGTTATCAGTCAGATTTAACAGGACTTGTCAAAGAATGTGGTGAGTGAGGGAGACGTTTTGAGGATTACTTGTCTTTTTTTTTCTTAATTTAAATCCAAATTAGTTAACATATAGTGTAATAATGATTTCAGGAGTAGAACCCATTGATTCATCACTTATATATAACACCCAGTGCTCATCCCAACAAGTGCCATCTTTAATGCCCATCACCCTTTTAGCCCACCCCCCCCCCTCAACTACCCCTAGAGCAACCCTCAGTTTGTTCTCTGTATTTAAGAGTCTCTTATGGTATGCCCCCCTCTCTATTTTTATCTTATTTTTTCTTCCCCTTCCCCTATGTTTATATGTTGTTTCTCAAATTCCACATATGAGTGAAATCATACAATATTTGTCTTTCTGACTTAGTTTGCTTAGCATAATATATTCTAGCTCCATCCATGTCGTTGCAAATGGCAAGATTTCATTCTTTTTCATCAGTGAGTAATAGTCCATTGTATATAACATCTTTATCCATTCATCAGTCATTCATCAGTCTTCTTTATCCATTCATCAGTCAATGGACATTTGAGCTCTTTCTATAATTTGGCTATTGTTGATAGCACCACTATAAATAATGGGGTGCATGTGCCCCTTCAAATCAGCATTTCTGTATCCTTTGGGTAAATACCTAGTAGTGCAATTTCTGGGTTGTAGGATATACTTGAGAGTCACCAACATGTGGGGAAAATACCTGAAGGCTTAGAGTAGATGAGAAAATACATAGTATGGGAAGACGGCTTTAGATAAGTAGCCCAGGGAGAAGAAGAGACCCCATTCTTTCCTTTCCACTCCTCTTAACTTTGTAATCACACAGGCTTTCATCATTTTAAACTTTGTGTTGCTGACAGTTTATTTACCTGTCTTTCTCCTAGGATCTTTTTAACCCTGTTGCTACTAGACTTATCTTTTTAAAATAACATTTTATCACATCAGGTTCCTATTTTAAACACCTATGTTACTTTTTTTTTTTTTTTTCTTTTGTGAATCAGTGCAGGCTTCTTACTAATTCAGGACTTTCTCTAATCTTATCCTAGTTCATTAGTCCAGTTTACCCTTTTCTCCTTGTCTCTATTTTTCCCTTTCCTTTAGTCATCTTGTTAGAATGCATACATAAGAATATAGAACCTCAGACTCAGCATATGCAACCAGGAACCCATCATGATGATTCACTCCTTCCTTTCCCCACTGGGCCTACTTCTCATTCTTGGTTTCTGTTAACAGCATCAATTCTGGCATGAAGCCTTTAAAAAATATTTGGAACATTTGTACACTCCTCATTTTCCCTTATATCTCACTGTAATGAGTCATGAATTCCTTCTGCCTCATAAATGGCTTTCAAGTCTATTACCTGTTTTACATCCTTCCTGCTGACCCTTAAGTGAGGCCTTCATTGATATGGGTCTGAGACTCTGTTTCTCATGCTTGCTAATTCTTTGTGCTCTTGCTGTATGTATTTAGATGTTTGGAACATTCAAGGTAATAACTGATCATGTCATTTAAATGTTTAATGTATTCTGAAGAATGTATACTTCCTCTTGGTCAGGTTGAAGCATTCTAGCATGCAACAACCCTTTGTGATCTAGCTCCTTTCAACTTTTCCAGTTGTTTCTCCTGCCAATCTTTCTTCTTTTTTAAAATCTTTTTAAAGTTTATTTTTGAGAGAGACAAAGACAGAGCATGAGTTGGGGAGGAGCAGAGAGAGAGGGAGACACAGAATCCGAAGTAGGTTCCAGGCTCTGAGCTGTCAGCACAGAAACTGAGGTGGGGCCTGAACCCACAAACTGTGAGATCATGACCTGAGCCAAAGTCGGACACTCAACTGACTGAGCCACCCAGGTGCCCTGATCCTTCTAAATTGGAACTTATCAGAATCCCTTTCATTTTTCAGAATGTCATCTGCTGTTTCTTACTTAATAAAAAAAGAAAAAAATCTTTGTAACACTGCTTTCATTTCCTAGAATACATTTTAAGCATCATTTCCTATTTAAAGTCTTTCTTAACCCCACCAGTTCAAATTAGGCCCTCCTTTCCCCGTGCTTCCATAGAATTCTGTACAAATGATTATTATATCACTTATTTTGTAGTATCAAAATTATTTTATTTTATTTTTAAGTAAGCTCTATGCCCAACATGGGTCTTGAACTCACAACCCCAAGATCAAGAGTTGCATGTTCTACCAACTGAGCCAGCCAGGTACCCGTGTTTTTTATATACTTGTAGTTGTGCATCTGTGAAGTCAAAGACTGTATTAATTTATTTTTGTCATCTTCTTACTGGTTTAATGGTGGCACATAAAAGGTGCTCAATAATTACAAGTTGAACAAATATTTTAAAGAACACAAGATAATATGAACTATACATGCAGTTGTGTACAAGAAATCCAAAAAAATCTGTTTTAATAGGAAAGTTATAAATAATAAAAGAGGTGATAGTCTTGTCCTTATTCAATGTACTGAGTAGTGCTGAAATGCTTCAGATTATAGTTTTAGTAGCCACTTTCAAGAAAGAGCAATGAAACTAGAAAAGATCCAAATTGGGAGGAATTATAGGGATTACTAATTTGGAAATGTTATAGGACCAGTAATAGTTAAGGAAACAATTATTGGTCAATGATTCAGTGACTTCTTGAGTATGTCATCCTTTCATGACTTATTTGTAGATAATTGAGTAAATTTCTAAGCTGGTAAAGATTGTGAAAATTATCCCCAGCTACCATAGACCTTGTGAATCTAAGTATTTATTTAGATATTTGGAAAAGCCCAAATCACTGTTTTGATTGATGGCAAGTTACATTTCCTTTATTAACCTCTTAGAAATTCTATTTTGGAGTTAGAGGCAATTAAAGCAATGTTTTTCCTTTATGGGTTTTCCCCAATTATTTCCTGGAGTCGTGTAGGCAAGAAAGGCTGTTCAGAGGCAGACTTAGCTTGGCACCTCCTCCACCAAATGTATCCTCACTAGATTATTTTCCTTATAAGGCTTGAGACAATATATTTGATCCCTTTGAAACCCAAATTCTTTTTCTGTCCCTACTTCATCTACCTACCTTCTTGTGTCAAAGACAAGATAGTGAAAGCATTTTGTAAACTCTCAAGTAGTTTAAAAATGTCACTTATTATCATATGTACACAATGAAATTATGGCTATCTGGGTTGGAAAGTATAGTATCCATTGACTTGGGAAAATGTGTTATCCACTAAGCTTTAGAAGCTTTAAAAAAATCAAGGTATCTGGATACTAGGTCATCTTTTTCATAATAGCACTAAATTCCTTAATATCCATTAGGTTCCTGTTACAGAATTATAAATTTGACCTAGATATATTAAACAGATATGCTTGCAATCTGGGACAAAAGACAGGGGAGACTCTATATCAATGTGTGAGTTAGAGATTGAACTAATGAGTTATACTGAATCCATTCTGAAAATAGAAAAGAATTTAGGTGTATTTTGATGGCAAGCTCTCTCATTTAATAAACTTTAAGAAAATAGTGGAAAAGAAAATGTAAGTCAGAGTTATTAAAGTGGGAAAGTAGAACAATAACTGGAAAATGAAGAATTTGGAAAGTTAGTGTTTGTAAGTTAGGGGCTGAGTAAGAGATGTATTTCACGTTTAAATATAAGTCAAATTCAAGAGTTCAAGAAATGTTGTACAGCATTACTTTGAGTTAAGAGAAATACAGAATTTTTAAAAGTTATTTTAAAAAGTAAACCATATTGTAATATTTAATATCTAAGTATATCACTAACTGTGGCATACAATCATCCTATTAATTCATCCTGTTAATACTGGATATTATACAGTATTAGTTCTCTCCACTATGGGTAAAAAATAATTCATAATACAGGCCAGTTTTACTATATCAACTAAAAGGCTATAAAAAACATCATCTTCTGTTTGGATAAGCTCTTGTAATTGTTCCCACCTAAAACCATTTCTCCATTGCCACTTCACCTGAATTATGTAAATGTATGAAACTTTATTCTGGATTTCCTTATCAAGAACGAATGTATTTGAAATTGTTTTGAAACTGGTTGACTAGTCAGGGCTTTGGGCGAGATAATAGGATATATTAGAAGTCATAGTGAAGAAAAATGTTTGAGAGTTTGGACCAATTAAAAATATGTGAAGTTCTAGAAATTCTGCAAAATATTGAACGTATTATTATTGTCACCCTCTTCCCATAGTCCTTAAGTGGTCATTGATATCCCCAATGGCCCTAGTAGCATTATTACTGAGTGATGTAAAGAAGCAAAAGAAACAGGTAAACTCTGACCTTAGTTATTTTGTTGCACAGACATTACATGCAACCTAATAAAGTCTCCTGCTATTTGCTTAGATTTTAGTAAATACTGAATATGTTTGCTAAAAGGGCAAAAGAATGACTTGTTAGGTGGAGTTTCTTATGAAATGTTTTCTAGAAGGGATTTGGGTCATCTTTTGAAGTAAGTGCAGGGGGCAGCATATTATATTTCATGATAGTGTCAAAGGCACTAAAGTGTATTAGTTGAAGTCATTTTTAAATTCCTAATTCAAGTGTAAAATGTTTAGTTTACTTTTGTTGTTTAATAATTATAGTGTTTAAACATTGGAAAAAAACAGAGCTTTAATATTTATTAGCAGATTGACTTATACATATGTTGCTTCATTCCAACAAAGGATTTGGAGACTCTTGCAAAAATATATTTAATAAAACAGATTAAAAATGAGGGGATAAACTGGAGTAAAGGGAAAAAAGCATAGAATATTTAGTGAAGGTATAATTATCATATAGAAGTTTTACCAGAAGCTCCTATGTAAGTGGATATAGGCTGGAAATTTAGATCTGAGTTAATAAACAATGGAAGTGGGATAAAAAGGAAGCTGCTCGGGAGGACAGCTATGCATAGTTCTAAAATATGAGGAAAAGCGTAGAAAGTCTTTGTTGAGAAGACCAGCTTTTATTTAATAAACTCTTATGGATACTATAAGTCAGACATTGTTCTAAGTGTTTTCCTCATTTAAATCTCATCAATTAACTGATATGAGTCTTATTATTTTCCCAATTTTATACATGAAGAAACTGAGGCACTGAGAAGTTAAGTAATTTTCTCAAAAAAAGCATAGCTGTTAAGTAGCAGAGCTTGGATTACAACTCAAGCAGTTTGCCTTCTGGGTGTTTGCTCTTTTTTTTTTTTTTAACTTATTTATTTACTTTGAGGGAGGGAGGGAGAGAGAGAGAGAGAGAGAGAGAGAGAGAAAGAGAAAGAGAGAGACAGAGAGAGGATGCACCTCGTGTGCACACGCGCGCATGGGTGGGGCAGAGAGAGACAGACAGGGAGGGAGAAAAACCCAAGCAGGCTCTGCACTGTTAGTGCACGGAGCCTGATGTGGGGCTCAAACTCATGAACCCCTGAGATCATGATATGAGCCAAAATCAAAAGTTAGACGCTTAACCGACTTAGCAACCCAGGCACTTTAGAATATTTGCTCTTAAACACTGTGCTGTGCTGCCTCTTCAAGTGGAATAGAAGCGGACAGTGCCTGTAATTTCATCTTTATAATAAATATACTGAGTTTTATGTGACTGTTTCTCATTATGACCATCAGTGATGCTAATGAAGGACCAGGGAAATTTAGTTAATTTAGGAAGTATAGGTATTTTTCCACCTTTAGTTGCAGGTCTTCCTAAGGTTCACCTCCTAAATATGTGGTTTTGAAAGTGCATTCCCTAGATTGGTTGCATGGACATCCCTTGGGCGCTTGTTAGAAATGCAGATTTTTCTGGCCTCACACCAGACCTACAGAATCAAAAATACTGGAAGTGTGGCCTTTAACAAGTCTTCTAAGTGATTCTGATGCCCCGAGGGGGGGGAGGGGCAGAGAGAGAGGGAGACACAGAATCTGAAACAGGCTCCAGGCTCTGAGCTGTCAGCACAGCTTGAACCCATGAACCGAACCGTGAGATCATGACTTGAGCCGAAGTCAGAAGCTTAACCAACTGAGCCACCCAGGCACCTCTGATGCTTTCTAAAGTGTGCGAACCACTAATCTAGATGGGGAAAAAAAAAAAAAAAAGAACTATCCTGAACTATAAATTCTCTCCATTACCTTATTTCTGTAATTTAGGTAGGGAGAATATAGGAGGAATTTGGAATAAAAGTACATGTATTCTACCCTTGGAAATAAGAGAAGTCCCATTTATCAGGGAATAGACTGGTAATTATTTGAGGTATAAGCAATGACCTCTATAAACTTTAATCACCTCAAAGCATCCTAATGACCAAGAATCAGTGAAGCAGAAATGCCTATTTTATGGCTTTTTGGAGAAGTTGATGTTCCAAAATTGATTTTCACAGTCTCATCAGAATTCAAAAGGAGATATCTAAAATGATATTCTGCATGAACACTATTTTTTTGGTCTTCCCTCTATGAACTGTATATTCACTGCAATCATTCTGAAGTGATTTTAAGGCAGAAAATGATAAAAGTCATCTATGTAAGAATTACCATTTTTAAGCCTGTGTTTGGTCAGTCGCATTTTAGATTGATCAAGAAAGCTAAACAATAAACATTAGTATTTCGGAGAAATGTCCCTGACTTCTAAGCAAAATCAGTTGCCCCATGACACACTTTAAATTTCCTTTTCAACACTTTCAATTTTCTATAATTATACATTTACTAGTGTGAACCTTTTTTAGCCTCATTTCCTTACCCATAAAGTGGTGATGATCTTACTTTATCAGCTCCATTATCTCAAATGAGATAACACATGCAAGGGAAATTTGTAGTTGCTTTTGTAGTTATTTGTTTATACTACTAATATTGTAATGTCACTACACTGTAATCTTCTTGAGGGTGAGTATATATTTTGTGCCATTGTTCTCCTGAGTAGTTCCTAGGTACTCAACGTTTGTTGAATGAATTGATGGCTTGAATGATTTTAATACTGATGAGATGCCGTAGCAATGTGGAAGTATATACGGGGCCAGAAACAATTTTAGAGACAATTGAGCATCACATTTGGCACTTCTGGGGAGGGAGTTACTAGCATAAAGTTAAGAGACTGATTGCATCTCTGACCAAGATTTATGCTTAGAGCATGATATGACACGTTTCCCAGTTTTATCTCCTTCTGGCTTCCTCAAAACCCCTATTCTCTTACTTTACTGTCTGCTTCCTTAAAATGTTTTGGTGCTTTTGGTCTAAACCAAGTTGAAATCTAATTATATTTTAAAATTGAGCTGATTTTTGGCAGAAATCTGGACAGTTGATTCATCGTATTCTTCCAGGTACAAAATATATGCGAAGTGGTAAAGTAACTTTTTTCATCTTATGACAGTGAAATTTTTGACATGGCAGTCATTCTTTGCAGTTTCATCAACACAGCAAGCAGGTGAGTGGTATTTCTGAGCCATATGGAACTCCTAGGATCAGAACAGAGGGAGTTACTGGTGTGGAGTCTGTCAGCAAAATTCGATTTTAGGCACTTTCAAATTTTAATAGCAAAATCAAGGTCACAGAGGAGCAAGAGAAGCAGCAAAATTCAAGGTTACAGAAAACCAAGAGAGAAATGGTGGCTTAAAAAGTTTCAAGTCCTTTTGGGTCAACTAAAGTCCTTCTTCCAAAAATGGGTAGGATTGTAAGACAATAAATCTCAAGGCACACTAACACAGATACACACTTGCATTCACAGTCTTCCCCCCTTTACTCCATCACCTCCTCTCTCTCTTTGTGCCCTTTCCATCTCTTTCATACAATAAGCAAATACTTACTGAGTACCTACTATGCATCTAGTACTGACAATGCAGTAAAAGACAGAACATACATGTTGCCAACTCTTGTTGAAATGTATACTGTCGGGACTATTACACTGTTTTTTTCAAAAAGGTTCCCTTAGGCCACCTAATCCTACTAGTACATGTCTTGTCTTACCTTCTGAATATTTTCCCAGAAGTAAAAGACAACTAAAAGACTTCCTGGAACCTTTCTTCTTATCTTTCTTACTTAAATTTCTCCTAGTGTAGAGTTAAAGTTAGTGAAGGTAAAGATCTAGAGGAATATAGAAAAAGGGGTTGAGACTATGCCCCTACATTTACAGAAAAAACTCAATTAGTCAAGTTAGTAATAACTTAGAAGATAAAAATATAAAACATTGAATAAAAAGCCCCACCGAAACCAGGTAATTACAGGTACAAGTGTAAGTACCTTTAGAAATTAAAACTAAAAATGTAAAATTGAAATAAAGAATTAACTAAGCATATTTGAAAATATAGGAGAAAAATATCTAGGAAATGAAACTTCTTTGGGCGCCTGGGTGGCTTGGTCGGTTAAGCGTCCGACTTCGGCTCAGGTCATGATCTCACGGTCTGTGAGTTCGACCCCCGTGTCGGGCTCTGTGCTGACCGCTCAGAGCCTGGAGCCTGTTTCAGATTCTGTGTCTCCCTCTCTCTCTGCCCCTCCCCTGTTCGTGCTCTGTCTCTCTCTGTCTCAAAAATAAATAAACATTTAAAAAAAAAATGAAACTTCTTAACCCAAGACATGATGCTGGAGAATGAGTATCTACCAATCAGTAGTTATTTCTATAAATTCTTCATAGTTAGATTTCATTGAGATTTATGCTTATGTCTTTTCATTATACTTAAAAACACACAGATGTGGCAAATTACTATTCATCTGGAAGCAGGCGGGGAAAATACAATAAAGGATGTATCTAAAAGTCAATTGGGGAGGGGATTATCTCTCAATCACTGGTAGTGTGGTAAATTGGTTATGCAGCAATTTAGACCTGCTTCTCACAGTATTACTTATAATTGATAAGAATTACATATAAATATCAAATCATAATGTGGAAGAAAATCAAATTTAATATGTCTAAACTTCTGAAGTTAGAGATGAGGCTTTCAAAAGTTAGAAAAAAATACAGAAAATAAAAAAGGACAATATGAGCAATTTTGAGTATCTAACGATACACTAATCTTAAATACTGAAAGAAAAAGGTTCCAAGATAATAAGACAAATCACAAATTAGGACTAGTGCATATCATAGAATAACCTCCCAAAATGAGGAGACACATCTTTGCAGTAAATGGTTATATAAATTGTTCCATTGTTTGATCTCTTAATCTTATTGCCAGCAATCAATCTGAGGGAAATAATCTTGAAATGGGAAAAAGCTGGATGCCCACATTTACTCATCATGTTGTTATTTGTAATAGAAAAAGAAATTAGAACTAGTGATTATTGAAAAGATGATGCGAGTGCATGAAGGGTTGATAATACTGATCTGCTGTTCTTTGTGGATTCCTTAATATAGAGCCACAAATATCACCAAACTCCATTCTACAATAATACTTAAGTTCAGGTGGTGTATATTACAAATATTATAAATATACAAAAATAATGAAGAAATACTAAGTTCTAGATAAATATTACATCTGTAAACTCAGTGATATATTGGCATTTATGAGCATACTGAATACTTTGAAAAATCCTAGGTCATTTGGTACATTCTTTTCTTTCATGTGTGAAATATTACCCATCTTTCCATTTTTTAAAAGATGAACTAATGCTGCACTTGTGTATTTTTCTTTATTTGATCAGTTTAGGATTTTGTATGTTTTGTATTTCTTGTATATTACTACTCTCCCTTTGTGTCTTTTTTTTTTTAAGTTTATTTATTTTGAGAGAAACTGAGACAGTGTGAGTGGGGAGGGGCAGAGAGAGAGAGAGAGAGAGAGAGAGAGAGAGAGAGTGGATCCCAAGCAGGCTCCATGCTGTCAGCTCAGAGCCCAATGCGGGGCTTGAACTTATAAAACTGTGAGATCATGACCGGAGCCAAAATGAAGACTCGGACACTTAACCAACTGAGCCACCCAGGCGCCCCTTCCTTTGTGTCTCGATGATTAATATAAGCCTTTGCAAAGTGTCCAAGAAAGCAATTATGCACATACAGTTATTTTAGTAGTATTTCCATGATAAAAATTGCATGTGGAGCAAGCATAAGAATACATAATTATCAATATGTAGGAGTTTAATATGATATAGCTAGGCATTTAATACATTTCTGTTCATTTGAATAAAATTATTTGTACTTTATTCACCAATATTTGTTTTAGTTATTTGTAAGCATTTCATTGACCCTGTAATCAGCCTAAGATCAAGGAGTATATCAGAATAATTTTGTATCCCTATAGCTCCTTGTGCTTAGTAGGGACTTAATACATTTTTCAAAAACTGATTAGGAGATTCAGGCCATGCCACAGATAAATCTACTTAATTTTTTTTCAACACAAACATAGAAAATAAATAGCTACTTACCATTAACTTATATTAATAAAAACAAAATTTTTTTTAAATTAGTCGAATCTTAAAGCAAGTTAATACTTATATGATTCCTTTAGTAGTTACTCAACTCAGGCAATATTAGATTTTGCTAACCTGATGGTTCTCATTTATATTCCACACGTGCAGCTAGATCCTATAATCAAATTGAAAAAGTCTGGTTGATAATAAGTTTTAACATGTGAGACCCATATTCTGTAAAAGGTATTGTGAATGAGGGGCACCTGGGTGGCTCAGTTGGTTAAGCGTCCAACTTCGGCTCAGGTTATGATCTCACAGTTCATGGGTTTGGGCCCTGCATCGGGCTCTGTGCTGACAGCTCAGAGCCTGCAGCCTGCTTCAGGTTCTGTGTCTCCCTCTCTCTCTGCTCCTCCCCCACTCATGATCTGTTTCTCTCTGTCTTAAAAATAAAAATAAACAAAATATTTTTATAAAAGAATTATGAATGACATCTTGACTTAACAGAGACCAATATTTCAGCTTAGAGAATTATTTCGACGCTTGTTATAGTATTGGTGTATACATATGTGTGTGTGTGTACAAGCCATCGTAAGGCCCACTTAATACAGTTCAAAGAAACACAAACATAAAGGTAAGGGGATTTTTTTTTTTTAATTGCAGGTAAAGAGAGAAGAAAATGGATAAGAGGATAACAGAAACTATGATAATACTGTGTAAATATTTTAGAGGTGTCAATAGGAAATGACATTTTTGGTAGTTGAAAAAGATGAAATGAGATATAGTCTCAAATAGACATGGAAAACACATCGTTATAAGGCCAGAAATAAGAGAGAAAATGATGAGAGTAATTATTCAGTGAAATAGAGAGCTGTCATCTTCATCAACATCTGTAAAAGGAAGCTTAAATGAAATGAAGCAGTACAGAGACCCTCTACCCAAGTATATTGCAGATCGAAAATGTTTTTACACTAACATTCATGATTTTTCACATAGATAACTACTAAAATAGTCTCAGTTCTCTACTCTTAGCATTAAAATATGTAGATAACTTATGTGGCATGAAATGAGGCTTTGCTGAAAATTAGGAGTATGTGCCTGTGAATTGGACCTAAGTATTACATATATATTATGTATATATACATATACTATATATAGTATATAATATTATTACATATATGTTATGTATATATACATACACTATATATATAATATACACATATACACATACATATATACACATATATATAATACACTATATATATAATACATATATTATATATATATATATTATATAGTTTTTTAAAATTTAAATTCAAGTTAGTTAAAATACAGAGTGGTATTGGTTGCAGGAGGAGAACCCAGTGATTCATCACGTACATATAACACCCAGTGCTCATCTGAACAGGTGCCTTCCTTAATGCCCATCACCTATTTAGCCCAACCCCCACACACCTCCCCTCTGGCAACCCTCAGTTTGTTCTCTGTATTTAAGAATCTCTTATGGTTTGCCACCCCCCCCCCCCCCGGTTTTATCTTATTTTTGCTTCCCTTTCCCTATGTTCATCTATTATGTTTCTTAAATTCCACATGTTGGTGAAATCATATATTTATCTTTCTCTGACTGATTTATTTCACTTAGCATAATACATTATAGTTCCATCCATGTTGTTGCAAATGGCAAGATTTCATTCTTTTTCATCACTGAGTAGTATTCCATTGTGTGTGTGTGTGTGTGTGTGTGTGTGTGTGTGTGTGTGTGCGTGTGCGCGCACGCACACGCACACACACACATGCACGAAGGATTGAATCAGTTATCAAAAATCTCCCAAGAAACGAGAGTCCTAGGCCAGATGGCTTCACAGGGGAATTCTACAAGACATTTAAGTACAGTTAATACCTATTCTTCTCAAACTGTTCTAGAAAATAGAAATGGAAGGAAAGCTTACAAACTCATTCTATGAAGCCAGCATTACCTTGATTCCAAAACAAGACAGAGACCCCACTGAAAGAGGTACAGGCCAATATCCCTGATGAACATGGATGCAAAAATTCTCAACTAGCAAATCAAATTCAATGGTACCCAAAAAGAATTATTTACCATGATCAAGTGGGATTTTTTCCTGGGCTACAGGGCTGGTTCAATATTTGCAAATCAATAATGTGATACACCACATTAATAAAAGAAAGGATAAGAACCATATGATCCTCTCAATAAGATGCAGAAAAAGCATTTGACAAAGTACAACATCCTTTCTTGATAAAAACTCTCAAGAAAGTAGGGATAGAAGAAACATACCTCAACATCACAAAGTCCATATATGAAACACCCACAGCTAAGATCATCTTCAATGGGGAAAAACTGAGAGCTTACCCCCTAAGGTCAGACACAACAGGGATGTCCACTCTTATCACTGTTGTCCAACATAGTACTGGAAGTCCTAGCCTCAGCAATCAGACAACAAAAGGAAATGAAAGGCATACAGATTGGCAAGGAAGAAGTCAAGCTTTCACTCTTTGCAGATGACATGATACTCTATGTGGAAAAACCTCTAGAACTGATACATTAATTCAGCAAAGTTGCGGGATATAAAATAAATGTACAGAAATCAGTTGCATTTCTATACACCAATAATGAAGCAGCAGAAAGAGAAATAAAGGAATCAATCCCATTTATAATTGTACCAAAAACCATAAAACACTTAGGAATAAACCTAACCAAAGAGACAATAGATATATATGCTGAAAACTATAGAAAGCTTATGAAAGAAATTGAAGACACAAAAAAATGGAGGAACATCCCATGCTCATGGATTGGAAGAACGAATATTGTTGAAACGTCTATGCTACCCAAAGCAATCTCCACATTGAATGCAATTCCTATCAAAATAACACCAGCATTCTTCACAGAACTAGAACAAACAATCCTAAAATTTGTATGGAATAAAAAAAACAAAAACAAAAACAAAAACAAAAACAAAAACACCCGAATAGCCAAAGCAATCCTGAAAAAGAAAACCAAAGCTGAAGGCATCACAATTCTGTACCTCAAGCTGTATATTACAAAACTATAATCATCAGGGCAGTATGGTACTGGCACAAAAACAGACACATAGATCAATGGACTAGAATAGAGAACCCAGAATTGGACCCACATCTGTATGACCAACTGATCTTTGACAAAGCAGGAAAGACTATCCAATGGAAAAAAGTCTCTTTAGCAAATGGTGTTAGGAAAACTGGATGGCAACAGGCAGAAGAATGAAACTGAACCACTTTCTTACTACACAAAAATAAATTCAAAATGGATGAAAAGCCTAAATGTAAGACAGGAAACCATCATAATCCTAGGAGAGAAAACAGGGAGCAACCTCTTTGACTTCAGCCACAGCAACTTCTTACTAGACATCTCTCAGAAGGCAAGGGAAACAAAAGCAAAAATAACTATTGGGACCTCATCAAGATAAAACCTTCTGCATAGTGAAGGAAATAATCAACAAAAGTATAAGGCAACCGACGGAATGGGAGAAGGTATTTGCAAATGACATATCGGATAAAGGGTTGGTATCCAAAACCTATAAAGAACATATCAAACTCAACAGCCAAAAAAACAATCCAATGAAGAAATGGGCAGAAGACATGAATAGACACTTTTCCAAAGAAGACTTGCAAATAGCTAAGAGACACATGAAAAAATGCTCAGCATCACTCATCATCAGAGAAATACAAATCAAAACCACGATGAGATACTCCTGTCAGGATGGCTATAAGTAACAACTCAGCAAACAAGAGATGTTCGTGAGGATGTGGGGAAACGGGAACCCTCTTGCACTGTTGGTGGGAATGCAAACTGATGCAGCCACTCTGGAAAATAGTATGGAAGTTCCTCAAAAAAAAAAAAAAAAAATAGAACTACCCTATAACCCAGTAATCACAGTATTAGGTATTTACCCAAAGGATACAAAATGCTGATTCGAAGGGGCACATGCGTGTCAATGTTTATAGCAGTGCTATCGACAATAGCCAAGGTAGGGAAAGAGTCCAAATGACCATCGACTGATGAATGGGTAAATAAGATGTGATATATATATATAAACATTTATATGTATACATAAATATACATATGTGGATATATAGCACACATATACACTGATAAATCATATGCAGATATATCTTACTCTTATTTATAATAAGACAGAAAGAATATTAGTAATACAATATATTGGAGAAGAGGTCAGTATTGAGGTTAAATACACAGGTTATATGTACACATACATACGTGTGTCTGTGTGTGTGTATTTCACCTGGCTTCTAGCTTATCACTAAAGAAGTTGATTAGATTTTTACATTTGATTGCTTTAGTTATCAGTAAGCAAAGGGACAAAAAGTATAGCCATATTTTGTAGTCCTGAGTAATTAGAGACAATGAGCTACAATGGCTCCTCTAAAAGAAGCACACTGAGAAAACTCAAATTAACCAGAAATTTATTTGATCATCTACCTGTAAGGCTTTAAAATTTAATGAAAAGATTCAAGTCAAAGGAAATAAGCTTTTCAGATGGTTGGACCAACTTTGATCTCTTATATTTTGAGGGTTATATATGATTTTTAAAGATCGCCACTTAATACCACATTTGTGTAATCTTTGTAATCTCACACAGATGTACATTGTTTAGGTACTTTAAGAACTTTCTGTGTTTATTTTTCATTCATTTATTCATTTAATAAGGTTTTATTAAGAACTTTTTTTTTAGTACTTGCTATTTTACTCAAGAAAAATTCTAAGCAATTTCAAGCCCTCAAGCTATAGCTTAGCCACAGAAATATATTAAATCATCTCAAATTTTTCTCTTTCTTTGGCTGAATAATTCCAGTTCTTTTACCTTTCATACATCTCAAATTCAAGATGAACATGTTCTTCTGGTATTAAATAGTTGAATGAAATGTATTGTTCCCAAACCCAAAGCTATCTGTCTTTATATCGAAATCTTAATGTCAAACTTAAGACAGTTTTGAAGGTGAATGAAAGGACAGGACCATTGAGCTTGATATTTGACATTTAAATATCATTTTGTGCCCTGTACTTTGTGGGAATGCTTGATGAACGCTAAACAATAGTGATAATAAATAAAAGGGATAATATGAATTGAGGTGAGGCTAGAACTGAAAAGAGTCTTACAGAGCTGTAACAGACACCAAAATCCATAAAAGGTAAAATCTAGTCTCTGTATAAAAAGGAAATTAACAAAGTTACTGAAAGGTTAGGATGAAAAGTACACACACAAAAAAACAACAAAATAGGATAAGAGATGCAACTTAGATAAGGGAATTAGAAAGGGAAATCATCGCATTTTTTCCTGTATTTAACACCTGAAAAAGAAAACACAATTGAGAGAATACTGTTATCTTCTGGTCTGGAAGCAGGAACACCAAATAACAAGAATATTCTAAATCTGTGAAATTCCTGCTATCCTGTCTCCACCAGTTAGTTTACTTATATTTTCATATTAGTTCTACATTAAGAAATCTGTATGAAGTATAGCATTTCCTAAGCAAATGTTATAGATTTTTCAATGAATGTGAACTTCCAAACTCCTTTTTGAAATTTAAAAATGTGAATTTCAAATTGATGTTTTTGTATATATTGACTATTTTTAAAGTTATATGTAGTAACATTCACTCATACAGTTCTTTGAGTTCTGACAGATCTTTTGAGTCATGTGACCACTACACGAACCAAGATCCAGTACTTTTTTTTCAACTCACAAAATTCTTTTGTGCTCCCCCTTTGTAAGTCAACCTCTCCCCCTTAGCCTCTAGCTCGTCTTGAGCTGTCTTTTGTCCCTATCATTTTACCTTTTCAAGAATGTTGTATAAATGGAATCTTGGCATATAGGCAACTTAAGGGTGAGCACGGGACTTGTGTTTCAAGTGAAGGTCAAGCAGTTTCTAAGAGCAGCATGTTGGGGTGCTGCTACGTTTGTTTGCCACACTTCCATGAACTTGTTTGGTAGAGAAACAGCTAACCAGATGGATGTAGACAGTCTGTTAGTCATGGCATGGCAGGCAGTCTGAACTTCACATCAATTCTCCTTCCCCACAGAACGTGAGGGGAGACTTTTCTTTGTGTCTAAGGCTGTCTTGCTGTATAAACATCCTTAAAAAGACAGGGTGAAATGTGTAGAAATGCCATGGACAGGGGCGCCTGGGTGGCTCAGTTGGTTAAGCCTCCAACTTTGGCTCATGTCACGATCTTGTGCTTCATGAGTTCAAGCCCCACATTGGGCTTGGTGCTGACAGCTCAGAGCCTGGAGCCTGCTTTGGATCCTGTGTCTCCTTCTCTCTCTCTCAAAAATAAATAAACATTACAAAATTTTTTTTAAAAAAATTAAAAAAAAGAAATGCCATGGACATATACCTCCTAACATTGTGTTATGTCATATACAAAATTATGGGATCATCTTCTGCAGCTGTCCTCTTCAAGATGACTCCCATACTCTCTTATTTCCATGTTTTCCATTTCTTCTGGCTATGAAGAGGGGGTTTCTCTTGGAGTTTCAACTGTTTTTGCCATTGTGCAGTTCCACTTGACCAGGCAAAGGGTGAGAGAAAAGCAAGAGAAGAAAATATGAGGATTTCTCCCCAGCACTTTCGGAACCACCAAGTTGCCTTTTCCTATTTCCCTTAGGGAAGTGGCATTTAAATGCTGCCCTCGTTGCCATCACTGCAGTGTAAACCTGTGACCGAAGCCACTTTCAGGGACAGATCTGCTGGGAGAGAAGCAAAATGAAAAAAAGAAGGGAGATGCTCTCTCCACCCTCTGGCTGTTAGAGGCCTGTTTTCCTGGTTCCCTGGCCAGAAAGGCAGGGTTTCTCTTAAGTTTTCTGTGTCCTTTACTGTTACAGATTTCCTCTCTGGATCAAAGTCAAGAGACAACAGAGGAAAAATAACCAGCAAACTCATCCTTGCTATGAGTTTTTATAAGTTTTGCATCTCCTCCCCAGTCTGCATGTCCTTGTTAATTTCTCAGTGTCCTTGGTAATTGGTTTTGTGTTTTGTCCAGACTTTTAGTTGTAGGAGAGATAGATGGTAGTGGGGTTACTCCATTTTGTTTGTTACTGGAAGTCCACTCAAGTTGCTTCATAAGTGATTTATATACATTTATTTTGGATAAAATTTTGGAGAATTCTTTGTAGTTTCTTTTTTTGTTCATTTTGTAATAAAAATTATTTAAAATTTGAAAAAATACAGAGAATGAAATCATAAATACCCATATTCAAAGTCATTTTAATTTTTTCCAATATTCTATGCTACTTAACATTTTTTAGAAATAAGAATTGAAACAATATGAATGAAATTGAAGCCATCCTTCATTCTATTCACTTTTCTAATCCCAGTGTTACCTACTTCTCTGATTTATCCTTATATTTTTATGCTATAACCATACTATGCTAGTTGGACACTCCTTAAGAACTATTTGTTTTTATTGCATGTTTTAAAATTTTTATAAAAATTTATCATTCTGCAACTTGGTTTTCATATTTAATATTTTAAAATTTTGTTTGCTCATACTGATAGTGTAGCTCTGGTTCATTCATTTTAATTGGTTTCAATTTTTAAATCAGTTTGTAAATTTTATGGATATATATTGTACAATTCATACATTTTCCTGTTAATGAATATTTTGATTTTTTAAAAATTTGCTTGTTTTGCTTTTAACTTTCACTAACACAAACAATGCATAAAGAGCATCTTTGTACAGACATGAGATATGTGTGAGTTTCCCTTATTATTTATACTTGGACATAGAGGAGCAAGATAAAAGGGTATGCACATCTTTAATTTTCTTAGTGTTGCTAAAGTTGTTTCCCAGCATGTTTATGTCAGTTTATACTCTCATCAATAGGGTGAAAGAATTCCCACTTATATACATCTATACGATGCTTGCTGTTTTTACTATTCTGGTAGATAATAGTTTTAATGCTTTCCCCTGATAATTAGAGATTATTAGGGGTAACCAGACCCTTCTGGTTTCAACCTCTACGAATTGTATATTTGCTGTTTCAAGCAGGGATTCTGGATCTGTTTTTAGTTCCTTTTACTAAGTAGGAGGAAAGTCCTTTATTAAAATTGTCTAATTCCTGACAGGTAACACAGAAGCACACCAAGTTTGTAATATCAACTCTACTTGCTACTTTTTGTCTTTGTTTTTTGCAAGTATTTATTTTGTTTCTGAGTCTATCACAGCCTTTTTTAAATAAAATGTTTATTTATTTTGAGAGAGAGAGAGAGAGATAGTGTGAGCAGCTGGGGAGGGGCAGAGAGAGGGAGACAGAATCCCATGCAGGCTCAGTGCTGTCAGCGCAGAGCTCATGCAGGGCTCTATCTCATGAACCATGAGATTTTGACCTGAGCTGAAAAAAGAGCTGCATGCTTTACCGAAGGAGCCACTCAGGCACCTCCTTTGGATTAGCAAAATCACCCTTGATTAGCACCCCTGCACAGCCTTTTTGATTATTTCTTTTTATATTTTATCTGTCATTACTATGTGTTTGAGGCAGGGGTAGTATTTTAAAGTAGAAGTCCACTGTTTCCTCTTGACCTTTTGTTTTCATGAAGGTGATGTATAAATTGTGTGTAAGTTGACTTGAGACATTATCTAAATTGGCTTGGGATAAAAGATACAAACATAAGATCAATACATTTGCATTGAAATATGAAACTTTTGTAAGTCAGAAAGTAGAATTAGAAAATTATTTGCAGCAGGTGTGGCAGGCATTAATTATTTAACGTACAGAGTGTGTTTATTCTAAGAAAAACAAACTCTCTAGTAGAAATGTGGGCAAATTCATGAAGAAAAAACAATACATGAAAAAAACGTCCACAGAGATATGAGAAAGGAATTACATTCTATCTTTTCTAACAGATTGACAAATATAGGAAAACAATGAATGCTGTTGCTCATGAAGGTCTGAGGAAATGGGCACTCTCTTTCTCTGCTGTTGAAATGTAAATCACTACAACTTTCCTGTATGGTAACTGGGCATTGAGTATCTAGTGTCATGCTGTGTGATACTACATAGCCACTAGTTACATTGGCTATTTAAATTCAGTATTTATTTCCTCATTCTCATTAACCACATTTCAAGTGCTCAATCAACACTCTGGACTAGTGGCTACATATTGCACACAGCATACCTAGAACATTTCCACAATCACAGAATATTTTATTGAATATCACTCATTAGTGGTTTCAATATAGTCATATCCTTTCCCCAGTAATCCTAGTCCAAGGAATATATTCTAAAGAAATATTAGAAGTTTAGGGATCAACACCAAACCATTGTAAACAATAGAAATAATCCAAATGTTTGCAAAAAAGGAATAAATGATTTTATTCACATAATAGAATATTATGCAGTCTATTAAATATGCTTTTGTGTTAGTTAATATTATTATAGCATGTTCATAATATGCTGTCAACTGAACAAATAGGCTATAAAACATTTACAGCATTGATTATAAATCTCCTTTAAAATATCTTAAAATTTATATTACAAAGCATGGTAGTGTTGGCAGTTTCTCTTTGCAATACTTTCTATTAGACACACATGCATTACTTTTATAGGCATAAAAAAAATGAAAAGTACATTGGTTTTGAACCCCATGAAACAATTTGTAATCATGGCCAGTTTGGGTGGTTACTGTCTTTTGACATTTAGTGTTGGTTAGTATATTTATATATAGTATTTATCGTAGTGCATATGTATGAGTGATATGTGTGTGTCAGTGTGTGTGCGTGTGTGTGTGTGTGTGTGTGTGTGTAGAAGCCTGGTAGAAAACAAAATTCAACTCAGATGGCTTAAATGAAGAGTTTTTTAAAAATAAAGGAACACTAATGGAATCATGGGCAGGATTAAAGGAGCAAACTAGGGATGGTTAGTTGCCCAGAAACTCACACAGTGAGAAGTCATATTACTATCGTTAGGAGTAAAGGGATGAGAGGCGGAAATAGAGTTGCTGCAGTGTGTGCTGGAACTTTACAAGTGGGGCTTCCCAGCAAAAGTTTTAATCATGAAGACCATGCAGCAACTGATGAGAACACAGCACCAAGCAAGAGAGTGCAAGTGTACCGTGTTCTTTGCACTTTGTTTATTGTGCTTTGCAGATACCGCATTTTCTACACTTGAAGGTCTGTGGCAGTCCTGCATCCAGACAGTCTATTGGTGTCATTTTTTTAATAGCATTTGCTTACTTCTTATCTCTGTGTCACATTTTGGTAATTCTTGCAGTATTTCAGTTTTTTTCATTATCATTATATATGTTATGGTGATCTGCCCAGTGATTATGACTCACTGAAGGATCAGATGATGATCAGTATTTTTTAGCAGTAAAACATTTTTTAATTAAGGTATGTAAATTAGTTTTTTAGACATGATGCTATTGCTCACTTACTAGACTATAGTATAGTGTAAACATTACTTTTATACACACTGGAAAACCAAGAAATTAATTTTACTTGCTTTATTGTGGTATTCACTTTATTATAGTGGCCTAGAACTGAATGTAGGAAAATACAGGAATTGTGATGTGTATATGGCAGAAAGCTCTTTAACTCACTCCACTTAGTTAAGATCATTAAAGAAATATTGATTCCAAGAGCAAGTTTGTAGAGGAAAAGATTTGGTTAAAAATTGTCAGCAATTATTTGTTTTAAGTATTTAACTTTGGTATGGAATAAAATTACAATACTGTGGAATCTGTGCTTTATATACTATGATGTGCTAAGCAAATGACATTGGAAAAGCTCTAGTTCACATTTTTTTTTATAGATAGGTTATTTGAAAAATTGAGAAATAATCTTTAAATTTATGTTATTTAGGATTTAAAAAGTTGTTTTAATTATATGATTTATTGATATTTGTTCAATGTGGTTTTGAAATAACAATTTACATTCTAAAATACATGAGGTATTAACATTATATTAGTATAGTGGTCCTGTTGTGTTTTGGCCAAAAACAGTATGAGACAGTCTTTGTAGTATCATTTTATTTTGGAAAGGTACTTTACATTGTTTCAGTCATACCTATGGAGGGATAACTTATATGGAGATAAATCAAAATTAATCCTTTTTAGTTTATATTCTAATAAGTTTAGTTGATGCATATAGTTGTGTATCCACCACCATAATAAAATTATAGAACAGTTCCATTACCCTCCAGAATTCTCATATGCCCCTCTGTTGTCAACCCAGCCATTTAAAACTAATCAAGAATGTCATGTAAAAGGAATCATACAGTATATATCCTTTCGAGTTTGACTTATTTCATTGAGCAAAATGCACTTGAGATTCATCCACATTGTTGCATGGGTCACTAATTTTCTCCTTTTTATTGCTGAGTAGCAGTCTGTTGTGTGGCTATACCACAGTCTGTTTATCCATTCCCCAATTAAAAGATATTTACAGCTTTTGATAGTTTTGAAGAATAACAACTGTAAATGTTCATGTATAGGTTTTCATGTGAACATACTTCTCTTGAGTATATTCCTAGTAGTGGAACTGGCGGTTTGTCCAATAAATGTGTATTTATAAGAAAGTGCCAAACTGTTTTCCAGAGTGTACAGTTTTATATTCCCACCAATAATGCATGAGAATTCTAGTCACTCCACATTCTTGCCAGTGCTTGATTTTGTCAGTTAAAAAAAAAGTAAATTAATTACTTTTAGCCATTTCCATAGGTATATAGTGGTATCTCATTGTGTTTATTTGTATTTCCCTAATGCTAATGATGATTAGTATCATTTCTTATGATGCTATGATTCATATATCATATGGTACTTATGATCCATATATCATCTTTGGTGGGTGCTTTAATTTTAACAGCCGCAAAAGACAGAAACCAGTGAATTTATAACGATAGTGTCTTGTACTCATAAAGGAAAGGAATACCACCTTATTGAATTTACTAATACATGAAAGTTATTCAAAAAACACTATCCTTATTGTCTATTTGAATAACAAAATGGTCATTCTTCTCACTGACTACAACTCCTATCATTACAGATATTCACCATGTTGCTTGAAATAATAGTTATAATGTGTATATGAGTCTGCTACCCATTTCCCACAGCTGTTTCCAAACATAACCATTTTTTTTTCTCAAGCTCTTAAACTATTTCCTAGTCCTCCCGTGTCAGCAGGTGATCTTACTTCTTTTACTAAGGACCTGGATTCTGGTGCACTCTCTCAACAATTATTTTCACCTATCCTAACCTCCATCTTTCTCTCTTATCCCAGTTCTTATTAACTCTTCTCACCTGATTCTTTGATTTTTCATTTTACTCTGGTTTCTCAATGTAATGGACTTCATGTTTGTGTCTCCCCCCCCCCCCCGCCCCCGATCTCGTTTATATGTTGAAACCCTAAGCCCTAATGGGATGGTATTAAGAAATGGGTCTTTTGGAGGTAACAAGCTTTAAAGGAGCTCATGAGGGTGGGGCCTCCAAGATGCAGTTAATGTCCTTCTAAAAAGAGGAGAGGTATCCTCTCTTTCTCTGCCATGTGAGGATACAGCAAGAAGGTATTTCCAGGAGATTGTTCTCACCAGACATTGTATTTGCCAGTGCATTGATCTTTGATTTCTCAGCCTCCAAAACCGTGAGACATAAATGTTTGTTGTTTAACACACAAATGTTTGTTGTTAAGTTTATTGTTTAAGTCTATGGTATATTGTTATGGCAGCTAAACTAAGATACTCATCAAATTAATCCCAGTCTTCTCACCTCCGTTGGGAGTTTGATATATTAATTTTCTCTATTTTTAAAAATATTTTTGTGGCCCCCTTATAGTCTTTTTCTCAGCCACTTCATCCTTCTCTTAAATACTAATAGCCAAAGCTTTCATTCAGCTAGTCATCTCTATCAGTCTTTAATAACTCCTGTCTTTCTTTTCTTATAAAGTTACTTATAAAAATAATCTGTCGTACCACATTGGTTTTTCTCATCAGTGACTCATTTGAAACCCATGAAGCAAGGCTTCTACCCTGACCGCCTTACTGAAACTGAACTCGCCAAGTAGTCATGATGACTTCTTACTATATTTAGTAATCTTTTAGCCCTCAGCCTATTGGAAACATCTGCTACATTTTGAAAGTTCTGATTACTTTTTCATAGAAACTTTGTTTTTTTCTTTTTCCAGGAGACATTTCTCTGTTGGTTCTTATTTCAGTTATTTATTGCTATATAATCCACCACCCAAAACTTAGTGTTTTAAAGCAGTGTTTTATGATTTCTCTTGATTCTGCAGGTGCCTGAGCAGACCTGCTGATTTAGCTTGGGCTCTGGCTTGCATTTTCACTCAGCTGACAAGTTCAGGGGCAGGCTCAGCTGAGGCAGCTTAAAGGGCTGGTCTTTAATCTCAGGCTTCTTCACATCCTCATGATCTCAGGGTGGTGTTCTAAGATGGTGAAGATGGAAACCTCAAGGTTTCAGAAGGTTTGGACTTTGCAGTATGCACAGCACCACTTCCGCCACAATCTATTATCACAATAAGTCATATGGCAAGCCAGAATAAGAGGTGAGGAAGAGACTCCATCTGGGATGGGAGAAAAAGTAAAGTCCTATTTCACTCTCTACCACAATTCTTAACTTTTTAAAACTTAACTTTGTTTTTTCTTTTGACTCTGATTTTCTCTCTTGTGTTGTGCTGCCATTCTCTTACTGGTCTTATAAGCTTTCAACAAATAATGATTGTCTCCAAGGATCAACACCCGAATTTGGGTGTCCCAAAATAAAATAGTATAGAGAACTCATTCTCCATTCCTGACCCCACATCTTGATGACTTTATCTGATTGCATTTCTTGAGCCATGACCCTTGGAACTAATGTCTACTCAGTTACGCAAATTAGATTTTTGGGGTATCTTCCCTTAGCTCTCATATGCCCGGTTGCTTATCTGTACTGACTATAAACCTTAAACTTCAGCTTGCTCTTCATCTACTCAAGCCTTTATTCCAATTCCTATTATCTCTTTACTTGACTATAATTTTTACAATGTTTAGAATTTTGAATATAAATTTCTTGGCACAAATAAAATTTATTTTGAAAAGAAGTATGCATAAGCAAAATGCAAAAATAAATAAATTAATCATTGTCTTCTCTGTTCTTGAAATTTAATTCGTAATGCTAATGTAACACTTTAGTGTATGTGTTGTGAAGATGCCTGTGATTATGGGCTTCTTGAATGTAGACATCCTACATTAATGTAGGCTTGCTAAAAATGCTTAACAAATTAGATTAGTGAAGATAATAACACCGAAGGTAATGGTCACAGAGATCGATAAAACTCAGCTGGGTTTGTAATTAAATGTAGAGAGAATGATTGTGGAGAGAATTGGGGAACTGCATCTTGGCTTTTCATAGCAGGGGTAGCAACATTGCCTTCTGTTGATGGGCAAGTTTGATATGTCGCAATTAATTTGTTGTTTGTTTTTTTTTTACTTTAAGGCTAAATCTGAAACCCTACTGATTTAGTTATTTTTAGGAGGTACTTGTAGCACCATCCCCTACTTTTTTATTCATTTGTTTCAAAGTAAAAGCTTTTATTTTTAAAACAATAACTTTTCTTTGGGTAATGTGATTTCCAGAAAGTCTTTCCAAAGGTTGCATTCTTTGAGACCCGTGTTGTGTTAATGCGGTGGCACTAAATCAGTAGTATGTGTAGAACTTGATCCTGGAGAGGTTTTTTCAGAGATATTTTTGTCTTGCTAGGACATAGAATGGATAGAGGTATGGATGAAAATAAATGCCAACTACAATTTAAGTTATGAACTGTTCCATTTTTTTTTTTTTTTGGTTTTTGCCAAAATGGAAAAAGAAAAAATGCAATAAGGGTAAATGCTGGAAAAATCTATAAGAATATGGTGAATAATGAAATAAAGAAAAGTTAACAATTAAACAAGTTTTACTTGACAGACTTAAAATGACAAGAGCAAGAGATAAGAGAAGTAGATGCTGCATACTTAAGTCACATTGCTCACATTGCTCAGCATGGGAAGTAAAATTATAAGAGTAGTGACATTGCTCACATTGCTCAGCATAGGAAGTGAAATTATCTATAAGAGTAGTGATGGTGGCATCTAAATGCATTTTCTGACTTGAGTATTACCTTTGTTTTTAAAGTAAGTTTTTTAAATAGTGATTTTTAAAAGATCATTTTATTTTAAATGTCTCTGTCGCTGTTCATGGGAAAGGATGGTCTAGTTAAAGGAAAGAGTTGCTCTTGTGTTTGACAGTTACATGGATCTTGAATCTTGTGTATGTATAATTTTATAAGGTCCTTCGAACACAGCAATACAGCATTTTTATCAAAGCAACATCTGCTAGACCCTTTCTTTGCAAGCATCACAGTCGTATCATCATTTCCATTTATAAGTTTTGCTGTTCAGGGCTTTTTAAAACTGCTCTATCAGTTTCCTTTGTAGTAAAACTTGAAATATCAGTTCTTGGCATCAAATAAGTCCTTCTTTTTATTTTAAAATTGACTTTCAAATAAATTTAAAAAGGTTAACATGGTGATGGAGAGGCAAATTCTTGACTTTAAAAAAATATGATGGTTGGAAGGAGCATAGATTCATTCCTTCATTTATGCAGTATTAATTGAATGCCCATTATGGGACAGTTTCTTGACAAACTCTGAAGGAAGGTACAATGATGAAAAAGACCTAGTCTCTGCCCTCTGAGAACTCCCAGTCTGCCTGACAAGTAAACAAATAATTATGATCCAAGGTACCAGGTGAATAATACAAGCATTTGAACAGAGAACTGGAAGAAGCACTTGATATTATTGTAACATGGCAGTTCAAAATGAAATAAGATCATGAGCAAAACTGTATCTGTGAGTGGAAATGTGGTTTTCTTACTGTAAATTGAACCACCTTTTTGTTGGGTCCTGTTATCTCTGTGATTTATTCCCTGTGTCTCTGGGTGCCCCTGAAGGGAAGGGAGGATTTGCAATTCCTTCACTCCTCTTGGAAAACCAGGCCATATTCAGTTGAAGGATCACTGTAAGTGGACAAATGGTAAAGACACTGTGAGCTGAGACAGCCCTGTTCTAGGCAACCTTTTCTCTCTGAGGCCTGAATTGTCCACTTTCCAAAAGCCAGAGAATAAAATTACATGTTTCTGTATATCCCTGTCTTTATTTGTTTCATGAGATGGTTATGCACACCAGAACTGCTTGTATAGGAGAGTGTACAATATACTGTTAATTATGGGCCACTTTATCAATCCATCTCAATTCTATAGATTGATATTAAGCCGAAGATGACAAGTTGAGGTGACAGCCTGATGGAGGAACGGCTTCTGAGTAGCTAAATACTCTTTGCTAATTAAAAATGGATTGTGTACTAGCTACTCTGTTTAGACTTGGGCTGAGAATGAATAACCACAAAATGAACCAATGCTAAAACGCAAGGTGAAGTTGCAAGCAGAGCATATAGAACACTATTTTTACCTTACCAAGGAAACTTCAATCCATATGCCTGTAAAAGTTTTTGATGTGTCTGATTAAAGGCTTTACTTTTAGGTCGTGTCTTGTGACACAGAAAGCTATTGTTGAGAAACAATACAACAAGTGTAAAATGTATATTGGCTTGTGTAGTCATTGTTTAGAACCTAACTATTCCTTATTTGAGAACTGTATATACTTTCCTTAAGATTATCCAAGATATGCAGCGTGTGCTGTGGTCTGAAGTGTTCTCCCACCCCGACCCACTTAATATGTTGAAACCCTAATTCTCAGTGTAACTGCATTTGGAGGTAGGGCTTTTAGGAGGTACTGAGAGTTAAATAAGGTCATCAGAGTAGGATGCTAATCCAGTAGGATGATGGTCTTACAAGAGAAAGAAGACAAACAGGGAGAGACAGATCAGTCTCCCAAGTGCATACACCTAGAAAAGACTGTGAGGCCACAGGGAGAAGTCTGTCTTCTGCAAGCCAGGAAGAGGGCTCTCACCAGGAACCCAAATGGCTGGTATCTTGATCTTGGACTTTCCAGCCTCCAGAACTGTGAGGAAACAAATTTTTTGGTTGAGCCATCCAGTCTGTGGCACTTAGTGATGGCAGTCCCAAGCAGACTAATAAAGATTGTGATAAACATGCTATTTTCCCCTATATTTCTAAATTCTCTTGCATAGTTATTTCAGGATTTTTTGCATTACATGTGTTTTAGTGAAATGAGACTGTTATTTTATGATACCTGTAAGTTTATGAGCTTGAGAAGATAGCAGGGCTCATAGAGGGCATGTAAAGAAAATTTTTCTGTATTTGTAAATTTTCTGGAGTAAACCATCAAATTTGTCCAAAAGACATTATAGGTTTTGCAAATCAAAAATTGTTAGAGAAGACAATATAGTCATTAAAGGATCAAGGTATCTTACTACTTTCATGGAATTCTTTATGCAAACCATATTGAACTAAGAATTGGTTTGGATTGTTTTGAAGCAAAATGTTGAATATGTTCCATGTTCGTGATGACTGAGATAATACACATGGGGCATAATACGATTTTCATGTTTCATAACTAAGTATTGTACACTCACACATATTCTGTTATTCATTTTTGGACTCTTTGAAATGTAATTCACAAGAAAAGATAAAACTTTTTGCATATGATATATGGATGAAATTTTTTATTAAAGTATAATAGGCATATAACATGGTATAAGTTTAAGGTATACAATGCATTGATTGGATATATTTATACATATCGATATAGTTACCACTTCAGTGTTAGTTAACTGTTGTGAAGTGATAACTCATTGTAGTTTTATTTTCCCTGATGATTAGGGATGCTGAGCACCATTTCATGTACTTGTTGGCCATGTGGATGTCTTTTCAAAAAAAATATCTATTTCATTCCAATGCCCATTTTAAAAAATTGGATTATTTGGCCTTTTTGTTTTTGTTTTTGTTACTGAGCTGTATGAACTCTTTATACATTTGGATATTAACCCCTCATCTGTTACATGATTGGCAAATATTTTCTCCAATCTCATAGGTTGCTTTCTCATTTAAAAAAATTTATTTTTTAAGATTTTTTTAACATTTATTCATTTTTTGATAGAGACAGAGCATGAATGGGGGAGGGGCAGAGAGAGAGAGAGGGAGACACAGAATCCAAAGCAGGTTCCAGGCTCTGAACTGACAGCACAGAGCCTGACACGGGGCTCGAACTCACGCAGTGTGAGATCATGACCTGAGCTGAAGTCGGATGCCCAACCGACTGAGCCACGATGTCTTAGTTTGGTGTAGTCCCACTTGGTGATTTTGCTTTTGTTGCTTGTGCTTTGGATGTCCTATCTAAAAATCAGATTATTCATAGGAATTACTTACAAAGACTGGAAAATCATTAAAGTTACTAGTTTTGCTTTATCTTTGTTTTCATATTGATAATATAAAGATTTGGGGCTGACAATCAATTTAATATGACTTTAATGGAGAGTTAAAATACTACTTTATCATTGGGGTTAGACATGTAGAGAACTTTAAATAACCAAGACTTTTATACCCGCTTTTTAATTTTCATTTGCCTTTTCACAATTTTCAATACAGTTTGGTGGTGAAGAACACTTGATCTCCTATGGTAAGATGTATAGAATGGGTATTTTATCAATTACTTTTTCAGTTTAAACTTCAGTTTTTTAATCTATAAATTGGAATTAAAATTATGTAGTAGGTTTCTATAGATTAAAATGGAATTCTATGTAAGTAAAATCATATGAATCATAGACATGGAAACATTACAGTGTCTGGTATAGTGTAATCTTTTAAAATGTCAGAGCTATAATAATTTCCTACAGCATTTTTAAGGATTCACTGTGTTCTCCAAAGAAAATAGGTACTTCTTGAAAGGACTCAAGTTGTAGAGTTAGATTTTCCCCATGGTGTTCTCTAAGTATTTTTTCCTAGCCTTTGATTGGACAAATAATTGGCAAAAATGCAAAACCAGACTAGGAAAGCTTGATTCTAGTTTGAGTAATACACTTGAGTGTATTCTAGTTTGAGTAATAAACCATGTGACTTTGACAAGCTACTTGTCTTAACCCTTAACCCAAAAGATGAATTGTCAAAGCTGATTCATGCAAATCATTGCTATTATACAATACCAAAGTATTAAAATAATTGAAAAGATAAAACCAGAAAACAGTTACAGATTAGTATTTCTTTATTATGAGTGTTGAATCTATCCTATACAGCTTTAAAAAGTGTCCCTTTCTTAACATTTGGATAGGTTTTGGTTTGGGATTAACAGACAAGTTACAGACACTGTATGCCCCTTGGTTTTGGGATTCTTCGTTTTATGGTTCATTAATATCATAGAAAAACTCTTTTATGTAACTACTCTTCTCCTACTAGCCATGCCCTCATAAATCCTCAAATTACAAATGTATTTTTATTTATGTATTTATTTATTTATTTATTTATTTTTTAATATATGAAATTTATTGTCAAATTGGTTTCCATACAACACCCAGTGCTCATCCCAAAAGGTGCCCTCCTCAATACCCATCACCCACCCTCCCCTCCCTCCCACCCCCCATCAACCCTCAGTTTGTTCTCAGTTTTTAACAGTCTCTTATGCTTTGGCTCTCTCCCACTCTAACCTCTTTTTTTATTTTTTCCTTCCCCTCCCCCATGGGTTTCTGTTACGTTTCTCAGGATCCACATAAGAGTGAAACCATATGGTATCTGTGTTTCTCTGTATGGCTTATTTCACTTAGCATCACACTCTCCAGTTCCATCCACGTTGCTACAAAAAGCCATATTTCATTCTTTCTCATTGCCACATAGTATTCCATTATGTATATAAACCACAATTTCTTTATCCATTCATCAGTTGATGGA
The DNA here is from genome assembly GCF_018350215.1 of Panthera leo. Lineage (NCBI taxonomy): Eukaryota > Metazoa > Chordata > Mammalia > Carnivora > Felidae > Panthera > Panthera leo. The sequence goes on from NC_056679.1 coordinate 168,833,032, forward strand.
CATTTAGGCTCTTTCCATAATTTGGCTATTGTTGAGAGTGCTGCTATAAACATTGGGGTACAAGTGCCCCTATGCATCAGGACTCCTGTATCCCTTGGATAAATTCCTAGCAGTGCTATTGCTGGGTCATAGGGTAGGTCTATTTTTAATTTTCTGAGGAAACTCCACACTGCTTTCCAGAGCGGCTGCACCAATTTGCATTCCCACCAACAGTGCAAGAGGGTTCCCGTTTCTCCACATCCTCTCCAGTATCTATAGTCTCCTGATTTGTTCATTTTGTCCACTCTGACTGGCGTGAGGTGATATCTGAGTGTGGTTTTGATTTGTATTTCCCTGATAAGGAGCGACGTTGAATATCTTTTCATGTGCCTGTTGGCCATCCGGATGTCTTCTTTAGAGAAGTGTCTATTCATGTTTTCTGCCCATTTCTTCACTGGGTTGTTTTTCGGGTATGGAGTTTGGTGAGCTCTTTATAGATTTTGGATACTAGCCCTTTGTCCGATATGTCATTTGCAAATATCTTTTCCCATTCCGTTGGTTGCCTTTTAGTTTTGTTGGTTGTTTCCTTTGCTGTGCAGAAGCTTTTTATCTTCATGAGGTCCCAGTAATTCACTTTTGCTTTTAATTCCCTTGCCTTTGGGGATGTGCCGAGTAAGAGATTGCTACGGCTGAGGTCAGAGAGGTCCTTTCCTGCTTTCTCCTCTAGGGTTTTGATGGTTTCCTGTCTCACATTCAGGTCCTTTATCCATTTTGAGTTTCTTTTTGTGAATGGTGTGAGAAAGTGGTCTAGTTTCAACCTTCTGCATGTTGCTGTCCAGTTCTCCCAGCACCATTTGTTAAAGAGACTGTCTTTTTTCCATTGGCTGTTCTTTCCTGCTTTGTCAAAGATGAGTTGGCCATACGTTTGTGGGTCTAGTTCTGGTGTTTCTATTCTATTCCATTGGTCTATGTGTCTGTTTTTGTGCCAATACCATGCCGTCTTGATGATTACAGCTTTGTAGTAGAGGCTAAAGTCTGGGATTGTGATGCCTCCTGCTTTGGTCTTCTTCTTCAAAATTACTTTGGCTATTCGGGGCCTTTTGTGGTTCCATATGAATTTTAGGATTGCTTGTTCTAGTTTCGAGAAGAATGCTGGTGCAATTTTGATTGGGATTGCATTGAATGTGTAGATAGCTTTGGGTAGTATTGACATTTTGACAATATTTATTCTTCCAATCCATGAGCAGGGAATGTCTTTCCATTTCTTTATATCTTTTTCAATTACCTTCATAAGCTTTCTATAGTTTTCAGCATACAGATCTTTTACATCTTTGGTTAGATTTATTCCTAGGTATTTTATGATTCTTGGTGCAATTGTGAATGGGATCAGTTTCTTTGTCTTTCTGTTGCTTCATTGTTAGTGTATAAGAATGCAACTGATTTCTGCACATTGATTTTGTATCCTGCAACTTTGCTGAATTCATGTATCAGTTCTAGCAGACTTTTCGTGGAGTCTATCGGATTTTCCATGTATAATATCATGTCATCTGCAAAAAGTGAAAGCTTGACTTCATCCTTGTCAATTTTGATGCCTTTGATTTCCTTTTGTTGTCTGATTGCTGATGCTAGAACTTCCAGCACTATGTTACACAACAGCGGTGAGAGTGGGTATCCCTGTCGTGTTCTTGATCTCAGGGAAAAAGCTCTCAGTTTTTCCCCATTGAGGATGATGTTAGCTGTGGGCTTTTCATAAACAGCTTTTATGATCTTTAAGTATGTTCCTTCTATCCCGACTTTCTCAAGGGTTTTTATTAAGAAAGGGTGCTGGATTTTGTCAAAGGCCTTTTCTGCATCGATTGACAGGATCATATGGTTCTTCTCTTTTTTTTTGTTAATGTGATGTATCACGTTGATCGATTTGCGAATGTTGAACCAGCCCTGCATCCCAGGAATGAATCCCACTTGATCATGGTGAATAATTCTTTTTATATGCTGTTGAATTCGATTTGCTAGTATCTTATTGAGAATTTTTGCATCCATATTCATCAGGGATATTGGCCTGTAGTTCTCTTTTTTTACTGGGTCTCTGTCTGGTTTAGGAACCAAAGTAATACTGGCTTCATAGAATGAGTCTGGAAGTTTTCCTTCCCTTTCGATTTCTTGGAATAGCTTGAGAAGGATAGGTATTATCTCTGCTTTAAACGTCTGGTAGAACTCCCCTGGGAAGCCATCTGGTCCTGGACTCTTATTTGTTGGGAGATTTTTGATAACCAATTCAATTTCTTCGCTGATTATGGGTCTGTTCAAGCTTTCTATTTCCTCCTGATTGAGTTTTGGAAGAGTGTGGGTGTTTAGGAATTTGTCCATTTCTTCCAGGTTGTCCAATTTGTTGGCATATAATTTTTCATAGTATTCCCTGATAATTGTTTGTATCTCTGAGGGATTGGTTGTAATAATTCCATTTTCATTCATGATTTTATCTATTTGGGTCATCTCCCTTTTCTTTTTGAGAAGCCTGGCTAGAGGTTTGTCAATTTTGTTTATTTTTTCGAAAAACCAACTCTTGGTTTCTTTGATCTGCTCTACAGTTTTTTAGATTCTATATTGTTTATTTCTGCTCTGATCTTTATTATTTCTCTTCTTCTGCTGGGTTTAGGCTGCCTTTGCTGTTCTGCTTCTATTTCCTTTAGGTGTGCTGTTAGATTTTGTATTTGGGATTTTTCTTGTTTCTTGAGATAGGCCTGGATTGCAATGTATTTTCCTCTCAGGACTGCCTTCGCTGCGTCCCAAAGCATTTGGATTGTTGTATTTTCATTTTCGTTTGTTTCCATATATTTTTAAATTTCTTCTCTAATTGCCTGGTTGACCCACTCATTCGTTAGTGGAGTGTTCTTTAACCCTCATGCTTTTGGAGGTTTTCCAGACTTTTTCCTGTGGTTGATTTCAAGCTTCATCGCATTGTGGTCTGAAAGTGTCCATGGTATGGTCTTAATTCTTTTAATCTTATGAAGGGCTGTTTTGTGACCCAGTATATGATCTGTCTTGGAGAATGTTCCATGTGCACTCGAGAAGAAAGTATATTCTGTTGCTTTGGGATGCAGAGTTCTAAATATATCTGTCAAGTCCATCTGATCCAATGTATCATTCAGGGCCCTTGTTTCGTTATTGACCGTGTGTCTAGATGATCTATCCATTTCTGTAAGTGGGGTGTTAAAGTCCCCTGCAATGACCACATTCTTATCAATAAGGTTGCTTATGTTTATTAGTAATTGTTTTATATATTTGGGGGCTCCTGTATTCGGCGCATAGACATTTATAATTGTTAGCTCTTCCTGATGGATAGACCCTGTGATTATTATATAATGCCCTTCTTCATCTCTTGTTACAGCCTTTAATTTAAAGTCTAGTTTGTCTGATATAAGTATGGCTACTCCAGCTTTCTTTTGGCTTCCAGTAGCATGATAAATAGTTCTCCATCCCCTCACTCTCAATCTAAAGGTGTCTTCAGATCTAAAATGAGTCTCTTGTAGACAGCAAATAGATGGGTCTTGTTTTTTTATCCAGTCTGATACCCTGTGTCTTTTGGTTGGCGCATTTAATCCATTTACATTCAGTGTTATTATAGAAAGATACAGGTTTAGAGTCATTGTGATGTCTGTATGTTTTATGCTTGTAGTGATGTCTCTGGTACTTTGTCTCACAGGATCCCCCTTAGGATCTCTTGTAGGGCTGGTTTAGTGGTGACAAATTCCTTCAGTTTTTGTTTGTTTGGGAAGACCTTTATCTCTCCTTCTATTCTAAATGACAGACTTGCTGGATAAAGGATTCTCGGCTGCATATTTTTTCTGTTTAGCACACTGAAGATATCGTGCCCATCCTTTCTGGCCTGCCAAGTTTCAAAAGAGAGATCAGTCACGAGTCTTAAAGGTCTCCCTTTATATGTGAGGGCACGTTTATCCCTTGCTACTTTCAGAATTTTCTCTTTATCCTTGTATTTTGCCAGTTTCACTATGATATGTCGTGCAGAAGATCGATTCAAGTTACGTCTGAAGGGAGTTCTCTGTGCCTCTTGGATTTCAATGCCTTTTTCCTTCCCCAGTTCAGGGAAGTTCTCAGCTATTATTTCTTCAAGTACCCCTTCAGCACCCTTCCCTCTCTCTTCCTCCTCTGGGATACCAATTATGCGTATATTATTTCTTTTTAGTGTATCACTTAGTTCTCTAATTTTCCCCTCATACTCCTGGATTTTTTTATCTCTCTTTCTCTCAGCTTCCTCTTTTTCCATAACTTTATCTTCTAGTTCACCTATTCTCTCCTCTGCCTCTTCAATCCGAGTCGTCGTCGTTTCCATTTTGTTTTGCATTTCGTTGAAAGTGCTTTTCAGCTCCTCGTGACTGTTCCTTAGTCCCTTGATCTCTGTAGTAAGAGATTCTCTGCTGTCCTGTATACTGTTTTCAAGCCCAGCGATTAATTTTATGACTATTATTCTAAATTCACTTTCTGTTATATTATTTAAATCCTTTTTGATCAGTTCATTAGCTGTTATTTCCTGGAGATTCTCCTGAGGGGAATTCTTCTTTTTGGTCATTTTGGATAGTCCCTGGAGTGGTGAGGACCTGCAGGGCACTTCCCCTGTGCTGTGGTGAATAACTGGAGTTGGTGGGCGCGGCCGCAGTCCGACCTGATGTCTGCCCCCAGCCCACTGCTGGGGCTGCAGTCAGACTGGTGTGTGCCTTCTCTTCCCCTCTCCTAGGGGCGGGATTCACTGTGGCGTGGCGTGGCCCGTCTGGGCTACTTGCACACTGCCAGGCTTGTGGTGCTGGGGATCTGGCGTATTAGCTGGGGTGGGTAGCCAAGGTGCACGGGGGCAGGAGGGGCAGGCTTAGCTGGCTTCTCCTTAGGTGATCCACTTCAGGAGGGGCCCTGTGGCAGCGGGAGGGAGTCAGATCTGCTGCCGGAGGTTTGGCTCCGCAGAAGCACAGAGTTGGGTGTTTGTGCAGAGCGATCAAGTTCCCTGGCAGGAACTGGTTCCCTTTGGGATTTTGGCTGGGGGATGGGCAGGGGAGATGGCGCTGGCAAGAGCCTTTGTTCCTCGCCAAGCTGAGCTCTGTCGTCTGGGGGCTCAGCAACTCTCCCTCCCTTTGTCCTCCAGCCTTCCCGCTTTCTGAGCAGAGCTGTTAACTTATGACCCTCCAGAGGCTAAGTCGTGCTTGCTGTGGGAACACAGTCCGTCCGGCCCCTCTGCTTTTGCCAGCCAGACTCGGGGGTTCTGCTTGGCAGGCGGGCCGCCCCTCCGCCCGGGCTCCCTCCCGCCAGTCCGTGGACTGCGAACCGCCTCGCCGCCCTTCCTGCCCTCTTCCGTGGGCCTCTCGTCTGCGATTGGCTCTGGAGACTCCGTTCTGCTAATCCTCTGGCGGTTTTCTGGGTTATTTAGGCAGGTGTAGGTGGAATCTAAGTGATTAGCAGGACGCGCGGTGAGCCCAGCGTCCTCCTACACCGCCATCTTCCCTCTCTCTCTACAAATGTATTTTTAATAAGCGAGCTGGAAGACCGGGGATAGCCTGCTAAAACACTACAGATAGGAGAAAGTTACCAGGTAGGACCTAAGTAAAGACCAAAGTATTATTAGTAGTATTGTCAAAATGTGATTGTAGATTGGCAGCATCAACGTCACTGGAAACTTATTAGAAATGCAAATTCTGGGGCGCTGGGGTGGCTCAGTGGGTTCAGCGTCCGACTTCGGCTCAGGTCATGATCTCGCAGTTCGTGAGTTCGGGCCCCACGTCGGGCTCTGTGCTGATGGCTCAGTGCCTGGAGCCTGTCTCAGATTCTGTGTCTCCCTCTCTCTCTGACCCTCCCCTGTTCATGCTCTGTCTCTCTCAGTCTCAAAAATAAATAAACGTTAAGAAAAAACTTAAAAAAAAAAATAAAAAAAAAAAGAAATGCAAATTCTTGAGCCGTATGAGAGACCTATTAAATCAGAGATGGTGGGAGCCATCAGTCTTGTTTCGCAAAGTTCTCCACATGATTCTGATGATACAGGCTAACTTTTGAAAGACACTCTATAATTTTAGAAGGATCTCTGATGGATGTCATTCATTGCTTCTGGCATTCTTTCCTTCACTCCCAGGGAAGTCATAAGCCTACTTCTATAGAGTATTAAGGCCAATCTGAATACTGATAATAATGATTCAAGCTTATTATCATGATCATCTTGGAGATATGTTGCACACCCAAAATAATGTAACATGTGTGTCAACTATACTTCAATTAATAAAAAAAAATCATTTGGAGGGGAAAAAAATGTAACAATGCCTCATTTTCCTAGAAATTCAAAATTTATTTCTTTTGGAATTGGCTTCAGGATAACTTTTCAACCAACATAAAATGGGCCATATTATTTTGCAGTCCAGTTGTTTTTTTCCAGGTTTCACCATCTACCACCTCCACTAGATTGACTATTAGTGCTTGAACTAATGTAAATTGAATGTATTTGCGCAGGTTGATAATATGATATTAGAAATGTTCTTAATTTCTGAAGGCACTTTTTAAAGTGGATTTACAAAGTTGTTTTGGGTAAGATCAGTATTAGTGGAATAAGTTTACTTTGAGACTATGCTTTAAACAATAAGTAATACTCCTTAAAAGTTGTATATAATAGTGCGTAAGTTTGGTAGTGTCTCTGGTATCAATTGTAGAAATAAGTTCAAAATCCCTGTATATAAATCTTCCAAAGACCAGTTTAAAAGAAAAAAGAGCAAGAATTCTTTCAGTCTTTGTTATGTTATAGAGAAATATCCCATCAAATTATTAACTTGGGGAATAAGGGAAGAAAAAAAATCAGTTTTATAAATACATTTAGAAATATTTTTTTTCTGTAGAACTTGCAGGAACTTTTGGGCTACTAAAGTTGGCTTGTTAGAAATGTTTCCTGGAGAGACAACTTGATCTATGAAAAAAGATTAATTGTCTTATCCAGCTATACCCTTGTGGATTTTTGACTCAGAATTTGTTTTCTTGCTCTGCTTTATGACTTTATGTTTGTGCAGCCAGACGTTTAAAAGTAGAAATTGGATTCTGCCTTTCCTAAAGAATATAAAGACCGCTTAAAGTTGATTTTCAGCAATTTTGCCAGACAAAAAGCCTTTTTACTTGAACTAAGTTCTTTTGTTTATCTTACTAGTTGAATAATTGTTTATCTTACTACTATAATTAGCTCAAGAGTCTTGGTATTTTCTTCCTTTCTTAAGAACCCATGGTTTGGTTCCAGAATATGTTAAAATGATCCTCTCTGATTTGATACTGCTCTTAATGAAATGAAGGTTTTGTTACGTTCAAAGCATAAAGACCAGCATGTTACTGGGATAAAATGTTATTGGGATGTAACTGGGAGATATGGAACTCTTTCACCTTTATTCTTCTTTAAATGAAAGTTATTTTAAGTGTTTTGCTTTAAATACTAAAAAGAGAAATTTCAATGGGGCTACTTTACACATCTGTCGTTACACATGCCAAAATATTTTACTTCATCAGATTCAAAGAGACCAATGGTTTGGATTTTTAGCAGATATACAGGAGCATTGTCAAATTTAAATTTTGACTATATATCCCTTTTAAGTTTTCTTTTACCTGATTAAAAGCGATATCAGGGGCTGTAATATTGGACTCACTATGTAGAATCTTCCTGGATCTTTCTTTTAAGCTTGAAATCAAAGAATTTACAGTCAGATAAAGTTTCTCTAAGGAGATACAATTTGATACAAAATATACAATGTAGTAGTACATATACATAATTATCAAGTAACTTAATAAAATTTTAACTCACAAATGGAATTACCTTTCATTTTTAGTATTCTAGCATTTGCTAAGTTCTTATTTGCCAGAGGCATATTTTCAATATGCTGAAGCAGAATATATTAGAATGCTTTCTCCTAAAAGTAAGCTTTTGTATTGGAGAATTCTTACCTACTAGCCTATAGTTCAAATTAAAAGATTCTCAGTATTTATCTTAATATTTCATAAAATTATAAAGGTTTTTAGCAACATATACCCCATGTTATAGAGTGGTGGTTGTATCTTCATGTTATATCACTGTAACAAGTATAACCTATACTTATTGAAAACATATTTATTAAAAGACATTTATTAAAAACGTATTTATTGAAAACCTACCATGCATGTATCAGACATTCCAGGACAAAGCCCCTATAAGTGTGCTGCTTACCTTTTAGAGGGAGGACCTACAAAAAAAAAAAAAAAAAAAGTAAAAGAAACAAGATAATTAAAAGATAATTACAGGGTGCTGTTGCTGAAGAGAAAGCAAGCCAAGTGATGATGTCTTAGACCCAAAGGAGTGTACACAGTTCCCACTGTGACTGGCACTCCACCAGTTACACTTTGCCTGTGGTTGACGAGTTTGTGGCCCCTGGCATATGTGCCCATGTGTAGTTTGTACATTCCACTTCAGGGTCTCCGGGACTTCAGCTTCCTTGTCCCAGAAACCCTCAGCCCACTTCCATGGTCTGCTCAGACCTCTGACTCAGGTCCATTTTCTCGGGGTAGACTATCTGAACGCTGTCCAGCAAGGCCATAGAGATATCATGGGACATACAGATGCAGCTTAGATGCACAGGATGCGGCGTGTATAGGCATACCATGTGCTGGGCTCCTTGAGTATGATGGGATCATTAGTGGGCAGAGAAAAGGGCAGGCTTTGAGTGTGAGGCTTGGAACGGTCTTGTACCGTGCTGCCATGTTGTAGTGCAGAACTCCGCAGAAGTGAATATTTGACCTTCCAGGTTGTTAGGGAGGTATATTTGTCAAAGTACAAATATAACTTGATTTAACAGTTTAACTTGATAAATAGTGTTACATATTTAGAAATGTGATACTAGGCCCCACAGATGTTAAGGACGTAATATATAAATAAAGTACTACCTTTTGAAGTCCATTTTAGATAGGATGGTCAGATAAAATTTCTCTGAGGAGTTACAATTTGAGTCAAAGACCTGGAGCACGGAAATGGGTCATCTATGATAGAAGTTACAGAAATAAATTCCAGGTGGAGTGACTTTGTAGTACAAATGTACAGAGGTTCAAAATAAACCATAACCAAAGGCTTACTCTCTATAAAGAATGAAAAGAGACCCTCGAAGTAGAGAGTAGAGTAAGAATAGAGATCTGTGGAAACCAGATCATGCCCTAGTATGCTGTTGAAAAGAGCTTTCATTTTATTCCAAGACCAATGGGACACTATTGGAGGGCTTTAATAAGGGGAATGGCAGACTGTTAATTACATTAAAAATCACTCACAGCTCTCCTCATGCATTTGGAATATATCTGAGGGGCAGTTAGAAAAAAGAAATAAAGTGGTCTAGAGGAGAAATAATGTTTGCTTGGCCTTGAGTGGTGGCAGTAGAGATGGACAGAAAGTAGATGTGTTAGTCATCTGTTGGAAGTAAATCCAACATGTCCTGATGGATGGTATTTGAAGAATGAAGCAGAGAAAAGACTTAAAAAGGACTCAAGATTTTTGATTTGAGAAACTGGTTGGATAATAGTTACTGAAATGGAGAACACTGTGAGAGGAGCACATTTTTGGGAGGAGATAAGAATAGAGCATTCTATTATGGACATGATTACTGTTTGATATTTAAATGGAGACCTCAAGTAGATAATCATATAGCCAAGTCTGGGACTCAAGGAGTCACTATGGACTCTGTCTTGAACATACCATCCTTTTCCCATGTCTTAGAGCTTTGTTTCAGCTCTGATACCTGTCTGGAATACTTTTTCCTGTGTCTTCGTCTGGTTTCAGTCTCTGCTTAAATGCCAGTCTATCTAAATGGTTACTTCCACTTTTATTTTTGTCTCAGTATTTGTGTTTTTTGTCTTTTTTTTTTTTATCATTTGCAAACTTGTTTTCACTTTTTTCTTGTCCTCAAGAAGAGGGGCTTTTCTTCTTTTACCTTCTTCAGCCAATGACTAGGACAATGTCTGTTACTAAATGTTCAATAGATATAGGTTCAGGGAAGGAAGGGAGGAAAGAATATTTGAGCAGGATCATGGTTGCCTTAAAAGGAAAAACAAGGTGCTTGAGGGTAGATGGGTGTGAGAGATGATAGACTCTTCTCCTGCCAAAGGTTTGAGGATTCATGAGTAAAAAGGATGCTTAATGTTCACTAAGCACTTACTGTGTGTTAGGTACTTTCCTGAGCACTTTATAAAAATTCATTTAATAATTAAAACCACCATATACGACAGCAACTATTTTTATTTTCATTTTGCGGATAAGGAAACTGAGGCTCAAAGAGGCAAAGCTGATGAAAATTGTATAGCTGTATTTAAAGCCCATGCAGTGTGAGTCCACAGCCTCCTGCCTGAACCATTACATAGCACAGAAGGCTCGTGCTGCATTGCCACAGCTCTTTTTGTTTCCTTAACCATCAGAGATAGTGAAGCAAGTTCTGATAAATCCCATGGAATTGTCCTCAGTGCCACTCAGCATCTTTTTGCCAGTGTCAGGTTCCAGACGTAAATCCACTGGCCCTACAAAAGGACCACACAATGTGTGCCTTGAGGAAAAACAAGTGTCACTTCTTGCATACGTCTTCGAGGTTGCTACTGTACATACAGAGTGGAGGGAGGTCCCTACGAGCAAGGCCCTGACCCACTTCAACTCAAAGACCTGTGTCCTTTGCAGTTAGCCACGGGGGAGAAAGCCAGACCCACCTGATTGAGACTTCATTTTCTTGTAGAATGAATTTGGAAATTTTCAGGGTTTTTTTTTTTTTTTCCTATTTTTTTGAATAGTCTGAGAAGAATCAGTATTAACTCTTTTTTTTAAATGCTTGGTGGAATTCATCTGTGATGCCATGCGGTCTTAGACCTTTATTTGTTAGAAGTTTTTTTTTATTATCAATTTAATATCAATACTGGTAACAGGTTTATTCAAATTTTTTATTTCTTCCTGATACAGTTTTAGCAGATTGTATGTTTCTAGGAGTTGATCCACTTCTTCTAGGTTACTGGTTTATGATTGTTTATAACCTCTTATAATTCTTTATATTTATGTGATGTTGCTTGTTATTTGTCCTCCATTTTTATTTACTTGAATCCCCTTTCTTGCTTTTTTTTTTCTTTTTTTAACCAGTCTGTCAGAGACATTGTCTGCTTAATGCCAAAGTGTTTGGGGGTAGGAAGAAGCAAGCAAAGATGCTAACACTTTTTGAAAAACAAACACAAAAACAAAAAAAAATGAAAACCACAACACAACAAAACAAAAAAACACCTAGAAATCTCATCTTTTTTGCTTTATAAAGATAAAGATACTCCCTAATTTTCTTTCTCCTATTCTCACTAGATAATAAACTCCTGAGAGCAGAATTATACTTTGCTGTCATCTTAGGAAATCATTATGCCTTTCATATTCTTTGTTAAACTGAATTCCATTGGCAAAAAGAATAAATGATACAGTATTTACAGATGAATAACATGTTTCTTATAGGAATTTGATAGACTAAATTGAACCTGCGTATTTTTTGAATTGATTGTTTTCAGTTACTCAGCTTCCAGAACTTGAAAAGGGTCTGTATCAGCATTTTTTTTTTTCACTTAGGCTATAGCTGCACTTCTTCCTTTGGGGGATAGAACTGTCAGCTCAGAGTTTTAAGAAAAATGACACCTTCTAAAGTCAAGATGAATGAAAATGAATTAGAAAATATTACTATATGTACAGAGAGTTGTGTACAGCCTTTTTCTCCATATAGCATATGAATAGAGGTAAGTTTATTGTAGAAGTAAAGAAATTGAATAAACATGAATTTTAAAAAGAATTAAGTCTCTAGAAAGGATAAAAGTATACTATACATATGCAAAAACTATTTTATGTAACTTGCAAATGTAATGAAATATTTTCTAAGGTGATAATGTCTTTGTTACACAAAAACCGTTTTGGGGGGAAAGAACTTTTGCGTTATTTAGGATTAACTTACAGAGCATTTAAACAAACAGTCAATTCCGTCTAAATGGATTCTATGTGCAGACTATTTCGCATAGTTGTCAATAAGGATTTTTACTCTCATGTAATCCTGATAACTTTAATGACAAAGCTGATCACATTCTGAGTAATTCTTGGGCTCTAAAAATAAACTATGGCTGAAATTTAAAATGGAACAAATGTGCTAAGCAGGCTAGGCAGGTAATGAAGCACACTGAAAACTTGTGTATAAAGGAAAAGTAGAGATAGCAATTATTTCTCAGTATGAATGGTAGAAAAATTATAGTCTCTGACAGTCATTTATATTCTGTATTGTGGCATTTGTTAATTATTCTAAGATATGTTGAGCTTGTGGCTTTTAAATAAAAACTCTGAAATGTCATGTCGATATGTTCAGCAATCCTTCTACTTTAGGTGTTAAATCTTCAGAGTGAAAATTTTTTAAAATCTATATTTAAATGTTTGCCTTAAAACAAACAAACAAACAAACAAACAAACAACAACAAAAAACCCCACCTATTACATTGAATGATTATTCCCATCCTTTTGGCCAGGGTGTGGATGAAGTTTTTTTATTTCCACTGTTTCTGATGACTAAATTCACAAGTTGGATCTACATTACATTGTCTATTGCTTGGAAATAGGTTGTAATATTAGTGAGTTGTTTTGTATCTGTTAAAGGCAGAATTATCAAAACAAATTGAAAAGTGAAAATATTGCATTAAAATATAACTCCTCTTCACTCACGTGGAAGAAAGCACTCCTTTTACTTGCATTTTGAATATGGGGAAGATCTATACAAATAGCATAAGATCCTTTTGCGGTATTCTTAGAAGTATTTTCCTTACATGGGCTTTCTTTCTGGGGAACTGAACACAAATCAAAGTGAAATATTCACTTGCATCACACTAATTACTCTTACTTACCTGCTTGAGATCTAATTTTAAATGTCTCCCTATATCCCCATAAAGCTCTCTGAAAGGATAACTTTAGAAAGAAATGTACAGCCATCCCAGGGAGATTTGGCAGGGATTGGTTTGCATAATAAATAATGACCATCTGCACCCTGTGGCAACCTACCAAGAAGTGCAATTAGTCCCCTGCAGCCCAGGCAGACTGTGGTTAGTTGTCTTCAGCAGGTGAACAAAGGAGAGATTGCTTATTTGGTACTTTGTTCACTTCATATAAAATAGCTACTTTTGTGAGGCCAGAGTAATTCTAAGATTTAGGTCTTAACATTTTAAAGTTATAATTAGGTTTTATTTCCAGTTATTTTTATAGTTCATGCCTAGTATTATACCTATTCATGTGCAAAGATGGAGGATTTATCAGGACAGTATTTTCATGAAAGTGGGAAATACTCTAATGGCTTAATTTTTTTATTGCTTTTGAAAAATTTTCTTTGAATCTTGTAGAACAACTGGTACAGAGTCACTATGGGAAAATGGATGGAATATGTGTCATATTTATCTAGTGGAAATTAGTGGTCTGAAGACTGAAGTACGAGTCTCTCCTTTTAGGTTATAAATTACATAGAGATTAGACAAAATTGATTCATAATTTTGCCAGCTATTTATATAAAGCCATTTTACTTGATGACAACTTGAAAGTTTTATTGTAATATTTTTTGATGCCAAAATTGTGAATGTGCAAAACGTAAAGCTTTAAATTAGATCGGGGGGCCTGAGTGGCTCAATCAGTTAAGTGTCCGACTTTGGCAGGTCATGATCTCACGGTTTGTGGGTTCGTGCCCCACGTCAGGCTCTGTGCTGACAACTCAGAGCCTGGAGCCTGCTTTGGATTCTGTGTGTCTCTCTCTCTTTGCTTCTTCCCCACTCACGCCCTGTCTCTGTCTCTCAAAAATGAATAAACATTTAAAAAAATAATAAAAATAAATGAATTAGATTATAATCTAGTAAAACCAGTGAGTGAAGAGCAATCCAGAATTGATTTAGACAGCGCTTGTTGGCTGAAAACAAACTATATCAACCGTCAGTCAAATCTTTTTAAGACTAGAACTTGAATCTTGAAATAGAATGTATGACCCATTGTGTTTCAGTTAATTAAAACTGAATTAATTGCTGTTAATTAATTGCATGATAGTCAGTCTCTGAACTTGAGTCAAATGCATTGTTTTAATTACTCTAATCTGGGAGGCAGTGGAGTACGATGCAATTTTTTAGATAGGACACAGCCTTTGGAATCAGAAAATGTAGGTTCAAACACGGTTTCTGTCCTTTGCCGCCTCAGTGACCCCTCTCTCAGAACCTCAGAGTGTCTTAATTGCCCTAATATCCCCTAATAGTTCACTGATTCAGTGGAAAGATTCCTATAACTTAATCTAAAGTTATACTCAAGTCTAAGATTTATCACAGATATGTACAAGAAAGAAGGGAACATCAGAGGAGAGATTGAATACAGGCTTTCCTGCAAGAAAGAAGGGAACATCAGAGGAGAGATTGAATACAGGCTTTCCTGCCCTATTGATGCAGGAATTGCATGGGCATGTCTTTGTTTCCACCTACAAACTGCAACGATATTTGTGATATGTCATTGCTCAAGAAATCCTCTTTGAGTCTTAGAGTCCAGAGTTTTTAAAGGTGGCTAGCTGATCGCACACCTGCAGTGAGACCAACCGTGGTGAGGACCCAAAAGCAGTCACCAAGTACACAGCATGACTCTTCATGTTTGCTTTAAACATGCTGACAATGTGTTCATCAACGAGGAAGAAAATTCTTTTTAGGTTTATTATTGACCACATCCTTTTAGTATTGCTTTATCTGAGAATGTCTGTATTTTCCCTTCATTCTTAAAAGATAGTTTTGCCATACTTGGTGGCAGTTGACAGTTCTTTTTTCCAACATTTGAAAAATACTGTGCCACTTCCTTCTGAACTTCATAGTTTTAGAGGAGAAAAGTATGCCATTCAAACTGGTGGTCCCCTGTAGGAAATGTCTTAACTTTCTAGCTGCTTTCAAGACTTGTTAATTTTCAAAAGTTTAATTATGATATGTCTTAGCTTGAATTTCTTTATAAGTTTCTCTCGGCTGCTTCAATTTAGGTTTGCGTCTTTTACCAAATTTGGAAAGTTTTCAGAGATTGTTTCTTTGAATGGTCTCTCAATACCACTCTTTCTCCTCTCCTTTTGGAACTCTGGTGACACAAATGTTGGATCTTCTGTAATTATCCCACAGGTCCCTGAGGCTCTGTTAATTTTTTTCCAACCTATTTCTTTTTGTTTACATTGGCTCAATTAATCTGCCCTCAAGTTCAGGAATTATATTGTTTTTTTCACTTCACTATTGAGCCCACTCAAGTGAGTTTCTTTTTGTCACTTTTTAATATTATAATTTCCATTTATTTCTCTTTCATAACTTCTGTTTCTATTGCTGAGATTGAGTCCACTTGTTTCAAGAGAATTTATGATTAGTTATGGCTGCTTTACAATCCTTATCAAAATTACAGCATCTGATCTGTTTACATGTTGGTGTTAGTTAACTGTCTTTTCTCATTCAGGTTGCAATATCTTATATATTGGTATGATGGATGGTTTTTTTGTGCCCTGGGCATTTCATCTATTTTGTGAGGAGGCTCTGGGTCCTACTTAAATCTTTTATTTTGGCAGGCAGTCACATGGGCAAGGTTTAGCATGTAGGTCCTGGCCTACTCCTATGGACTGTGGTTTCGAGGATGGTTGAAAGTTCAGAGACTGTGGGATATTATTTTGGTTTGCTGGTTTATCTGGTTCCCACTTGCTCCTCCAGGGCTGTGTGGGGATGGAAAGAGCCTATGTAGGTTGGGGTGCTAGGTGTTGCACTGTGGGAACAAGAAGTGTTGGACACATGAACTGTTCGGTGCTTGCCTGGCAGTGGTCCCTGCACGTGGGGAATACAATGCACCTTCTGAGCTGGATGTTTGTGAGATTCTCTCTGTCAGTGTTCTTAGCTGCCCGTGTCTGGGCAGGAAATAGAAATCTTAGGTCTGTCAGGACAAAGAGGCTTCCCAGGCCAGACTACTTTTTGTGGTGGTTATTTTCCTGGCAAGTACAGCCCAGTTCCCTTGGTATTTCTTGGTGGGGTAGAACATACAACACTTCCATAGTTTTGACTCTTTCCAGGTTTAGCTGCTTGTTTTGCTAGAGTCCATCTTGCTAGTGCTCCTGGGTCACCCCATTTTCTTTAACAAAGTGGCTCAGCCTCAGGACCATAGGAAAACAGAGCATTTTTTTTTGTGGCAACTTACTATTGCTCTCAATCCATCTACCTGCCTGTGGTGGGGAGTTTACCTGGTATTGGGAAGGCCTGCCATTTGATCTAATTAAACCTTTACCTGGACTGCCTTCTGTTGCTAAACTGAGAGTTAAGCCTCCTCCTGTTGTGTAGATGGAATTTAAGATGCCCTGCTGCTATGCTGTTCCCCTGTCCCTGGGATCCCAAAACAGTTCACTCCCCCTCACCACCTTTCAGAATTCTTTTGCTGCCCCTCACTTTATCTCTGTGGTTTATAGTTATACTTAGTAAAAAGGAGCCAGAAAAGTTGTATTTACACCAGTTTGTTCAGTGGCCATATCATGTTAATTTCCACTTTTGAAAATGCTGTATAATATAGATTATATATTGGTATAGTAGGACAAATGCTCACATTAAAGAAAAATTTAATGGGTTACACAATAAAAAAAGTTGAGACTCCTGGTTATAAGATGAAGTGAATAGTAGATTGCTTGCCATTTAAAACACCATGGTTTGGTTAGAAAGTATATTTCTAGGTTTTCATCCAACCCTGTCCCCCTTGAAGATTTCTTTTCTTTTACCATAATGGTGTATTTACTCTCTAAAATATTCCCACTTCTTTCTATGCTTTTGCTGCACTTATTTTCTCCTTTTAATGTATCCGAATAATATGCATGCTCAAGGTTATCTCAAATTCTACCTCTTTTGTGAAGCTTTTTATGACATCTTTAGCAAAATAGGGCTTCTTTTTCCTCTCTTTATCATCTGTGATATTTGACATTTTATTTTAAACGTTTATTTATTTTTGAGACAGAGAGAGACAGAGCATGAACGGGGGAGGGGCAGAGAGAGAGGGAGACACAGAATCGGAAGCAGGCTCCAGGCTCTGAGCCATCAACCCAGAGCCCGACGCGGGGCTCGAACTCACGGACCGCGAGATCGTGACCTGAGCCGAAGTCGGACGCTTAACCGACTGAGCCACCCAGGCGCCCCTGTGATATTTGACATTCTAAATAACATTTTGAACAGTGTACTCAAAGTTTATCTCTCTTTCTTTCTTTCTTTCTTTCTTTCTTTCTTTCTTTCTTTCTTTCTTCTTTCTGAAATGTGCTTTCCTAGAGAAGCAGTGCCAGCAGTGACATTTGGTAATGTATAAAATATGTGGATCTTAACCATCATTTAAAAGGGTCTAATGGAATATACACACATGTGCACAGGGAGATCTATCTTAAAATTCCAGGACTATATTCCTCCCCAGCCTCGCACCTTTCCCCTCCGATGGAGTTGTACATCGAGTCCCATAGTAGTGGTGGCTTGGGACCCATGGCAGAGACTCCCACATGGTATATTGGGAGAAAATTTGTTGGGGGTGAAATAGAAAAACAAACCCTTTAGGTTGAAGAGAGTCTGGAGAGAAGAAGGCTAGAATTGGTAGATGATGACAGTCATCAACCATAGGTAATAGAAACATGGGTATTTCTGCCCAACCTCTATGTTCTACTCATGTACAGATATATATACCCTACTGTCTGATTGTTCCCCCCAAAACAGTTTTAACTTGATCTTTTTTTTTTCCTTTGAAGAACCCTGGGGAGTAGCATAGGGATTTTTTTCCCTCCACAAACACTACATATGACTTCTGACCACCTAAAGCAAGAGCTTTTTATGGTTTTCTTTATTTAGTAGCTTGTAAAATGTTAAGGGAAGGTTACTTTGAGGAATTTTGGAAACCTTTCCATCTGTTCAGTGAAGCCCTTTAACCATCTTCTTTATATTGACCACATGTACCTCAGTGTTCAAGCTCTAGACTATTCATACTTCTCTCTGAGACTCTTGGCTTTCAATATCTTATATTGAAGCCCTTGAGACTAAGGACTACTATTTAATTTATCTTCTGAACTCATGTATCTTTGAATTTCTAGCATAACTTAGTATATGTATAAAATAGGATAGATTTGGAGCTAGAATCTGAGCTTTCTCTCAGCTTCCATTCTTTGCCTAGAACACTATTTCGCTGTTTTGGCTTTCTGTTAGTAAGTTGGCATATCGTGGTGTTTTCCAGACTGTTTGTGTCTTCTTGTTGTATTACATAGTGCCACACAGTGAGTCCTGGAAAAATCTTTCCTAAGGGTCTCTTTGAGTAGAGTGAGCTCATTTATATAAATTATGAGCTAGCCCAGACCTCTTGACTGCTGTCTTCAGGAGTCCTGCTTTGTTCCAAAAGAGTATATTTATATTTTATTGTCTTATTGCTATGGTAGTGGCAGGCTAGCTTTGAACAGTGTCTCACGTGTGCATTTCTAGTTTTCACTCTTGAGTTCACCATTTACTTTCAATCCCCTTCAGGAAAGGAACAGAAAACAAAATGAATCTTAAGTCAGGTAATTTTATTTACAATTCTGGGGCTAGAATGGATGAAGTTTAAAGTCTGTACCTATAATGAATCTATTAAATAAACTTTCAAGTTTATATTACACCAATTTAAACTGAGTTAAGTATACTTTGTGTATGATAATATTAACTCTGATACATTTCATTGTCTGAAAGATTGATATGTAAGGATTCAATCTAATACAGGCAACTGATTTGGAAATTACCTGATGACTTCGTTGTGAATTCTAACCTTATTGTGTTTCAGAAAATTCTTTCCCTGTAATTCACTTTGTGAAACTTTTTTACAATATTCTTTACATTTCAGCATCTCCTTCTACCTTTTATCTATATTTACTAGTTAATTTCTGAAAGCCAGAAGTTTCTCTGAGTGGTAGGAAACAAGGCTTGACTTAGGGGTGCCTGGGTAGCTCAGTTGGTTAAGCAGCCAACTTCAGCTTAGGTCATAATCTCATGATTCACCAATTCAAGCCTCGTGTTGGGCTCTGTGTTGACAGCTCAGAGCCTGGAGCCTGCTTCAAATTGTGTCTCCTCCCTCTGTCTCTGCCCCTTCCCTTCTCACACTCTGTCCCTCTCTCAAAAAACAAAGAAACATAAAAAAAAAAAAAAAAAGAAACAAGGCTTGACTTAGCAAACAGAATTTTAATGGTATTCTGTTCTCACGTATGGCGCTAACATTGGATTAACTGTTAAGGGACTTTCTAATATCTTTTGCTCTATTTAAACTTTCTTCTTTTCACTCTGGAATTTTTGTGTAAAACATGATAAATAACCCTGGATATTTGACTTCATTTCTTTAGAACTAATTTTGAGTAAAAATACTCATATTTTCTTAAGTAATCACCACTTTTCCTAAAAGTATGATTTGTAAAGATTTATCACATTCACAGATAAAAAAAAATTGGCTTTTCATATACTTCAAGATATTATAAAATTACATCATACCTAAGAAAACAGAATTAATGAAAGTATTCAGTTTAATTTGCAAATTTCACTTTATAGACAACTTTTAAGTGTCTTGAGTATTTAAATAATTCAGTGTTTAAAAAAGCATTACCCTTGAAAGATGTTTAATGAAGCACTGAAATTGTTTTCTAACAGTATTTGACATTATGATTTTTTTACTTCATATATAAGACTTAAATCATCTATTTAGAAATAGATAACAGGTGCCTTCTGATAGAGTTTTTTGAAAAAAAATTGAAAGTTATTTTATGCTAGTAGTATTAAGCTTAGTTAAAGAATATGGATACTGTGGATATTAATGCTAGAATATGTTGAGGTATCTGCTTCTTCCACCTGATGAAACAACTCCTTTCTCAGTAATGAGATGAATTCTAGATGCATTATTATGGCAGAAATCTCACAACTAGAGATAGTAGGCACACAGGTATATACTCCAAAATAGTACATAATAGGTTCAGGATGAGGTCAGTAAAAACAATACTCACACTAAATATTAACCAACATTAGATAGAAAACTCAAATGTTAATATCTGTAAACTATATTTGTTAAGCTTACCTGTGTCATCTAATAATTGTTCAGCCTGCCTAAGTGTAAAATCAGAATTGCTAATATTTTTTCTTTGACCCATGGATTATTTAAAAATGTGTTATTTTTATTTTATTATTTTATTTTATTTTAATATTTTTTAAATTTATTTTAATATTTTATTATTCCAAAAATTTGGAAAAATTCTGTTAACTTTGTTACTGATTTCTACTTAAGTTTTGTTAACAGAGGACATAACTTGTATGAACTCATTTCTTTTACATTCATTAAGGTTTGTTTCATGATCCAGGTTTATGATGGGATTTAGTTTGGTGTATTTTCCTTGTGCACTTGCAAAGAAGGTTTTATTCTGCTGTTGAGTGGAGTTTGTTATAAATGTCAATTTGATCCACTTGGTTGATGGTGTTATTCAGTTATTTTACATCCTTGCTGATTTTCTCTCTACTACTATTTATTACTGAGAGAGTTTTGAAATCTCCAGCTATAATTGTGAAATTATTCTTGCAGTTCTGTCCATTTCCTTCATTTTGAGGGATCACTGGTTGAAACATAGACTTTTAGGATAATTATGTTTTCTTGTTGAATTGACACTTTCAATTTTCCTGATTTTCCTCTATCCATGGTAATTTTCTTTGCTTTATAGTTACTTTGTCTGGTATTACTATAGGTATTCTAGCTTTCTTATGATTTATATTTGCATTTTATATCTATTTCTATCCTTTTGAGATACCTGTATCATTAAAGTTATAGTGATCTTCTTTAGGTAGCATATAGTTGACTCCTTTTTAAGATTCTTTTTAAAATCTGTCTTTTAAATGGTGTATTTAGAAAATTTATGTTTGTCATTATGTTTGGATTTAGGGCTTCTGTTTTATATTTTGTTCTTTTTGTTTGTTTGTTGCACTTTTTCCCTTACCTTCCCTTTTGAGTTATTTGAACAGTTTTTACTATCCCATTAAATTTTTCTCTTGTAGTTTTGATTATGTAGCTTTGTACTTTTATTCTTTTTTTAAGTGGTTGCTCAAAAACATTTAACTTTTCACAGTTTACAAAGAATCAACACGTTAACATTTCAAGTGGAATGCAGAAACTTTATCACAGTATGGATCTGTATACCTTTTCCTCTTTGGTGTACTTTTCATATGTATTATATCTGAGTCAAAACTCATCAGAAAATGTTATAACTTTCTGTTTGTCGAGCACATTTTAAAGAGTGCAAGAGAAGAAAATTCTGTTACATTGACTTAGGTTTTTACCATTTTTGTTTTTCTTCCTTTATGCCTTCTGGCTAAAGAACTTCCTCCAGTATGTGTGTGCTTTGTTTTTTGCTTTTTAGCCTATTGGCTGCTGCTTTCAAAATCAACATATGAATTTAAGGTAAAGGTAGTCCAGAAGGTCTGAATTTTGTGTGGTTTCTTAACCTAAATTTAACTTTTCTTAATCTAACTTGACTTTTGGTCTTTTTTTCATGTCCATTTAGCCACTCAATGCTTAACTATTTCACTAGCTCTTCAGGCTTCTGGAACAAAAATTTGGGACTTTTTCGTTTTTGTTCTTCCTATTTTATCCAGCTTTTTCAGTGGTTGAGGGGAGAGTTGGGTGATCCATGTATTTTACCATTATTTGAAATGAAAAAGCTCTCAACCAATCAGTTTTGCAACTTTAAAATAATAACTCTTCTGCCTGCCAGACAACATTCTTTAGATAGTATATTTTTGATAGTATCTGTAAAGGGGAAATTAACCCAAAAGTACTGTTCAAATGGAAAGTAGCATTTTTGAAATAATTGCTTTTTTACATTTCTCATTTAAAAAAAATCAGCTTCATGGAAATAGTTTACATGCAACAAAATTCACGGGTTTTAAATGTATTCAATGAAATATCAGTAAATTATTTTCATAAACTCCCAGAATTCCTTTTTCTTGGCAATCTTCCACAACCTTTGCCTTAGGCAACTACTGCTCTGATTTATAGCATTATAGATTTGCCCATTTCTAACAATTTATATAAGTGGACTCTTTATTTATGCCATGTATATAAAGTATATTTGGCCTTATTAGCTTGGCAAAATGTTGTACAAATGCTCTGTTGGATGCATTTGTAGTAAATTGTTGCTGAATAGTAACTAATTGCCTGATTATACCAAAATTTGTTTATCCATTCTCCTTTTGATGTGATGCTGCCAAATTGTCTTCCAAAATGGCTATTCCATTCCAAATCCTTAACTAACAATGTAGGAGTCAGTATTCCAGTTGTTCCACATCCTCACATCTTCTGATACTGTTAATCTTTTGAATTTTAGTCTTCTAAGTGGGTGTGAAGTGGCATCTTAATGTGGTTTGTAGCTTTATGTCCCTGACACATAATGTCATTTTTGATGAACTTACTATTTGTGCATCTTCTTTTGATTTTTTTTACCCAATTTTTTTTTAGAAGTTTTTAATTTAAATTCCAGTTGGTTACATACAGTGTAATATTAGTTTCAGGTGTACAATATAGTGGTTAAATACTTCCATACAACAAGCAGTGCTCCTTATAACAATTGTACTCCTTATCCCTATCACCTGTTTCACCCGTCCCACCATCTTCCTCCCCTCTGGTAACCATTAATTTTGTTCTCTATAATTAAGAGTCTGTTTCTTGGTTTGCCTCCCTCTCTCCCTGCCCTCCCTTGTTCATTTGTTTTGTTTCTTAAATTCCACATGAGTGAAATCATATGGTGTTTGTCTTTCTGACTTAATTTTGCTTAGCATAATACTCTCTAGTTCCATCCACATCATTGCAAATGGCAAGAGTTCATTCTTTTTTGTGGCTGAGTAATACTCTAGTGTGCGCGCGCATGAGTCTGTGTGTATCACATCTTCTTTATCCATTCATCAGTCCACGGAGACTTGGGCTGTTTCCATAATTTGGCTATTACAGATTTTTATCCAGTTTCTTAAAATTGGGTTTTTCTTAACTTGTTACTGAGGTATGAATTCTCTATATATTCTACAAAAAAATTACTTGTTAGATAGATGTAATGCAAAAATTCTCCCAGATTATAGTTTGCCGTTTTATTTTTCAAATGATGGCCTTGGGAAGAATTTTTATAATTTTGTTGATAATTTTTTGTTTTATAATTTTGTTTGAAATTTTGACGAATTTTATAGTTAATGCTTTTGTGCCCTAAGAAACTTTGCTTACTGTCTTCGTCATGGAGCTATCCTCCTATGTATTTTTTCCAGGTCCTTTATAGCTCTAGCTTTATATTTAGATTGAAAGACTATACATGTAAACTGAAAAAAGTCAATGTTCTCTTTGCTGACCTATCAGAGAGTGGTGGTTGTGTTTGTCACATGGTGTTTTGGAAATAGCTGTCCAGAATATTTTTAAACTAGGGGTAGACATTCACTTCAAGATGTGCGGTGACTTGTTAAAACTCATTCTGTAGGTCATACTACATTTCAGTCTGTACAGTGGGTGAATACTATACTTTAATATTTAATAAAAAAACAAGTTATGAAGAAAATATATCATTCTAGGATTTTCTTTTTTTTTTCCTCTTTCTCTCTTCCCCCCATACTTTTTTTTCCTTCCTGCCTCTCCATCATATCTTCCTCTCTTTCCTTCTTTCTTGCTTCATTCCTTGTTGATTTTTCTTTTTAAAAAATTTGGGTGTCTTTTAATCTATGGTATTGTGTAGTTTCCTAGCTGAGATTTGTACGATAAAGTGTTTCCTAAGTAGCAATTAGTTCTTGAGATTAGATAATAGGGTGTTCTTTTATAGTGGCATGTTTGCATTACTAAGCTTGTGTACCCTAGGGATACTGGAATTAATGTTTGTTGCTTTATTATACTATGAGAAAGTACTTGGGAAAGATAAGGGACTATATGCAGTTGCAGAGACAGCTATAACTCATGGCCACTTTACATGTGGAAAAATTAGCTGTTAGTAATGTAATTTTCTGTAATTTATTGGGAATTGGACATTTTGCATTATATGATAATATTCCCTCATATATTTATGACACAACTGTTGTAAAATGACCAATTAAGGCAGAGCCTAAACTTGATGGTGGGAGGAAAGGGCGTGCTGTGTTCTAGATACAGGAATACTATCATTTTGAGGGCTGAGATTTGTGATAGAAGTTAGCAATAATGTAGAATTTTTAAATCCTATGATGGAGTAACATTTCTTAAATCTGTCTGTGTTATACCCTCTTAAAGTTACAACTTGTTAGTGTGCTGTTGATTTAATGGTCTGAGTAAAATACTCCTTAGTTCTCTTTGCTATTGCCTCAAATGCATCTTACAGGAAACGTATTCTTGGTTGGGCTAAAAAAAAATGTTCTTTTTCTTTGCCCTAGGATAAGAAATGGGTTCTCAATCATGAAGATGTCACGTTGGGAGAACTACTGGGCAAGGTATGTAGTCAGCTGAGCTTACAGTGTCTGTGTACTCTACAGACTTCTTCATTTTCTTCAAAGCTTTTCTTCCATTCTAGCACACAGCAAGGCACATTCTCACAGGAACCTAGAATAACACTATACCACATCTGTTACAAATACTGTGATGGTCACTGAAATAAAAAGGGGAAAATCTTTGAAAAGTTTAAGGATGATTCTTGGCTTTTTAAAATAGTATATGTATGTTTTTCTCTGGAAGAACTAAAAGCTGTAATGATTTTATTGCAGTGTGGTAAAGCCAAAACTAGTGATCTGAGATTGGAAAAGAAGCTGTGATGTAATAAAAGTTTAAACACTCAGTAGGCTTGTTCCATTTGTGTCTGGTTATACATGATAGTTCAAGAAAAGTGACTTACTGCTCTTGAGGGTTTCAGGATTGTGTATAGAATCTCACTATGTGACAACACTAGATACATTATTTCAATCTAATAATTATGTGGATAAGACATATTTCAATATAAAGATTGATTTTATAGCCAGCTCTGGTAGTGGTCAGAGAAGGTAGCTATATATGATGAAAGTCCCTTTTTTCCAGACTAGTTTGAAGTTTCTTCCAACTCATAGGCCAGATGAAAGTGTATTATGTTTAATAATAATGGCAGACATTTTATAATCATTAATCAAATGGGCTATTTGCAAATTTATTAATAGCTTTTTTATGATTGAGTTCTAATGGATAAATATGACTTTGTCAATGAATTAATTAGTGCTGTTTTGTTTTGAAAGTTTGAATTCAGTATAGGCTTACAGTGCAATGTGAAAAATAGTATAAAATTCAGATGTTTGGAGAAAACTGTGATGCATGTATTTGATTAATACTAGACTTAGAGCTCAGCATTTTAAATAAAGAAATAAATGATTATTAATTTTTTTATTCAAATATCAACTGATGAGTTGACAATCCTTATTTTTTTTTAGCTGTGAATATGTTGAGAAAGTAAATCCCTAGTGAAGTAATCCACTTTGCAGGATTCTTCATATTATTTTAAAATATCCTTTCCAAATGGAAGAATTAAATTGCTGTTGGAAAGCAGTTTCTATTGACTGCTAATAATTACTTTGTAAGTAAATTCTAAAGAATCTCAAGTCAAAAGCAGTAACTGATGTGTTTATTTCATTTGTGATGTGTTCATCATTCCTAAGGAAGTATTCCTTCTTTCCATTACTTTAGATCAGTAAGTCAGTAGCAATAATTGGGCCAAAAATTATTACAAGGAAATTAAATTTTCTTGAAAACACAACTAAAATATTGTAAAATTAAACCATTTACTAAAATAGAATGGGTTGATAAGGACTGCTTTTTGAGTACTAAGCAAAAATATTTTCAGTTAAAGAGAAATATTTCAGTTATGTTTATGTTTAGTTTACTATGTGAAATATGTATGGTATGTTAGGAAAGGATTTTAACCATTAGCTCCTTACTAGGGCCATTTCAAAGAATAATATTTTTTCAATGACAAGACCGTAGTATGGTGTCAGTTTAAATAAATTTAATCATTTTTAAAAGTTTATTTATTTTGAGAGAGTGAAAAGAGAGAATATGTGTACGTGTGCATGAATGAGGGAGGGCCAGAAAGAGAAGGAGACAGGGAGGGAGGGAGGGAGACAGGGAGAGAGATAGAGAGAGAGAGAGAGAGAGAGAGAGAGAGAGAGAGAAATCTCAAGCAGCCTCCACACAGTCACAATGGAATATTATTCAGCCATAAAAAAGAATGAAATCTTGCCATTTGCAACAACATGGATGGATCCAAAGGGTATAATGCTAAGCAAAATAAGTCAGAGAAAGATAAATACCATATGATTACAGTTATGTGTAGAATTTAAGAAACAAAACACATGAACAAACAAAAAAAGAGGCAAACCAAAAAATACTCTTAACTATAAAGAACAAACAGATCATTACCAGAGGGCAGTGAATGGGGAGAATGGGTGAAATAGGTGAAGGGGGTTAAGAGTGTAGACGTATCATGATGAGCACTGAGTAATATTTGGAATTGCTGAATCACCATATTGTAAGCCTGAAACTAATATAACACCGTTAACTACACTGGAATTAAAATTTTTAAAGAAAAAAAATGCTATGAAACTTTGCTGACAGAAATTGGACGTAAATATATGTACATATATAAAATACTTTATTAAAACATTTTCATAATTTTCAATTTATTAATACATAAAACTTACACACCTTGAACTATTGGTTAAGAGTTACATTGATCTTAAAATGAACTATTGGGACCTCATCAAAATAAAAAGCTTCTGCACAGTGAAGGAAACAATCAGCAAAACTAAAAGGCAACCAGAAGAATAGGAGAAGATATTTGCAAACGACATGTCAGATAAAGGGTTAGTATCCAAAATCTATAAAGAACTTATCAAACTCAACACCCAAAAAACAAATAATACAGTGAAGAAATGGGCAAAAGACATGAATGGACACTTCTCCAAAGAAGACATCCAGCTGGCACACCGACACATGAAAAAATGCTCAACATCACTCATCATCGGGGAAATACAGATCAAAACCACAATGAGATACCACCTTACACCTATCAGAATGGCTAACATTAATAACTCAGGCAACAACAGATGTTGGCGAGGATGCGGAGAAAGAGGATCTCTTGGGTGCAGCCACTCTGGAAAACAGTATGGTGGTTCCTCAAAAAATTAAAAATAGAACTACCCTATGACCCAGCAATTGCATGACTAGGTATTTATCCAAGGGATACAGGTATGCTGTTTCGAAGGGACACATGCACCTCAATGTTTATAGCAGCACTATCGACAATAGCCAAAGTATGGAAAGAGCCCAAATGTCCATCGATCGATGAATGGATAAAGAAGATGTGATATATATATACAATGAAGTATTACTCGGCAATCAAAAAGAATGAAATCTTGTCATTTGCAACTAAGTGGATGGAACTAGAGAGTATTAATGCTAAGCGAAATTAGTTAGAGAAAGACAAATATATGACTTCACTCATAGGAGGACTTTAAGATACAAAACAGATGAACATAAGGGAAGCAAACATAATATAAAAACAGGGAGGGGGACAAAACAGAAGAGACTCATAAATATGGAGAACAAACTGAGGGTTGCTGGAGGGGTTGTGGGAGGGGGTATGGGCTAAATGGGTAAGGGGCATTAAGAAATCCACTCCTGAAATCATTGTTGCACTATATGCTAACTAATTTGGATGTAAATTGAAAAAAAAAGAGTTACATTGATCTGAGACCTTAAACCCAATAATTAGCAGACCCCTAGTTCAGTTACTTATTGTTCGACAATAGCATTGAAGCTTATTATAATGCTTGCATATTAGGATTAGAGTTATGTAAAAAATACATATGCATACCTAAAAACTTGAGTACTAAGAAATAGCTGTTGGATTAGCTCTATAGCTCATCCTTGTAATATTTTGTTTCATCTTAAAAATTAAAAAAAAATGACTTCAAACTTGAAATAATGCACATAAAAGTCAAAATATGTTAGAGACTTAGAACAAAGTTAGGGATTTCTACATTTGGTAGAAACCCAACATGGGTGACACTGGCATTTGGATAAGCACTTCCTCTTCCTTGGTACCTTTCAGAGATTGACAGTCTGCTGACGGGTGACAGTCACTAGTGGGCCTGGTTCAATTGCCTCTTACCTATTGCCTTACGCTCTTCAGCTGACATTTGACTGTGTGGATCCATAGCAACAGCCACCTCATGGAATCTTTGCTTTGTCTTGAAACATTAATGGTTAACTTCTTAATCTAATAACATTTAGAGATTGGGGGTAAAGAGAACTAGGAGGCAGGAAACAATGTCTTTCTGATGGTTTCAACTTGAGTTTCTCTTTTTATCCTGTTCCAATTTTTTCCCTGATTTTCCTTTTCAGTTCTCCTCATGCTTCAATCCCCCAAAGGGTAGGTGGGTCGGGTAATATTTTTAAAGTTGGAGGATTGACAAGAGTAACATTTCCCATCTTTTATGTCTACTTAAAACTCTGAATAAAGCTAAAAGAATACTTTGATTAATTCAAAATGCATCATTTCATGTTTACCTTGTATTTTGCAGAGATTTATGTGGCAGTCTTACACCCTAAACAGTACATGTATTTGTATTTTCAGGGGAATTTTGGTGAAGTATATAAGGGCATATTAAAGGATAAAACCGCTGTTGCTGTTAAAACATGTAAAGAAGACCTTCCTCAGGAACTGAAAATAAAATTTTTACAAGAAGCCAAGTGAGTTTGCTGAAGTAATATTAAACATGTGCTTATAAGTTACTATTACTAAATTGAAATACGAAGTTTGGGATTATCTTAAATTATGATTTACTGAAGTAGAAGGAAGCACTTTCCAAACCCTCACAAGTAAGCAGTTACACAGTATAGAAACAAAAAGTTTATTTGTTTTTAGTTGGACTATAGAATGTTTATGCAATCATGGTCAAAAGAACCAGATGCTAAAAAACAGTGAGTATTCTTCAGTATTGGAATATTGCAGTGTTTTTTGCTTTTATCACATATACATACATTTATGTATGTACATGTGCAATGTGATTGTCTTTATAATAAAAATATTATTTTAGTCCATATACAAAATACACAATTGATGTAAATACATTTAGATATATATAATTATATCTATACAACCCTCCTTAGTGTTTTCTCTTGATTGTCTTTTCTGAGCTGTTACCTTTCTTTTCTGAGAACCTCAGATTTCTTCTTCAACTCCTTGTTGGGCATTTGTTCCAAAATTTGGACATTGTTTTTTTTTTTGTTTTTTTATTTTTTAATATATGAAATTTACTGTCAAATTGGTTTCCATACAACACCCAGTGCTCATCCCAAAAGGTGCCCTCCTCAATACCCATCACCCACCCTGCCCTCCCTCCCACCCCCCATCAACCCTCAGTTTGTTCTCAGTTTTTAACAGTCTCTTATGCTTTGGCTCTCTCCCACTCTAACCTCTTTTTTTTTTTTTTCTTTTTCTTTTTTTTTTTTTTTCCTTCCCCTCCCCCATGGGTTTCTGTTATGTTTCTCAGGATCCACATAAGAGTGAAACCATATGGTATCTGTCTTTCTCTGTATGGCTTATTTCACTTAGCATCACACTCTCCAGTTCCATCCATGTTGCTACAAAAGGCCATATTTCATTTTTTCTCATTGCCACGTAGTATTCCATTGTGTATATAAACCACAATTTCTTTATCCATTCATCAGTTGATGGACATTTAGGCTCTTTCCATAATTTGGCTATTGTTGAGAGTGCCGCTATAAACATTGGGGTACAGGTGCCCCTATGCATCAGTACTCCTGTATCCCTTGGATAAATTCCTAGCAGTGCTATTGCTGGGTCATAGGGTAGGTCTATTTTTAATTTTCTGAGGAACCTCCACACTGCTTTCCAGAGCGGCTGCACCAATTTGCATTCCCACCAACAGTGCAAGAGGGTTCCTGTTTCTCCACATCCTCTCCAGCATCTATAGTCTCCTGATTTGTTCATTTTGGCCACTCTGACTGGCGTGAGGTGGTATCTGAGTGTGGTTTTGATTTGTATTTCCCTGATAAGGAGCGACGTTGAACATCTTTTCATGTGCCTGTTGGCCATCCGGATGTCTTCTTTAGAGAAGTGTCTATTCATGTTTTCTGCCCATTTCTTCACTGGGTTATTTGTTTTTCGGGTGTGGAGTTTGATGAGCTCTTTATAGATTTTGGATACTAGCCCTTTGTCCGATGTGTCATTTGCAAATATCTTTTCCCATTCCGTTGGTTGCCTTTTAGTTTTGTTGGTTGTTTCCTTTGCTGTGCAGAGCTTTTTATCTTCATAAGGTCCCAGTAATTCACTTTTGCTTTTAATTCCCTTGCCTTTGGGGATGTGCCGAGTAAGAGATTGCTACGGCTGAGGTCAGAGAGGTCTTTTCCTGCTTTCTCCTCTAAGGTTTTGATGGTTTCCTGTCTCACATTCAGGTCCTTTATCCATTTTGAGTTTCTTTTTGTGAATGGTGTGAGAAAGTGGTCTAGTTTCAACCTTCTGCATGTTGCTGTCCAGTTCTCCCAGCACCATTTGTTAAAGAGACTGTCTTTTTTCCATTGGCTGTTCTTTCCTGCTTTGTCAAAGATGAGTTGGCCATACGTTTGTGGGTCTAGTTCTGGGATTTCTATTCTATTCCATTGGTCTATGTGTCTGTTTTTATGCCAATACCATGCTGTCTTGATGATGACAGCTTTGTAGTAGAGGCTAAAGTCTGGGATTGTGATGCCTCCTGCTTTGGTCTTCTTCTTCAAAATTACTTTGGCTATTCGGGGCCTTTTGTGGTTCCATATGAATTTTAGGATTGCTTGTTCTAGTTTCGAGAAGAATGCTGGTGCAATTTTGATTGGGATTGCATTGAATGTGTAGATAGCTTTGGGTAGTATTGACATTTTGACAATATTTATTCTTCCAATCCATGAGCAGGAATGTCTTTCCATTTCTTTATATCTTTTTCAATTACCTGCATAAGCTTTCTATAGTTTTCAGCATACAGATCTTTTACATCTTTGGTTAGATTTATTCCTAGGTATTTTATGCTTCTTGGTGCAATTGTGAATGGGATCAGTTTCTTCATTTGTCTTTCTGTTGCTTCATTGTTAGTGTATAAGAATGCAACTGATTTCTGCACATTGATTTTGTATCCTGCAACTTTGCTGAATTCATGTATCAGTTCTAGCAGACTTTTGGTGGAGTCTATCGGATTTTCCATGTATAATATCATGTCATCTGCAAAAAGCGACAGCTTGACTTCATCTTTGCCAATTTTGATGCCTTTGATTTCCTTTTGTTGTCTGATTGCTGATGCTAGAACTTCCAGCACTATATTAAACAGCAGCGGTGACAGTGGGCATCCCTGTCGTGTTCCTGATCTCAGGGAAAAAGCTCTCAGTTTTTCCCCGTTGAGGATGATGTTAGCTGTGGGCTTTTCATAAATGGCCTTTATGATCTTTAAGTATGTTCCTTCTATCCCGACTTTCTCAAGGGTTTTTATTAAGAAAGCGTGCTGGATTTTGTCAAAGGCCTTTTCTGCATCGATTGACAGGATCATATGGTTCTTCTCTTTTTTTTTGTTAATGTGATGTATCACGTTGATCGATTTGCGAATGTTGAACCAGCCCTGCATCCCAGGAATGAATCCCACTTGATCATGGTGAATAATTCTTTTTATATGCTGTTGAATTCGATTTGCTAGTATCTTATTAAGAATTTTTGCATCCATATTCATCAGGGATATTGGCCTGTAGTTCTCTTTTTTTACTGGGTCTCTGTCTGGTTTAGGAATCAAAGTAATACTGGCTTCATAGAATGAGTCTGGAAGTTTTCCTTCCCTTTCGATTTCTTGGAATAGCTTAGAAGGATAGGTATTATCTCTGCTTTAAATGTCTGGTAGAACTCCCCTGGGAAGCCATCTGGTCCTGGACTCTTATTTGTTGGGAGATTTTTGATAACCGATTCAATTTCTTCGCTGGTTATGGGTCTGTTCAAGCTTTCTATTTCCTCCTGATTGAGTTTTGGAAGAGTGTGGGTGTTTAGAAATTTGTCCATTTCTTCCAGGTTGTCCAATTTGCTGGCATATAATTTTTCATAGTATTCCCTGATAATTGTTTCTATCTCTGAGGGATTGGTTGTAATCATTCCATTTTCATTCATGATTTTATCTATTTGGGTCATCTCCCTTTTCTTTTTGAGAAGCCTGGCTAGAGGTTTGTCAATTTTGTTTATTTTTTCAAAAAACCAACTCTTGGTTTCGTTGATCTGCTCTACAGTTTTTTTAGATTCTATATTGTTTATTTCTGCTCTGATCTTTATTATTTCTCTTCTTCTGCTGGGTTTAGGCTGCCTTTGCTGTTCTGCTTCTATTTCCTTTAGGTGTGCTGTTAGATTTTCTATTTGGGATTTTTCTTGTTTCTTGAGATAGGCCTGGATTGCAATGTATTTTCCTCTCAGGACTGCCTTCGCTGCATCCCAAAGCGTTTGGATTGTTGTATTTTCATTTTCGTTTGTTTCCATATATGTTTTAATTTCTTCTCTAATTGCCTGGTTGACCCACTCATTCGTTAGTAGGGTGTTCTTTAACCTCCATGCTTTTGGAGGTTTTCCAGACTTTTTCCTGTGGTTGATTTCAAGCTTCATAGCATTGTGGTCTGAAAGTATGCATGGTATAATTTCAATTCTTGTAAACTTATGAAGGGCTGTTTTGTGACCCAGTATATGATCTATCTTGGAGAATGTTCCATGTGCACTCGAGAAGAAAGTATATTCTGTTGCTTTGGGATGCAGAGTTCTAAATATATCTGTCAAGTCCATCTGATCCAATGTATCATTCAGGGCCCTTGTTTCTTTATTGACTGTGTGTCTAGATGATCTATCCATTTCTGTAAGTGGGGTGTTAAAGTCCCCTGCAATGACCACATTCTTATCAATAAGGTTGCTTATGTTTATGAGTAATTGTTTTATATATCTGGGGGCTCAGGTATTTGGCGCATAGACATTTATAATAGTTAGCTCTTCCTGGTGGATAGACCCTGTGATTATTATATAATGCCCTTCTTCATCCCTTGTTACAGCCTTTAATTTAAAGTCTAGTTTGTCTGATATAAGTATGGCTACTCCAGCTTTCTTTTGGCTTCCAGGAGCATGATAAATAGTTCTCCATCCCCTCACTCTCAATCTAAAGGTGTCTTCAGATCTAAAATGAGTCTCTTGTAGACAGCAAATAGATGGGTCTTGTTTTTTTATCCATTCTGATACCCTATGTCTTTTAGTTGGCGCATTTAATCCATTTACATTCAGTGTTATTATAGAAAGATATGGGTTTAGAGTCATTGTGATGTCTGTATGTTTTATGCTTGTAGTGATGTCTCTGGTACTTTGTCTCACAGGATCCCCCTTAGGATCTCTTGTAGGGCTGGTTTCGTGGTGACAAATTCCTTCAGTTTTTGTTTGTTTGGGAAGACCTTTATCTCTCCTTCTATTCTAAATGACAGACTTGCTGGATAAAGGATTCTCGGCTGCATATTTTTTCTGTTTAGCACACTGTAGATATCGTGCCAAGCCTTTCTGGCCTGCCAAGTTTCAAAGGAGAGATCAGTCACGAGTCTTATAGGTCTCCCTTTATATGTGAGGGCACGTTTATCCCTTGCTGCTTTCAGAATTTTCTCTTTATCCTTGTATTTTGCCAGTTTCACTATGATATGTCGTGCAGAAGATCGATTCAAGTTACGTCTGAAGGGAGTTCTCTGTGCCTCTTGGATTTCAATGCCTTTTTCCTTCCCCAGTTCAGGGAAGTTCTCAGCTATAATTTGTTCAAGTACCCCTTCAGCACCTTTCCCTCTCTCTTCCTCCTCTGGGATACCAATTATGCGTATATTATTTTTTTTTAGTGTATCACTTAGTTCTCTAATTTTCCCCTCATACTCCTGGATTTTTTTATCTCTCTTTCTTTCAGCTTCCTCTTTCTCCATAACTTTATCTTCTAGTTCACCTATTCTCTCCTCTGCCTCTTCAAGCCGAGCCATCGTGGATTCTGTTTTGTTTTGCATTTCGTTTAAAGCGTTTTTCAACTCCTCGTGACTGTTCCTTAGTCCCTCGATCTTTGTGGCAAGAGATTCTCTGCTGTCCTGTATACTGTTTTCAAGCCCAGCGATTAATTTTATGACTATTATTCTAAATTCACTTTCTGTTATATTATTTAAATCCTTTTTGATCAGTTCATTAGCTGTTGTTATTTCCTGGAGATTCTTCTGAGGGGAATTCTTCCGTTTGGTCATTTTGGAGAGTCCCTGGCGTGGTGAGGACCTGCAGGGCACTTCCCCTGTGCTGTGGTGTATAACTGGAGTTAGTGGGCGGGGCCGCAGTCCGACCCGATGTCTGCCCCCAGCCCACTGCTGGGGCCACAGTCAGACTGGTGTGTGCCTTCTCTTCCCCTCTCCTAGGGGCGGGATTCACTGTGGGGTGGCGTGTCCCGTCTGGGCTACTTGCACACTGCCAGGCTTGTGTTGCTGGGGATCTGGCGTATTAGCTGGGGTGGGTAGCCAAGGTGCACGGGGGCTGGAGGGGCAGGCTTACCTCGCTTCTCCTTAGGTGATCCGCTTCAGGAGGAGCCCTGTGGCAGCGGGAGGGAGTCAGATCCGCTGCCGGAGGTTTGGCTCCGCAGAAGCACAGAGTTGGGTGTTTGCGCGGAGCGAGCAAGTTCCCTGGCAGGAACTGGTTCCCTTTGGGATTTTGGCTGGGGGATGGGCGGGGGAGATGGCGCTGGCGAGCGCCTTTGTTCCCCGCCAAGCTGAGCTCTGCCGTCCGGGGGCTCAACAACTCTCCCTCCCTTTGTCCTCCAGCCTTCCCGCTTTCCGAGCAGAGCTGTTAACTTATGACCTCCCAGACGCTAAGTCGCTAAGTCGCGCTTGCTGTCGGAACACAGTCCGTCCGGCCCCTCTGCTTTTGCCAGCCAGACTCGGGGGCTCTGCTTGGCCGGCGAGCCGCCCCTCCACCCGGCTCCCTCCCGCCAGTCCGTGGAGCGCGCACTGCCTCGCCGCCCTTCCTACCCTCTTCCGTGGGCCTCTAGTCTGCGCTTGACTCCGGAGACTCCCTTCTGCTAATCCTCTGGCGGTTTTCTGGGTTCTTTAGGCAGGTGTAGGTGGAATCTAAGTGATCGGCAGGACGCGCTGTGAGCCCCGCGTCCTCCTACGCCGCCATCTTCCGGACTCGACCGTACATTGTTTCTTTTCTAATCTTCTAGGATAATTGTCTTCTCTTTTTTTCTATTAGCTAAAAGTTAATGTTCTAATACTCCTGTATTGTGTGTGGTTAATAGTATTCTGTTAGCAGTAAAACCCACAACACAGTACAAAACAAATGGAAAAATGTTTTGGACAAAATAAGGATGGACTCTCTGAGATGCATGGATATATGGATGGGAAAGAAGGAAGATACATGGATCCATGTGCTGTAAAGGGAGAAAGGGAAAGTGTGTGTGTGGTGTGTGTGTGTGTGTGTGTGTGTGTGTGTGTGTGTTGTGTGTGTGTCTGTCTATCATGGCGTAGCGTATAAAATTGAGGTTTCTATAAAGTGCTGTAAAAGAACTAAGCTTATGGCAATGAGAGAACTAAGTGCCATAGGATGGAACATTTTCATGGATGTTTGTTCATTCAGCATCTAAAAGTGAATATTGCTAGCAATGGATTAACCTAGTTGGTGCGCTTGTTAAATATGATCTAGAGAATAAAGATGTAAACTTTTTTAATGTCAATTACTGGTAGGTTGAAAATATGGTATGATAAAGGCATGCTATCAGACTTGTATTTCATAGGCTGATTATTTTATAGGTGGTATTAAGGTACAAGGTTATATATTACATTTTTTTTAAAGCTAGTTTTCTTGGTTTCTAAATTGTGACTGTTTTATTGAAAAATAAAGTATTAAATTTTCTAAAGTGGAAAAATCCATTTTCTCAAGTAGAATTACAAAGTTTTATGTTAAAAATGAGAATTGTATCTATGCACATTCCCAAGTGTCATTTAATAGATGATAGAACTATATATTTAGATATTTAATATGGAGTCCATGCTGGCTGTTTTGTGGAATTTCTTTACTAAGCAGTTTCCAACCTAAGAAATGACACTTTGGATTAGGGTCAAACATTCTAAGACTTCGTTTTTAATTCTTCATAGAAGCTGAAAGCTCAAGGTGAGTGACAGAGTATTTTCCTCATCTCTAGAATTTTTTTCTACTCTTATCTTTTTTCACTTATAAGTCATTATTATATATTTTCAATCTAAGGCATTTTTCTTGGCGTTATCTCTGCTTTAGTTGGGCTTATACAAAACATATATGAACTTTTTTTTCTTTCTCTCAATAGTGATTTTTTCATTCTCTTAGGAAACTGCATTTTTCAAATATGAGTGAATTTATAACTATGTCAGTAGGATAATATGGAATACGATTTGGTAATAGAAATATTCAACGTAGATGGGCCTTTGAGGGAATCTAATTTATTTTAACTCATGCTTGGAGTCCTATGGATGAGTCTGTGCTATTTTTATAGCCCTCTGATGAAATTTCGCCTTTATCCAAACAAGGTCCCCTTTTTTCAGCTTCAGTGTATATTGAAACTGTTACTAAATTATTTTTGAACCTGTAGTCCGCTTTCTCAATACTTGAATTTTTACTATTTTGAAATTGATCGCTATAATCAAGATAGTATTTTACAAAATCTAATGAGATGATCAGCCTATAAAATTTACCAATATGAATTGAATTCTTATTTATGTATTTTCAATCAAGTGTGTACATAAAAACAAAACAAAAAGATGCCAACCTAGCAGCTTACAATTCTGGTCCACTAAATGCTTGTCAGTTATGCTTTTGTGGTAGTGGCTAAAACCAGATACTTGGAAGGGAGTGTAATGTTTGGGACTAAGTAAGATGTTCAGGTTTAGCATGATTATTACTCAGAGTGGATAATAATTTTTAAATGAACATTGAATTAAGGAGAATTGATTCCTTTTACCTATAGTTTGCTAATATTTATTTAAACTTGTATACATCCATCAATTATAATTTGGTTTCATATTGAAGCTTTAAAAAGAGAATTATATTGACTAAAGTATATTCTACTTGGGCATGCTGTTGATGATCATAAATCAATGCTTTTTTATTTAAATGATAACTGTTCTCAAACTTTTTTCATCCAGAATTCTCAAGCAATACGATCATCCCAATATTGTCAAACTTATAGGCGTTTGCACACAAAGACAGCCTATCTACATCATTATGGAACTGGTTCCAGGTAATGATTTTAGAGGTTTCCTCGATGATGTTGTAATGTCATGTTTTATTATTTTTATATGTTCAGTCTCTTTGATTTCTCCTTGTAAAGTTTTCAGCAATTCTGTTTAACGTTTTCCTGATGACAAAGAGCTATGTATATGCCCAATATGTTTATAGTCTTTGATACTTTGCTGTTATATAGAAAATGTCATCCACCTGTTTTTTGGGGGGGAGATATATTATTATAGTGCAATTACACATGGAATTTAGTTAGGTATGTTTTTGTTAGAAGACCTGTTTATAAAAATAGTCTACTTGGTTTAACTTTATAACAATGATAGTACTATTTTCTATCTTGTTCATTGTATATTATTTTCCAAGTACAATACCACACATCCTCTTGTTTGGCTGCATATAAAATTCCATAGTGCTTTGAATCCCTTATCAACTATGAACATCTTTCATAAGTGAACAAAGAAAAATTAATCTGTTGAGGAATTTTTCCTATATTTCTTTATGGTGACTTTGAACACCTCTGGGTCTTGTGGTTAACCACTTTTGCCAACAAGCAAGGATAACTTTGAACTTACAGAGTGTATTTTTAAGTTACTTTCACTGTATATCATCTTGTAGAAAATTTCATTAGAGGTAAAATTTGATCTTGGTAAAATTTATAAATATAATATTTAATAATAAATATTTGCTTTAACTAGTATTTATGCATTTTAAAAGAAACTTAAAGGAATATGAAAAATATTTCTAACTTTAATATACATTAGATAAACCTGATATTACAGATTGCCCATTAAATATTGCTCACACAATTCTGCTATTATTTAAGGATAGTTAGTCGCATTTTTATCACACTGGTTTGCCTACTATGTAGTAGTTCTTGATATTACCATATAACTGCAGGATTTAGGATTATCATCATCTTGGTCCTCATCAAGATAGCACTGTTATATACATTGTATGTTATTTATGATCTATATCATAAGTAATTTCAATATAGTTAGGAAAAATGTTAGAGTACAGTCTAAAATTTTGAAAACAATTGAATAGCTTATAGTTTTAATTAAATAATATCATGGGGTGCCTGGGTGGCTCAGTTGGTTGACTGTCCGACTTCGGCTTAGGTCATCATCTCACGGTTCATGAGTTCAAGCCCCACATTGGGCTCTGTGCTGACATCTCAGAGCCTGGAGCCTGCTTCAGATTCTGTGTCTCCCTCTCTCTCTGCCCCTCCCCGCACTCATGCTCTGTCTGTCTCTGTCTCAAAAAAAAAAAAAAAAAAAAAATCACATACATGAAGTCCCCAGTTAATAGGGGATGTCTCTGAGAAACTGAGATTTGAAAGGTGGGGCTGAGTTGATGAGGAAAAGTGATCTTGGTCTTAGCATGGATGACAAATGCCAGATAGCAGGTACAAGTTGAACAAAAGAATATAGCATTGCAGGAGTGCCAGGGAAGTGTTCATCTGACACTGACAAATAACTTATATTGATGTTTTTGAAAGAATAAGAATAATAAGCCCCATTAGAAAATTGAAAGCGTAATGGAAAATAGAAAATTAAAAATGAAGATCTCCCACTTAATAATCTAAGCCTGTCTCAAAGCTAGTTGATAACTAAGTATATGTGTGTGTTTCCAGGAAAATGTTTAATGTATAAAAACATACTCTTAAACTTTTCAGATCTTTTTTCTCTTAATAGTATAACTTAGGGTCTCATTGTTTGATATTTATCCATGTAGTTATATCTTTTTTTTGTAATGGTTTCAGAATATTCCATTGTATGGATTTATGTAATTTAATCAGTCTTCTACTTAGGGAGACTGTGTGTGTGTGCGATATATATATCAACGTTGAATGAATATATTTGGACTAATAATGTAATCATTTTGAACTATATAGGGTGCATTTTCAGCAATGGGATTGTTGGTTGCAAGTATATGTGCATTTTGATTTATAATAAATGTATTAGCTTTCTATTGCTGCATAACAAATGATCACAGCCTAGCAGCTTTAATCAACATGCATTTATTACCTCACAGTTCTATGGATCACAAGCATAGGCAATATTGATTGGGTTAACTGCTCAGGGTATCACAAAGCCCAAAATCGGGATTTCAGGCTGAGTTCTTATCTGGAGTCACTGGGAGGAATTTACTACTAACCTGCCTCTGTTGTGGCAGAATCCTGTTCCTTGCAGCTGAGAAGTGGTCTAAGTTGCTTTTATTGCGTGCTGTCAGCTGAAGGCATCTCTCGTCTCCTTAAGGTTTCTACACTGTTTTTCCCGTGGTCCCTCCATCTTCAGACTCAGCATAGTCATATCTTTCAAGTGTTTTTGATTTTTTTAAACTTACTCTTGTGTTATCAGCTGGAGAATATTCTCTCCTTTTTTGAAAGAAGAGAATGCCATATGACAACATAATTAGGGAAGTGATAACTGTGTTCACATGATCCAGGACTCAGGGTAGGCGATTGTTGGGAAGCCATATTCTATTTTTACTTCACAGTACATTTTGGTAAATTTTTCATAGGTTAGTTGCAGCATGGAATCTGAAACCACAGTGATAAACTTTTCATACTCTCTTACACTAACTCCATTGCTTGAACTTGGAATTTGAATGTATCTTTTATCTGTGCATGATTCTGTAGCATCATGCTTCATCATTTAGAATATATCAGGTGACCAGGTTATATATATAGATCCTTAAAAAGGTGACATGATTCATTATATAACATCAAAAGATCACATTTATTAATGTCAACAGTAGTCTCATCAGACAAATAATGGGAAGCTATCAAGTACATGGTGACAAATATGTGTTTTCTAAAATTTTAATTGTCACTGTAAAGTTTGGATTTTATCGCTGGCAACAAAACCTGTCATTTTTTTCCCCTTGAAGTGTCACGTTTACTTCATTTATTTGAGAAAATGTGGGTCCAATATCTAATTTTTAATAAGCATAATTTGTCATTCTTTTTGAAAACCACTTTGATACAATAACAACTTTTATAGGATACTTGATTGTCTGTGTATGGACTTAGTTATACCCTTCTCTACACCCTGTCTCAGGTAATCACTGATTTGCCTTCTGTTGCTATATTAGTTTGTATTTCTAGAATTTTGTATAAATGAAATCATACAGTCTACACTTTTTTTTTATTCTGGTCTGGTTTCTTTCATTTAGCATAATTATTTTGAGATTCAGCCATTTTGTATCAATAGTTTCCCTTTTATTGCTGAGTAGAATGACCTCAGGAATATACCACCGTTTATCTATTCAGCTACTGATAGACTTTTGAGTTGTTTCTTTTCTGGGCCTACTGCAAATGAAACTGCTAAAAATAGTTATGTACGAGTCTTTGTAATGGACCTGTGCTTTTATTTCTCTAGGGAAGGTACTAGGAAAGGGATGAATGAATAGTAGGGAATATGCATGTTTAAATACTTAAGAAACTGCCAAATTGCCTTTTAAAGTGATTATACTAGTTTGCCTTCCCAGCAGCAGTGTTCTCTTTTCATCAGTTCAGACCGGTCAGTCTTTAGCCATTCTAATATTTATGTAGAAATGTCTTAATGTAATTTGTCTTTCCTGACTAAAGATGTTGAGCATCTTTTCATGTGCTAATTTGCCATTCATGTACCTTCTTTGGTGAAATGTCTATTCAAACCATTTGCCCATTTGTAAAAATTGGGTTGTTTGTTACAATTGAGTCTTGGTTCTTAACATACTTTAGATACCAATCCTTTATCAGAAATGTTATTTTTCAAATATTTTCTCTTGGTTTGTGATATATCTATTCATTATCTTAAGTGTCTTTTGGAAAGCAGAAGTTTTTAATTTTGACAAAGTTTAAATTACCAAATTTTTCTTTCATAGATCATGTTTTTCATGGTACATAGAAGAAAGTTTTGTCGATCCTAAGATCATAAATGTTTTCTTTTATGCTTACTTCTATGTGTTTTATAGTTTAAGAATTCACATTTGAGTCTGTGATCCATCTCAAGTTAATTTTTATATATGCTGTGAAAAACAGCTTAAGTTTATATTTTTGACATATGGATATGCAGTTCTTCCAGCACCACCTGTTTAAATTACTGTCTTTTTTTCCCTTATGGTGTTTCCCTCACCTACCTTGTTACATGCACTTTCATTTTAATTTTATGTATAGGTCTTTTTCTGGACTCGTCTTTTCTGTTGATTCTTTTGTTTGTCTTCATACCAATACAACACTGTCTTAATTACTGTAGCTTTATAATGTCTTGAAATCAGGTAATGTAAGTGCTATAATTTGTTTCTTCATCGTTTGGGCTATTAGAGGCCCTTAGCATTTCCATATCAATGTTAGTGTTCTTTTATAGTTCAAGAGTTTCTATATAAAGGTTTGCTGGCATTTAGGTTGGTATTGTACTGAGTCTGTAGATCAACTGGGGGTAAATAGATGGATTAACATTATTGTGTTTTCTGACCCATGGACATGGTATATCTTGCTAGTAAGATCTTTAACTTCTCTAAGCTAAGTTCTGTAGAGTTTAGTATAGAGGACTTTCTGTCTTCTGTCAGACTTATCACTGAGTATTAATTTTTTTGTGATGCCATAGTAAGTGATCGTTAAAAGTAAATTTGATTTAAAAAGTATATCCACTAAGGAAGTTATAGAAGATTTGAAAAGCACTGTCAGTCAACCTAACCTACTGACATAAATAGGACATTCCATACATCATCACCCGAAAATACAATTCTCTTAAGTACACAGAGAATATGTACTAAGATAGTTCATATTCTGGACTATAAAACAAGTCCCAACTAATTTATAAGTATTTAAATTATGTACATGTAATAAAAATAGAGCTCAAAGACAAATCTCTGAAAAACCTCTAAATATTTGGAAACTACACAATGTGCATCTAAATAACCAGTGGGGCAGAGTGGAAATCAAAGTGTTTTGAGCCTGAAT
The DNA here is from genome assembly GCF_018350215.1 of Panthera leo. Lineage (NCBI taxonomy): Eukaryota > Metazoa > Chordata > Mammalia > Carnivora > Felidae > Panthera > Panthera leo. The sequence continues at coordinate 168,875,353 of NC_056679.1, forward strand.
GCAAATGAAAACGCAACATCTCAGTATTTATATACTGCCTATAAAGCAGTACTTGAGAAACGACTTTAACAGTATATGTCTATATTAGAAAAGAAGGTACTCAAAGTGATGACTTCAATTTCTACCATAAAAAGTTGAATGAATCCAAGTTAACTCAAAGTATGTAGAAGAAAGAAAAAATTAAGGCAATAGCAGAAATCAATGAAAAGGGAAAAACACAGAGTCAATGAAACTAAAAGCTAGTCTTTTGAGATCAATAAAAGTAAACCTCTACATAGGCCGATAAGAAAAAAGAGAGGACACAAATTACTAATATCAAAAATGAGAGCTGACATCACTACAGAGTCTACAGATGTCAAAAGGATATTAATGGAATATTTTGGCCAAGTTTGTGCAAACAAATTAAACAACTTAGATGCAATGGACAAATCTCCTGAAAGATAAAACTACCAAATCCTTCAATCTTCATATCCCCCTCTCTTTTAAAGAATTGGTCATTAAGAAACTATCCTTCAAAGAAAACTCCAGGCCCAGCTGGCTTCACTGGTGAATTATACTACACTTTTCAGAAGGAAATACACCACTTCTATACCAACTCATTCAGAAAGTTGAAAAAGCAAGACTCCTTCCCAGCTCATTTTTTGAGACCACCATTACCTGATTCTAAAGCTAGAGAAAAAAATCATAGGAAAAGAAAACTACAGAGTAATGTCTCATGATCTTATATAAAAATCCTAAGCATAATTATAACAAAGCCAATATAGCAATATACAGAAATACATCATACTGAAGCAGAATTTATCCTAGAACTGCAAGTTGGTTTAACCTTCAAAAACCAATCCATGCCATTCATCACATTAACAAACAAACAAACAAAAAATAGTATCATCATCTCAATAGATACAAAAAATTGACAAAATCAAACCTGTGTTCCTGATAAGAATGCTCTCATGAGAAATAAAACTTCCTCAACATTAAGTGCTTCTAAGAAAAGCCTGTAGATGACATTATACTTAATGGTAAATGACTGAATACTTTCCTCCTTTATATAAGAAATAAAACCTCTATCTGCATTTACCACTTCAACATCATACCGCATGTTCTAGCTTCTAGAACCATATAGCCAGAAAAAGTAAATAAAAAGCACCCTTTAACATGTTTATGGTATTTTTCATCTTTGTCACAATAAACACTTGTTTGCCAGTGTTTGAAATTAAAATGCTAGCTGTTAAACTAATATTGTAACACTCTTTGGAGGATAGTGATGTGTCAATGTAGGTTCATCAGCTGAAATAGATATGGTTGTCTTTGAAAAAGTATAGGGATCTCTGTCTCCCTCACTTCTTCATTCACTTAGCTCCTTCCTCTGTCCTGTCCAGCATTCCGTGACACAAGTGCATGGTCAGTAAAAGGCCAGAGAGGGTAGTGGTGGAGATCTGGAGTTCTGATAAGTGTTGGTGAGGGTGTGAAAAAACCAACTCCCTCATACATTAGTGCTGGAATATAAAATAATACAGCTTTCTTGGAAGAAAGTTTACAATTTCTCTAGAAGTTATACATGAATGTTCCACATATATTAAGCGTTTCAATCCTAGGTATTTACCCAAGAGAATTGAAAATACTTGTCACACAAAAACTGTAAGTAGATGTTCATAGCAACATTGTTTATGATAGCCAAAAAGTAGAAATAACCTAAATGTCCATGGAAAAACAATGTAGCATATCCAAACGGTATAAATACTATTAAGTAATAAAGAGAAATGAGGTAATTAATACACGCTGCAGTATGCATGAACCTCAAAAACGTTATGCTAATCGAAACAAGTCCAATGCAGAAGACTACATGCTGTATGATTCCATTTCTTTGAAATGGCCAGAGAAGGCATTGTGGTTTTCTGGGGCTGGGCTTTCTGATGGGATTGACTATACAGTTGACTCTTGAACAGCATGGATTTGAACTGTGTGGGTCCATTTATTATACATATTTTTTATAGTATGGTAAATGTGTTTTCCCTAATGATAAGGTTTTTTTTTCTCTAGCTTTATTGTAAAACTACAGTATTTAGTACATTTAACATGCAAAATATGTTAATCAACTGTTTATGTCATTAGTAAGGTTTCTGCTCAATGGTAGACTATTAGTTGTTATGTTCTTAGGAAATTAATAGATTTCCCAGTAGATTTTCGCCTGGGATGGGATTGATACTCCTAAGCCCTGATGTTTAAAGGCCAACGGTATACAGGTATGAGAGACTTTTTGGCATGATGAAAATGTATCAAACTGGATTGTAGTGACAGTTGCACACCTGTGAATTTGTCAAAACTCATTGAATCATACGTTAAAATGGACAAATTTTATGTATATAAACTGAACTTGTAAATGGCTCTTTAACAAAAAAAGCCCAAGAGCTAGGCAGTCTTATATGACCTTGCTGAACTTACTTAACACTTCTGTGCCTTAATTTTCCTGCCTATAAAGTAAGATTAATAGGGTTGGTATAAGGACTAATGTACTGTGATTTTATGTAAATACACATATAGACACATTACATATCTCTCTAAATATTTCACATGGGACCACTTTGTTTTATTACCATCAATTTTATTATTTTCCAATTGGCTAAGAGAAAAAAGTGGTTATTTAAAATGCCTGCTATAATCCAGCCAAAACTAACCCAAACTCTGAACCTGCCTCTGCCCCTAATTCTCCTCCTAACCCTAGGTGTACTAAATAGGAATGACTGAGAACAAATTAGGATGTATAACATTTGTTTTCAGTTCTTCTCTCTCCATCCTTGTAACTGTTCTGTTGATATGTTTTATATTTAGCTTTCATTGATCTTTATTATGTAAAACTCAAGTGGCTAGATTAAATGGCCTCTGAATTTTAGCAATAAGCTGTATTATTGTAATTGTTAGAAAAATGTTTAAGTTGAAACCTCAATTCTCAGACTACTTCAGAAAGTACTTTTCTGTGTTTTTCTTCCTTTATAAAAGGTATTATGGGGAAAGAGCCAGCTAGTTTTCATTCTTGTAAAAGCACCATAGTAATATATAATTTCTTATGCTTAAAAAATATCTTAAAGTTGTAAAAGCACTTTGATATTAGGTCATTTATTCTACCAGCCATATTGTTATCTTCATTTATAAATAAACTAAATGAAGTTCAGAGAAGTAAAAATGACTTGTCAACATTAGTTAAATAGCAAGTAGGAAAATAATGCTCTGTTTTGTTTTATCATTCAATTTATAAGTGGGTCAAAATATATAATCCTTTTACGAATTAAAAATACAAATGAAAATTCAAGCTAAACATCTATGCAAGATACCCTATGGGCAAATACATTAATCCCCCTTACATAATTTCTCAGCCTTGTGCACAGATAAGTAAATAGCTTACTGTAGTAAACAGGAAAATTTTTGTTGGGAGTTCCTTTTTTCTCTACTGGGAATCAAGCTTGTGGAGGAAAGATTTAGAAAACTGGTAGGTTAAAAGCAAGATTTAATAACTGCTTAGTGTCTAATATGCATGCCATTTCAAAACTGCATTATGCAGAGACTTAATATGCTCCTGTTCTCGTCAGATAACTGAACCCTTTGAAATCATAAATCTGAAATATATTTGAACCAAAGTAATGTTTAAAGAGATTAGAAGCATTTGAGAATTGAAGTTTAGAGTGAATACTCCAAGATGATCTTGTCTTTACTTGAATCATCTCTTGAATTACAAATGCTTTATTTACTTGTTTGCTCATGGGTTGCTGGATAAGTAAAATCAAACAAAAGGCAATTCTAAATGGCACTAGGAAATACTAAAAACAAAAAGCTCTAATATGCTAAAAAAGACAGTTTGTAAGCATGTTGTTTATTACTTAGAAGTTGAAATGAAGGAAATTGTGAGAGAATTTTTTTTTTAAGTGACAAACATTACTTAAAGGAATGTTTATGGGCCAGGCAGGTGTCATTTATTTTCTTATGTGATTGAATTAGGGCTGCCACTGATACCCAGATGAAGAGGAAACTAAGCACCTTAACCTTTAAATGCAACAATGTTTCTGCACATCATGAGTAGAGGTGATTAATTTTATTAAGCCTTAAAAAAATGTCAGTCTCCACTTTCTTTCCCTAGAGACTTGTAACTGCCCCTTTCTTTCTGACATGGATCTCCTGTCTGAGTTCAGAACTTTCTGGAACCAATTGAATGTTACATTATCTGGTACATTCCATAGCTTATACAGATGCTGCCCTTTGGCAGTACTCAAAGTCATTTTAATTTTAAAATGACTTATGTGTTTGAAACTTTGAGAATTATTGAAGAATTTTTACCAGGTTTAGACATCATCAAAATATATCTCCTCCCTATAACATGTTTTTTAAGAATTGAGTTCATGGAGTTTATATGGTCTAGAGATTTTGGCTTAGAAATCTTAGCGTGATTATTTTATATCCTAAATGTCTTTAACATCTCAGTAGAAACATTTCCACTGTCACAATTTCTTTTAATTCATTTCAGTTGATAATTTCTGTGAGTAATTTCGCTAAATTTTGCTGGGAGGTTAAATTCTTTTAAAAAAAGTTTTATTTGAGAATGTGTGTGTGTGTGAGCGTGAGCAGGGGAGGGGCAGAGAGACCCTCAGGCAGGGTCCACGCTGTCAGTGCAGTCCAGGGCTGGGCTGTGATCTTGTGACTGCAAGAACATGAGCTGAGCCAAAATCAAGAGTCGGACACTTAACCGACTGAGTCACGCAGGCGCCCCTAGGGAGGTTAAATTCTTCTTAAAAATAAACTACCCCTTCAATTCAAAACAACATTTTATATATGTATATGATGTAGCAGAACCAATTTCAGTCATGTGATTATCACAGCTATAGAAAGTTATTATGGTAGTCCCTGAAAATGACAGTTCCTGCTTCATTGGGAACAAAGTCCCAGTGTTTTGGCTGTGGATACTTGCCTGGCATTTGTTTCATTTGTTCATCATAAATGTAACAAAGGTAAATTGTGCCAAGAAAAGATTAAGGAACATTGCTCCTACCACTCATAAAGGAGAGCCCTCAAAATCTGAACTGGCACTTGGTCTTACATAAGCTCTAACCCATGACCAGTTGTGTAATAATACCACTTCACAGCAGCAAATTTTGAGCTCAAGGAGAGAGCAACATAGTAATACTCAAATAAGTATTTATTTACTAAAAATTATAAGATGTCAACTCAGTGGCTGAATTATTTTTTGTTAATTGCCACAGAAGAACCTAATTTTATAGACTTACGTATGGAGCTATTAACAGAATACTCTTTAAAAATAACTTTGGTATGAATTTGGTCTAATAAATTAGAGGATTGTGAATTCCACTTTGGGAAAATAAGGAAGTTTTCTTTTAAATGTTAACTGATGTTATATCTAAACTTAGACATTCACTTTATAATTCAAGCATATCACATTAATGAAAAACAAAATAAATGTTCTCTGTTGCCATTTTATACCACAGATAATAGTTTGATATAATGTAACCTACTTCCAAAACCTTTTGAAAAGATAACATCTTTAAATTGATATTTTTTCTCAGCCAAATGATACACTGGTTTGCCCTCGTGTTTCATTTGCTGCCTAATACCCCAAAGCAAATGCAGATGGGATAAACTGGCCATTTCTTCAGATGCTGAAAGCACTAACATCCTTGGGAATCAGCTAATTTTATTTACACGTGACATAAATTGATAAGCTGGTAGTATTCCACACATGTGGTTTTGGCATTTTCCTATTGTTCTTCAGATATATCACTTTCTTCTAGCAGTGAATATTCTTCCCCTGAGGTGGAGCTAAGTGCTAAATACATTAACCCAGAAGAAGGATATGAGAAAAACCTGAAATATATAATAACTCTTACCACTACTGTATTACCTTTTTGACTTGAGTGATTCTAAAGAAGTGTACAGAGATTTTCCTTTTTTATCAATGAAATGAGAAAAAGGTTGGTATGTTACAACAGACATTAAGTTATCATGGTACGTTTGAGCCAAAGATGGATTGTGTACATCTGCGCAATATTGCTCCTATGTTTTTTATGTTCTAAGCATCTGATAACAGTGATAGCTATAAGTACCTCTTGCAAGGAGGCAGGTAGCCTGGTGAGCAGGACAAAGTGTGTTCTGAACCATATTCTTGTCGTAGATACTGTTTTGAAAATGACTTTATGGCAGTTGAAGTTATTTAATGATTGAAAGGAAAGTGTGGAGGTGATGAATACATAGGCATCCTTCCACATGGATAAATGGTTCTTTAAGGGACTGATTAGCTTTAACTAGTTTTGGTTTGTTTTTTTTTTTTATCATTTTTAAGTTTTTGTTACTATACATGGGAAAGTCTTAAAATTCTCAGATAAAGTTCAAAGATATATGTTAAAAACAAAAATTCGCTTGAACATCAAAAGCCTACTTATATTTGATGCAAATATTAGAAGTGTGGCTGGGACTAGTAAAACTGTAGAATTCAACCGAAGTAAAAAATAAAAATTTACATATAATGTTTTGTCTTTACAAATAAATAGGTTTTCCCCTATAACTTATTTAACATATATGAATGTGAAAGTGCCTATTAGTATGAGATTTTTCCTGTTATCAGGGTTATAACGAAAACAGTTGTTGAAACAGTGAAGGGCACAGACTATTTTTCCAAGTTGAAAAGACAACTGAAAATTGGTTGAATCAAAGTTCTTAAAAAAATACTTATTTTATTTACAATGAAAGTTGAAAAGTGAATGTTTGGGTTTTTTTTCTACTTTGAAGTGCCATAAATACTCAGACTATTTTACGTAGAAACCAAACAAATGCCTCGTGTCAGCATTAGCCAAAGATACTGCAATGCTATCTTCTCACTTTAGTTTGTAAATGTTATCCCTTTCTAGTTGTAAGTTATCCTTTGTATTCAGAAATGATAGTCAGACAAACTCTGGACTCTTCTTAAATTTGTGGAAGAAATGAAAATCTTCTGCTTTAATATTTGAGGTGTATCCCTCTATCCATAGCTATTCATTTAAATCTAGATTTTTCTGTTAGGTTATTTACTCATGCTCAACAGTTACCGAATGCCCAGTGGGATGCCAGGTGCTGGGGATTCAACAGTGAAGAAAACAGACTGAAAGACTCCACAAAAAGCAAAAATCCCATTCTCGTGAAGCTTACATTCTAGTGAGGGAAGAAATATGTCAGATAAAAAAGTAAAATACAGATTATGTTGAATGGCATGAAAAGTGCAGTCTAGAGGGAAGAGGATAGCAATATTGAGGAGGGGTGGAGGTTGAAGTCCTAGAGAAAGTCTCCAGAGAAGGCTCAGTAGGGTGGAGCATTTGATTGAAAGCCTGTTGAGGGGGGAGAACCAGCTACATAGATAGGTGGAGGACAGGCACTCTAGACTTGGGAGTTGAATAAAGAGCAGTGTGGGTGTAGTAAGGGGGAGGGGAGAGCAGGAGGAGATGGGGCTAGAGAGGCAGTGGGGTTCCAATCCTGCAAAGCCTTGTAGATTGCAGTAATGACTATTTCAAATTAAGGAGTCCTCTTGTGGTAATTACCTTGAACTGAACATACGAGACTCTTGCTGTCTTGATCAGCTTCCAAGGGTACATGATGTAAAGGGAGCTTCACATTAATGACAAATTTCATGGAAAATACTGAATTTCTTCTAGGCTCTTCAGGCCAAATGGTCTGTGTTTTGTTATGTCAAGTGAATGGGAATGTATATAGTTTGGCCTTCTCTTCCTTGCCCTTCATAAATTTGAATAAATTTTGAGGATGAAATCAATCTTCTACTTGCTAAATGCTCATTTTATGACCAGTCAAATTAATTGCTTCTGAAAATCCATTATGTATTTTTCTTTTCTCATTTCCTTACTAGTTTTCTGGTCATATTTAATATCTCTCTTCTCATTTAGGGACTCTTTTTTCCTTTACTAGGTTTTCAGATGCTGTGTAACATAAAACATCTTCACAAATTTATCTTGAGAGCTTGCACTTTATATTAAGCATTGTATAGCCTCCTGTCATTGAAAATGTGAACATAATATTAGAAACTGTCATAACAAGGTTTTATGTGTGTGGAATTTTGCTGTTCTTTATTTGCCTCCATTTGTCCTTCTCTGTAAAACTGAAGTAAATTGTCATTGGTACCTATTTGTGGGCATGAATTTCAATACCAAGAAGGATATGATTCAATGCCTGACACAGCTGGGCCTGAGATTAAGAATCTAATAAATACACCTAGAAAACGTAACCTTTGCTAGAAACAATAAGTTTGCCTAATTTCTTCTGTGCCAAACTTGAGAAAATAGTATTAGATTTGACAGTATTTGCATTCAAAATGACAGGCTTTCTATAGCAAACAAAGAGATTAAGGAAATGGATTTATAGAGCATCTCTAATAATTTTGAATCTTAAGAGATTACATAGACTAAATATTTTCAGTTTTGCACCGGTTAAGACTTCATTTTATTTCTATTTATTTATTTATTTATTTATTTATTTATGTTGTTTTGTTTTGTTTTCCTTCTCTTACATGTCAGTCTGTGATAGTATTGGGAGCATTTTCAAGTCCTTGGTAAAGACTTCCAAATAAAGTTATCTTCCACAATGCTATTTACTACCAGCATGTGGGTGGATCTGTATATTTTGTATTTCAGCTATTAAAATTAAGAAATCCTTCCTACAGGCAACATCTATCATTTGTTGAATAGAATAAAAGTCTTAGATATCTGGACTGTAGGTTTTTTGTTTTTGTTTTTACATCTTTAAATGTGTTGTTAAAAAATGAAGAATAGGTTATCACATATGAAATTTATAAATATTATAACATTGAGATTACTTTTGAGAGTTTATGGTCAGTTCTTTTTAAGTTGGAATTTTTAAGCCAATGTGACAGTAATTTGAAGTAGCTTTATTCTTTTAAAGTATTCTAAACTAGTTAGTTTTGACAAAAATAAATCCGCAAAATGACCATTCTTATTGGAAACAAATATCACCTTATATTAAGTGACTTTGAAACTTAAAAGTATACCAGTTATTCTTCAAGGCTTGTCATTCTTCATTATTGTGAGGTTTGGATTAATTACTTTATTTGATAAGTACTTATTGAGCACCAGCTATGTTCCATATGCCATACACATTGGTGAAAAATATATATGTGACCTCTTCCTTCACTGAATTCAGTGTGGTACAAGAGACATATATTTAACAATAATTGCAAATAAACATTATTGCAAACTTTGCTATTGAAGGATTTGCTCAGAGATGGTAAAAGGTGGCACCTAAATTATTTTAGAGGCCTTAGGAAAAGTGACATCTGTGTTAACACCTGAAAGGTAAAAAATAATCTCCCTTTGCAAATGGCTGGGGAAAGGCACAGAACAGCACGTGCAAAAGATGTGTATAGGAATGGCTTTTATATTTGAGAAACAGGAAGAAGGGTAGAAGAAGTAGAGATAACTTCTCCTGAAGCGTGGAGAGCTTAGGAAATAAGGTTGGAAAGACAAAAGGGACAGAATGATGAAGAGCCTCATAGGTCAGGGTAAGCAATTTTCAGTGTAATTCCCAGTACAATTGTGGTTTAGGCAGTGGAATAACTTTAAGTGTTACTTTGAGGACATAGCTAACACAATGAAAAGCCCTTTTTCTGTCCCTGCATATGTTTATGCCCTGCTTGATAATTGTTTTTCTAGTCATCTGCTACCATAAAGAGTGCTTTTGTACATCTGTGTTTACTCATGTGGAGATAAATTTTAGATAAATTCTATTGTTTGACCACCTGAATAGGTATGTTATAGGAAGGATTCATGAATATTTCCCAAACTTCAGGCCTCTAGATAAGCAGTTCAGGTAGCATCTGACTTGAGAGATTTCTCTAGAAGAGCTATGGTCTCCCGAGAAGCCTGTACTTCCAGAAACGGTCAATAGTATTTTGTATAAAAGCAGATCCATCCATATAAGAGATGAGTTTATAAATGGCCAATTAAGCCCCATACCATAGTCATAATCATAATAGAGATATAAATCCTTATGAATCAGAGTATCAGAAAATATTCTTTCATCTCTATATAATGTCCCTTTCTACCAAATTACTATCATCCCAGTGTATTTGATTATGGAGTCAAGATTTCCTTAGCGAACTGTTTAAGAAAGCTTGGTGGGAAAAATACCCCCAAAGTGTTTGAGGCTTCTCACTGATGAGTTATCACAATTGATATATAACAGCTGTTTTGTTGTTATTCACTGTAACATTACAGTAAAAGAAATGATCAATGGAATTCAAAATGCACTGTCTCATTTGAGAGCAGGAATACTTCAGAGTGACTTTTACTAGTGTCAACATGATCACTATGGCTTTGGAGCCATATATGAGTTTATATTCTGACTCTGTTACTTCTAGATGTATGACTTTGGGAAAGTTACTGAGTCTCTGTAAGCCTCAATATCTTCACTTCTAAAATGAGGGATGAGAATAATAAGGTTCCCAGAATTAAATGAAAGAATATGTGTAACAAATGTGGCACAGTCTACCACATTCTAAATTCTTAGTAAATATTAGCTGCTGCTAAATTAATTAACCTGAGCTGAAACTAACACTAATTATAGATTGGATTTTCTTTTCAGCCAGCTATCAGATTCCTATTGTGCCCAGATACTTCAGAATAAACAATATCCAACCTTTGATAACTGTCAGTATTTTCAAAGCATTAGTTAATTATTTTTGCCCAGATTGTTCAGTGAAAATGTTAATTAACTAATTAAAAATTAATCTGAGGCATTCATTTCTTTTTCTTCCTATTAGAGCATTGCCAAAGAATTACATTCTTTTATGAAAAAATTTTATTGCTTATTTATTTTTGAGAGAGACAGATTGCCGGGTGGGGGGGAGGGGTGGGGGAAGGGCAGAGAGAGAGAGAGGGAGACACAGAATCCTAAGCAGGCTGCAGGCTCTGAGCTGTCAGCACAGAGCCCAACGCAGGGCTCGAACCCACGAACCATGAGATCATGACATGAGCCAAAGTCGGATGTAAAATGTCCGATATAAAATGTCCAAAGTCGGATGTAAAAATTACATTTTAACACAGGAGTGCTATTAACATGTCGGTCAATGAGTTTTTCCTTCATATTTTTAAATATAAAACTTTTAGGAAAATAATTATGTAAACACAGTAGAAGGTCAGGTAGCAGCTTTCAGTGGACAAAACACTTTATCTAAGGTTAACCATAAATATATAAGGAAATATGATTGAGATGAAATATCATAGTTCAGTTTCATAAATTCAGAACAGGAGGTAGACAAGTCAAACCTAGAAGGCAAGTGGGTACTAAGTAGGTGGTTTGGAGGACAAGTGATCTTTGGAGAGCTCAAAACCTGTCAGAGATGGAGAAGAATGAAAAGAATAACAATTTCTGAAATGTGTTGGGATGTATAGAAAACCAGAGTATATAAGACAAGGTTAGATGATAAAATAATTTGGCTGAACTGTGTCCACCCCCTGAGTGTACTGAAGATAGATTTATGAAGAGTTTAATTTTAATAGTTGAGGTGGGAACTCATTAAGCTCTGAAGAGTAGTTTTTGAGTCCAAGTTAGGATGGTTTCTGGCAGTATTCCAGGAAAGATGGTAAGGTTTTTGCCAAAAGGAAAGATGTTGATGTCAGGCATCTTTGAAAATGTCCTTGTATTTCCAAGAAAATGTTGAGGTACGTGTGTTATCCATTTCAGCAAGGTGAACCATATGGGTTGTTCTATTTGAATAATATCTTAGTTGCTAAGGACATAAAAATTTTGAAATGTGGTAGATGAAAGATTTGTTCTGTTTTATTTTATTTTTTTGCACAGTTAAAGTTTTCATTGTAGAGTGTACATTGAAGGCGTTTTATATAATCCAGAGGCTGGTATATGCTTAGACTATTGAATAATTCCAAGAATGTGCTGTTCCAATTTTTCACAGTAGCTCAGCATAAATAAACCTTGGGATTTATGTGTTCTCCTGTTGAGTATAAATTGGACTCACTGACATAAACTGTTTTTCAGATACAGTATGTTATAGATTAAGTAATAGAAAAGGTGGGTAAATTTTAATCTACTGTGCTAAGTATTCACTAATCTTAATACAGAACTTCATTTAAAAACACACGATGATTCTCTGAAGTATAAACAGAGTCAAGATTAATGAACCGATGACTTGTTCTTAGTATTTTCTCTATCTCTATAATGGTATATCTTACATATCACATTAAATTTTTATCTGAACTAGGTATTTCTAATTTAACTAAAATCACTTGTTAAGCATCAAAATACCACACGCATGATTAATGTAACTTTTTCTGTGTCTCCTCTGTATGCTACCCCTCCTAACCCAATCAGTCTCTCTCTCATTTCTCATGATCTCTTATATCTCTTTCCTTGGTCTTTATTAAAGCAAGGGTAATTTTAAAAATTCCAATCAGTTAAGACTTAGAAAAAATTTAAGAAAATGAAGCTATTCCATTAACACCATTGCTTGTCATTTTTCTATTTTTATGGAAGCCTAATATATTACATTACACCTAACTTTAAAACTAATCTATAAATTAATACCAAAAATAAGAAATTCCTAACTTTTTAACATTCCTTTCTAGATAATTACTTGAGTAAAAATATCTGGAAATTGTCGTTTCTTAGCATTCTAAAATGTACTGTCCACCACCTAAAAACATCTAAACTAATCATGATTAGAAATTAATTATAGTTACGACTTGCTATTAATATATTTTGTAATAAGAAAGAATATTATTTTTTTCAGTGTAAAGTATTGCTTCTTTTATTACAAAATAGTTACTTGGGATTCTTCACATTTTAGTGGCATGTATATCTAGAGGCATAATAATGTTTATAAGCATTTTTACTTTTAAAAGGTATTTTCAGGAAATAATTACAGAAAAACAATTTGGGAGCTATTTCAGCAAGACATACTCTCTAACATTGGCTTTCAGTTTTCAGTTAGTATATAATTTCCCAAAGATTAGTTTTTTTGAATTGGAAGCTTTATAATACTCACCTAAGTTTTTTATATTAATTATTTGCAGAGTTGTTTTTCTTTGAAGCTTTTTAAAAAATTTATATCCTCACATAAGCCAAATTGCATATGAGGAGGAATATAGCCAGGGAAAGGAGCAGAGAGCAGAGCTGGCAACAGAGATCAATAAAATTTCAGAAACTAGACATTCAAAGTTCTCTTCTATCATGTAGTGGAACAGTGACAATCTATTATAGTGCAATATTCGCAGTATGTCACATTACACAGAACAAAAATAGTAGTGTGCTCTAATAAAGTAAGTTGTATTATCTTACTGTTTTCTCTTAGTCTCAAGGTGTCACATTTTTGTGGTCATTTTAGTGGTCATTCTGAATGGCTGCCTTGTGTCTAGTTGAAATTTAGTGAATATGTGTGCTTTTTATAATGTTCAGCTGCAACATCGTTCTCAAACTGGAATTTTGGGGAAGTTCGGTGTAATAGCAGTAACAATATTAGTAACAGCAACAGGAACAAATATTTTTCAATTTTGGCTTTCTAGGTGTCCAGCACAGTGTCAAATTCTGAAGCCCTCGTTGGTGGTTAATGCTCGGCCACAGTTACGTATGATGAGACTGAGGTCCAGAAAAGTTAGTGTTTGCCCAAGGTGATGAGCCAAAGCCTCTACACAATCTCAGGCCTTCCAACTCCAGAAGTCATTTCTTTCTAGTGAGCCTTTGAATGGGACAGGCCAGCCTTCTTTCTCTCTCTCTTTTTTTTTTTCCTTTCAGTTTTATTGAGATATTTTGACTTACATATATTGTGAGATGATTACCACTGTAAGCATCCTTTACCTTATATAGATATAATAAAAAGAGAAAGCATGAAAAGCTTTTTCCCTTGTGATGAAAATTCTTAGAATTTACTCTTGTAGCTACTTTCATATATATGGTACAAGTGTTATCCAGAGGCATTGTGCTATATGCATTATATCCCTAGTACTTATTTTTACCTTATAACTGGAAGTTTGTATCTTTTAACCTCCTTTCTCCTATTTGCCCTCCCCCATCCTCTTCCTCTGGTTACCCCAAATCTGATCCTTTTTTCTATGAGTTTGAGCTTTTGTTTGACTTTGTTTTGTTTTTAGATTCCATATAGAAGTGAGATTGTACAGTTATCTTTCTGTTTCTGACTTATTTCACATGGTATAATGCCGTCAAGGTCCATGCATATTGTTGCAAATGGCAGGATTTCCTTTTTATGGCTGAATAATATTCCATTGTGTGTATATATGCCAAAAATTCTTTATCCAGTCATCCACTGATCAACACTTAAGTTGTTTTCATATCTTGGCTACTGTAAATAATACCACAATGAACATGAGAATGCATTTATCTTTTTAAGTTTGTGTTTTTGTTTTCTTTGGGTAAATAACCAGAAGTGGAATTGCTGGGTCACATGATAGTTCTATTTTTAAATTGTTGAGGAACCTCCATACTGTTCTAATAGTGGCTGCACCAAGTGGCTGCACCAATTTACATTCTCATCAACAGTTTACAAGGTTCTCTTTTCTCTACCTCCTCACCAGGACTTGTTATTTCTTGTGTTTTTGATAATAGCCATTCTAACAGGGCTAAGATGATATTTCATTGTGGGTTTGATTTGCATTTCCCTGATAACTCGGGATGTTAATTATCTTTTAATGTATCTATTATCCTTTGATTTATCTTCTTCAGAGAAATGTCTATTCAGATCTTTTGCTAATTTTTAAATTTGATTATTTGTTGTTTTTTTTTTTTTTTTTGTTAGTGACTTCAGTTCTTTATATATTTTGGATACTAACTCCTAATCAGATGTACAGTTTGCAGATATTTGTTTCCCATTCTGTAGGTTGTATTTTCACTTTGTTGATGGTTTCTCTGGCTATGCAAAAGCTTTTTAATTAGATGTAGTCTCAAAAAAATAATTTGATATATTCTCACTTGTTTCTTTTGCTTTTGTTGCTTTTATTTTGGTGTCAGATGCTAAAAATCATTACCCAGGCTTAAAGAGATTACCACCTATGTTTTCTTAGGCTTTATTATTTCAAATCTTAAGTTTAAGTTTTTAATCCATTTCAAGTTAATTTTTGTGTATGGTAAAAGATGGTGGTCTGTTTTCATTCCTTTACATATGAATATCCAGTGTTCCCAACACAATTTATTGAAGAGACCGTTCTTTCCTCATTGTATATTCTTGGCTCCTTTTTCATGAATTAATTGACCATCTATGTTTGGGTTTATTTCTGGGCTCTTTATCCTGCGCCATTAGTCTATGTGTCTGTTTTTATGCCAATAGCATACTGTTTTAATACTATAGTTTTGTAGTGGAGTTTGAAACTAGGGACTGTGGTGCCTCCAGCTTTGTTCTTTCTCAAGATTGCTTTGGCTGTTCATGGTCTTTTGTGGTTCCATACAAATTTTAGGATTGTTCTTTTTAATTTCTGTGAAAAATCCCATTGGGATTTTGATAGGGATTGCATTAAATCTATACATTACCTTAGCTAGTATGGACATTTTAACAATATTATATCTTTCAATCCATAAGTATGGAATATTTTTCCATATATGTCTTTTTCAGTTTCTTTCCTTAATACCTTGTGGATTTCAGAATACAGATTTCTCACCTCCTTGGTTAAATTTATTTTCAGATATTTTATTCTTTTTTTTTTTTTAATTTTTTTAATGTGTATTTATTTTTGAGACAGAGAGAGACAGAGCATGAACAGGGAGGGGCAGAGAGAGAGGGAGACACAGAATCTGAAACAGGCTCCAGGCTCTGAGCTGTCAGCACAGAGCCCGACGCGGGGCTCGAACTCACGGACTGTGAGATCATGACCTGAGCCGAAGTCGGACGCTTAACTGACTGAGCCACCCAGGCGCCCCTCAGATATTTTATTCTTTTTCATACAATTGTAAATGACATTGTTTTATTAACTTCTTTTTCTGATACTTAATTATTAGTGTATAGAAATAGCAGATTTTCTGTACGAATTTTGTATCCTGCAACATTACTGAATTTCTTTATTAGTTCTAACAATTTTTTGATGGCATCTTTTAGATTTTTGGAATATAATAGCATGTCATCTGCAATAGTGACAGTTTTACTTCTCTCTTTCTATTTGGGGTTCATTTATATATTTGTCTTTCCTAATTGCTCTGGCTAGGACTTCGAATACTCCGTTGCATAAAAATAGCAAAAGTGGGCATCCTTATTTTATTCCTGATCTTAGAGGAAAAACTTTCCGTTTTTCACCATTGAGTATGATACTAGCTATGGGCTTGTCATATATGGCCTTTATTATGTTGAGATACATTTCCTCTATACCCACCTTGTTGACAGAGGTTTATTTTTTTTTTATCATAAATGGATATTAAGTTTTGTAATGCTTTTTCTGCATTTATTGAGATGATCATATAATTTTTTTTCATTCTATTAATGTAGTGTATCACATTGATTGATTTGCATATGTTGAACCATCCTTGCATCCCGAGTATAAATCCCATTTGATCATGGTGAATGATCCTTCACATCTCTTAAATATGCTGCCTTTTATGCACTTTACTTAATATCAGGTACCTCATTTGCCTTTTAATATCAATTACCTTCTTGAAAACAAGAATGAAGCTACATAGTGTGAGATTTTAACAAGAGTGGTAAAGTAAAAGAAGTTGAAACCTAGTGGGGAAAAAAAAGGTTTGTGAGTCACCCTATCAGAGAGTCAGGTGTCACAAAGAAATTGTATTTAGCATATAAGATCACTTGTAATGAAGTTTTGTTGGATTTTCACACCATTTTGATTTGTCCTTACTAAATAAATTAACTCCAAAATCTATTCTAGTTTGGCTGTTTAACCAGAAAGCCTTTTTTCAAAAAAGTACTTTAACTTAATGTATTTTGTGACATCAATAATTATGGCATTCAGAATATTTTTTAGAAATTATATACATGTCTTATTGGGAATTCAGAATTTAATTTTTCAACAATAGTCTTTCCCTTTACAACTCATTTAAAAAGAGTATTGATTTGTTACAGACCATTTACATTTTAAGAACTTTTGAAAACTCTGTCCTTTAACCTAACTGAAGCAGACCACTTACTCTGGGCCATCCATCAGGGTGATACTCCTGGTTTCCTGGCCTTTTCTGGACCTCCCAAGAGTTCATTTTTATTACTTGTATTACTTTGCCTTCCATCTAGTTTCACTGCCTTGTCATTAATCTACTTATTTGACTTTCCTTCCTCTGTGTCCAGTCACCACCAGGCATATCATTTTAGTCACTAACAACCACACAAACAGAAATAAAGTAGTAATGGCAAAGGAATGGATATCACACAGCTACCATTATTATTGTGGCTTAAAAAAAAACTTTTTCGAATTTGACAAATAGAAGGGCTTTATTTTACATAAGATTTCCAAACTTATTATCTGATTAGTTTTTTATACTCATAAATAATCTGTTTTACCCTATATAGTACTTAAGTATTACTACAATTTCTATTTTTTAGAGGAGGAAGTTATGGATCATAAAGGTCATTAGTGTAAACTTATAATTCAAAAGAGTTTCTGAAATAAATCAGCCAGTATAGTATTAACTATTACCAGTACCCCCAAGGAGTTGTAAAAGTCCAAGGCAAGTCCAAAAAGTGTCTGAGAGTATTTCATAGTGGACCAACAGCCATGTGAGGAATATCTACAGTATAAGAATACAAAAGGAGAAAATTTAGACATACTACTAGTGACCTCCTTCTTCACCCCATATCACAGAGCAGTTAAGGCTCAAGTATATGTCCATGGAATCTACAAACTATCACAGTGTTGGTAACTAATGCTTGTGCAGTTCCTGGTGGTTTATTAGTTCATTAATAATCAGAACTTTTTTCCCCCTACTCTTCACTGTTAAGAAGTGATTCAAATCTGCATGACTAACTTAATGTTGATTATTTATAGATTCCCATCTCTGAGTAATTTCTCTACATCTGTCTTAAAAAGAGTAATCATTGTCTGATTTCCAGCTTCTTTTTTTCTCATGTATGAATAAGTCTGGAGAATTGAGCCTACTCACACTGATGTCCTTTTGTCTTGCGCTTCCCTCAGGAATAGGGAGTGTACCTCTAATTGGGGCTTTTTACCTGTTTTCTTTCTTTCACGTCATCTAAGCATGAGAATAAGAAGGTGATAAACTGCTTTAAAGTAGACAACTGTGGGGCACCTGGGTGGCTCAGTCAGTAAAGTATCTGACTTTGACTCAGGTCATGATCTTGAGATTCACGAGTTCGAACCCTATGTCAGGCTCTGTGCTGACAGCTCAGAGCCTGGATCCTGCTTTAGATTTTGTCTCCTTCTCTCTTTGCCTCTGTCTCTGTCTCTCAAAAATAAATAAGTGTTAAAAAAAATTAAATAAATAAATAAAAATTAAAAAAAAAATAAAGTAGATATCTGTTGTAGAAACTCGTTATATATTCAGTAAATATTTACCAGTTCACTCTTACATGATGGACATAGTTAAACACTAGGAATATAAAAGATCATAATCTCTTTACCTTCTAGGAGTTGACCTCTAGGAGCTTATATCTGGAAAATTTTGCCACCAACAAATATGTGTGGAAGATCCACATTATTTTCTAATATTTGAATAGTGTCAGAATTGATTCTTACATAACTTATTTAATCCACAAGAGAAGATAATTATAAATTGGATTTTGAAATAATTTTTTTAACTTTTTGTTTTAGAGAGAGAGCACAAATGAGTTGGGGAGAGAGGCAGAGAGAGAGAGAGAGAGAGAGAGAGAGAATCTTAAGCAGGCTCCAGGCTCAGTGATGAGCCTGATGCTGGGCTTGATCCCATGACCTTGGGATCACAATCTGAGCCAATATCAAGAGTTGGATGCTCAACCAACTGAGCCACCCAGGAGCCCCTAAAATATTTTTGTGTACAGTTGGAAGTCAGATAAACAGTGCCCTGGTTGTAGAAGGAAGACTGATCAATGTAGATACTAGAACCCCTATGAAAGATTCTGGCTTGAAGCACTGGAGCCAGGCAGGAAAATGATGCCCAGAAAAGGTTAGAGTTATATCAAATAAATGTATTCAGGGCGGTGTCATGTCAGATTAGATCCTGCAAATTTTTAGGGTGCCTTTCCCCCATGCAAACTGCCCTGCATTGTGCTGGCAGATACTGTAGCTGAGCCATGGGCAGCTCTACAGCTCTCTTTCTCATCCTGACCTCAATTCTAGACTGAATGCTAACGTGCTCTTGGAATCCTTTCTGGCAATGTGGAAATTACTTTAAAGGATTCATTTCCTTTTGTCAGTATTCCCACATTGTTTGAGTGAATTGTTACCTCACTGTGGTCTACATTAAAGACAGTAAATTTTTTTAATTTAATGTGACTTTTTAAAAATAAATCCATTTGGGCTTTTTTTTTTTTTAGGTACGATGAGAAAGTGTAATAGGGTTAAAGGAAGATACTGCTTACACAAGGCATTTTTCTGTCTGCTTACTCATTAAGCTTATATTCATGTCATAAAATGAAAATAATCCCAATAGGAATTGACTGACAATAATTTGAATGCCTGTGTAATCCAAATTCTTTTGATGGTGTCTCTCTAGCCTTTAACCTATCATTTTACTGACACCTGTTTTAACTGCGTATTTGCACATGGTCTTGTATGAAATGACTTACCTACCAGGCTGTGACTCCTGGGAATTGATGATGGAGGACCTGGAAAACTGTTGTGAAAAGGTGACATGGATAATAACTTAATCAACAAATCTATATAAGCAGTTAATGAAATGTTTACTGTTTGTAAAATACAGTTACATGGGTTGTGAAGGGAGAGAAGATGTATTACCCATTTTGAGTTGATGATATTGGTAAAAGCTATCTTTTGTTGGAAGAGGAAGAATGATGCTCAAGGATTTTAAGTCTGAATAATAGGAGTGAATTAGCTGGTAAACTATAAGGCAAGATTATTCCATTTTCTTTCCAGAGTTTGAGATCTAAAAAGAAGGTTTTTACCAGTCCAGAAGTGAATAATTAAGAGTTTGGCCTAGGGGCGCCTGGGTGGCTCAGTCGGTTAAGCGTCCGACTTCAGCTCAGGTCACGATCTCGCGGTCTGTGAGTTCGAGCCCCGTGTCGGGTTCTGGGCTGATGGCTCAGAGCCTGGAGCCTGCTTCCGATTCTGTGTCTCCCTCTCTCTCTCCCCCTCCCCCGTTCATTCTCTGTCTCTCTCTGTCTCAAAAATAAATAAAACGTTAAAAAAAAATTAAAAAAAAAAAAAAAAAAAAAGAGTTTGGCCTAAAGCAGTTAATGGTAAAGGCTTAATGGCAGAGGCACTGAAGAGGATTGTAAAACTGGACAGGCAGGATGAAATATGTTAGTAAACACATCATTATTCTCAGATTGCTTGAATCAGATATCAGAGAAATGATAGTCAGGTAGGGGGGAGTTGGGAATGGAGGAGAATAGCAGAAGAGCTCCAGTTTTACCACCAGGTCATATAGGTAACAGAGCTACAGTCCTCAGGGAGAGATGTTATTGGGTAGTAACAATGGAGAACTCCTGCAGTTAATAAAAAAAGACTGCATGTGAAGTGTCCAAAGCAGAGCATATTATGACTGGGAACCCAGAAATGGTGCCTAAGTAATCACCACATTTCTACTTTCTACTGGACTGAGCTTCTGGGTCTGTATTCAACCTTAGTGGTCGTTCTAGCCCAACTTCTCCATGTAATGGATGAAATCCAGAGAAATTGAGTGCTCTACCTAACTTCCTACAACTAATTACTGACCAAGTTGGGATGAGAAGGCCTTCTGCAAATTTATATAGTGAAACCCCATTAAAGTAAATCTTAAAAACATAAAAACTTTTTTTCCCTTAGATTGCTAGAATTTTACTGCATGCATGCTTATTATCTCTTTCCTGAAAGTAGTTGTCCTAAGGAAAATATTTAAGACTAAACTACTTTAGTGTATCTTTTCCCCACTTAGTTTTAAGAACATTTAGTGTAATTGGGAGCCTCTTCCTTATGATCTGAATTAGGAGGAATATTGGTTGATACTCAAACATTCTTGTGCTTCCAGAAGATCATAATTGTTTCTAGCACAGACTTACCATTCTACCAGAAAAACTCCAAATAAGGCATGAATGTTTATTTCATATCCTAAGTAAAGTTTAAAGAAAAATCTATTTTCACTAATACAGTGCACCTGATTTAGCTTTTCTTCCTAAGCAGTGAAGTAGGAGAAAACTTGAGTATTCATCAGTGGTAATGCTAATTTAGCACAAAAATTTCAGCAAGATAAAAATACAAACAAATATAAACAGAAATTTGAGTCTTGGTTCTATGAATGTTTACTTCTCAAGAGCTCTTTCTTTTAATTTATATCTATTCCTTTAAAAATAAGTACAGGTGTTCTTTCTTTGTTTTCCTCTAATTACATCCTGCTCCATCCTTCAAAGCCTTACCTACCTTCTGAATTCTTGTCCAGACCTACAAGGCACATTTCAATACATGTTTATGAACCATTACAAAGTACTACTAATGCATCTAGTTAGCAATTGTTTCACTATTATTTTACTTACTATAGTTTATTTCTGAAATACCCATCTTTCTTATTTGATTGAGAACAACCAGAAGATAGAAAATCTGTTTTTATTGTTAGTAGGCCGTCAGCAAGTTACCTAGAATTATATGAAATTCTACAAATTCTATATAATTCTGTATATATTCTTTGAATATTTTTCTACTCTCAAATTCTTTGAGGTTCTACTCTCAAATTCTTTGAATATTTTTCTTTTTGTATCCTTTCTAGGAGAACTCTTTGCCTCTGCCTAATGTATCACAAGAGATTTTCTGTGAGATGGCCAGCAGATAAGCTTAACTGTCACTTGAGAGGCTGCACACTGTGTGGCCTGCCAGGAACCCCTCATGACTCCCTCTCATATGGAAGATTCTTGTGTTCCTCACTGTCATATGTGCCCCACTTGATACATGACAAATGCTTGTCCTTTCAGGACATAGTCACTGATCTATACTTGGAAAGCTGCTGTAGCCAAGAGAATTCTCAACTATAGACAAAATACATGGATTTGAGACCCAGCATTGCCTCTTGGTAGTATATTAGGAAAGTCAATTCATACTTAAAGTATTATTAAGAGGGTTCACTGAGATAATACCTATGATGGCATATAGTCATAAACTATTAAATACATGCAAGATGCTTTTAATACCAAACTCCTCCACCAAGGGTTTTACTTCTTAGGGAAGGGGCGTATTTTTCCTGATCCTCATTGAAATCCCAGTGTTTGTGGGCTAAGTACTACTTGTAGTAAGATATTGCCAAATAACTATATTTGTTATACTCTCTTAGAATGTCAACAGTTTTGGGGCGCCTGGGTGGCTCATTCAGTTGAGCGTCCGACTTCAGCTCAGGTCATGATCTTCCTTTCATGTGTTAGAGCCGCTCGTCAGGCTCTTTGCTGACAGCTCAGAACCTGGAGCCTGCTTTGGATTCTGTGTCTCCCTCTCTCTCTGCCCCTCCCCTGCTCATATTCTGTCTCTCAAAAAATAAAATGAAACATTAAAAAAAATTTTTTAAAGAATGTCAGAAGTCTTAGTATATTTGCCTAAGATAGATCAAGTTAAGGATTTAATTGCTAAAAATCCATTCTAGGAAATTTTAATATCTCTAATTTTTTTAATCCAATATGGAAAGTCATCTTTTTATCATTGACTATTCCTCTTTGTGAAAATATATCAAATGCATCATTTTGTACTTTTCTATTCTGAGTGCTAAAATAACATAGCTTTCTCTTCTAAGCAAAAGCAGGACTTAAATTCTCCTGAAGCAAATATTTGAAGTTAGAAAGATAGAGTGAACCCATACATGGGGATTTCTCTTAGTGTTTTTGAAGAAATAGTTTAGACATGGTATCCTAGCATACTTAAAAACAAAACCTTACTTGAAACCTGAAATTATACAGAAAATAACCAACTTCCCATTACATAAAAAGGCTCTTCACATATTTGCAAACAGCTTTGATATCACCTTAAATGTTTCTTTCAGGATATCAGAACATTTTCACTTAGATTTTTTGTACTGTATGTAGCATGCCTTTTATGTCTTCATCCAAATTATTAATAAAAATAGTGGGACAAAAAGGTTTAAGCCTGCAATTCCAAGCCATCCATACCCCTGATAACTTTTTCACAGATCTCCACCAATCCTTAAATCCAGATTCCAGGAGTATCATTGTTCAGCCTACAAATCCACTTAACCATACTTCCCAGCTCACCTCATCTCCATTTTAACCACAGGATTGTAATGATGGGTCAAATGGCTTGCTGAAACCTTATTGTATTATATTTATGGCCTTCCTCGAATGAATTTTTTATAGTATAAAAAAATCTAGTAAGCTTTCTGTTAAAGTATTTTGAGAGATACTCTTCCATTGATCTCTTGTATTCCTGTTTGTCTTACTGGGTATGCCAAGATCTGACTGATCTCTACCTGCGTCATTTCTCAGGGATGTGTTTGTAGTGAGCAACTTTGAGGGATGAGGTAATGTCTCCTTCTGAGACAAAGAGCAGGCTTGCTTACTGTCTGGTGTCTAGTGGAAGCTTTCCCAAACTCGAAGTTCCTTTCCTGTAACACATTCTACTGTGTGTACAGGCATCCCGTCTGGGCTTACCCATAACACCCCCATGTTGGGCCATGAATAATAAAGTCCTTCGTCTCTGACGCATGAAGAAATAACAGGCTCTAACTTATTAGCTTGTAAGTAGGGTTAAAATCCTAGAACCAAGAAAGCGTAATACATAGAGAAGAGTACACTAATCATAAGTATATGGCTCAAATTATCACAAAGAATACACACCATTTTCCAGACTTACAGAATAGATTAACCTTGCATGTTTTTGAACTTGGCATAAATGGAATCAAACCTTACATATTCTTTGGTCTAGATATCTCTTCAGCATTGTGTTAATGAGATCCATCCATATTTTGGTTGCAGGAGTGCATTAATTTCATTGCTATAGGTTATTCTATTGTACGAATGCAACACAACTTATTTTTCTGTTCAACCATTTATGGACATTTGTATTGCTTCTAGTTTGGGGCTACTATGAATTATGTTGCTTTGAATATTCTTATATATGTTTTTTGGTGCACATGTCTGTTGGATGTATCTATCTGGAGTTAAACCGCTGGGTTACCGTGTATACATGTTTAGCATTAGTAGAAAGTGCCAAAAAGGGTCCCATGTTGGCTACAATTTACATCCCCACTAACAGTATGTGAGAGTCTCAGTTTCTCTACATCCTTGCCAAAATGAGGTATGATTGGGCTTTTTAACTGTAGCTATTCTGGTAGATACAAAGCACTAAGATATTGTGGTTTTAATTAGCTTTTTTAATGACTAATTACATTGAACATATTAGCATATACTTCTTGGCCCTTTGTATAGGCTTTTTTATGAAATGCCTTGTTGAAGACTTTTGCTCCTATTCTCTTGGCTTGTCTTTTTCATATTAGTTTGTAGGAATTTTTTATGTATCTACATACAATTACTTTGTTCATTACATTATAAACATCTTCTTTTACAGTATGGTTTACTTTTTCACCACCTTAATGATGTTTTGGATGAACAGAAGTTCCAAGTGTGTGTTTTTTTAAAACAACCTTTTAAAAATTATTATTAAAGTTAATTTATTTATTTTGAGAGAGAGAGTGCATGAGTAGGGGAGGGGCAGAGAAGAGGGGGAGAGAGAGAATCCTAATCCGTCTCCACAAAGTGCAGAGTCTGACATGGGGCTCAAACCCAAAAACCATAAGATCATGACCTAAGCTGAAATCAAGAGTTGGATACTTAACCCACTGAGCCACCCAAGGCATCCCCAGAATTTCCAAGTTTTAATGCAATGGAATTTATCCACTTTTTTCCTTTTTGAGTATAGCTTTATGTGTCCTATCCCTATGGTCTTATTTACCTGCGTTTTTTTCTAGAAGTTTTTTTTTTTTTGTTTTATCTTACATTTAGGCACACAATTTACCTGGAATCTTTTTTTTCATTTATAGTATTGCATACATCAGAATACATTCCTTTTTACTTCTCAGTAGCATTCCGTTGCATAAATATGCAGATATTCAGAGATTTTTTTTTTTCCAGTTTGGGGCTGTTTGAATGACAGTGCCATAAATACATTTGTACACGTCTTCTTATAGCCATATGTTTTCATTTCTTCTTGGTAAATACACAGTAGTAGAATTAATTGCTAGTTCATTCTGTAGATGTAAGTTTAATTTTATTATAAACTGTCAGTTTTCCCAAGTGGTTATAGCATTTTACACATCTGCCAACACTATAGGAGAGCTTCAGTTATTCTACAAGTTTGTTAGCATGTGGTGTTGTCAGTCTTTTTAATTGTCTTTTTAATTTCATTGGATTTAAAGCCAATGTAATATGTGTGAGGTGATACCTTATAGTGGTTTCTATTTGCATATCCTAATAATAAACGACATTGAACTCTTGGCATGTGCTTATTAGCCACCCCTATATCTTTCTTTTGATGTTAGTCTTGCCCGTTTTTATTGTGTTGTTTATCTTTTGTTACTAAATTGCAGGAGTTCTTTATATAACCTGGATAAAAGCCAGTTTTGAAAGCCTGGGAGATCTGTTGCACAAAAAAGTGGATATACTTAACAGTTCTGAACTGTATACCTAGATAGTAAAGTTGCTAAATTTGGTTGTCATTTTTACCACAATTACGTTTTTTTAACTTAAAGAAAAAGCCAATTCTATGGCTTACCTATTACCTATTCACTTTTATAATGTCTTTTAATGAGCAAAGGTTTTGTTTTATTTTAAATTGGATGAAGTCCATTTTAATTTGCTTTCTTTTTCTTTGTTTTCTTTTATGGTTACTGCTTTTGAGTCCAAAGAAATCTTCTCCTCTATCAAGATCACAAGGATAGGGGCGCCTGGGTGGCGCAGTCGGTTAAGCGTCCGACTTCAGCCAGGTCGCGATCTCGCGGTCCGTGAGTTCGAGCCCCGCGTCAGGCTCTGGGCTGATGGCTCGGAGCCTGGAGCCTGTTTCCGATTCTGTGTCTCCCTCTCTCTCTGCCCCTCCCCCGTTCATGCTCTGTCTCTCTCTGTCCCAAAAATAAATAGAAAACGTTGAAAAAAAAAAAAAAAAAAAAAAAAAGATCACAAGGATATTTTTCTACATTTACCTTTAGTAGCTTTGTACTCTAGTTCTAGAAGTCCTTTGAATTAATTTTGTGTATGATGTGAGGTAGAGATTGAATTTCTGTTTTCCCATGCAGTTATCTAGTTCTTTCACTACCAGTTCATTACACGAATTTCCTTTCCCCAGTGAATTGTTTGGTATCTATGTGGTAAATGAAACAGACACATGTAGATGCATTTATTTCTGAACTCCGTTCTATTCTATTGATCTACTTGGCTATCCTGAAGCCAGGCACTTCCTTGACAACAGCTTTATAGTAATACTTAAAACTGGGTGGTCTGTATCTTCCCAATTTGTTCTTTTTCAACATTTTCTTTATTTTAGATCTTTTGCATTTCCATAAAAAACTTAGAAGGAGCTTGTGAAATTCAGCCAAAAAAAGCTGGCTTGGAATTTGATTGGGATTGCATTCATTCTATTGATTATTTTGAGGAGACTTAACTTTTAACACTCAATATTAATCTTCCATTTTATGGACTTAATATATTATTGCATAAAATTTCTACTTTTAAATTTGTCTTAGCAATTATAGCTAACATATAGCTAATTATAACATATAGCTAATTATAGCTAACATTCTAAAGGTGCAACATATCCTTCTTTAAAATTATCTCATAGTATTTTGTTGTTGGTGGTGGATTTTTTTGATGCTGTTACAAAGGATATTTTTCTAATTTCAGACTATCTCTTGATTCAGCCAGTACAAGGTGAATTACAGAGAGTTAAGATAATCTCAGGTGGATGAAATTATCAAGAGGTCCTTCCAAAAAGAGCAGTCTGTCATAGAATCACATAGAAAGATACTTGTACAGAGACATGTGGTTCACCTAAACAAGAGTTATCATTAGTGAGTGAAAAAATCAGAAGATACTCTGCTATAGGCTACCTTGGATTCCTGATGAGTGATAGAAAAATTTTAATACTTTGCTTCTTGTGGAATGAGAATGGCAGTTAAGATTGACATGAAAGGAGGGAGAGAAACAGATAATCAGACTTGGCTTTAGTAAAAGACAGTGGATTGTGGATGGGGAGGGTGGCAGGAAAATTTATGTTCTCAATATATATGTGTTTCATGTGTGAATGTGACAGGATGATTTATGAAAATATATAAATTTAATATGCCACATTTACAGAACAAAGGTCAAAATCACAAAATCATCTTGACTGATGCAGAAAAAGCATTTGACAAAATTCAGTGAATGAATGGAAATTACCTCAGCATAATAAAGTTCATATAAAAAAAGCTCCCAGCTAACATTATAATCAGTGGTGAAAAACTGAAAACTTTTTCCCTTAAGAGTAGGAATAAGACAAAGGTGCCTACTCTCAACACTTCTATTCAACATAATACTAGAAGTTTTAGCCAGAGCAATCAGTCAAGAAAAAGAAAAGGCATCCAAATCAGAAAGGAAGAAGTAAAATCATCTGTTTTCAGAAAACATGATCTTATTTATAGAAAACCCTAAAGATTCCACACAACAAAACTCTGTTAGAACTAATAAAAAAAAAATTCAGCAAAGTTACTGGACATGAAATCAGCACTCAGGGGGTGCCTGAGTGGCTCAGTCGGTTAAGTGTACAGCTCTGAATTTCAGCTCATGTCATGATGTCACAGTTCTTGAGTTCAAGCCCTGCATCTTAGGAAATTTGGAGCCTGCTTGAGATCCTCTCAAGCCCCTCCCTAGCTCGCTCTCTCTCTCTCTCTCTCTCTAAGTAAATAAAAATTAAAAAAAAGCAAAACCATCACTCAGAAATCAGTGGTGTTTTTCTACAGTAACAGTGAACAATCCTAAAAGGAAGTTTTCTTTAAATCTTTTCAGAGTAACATCAAAAAGATTAAATTACTTAGGACTAAACTTAAAGAAGGAAAGGATTTGTACACTGAAGACTATCAAACATTGCTGAAAGAAATTAAAGAAGACACAAATAATGGAAAGTCCTCCTGCATTCATGAATTGGAAGACTTAATATTGTTAAAATGTCCATGCTACCTAAAGCCATCCATAGATTCGATGCATTCCCCACAGAAATCCAATGGCAGTTTTTTTGGCAACGATAGGAAAAAAAATTCTAAAATTTACCTGGAATCTCAAAGGATCCCAAGTAGTCAAACAATCTTGATGAAGAAGTACAAAGTGGGACGCCTCACACTTCATGATATCAAAATATATTATAAAACTCTAGTAATAAACATAATATTATATGGCATAAAGACAGACAGTAGAACAATGAAGCAGAATATAGATACCAGAAATAGATCCCAGCATATACAGTTAAATGATTTTTGACAAGGGTGCCAAGACTCCATAGTAGAGAAAGGATAGTCTCTTTAATAAATGGTGTTGGAAATACTGGATATACACAGGCAATAGAATAAAGATGGACCCTTATCTTGCACCATATAAAAACTAACTCAAAATGGATTAAGGATCTTAATATATAAGACATGAAAATATAAAACTCCTAGAAAAAAATTATCAGGAAAGGCTTCTTGACATCAGAATGAACAACAATTTCTTGGATATGACACCAAAAGCACAGGCAAAAACAGAAATAGAAAAATGGGTCTATATCGAGCTTAAAAATTTGTGCACAGCAAAGGAAATAGTCAACAGAGTGTCAAGTTAACCTACAGAATGGGAAAGAAATTTGCAAACTGTGTATCAGATAAGCGGCTAGTATCCAGTATATATTAAAAATCCCTACAAGTCAGTAGCAAAAACCTAAGTATCTCAATGGAAAAATAAGCAAAGGACTTAAACAGATAAATACTCAAATGGCCGACAAGCATAGGAAAAGATGCTCAATATCACTAATCATCAAGGAAATGCAAACAGGAGCTATTACCTCACACCCATTAAGATGGCCACTAACTATCTGGAAAATAACAAATGTTGGCAAGCATGTGGAGAATTTGGAATCCTTGTGCACTGTTGGTGTGGTTATAATCTGGTGTAGCCACTGTAGAAAACAGTATGGAAAGTCTTCAAAAATTAAAAAGAGAACTCCATTGTGACTCAGCAATTCAACTTCTATCTATATATCTGAAAGAATTGAAAATAGTATCTTAAAGAGATATGCACACCCATGTTCATTGTAGCATTATCACAATAGCTTTTACAATGCTAGCATTGTAATAGCTATCACAATAGCTATTACAATGCTAGCATTGTAGCATTATCACAATAGCTTACATGTCCACCAGTGGGTGAATGGATTAAAAATATGTGCCATATATATATAAAAATATATATATATTTATGCCATATATATATAAATATATATAAATATATATATTTATATATATAAATAAATATATATATATTATGCCATATATATATAAATATATATATGTGCCATATATATATAAAAATATGTGCCATATATATATATAAAACATATATATATATATGTTTTTCAGCCTCAAAGAAGAAGGAAATGCTGTCATATTCTGCAACATGGATGAAATTTGAAGACATTAAACTAAGTGAAATAAGTCACCCCAAAAAGACAAATACTATATAATTCCACTTATGTTAGGTTTTGAAAGTAATAAAACTCCTAGGGATGCCTGGGTGGCTCAGTAGGTTAAGCATCCGACTTCGGTTCAAGCCATGATCTGTGGTTCATGAGTTTGAGCCCCCCGTCGGGCTTTGTGCTGACAGTGCAGAGCCTGCTTGGGTCTCTCTCTCTCTCTCTCTCTCTCTCTCTCTCTCCCCCCTCCCCCTCTCTCTCCCTCTCTCAAAAATAAACATTTAAAAACTTAATAAATGAATAAGTAAAGTAATCAAACTCCTAGAAACAGAAAGTAGAATAGTGATTGCCAGGGCTGCTGGGAGTGGGAAATGGGAAGTTAGTGAGTAAAGAGTTTCAGTTATGCAAGATGAAAAAGTTCTAGAGATCTGTTATTAACAATGTGCATATAGTTAACAATTTTCTACACTTAATATTGTTAAGCAAACAAATTTGTGGTATGTGTTTTTTACCACAACTTTTTAAAACATGAAAAAAGAGACTCTTCTTTGTTCTGGTTTTTTTCCAAACACTGACAATTCCAGTTCTTTGCTGCAGTGTGTTCTTTTGAAGTATTATTTTCGTAATCTGATAGAAATTTTCACAACTTTTGAATGTATTTTTGATCAAAACCTTTGCATAAGTTAAATTCTATGAGTAACATTTATATGAACATATAAGTACACATTTCTAAGTATTTCAAATAATATTATATAAAAGGTCTTACAAAGTAGTCATTGACATCACTGATTTGGAGAACTTAATGTCCCTAAAATACCTAGCCTATGATAATATCAATTTCTAACAATATATTTAGCTTTTATAAATATTTTTTGCTTATCAAATTGAAATATGTTTTTTGCATAGGTCTTCTTATCCTACATCTCTTTAAAATCTAAGGAAGCTTGAATTGATGCCTTCATTTTTTTCTCTGCGGGTTTCCTGTAGCAGATAGGAACATCAAAACAAGCATTCCATTGATTTTTTTTTTTTTAACTGCCATCCTAGCATCTAAATATTTAAAGGGTGTTCCAGGAGGCTTTCGAGCTAACTTCTTCTATACCTGATTTTTCTGTCCATCCTTGCCTTTATACTTTATATGAAAGACAGCTTTGAGAGACCTAAGAAGACACAAAATGGAGAAGTGAGTAGTTTAACATGAAGTAAGGAGAGAGACAAGACAGTGGAACTTCTTTGCCTTGGTGGCAGACAGTGTAGTGTGGATGGGAGAGTGACAGGGGATTTACCATCTCATCATATGTATTTTTGCATGTGTGAATATGTTCATAAGCCTTAGGAATAAAATGAGTTGGTGAATCTACCTTTCTAGCTTTCTCATTGAGCAATAAACCATGTCACTCTTCTCTTAAAAACTGAGAATAAACTGATGGTTGATCGGGGGTAGGAGGGAGGGGAAAGTGGGTGATGGGCATTGAGGAGAGCACCTGTTGGGATGAGCACTGGATGTTGTATGAAAACCAATTTGACAATAAATTTCATAATAAAAACCATGTCACTATTGAGCTCTGTTTCAATAAACACGTAGTGAAGATTAAAATCTTGGTTGAAAGTAGACAAAGCAACCATAGGAATCATTTAAATGAAGGGGACTAAAGCTGTATGAAATACTCAGCAATAAATATCTTAAAATAAGAGTTGACAAACTTTCCCTGTAAAGGGCCAGATAATAAAATGTTTAGGCTTTGAGGGCCATACAGTTGATATTGCAACTCTGCTGTCAAAGCATGAAAGCATCTATAGACAATACGTAAAGGAATGAATGTGGTAGTTTCCCACTAAAGCTTTATTTACAAAAATAGGCCAGAGGCTAGTTTTGGCCTCCAGACATGGTTTGCAAACACTGGCCATAGAATATCAATAATATCACCAAAATCACCACCATAAAAATAAAAGGTAAATTCAGTTTCCTCCTCCATGATATGAAAAAGCTGATTATCTCCCAAGTGCCTTCTAGTACTGACATCCTGAGAGTTTGTGAAAGTTGACTCTGGCATCTGTTGTGGCAATTTCCATAATGTCTGGCAAGATTATAGCTGGTGTCTTTTGAACCAGCAAGTTAAACATACTGTGAAATGGACTCCTTTATTTCATAGATCTGTTATCATGATTGCTATTGAGTTATGTTCTCAAAGAGCATCTGCAGAGGAGAATTGCAAAAGGTTCCCACTATTCTGCAGTGTTAGCAGAATATGGCTATTAAGGAACTTTGTCGGCAAAGACTAATGTCATGTATTAACCCAGACTGGGAAAACCATACACTCAGCTCTGCTTTTGGCCTAGCTGAATTATGTTACTTAGGTAGCAAGCTATTCCGAAAGTGCTGCTTTAAAAAGAAAATGGAATTAAGAAAGCCAGTATATTCTTGTAGTCATTTTCAGTTATTCAGTGTTTTCCTCATCTTCACAGACCCATTTATAGTTTTTTTTACGGAGTCTTTTCAGATCTAATGCTTTAGTCTTTATTTGGATAGTTCTTAATATAATAAGCCCTCATCACCTCAACTGACAAATAGAGCATTCTCCTGGCTAGTATCTTTCTGTCCTGTCCATCTCTTCCTGAGTATACCCTACATGCAGCAGTCATTATCCTCTGCTTTGGTGTTTGTGTTGATGCTTTCTTCTTCAAGGACTTGTTTTGGCTTCTCTCCTATTATATAAAATCTGTTCTGTATTTCATAGAAAACAGGCTG
Source organism: Panthera leo (assembly GCF_018350215.1). NCBI lineage: Eukaryota > Metazoa > Chordata > Mammalia > Carnivora > Felidae > Panthera > Panthera leo. Next base: position 168,907,885 of record NC_056679.1, read on the forward strand.
CATCAGCATTCATTGTTTATGATTGTCATACGTATTTTTCCCCTTATTTTTGATGGTCCAGCTAACAGCCATAACTTTCATCACTATAGGCTAAAGAGAAAAAAGTTTATTATTTTTTAATAAAAACTCTGAACGATGACATAAATGGGTCCCCCAAAACAGCTCTCTACAATGTAATAGTTGCTTTATTATCCTATTTAAATTTATAAGTGAACATAATTAAACCAAACTTCTCAGGAATAAATTTATATGCTAAAAAGCAAGAGTAATGAATTATATATTTTATATATCACTAGGGACTGATATCTCTTAATTTAACAGACTTTGAAGTTATTTGATGATAAATTAAGATCTCTACACAATTCAATGACAAGAAGTCATTAGTGGTTTAGCCCTGATGGTCCCTTTTCTCTAATGACAAATTGATAAATAAATTAGTGTTCTTCTTTATGTAATCATCTCTGAGTTTGTTTAATGTGATCACTTCTTCCCAGTCCCATGAATATGAAAGAATAGATATGATCAAATTTTCCCAGCATAGAGTAAGAATTCTTTTGAGAAAGTTTTTTTGAAAAGAATAGCCCTCTATCCTGCTAAAAATTGGCTGCAAGCAGTAATAAGCACTACTATTTATTGTTTCCTACTTGTTCCATATATTTAACATACATTACCTTTTTAAATTCTCAATAATCTTCCAATACAGGTATTATTTCATCCATCAGGAATCTTGGAGTTGGTAGTACAGAGATACATTACAAATTAGGGAGATTTTATTAGTTCACTTAATTGAAAAATCTAGAGGGAAGTCACTGTTCAGGCATTGTTTGATCCAGTGGCTCAAATATGTCACCAAAAACTATTCTCTTACCTTAACTTTTTTCTGGTTTTCATGATGATTGCTTCACCCACACCTAGTCTGCCAGTCCCCATGGTACCACATGCTCTTATATGCTTCCAGTTTTATTCCCAGCCCACCCCCAACCCTTAAGCATTTCCTTGTATCTCAGTGGCCCAAATTAAGCCATGTGTCTATCCCTGAACCAGTCACTTGGGCAGGGGAATGGGCTTCATGGATTGGGTGAAGCCACTCTAGGACCATCTTTAATGTTGAGGGTGAAGGGCAGGAAAGTGAGGTAAGGGAAAACACATATATGACAAACAACCAGTCCCTACTACATCTCTTTCTTTCTTGAGATATAAAATAGCTTGAGCAAAAATAAGAAGTTGTAGTAGTATAATATGATGTTCTAGGCATGGGCTTCATGTTTTAGATACATTTTAGTCTTCAAAACCATCTTGAGAAATAAGTGCACTTAATCCTTGTTTTAAAGAAGCTTAGAAAAACAACTTCCCCAAGGCCTCCTAGTTAATCAGACCTAGGTCAGTCTGACTTCAATATCCAGGTTCTTTTCATGATGTCATGCTCTCTCCCCAGTAACCCAAAAGTTGGCTATAAAAACATATTAAGTATTGTCTTAGAAATTTATCACTGGTGGAAAATTTTAGAAATTATTCCATCCTATCTTCATTTAATGTGCAATATACCTACATAGAAATAATCCTTGTTACGACAGATTTACAAAGGGGCCTTAATATCTTGTTTTGCCTGCTTTGAACACCAAGATCCTTATTGCAGTGGTCAGGTATGGTACTCTATGCTCTATGCATATATGCAAACACACGTACATATACATATACATCTACATATATATACATGCATACACATATAAATATCTGTACCACATACATGATTATTACATATATCACAAATTCTAAGAGAGGTTCTTTAACTTGGCCCTTAATGAAAATTATAGGAGAATGAATTCAAAGAAACAGACACTATCTTCTACAGTAACTGACAGTGAATACTGAAAATTCTATCATCTGATGTCACTCTCTAGTTCTTCTTCACTTAACGGTAGTAATCAAGTATTGTGCCTAGGGGAACATTTCTGGCTCGGTCTGAATTATTTCCTGGGTATCCTACCTTTAATCTCATACTCCATCCCCTGGGGAGTTGACTTCTTGCTTCAGGGTTCTTAATGCTAACACTTGCCCAGGGCTCAGGCTTTCAGTGCTGAATCACAATTACTTAATTTTTATTGAAGGCTTGGCTTCTGTGCAGTGACCTGCAAGAAGCTGACGAGGGCTGCGGAATGGTGGTTTTCCTTCTTTACTTAAGATCATTCTGTGTCTTGAATAACTAGAAACTGGAAATAAATTTAAAATTTACTTTAATGATTTAATGATTTTAGGCAAGACATTTCTCTAAGGCAGAAAGAAATATTGCTGGATTAACTAAGAGGCAATCAGACGGTCCTTTGTCTGTATCTTTGGCTGTGTCACAGCATTGGGAAAGAGCTGTATGTCACTGTGCTTTCTAGTACTTTATCTTTATTGACTTGGCATCACTTTTCAGGCAACTTGGAATGCTATTTAAGTGTTGTCATTTCTTTATTATATAATGCATTTATTGTTTTACAGTTTTATCTACCAAGGACTGGTTGTCTTTTTGCAAATCATTTTTTTTAAATGATGCAATTTTTAAGGCATTAGTGTTACGAAGTGTCTATCAAGATGAGCTCAGTTTTAAAGCACTAAGTTTTATTGTTGGAATTTAAAGAATTTTACAGCATCCATCCGGTGCCATTGATAAAAAATGTGGTATTATCCCTTTCTAAACATTATTTTAACATTTAACAAGTACTTAAAAAGTACAGTTCTCACCATTGGAGAGGTAGTACTAGAGAAGAAATGTTAAAATTAATGAAAAAAGATTGTCTTCCTGGGAAGCCTAGAAGCTGCAAGAAGGGATATGTACACATAGTTTACTTGTTCATTCAAGAAATGTTTATTGAGGTATTATTACATGCCAGACATGATGTGGTAGGCTCTGAAATTATAATATTGGGCAACAGAGGCACAATTCTCTTCACAGGATTTACAGTTTGAGGCAGGGGTTAGTGGGTAAAGGAGGTTCACTGAAGGGGTAGATTTTAAAAGAACAGGAGGCAGATGGAAAAGTGCTGAAAATGAGCGAACTTTGGAAAGAAATAGTAGGATTCCACAGAATACTGGGGTTATGTCATATGCTGCTTTAAATCACGTTCCAGAAAAGCTCTTTTCATTGGGAAGCTATTCCAAAGCTTAAACAAAATGCTATATGGTTTCAAGAGCAGAAGTCTGCACTTTTTCTAAAATAGGCCAACATATATCTAACAAAAGAATTAATATATGTAAATATTGGTCCAAGTAATAACTTGAGCTAAAAATTGATTTCAAATCCACTTAACTGGTATACCTATTAAAGTTGAGAAATTAGTGCTTAATTTTGCTGTCTACTGTTGCTTTCTGTTGCTCAAAAAATTAAGTTAAGCTTGATAGACACTATTTCAATAATCTTCCTAGTAATTTAATACATTTGATATTCTCTTTAAAAGAACAGAACAAACTAAATTATCTGACACAGTTAAGATTATTTTTAAGCATATAGCTATTGATTTTGTAAAGGGGCCACCTAAATTTATGTAACACTTGATGTGTGACTAAAAGAAGTTAGAGAAAGACAGCATACATCATAAGTAGAGTTTGGCAAGTGTTTATTTTCCAGGTACTCTCATTAAAGAAAAAGCCGTTAAGTCTTCACCTCTAGAGTTTTTCTATTTAAGGAAGCCTGGATCCCTGGTGAAGAGGATTAAAAAGTTTAGGAAATGGCAATTAAAATGCTAATCCCTCTTGCAAAATTCTGGTTTAAAATCTGAGCCTAATAGAAAGAGAAAGTGGAAATTATTGTTTTTAGAGAAATTTATTTCTAATATATTTAACTTTTAAAAATGCAATATACTATACATTAACAAGGAAGGATAATCAGGCCTTCATATAATCTTTAATGCCATATGAAGAATGAATACACAGTTTAAGGGTCACTGGCGATAGGTGGCTCTTGAGCTTTTGAAATGTGGCTATTGCTTCTAAAAATACTGAATTTTGAATTTAGTTTAATTCTAATCCCCTTAAAATGGGTAGGATTCAGTTAGAAAAATTTAAAAATGTTTGAAATATTTGAGATGTCCCATGAAATATGAAATAAACAACATATTTTAAAGACTTAGGATGATAAAATATAAAATAAAAACTATAGTTTTTTATGATACATATTGATATAATATATTTTGGGTTTATTGGACTAAAGAAAAAATACATTATTAAAATGGATTTCACTGTTTGGTTGTTAGTGTTACCTTTATAAATGTAGCTACCAGAAAATTGAAAAATACTGTGTGTTATATTTCTTTTTTTTTCAAAACTTTTTTAAAGTTTATTTATTTATTTTGAGAGAACATGAGCAGGGGAAGGGCAGAGAGAGAGAGGGAAAGAGAGAATCCCAAGCAGGCTCTACACTGTCAGTGCAGATCCCAACGCAAGGCTCAGACTCAGGAACCGAACCATGAGATCATGACCTGAGCTAAAACCAAGAGTTGGACATTTAACTGACTGAGCCACCCAGGCTCCCTTGCGTGTTTTTTTTTTCTTTTGGATCATGCTGTTTTAAAGAGTTGCTCGAAGACATTGTTGAAATCCATCTGATGCACAAACTACAATCTGGCTCAGCAGTTCAATCATCAAAATCATTGCCCCTCCCCTCTACCATCAGTGGCTTCATAATCATAAGGAGTCAGTGAATCTGATAACTAATTTGGTATCATTTACATTTTAAACTGCTAATAATTACAATCTTTTATTTGGTATCAGAGGAAACAAAATTTCACAGAAAATTTTAGCCGGGCAAATTGGTGAGAAATGGCAACAGCGAAATTGTATGATTTTGTTTGAATATTATTGCATGCTGGATAACAAACAGTGTGAAGCACTTAAAGGGCTTAAACTGTATGTAGGAAAGTTTATGGTACCTGATAGATGTGTCTTTTCATACTTTGTTTTATGCTCATGTCAAACAAAATGGGTAAAAAGCATGGCCAGATGTGTAAAGCTTTTTGTTCTGCTGGGTATCTCTCGTAAGCACTACCTCATGATTTTATCTCATTGTTCATCTCTCAATTCTTCTAGGAGGTGATTTCCTCTCCTTTCTGAGAAAGAAGAAGGATGAACTAAAACTCAAGCAGTTAGTGAAATTTTCATTAGATGCTGTTTCTGGTATGTCCTATCTCGAGAGTAAAAACTGTATACACAGGTAAGGAGAATATTTTTTTAAACATTTTCCAGTTTTATAAATAGAACGCTAGAAAAGTGACATTACAGCAATACAGTACAGCATGAAGTTCTTTCACAAAACTTACGTATTTTCTTGTTGATTTTCATATTTTGTGGGTTTTCATATTTTGTGTGAAAGCCTTCTTTGATAGTTGATATAATTTACAGAAATACTTACCTGAGGTAAGTACACCTAATTAGACAATGAGTTACTTACTGATTAAAATCTGTTATATTATAATCATGAATGAACTAGTGATAAGATGTGTCACAAGTTAGTCACAATATCACCTACAGTCTTAGAGCCAAATAAGATTGTTTCCTGTGCTCCCTATTCTCATTTTGCAAAGAAATTACTCATAAATTATAGCCATGGAAGAGCATAATAGTAAAACAACAATTCATGAGAGTGAATTTGGCCAAGGGTAGAAGATATTAACATAATAGTTATTTCAAAGGAGATTTTAGAAAACTTTACCTAATTACATTAAGAGCAGTGACTTGGTTTTAATGCTTTTATAGATCGTGGTTTTAGTTGCTTGTAGCCGAAAATGTTCTTTACTGCTATGTGTCAATACAACTTAACATCTCTTGGAGAATTCATGTCAGATCCTAAGTACGGTTAAGTCTATTTAAGCAAAATAAAGTGGGGCATTGATGTGGTTTTTATTCACTGGAAGCAGCACATCATACTGTTGAACATGGAACAGAGTTCATTGTCAGATTGAACTAGTGTGGACTTTCTCTAAATTGGTTCAATTATTGAACTATATTTTTCTCTGATGTGTTTCATTATGCAGGCTTTGCTTAATGTTCTGAAGTTGTATAATGTATAATTATAGCAGACCAAAGGTACCTTCACCTAAAATATATATTTATTTGATCTCACTGTGTCAGTGGCATGACCCATCTGCTCCCCACCCTTACCCCCACCCCCTGCTTCAGTTTGTGAGTTTGGCCGAGAATTCATAGCCAAACTCTCAAGTAAGCAAGGGTTTAATAGCAATTAAAGCAAAAGTACACTCTAAAGGTAGGAGAGTGGGCAGGCCCAGAGGTGGCAGCTGCACCAGGGGTCAAGGTTTTCTTTCCTTTTTTATGTTTGCAAGCTATAGGGGTCATAGCGAGGGTGGTCTCTGATGGCATTGCCTCCTATCATCTAAGGGTCTCCTCCTACAGATTGGGAGGGGATGTCTTTGGTTTTACATGATCCTTATATGAACTGTCATGGAAGCATCCCTCTGAAAGGAGGGGGGTCAAAACCACAATGTAAATGTATTATTATGAAGCTATAGGTTACTGTAGGGCAACAGCTATAGGGAAGAGCACATGTGTTTCCCCTCCCCGCCCCCCCGGGGGGGGGGCGGTTTCCTGGCTGTTTGAAACTTGGTTTTGGCCCTTCTGAACAATCAGAAAACTACCTGCTCTCTCCCTGCTTGTGTCTAGCTAACTGCCTACTCTATCAAACTGATCAGTTAATTTTTTCAAAAAATTCTCCTATATACCCAATTTTATTCTAAAACTAAAATTATGGCTTATGTTTCCAATATAGTTCAACAATTGCATACATTCTAAAACACATTTCAGTAGAGATATTATATATCTGGAAATTAAGGCAACTAAAACTAAGCCACTGTCCTTGTATTTCTAGGACTATAGATCAAATCACATTATAATAGGTATTTTTAAATATTTTTAAAAAGTATTTGATTTTGGACAAGAATTGCATTATCATTAATTTCATTGGAAGAAGAAAATGTTTTTTGTTGAAAGTAACAAGGATTTTCTTCTTCATTTAGAGAAAGTCTTATTATTTTGGTTGCTCAGGTGTTAAAACTACTTCAGGTATCAAATTCTCGACTGTAGTTACTCATTTTGTCTCAGATTTTTTTCAAGCCATTAGACTATAGCTTTAAATTCTAATGAATAAACAGTACTGAAACTGCTTAATTGTCAGTTAGTTACCAGTAGCAGTCTTCAATTTCTGGTGCATTGTGGTTGAGGGAACTGTTGTTTTAATTTCTTGCTACTTTTGTAGTGATTGCTTTTCTTGAAAATGGATGACTGTATTTTTTTCACTCTTTATTATTTATTTATTTATTATTTAAAAAAATTTTTTTAAGTTTTTGTTTTTTTAAGATGGAGAGAGACAGAACATGAGTGGGGATGGGGCAGAGAGAGAGGGAGACACAGAATCTGAAGCAGGCTCCGGGCTCTGAGCTGTCAGCACAGAGCCTGACATGGGGCTTGAACTCTCGAACTGCAAGATCATGATCTGAGCTGAAGTCACACGCTCAACCGACTGAGCCACCCAGGCGCCCCTGATTTATTAATTTTTTAATTTGCATCCAAGTTAGTTAGCATAGGGTACAACAATGATTTCAGGAGTAGATTCCTTAATGCCCCTTACCCATTTAGCCCATCCCCTCTCCCACAACCCCTCCAGCAACCCTCTGTTTGTTCTCCATATTTAAGAGTCTCTTATGTTTTGTCCCCCTCCCTGTTTTTATATTATCTTTGCTTCCCTTCTCTTATGTTCATCTGTTTTGTATCTTAAAGTCCTCATATGAGTGAACTCATGTGATATTTGTCTCTCTCTGACTAATTTCACTTAGCATTATATCCTCTAGTTCCATCCACGTGGTTGCAAATGGCAAGATTTCATTCTTTTTGATTGCCGAGTAATACTCCATTGTATGTATATGTACATATATGTATATGTACGTATATACATCAATAGTGCTGCTATAAACATTGGGGTTCATGTGTCCCTTCGAAACAGCACACCTATATCCCTTGGATAGACACCTAGTAGTGCAATTGTAGGGTCGTAGGGTAGTTCTATTTTTAATTTTTTGAGGAACCTCCATATTGTTTTCCAGAGTGGCTGCACCAGTTTGCATTCCCACCAGCAACGCCAAAGAGATCCTCTTTCTCCACATCCTCGCCAACATCTGTTGTTGCCTGAGTTGTTAATGTTAGCCATTCTGACAGGTGTAAGGTGGTGTCTTATTGTGGTTTTGATTTGTATAGGATGACTGTAGTTATTTAAGTGCCTCTATCATCAGAATTAAAACTGCTCTATGTCTTAGATGGCAGTGAGCTTTTAAAAATTATCCCACTTAACCAAACCATAACATTATCTGCTTTAATGTTATCCTTCCATTTTCCTTGTTAAGCATTTTCATGCATTCACAAATTTTTGAGTGTCAACCTATGCTTGAGCACGTATCTTAGAAGGTTGTACCTATTCCTGTACTATTTGCCTGTGAGGAAGGTTCCAGATTGAGTATCTTAAACAATATTACTTAGAGCAGGTTTGACAAATAGGTTTCACTGCCTATTTTCAGTGATTGATAGTGGCTTTCTGTGTTGTATTGAGAAGGATTCCAGGATCAGCAACAGAGTCAAATGACTGATCAGTCACATCTCTTAGGGCACTGATAAGCATTAACAAACCAGCCCTGAATTTGTCCTCAGTGGCATAGAATATTTTTTGTCTTTATTTTAATAAATGCTTTTTTATATGATTTTCCTTATTAGCTACAATAAATATACCAACATTACAAAATTTTTTTACAGTCACTTCCATTGATTTCTTCTAAGCCATCTGCTGATTTTCCTTGTTAGTCATAATTACTGGATGAATTTTATGATACCTCTGGCCAGTGGTCTTTTATTACTCTTGAAACTTCTATAAATGCTCTTCTGGAGGAATTCATTTTCTTTTTCTTTTCATTTCACTACCTCACCAATACATGACACTATGTTGAAAGAATAAAATATTCTTTGTGTTGAATTTTTTATAGAAGTGAATTGTACTGTTCCTATGTGTCATCCTATAGAACTATTTCTGTGGTAGTAATAGTATTGGAATGGATTTTAATAGATATATGGTTAAAAGATGCACTGAAGACGTGTGTTTTTCCTCCTAAGAAGTATCAAATAGATAAATATAAATATATATAACATTCACTAAAGTGGTAAATGTCTTTCCTCATAATGAGGTTATTTCAAAAATTGATTAATCTTAACATGGTTTAATGTTTCAGTTTTCAAGTAGTGAAGAAAGTCACCAAGCCCCATTTTTTACCTCCCCAAATACCACTAAAATATATACATGTCTATGAATTGTGAAGTCTATGTCCCACAAATCAAAGCAAAAAAATTGTAATGTGCTTTAAATTTTATGTGAACTTATAAGTTTTATTCTGTTCAGTGATTCGAAGTCACTGAAATTCAGGACTTGAAAATATTTCTAATTGTCTGTCCTCAAAATAGTATCTTAAGTTTGGGGGTGGGGGGGGACACATTTTCTTCCTTTAGCTTTGTTGTATTGTTTTCATTACCATGAGAAAAGCAGAGCAATGTTTCATTATAGATAAACAAGTATGACAGCTATAAAATGGAAAGAAGTAATTGCTAACGAAATTGGCCTGCTTTTGGGAAATGTTCTTGTAATTTCCATTTAACTTCTAAAAGGGTTCTCTGGATACTCTTAAGTTTCTAATTGAAACTATTTCTGTTTAAAGCTAGTGAATTACTGGATTATTTTGTTTCACTTTAGCTATAAATCAACTACATTTTCTTTATAATTATTTTATAGACCAACATGAAATTTTCTTTCCTATTTGTACTTTATATGAATATTTTAAGTATACTGATAAACTTTGGGGTATCTGTGCATTTACTTAAAATGGTATGTAACTAGATTGTTAGATACCACTCCAAAAAAAGTATTAAGCCTGACTAATTTTGATAAGTTGATTGAAATTTGACATTATACTAGGTATAGATGGTAATGGTGTTTATGGTTTTATTGCTGATTAATCTTACTGCAATATTTTTATTTGGGTTTATTTTTAAAAATTGGTTTTCTGCCATGTTCTTTGTTTGGTATCCATGGAAAGGAAAGAAAGGATAATTTTTTTTTTAATTATTTATTTGAGAGTGAGAACTTGAGCTTGAGCTTGAGGTGGGGGGGCAGTGGGGCAAAGAGAAAGGGAGAGAAAGAATCCCAAGCAGGCTCCAAGTTGTCAGCATGGAGCCTGATATGGGACTTGAACTCACGAACTGTCAGATCATGACCTGAGCCGAAGTTAGGACGCTTACCCGACTGAGTTACCCAGGCATCCCAGTATACTTTTTATGATAAATGTAAGATGCTACTTCTGTCTTATTATATTTTTTTGTGATTTCATATTTTATGAAGCTAAAGATTTGGGTATGATATTGGTCATTTACATGTTTCCAGTGATTCTTGAATGCTTTTCTCTCTTTTTTGTTTTTAAACAAAACTACACCTGATTACTTACCATTTGAACTCTCCCTAAGCCTTCAGTGTACTGAAAATGTATTCTTGTGCTTAATGCATCTTCATGTCATTTAAAAGATAAGCTAAAACTAAAATATGCAATGTGAAATATTTTCTTCAATGTTTTTAAAACCTCACTTTTTATGCCTCTCATGAATTGCCATATATTCAGTAAAAGGGACCTTAAAATCAATTTATAGATTAAATAATTGAGGCTCAGAGATTGAATGAAGGTTATCTAAACAGTTAGTGGCAGGGCCACTGCTAAATCTTAGATGTGCTGGCTTCATTCTGACACATTGCCATCATTTGAATGCCAGTGTTTTGTTCTGTCTCATTCAAGTGTTAGTAATCCCAACAGCTGACCTTTATTGATAACTTACTGAGTACCATGCACTCTGCTAATGAAATGCTTTAGATGGAATATCTGAAAATGTAAGCTTTGTGAGGGCAGTGATTTGTACCTACAGTGTTCACTGTTCCAAAAGCCTGGAACAGTGTCAGACACCTATTGGTGAATGAATAAATCCTCAAACAATACTAGGTATTATTGGTGGGCCCATTTTACACATGAGGAAACTTACGGTTAGAGAGGTTGATTATCTTGCCCAAGATAATATTAAAAGAAAGTAGCAGATCCCAGATATGGATCCTGGCATTCTGCTTCTAGAGCCCACATTCTAAATCACTGCACTGAATTGCCTTCCGTAAGAAATGGATCTTCTGACCAATTAGGAGGTTTGGCGAAGAAGGCCAGACGTATTTGGTGTGATATCTCTGCTTATATTTAACATCTGGACTCTTTATAAACATGCTGAAGCCTGTGAAATGTAATTTTAGAAAGATATATCAAGGTGGTTTTTTTTTGTTTTTGATAAAGAGTTGCTGAAATGCAGCAGTATTTTGTTATTGCCTCTCCGTTTAATTAGAACTTGAAAATTTATTTTTTCATTTTTTATACACTATTGTTTAGATAGCCTCTTCTGCTTTATCTGTTAATTAAAAACACAGGATTAGCATAGAAATGTGATAATCTCAGTTGACTAAGCATTTATGACTGATTTTCTTGTTTCAACATTTGATTACAATTTTGAATATATTAAGGTATACTTTTATTTTTAGCTTCTAAACCAATTTTGCTACAGTACCAAAAGGACTTCTCAATAATTTCAAATATATCAAAAATATGCAATCTTGCTCTAACCTCTTTTTTTTTTTTCTAGTGTAGTTTGGTATTTGCATATATGCAATGTGATTATCATACAATAGATATCACAAAAGCACCTTTCTAAAAATTATCCTACTACTTTATTCAGTGTCAGAATTTCCCATCACTAATTTCATTCATTTTAATTAAGGGATTTTTCCCTAAAGTCACATGTATGTTTCCGGGAATGAAAAAGGAAGCCTTCTCTGATATTAGAATCAATTAACATGTTAGCTTGAGTTAAAAGTATCTAGCTGCCTTCTTAGAAAACAAAAATGAAGAATTGAGGAGAAAGGGTCAAAGGACAGATAAGTTTTGATGTATGGTTACTGGTAGGAAAGACACAGCAAACGTAAGACACTGTTCAGGAATTCAGGGACGTCCAGTAAACAATCCATGAGAATGAGATGGGAGGGAAACAAGGGCATAGCAGTACATTAAAGCTATTTTATAGTTTGGCTAGGGCTAGCTTTGTCCTCTGTTACATAGAAAATGAAGGGGGAAATTGGCCTGTATCTCTTCTGTATTATTTCTGACTTTTATTCAGTTAATTACAGGAAATATATTTTTGGTTCAGGATGTCAAAAGTGAACTTTTACATTAAACTAACACAAATGTTTTTGAAACCATTTCTTCTAAGGAACTTTTTGATTACAAAGAACAGGAATGGTTTAAGCTAACTCTTCGATTACAAAGAACAGGAATGGTTTAACTTAAGCAATAGGAGATTTATTACAAGAAAATAGAACTATCTCATGGAACTCAGGACACACGAAGTTCAGCAGTCTTGGGAGCCATTGGAATTAGGAACTGGGAAGCATTCAGGGACTAAGACAGCATCTCTTTCTGTCATTTCCTCTGCGTTCACATGGTCTCTCATGATTTCCTCCATTTCGCTGCTTCATTTCCCTCTTGATCTGAAGACTATATTCCTCTGCCCATTTGCAAAGAGTCCTCAAGTGACATTTGAATCAGTATAACTTTCCAGGCCTAGCACCTGCAGAAACTAATTAGTCTTTGAGGTCTAACTTCAAATTTTTGGCAGAAAGAATTGATTGGCCCAGCTTATATTAGGTGTCTACCCCTGTTTTAATCAATAAGATGACTAAACAGAGAAGAGTATACAGGGTCACTGTTACATAGATTTACAGGAGCCAGTCTCCGGGTGTGAGAGGATGATTCTCAGAGGATGGGACATACATGAAGTAGGCTCCCCAAAAGATGGCTATCACGCATTCATAAAGTGCTTACTATTTGCCATGTACATTCACTATTTTTTTCATCCTCATATTTTGATAAGAACAGTGCCACTTATTTCCACTTTACAGTAGGAGAAATTGAGCCACAAAAAAAAAAAAAAAAAGTAAGTAACTTGTCCAGTGTCATACAGCTGGTAAGGTAAGATTAGAGTCTAGATTGAGCTGATGACAAAGCCTGGGAATCTAAGCAAAACATTTAAACTATATGTTGGATGTATTTCCAGTTTCTTCCTATTTGTGAGGATGATCAATCGTGGAAATTTCTCTTATGAAGCAAAACTTAAGACCATTTAATAAATACTGATTTTGAGAAAGCCTTGTTGTAGGGATAAAAGAATCCTTTGCAGATCTTACCTCCATATTTTCCTGGGATGAATCATTTCCCTGCAGTTCCATGGTATAGGGCTGGCAAATTTACTCTTTGCTGTTGGTCCATGTGGTCTTGAATCCTAGCTCATACTATGTCTATGCAACAGGAAGGAGATCACTCTCAGACGTGTGGAATTGGGGTAATGATTACCCCAGAGATTTAGGTGACTGTTGGTTGTGTTCAAGTCCTCCACTGAAACCTGATTTATGCTAGAGTAGCTAGCTTTTTCTAATTAGTCTTGATCAAATGGAAATTCTAACCTCCAAGAAATCTGTTAGAACATGGATGACACAGAAGTAAGCCTAACCTTCTCATTGGCAAATTGCTTCCTACTTTCTGGTCTCTAAGGCAGGATCAGAGCAGTCAGCTATGGAACTAGGGCACCCAAGCCTTTGCCATTTACTAGGCATTGACTCACCATACTAATTATGAGAATTTCTGGGGGAGAAGGAGGTGTGCTCAGTTTTTGTTTTTAAATATTATTTATTCTTTGTAAGATACAGAGCACTATGAGAAGCCTTTTTCATTCCCAGGTTTCCCTTTCAAAGTGTTTCTGTCCTAATCAGACTGTCTTTTTCTGCATTGCCAGCTCTAATAGGCTAGAAGTTTAGCCTTTGAAGAGCCACTTAGCTTTAGCATAGTTGTTAGGACCACAGATTTAGCATTGGAATGCTCTATGTTTGAATCCTGGCTCTACAAAATGTTAGTTGTGTGACTTTGGACCCTTCCTCAACTGCCATCATGGCATTCCCTATAAGCTTTACCCTGCTTAATTTCTCATCACTCCTTATCATGACCTGGCATTTATTTTATTTATATCTACATTTGCATATATGTGCATGTATAAATATCTGTATATGTATAAAAGTGGTATATATAATGCATATGTAAATAAAATCCTAGTTTGCTTTTTGTCTATCTCTGCCAACTAGAATGTAAGTTCCATGAGGATATTGACTTTATTTTGTTCATTCCTCAATATAGGAATGGATCCTGCAAGATCCTTGATCTCATAGTTTGTGGGATCAAGTCCCACTTTAGGTTCTGTGCTGACATTGCGGTACCTGCTTGGGATTCTCTCTTTCCCTCTCTCTCTGCCCTTACACTGCTCATGCTTTTGCCCTCAAAATATATAAATAAACTTAAAAAAAAAGTACCTCAAGGTTCCCCACTCTGAAACATCCCTAAAACATTTCAAGGGGACCACAACATAGCTAGAAGAGACCACACACATTCACACTATTGTAAGATTAAATTCAGTTGTCTCTTTTGCCAAGGATACAGAAACTTTTCACGAAAAGATGACCATATAAAAGAACAACAAATGCAGGATATCTCCATTCATTTTACCATGGTCCCCAGACTTTGTAACAATGTCTGATGAGGCTAGGGCTTTGTTGAATTTGAGTTCATTCTCTTGCTAACATGGTAGTATGGATCATATAATACCGTTAATGGGGTATCTGTACATCTGTGTGATTTTGTGTAATGTTTTAAATATTGGGCTAAACTTTTCTTGCACCAAACTTGGTGTAAACAAGGCCACAGTCTCACCCTAAGGAGAAAGCCACGTTAAAGCTTAATTATCTCTGAGTCCACATCTCCATAGTTTGTCAACTTACTCACATTACCCTTTCAGCTATGTGTTCCCAATGCTGGGTATGTTTGGGCCAGGGACTCCTGTAGATACTGTGGCTACAGTGGTGGAGGAAAAATAAATTTCCCTCTAATATTCTATATTTTTGGCTGAGACCCCCCCCTCCACCCTGTAATAAAAGGTTAAGAGAAGAACAGAAGTTAAAAAGCATGTATGCCTCTTATGTACATGGGAGTGACCCAGGAAAACTGAGTAACTTCCCAAGGTAGCCCAAGCCACTACCTTAAATACCAACTTCCAGCTAGGAGAGGCCAATTGTGGGCAGTTATCAGGCCAAGCTATAAACAAGGATAAGATTGTTACACAGATTTAAGTTAGTGTCTTCTCTGTTAATAAGAGTTTCTAGAGATTTAGAGTCAACCTTTTCTTCCTGGTACAGGGAGGGAGACAGTTTCTAAAAGGAGAGCTCCCTTAAAATGTCTCTTACAAAAGAGTAACTTCTACTCAGTTGTAAAACTTTCCCCATATATGACGTTTCTTTAAAATAAACAGCTCAATGAGGTGTCTGTGTGGCTCAGTCATTTGAGTGCCCAACTCTTGATTTTGGCTCAAGTCATGATTCCAGGGTCATGGGAGTGAGCTTCGCCTGGGGCTCTGCACTGAGTGTGGAACCTGCTTAAGATTCTCTCTTTGTCTCTCTCCCTCTGCCCCTCTCCCCATTTGCATTCTCTCTTTCTAAAATAAAATAAAATAAAATAAAATAAAATAAAATAAAATAAAATAAAATAAAATAAAGCTCACAATATAATCCTTATACCAAAGAAGCATATTTTGGGGTGGCAAATTCTCTCTCTCTCTTCACCAGTGAATGAAACAAAGCCCTGCCCTTGTGGGACTTACAAAAATGAGGGAAAGCAGACAATGCATTTAAAAGTAATAAGCAGGGGCGCCAGGGTGGCTCAGTTGATTAAGTGTCCAACTTCAGCTCAGTTCATGATCTCACAGTTCGTGAACTTGATCCCTGTATCGGGCTCTGTGCTGACAGCTCAGAGCCTGGAGCCTGCTTGGGATTCTGTGTCTCCCTCTCTGCCCCTCCCCTGCTTAAGCTCTGCGTCTCTCAAAAATAAATAAACATTAAAAAAATTAAAAAGTAAAGGTAAGAAGTAAATATAAAATATCCCACATGGTAATGCATAATATACAAAAGTAACAAAATAGGACAAGAGGGAATGGGAGGCTGGGGTGGGTACTACTGTATATGTAGTGGTAAGAGAAGACCAAGAGATAAAGGAGAGAACCATGCAAATATCAGTGAGAATAACCTTACTAGCAATGGATGTAGCAAGGATGAAAAGGCCCTGAGATGGGAGCATGCTAGGTGTGTCTAAAGAAGACCAACAAGGGAGACAGAAAATGAGGTTAGATAGTTATTAGGTGGCCAGATCATGAAGACCTTGTAAGTCATTGAAAGGACTTTACCTTTACTCTGCATGACATGGGAACTATGGAGAACTGACTTGATCTGCCCCAGGATTTTCAAGGATCGGTTGGATTTTCTTTTTTTTAGTAGACTATGAGGGCAAGTACAGAAGCGAGGCCAGTTCAAGAGCTATTTAAATAATCTAAATGAGAAACAATGGGAGTTGGACCAGGATAGTAGTGGTGGAGATTATGAGAAGTGGTCAGATTCTGGGTGTATGTTGAAGGTAAAGCCATCTGGGTTTGCTAATATATGAGATACAGTATGAAAGAGAAAGAGAGAGTGAAAGAAGACTTTATATTATTTTTAAATTTTTTAATATTTTTATTTATTTAATTTATATCCAAGTTAGTTAGCTTATAGTGCAACATTGATTTCAGGGTAGATTCCTTAATGCCCCTTATCCATTTAGCCCATCCCCCGTCCCACAACCCCTACAGTCCCTCTGTTTGTTCTCCATATTTAAGAGTCTCTTATGTTTTGTCTCCCTCCCTGTTTTTATATTATTTTTGCTTCCCTTCCTTTGTGTTCATCTCTTCTGTAGAAGACTTTATATTCTTACACAGACTTCAAAAAACAGTCTTTCTGTATTTTCCTCATAAATTCAGGTGACTCTAACATGCTCTCCAATATTTTATTTTCTGTAATTCTACTAATTCTAACATTACTGCTTCAAACTATAAAGAGCCAAATAAAAGCATAACATGTAACTCTCATTTTCCTGGGAGCCTGCTATATGCAGAGAGCTGTGCTAGCACAAGTGATGGAGCCAGGGTTGGGCAGAGTACCACCACTTCTGACATTTTCACTGTACCACATCTTGTGTTACAGTTCTCATAATGGATTAAAATAACAGAAAGTGACCTTGAAATGAAAGACACTCAAAATCTCGGCTGTTGGAGTGCCTGGGTGGCTTAATGGGTTAAGCACCGGACTTCAGCTCAGGTCATGATCTCATGGTTCATGGGTTTAAGTCCCACATCGGGCTCTGTGCTGACAGCTCAGAGTCTGAAGCCTGCTTCAGATTCTACGTCTCCCTCGCTCTCTGCCCCTCCCCCACTCACATTCTGTCTCTCTCTCAAAAATATATAACATTAAAAAAAAAATCTCAGCTGCAATTTTTTTTGCATTTTCATTGAATGTTTTTTTTCTAAATACATTACAGATCCTTAAGAAGTGTACCTTGCAAATAGTGTCCTAGTGTATAGACCCATTAATTTAAATAGATAAGTAGAATTAAATCTATGCATAATTTATAGTGGGTCATATTTCCCCCAGGGGTCTCTGGGCTTTCAACTTGTCAATAAAAATAATTATTATTTACTGAACTGAATTGTTGTAGACTCTAAGTCTACAGTTCTCTTTTGGCCAACAAAAGAGCAGATGCAGGATTAAAACAAGAGATGGCTAATGTTCAGGAAAAAGACAGGAGCACTGAATAAGTGTCCTTGCCCCATATTTATTCAGATAAGAAGGCTTGCAAATGTAATGGGCGTGTACAAAGGGACAAAGAAACTAGGAACATTAACTTGGGGATGTGAGAGAGAAAAGGGGATTTTGGAGATACACAGTGTTTGGGGTTTGGGTCAATATAAAACAAAATCCAGGTGCTGGGCAGATGGGCAGATGGTTGTTAACAGCAGACAGGAGGCGCTGTGCCTGTTTATCTTTGCCAGCCTAGGGGATGAGACAGATAGGGGGAATAACCTCAGGGTTAACAAGACACCTTTTCTTTTGTTAACCATCTCCACTAGGGCTGCTTTGCCTGTAGCTCAGAGGTCCAAAGTCCAATTTACCAATTTACCTAATCTGGCCCTATTCTCCTATGAAAGCATCTTTCTGCTATAGTATTAAATTTGGGGTGCTTTCACCCTGAATATCTAACATTGTTATTCCTATGTATTGGGCACTTTTGCACCATTTCTATTTCAGGCCTTTGCCTCTCTCTATTTTGGGGGCTCAGCACCCCCTCCCTATTTTGGGGTGCCTTTGCACCTCCCTATTCCTGGCACCTTTGTGCTTCCCTATTCTCAGGGTGTCTTTGCACCCACCTATTCTTGGAGTGCCAATCTGGTTTACCCAAACTCAGGTGTGAGCATTTTATTGACTTTGTATTTCTTTGTGCCTTGTTACCCCATTGGTGTAAGCCGGGGGGGATTCCTAAGCTTATTTCCCACACTGAATAGCTTGGTATTATTGCTTAGCTAATAATGCCAGAGGATAGTGCCTGATTCTTGGAGAAATAATGTCATCTGTGGAACTAAAGTGACATGAAAGAGAAGATGTCATTCAATTGCTATTTTGTTTAGTATACAAAAGGTCATTTCCTTCTAATGTAAGGTTGTGTATTATAAAATAAAATGACCTCTGTTATACTAAGTTTTAAATTTTTATAAAGTAGCTTGGAGAGAATAGTTACTGTTTGTGGTGTGGCACACTAATTTTTCCTTCTTATGGATAGATATTTTTGTTATGGAAAAGAAACTCTTGTCTATTTTGTGTCCTTCAATCGACCTTTTAAGGCTGAACTTTTTTTTTTAATTGCAGTCTGATTTGCTTTTTGTGGGAAGAGAATAGTACATATTTTCTGTGAACATTTTTTATTGGGTAACCTTTCATATAGTAAGAGTTTAATAAACATCTGACTTGTGAATGAATGAATACATGGATAAATTAATGAAAAATGAAATAGGCCTTTTAACTGCTGTCCAAAGTGCTGATTGAATGCCATTAGATGACTAGGGACTTTCTTTTTTTTTTTTTTTTTTTTTTTTTATTTATTTATTTTTTTTTATTTTTTAATATATGAAATTTACTGTCAAATTGGTTTCCATACAACACCCAGTGCTCATCCCAAAAGGTGCCCTCCTCAATACCCATCACCCACCCTGCCCTCCCTCCCACCCCCCATCAACCCTCAGTTTGTTCTCAGTTTTTAACAGTCTCTTATGCTTTGGCTCTCTCCCACTCTAACCTCTTTTTTTTTTTTTTTTTCCTTCCCCTCCCCCATGGGTTTCTGTTATGTTTCTCAGGATCCACATAAGAGTGAAACCATATGGTATCTGTCTTTCTCTGTATGGCTTATTTCACTTAGCATCACACTCTCCAGTTCCATCCATGTTGCTACAAAAGGCCATATTTCATTTTTTCTCATTGCCACGTAGTATTCCATTGTGTATATAAACCACAATTTCTTTATCCATTCATCAGTTGATGGACATTTAGGCTCTTTCCATAATTTGGCTATTGTTGAGAGTGCCGCTATAAACATTGGGGTACAGGTGCCCCTATGCATCAGTACTCCTGTATCCCTTGGATAAATTCCTAGCAGTGCTATTGCTGGGTCATAGGGTAGGTCTATTTTTAATTTTCTGAGGAACCTCCACACTGCTTTCCAGAGCGGCTGCACCAATTTGCATTCCCACCAACAGTGCAAGAGGGTTCCTGTTTCTCCACATCCTCTCCAGCATCTATAGTCTCCTGATTTGTTCATTTTGGCCACTCTGACTGGCGTGAGGTGGTATCTGAGTGTGGTTTTGATTTGTATTTCCCTGATAAGGAGCGACGTTGAACATCTTTTCATGTGCCTGTTGGCCATCCGGATGTCTTCTTTAGAGAAGTGTCTATTCATGTTTTCTGCCCATTTCTTCACTGGGTTATTTGTTTTTCGGGTGTGGAGTTTGATGAGCTCTTTATAGATTTTGGATACTAGCCCTTTGTCCGATGTGTCATTTGCAAATATCTTTTCCCATTCCGTTGGTTGCCTTTTAGTTTTGTTGGTTGTTTCCTTTGCTGTGCAGAAGCTTTTTATCTTCATAAGGTCCCAGTAATTCACTTTTGTTTTTAATTCCCTTGCCTTTGGGGATGTGCCGAGTAAGAGATTGCTACGGCTGAGGTCAGAGAGGTCTTTTCCTGCTTTCTCCTCTAAGGTTTTGATGGTTTCCTGTCTCACATTCAGGTCCTTTATCCATTTTGAGTTTCTTTTTGTGAATGGTGTGAGAAAGTGGTCTAGTTTCAACCTTCTGCATGTTGCTGTCCAGTTCTCCCAGCACCATTTGTTAAAGAGACTGTCTTTTTTCCATTGGATGTTCTTTCCTGCTTTGTCAAAGATGAGTTGGCCATACGTTTGTGGGTCTAGTTCTGGGGTTTCTATTCTATTCCATTGGTCTATGTGTCTGTTTTTATGCCAATACCATGCTGTCTTGATGATGACAGCTTTGTAGTAGAGGCTAAAGTCTGGGATTGTGATGCCTCCTGCTTTGGTCTTCTTCTTCAAAATTACTTTGGCTATTCGAGGCCTTTTGTGGTTCCATATGAATTTTAGGATTGCTTGTTCTAGTTTCGAGAAGAATGCTGGTGCAATTTTGATTGGGATTGCATTGAATGTGTAGATAGCTTTGGGTAGTATTGACATTTTGACAATATTTATTCTTCCAATCCATGAGCAGGGAATGTCTTTCCATTTCTTTATATCTTCTTCAATTACCTGCATAAGCTTTCTATAGTTTTCAGCATACAGATCTTTTACATCTTTGGTTAGATTTATTCCTAGGTATTTTATGCTTCTTGGTGCAATTGTGAATGGGATCAGTTTCTTCATTTGTCTTTCTGTTGCTTCATTGTTAGTGTATAAGAATGCAACTGATTTCTGCACATTGATTTTGTATCCTGCAACTTTGCTGAATTCATGTATCAGTTCTAGCAGACTTTTGGTGGAGTCTATCGGATTTTCCATGTATAATATCATGTCATCTGCAAAAAGCGACAGCTTGACTTCATCTTTGCCAATTTTGATGCCTTTGATTTCCTTTTGTTGTCTGATTGCTGATGCTAGAACTTCCAGCACTATATTAAACAACAGCGGTGACAGTGGGCATCCCTGTCGTGTTCCTGATCTCAGGGAAAAAGCTCTCAGTTTTTCCTGACTAGGGACTTTCTAGAAAAATAATCATAAGTGGTTTCACCCTTATGTTCATTTTACATTTTTATTTTTCACTGATTCACTTCTTTATAGTGCATAAATGAAGAAGGAACTGTATCTTATGCAAACCTGTATGCATTACACAAACAGAACAAAATTCTTTGCCTGCTGTGTATTAGCATGAAACTTTTAGTACGCTTAGTGTGTTTTTTAAAATGGTTTGAATGTGATTATTTCAGAGTTTGAGTGAGACAATATCACTGCTCCTCCAGAAGTCACAGAAGGTGAATATTCTCTTTGCTCAATCTGTTTTTCATCCAACAGTTCTTTGTTATATTGAGCCTGTCCTATTTGAGACAATAACCAGAGCTTAGCAAGCAGTACTTTATAACATGCCAGAAAGTATTAATTTTTAACATACACTTTGAACTAATTGGCAGTAAACAACAGATGTGTTATTATGTATTAGAGGCTCAGTAGGAACACATTCCTTTAGTCCCTTCCTCCCTTCCCTGCCCTCTGTCCATTCACTATGTAACTAATGTGGGAATGTAAATGTTATGGCTATAACAGTGACAAGGTATTTCGTTCCTTACCATTTAAGGTCAAGAGTATGTAACATGGAACTTTAATTCTCAGGGGGTAGTATTTCTCTCTTCATTCTTAAAATTCCCATTATGCCTCTTAAAAATTAGCCTTCTATTTACTTACATAAATGAGCAAAGGTATCACATTACAACAATTATAACTGCTATTTGAGATTTTTTAAAACCCAAGGCAGGACATAACCATATGGCATGATACACAAATAATCTATAAACCTCTTTATAACCAAATGAAAACATAATTGGTGTAGAATTTAAAATTTAACCTTTTTTATCACACATATACATATATATATATAATATCACACATATATGTATACATAAACATATAATATGATATGGTATGTATTATAAATTTGTGAGTCTTCATTTTTTTCCTTAATATATATCATGTGAAGGAAAGAAAAGTATAATTTTCATGTGAAATATAGGCTTAAGTACCTATCCTGCTAGACACAGATTATTGGAGTTCCTATATTTTTGCTTTTATGGTATCATGTAAACTTCCCTGGTGAAATTTCTCATTTTATTCATAATTTCTAAAGCCTCTCTATCTACCACAGATTAAATCAGTCATAAACCATGTATTAAATAACCTTGTTTGTAAAGCACCCTGTTTAGACATGTTCCTAGTCTCAAGGAAAATGAGAGAAGTAAGTTAAAGGTCTAAAAATATCTTGATAATTTGATAAACGGAACATAGAGGGAAGGGGATGAATAAGAGATAAGAATAGGGTTTCCAAAGGCCTTTCATAGTAGGGAGAAAAAAATAGCACACAGCAGTCAAAGTTGTAAGAGCCACCCAACAAATATTGGGTCAGTTTACTGAATTTCTTTTATGTGATCAGCTTTATTCAAAATAAACTTAATTCTTAAGGAATTTATTAACTGACCTTTTACCACATTTAGGAGAACTCAAACACGTTTTACTTTTTCCCCCTAACTTTCTTAAAGAATACTTTATTTTGTAAGCATCTGGGTGTTGAAAAGCAGTCACATGGCTAGTGTTCCATAATGTTCAACTGAGGTCATTAAATATTTACTGAAGCACTGTCTGTGTATCAAGCACCTGGTTGGTGTTTAGGATAAAGTGTTGAGCAAAGCAGATAGAATCTTTGTCCTCACGGAGCTTAAAGTCTAATGAATGAGACCTACATCAATAGATAATCATTCCAGAAAGTATGCAAAAGTGGGAAATGACCCCCTCATAAGGCCACAGAAGGCATCCCTGAAGAAGTGATATTTGGACTGAAGGTTAAGAAGTAACTAAGAGGGGGACGCTTGAGTAGCTCAGTTGGTTAAGCATCCAACTTTGGTTCACGTCATGATCTTATGATTCACGAGTTCAAGACTGGCATCAGGCTCTTTGCTGACAGCTCAGAGCCTGGAGCCTGCCTCAGATTCTGTGTCTCTCTCTCACTGTCTGCCTCTCCCCCGCTTGTTCGTTCTCTCTCTCTCTCTCTCTCTCTCTCTCTCTCTCTCCCTCTCTCTCAAAAATAAATAAAACACTAAAAAAAAATAATAAAGAGAGGGGTGCCTGGGTAGCTCAGCTGGTTAAGCGTCTCACTTCAGCTCAGGTCATGATCTCACAGTTTGTGAGTTCAAGCCCCGCGTTGGGCTCAGAGCCTGGAGCCTGCTTCAGATTCTGTCTGTGATGCTGTCCTGCTTGTGCTCTCTCTCAAAAATAAATAAACATTAAAAATTAAAAAAAGAAGTAGCTAAGAGAAGGTAGAAAAGAGAAGAAACAATCAACTGGGAGTGAGAAGGGCTTTTCCAGGCAACAAAAAGCAATCCAAAGTATGGCTGGGTGAAATGCTGACTTGAGATGTGGCTAGCTGGAGAGGTGGTAGGGATCAGACCCAATAAAAGCAGGCCAGTTCTAGGAGGTTGGTCTTGACCCTTAGAGCAATGGGAAGCCACTATAGGGGTTTTGAGTAGGAAGGATCAGATTCCTGTTTCATGCAGATGACTCTGGCTGCAGTGTGGAGACATGCCTGGAGGGAGGAGAGAAGCTTTCAAGGGAGTCAGTGTGGAGACCTTTTCTGGGTTTCTGGCTTGTGCAACTGGATGACAGGTCTCTATTCACTAAGGAAACACAGGAAGAGGAGTGGGGTTTTGAGAGAGAGAGACAGGGGCAGATTGTAGATGGAAATGAGGAGTTTATTTGGGGGCACATTGAGTCTGAAGTGCCTATAAAATACTTATAGGCAGATGAGTATTTGGAACTCAAGGGAAAGGTCTGACCTGGAGATAATAATGTGGAAATTATGAAAGAAAAATGAATAAATGAATGAATGAGTCTGACAAACTTTGACTTAATTATGAATCAATGAAAGAAATATTTGAAAATAAGAAACAAACATGGAAGAATATATCGATGATTTTCTGAACTCTACATATATGCATTTAAAAACTAATAGTTCATTTTACCTCCACATTTTTAAAATAAGGAGGCAGTTTCAAAAATGACTTTTAACTTTGATGGTAATACCCAATGTTTCTCATTTGTAGTTCCTCTAATCTAGTTTGACAGTAAACTAACTCTAGAACAGTGTTTATTTAACTTATTTGCTTACTTAACGAATCACTTTGAAGGTTAACTGCTTCCTTTAAATCTTAAATTATATCAGCCTTGATAACTTTATACTCTCACAAATAAGAATGATAACTAGAGGATGAAAAAGAAAAATAAATTTTCATTGTATTAAAAAATATCCCTAATTCTGTACAAATAAATTACCAGTAGGAAAAAGAAATTTGTAAATGTATCATTCTTAGCAAGAAACCTGTTTCCTTTGGAAAGTTTTCCTTTCTAGGAAGAAAACCAGGAGAGTAACTGATTTTTCCTTCTTAAGAGTCTTGCCCCCTGACCAGTAGAACTCATTGTAAAATGTGGAATAACAGTGAACTATGTGAACACAAAATACAGCTGTGTACTCTTGTCCAATGACCACGATTTAACAACAGCAATAAATGAAAGTGTCTCTTGTTGTTTTTTCCACAACTCAAAGCGTGTATGTTTGTTTACCTAAAATAACATTTCCCTAGTTTTTCTTAGTTAAAAGAGCAAAGACAAAAATTATTATCGTGTGAAAAAGGAGTATTGCTTGACCTCCAGAGTTTCCCCCCTCCTCTGTTAAGAAAGGGTTAACAAAACTACCTACAGCCAGCATCTGTAAGGTTAAATTAAAATAAGAGATATGAAAGCCTTTGAGAAAACTAAATGGGGATTCAGGTTATACCTAGTGTTGAATTACTATCCAGTTTGGAGGAAGGGTGAGTTGTTCACCAAGGCATATGAGAAGGTGAAAAGAGAAAGATGAAGGAATAAGTGGATTAGAGATAGCAGTTAAAAAGGTTTAAATGAGGTCCAAGCTGATGGTAATCATTATTCCGTATTTAGAATGTGGCCTCTCTGTATATGTGCTGCCAGGGACCACGATGTCACCCATGGTGGCCTAAGTTAAAACTTGGTGTCAGCACCAGTGCTGGCCATCTCCGTGAGCCTTCCCTGGGCTGCAACTCCAAAGCAGGTATGGAAAGAGCTCACTCTGCCTAAGCTGTTTGAATGAATATACCTTCTCTCTTATTTTCATATTTCAATTTTCCAGGCTTTATGTCTTTAGAAGAAACACTACAAGCTTGAAAAAGTTTCCCCTGATGTGTGAATACCTGTTAGTTTTCTTTTCTGTATGAGAAGGGAGAGGAATTAGCTTTTTCTCCATCATCTTTATTAAAGCTCTGCTTTACAGCTGAATTGAAACCATTTCATGAAACATTTGAGTATTGCTTTAAAAGGAACGTCTAACACAGAAGGGCCGCTGCAGTTTTTAGCAATGCGTGTACCTGTGTCCTGTTCATCATGATGCCACGCCGTTTGTCTCTACCCCACTGAGACGGGTGGACAGCCAGTTTTCTCATCTGACGTATCAGATAGACTGGCCCTTTTTGGTAGCGTGAAACTTTCATGTTGTCACGGGTATCTATGCTCATTTGTTTCATCTGTCTTTCCTGATCCATCCAAGAACACATTGCATTGGTAGTCTAGAATCCTCTAGATTTTGAGAAGAGATGGGAATAGACAGCCATCCCTGCTAAAGCTAAAACCAGCCTGGTGATGCCAGAATTCAGTGCCCACCTTCCACAATCATTCAGTTAGCTGTTGCAGAATGAACCACTGAGCAGGGCTCGTTACATTGTTGCTGGAATGAAAAGTGGTTCCCTCCTGCCCAATCTCAAGCTGCTCTAAGATCTTCTGCCCATGTATCTATGACTTGGACATTTTGGTGGTCCTCTGTTAAGCAGGAGGAAAGGATACAGAAAAAGTGTAAATTATATATATATTTTTCATATTTTTTTAACATTAAGAATCAAATGAAACAGGATTTTTCAGGAACCTTTTTACATTACATGGTGAAAAGTTCTAAGAAATGCTACTTTGAAACAGTATTTGTTGAGGGCTATCTCTTTTCTTGGGGCAACAGAAATTTACTTAAATTTTTCATTTGAGACTTATCTTGAGTTCCTCAGTTCTTTGGAACTTAAGTGTCATTGCTTTATATTTACATACATGCAAAGCCAAAGCTAGGAACCTCTTGAGGGGGAAACCACACTTTATTCATCGTAAGGCCCTATTCCTACTGCCTAGCACAGTGACTGATATTTAATACAACTGAGTAACTCATGCATCAAAGAATTAAATGTACATTTATTGTTGAGGAATCTTAATTTTTTTGCAGCACAAAGTATACCTGGCCTTCGTAAATACTTGTTCTTTGATAATGATATTTGGTAGAAAAAAGCAAATTTCCCTAATTGTTTCACAGAGCGTAATGTACTCAAAATGTTATCTAATGTTAAATTATTTAATATACACGAGAAAAATCATGGAAAACGGGTAACAAATGAAACAAGACACCAAAAAGAAAAATATGAATCAGAGGCCTATGAATGGCTTTTCTAAGATAGTATTACCCTTATGTTTTCTAGTGCATGTGGTAATGATGGTTGGTCCCAAAGGACTTTGTTAGAAATGATGGTCTGTTATTTGTGCACACAGTGTACCGTTTATAGGCAGTGATATGTGTTCATTTCCCCACCCACTGCATTAATGTCCCTCCCTTGAAGGAATAAAGACTTGTCATTGATTCCTTAAACCATGTCTTTTGTCACTTACCATGAATGTAAGTGGTGAGCATGGCATACCCAGAACTAAGTTTAATGTCACTAATTTATTTCTTTTAAGGTTACTAATAGCTCTCAGTTACTTAATTTTTCATTCGTCACTTTTGAATTGTGCAACACTGCATGCCTGAATAGACAGAAGTAAACTTGATTAAAGTGATATTCTGTAAATGGCACTACTTTCCTCATTTTCCATATGCTAATGTGAAGGCCTCATTGTGTATAAAGATATCTATAATTGTGCAAGGTTTTAATTTGAAACTTTTAAGGATAATAAAAAGATGAGGCAATAAAGGATGATCCTTGTTCTAGAACTTTTTCTCTAGAGCTAGATATTAAATATTTAAGGCTTTCCAGATTAATGGTGTCCATCACAACTACTCACCTCTGCCATTGTGGCACAGAAGCATCTATAGAAAATACATAAACAAAAGAGTGTGACTATGTTCCATTAAACTGTTATTTACAAAACGAGGCAGCAGACCAGATTTGGCCTCGAGGCCATGTTTGACTGACTCATGCTCGAGAATAGCTAAAGAAAACTAAAAGAAAGTTACAACCCTCTTCTTAGCCTTTCTAGTCTGATTTTCCTCTGAGACCATGCTCAAATCGTACTCCCCACCAACTACCCCTCCTTCTCTGTGTCCCTGTTATCTATTCCATATCTTACTATCTTCCAAAATGAATGTCTTATTTATTCATCTACATTGTTAGCTACTGATTTCCTTCTTTCCTTCCCTCCATCTTTACTCCTTCCCTCCTTGCCATCCATCCTCCTTCTTACTAAATAAGCCCATAGATATTTGTTGCTAATAATGACTATCTTAATGACTATCTTCACTATCCTTAAAGGAGATATTATGAAAATAATTATTTTATTTTAATTGCTCAGACCCTAGCAAAGTAGCCATTAAATGCTTATTATTGATAATGAAGAGCTTAAATTTTTTCCTGGTAGTTTTTGTTTTTGTTTTGCTTTTTCATTTTGAACACATGTGACCAGGGAGATCAGTTAGGCAAAATATTCCACCAGTGTAAATTATAGGAGAGATGGAAAAGAGATGTAAAAGTAAATAATCTTTAGTAGATACAATTCACATTGATTTATTGATAGGAGTCATTTATCTCAGAGCCAAATTGAATGTTTTCCAAGAATATTACCATCCATGTTAACCAGCCTGTGTAGTGGTAAGTACAAAGAGCTTACATGGGCATAGCAGAGTAAGTGGCCTATTAACAAGTTACCTCTACGTTTAGGAGTTTTGAGAGATTCATTTACAATAATGGTTGTCTCCTTCGTAAGGTTTTCAACCTAAAGTTATGAAAACAGTCCAAATTATTTTTAGACATCTCTGTAAGTAAGCTTTTGTTAATACTTTATCAGATAGATTTTGTCGGGTATGATTTGCCAGGAAAGGCTCTGTTCTTTTGGAAGAGTTAGAATTTTCAGCTTCCAATGACTTTTTGTGGTTGGTGATATTTTTATTCTTACATTTTGTAGTGAGATGCTTTTTCTTTATAATTCAAAATTATAAAAATACACCTTACAAAAACACTGCTTTAAATTCCTTCCTTTTCTGCCTACTCTTCCTTCCTTTTACAAGCCATGCTGATCTACTCTGTTGAAGGCATACTCTGTTCTGATAGAAAATTCTAAAATGAATACGAAACTCCCATCCAAGATGTTTTTCATATAAACATTTAAGACATACACATGCAATGAGAATATAACCTGGAAAACGTGGAGCTATGAAAGAAGTCATAAGTAGTTTGAATCGGGGAAATATTTATTCCATCAGGTCAGTGTGCAAGAGAGAGACAGGACCCTGTGTAAGTTAGTGTCTGTGTTTCCTTGGCTACCTCTAATGGTACTGGTTTCCTGAAGGGGTCGCCACACATCCAAAAATGCTTTTAACCTACGCGAGAGAGATGGAAACCTGTGAAATGTGATTGTTGCCAGTTTTCCTAACTGGTAGATGTTGACAAACAATATAATACTACTGATTCTAAATACCAATTATAATGGAATTATTTTAGCAATAGCCTTAAGAAAAGCTCTGACTGATCCTGTTGCTTCATAGATTTTCTTTTTGCCCTTTTTAAGGAGAATGCTCTGCCACATCATCAAAAGCAAAATAACAGTGTCAATGGATTGCTTTATTTCTGTTTGCAAATATAATTTGACAATGTGTTCTGTAAAATGTTAAGAAATGAATCACTCTTCCAGTTCTAAAGCATACCTGATGAACTAAACCATATCTGCATCGTTATTTGTTGAAAATGCTGCTATTCTGTTTTATTTTGAGAAACAAATGGATATTTACATTCTGCTTGTGCTGAGGTCCTTGATTGTAAGCTGCCACCATATTTCACGATAATTGTTACTGATGCCGCCTGTCTTCATACACATAAAACATTTGCATTGCATTTTGCCATTTGAGATGTCACTCTTTGTAAGCAAAGACAAATACATAGCTTGAGTGAAGACAAATGGCATTTAAGCATAATGTTATTTTCTACTTCTTCATGTATGAATTAAAATTACTCAGTCGTTCAGAGTAAGGGCTAAAGCAAAGTGAATAGTTAAAAACTACATCTCTATATGATCCTGCTTTTAAAAAATGTCAGAGAATCAGAACGTAAACCTAGAAATTCTTTTACAAGATAAGATTTAGCTATATGTATATTTAACTACATGTATATCCTGTCAATATACATGTCAGAGCTTTTGGAAAGGAAGCCATTGTGAGAAAATTTGTGCCAATTTTCAGGTTTCTTTTTCATATCCTCTGTGGTGTTTTATCTTTATTTTAAGGTACTTTCTTGATAATACTGCTTCTTTCTTAGTTGTGGGGTTATGCTCATAATGCTCCATTATGCTCATAATGTTACAAATTCAGAAAGGTTCTCTTCCTTCTGGGATAATGTCGTAGAATCTCATAGGAAATGTTGAGCTTATTACTGTATACATTGGATGTGATCATTGTATGAAATCCTCTGGGTCAGAAGTGTCATTAATTACAGCATAATGATTCATATGTATTTTTAATCCTGTACACCCTGTAGTTCCATGGTTTCATGCCAAACAAAGAAAAATCAAGCTCTTGCAAGTCATAGAGGCATGTGGTATATACTGTACCAAGGTGGAAGTAAATGTACATCTGCCATTTTGCGAATTTTAAATATAGACAGTGGTAAGTTTCCTTAGGCAAAGTGAGGTTCCTGGGAGTAAGATTTCAGATGCCTGAATTTTTGTTACAATTGGCTGTATATTTTTCCAACATATTCCCTCAGTAGTGAAATTTGATAATGGCTCTGCCTTTTAATCAGCACTGAACTTTGCTAAAGTAGTAATCTACCAAATGCTTACCGACTAAATGATAATGTGATGATGTGAACAAAAATAATTTATAAATGGTGAACTATAACGAATAAGTAATGTTACTATTTTCATTGTATAGGATCAGATCTACAAGCCATCGTATTGAAATAAAAATAGGAAATCAAAGTATTAGGTATTTCATGTAGAGTATATATTTGTTTTCATATACCCAAGTGTACCTGACATAGTTCTTACACCCATGAAGAACATGATTTAAATACTTCCTTTTTATTTTCTTAATAGCATTCTATTCACATTTGCTTTTCAAATTAAAAGCTGAGTAATCATTTTGTGGTATATATATAAATTAAAGTTGAATTGTAAGATCAATAACTGGTAGACAAAAGAAGGTGAATTTACATTTTCATCACTTTTCCTTTTAGGTAAAGAACACTTTAACTTGTTTACTGAACATCCCCATCAGTATCTGGCTACACTTGTGGGCCTATGTTAGCAGTGATATTGGCCAGAAAAATTTCAAAGGAACGGACGACTAGGTGCTTGGCAGTTTCCTTTTCTCTTGTTATAATAATCAGTTAGAAGGCTTTGAGAAACCAAATGTAGTGGGAAGTTATCCACATATTTTCCCATTCAGTGGCTTACACAAGACCACTAGTTCATAGGGAGTGTGAACACTTTGTGTGCTGGAACAAGAAATGGAAGAAGTTTTTCTTTAGATTCCTATGTAAATTCCTAAAAATCACTTTGTGGATTTTCCCTTCCTCTGTATTCAGAAAGTCATCAGTTCTTAGAAATCTAATACCTGTCAGCTATAGGATTTTGCTTTGTCCTTTCTTTGGTTAGTGTTTTTCTTTGCTACCTTCCCTGATGGACAAACAGCCTTAAATTGAGATCTCAAAACTGTGACTCTGAGCCAAATACTTAACCTCTTATGAAGAAAAGCCTTTAATAGGAAGAAAATATAACATTAGAAATAGGAGTTCTCCTTTCAAGACAAAAGTTCACTATTAATCAGTAGGGAGAGTCTCAAAGCAAATAATTTTTTTTTTCCACTGAACTTTACTGTTCTCAAGATCCTAACCCCCCAGGAGACAAAGATTTCGAATTATTGGCTGTACTTTTCTCTTACATACATCAGAACTCTTCACCTATAGAATGGATCCAGGGGATTTTTGAATCATTATTTGGCTAATTATATAATCAAAAGTAATAGTTACAGTGAAAATTATAATTTAAACATCTTAAAGGTTTATGTAAGTTATTTTATATAAATAAGTTTATTAAATTTTTATTAGGGGTGAAGTATATATTTTTTAAACATTTGTTTTATTTATTTTGAGAGTGAGAGAGAGAGAGTGAGCAGGGGAAGGGGCAGAGGCAGAGGGAGAGAGAAAACCCCAAGCAGGCTCCACGCTGTCAGCACAGAGCTTGACACGGGGCTCGAACTCACGAACCATGAGATCATGACCTGAGCCAAAAATCAAGAGTCAGACACTACCCGACTGAGCCACCTAGGCGCCCCGAGAGGTGCATTATTTTTAAATATTGTAAAAGCATCTGCAATATCTGCAAAAAGCATCTTCAGTATCTCTTCCTATCACAGGAAGATTTTTTTTTTTTTAATTTTTTTTTCAACATTTTTTATTTATTTTTGGGACAGAGAGAGGCAGAGCATGAACGGGGGAGGGGCAGAGAGAGAGAGAGACACAGAATCAGAAACAGGCTCCAGGCTCTGAGCCATCAGCCCAGAGCCTGATGCGGGGCTCGAACTCACAGACCGCGAGGTCGTGACCTGGCTGAAGTCGGACGCTTAACCGACTGCGCCACCCAGGGGCCCCCAGGAAGATCTTTTAAATAACATAACTTTAGTACATCTCCTCCCCTCTGCCACCACCCGCCCTGCACCGAACCCAAATTTCATACATAACACAGTCTGTAAAATTAGGATAATAATAGTACCTAATAGAATTTTGGTGAAGGTATTTTTAGCACAATGCCTAGAATATTTTAATCACTCCATAAATGTGAGCTAGTAGTATATTTGTAATAGTATTGTTTCTAAAATGTTAAAGTAACAGAGAAAAACTAGATTTTTTATCTCTTCATATACTTCTTCTAAAAACTTGATATTCCCTAAGTATTTTATATTATAAATCGTGTCATGGAAGAATTTGCTACTTAAGAAGTAGGTGGTTTAGGGTAACAGCATCCACATGTTGGCCTTAGTATCCTTGTTCCTAAATTACAAATTCTTGTTAGGTATCACCTGACTCCCCCAGGACTCCTTGTACAGCTGACTTGTCAGAATGAACCCGTGAGGGCTGAGACCGCTGCATCCAGGGGTGGCTCATTCATTTCCTAGTGGTGGGAACCTCATATCTACAGCTGTTTTTTTCTTTCCTGATGCAGCTGGTAATTGGCACAGTTCCAGAAACCATGCTTTCAGTCTGAGAGACTCCCTGACCTTATTGAATTCTCAGTTACGTGCTTGGAAATAATTGCACTTGTTACCCTTGAAACATAGAAAAATTACCTCTAAATATTCACGGTGTGGACTGAGATAGCTACTGAAGTCCAAAGGGCACTTCCTTTCTCCCTCCCTTGTACCCTGTCAACCAGTCTTGTGAGCCCCATCTTCTGTGCACAGTGGGGGATAATGACCTGCGTTTTCCCATGCTTGCTTTATCTTCGAGCAGCCCAGCCTCCATTCCTCTTTGAAGGGCTGGAGCAACAAGAGCAACACTCCCTTGCTTTGCTGTCTACTTATTTACCTTTTCAGTTATATATGGAGCTACCACACAGAAGGTGCTTAGAAAAAAGAGTTAGAAATCTTGACGTCAGAGCTGTGCCTATCACAACCCAAGCATGGATACCAGGATGATATTGAAAGTCCAATAATTGTAGATGTTTAATGACCAATAATTAGGTGATTTGCATTTTCAGCAAAGGGATTGATTAGTGGGTAAGAACTCCTTGCCTGTAACATCACCTACAGCCCTGAACTTAGAGTCAACAGAGACAAACCTCCTCAGACCTGGTTTCTACTTTCTTTCATTCACTTTGCAGCAATGGCCAGATTGTTAACTGTGCCAAGCATTGCGCTAGGTACTGGCTGTATCACTCTTTGTAATTATGTCCTTTATAATCAGGTAGAGGACACAGATAAAAAGATAAAGAAACACATAATGAGGTATTCATTAGTTCTGATAAATGCTATGAAGTAACAGCATGCAGTGATGAGAACAAATAGTATGAAGAGAAATCGACTCCCATGGGGAGTCAAGAGAGTCTTGGGAGGATTTTGTGTTTTGGTGAGAACCAAAGGAGTTAGCGATGTTAAGACTGAGGGGGGATGGCTTTCCAAGCTCTGTCTGAAAGGTCAGAAGGGGTCCACCAGCCAGCAGGAAGCATTGTAGTTTCTATCTTACCCTTTCTGGAAATCACATACTTCCAATATACAGAAATGTATTAATAACTGCTGCATTCTTACTTCGGGGAAGTTTCAGGATTACTTTTTGCAGTGTTTTATGTATTTATTGGCATATATTTATATGTCCTTTTGTCTAATCTGGATCATCTTTCAGTATAGCCACTTTGGAGAAAGAAGGCTTTGTCACCTATGTGTACTGAATGCCAGCACAAATATCCAAATATAAATTATTTTAAGATTATCTCCCTTTGGGGATTATATATGCTACTGTTGGATTAGAACACATAATAAAAAGTTGTATGTGTGTGGTGTGCTTGTCACACCTAAAATAAATGATTAATTTTAATCCATACAAAGCATGCTTCAAGTCTGTTGACATATTTATTTTTAAAGATTTTTGTTTTAAGAAATATATTCCTACTTAACCACATTAGGAGTTATAAAAAGTGAAGGGTATTACCCTTTATGTTTTTATATTCAAACTCAGTTTTTATATTTATTTCACTAGGGACCCACTACTTTCAGAAGTAGGCCCCTGAAATCAATACATATGTTCTCCAAATAACAATTGTTACCTTTCCTAATAGTATTGAAATTCTAACTTATGTTCTCACTATTTTTTTCTTCCTCTCATCTTCAAAGTTTGATTTCTGCCTATAGTATAAAGAAACTAATAAATTTCATGTTAGAATAATTCATCTTTTATTAATAAATAAGTCCCTGCTATATACAAGGAACTATGCTATATGTCAAAGGTACAGATACTGAAATAACTGATATGTCATACCAATGTATGTTTTTCTTGCGTCTAATAAATATATACTAGTATTAGGTGACTGTAATGCAAGCAGATTGTTCATCCATTCACTGTTGCTATAAATTTTTAATCACTTTATAACTCATCTGTCACTATGTTATGAAGGGTCACTGCCAGGAGGAAGAAATAATAGTGTTTACACAGACCAGGCATTTTATCTTTTTTTGCCCCAGCATTGCTTCATCCATGTTTGGTTTTAACTTTTCACAGTTTTATTGGAAGTTATAAATCAGAAATTTTATCAGCCTCTGATTTAGCATTTAAATTGATGGGTGAAACATAAAAGTGGCCTAGCCAGCTGCAGGGCAGCAGCGTTGAAGGTTAAGTGTATCCTAGAATGGACAAAGAACATATATTTCCTCAGCTTTTCCTTCCCCACCGAATTATTCATCACACAAATCTTTGCCATACCTTTGTGAGAGATGTAAGTTTTCTCCTGAGAGAAATATAGATACCTATTTCTTAATTATGAAGTAGTATTATTTAAGTGCCCAGGTCCTCCAAGCATATTTTGTAAATGTAATCAGGAATTTTGGCATATTATTAGTGTCTTTAGCTACTTTCAGTTGTCAGTTTTGTAGGCATAAAGTAAGTCTTCATCTAAATAAGGCATCCACATTAAACATGTTTAATATCAATATGTGGTTTTAGACCGTTGTCTTTAGCTTCACTAATAATGTGACATTTCTAATTTGTATTTGCAAGTTACATAATCAAAATCAAGAAAAATGCAGTTAGAATAGTTGATCCCCATTTGGGTGTTTGCTGCTTTACAGCATACACTTCATTGTGTGTTTAATCCCAAACGCAGCAATGCAGAGTGGGGATTATAAGTATTATGATTCCCACGCTAACATTCAGCAATACCCATAGGTTAATCAAGTGTAAATTTCTAAAGTATGTGGGTGGCAATGTATTTAAAATAAGAAATTCATATAATATGCAAATAAAGATGAGTCATTTTTATTTTAATATCTGGAATGTGCATTTAATATATTTTCTATCAATCCAAGTGTGGTTTTCGTTTAGAAAATTTATAAAATGAATCTAAAGTATGTATTACAGTAGTGAAGAAAACATTGTAAAAGAGGATAAGGAATATTTCCATTTACATGTTAAAACATTATGTAAAGCTATAGTAATTAAAACAGTATGTGTGGGCCTAGATATATGCAAAAGTATTGGTGAAAATAGATTATAATGTCAAGAGACAGACTAAAGTATAGGTACAAATGTAGAATACAGTAAAAGTGATGCTTTAAATGATTAGGAAACACTTGTTTCAATAAATCGTGTTGGGACAATTAGCTAACTATTGGTGGTAGGGCTTGGTGAGGGCAGAGCAATACAGTTAGATTCTCAGAGCTCATCTTAGGACAAAATAAACTCTAGATGGAGAGTCTTCATAAAGAGTCTGTTAAGGTTAAATAATTATTTGTTTAAAAATAGAATGCACCTTAATATTTTCATCAATTCTTCCAAAACCTTCCATATCTCTATACACTTATCTTTTACTTCTTCTGTTTAATCCTAAACATGATGTGTTACAGTCCTCTGTTATTTAGTAATTTTATCAGAACTTCCTGGAATTTCCAAGACTTTATGACTTCTGTTCCACTGCTGTGTATTTCCAAATACCAATCAACCAATCACTGTTAAATGATGACCTGGAAACCTGGAGCAAAAGGTTTGAAATATATGTGATAAACTAAGTCTTAATATTCCCTAACCTATAAAGAACTCTTACAAAACAGTAGAAAAGCAAATAGAAAAATGAATGGAGGACATGAACAGGCAATTAATTGAGAACCTGAACAGGTTAATTTCTAATAAACATTTGAAAATGAAAAAATGCAAATTAAAAACAATGAAATACCATTTTCTATGAGATTGGTAAGGATTTTTACAGTCTTTATTTCCTGTGACCAGTAAGTATAGAAAAACACATACTCTCATAAACTTTTAGAAGTGTAAATTGATCCAAGTTTTTGGATTAAAAATATTAAAATGTACTAAACATCTGCAAGAATGCAAGCCCTTTAACACAGTAATTTAACTTTTAATTATTTACCTCAAAGCAGTTATCAAAGATGTCAAATATACATGTATACATTTAACCTTGAACAACATGGGCTTGAACTGAGCAGGTCTACTTATATGTGAGTTGTTTTTGTTTGTTTTGTTTTGTTTTCAATAAATACAGTCCTGTACTATAAATGTACTTTCTCTTTCTTGTGGTTTTCATAGTAACATTTGCTTTTCTCTAGCTTATTTTATTGTAAGGATACAGTATGTATGTAATACATATACAAAATGTGTGTTAGTCAACTTTTTATGTTATTGGTAAGGTTTCCAGTCAAAAATATGCTTCTAGTAATTAAGTTTTGAGGGAGTCAAAATATATATGTGGAGTTTTGACTGAGCAGGGTTTCAAAGCCACTAATACCCGAGTCGTTCAAGGACTAACTACCTGTAATATCATGTATATAAGAGCAAATTTTGGGAAACATCCTAAACCTCAACGTATATGTATGGAATCCTATTTTTAATATTAATAGGCATAATCACAGTACTAAATAACCTACAGTATGGAATTTTTATAAAAATTTATATTTCCATATTTTTGCATAAATACTTTAGGACATACAGCAATATGTTAATAATTGTGCAAAGGTGGTTTTTTTTCAAATTTATACTTACCTCTGATTTCAAAATGATTCAGAGTGAGCATACTTTATAATAAAAAAGCCATTCCCATATTTTAAAAACAAATATGATTAAAGATTTTATACTGTAGTAAATAGCACAGTTAAAATGTATCTGCTTTAAGAAGCAGCTTGACATTTAATATGAGACTTATATAATCTTTGATGAACTTCATTGATTTTCTCATTTTGATGCTTAAGACAGATCAGTTTTCCCCAAGAAAGCTTTTTTATATTCTTTATTCTCTCTGTACTACATCATCCCAGCAATTATCAAAGGTGATATACTGTGATTCTCTATTAATTTATCTCTGTCTTCTGTTAGATATGTCCAATACCTATGTAATATGAACCACTATGCTATTTAAGTTGTTCTAGCCACATGAAACATGTAAAAAGAAAAAGATAAAATTGATTTTAATAATATATTTCCTTCACTCAATGTATGAGAAATTTCTCATTTTACATGTAGTTAGTATGAAATTTGTTATCGAGGTGTTTTACATTTTTTGTTGTGCAAATTTTCAAAATTCAGGGTGAGTTTGATACTTGCAGCACAGCTCCATGGGACTATTTGTGTTTTCGATGTCACATGTGGCTAGTGTTTGCTGTACTGCCCAGTGCACCATTAGACTGTTAGGCTCTCTGAGGCCCAGTGGGTCTCTTTTATATCCCCAAGGCCTAATGCAATGCATGGAATTTAGTGATCACTTTTAATATTTGAATCTGGTTCCCCAAACGGAGGGTTTTTTTTTTTCTACTCCTAACTCAGTAGTATCACTTGGTCTGCTGTACTTTTCCTTTACATGCCTGACTCCTGCATTAAACTGTATGTTCCTCAAGGTAGCAACCATGTTTTATTCAGCTTTTTATCCCTGAGACAGTAGACACCACAATATGCTTATGGGAAAGAAGTTGAGGAAGAAGGGAGAAAACCAATTTATGTTTTTACTTCAAAGAACTTTTTTCTAGTAAATCAGTCTCATGAAATATTATATGTTAAATCTCATAAGGTCAAATTTATAGAATTATAAAGTACTTAGCAATAGAAATTGAAAAACTTCAACTCCTGATTTATCTGGGCTTCAAATTAAGCCATCCAAAATAGCTGATTGCTAATTTTCTTTTTGAAGATCAGTAGGGGTTAGAGATGCAGCAACCTTACTTAATATAACCTTGTCCCATGTTGAATAAATTTTACAGCTACAGAATTCTTCCTGTCAATCCTAATAATCCCTTACTGTAACATAAGACTTTTCCCCTGTGATCCTCAGTGGAGACAGACAACAGTTGGTGCACATTAATTATATAGTGAGCTTTCACTATAATGTTACTTATGTATTTTCCTTATTATACTTTATAATAAGTAATGTTACTTCTCACATTTTCTTCAACTTTCTTTTTCCAAATTATAGAACACTAATTTTTAAAAATTTACATCATGTAATTTTAAAAATATATTTTTGTAATAGAAAAGATGAGATCGGTAATGTGTTTATTGAGTTTGTGAGCTGTCTTCCCTACATAAACGATGTTATAAATAACACTAGTGAGTACTTTTAGTCTGTCAGTAATAATTACTAAACAGCCATCCTATGCCAATACGGTATTAGTTGCAAGAAATTACCTATGTTTGTTTTCTGATGTGCTTGTAGCTAATAGTTTTATTTTTGGTAGGGCCTAAGAATCATTGTTGAACCATGTAAGCATTATGCGTACTGCTTATTAGAGTACTCAGATGTGTAAATTAAAGTAGCTTTGCTCTCAGACCCAGTTCAAATCCTGGCTTTGCTGCTTGTCCAGCATCTCTAAATATCATCTGAATGTTACCAAAAGAAGTTTTTGCAAGAATTATATAAGAAAAAGTACTTGGCCATAGTAGATACACAATTATTAACTGCTGTTATTATCATCATTAACATTATCATTCGTAATACTGTTTTCTTTGAAGAATTAACCAAATGTGTTTCTGTCGACTTTGGAAACAAAATGCTGAGATCTTCAGAAATTTAAAAATTATCAAAAACCTGAAAATAGAACAAAAATAGGCAATTATTAGTAAGCTACATGCCACATTTGGAATATGGACTGAGACTTCTCAGTCTTTCCTCATAAGAAAGATGCAACAAGCTAAGGGAATTTCTGAAAGAGGAGAAAACTAAAATAAATATACCGATAAGTTACTACCCCAGGAAGATATTGATTTATTCATTCGTTTAGTCTTTTGAGTGCTATATTGTGTGCCAGGCACTATTCTAGGAGCTTGGGAAATACCAGGGAAGAAAACAAATATACCTGCCTTACAATTTTTCCAATGAAATGCATACTTAAAGCTTTGATCCCAACAGGCTCTGCTGGGAGGCCAGGATAGGGGAAGAGTTAGAAACAGGTGGAGACAGAGAGAAGAGGTCGACTCATCAACTCTCCCAAACTGAAGACCATCAGGCCAAAATCCAGTGTCCAGTGTCTGAGGAAACAAGTACCCTTCTTTCCAATTCAGGTTGATACTGATATCCCAGAGGCCTGTTGGTCTGCAAGAAATGCCAGTCTGTGAGGGAATGCGAAGAACAGTTGGGAGGTAGAGAGGGGATGGGTTATACTTGCTGAGAAAGAGCAGTGACAACTTCGAATACACCCCAAATGGAGCTCCTAGTGGAAGGGCATTGGCAAGTCATCTGAACTACAGTTAATGGGAATCAAGGATAGATGTCAGTCTTCTTGTAGTAGAGAACTGAAATAAAGAACAAAGGAACAAAGACTGACTGTATGGTGGTTGGAGAAGGGCTGGGGGGGAGATTGAAATGGAAGGGAAGCCTGTTGCTAAATAGCCAAGGTGTGTTTATTTCTATGTAATTTCTAAAATGATTTTTTTTATGTAACATGTATGTATTGGTGCATAAAATATGTGTAGTATTTAAGTTGGAAATCTTTCATACTAGAATTTTTGTTTTATTTTTAATGTTTATTTGTTTGAGAGAGAGAGAGAGAGACAGAGAGAGACAGAGAGAGACAGAGAGAGAACATGAGCAGAGGAGGGGCAGAGACAGAGAGAAACACAAAATCCAAAGCAGGCTCCAGGCTCTGAGCTGTCATCACAGAGCCCGAGGCAGGGCTCGAACTCACGAGCCATGAGATCATGACCTGAACCAAAGTCGGATGCTTAACCTACTGAGCAACCCAGGCACCCCTAGAATTTTTGGTTTAAATGGAAAGGAAATAGTGTGTTTTGGGGGGGTGGGAAGGTTCTCTAGTTTGATAAGGTACCTAAATAAATTTTTAAGTTTGAAGTTAACTGTTGGAATTAACTGTAAGCAAGAAGGAATCCAATTAATTTCCTAGCCTTCATTTCAAAGAGTATCCCTCTTAGAGAAGAAAAGCATTGTCATGAACATATGCAAACAATGTTAGAAAATTATTAAAATTTGTCATGCAGCAGCAGCAAAAACAATTGAAGTTATCAGCCAAAATTATCATTAGCTATTGCAAGAATAATTTCTAAATAATTATAAATGATAGTAGTTTGGTGACTTTGGCTGTTTTACTCGAAAACTTAGAGTAGTGAAGGTCACATTTTTAAAAATATTTGTTTATAATTTTCAATAGGAGAAATTTTACCAGATACTGCATCATTGTCAAGGTCTTAAAATATATCTCTAAGATAAAAAGAAAGCACATGTTATCTTCATTTGACTATGTGAAAAATTAAAGCAAGACACTGTCAAGGAAAATTGATGCAATCTCTGTCTCCCCTGTTGGTCTGATGATTATTCCATAGATCCAGATTTATGTACCCACACTACAGTCAATGTATTTCCCATCAGTCAGCTAGTTTCTCTTTAGTGTCTGCTGTTTCCAGCTCTCTAATAAGGGCTGTAAACAAAATTTCGTATAAAATTTAATATAAAACAAAAGTTAGTGAGGTATTTGTTCTTAAAGACTAGCATTTTAACCAGAGATGTTGTTTTTACCTCTGATTATTAATTGGACCCTTAAGAGTGATCGCTGAAAGATTTTGATTAAGACATCAGGAATAATTTTTCTCTATTCCTAAGTTATGGTGAGTAAATAATTTTTCTATTTTTAAGGACATGTTATCCACTCATGAGTTTCTCATTTCTCTCATTTGAAAAGATAACATAATGTTTCCTATATTAATTTTATTTTCTTATGAAATAGAAACATGGAAAAGCTAAGTATCAAAAATACTTTATTGTTTTGGTATAATAATGAAACCTGAAATATAAAGAAATAAGTTCTACACTAATGCAGTATTTTGTGACTTGATTAGTGTGTAGTGCTTTGAAAACTAAGCACAGAACAATGGCATATCCCAAATAATCAGTGTTACAGTTTTATTTTTAGGAATGAAGATAACCGCATTCAAATTAAACAATTAATTGAATTTCTTTTACAGTATCAAAAGTTACAAATAGAAATGTAACATCAAGAGGTTTGACAACTTAAGTGTTTCTTCTGTCATTTATTAGGAATAATTTTAAATACCATGCTGATATGATTATGATCCTTCTTCCTTCCCCAGCTGCTTAGACGCCTGCCCCACACAAGTAACTTAAATTTAGATTGTTCTTTTCAACTTGAGACTTGGCTCCCATGCAGATTTAACTTTGCTAATTAAACCAGATAGTGATTGATGATACTTCTATTAAGATCTGTTCAGCCAGTAATTCTGCTCAGTGCAAGAGCCCCTGAGAAGAGCGATGTACAAGCTCTATTCTGGCAGGGTCCACAGTCTTTTGTAGAAGGAACAGCATATGAATGTGTCAGTGAGACAAGTACAGTCGCTGTAAAGGTATGTTCCTAGAAATAGGATTAATACACAGGAGGAATGATCCACATTGTCTGTGGACACCAAGGACAACTGTATGGGGGACATGGCTCAGAGATAGAGTCTCAATGTCCAAATGGGAGGTCACCAACAGTCTTTAAACAGTGAAGTTTCCCTTAATAGATTGTGAACTTCATGAAGGCAGAAACCATGTATTGTTTATTCACCAATATTTATTTAGAGCCTAGCATACTCGTTAGTGCTCAGAAAGGTATTGCTAAAGGAACCAAGTGAAGACAGGAAAGGGCGGATCAGGCAGAAAGGTAATCATCTGCATGAGGTGTTCAGGAAACCATAATTTGTGAGTGTTCTTGGAGCAGGTCAAGACAGGTGGGAGAATGGTTAGAGGTAAAACTGAAGGGACAATAATAATGATAGGTAATACTTACATAGTGCTATGGCACCACGCATTATGTAAAAAAAAATTTTTTTTAATGTTCATTTATTTTTGAGAGAGAGACAGAGAGAGAGAGTGTACTAGCCGGGAGAGGCAGAGAGAGAGAGGGAGACACAGAATCTGAAGCAGGCTCCAGGCTCTGAGCTGTCAACACAGAGCCTGACGTGGAACTTGAACTCACAAACTGTGAGATCATGACCTAAGCCAAA
The DNA here is from genome assembly GCF_018350215.1 of Panthera leo. NCBI lineage: Eukaryota > Metazoa > Chordata > Mammalia > Carnivora > Felidae > Panthera > Panthera leo. The sequence goes on from NC_056679.1 coordinate 168,950,777, forward strand.
GTCGGCCACTTAACTGACTGAGCTACCCAGGCGCCCCGGCACCACACATTATTTTTAAAATATATATTATATATTTTATATGATATATATCATAGCTATAGATGGAACGTGTGGAGGGCTTTGAGCAGGGGAAACAAGGTGACATTTATTTTGGGCAATGAACTAGAGATTGCCTGACTCAACAACACCTTATAGATACGGACACAATAGGGTCACTCTCCAAAATTGTCCAAGACTATCTCACTCCAAGCCTGACATATTCCCATTTCTTTATAAATTGGCCTACTCCTCACCCTTTGGTCTCATTCCTTTAGTGTTCACTTTCCCATGGATGTTGGCTGACTTCTTGCTTTACTGATGACTTCTGCCATAGCAACGTGGGGTTCTAATAACCAGCACTCCAAAGTGGAAAAGACAGCAAAGAAACTCTTTATAAAGTTCTTCTATTGGCTTGAGACATCCAAGGTCTATTCATGAGGCTTATTGATAAAAGAGTGAATAGGAGATAACTTCCAACTCTAAGAGATGAAAAACATTAGTATACATATATTAAGAAGTGTTTTCGGGGCACCTGGGTGGCGCAGTCGGTTAAGCGTCCGACTTCAGCCAGGTCACGATCTCGCGGTCCGTGAGTTCGAGCCCCGCGTCAGGCTCTGGGCTGATGGCTCGGAGCCTGGAGCCTGTTTCCGATTCTGTGTCTCCCTCTCTCTCTGCCCCTCCCCCGTTCATGCTCTGTCTCTCTCTGTCCCAAAAATAAATAAAAAACGTTGAAAAAAAAAAATTTAAAAAAAAAAAGAAGTGTTTTCATTGGGCCTTTTCTCTTTTGGAAATGTCTCCAAGTATGCATGCATATCACATACAAAATAATTTTGGAATGTTTCTCACAATTATTCTCTAGGCCATACTCTTTGAAAGACAATCTTGAGACTAATGATAGGAACTACATTTATTTAGCTAGTTATAGCTCATAAATTACTTTCATGAACAGATTTTCATTTGATCCTTATAGTAACCAAGGGAGGTAATTAGCACCATTTTATACGTGAAAGAACAGAGGTTTAGTTAGAGTACATGTGTTTCCAGAGCTTTAATCTACACTTCCTACTTTCATATCTATCCTTTTTTCCCCCTACAATGCAAAATATGTCCATGTTTTATAAATTTAATAAATCAAAATAGTATTTTATTAATACTGAATAATGCTGGAAACACATAGGTGTCTAGTCCAAACTAACTTTGTTATCGCTGTTGTATTTGTATAAACCAAGTCACCTCTCAACTCTATGACAAGTACTAAGGTTTCTTATAGCATTTTATGGTCATAAAATAATTTTTGTATTGTCAATATGAAGCAAAGAAGCCTCATCCTAAGATAACATTCAGGTCTGTACAACTTGTCTATATAACCTAATACTGTAACTTAAAATTTTCTAAAGTTGCTTAATTTCAAAAAAAAAAAATGTTTAAGTGTATCTTAGTTCTAACAGTGGCTTTTATAAATTGAGTATCCGGTTTGTTCAGCTGGGCCCTTACTAGGCTCACTGAGGGAAGGGGTACATGAAGAAGAAAGCCTCCCACCTAGAGCAAGTAATAAAGGGCGTCAAGATTTTCTCATGGCTTTCAGAAGAAGAAAGGGGATGTGCCAGAGGCTGCGGTGTGCCTTCCTCGACACTGCACCAGTCAGTGTGCACATGCACCATGCAGTCATTGACTCTCCCTTAACGTTCACGGAAGTTGTACAGGGAATGTAGGAGAGAATGTCAGATGTAGGGCTGTGCACAACAAAGGATGTGCAGGAAAATGAGAGTGGGAAAAAAAGGAAGAGCTACTCAAGCTCTCAGTTTAAAAAAGGGCACCCAGGTGGTTCAGTCGGTTATGCATCCAACTCTTGATTTCAGCTCAGATCATGATCTCACCATTTGTGACATTGAGCCCCGCATTGGGCTCTGCACAGACAGCACAGAGCCTGCTTGGGATTCTCTTTCTCCATCTCTTTCTGCTTCTTCCCTGCTTACACACATGTGCTCTCTCAAGATAAATTAATATTTAAAAAGAAAAAGAAAAAGAAAATAATTCAACTCCTGAAAATGCCCATGGGATACTTACAGGTCTTTGGGATTTTTTAGAATTCATATTTAAATACCTTCCATGTTTCTTATAGTGGGCATTATCAAAGATATTAAGATGTTAGAAGAGAAATTCAATCACACCTTAATGTCAGAAAACTTAGACTTAGTTACTCCCCCACCCCACCCTGCCCAAGAACTTCTGTTTTTCTTGTTTGAAGCAGTATTATGGCCTCAAAAATTCTTCATTTCTCTAGTTCCTCCCACTCCCTTTTAGTATGCAGTTAGCGGTCCTGAACTTCAACCTGAGGTTTCATAGATGAGGGGCTGTGAAATCACTTACCCTCTCTGAGTGGTTAGGAGACTATTAGAATAGTCCCAGAAAGGACTAAGGGCCTATACTATGACATGAGCAGTGTGAGTGCCAAGGAAGGGTTTAACTCAAGAGCTTTTTCAGAGGAAGAACATTTAAAAATTATTGATGTGATGGAGTGAAAAAGAGCAAAGAATCAAAGAAGATTTTGAGACTGGATTTCTAGCATGGGTAGGGGTCTGTGACAATCCATGAGCCAAGCTAGGGACAGGTTTTAGGGGGAGGGAAGATCTCACATTTGTTTTGGACTTGTCAACTTTCATATACTTGTGGGATATCTAGAAAGAAGAATGTAGAAGAGTCCAGGTGAAATATTGGATTAGAAGATCTAAAACTGGGGTCTGTTAATGTCTATGTGATCATAAAAGCCATGGGAGAGAATGAGATTGCCCGAGGAGAGGAAGAAGTGGCAGTAAGCTAAGGCAACATTTAAACAATGGGAAGAAGAACCGTTGAAAGATCTTAAAAAGCACAGAGGGGCCAGATAAACGAAGAGATGAGCCACAGGTCTTTAATACTGTTTATCAGAATTTCTTCCTTGTGTCCCATAGACTCCACCCCCACACCGCATCCCTAAAGGAGAAGGCCCATGTCTTTACTTCTCATTCTTTATAACTTAGGGACCCTGCTAAAGGATGGGAAAATTGTTCCTAGCGAATATCACCAAGAGACCATTTTTAAGGAAGTATTGTTTGTCACTTCATTTTCAGATGTCAGAAGTGGTTTTTATTTCATTTTTTCCCCATTAAGATGTAGAGGTGTTTTGGTTAAAGCTGCATAAAAATTGTAGTAGTTTATATGCCCTGTTATGAAAGCAAACCCTCAGTTTTCTTCTGGGTATGATGCGTTGATGTGGGAACACACATTTTGCTGACATGTTCTGAGGCTTTGTATTTTGACGAATTGACCTGGGAATAAGAATTGATCGAAAACTTCTCATTTTTTACAATGGCTGAAGTAAGTATCAGTTAGGAAGATGGGCAACCAATTAGCTGACAGGATCTACACAGTACTAGATGGATTGCAATGAAAAAATTGAATTGAGAAGAGAACACTGCTATCAATTACCAACTGACTGGCAAGTATGTTATTGAATCATATAAGAAATAAAAGCCAAAACTTTTTTCTCTGACTTCCCCAAAAGCCTAAATTGCAGAAAGCTGTAGTACCTAGTAAGCAAAAACAATGCTATCTTATGTAATGTGAAATATTATTGTAGGTAAAGAAAGCACTTGGTTTTTTGTTACCAGCAGCTTAAGCCTATTTTTATTCTGTGCACACCAAAGCCATATTCATATTACATAAAAAAGCAATGCATTATTTTAGTGGTTCTTAATAGCCATTCAAAGAAAGCTTTAAATAGGAAAGAATGCATTAGAGTAGAAATGAATTTCACCTGTAGTAAAATAAAATAGCATTTCTCTTTTCATTATATTGGATAATTACACCAGTACTACAAATAAAGAAATAATACAGAATATATCCTTTCTGAAGCAATATTAAAGGCATCTTGAACTGGGCAACTCACCATATCACTGATCTTAAGGTCCGTCCATTTCATGTTCTTACTGGCCAGATTTTTCATTTAAATCCCATGGGAAAGAATTTGGCTGTCATTTGTAGGAGTATATATGATCAGTAGTATTTTTACTAGGAGCCCAGAAAACAGAAAAACAGTATTATGAAAGACCTATGTATCTAGAAAATACATCTTTTTAAAATTGTCATCACAGAGCTATTGATGTTTAAGAGAGCAAGAAAGAAAAAATTACTAAATCCTAAAGCCTGTTGAAATGATTTTAGTACTTGATTTTGCTTCTTATGAAAGTTTTGGACTTCAAATGCATTTTCCTTTAACATTGCTGCTAATGATAGAGTAATGTTAAAGCCTCTATCTTGTAACTGGAGACATTAGGAATACACAGAATGTGCCTTTCTCAGGCTGAGTCATCTAATAATAGGGTAGAGTATACTTTAAATTGTAATGAATTAGGAGGTAAGAGATTGTTATGCGGTAGACACAGACATCCTAATCATTTATGTAAGTGGAGAATTTGAGAGTAGAGCAGTCACCTCATAACTTATTAATGCCCTTCAACTCACAGGCATTGCTTTTTTTTTTAATTTTTTTAGATGTTTATTTATTTTTGAGAGAGACAGAGTGCAAGCAGGGGAGGGGCAGAGAGAGAGGGAGACACAGAATCGGAAGCAGACTCAAGGCTCTGAGCTGTCAGCACAGAGCCCAATGTGGGGCTCTCACTCACAAACCAGGAGATCATGGCCTGAGCTGAAGTCAGATGCTTAACCAACTGAGCTACCCAGGCGCCCCCAGGCATTGCTTTTAAGAAGCAAGAGAAGCCTCACAAGCAAGAGTCCAGTGTGGAGTCTTCCTAAATGAAACCCTGGATCCATGCCCCGTGATAGTTCCTCCTCTTCCACATCCTGTGAGCGTATCACGTTTAGAGAATGGGCAAAGTTATAGGAACTAGTCCTAATGTGAGCAACTCTTACGGGCTACATTCAAGTGTAGGACTTAATGGAGGCCAAACTATATCAGCATCTCCAGAGGACATAAAGGTGGCTTGTCTTACCTTGTATCCCTAATATGATGCATCCAACTTCCTTTATCCATTCTCTCATAAGCCATGTTAATATCCTATTTCATCAGGAGTGTCTAAAGTATTTCTTAGGAACAAAGAAAACTCAGAAGAGTTTCAAGTTATGATAAAATACTTAGACATAAAGACAATGGTTTTAAGGTTGGTTTGTTTTGTTTTGTTTTGTTTTGTTTTCCTGCATTGGACTTGACTGAAGATTCACAAAACTGAGAAGCCATCGGAGGTACTATAGACAAACTACAAATATCACCCATGCTCAAGGCATCACTGAGGGCAGGAAGGTTTTACCTTCTGTATCAGCTGGGACAAGCTAAATTATGCTTCGGTAACTAACAACATGAGAACCTTAGAAACTTAAAATGTCTAAATGTATTTCTCACTACAGTCCATCATGGGTCAGAAAAATATCTGCTCATAATACAGGAAGGGAGACAGGAAGATGCAAAGTCTATTGCGTCCACAAATCAGAGACAGAGAACTTGCCAAGCCATGTGCTGGCTCTTAAAGCTGCTTCCTAGAAGTGACAATCATCACTTCTGCTCAGATTTCACTGACTAAATCAAGTTACATAGCCACACCTGAGTTCAACATGGGGCAGATGTATAATCCTCCTACAGAGAGAGGTACTGTATATACTTGTGCCCAATAACAGAACTACCACACCTGCTATTCTATCAGCTCTGCCAATGGAGTGTAGTTTTCAGAACAGTTTTTTTGTGTATTGTGTTTTCAAAAACCACCAGCTTAACGATCTAGATACATCAGATGGGAGAAGCTTTGGATTTGGGGACCTACTCTTTCCATTATGGCTACCAGGGTACGTATGGATTCCAAGGTCCTTTCTTCCCCGTTTATCAGCACCAGTGAATTTTCCATGAAAATTATCACTCCCTCCACAGTAGCTTTGGGCTTAGGGTGCAAAAGACATTCATAATCATCTCTGTTAGGAGACTGATGATAAGAGAAGGGCACAACAAACTTCTACAAATGCCCATTTACCTTCTATTATTGTACTTAATGGGATTTGTCACTGGGAATTACTTTTTTACATGAGTTAAAAAAAAAATTAAAAAGTAAATTGTCATTGAACCACACTACAACATTTGAAAGCTCAGCTCCACTTCTTCCTTTGTGTGACTGTCATAATCTGACCCCACCTCCATTCTCCAATGTTTTTATTATGTAAATTATATACATGCCAGGGGTGGGTACTGTTTGGTGGTGAGCCACTAGGCAGGTGTGGGAATTACACAAACAAGGTGGCTTTAATCTGGGAAGTTTTCATAGATGAGGTGGAACCTGAGGGACTACAAAACTTATTTTAAAAACTTAAAATGATGACGTATGCTCAAGGGAAGGAAAAAGAATGGCATGCTTCCATGGAACATTTGTTAAACAACTGCTGTGTAACAGGCTCTGGGCAGGGAGTCCAGGAGTTAAAGGAGAGTAAGAAGTGATCTTCCCTTGAAAGACTTACAATAGAGCGTACCTAACAAATGGTATGGTTTGTGGGAAATTTGGAGGGAGATTTATCAAGGGGCAAATTCAGCTAACAAAAGATGAGAAGATGGCCTGGAGAATAGGAAGAAATGAAGTAGCAGACTTCTCAGTGACCAGTCAATACTGTATATACTTTAGCTCGTCGCTCCTTTTACATGTCATTTTGACCTCTTCTGTGAAGTGCGGCATATTGTTTAAACATGTGAGGAATATAGAGTATTAGAATTGTATGTTGTATTCTAGTAGCTGATACTAAGGGAACCTAGAAAGTTTGCGTCTTCAGTGTTAGAGAGATTGATGGACAGACAATGACAAAATGGTCTTTGTTTTTGGTTTGTTTTTTATCCTGTCACTGAAGGTGGAACGTGATTACTTTATGACAAAAGCAACCTCCCTGCTTCGCTTCTGGCCACTCAAATTTAGGCAAGAACCCATCTATGTTGAGTGATCTCTTCCTATTTTATTAAGAAGGGGTTCACGGTCAGTGACAATTGCTAGCAGCTCTGTCGTGCCATTAAGTAACTTGGACAGTGCCAGCCAGCACTTGCCGCAACCTTGTGAGAGCATCAGGAAGAGTTATATCAGGGAACAAGACATTGCTCTGCTCAAGCCAAATCCACCGCGGGGCACAAAGAAAACAGCTTGTTGTAGACTATAAAATGCTTGATTGTAGACACATAAATTTAGTAGTCGTCTTGCCAATCAAAAAGATGGGGGGTCTAATCAGTCTTGTGAGAACTGAGTTAAAGAAAGGACAGGCAAAAACATTTGAGGAAAACAGAGCCCTTCTAACTAGGGTCCAGTGTGAATAAGTGTTTCTTTAACCTGACCTGTTTTTGATCCCAGACTTTTTCACCAGCCGGACTTCAACTCACACTTCCAAATTTAAAGGTCTCCTCTGCTCAAATATCACCCCCTCAGAGGCTTCTGTCAATCCCACTAAGAGTCTCCACCCCCCACTCACCTCCCTTTATACTCTGTCCCCACAGCTGCTCTGCATTTCCTAACAACATGTATAACTCTCAGCAATCACATTGCTTATCTACTTGTTTGTTGTTTGTGTGCCCAACCAACCTGTAAGCAGCACTGGGAAAAGAATTGACTCTGTTTATTGCCCCATCTCAATAAATACTTGTTCAGTTTATTATCATAGTCCTTATTCACCACAAAAGCTTGCTTTGGTACAGCACAGTTTCCCTGATGTTTCATATAGCTCAAAGTAGAGAACTCTCTGGACCCCAAATCCCTTCTTCCCTGCCCTCTTCTTTTCCTACCATTTTTACTGATAATTGTTTTTATAGAAGTGAATGGTATTAACATATTGGCCATTTTACAACTTGAATATGAATGTAGCTCCTTTGTCTCAGAGGCATTGTGAGGGTCCATTATGAAGTACTTGCTGTGCATTCTGGCTGTGATAGTGCCTTTCACCAGCCATGGGGCCCTGGCTTCCTTGGCATCCCGGTTTTCCCTCATTCCGGGGGAGCTTTGAGGGAATCTGGCAAGGCCTTCCACGCCAAACTCTGCAAACTGTGGCTGTCTGCACCTAGGTGGTGTTTTCTTACCGTTACTTGGATGAGAATATCTGAGATACAGAATTTGCATGTTTATTTGTTGGAGGGTTTGGTTTCGTTTCGTTTTGTTTTCCTGCTGCTGAGCTAACCAGAACATGAGAGTCTCTTAAGGACCTCGGCAATTTTTCTTCATTCTTGGAGTTGCTAAGAGCCAGGGAACTGCTACCAAATGCTTGGACATACCCAAGACACAGAGTGATCCTTTCAAGAGCTTGCTGCTGCTCTACGGCAGGAAAGGAGGTGTACAAGTGCGAAAATGAATATGAATGTCTTTTGGATTGATCCTAATTCTAAATTAAGAAAATTGGAGAATATAGGAATACACAGGGTATTTAATTTGTAAGAATTTATCTTTAATTCTCTCCTCTGGGTCATTTTCAAGTTGTAAGAAGACAAGTGTTGCTTCTTTTCTCCATCTAACTTCCTTTTCTTGTTCTTTCAAGGGCTCAAAAATTCTGATTAGGATTATGTCCTTTGTTTTATTTTCTTGACTGAGAACATAACCAAACTTCTATTGTTACATTTCTTTAAGAGTGTGCAGCACACTCAGCTATAGAAAGCTTTATCTAGCAAAATTCTACCTTTTTCTTAGCTGTAAACTTTATAACAGCTCCAGTGTTGCAAAGCAACTCTCTCCTTGAAGGAAATGCTTTCTTTGAAATCTCCAAGCTTAAAAATAGCAAAACATTCTGTTGCAGAGCTTTTTACTACAATGACATGAAGAAGGAAACAGGATGTTTAAAGAAAAATTTTTTCATGTCATTTGATGAAGCTAAATTTACCTTCGAATTATGTGCTTCACTGCTTTACGTTTGCATTACAAATGTTTCTTTGCCTGAGTTGTAAAAAATCCTCCCCACCCCCACCCCTGCTTCAATCGCTCACTGTGTTTTTGCATTACTTGGGCACCAACTAATATCTTTGCAGGGAAGCAGACTGGGAGGCAGCCTGATTGCTAACATCTAATATTCAAAAGCAAAACAATATTTTTCAGGAGAGCTTCATTCAAGTGTGGTAGAAGACTTTCTGAGATTTTTCAAGGTTGAGATTTGTGGAAGGGAGGCTGTCTACAAAGAGAATGTTGTTATTGGGGCTTTATTATTGTCACATTGATGTTGCAGGAAATGTATGCTAATGTATTTCTACTAGCTTTTTTTTTTTAAACACCTTGAGTAGATAAGCCAATATTCAAACTATTTGGCTACCTGGAAAATAGACCTTACAATTTATGAACTCCGTATTATTATGTTTAAAAAGTAATAATCTTCCAGAATTTTGTATAAGTAACAGAGAAACACAGAAGCTTGAGTGATTTACATCTCAGTATTTAGTTTTTAAGATCTGTGCAGATAACATGAGGAAAGCAGTAAAGAACTATATGAAACAAACATTCCTTGATAAAACTAGGAAAATTTTTTAAAATCTGTTTTTCCATTTTAGTTATATGAATTTAAACAACAAAAGAGGAAGGCTGATAGAATTACAGTTATTCGTAGAAAATATCTTTAGTTTTTAGCACTTTTCTAGTGATTTTCAAATAACTTTTAACCTTTAAGTAGAGACCCAGGGCCAGTCTGTTTCCATTTCAGAAACACAAGTAGAAAACTCCTGATCTGTTCCAACTGACAGTAGAGAGATTAAGTGTGTGTATTCCACAGTTACTGACTTGAGTAATATTATTGACTACTAATCTTTTCACGGTTATAGCCATATTGATCCATCTATTGTATCTCTTTCATTATAATTATTTTATATGGCTTGTTCTTTTATTTTTGCATGCAGTAACATTTCCTGTATGTCAGAAATTCTAGATTATGATTTTGTGACATTTATCCATGTATTCAACATGTATGAAGTGCCTATGATTTATAAGGCATTATATGCATCATATAATTTTGTGTGCTTCACAGAAGACAGAAAGTTCTTCTCAATCTACATGTCATAGATGAAGTAGCAACAGAACAAGCCACAGAGTTTAAAATGTTGCTCCATATGGCAAGTATGGCATTGGCACGACTTTACTTACCATGCTGTATGTGTCATTATCTCACAACTGATGGGTTGGGAGGAAGTCCAAAGGAAGTTCAACAACAACAACCAAAAAAACAAAGGAGAGCCTTAGAAAATCTGTCAAAGGATTCAGTAATGTTATAAAGGAACGATTAAGAGACAATAGTTTTTGTTTTGTTTTTTTTTTAACACCAAGAATAAAATTAAGAGTTATGATGAAAATGTTGGGGAAACATACAATGTAGTCCGGGAAACATATAATATATATGATAAATGACAGTTTTTAATCATAAAGATATTTATAAATCAATAAACAACCCAGTGGAAAAAATTGGTAAAGACAATTGAAAATGAGGAAAAGGCAATTTCCAGAAAAATGATTATACAAACACCCCATCCTTAAAAAAATGGAAAAAATTTTGAATAACATATTTATGGATGTAACAAAGTTTTAACATATTTGAAAAAATGTTAAAATTCCTTAGTCATAAAAGAAACTCAAATTCAAAACCTGCAGATAAATTAGAAAGAATGCTATGAATCAGTGTGGATGAGGATGTGGGAAAGCAGACGTGCATGTACAGCTGGTGGGGGTGTAAATAGCACAGCCTCTTGGGGAGGTAATTTAAAAATAGTCTCTAAAACTATCCTGAGTTTGCATTTACCTTATCCCAGATATTTCACTTCCAGGAATATATTGTATGAAACTAACAACAGATGTACAAATACATGTGTGTGACCAGGTGGTCATTGCAACATTATTCATGGTAGCCAAAAAAAGGAGGGGGAAATCTGGAAAAATAAACTAAAATATCCAACAATCATGTGTTAGTTATATAAATTATTCCCATTAATAGAACACAAATGCTGACATTATAAAGGCTGTGATATAAGGATGTTTGTAGCAGAAAATGTTCTCTTGTGTATATCCCTAGCTAAAAAAGGCAGGACAGATTTCAGAATCTACATGATACCAATTTTTTAAAAAGTGAATATACACAAACACAGATTCTCTATACAAAGAAAAGAAATAGAATAATACTAATAAACACACCAAAATATTAAGAGTGATATCTGTAGTTAGATTTAAGTAATGTTTTCTTCTAATTGATATATTTTTTCCAGTGAGCAATAACTTTTGTAATTAGAAAAAAATTAATTTCTCCATTCATACTCAAATGTATTTCTTTCAATTTACATATAATGTCAATTTTCTTCACTTAGGTATTTGTTTTATTTTTTTCTTATATTGTACATATATATCATTAACCATAGTAAGGACATCTGCCATAGCTGGATACACATGGGCATTGGAATCTATATATAATAGCTCATTTACCTACAATAATACATTGCAATGATTTAGCATTTCCAATTATTCAGGGAATAGTTAAAAATGGGAAGTAATCTATGAAAGATCTCTAAACCCTAAATAAATACCATCAAATTCCCTGCATTGTAATCCTGACACTTCCAATATGGGAGTTTTCCTTTGGAGTGTCTTTATTTTTTGTTTTAAACATAACTCTTACAGGTTTGATTTTCAGGTTCTCATAGATTTGAATCAGCAAATTAGAAAGGCCACAGGGAAGGGTATTGACAAGACAGAGAAGAAACAAACATTCTTTGGGAAACACAAGAAATCCAAGAAACAGGCAAAGTTCTTTTTTTTTCTTTTTTCAGTTTTTATTTAAATTCCAATCAGTTCACATACAGTGTAATATTAGTTTCAGGTGTACAATTTAGTGATTCAACACTTACCTACAACACCTGGTGCTCATCACAGCACGTGCCCTCCTCAATCCCCGACTCATCTCCCCTCTGGTAACCATCAGTTTATTCTCTGTAGTTAAGAGGCAAAGTTCTTAAAATAGCAGAGAGCCTGAGAGAAGAAACCCACTAGAATGTGTCAGGCATCACACTCTTACACCAGAGTTTAACCATTTTTATTCATAATGATTCCTCAGGTCTTGGAGCACAGAAAGAGGATCTTTTCAGTCTTCTTAGGAACATAAGAAAGTGTGTGCTGCATTTTAGAAAATTTTTCATTAAATTTATATGTTTTTCTCAAAGGGTTATTTAACCCTTAGTTTCTTGGATATTTTCCTGATATAAAATACCGATTTCCTTGGCAAACAAAGCCAGTCAAAATGAGGATTTGCCATGTGCATGTATTTTCACCAAGCAAGAGTTGCCTGCAACATGCCTTAATGTTTGGGATCATAAAATACCAAAGTGTCAATGAGTGTGAGAGATGGTCCTGGAGATGCTAAAGATTAGAGACCTGACAAAATAAGGATCTTAAAGATCTTTTTTTTAATTATTTTTCAAATTAAAAAAAAATTTATTTATTTATTTTTGAGACAGAGAGAGACAGAGCATGAGCAGGGGAGGGGCAGACACACTATCTGAAGTGGGCTCCAGGCTCTGAGCTGTCAGCACAGAGCCCAATGCGGGGCTTGAACTCATGGAGTGTGAGATCATGACCTGAGCTGAAGTCAGACGCTCAACCGACTGAGCCACCCAGGAGCCCCGGGATCTTACAGATCTTAAAGATCTTTTTAGATCCATTTTAACCTAAGTAAATTATAATATTTAGGAGAGTAAAATATGACTAAACTGATCCATTGCTATCAGTTATCATCTAACCAAGTTCAGTTAGAGTCTTAGGTCAAAATAGTTACTCAGGCCACTTTTTTTTTCTGCTGTATTAAAAAAATAAATGCGGGGCGCCTGGGTGGCTCAGTCGGTTAAGTGTCTGACTTTGGCTCAGGTCATGATCTCATGGTTTGTGAGTTCAAGCCCCGCATCGGGCTCTGTGCTGATACCTAGGAGCCTGGAGCCTGCTTCAGATTCTGTGTCTCCCTCTATCTGCCCCTCCCCAACTTGTGCTTTGTTTCTCTCTGTCTCTCAAAAATGAATAAATGTAAAAAATAAATAAATAAATGCAAGACCAGGTCATAAAAATTTAACATCTTCTTACTATCTAATCAGAATGTCTCTGTGACCGTATGTGTAACCTCATTTAGAGATGAGGAGAAAAGTCAAATTTGAGGTCTTTCCTAAATATAAGGGCTCTGCAAATGCTCTTTTGCTCGTCCCCTCCACCACTCTCCTAAAGAGCAAAGAAGACTGAAGTAGTTTACTTGCAATGGGGATGAGAAAAAGAAGAGATAAAGTCTTGGGCATGGGACACCTCAAACCTTCCAGTGCCCACATATTATCCCTTAGACTGAGGACCTGAGAGCTTAATGTCCCTCAGGCTGAAAGACCTGATCAGCTGGCCCCTCATTTCCTGTCACTCAGCCCTGCCTTCCTCCATACACCTTTGGCCCAGTACACCTCTCTCTTGTCCCATGGCCTTCAAACATACTTTCACTTTGCTTGGAGCCTTCTATACCCATCTCCCCTCATTACATCCTTCAGGTTCTGGTTAGACCTCATTTCCCTCAGCAGGCCCTGTTTCTCTAACAATTCTTGGTTAGTTGCCTTTCTTACTACCCTATCACAGCACTTTCTCCACTGAATTATGATTGTTTACTTAGTTATCTGTCTCCCCCATAGACTTCTCTGATACTGCTCTAGAATATAAAATGCTAACTCCAGTTAATGAGGAAGTAGAAAATGAGCAAATAAATCCATAGAATAACATGGAAGACTGCTACTGGTTCTTGAGAGAGGAGATAGAACAGTAAGTTATCCCTTTTCAGGTCACAGAAGCCAGTGTATCTTTGAAGTGATTGCTGTTGTTGTTGTTTTAGTCCCTGTCATTAGTATTCTCCTGGCATATAAATTTACTGAGAAGCTATTGAAAATGAAGTTTCATGGGTCTTTGCTGTATTATTATCAAAACAATCTGTAAATTATTTGTGACATTTTTAGTGTTGGACCTTGAAGTAGAGTCCATTGCAAATTCCTCATCCTTAACTGTGAGTCATTCTAACAGAATACATTAAGATTTAATTATAACTAAATGATTTTAAGGTAATCAAAGTGACATTTTATAAAACTGCTATTGTATTGGAAATAAGTGATGGGTTCCATGAAATAATGATAGGGAAGTATTTGTAAGAGCTTGTAAGTTTGACTAGTTCTTTTTACCTTTGAAAGTGGAAAATGGTCTGAAATGGCCTCACAGCACAGAAAATTGTTGTAATTCACTCAACAACACTCTCCTAATGTGCTATACTTTTTTTTTTAATGGAGGTCCCAAATTTTTTGTTTAAAAAACATTTTCTATATTTGTCTTTTCTGTTTTTGAATGTTAGGGATAATATGTTTTCCACAAACCACTTGAGACACAAAAAATAGAATCATAATAGATTCAGTCAAATTGAGTTGGTGGCAAACTACTAAATTCAAATGAAAAATTAGGTTTTTTTGTTTTACGTACAATATACTGAATTATTGAACAAGAAAACCTTGTTCAATACGAAGAGAAAATGCAGAGATTACTAAATTTACAAATTGCTATAAAAGCCACAGACCTACATTTACCCAGGGTGCAAGATGAGTAAAATATGCCATGTTACAAAATATGTTCAGGATATATAATTTCTGTTTTGCTAGTGGAATGTATTTTTCTTCATCAATAAATTATGGCATTTGTTGTATTAGAGATTACGAAAGAACTTGACGCTAAAAGAGATTGCTTTTCAGAATCTGTCACCTTTTGGAAAATGAGTCACAATGACTGTGGTCAACACATAATCTGACATCAGCTCAAAACAAGTTTCATACTTCTGATGTTTTACACAGTCCAATGGACCTCTTTACAGCCATTTGAAAAGATTTTCCAAGTCTTGTCCCATAATTAACTCGCAAATTAGAAAGAAAATAACTACATTAATTTTTAGCTCCTTAAAAATACATCTTCACAGAGTTACAATTTACTCTCATGCCTCCTGCTCTTAGGGAGGGTTGATGCCAGAATTGTCTGTTTGTACAGCATTTCTGGAACTTTTAGCCAACCATAATTGAAGATAAAGATCTTTTATTCTAGAAGATAAATGCTATTTCCACATGAGTTTAGTTCCAGAAAAAAATTTGCATGTGTAGATGATTTTATACATCACATGAGGAAAAGAAGCTATGTAACCCCCATATTTCTCATTCTGCCTTAGCTCCCCAAAAATGTAGAATCAGAATAGGTGCCTGAATATACTAAATCTGCTTTATCATCATCAGCTCCTTCTTCCATTTAATATAGTCTACATTTTTTAAAATCTCACATCTGTGTTTTAACCTACCAGACAGTCATCAGTATAGTTACATACTCTACACCAGACGTGCATGGGAACTGAATGCGGCCTGTGATCAACCCAAATTCGCACTCACATTTTCCCAAAGGCACCATAAGGCTAGAAGTGGCACCAGTACCATAAGCCCACTAGAAATAGGCAGAACATAAATCATTAATAAATATAAATTTTAGGCTTAGTATAAATACAGCCCTCTGGAAAAAGGATTGAATTATGATCGCTGTCAGAAAAAGGTCAACATATGTCTCTGATTTATGTGTGTATAAGATATATAAAACAAATATAATAATTCAGATACATACTGAACTCCAAGCATTCGTAGAATAGTTTCACTGTGAAATTATTGGCATATGTATGCCTCTCTTATACTTATGGCTACATTTTCTCTTTAATTATCATGTTCAGAAAAGCACAGCCTTTTCAGTAGACTTGTAGAACTGTGTCAATGAAAGAAGTCTGAAGCCTGCAGCTTTATTTACTACTCGATTTATCATCATTTTAATAAAACATACTGTAAATTAAACCATTAAAACTGCAGTTTTGCAGATTTTATTTTATAGTATTGAGCTTTAAGACCATTTATGTTGTCTTTAAAAGCAAATTAATAATGGATTAACAAAGTATCGATTAAAAAGAGAAACAAAAATAGAGGAAGAGAGTGCCATAGCTTTATATGTGTATAGAGCCAGTCAACAAACTTGAGCATGATGCCTTTTTAATGACCTAATAAAGCAAATAAAATTCCATTATATTGTGTTGGTGCTGTTTCCCTAGTGAACTGTTAACTCAGAACTTCAGGGTAAAAAAAAAAATCCATGTGAGTTTATATTAAAAAGTAGCATTATAATATGATTAATAAAATTACCTACCCATTCATTTAGTTATGTTTTCTGGGTGCATATATACCTAGGGAGGTATTCTAAGCAAAGGGATTTGAGGTGATACTTTTTTCATTTTGTTTTCTATCATTGCTTCATTTCTTTATCCAAAATGTGTATTATTTTACCAAAACAACAAAAACATTCCAAAGTTTTTAAAATTGGCTTATGGATGCACTTTTAGTAATAAAGCATCCTACCAAGTCCAATATATCATATTTGGCTTTAAGGATCCAGAAATTCGCTTCTAATAGTAATTTTATCACTAACTTGCTATATAACAAAATAGACTCAACATTTATGTAGTGCTTACTATATTCCAGGACCCATTTTAAATTTTACTTGAGGTGATATGGGTAATAATATTTTCCCAATTTCACAGATCAGGAAAATGAGGCCTACAGATATACAGGTAGTAGAGAAGTGTCAGAATTTGAACTTGAACTCGGATTCCAGAGTCATTGTTTTTAATCATTAGCAATATGCTGTCTCACCATAAGAGAGTCACTTTAGAGCCTGTTTTCTCATTCCACTAATTAAGATACTGGCTCCAAAATGTTATGGACAATTTGCCTGGAAGCAGTAGAAAGAATAGAGTAGCAGGGGAGCAGTGAATGATCCTTCTCTGTTGAGGTTTCTTACAGACTTCAACAGATGTTTCCTCTAGTCATTGTTTCATATTTAAGTGTATTTAGGTCTGCAGAAACTAGCAAGAGTACAATTAATAATGACACATATTTGGGGAAAGTGCAAAAATCACATACCGCTAGAAACATGGACCCACCCTATGTAAGAGGTTAATCTGAAAAGTCTCCCAGTTGGAACCAGAAAACAGGTGTAACAGATATTTTTGCCATTATACATCTTTTCCTCAGGTGTCAGGGATATCGATAACATTTATGAACTTTGACCAGAAGTATGAAATGGGGAGGATATCCCCAGCTGTGGGAATATTAAATGCAAGGGGATCTTCACAGACTGGAAGGTGAAATGCTTGTTGAATTGATCTCTGTGTTACTTTATTGGGGAATATGGAATAAACAATTCAGAAATGGAAGTAGGAAAGAAATCTTGTTCTAGCAAATAAAGAAGAAGCAAAACCCATGCCTGCAAGAAGAAAATGGTAAAAAATCAGTGAGTTTAAGAATACAGGGAGAAGAAACCTCTTATCCAGTAGTCTTAACCATTAGCATTTAGATAAAGAAAAGAAAGAGGAGTATAGTTTGAGGTAGTTTTTAGATATGTTTACCTTGGTCTTTAGAAAGGCGTTTTCAAGATGTTTAGAGAAAGGAAAAGTAGTATTTGACATCTGTATTATCATATCCACTAACTTAGCTGTTTAACACAGCACAGATTTATTCCGTGAACAGTTCTGAAGGTCAGAAGTTCGAAAGAGGTCTCACAAGACTGAAATCAAGGTGTTAGAGGGCTGCATTCCTTCTGAAATACCCGAGCGTAGAATCTGTTTTCTTGCCTTTGCCAGCCTCTAGAGGCCTCCCACACTCCTTGACCCATGGCCCCCTTCTCTGTATTCAAAGTCCATCACTCCAGCCTCTGATTTCATTGTCACAGTTCCTTTTTCTGACTGACTCTACTGCCTCCTCCTTATAAGGATGCTTGTAATTTCATTGGGCCTGCCCAGAAATAATCCTGGGTGTTCTCCCAGCTCAAAATCCCAAGTCCTCTTTGCCATGTAATGTAACATATTCCTAGGTTGGGAGGATTAGGACATACGCAACTTTGGGAGTGAGGAATGGCTAATTATTCAACTTACCATAGCATCTTAAAATCCTAACGGGGGAAAAACTCAAATTAGAATGGGAGCCCTTTAACACTGAAATTTTGAAATAATGGTGAAAGATCCTGTATTAGCTAGGAAAGGTTGAGCTATATGCTGCAACAACAAATAAATACCACATCTCAATGGCTTAATGTAGCAAACAATATTCCTTGCTAATGGAGAATGTGGGAGCAGTCCTGTAACTCTGCAGAGTAGGTCCTTTCAACACAAATGACTTAGAGATCCAGGATTGTCTCATCTTGCGTGTTTTCCATCTCGGTATGTGCACTTGCCTTGGCAAGGAGAGAGATAGCTGTATAGGAGCTTTTCACTCTCTTAACCCCAAAGTGACACATGTCACACATTCCCGTGTCACATGGCCCACCTAGGTGCAAGGAGGCTAAGAAGTGCAGTCTTCACATGTTTAGGAATAAAAGAACCAGATAGGAATGTAACTTAAGTAATTCATGTGTTACTGCCTAGGATACTCTCTAGTGAGAAACTCTGTGAAGATAGCATCAGCAGGATAAAAATTCAAACGAGCTGAGGCCATTGACAAATATGAAGAGTAGTCAAAAAAGGAGATGGACGTGGGTTTTTTTTGTTGTTGTTGAGAGTAATGTTCAGATAAGGAAGAAAAGAGCCAGTACTTAGAAAAGATGGGATCATTTTAACAAGTGACAGAGCAAGTAAGGAGCAAATAGGAAAAAGGAGAACAGATCTTGCTAAGAGGTCCTCACAATTCAGGAGTGATGAGGAGTGACTGTCTGGGATAAGTTTCCTGGTTGAGGTGATTGTAGCTCCGGAGGCAAAGCCTGCTAGTGAGATCACCAAACTGCCAATGGCCATCTAA
This sequence comes from Panthera leo, assembly GCF_018350215.1. Taxonomy (NCBI): domain Eukaryota; kingdom Metazoa; phylum Chordata; class Mammalia; order Carnivora; family Felidae; genus Panthera; species Panthera leo. The sequence continues at coordinate 168,969,690 of NC_056679.1, forward strand.
AGATTCATGGTGAACAGAAGAGGAACAAAACACTGGGATCAGCATATTTCGTCTTGATTTTTCACAAGAATGAAAAATATTTTTGGAATACTTCTACCAGTGAGCTTGATGATGCTCTTATAAAAATTTCAAGTGGATTATTAAATAGATGGTGAATCTATACAAGATGAAGTAATGTCAACAGGAGCCAGCATGAGCTCATCAAGAACACTTCTTTCTTCTCATTTTTTGAAAGTGTATATGCTGGCAAATTAGGCACATTGTGATCACATCTGTATTCCACCAAGGTATGTGACGAAGTTTCTCCTGATATCTCTGTGGATGAGATGAGGAAAGGATTCTAACTGATAGTTAAGTAGGTCTGTAATGAGTGAGAAATGGGAAAACATTTGTTTAAAAGTGCAAATGGAGAAATAAACTAGAGCCAAATCATGGAAATCCTTATAAGCTGTTTTAAAGGGATTTAGACTTTTTCTTGAGAGCAATTTGGGCTCATTAAGTAAGGTTGTGAAATTATTAGATTTGTCTTATAGAAATGCCACTGTCACTGCAGTGTGGAGAACGGGCGGAAGAGCCTACTAGCAAGACAGGCCAGCAGGTGAGAGGTGATGGTGGACTGCAATAAAGGAATTACACTACGAACAGATAGTAGCTGATGAATTTAAACAATCTCAAGTTGGTAAAATGGACAAGGTTTTGTCACCGCTTAATTAAAATTTAAGGGTAGAAGTGGGGTGCAATATCACAACACTACTGAGTATGACTTGAGCAACTGAGTGGATGGTGATACCATTTCTCTGTTAAGGGACCACAGGAGAAGGACCAAGTAGGGTTGTGATCAATTTTAGGTTGCTGTAGGGTAGTACACTGGAGATGTCTAGAGGCGTATGGGTAAGCTCTGGAATAAAGAAGGGATCTCGGATGGAGATAAAGACTTAGGAGTCATGAGCTTGTAGCTGACAGAGCAATAGGAGTGTATGAGATCATCCAGAGAGAGCCTATAGCCTGAGAAGAAAGTGCTTGGGACCAAACCTTGGGAAACATCGGTATTTCAGGATTTCATGGGCAGAAGACATCAAGAGGGTGTAGTTGAGGGCAGTGTGGCATCCTAGCAGCTAAAGGAAGAGTTTCAAAGAGGTAGCAATCAGTAATGTCAAGTGCCAAGAAAATTGCTATAGTGTCAAGAGGAGAAGAAAAATAAGGCCTTTTATATAGAGTGTGTTATATAGAGTGTGCACAGCATGTAGCCGCAAGGAGACAAGAGCACTTCTAATAAAGTGATGGGTGAAATTACATTATAGTATGAAGAAAGAAGATGAAGGAGTAGAGACAGAGAAGAGAGAAACGGGAGGGGGGTGTGAGGTCAAGGGTAAGGTTTTTATCTTCGGATTCTAAAGGAAAGAGTCAGTAGAGAAGAGAAGGTGGAACAAACTTGATAAGTAAGTAAATGAAACTGAGACCCAGCCACCTAAGTCTTATAGGCCATTTAAGCCAGAACCAGCATAGTATTTTTTGAAAACTGCTAGACTGTGTGGATTTCATACTGGTTACACTGTGATGAAGCTCATTGTAGCCTCCTCCTATCTCCACAAGCCAGTCAAGGCTGGGGAGTTACTAGTTTTCAATGAATTGAAAATATGTACACAATTACATTGAATTAAGTCTTTAGTAGCTTCTCAAAGACACTTGTGTTTTAAAATCTGCTGGCGGTTCAGTGTTAGATTTTCTTAGTGACTATTTCTATGAAAACACTTTAAAATGCAATTTACTGCTGTGATCAGCAATAGGGGAAGGCTGTAAAATTTCCACCGTTGTAAATTCCATTCCCCTTGATCTGTCGTGCCTAGACTGTAATTTTTTTAAACCATTTATCTTCGTGTTGGGCTTTTTTGCTGGAGTGTACGTTGCTAGTGGTTTTATTTGATCACTGGCAACGAGCTCGGATATTCTTTTTCTGATATTGAGCATTTCAAGCAATTCCCTAATGAGTCTGCCTCTGTGCTCCAGTGCTGTTAACTTTGATAGATTTCCTGTTGTGAGAATAAGCTCCCAAAAATAATTGACTTATTTTCCCTAGGGATTCTCCATTTCTTTGGAATTTTATTATTTCTAAATTGTAAATTTTAGTTTGCCTATCCAGATCTTCTCTACTATAAAGTAACATTTGAATACTGGGGGCTTGGGGACTTTGATGCATTTGTTTAGCAAATGTATGGAGAAGTACTCTGTCACAGGGACTTGGGTGTTGAGGTGAGAGACTCTCGTAAGAGCTTTGGCACAGGGCTGTCATTCAAGACAGAGTCAGACATGTAAATCTGTGATCACCACAGCGAGATACATGCTGAATTGTGCTGTGGTCCACATCCAGGAAGGACTTGGCAAAGGTAATGACGCTTGAGTTAGATTTTGAAGAATGAGTAGGATTTAGCTAGATGAAGAAGGGAGGGGAAGATTTGAATTAGGAGAACAAAATGCTTCTTTAAAAAACAGTCTATATTTTATATAAAGAAGCTACGGAATCTGTGAAATCAACGAATTGGGAAAAGGATGTGGGGAGAATGCTTCGCTTTAAGAACACCAGTCTCCTCCTAGAATTGTGGTCTTTATTCCTTTTCATCAGTCAGCCATCTACTTTTCCCTCAGTAATCTAAATCCTAACTGTGTTCATAATACCTCTCTCAAGAAATCTTCAGTGACTCAACATTGCCATCTGATGACACTCAGAGTCTAAATCCAGTCTTCATGGGCTTAGGGCCTACAGATGATCCTCAAACCCCAACGTATTTACTATTCCCTGAACCCACTGCACTTTTAGATCTCACATATTTGCTCACATTGTACCCTCTGCTCAGAGTGACCTTCCTTTTCTTCTCTCTCTCTTCTCTATCTTACCTGGTTAAAATCCTACCCAACCTTAAAAGCTAAACAATATGGAAAAATATACATCCATGCAATGTAAGTCATTAAAAATATTTTGTCAACAAAACAAATTTAAGTCATTAAAAACAACCTTATGGGATGGCTAATTCTTATGAAAAGATTATTTAACATATTAATAGGTGAAAAACAGGATGCAATACAGCATGTTTAAACACAGCTTTAAAAAAATGAACATGCAGAATAAATTACTTTGGGCATACTTAACATGATACGGACAGTCATTCCCTCTGGCTAGGTGGGTAATGGCTACTCTTTTTCCCCCCCTACTTTTAGCTTAGTCTTTATTTTCAGGTTTTTTCCTGACAGTAAACATGTGGTGCTTTTATAGTCATAAATAAAGTAAGAGATGTTAGTTTCAACATTTAAAATAGTTTTTAAAACACTACTCTTTCAGGGGCCCAACTCATTGTGATTTCTTCTTACACTATCCTGCCATCCACCAATCAGAAATTATCTTTACCTTCTGTTTGCTACCATCACATGTTTTTGTTCTGCTTCTATAACACCATACCACATAACATATTTTAGTTAGGTGCTGCAACCCCCAAAGTGATCACTTGGTGCTATGAATAGAGATCACCCTATTTGTTGAATGAATCAGTGAATCAGAGAACGCTTTTGAGAATTAAAAGTAGGATCATTCTTTCCTTTAAAGAGCTTAAAATCTTACTGGGGAGACAATTCATGTAGTCAAGAAAACTAGGAACATTAATTTATAAAGCAGTAGGATAATAATTGTCAAAAAGCATATAAATGTGGAATGTGGGACACCGTGATAGAGGAATTCTGTAAACGATGTCAAAAGGATCCTGTCTCCCAGGATGAGATTGAAGGATTGTAGCTTAGACAGACAGGTGCCAAAAGAAAACACTTTCACTAGAAAACATACTTCAGTGATATTTGAAGGTCAAATTATGAATGCAGAGTCACGGACTCGAGTCTGTGAATAGTCCCAGCTCCCCCTCTGAAGCCTCGCACACTGGCTCTGCACGAAAACAGAATGTGCCTGCAATAATCCACAGAGCAGATCATCTGCACTGATAACAGGCCATTGACTGGTTTTAATTTACCTGCCGGTTGAAATTCTGTTTTCCTAGTGGTGGTTATTAAAGTGACAAAGAGAAGGGACTGCCTTTCTTTTTTTGTCCCAACTTGAATATTGTAAGAGCATCTGCTGGGAGGAAAGAAAATGAACCCAAGACATCTTTCTGTCTCAAATCAAATATTTTGTGATAAATTGGAATGCCATTCACGCTTACTATTTTCAGATGTGATACAATAGAAATAAGGTGTCCCATATAGGTTTCTCCCCCTAAAATTCAAAGTGAGCTTGTGAAGCTTTACAGCTATCTCCTAGGGATTCAGTCAGATTCCAGACTTTGTGATACTGACTTTTGTCTTCAGCCCACATGGGAAGAAACAGAGATGAATCAAATGACAGGCGTGAGGAGAGATTCATGACGCATCCTGTCCACCAGGAAGCCCCGCAGGCTGCCAAATGCAGAACTGTTTCATTTTTCTCTTGTTTCCTTTCTGTATTGGTATCTTAGTAACTTTCCTTGAAGGCATATTATATATGTAATCGCAAATAGTCTTTGTAAATGTTTCCTAAGAAGAAAAATCCTACTCTGGAAACCTTCAGTCATAACTTGCTGTGCAGTATACTAGCCCATCATGTACAATTTCTTCCCTGCTTCAGGTATTTATACCCAGGGCTGTTAAACTTGGGTTCTCTCTACTACATAAGTTAACCCATCAATATGCTGCTTCAAACCACCTCTATTCTCTAGCTCTCGATATTTTGTTTTCATTTCTATTGGCTTTAATTTTCTATGGTCTAAACTGAAAATGAAAATTAGACACAACTTGGCAGCCCTTGAGCAACACCACATGCACTGTTCTGAGTCTCACTTCGTCAGCACAGAGTCACCTGTCTAGGTCACAGGTGAAGACAACTTTGGGACCAAACCAGTTGTGTGACCTGGGTAAAACACACTGAGAATTTTTGTACCGGGATTCTGAATTTAAGCTAAACATAGACCTCACGTACTCGAGCTTTCTCTTGAGAATCCAATAGACTGATGGATGTGGCATGTGAGTGTGTGGGGGAAAGCACACCGTGATGTATTATTTTTTTTTTTGCTTCTCTGAACATAATGACGTTTTTCAAAATCTGTCTTTTCAAGGTGCAGTTAAAGGCTTTGGGGGATTTGTCGCACACATCAAATACAAAGATCATGAGCAAAGTTAATATGTAAGGTTAAAAATGGGAAAAACAGGGGCGCCTGGGTGACTCAGTCGGTTAAGCGGCCGACTTCGGCTCAGGTCACGATCTCGCGGTCTGTGAGTTCGAGCCCCGCGTCGGGCTCTGGGCTGATGGCTCAGAGCCTGGAGCCTGCTTCGGATTCTGTGTCTCCCTCTCTCTGACCCTCCCCCGTTCATGCTCTGTCTCTCCCTGTCTCAAAAATAAATTAAAAAAAAAAAATGGGAAAAACAGGACCAATTGCATAATTCAAAGTGTGACACTGATACTGTGAGTGTATTCCATTCCAGCATCATTATTTATAAAAGTTTCACTGTTTAGTTGTTCTTTTCAAATAGCTTCTATAGACAGGATTTTTTTTTCACATAGTAGGTGCTTAATAAATTTTTAATTAACTTTTTAATTTTAATTCCGGTATAGTTAGTATACAGTGTTATATTAGTTTCAGGTGTACATTATAGTGTTTCAACACTTCATTACTCCGTGTTCATCATGATAAGTGTACCCACAATCCCCTTCACCTGTTTCTCCCATCCCCACCCCCCTCCCCTCTGACAGGCACCACTTCTCTATATTTAAGAGGTTGGTTTTTGTTCACCTTTTTTTCCTTTGTTCGTTTGTTTTGTTTCTTAAATTCCACACAAAATGAAATCATACGGGATTTGTCTTTCTCTGATTGACCTACTTACTTCATTTAGCTTTGCCCTCTATTTTCATCTGCATTGTTGCAAATGACAACATCTCATTCTTTTTTATGACTAATAGACCACTCTTCTTTATCCATTCATCTGCAGATGGACACTTGGGTTGCTTCCATATCGTGATCATTATAAATAATGCTGCAATAAACATAGTAATTAATATTTTTTAACTTTTTAATTTTTAGGCCATGAAAATCTTGAAATAAGTCATTAAATGTTTTCAGTGATCTAAAAAAGTATGTACTCTTTCAGGAATGCCTTGCTTTCCAGTTATTTTTGTACTGTTAATATCTTTTAAAATTACGAAATAGATAAATGATGAGTTATATAACACTTAATACTATAACTCAATCTCTGCCTAAGTTATGAGAATTCTAGTTCTTAGTTTCTTTTGTAAGAATTTGGCATTATAAGCACCTAATGGAAAATAAAGGGATCTTATTTGGGTGTAAACACCATCTTTTTATGGGATCATATCCTTAAAGTAATACAAAGGTAGTTTATTGAACTTCAGTTTGTTTTACAAAAAGAAAAATAAAAGGTCATATTAGAAAATGTAAGCACCATATAAACCAGTTAGCTCTTCAGTTTTGGAAAAAGCCAAGCTTTCCTTCTTTTTTTTAAATGTTTATTTATTGGGGGTGCCGGCGTGGTTCAGTTGGTTAAGCATCCGACTTCAGCTCAGGTCATGATCTCACTGTTCATGGGTTCAAACCCCGCCTCAGGCTGTGTGATGACAGCTCAGAGCCTGGAGCCTGCTTTGGATTCTGTGTCTCCCTCCCTGTCTGCCCACATCCCCCATCTTGCTCGCACTCTCTCTCTCAAAAATAAATAAACGTTCAAAAAAATTTTTTAATGTTTATTTATTTCGAGAGAGAGTGTGAGTAGGAGAAGGGCAGAGAGAGAGAGGAGAGAGAGAATCCCAAGCAGGCCCTGCACTGAGCCCAACATGGGGCTTGATCTCAGGAACTGTGAGATCATGACCTTGGCCGAAATCAAGAGTACCATGCTCAACCAACTGAGCCATCCAGGCACCCCTGAACTTTCCCTTCTTCTAACAAATGCTCATCTGTGAAAATGACGGGATAAAAATGTCACAAAAATAATAAAGCAGAATATTAATTTTTGGAAGCATTTTCATATTTTATTCATATATTATTATATTATATCATTTTCATATAATATTCATATATTAAAGAGAGGCGAGGGGCGCCTGGGTGGCTCAGTCGGTTAAGTGTCCGACTTCAGCTCAGGTCATGATCTCGTGGTTCACGAGTTTGAGCCCCGCGTCGGGCTCTGCGCTGATAGCTCGGAGTCTGGAGCCTGCTTCTGATTCTGTGTCTCCCTCTCTCTCTGACCCTCCCCCCATTCATGCTCTGTCTCTCTCTGTCTCAAAAATAAATAAACGTTAAAAAAAAATTATAAAAAAAAATAAAAATAAAGAGAGGTGGTATTTTAATACATTTATTTGCTTGGTTTAACTTAAACTTAACAATAAATTATTAGACTACATGGTCCCTAAATTGTTTTGAAATCCCATATTAAGATATCACATATTATCACATTCATCCAAATTTTTTGTACACAGTAATATCATTAACTTTGTAGTGATATGACATTTTTAAGACTCTTAAGGTACCTTACATACTTTTTTACCTTTATTTTGATATAATTTAAATACAATAAAATGCACCAATTTTAAGGGTACACTTTGGTGAGTTTTACCAAATGTGAATCACATAACCAGCAATATACTTCTATCACCCCAGAAATTTCCTTGTGCTGCTCTGTACTCAGTGCCTTTCTCCTACCCCTGGCCCTGGGACACTAATCTGTTTCTCTCACCATAGGCTAGCCTTTTCTAAAATTTCATTTAAATGGTACAAATCAGTATATAATCTTTTGCTCTAGATTTTTTCACTGAAAACATAGTGCTTTAGAGACTATCCATGTTGCTGAATATAGTTTTTGTTTTTTTAAATTCTGAGTGCTTTCCATTTTATACTATAGTTTGATTTTCTAGCCACCAGCTGATGAACATATGGATTATTTCCAATTTGGGGCTATTATAAACAAAGTTGCTATGAATATTCATATCTAAGTCTTTGTGTGAATATATATGTTTTTATGTTTCTTGGGTAAATATCTAAAAGTTGAATGGATGGGTTGCATGGAAAAAATAAAACATTATAAGAAACTGCCAAGTTGTTTTCTAAGCTGCTGTTCCATTTTGCATCCCCACTAGTAATGTATGAGAGTTGGAGCTTTTCCATAATATTAAGTAACACTCTTTACTTTTTAGTCTTTTTTAGTCATTCCGAGAAATGCAGTGGTATCTTGCTGTGATTTTAACTTTATTTTCCTAATAACTAATGATGTTGCGTTCCTTTTCATGTGCTTACTTGCATTTATATGTCATCTTTTTGTGCAATGTCTGTTAAAATCTCTTGCCCATTTCTTGTTAATCAGGCTGTTGTTATTTAGTTATAAGCATTTTTTCCTTTATTTATTTATTTACTTGTTTATTTTGAAAGAGAGAGCGAGAAAGGGAGTGGCAGAGAGAAAGGGAGACAGAATCCCAAACATGCTCTGTGCCGTCAACAGATGGGGGACTCAGTCTCATGAACCGTAACATCCTGACCTCAGTCAAGATCAAGAGTTGGATGCTTACCCAACTGAGCCACCCTGGCGTCCCTTGTTATTTTTTTTTTTATTTTTAATACAAGTCCTGTATCAGATATTTGGCAAATAGTTTCTCTCAATCTGTAGTTTGTCCTTTTTTTTTCCCCCTCAAGAGAAGTTTCTAATTCTAATGAAGTCTGAACTTTGTTTTTTCTTTTATGGATCATACTTCTGGTAGCTTATCTAAGAACTCCTTTATAACCAAGATCATGAAGATTTTCTCCTAAGCTTTTGTTTATAAAGTCTTAAGGTTTAGTTCTGGTTTCCAGATCTAAGACCTACATAGTACCTACCTCTTGTCCTTGGGGATTTGAGACCCTTTCTGATTCTTCCCATTTGGTTCTTTGCTTACTTACCTGCTTTATTTCTAATTTTGCACCTTCTGTTCACAATATATTCTGCTGCCTTTTTTGGGAACTCTCAGTTTCAGTCCTATCCCATCTCTTACTGAAAGTGAAAATGCACTGGAAATCTTGTCTTAAAATTGTCTCTTTCTTTTCCTTTTATATTTCCACAGCATTTCTAAGAATATTTCCTTGGGTGTCCTATATATACCCTTTTCATACCACCCTGTAGAAAAAATGGCAAATGTTTTATATTTGTACCTGGCGATATATATGAGAGTTCAGACATGCAGAGGGCTTGAAACAACAAACATTTAAATTTGACTAGACCTTAGTGTGAACATTTAGAAAATTGTGTTATTTTAGTTTGATAACACTGGAAGAGTTATTGAATTAATCCTTTATGTAAGGATAAGATTGAGAGGTTTTTTTGTTTTTTGTTTTTTGTTTTCCATAGGTCATGTCAAACGTAGTTTCCATGTGTGGATAATTACCCTAGCAGACAAGTAATTATTTAGCAAAATTTTCCTCAGGCATGAAGCATTTCTGATCATCTTTCCCCACCTACTTCCCCTGGTGCCCATCATGCCCTCTGTTATTTCTCCTGGAAGATCACTTTTTACTACCACAATGTAAACTCCTTAAGGACAGGAACCTGGTCTTCTCTACCACTGTCTATGTTTGCTACAAATTAGGTGTCCAGGAAATGTTTGCTGAATCAGTGACCTTACCCTTTCTTTAACATTCCCAATGGAAGAGGTTCTGTCATCTCCCTATAGGCTAACATACTAAAAATTCCTATGCACAAGAATTTTGCTATCTCATTTGCTATATAACTTAGACCCATTTTCTTCAGCATTGTCTGTTTTTCTTGCTCATATCAACTAAAATGTCCAATTGTCCATTGGCTATCACTCTCTTGAATACTATTGGCTTTTACTAAACCCAGTCGTAGTTACTTTGAAGTTGTGTTGTTTTTTGTGTGTGTGTGGGTTTTTTTATTTGAGTTTTTAATAAATAATGATCCTTTCTTTGAGTTTGGGCTTTATCTTTCTGCCATACATCTTTTAAAACAAGAAGACTTTTTCATAAATCATCTTCCTGAACCATTATTAGTTCAGCATGAGTGGAATTCTTTGTTATTGTCGGAAAAAACTTTGGTGAGGCAATTTTTAGGGAAGAAAAAATGGGCTATTGGTATAAAAAGGAGCAGCTGCTCTTACACTATGATCAAACAAGGATAAAATGACATTTAGTATGAACAATTCAGCTTTATTTTAAAGAAAATACTCAACATTCATTTTAAAACATTACTGCTTAGTATATTCTTAGGACATAAATAGGATCCAGAATATGAAGAAAACTTCTCTGGAATAGTTGGGGTGCCTGATAACGGTTTTAGACAATAACATCATTGTTTAGCATACGGCAGTTTGATGAGATTTACATGTCTGTTCTATACTTAATAGTCTATAGAAACATTCAGAAAATAAAACAAATTCCTTATTTGCATAATGGTTCTTTTGCCTATTGGTGTATTAAAAGAATCAGTCAGCAAGATAACTGAGGTGCAAAAAACCTAGTTAGTTTTAAAGAAATGATTGGCTCTGAGATTACAGCTGGAAAGGCCTAGTCTAAGACTTACCCACTCTTTCTCAAAGACACATTTGCTCCCAATAAGGTGTTCGCAGAGGCCTGGATCACCCTTGCCTTAAATAAGCCAAGCAGTGAAGCTGGCACAACTTCTACACAAAATGAAATCACTGCCTGTTTAATAATCAGACCACATACTGTTACAGTGTGGGATTCCGTAATTACTCTGATTGTTTCCACATGGGTCGAATCTGAATGACCTTCTCTTCCATTAGTGATATTATTAAAATACTCAAAGGTGGCCTCCATTTTCCTTTATTAGTGTTTGTTAACTTGCTGTTTGTGTAGAAAGCAGTCCTCTGGTCCCTGTTTGGTATTTGCTGCTGCTGCTGTCTCACTCCATCTCTGCTGGTATTCCTGACCTCCCATCTACTACATGTTTTATACATCACCCCCTTCTTACTGGTTCGACATCTATATTAAATTGTGCTTTTGTTCTTGCCTTTAACTCACAATGCATCTAAATTCCATTTTCACTGTTTGCCACATTTTCCATTTAGTATCATTAACATGTATCTTTTTGGTGAGGTCTACTTTTTAGGCATATAGAATAGTTCCCTTTATCTAATGCTCTTTTTCCCTAAATTCTACTTTCTGGTGGTAATGCGAAGTACCACACCTGCTTTTTGTTTGTTAGCACATGCTCCTTCCATCCTAATCCTGTTCTCTCCCAGTGTGAGCTGCATGAGGACTTGAGCATATTTTTCCTTTTACCCTCCTCCTTCCTGCCTGCCTCCTCCCTTCCACTAAGCAGGTTAAAGCCACCTAGATTTTTTTTCTTCATTTTTTAATATAATGACAATTATTTAGATATAATTGTGTTACTCATTTCTTTGCTCCCCACTTCTTCCCATTTTATGGATTCCCACTTTACATTATATGTAATATGTCCTTGAGTGATTCTTTTAGATGTGTCATATTTGATAATGTATCACTTATTTAGTTCATGCCAGAGGAATATACATCCCCTGAGGACCTGAATTCTGTTTTGTCGGTGGTTTTTCTAGGAGGGCCTGGCAAATAGTAAGTGCTAAATAGGTATTTTTTTGAAGCAACCAGATCAGTTTTTCTCTGGGCTTTCTCCCCGCCAATTTTAAATATTTTCAATGGAAATAATGATAAACTGCCTACCACATCTTTCTGCTTGCTGATAGCAAGTATACTCCCACAATAGTTAACCTTTATTGATGACTCAGAGCCATCATTATCCATATCACTTACTGTGATTTGTTCTAATCTGATAACAAAATTTCCTGAAAGCATCTTGGGGAAGTTTACCTCTAAGTTAACTAGCTTCCATATGCCAGGTGTTCAAAATTTATTCTTCTTTCCAAATCTGGTTAGAAGTGGTAGTACACAAGCTTGGGGGCCAGATAGAGCCCTCTGGGAATGGCATTGGCTGGCCACAAAGATATCCCAAGAATCAGCCTTTAGAAGAGATAGCAGTCAATAGCCTTGAAATCATTAGTTCAAAAAAGCTTGAAATAGGGAAAACTCTGCTCATTAAAAGCTAGATGAGAAAACAAATTCACAATTGAAGATCAGAAGCTAAGCCAGTTAAGAAGGTGTCTGCCACAGTTTTCTGTTAGGGATGGATGAGAAAGAAGCAGGTGACCTTTCATGAACAGTGAAAGTCTCTTACCCCCAACTCTGCCCTGCCTATCCTTGCTGTCAAGCTCTCATTCTCACTGTGACTAATCTTCTGTACCAATTATCTATTGCTTCCTAAAAACACCACCCCAAATACAGGGACTTAAAACAAAAAACCATTTCTTTCTTTTTGTTCCATCAGTTTGGTCATCTGTTTGGGCTGGACTCAGGCCAATGGCTTTCAGCTCTTCTCCCATGGAGTCACTTATGTGGCTTCAGATATCCAATAGCTAGATTAGGGCTAGAGAGTTTAGTTTAGCTTCACTCATATGGCTAGCGCCTTCCAATGGACTGGAGGGTGCCCCCTGCCACACACAGACACACACACACACACACATCATTTCTCACCCAGACTTCTTTACATGGTATCAGGGGTGTTCCAGGAAGACAGAAGTGGAAGCTGAAAGTCTCTGGAGGCCTGCACTCATGAAGTTCATAATATTACTTATGTTACATTCTGCTTTTTGAAGTAATAGGTTAGCCTAGACACAAGGGTGGAGAAGTCATATTTTTTATACCACACCTGTCTCTGAGGGCTTACTCCTAACCTTTAAACTTGTAATTTCCAGTATTGTAGTTTACGTGCTTACATAGCTGTCTCTTCTTGTAAAATTAAACTGCTTGAGAACAGGAATTAAGTTATCTTAGCACACAGCAGAGGCCCTGGTGTCTAGTAAGGCCTTATTAAAGGAAAGGTGATCTAATGATAGACTGATTGCTCAATATGTATGTAGGTATGTATGAATGGATATATGTATGTATATCCTTGTTTATTATTAGTAGCTAGATTCTATAAGTATAAGATCAATGGAGCAGTACTTTTAAAAGCACAAAATAAATTAGAAGTGTGTCTTCTGATAGAAAATACTAAGTTTTTTTTGTATGCCAAGCAGCAGCCCTGGAAGACTGTGTTCTTAGAACATAGAAACTTACCTGTGTAATAGAGAGTTAGCAGTGTTTCCTTAATCAGTTCCCAGATCAAATAACCAGAAATGATTTCATTTCTTTTTTTCCACCATCATTATTATCAAATGCATTGGGTCTCATTGTCTAAGTTATATATTATCTTGTAGCGTATGTTCAGAAGAATCACTACCTGTGCCAAAAGGTTTTAATAAGAAAAGTGTCAAATTTAGCCCTCATTACTTTGCTTTAAAAGCATTTTAAATAATCTAAAAGGTGCATCCATGGCTTAATATCAGCTCAGATTCAATTGACTGCACAAAAATGTCAGTTTGGTATTTCGTGGAATTTAAAAATCCTGTGCCCCAATTAAGTTCCCACACAGGTAACTATTCCTATGTAATTTCACCAGGATACTGAGATACTCACTTTGATGCATGGCTGTTGCTGCACACTGGCTCTGAATGCTGGTAAGCAGCTGTCCCCTTTTCCTCTGGTGGTTTGGAGATCACTATAAATTTGTCAAATTTTTTTTGGAAGTTTTGGTGAATGAGCTTTACATTTATATAAATTATTTTGTCCACTTTGAGTCTTTCAGACACTTTTGTTTTATGTAACTGTGGTCTGCAAATAGGTAAAAGAAAAATCTCATTAAGAGACCAAAAGGACACATGTATATGCAAAGTTACTATTTGCTCAGACAAGTAATCCTGCGTGAATACAAAATGCAGATTTTGTGTGAATTGCACCAAAGAATCACAGAGTGAATAACAACTAATTATAAAAGGACATTTGGTGAATATTTTTATAACTTTTATCTTGTAGAATTATAAGAAGAGAAAAACAGCTACATATATGAAGTCAAGTCTTAAGACCTTATTTTTATGGTATTATATTATCAAACAGAATGCAGAATTAAAATTGAACGAAGTAAAGCGAGCTCTCCTGACTATGGAAACAAAATATAGAGAGACAGAAAAGAAATTGAATTTCAGATATTTGTTTCAAGATAAAAATGAATTACTATACAATAGACCTGTATTCATAACTTAGACTCTCCTATTTGGATTTCATACACTGAAAGCAATCATAGGACTGAAGGGAAATTTATTATAAAGTCACCTGGGATATCACTTCATAAACACAGAAAACAACATTAGAAATTGAAATGGGAATAATGAAAATTTCATTTTAAATGAATGTAAATGGGAGGCAAGGAAAGAGCTGTTGAGGTACATGAGAGAAAGGTATTACTTCTCTTGAACTCCTTTCAATACTGAAAAGTGTTTTCCATTAACCAGATACTGGTGCCATAGAAACTGTGATTGGATGTTTCCTGCCTGTACATAGGGGCTCAGAGTACTCTGTGTTACTGCACTGGCTGAGGTGATCTTCCTGCCTCGAGAGCACAGCCTAAAGTCTATTAGGGATCGCCAAACCAGAGGCGAAAGTGCAAGCTGGCCGGCCAGTAGGTCTGTCTGGTTGGGGAAGTGAAGGGGTTGCTCAGTGAGGCATTTGGCAGGTGTCATCCATTACTGGCCTTCTCAGCAAGTTGCAGAGTCGGTGCCATCCACTGCACAGAGAGGCTGATCCTGCAAAGAGTTAACCACAGCAGATCACTCAGTATCTACATCTGGGTGCCTTCCACCATTATTAGAGTGTGTGTGTTCATCAGTAGCTGCACATTTTGCAGACAGTAAAAATGTAAATGATCCTGAGGCTCATTGTGGCACCTTGTGCATTGCAGATTACACAGTTGCTCTGTTCCTTTATGTGTCTTTTAAGTCTTAATTTGAGCCCTAATGTGAGTATGGATATCACATCATGGAAGTACAAACTATAACAAAAAGATGGTGGAGGAATTGTTATACACCTGGTACAGAATGGAAAAATAATGCATATTTTAGTTCTCTCAAAGTATTCTATATTCCAGAGCCTAAGCATTGAGTCAGGGACTCTATTCCACAAAACTTAAATGGGAAAGAAATCACATCTCAAAAACAAAATGGCAGACATCTTGTACCAGTTATTGCAGAGTATTACTTTTGTCAAGATAAAATTAACAATATTTCAAAGAAACCAAAGGAACACTCAGCTTTGTAAAATACTAAAAGAGCATGGTCTTTGGAGTGAGAGATTCTATACTCAGCCACTTAATCATCTCTTGTATTCTTGGACAAGTTGCTTAATCTCTGAGCCTCAGTTTCTTAGCTGTGTAATAGATATCTACACTCAAATAGAGATTAGGGATAACCAGTAAAGCACCTGATACCTACTAAGTTCTTAATAGTTACTGTTATTCGTACAGTATTGGAAAGGGCTTGGTTGTACACACAGTTACTCAGCAGAGGCAAGGGGGAGGATGCCTGCATTGTGATACTTTGGCCCTGGGGTAGATGGGACTCTTGGCCATATGGAGTGGCACTCTTGTAACTTACACTCCTTGCTTTACTTCCATTCATCAGCTGTTAATACTCATTGTTGCACTGCAAAGGTGGAAAAGTCTTCACCAGGACTATTTAGCACCACTGTGTGTCTAGACTTATCCAGCCAGCTACAGGAAGAAAATGCCTTTAACCTAGAGTTTAACACAATGTTAGGGCTGTTATATATGGTGGCTGCTAACTGGTAGATCATGGACCCCTGGTTCCTCCAACTTACTGCAGGTGTCCCAAGTGCATCAATCTTTTGAGACCGAATAATATGGTGTGTGTGTGTGTATGTATGTATATGTATATCATATGATATACATATATGTGTGTGTATCATATATACATGCACACTACTATTTTACTATTGTGATTAATAAAATAAAAATTCATTTCAGAACTTTGTTGAATTCTTAGTAGCTTTTTATCATGTTGTATTTCTTCTTTCAGCCATTCTAAAACATACAACTGTTATATCAGGATGGATGTGGTACAAAGAAATCATAAAATTAATATTATACAGGCCCTCATGCTCAGAAAAGTCAAGAACTGGTGCTCTCATTTCTGAGGTCCAGGAAAATATTGTGTGATGTACTCACTTGCACAACTTGTTAAGGAAAACTCTGTTCAGAATTCTGGTCTCCTGATCTCTAGTCCAGAATTCCCAACAGTGGAAATGTTTGTACTGTTGCTTCTGGAAAAATGTGAGATGTATTTAATGTTCAGATTAGTATGCACGCAGTTACATATTGACAGAAAATGGGTTACGTGAAAAACATTTAAAACAGTACCTGACACACAGAAAGCCCTCACTAAATGATGGCTGTTATGATGGCTCTTCAGTGAGGAGTGGTTTTGTCACTTTTTTCTATCTGTTGCTTAGAGTAACTTATCCCATTCTGAATGTAATATTTTAAGTGATACCATTTGTCACTCAGGCAAGTGGCTTCCATATTTGCTTCTCATACTCTCAGAGTGGGAGTGGTGGACATTTAAAAAATCTCCCTTCTTTTAGGAGTAGAGGCTCTTGCCATTAGTATGGAGGCTCACTTCGGAAGTGAGTCCTCACAACACATCTTATCACAGCCTCAGACAGCTACTGGCCTTTAATGTGCATGCTTGAGACAGAATTCAGTTTTGTTCTTGAATTACCCACTGGGATTTGGTATATTTATTTGAACTAACGAGATTTAAACATTTACTTTCCATCAATATTTTTTAATTTGTCCTCATCTGACCCCCTGTTCCTCCCGAGCAGATTCTTTATTGCTTAAGAGATGTAGCATTAGATCAAGATTTATTTAAATTGTGTACCCAAAGCTAGTCTCTAGAGATTTGGTGTCTCGTTGCACAATGTGGCCCACAGGTGATAGCAGACAGCAGTGACTGAGGGAGATTTACATCTGACTATACAAATAGAGCACACATTTCATAAAACTATAAACCATCCAGGCTAATCACAGTAGTTAAATACAAGGAAAGTTTCCCTTGGGTTCTCAGATAAATTTAGGACTGAAGAAAGTGTTGTCATGATATGTGTTTGGTTCTGAATTTTTTGTCAATATCCAGATTTAATATGAGTCCCTTTGTTTTAGCTAACTGCCCAGGAATTTGATCTTTTAAGCTAAATACAAGAATATGTGGATTTGGTATATGTGTATTGCCAAATAGAATTCTCTTATAGGGAAGTCGCCCCAGGGATGAAAGAGCCAAAAGAAGTAAGCGCTTTTTATGCGCTCAACATGTCCATTTTAAGTAAAGGCAGATGACTTACAATAGCTTTCATAAACTGGCTCTCCATCAGTCAGCCATGCCAGACAAGGACTTGGTTGCTTTTGTCCCACTATCAGGAAGCAGCGTCATTAGAGGAAATCACCAAAGGTCTCAGTTTCTCCGCAAGTGCAACCCAGTGGAGCATTTCTCCTGTATAAATAGATCAAGCCCCCAGTGGTGATCTTCTCCTGCTGAGAAGAAGGTAACTGGGTTTAGAGTAAATACACCGGAGCTAGCCCTAGACAAACTTTTTAGAAGTTATACTTGCATTGCCACCCCTCCCCAATGCCACAGCACACCCTTACATATTCATCCGTGACTTTTCCCACAAGCGCCCACTCACTGTGTGCTTTGCCCAGGCCTGCTCTTTGCCAGTTCCCTGTGCTGATCCATTTTCCCTTTTCCCGTCTTCTCACACACCTGCCCTATCATCCCATACAAAGCCCTTAAGACTTTGTATGTCTTTATACATATTTATGTGTTCAAATAATTTATACCAAAATGTGACTCAGAGGAAATATGTGCCCCCTTGCCCACAGGTAACAAATTTGCATTTTAGCAGTGGCTTTAAGTAAATGAAGACACGCAAATACTGAGGATTCTGTGCCTGGCAGGGAGCAGCATGGAGATTTTAGGAACAGGGTCCTTTGGCTCTCACCATGTATACTCATAGGGCCTTCGACCAGCCCAGAGCAAAAAAGGCATAAGTTATACTCTAACCCTCCCTCCAGCCTGGTCTGTTACTGCATTCACAGAAGCAACGCTTTTGTTTCCAACCTCCCAGAAGTCTGTGACACTGAACAATTTTTCCAAGGAAGAGAAAACACAGTTTAATATATAGGACTAATTTTCAGTTTTGCAGCTGGGGCTTCCTTTGGGAGCCGTACTTGTAGAAATAAGTGCCTCAGTAATGATGGGGGGAGAACTCCCCAATTGATGGGTACAAAGTTTGATGGAGAAGGTTATGAAGAGAAGAGAGACCAGTGGAACACTAGGAGTGAAATCAAGGATATGCTTGAAAATGAGAAATGTAGGAAGATTTTTGTATTTATATTTACTTTATTCAAAGGAAAAATAAGGTAGATTCTGAAGTGGGAATGAGCAGCGGACTTGCGAAAGAGTCTTGCTGGTCATCTCCTTTTTGGCTAATCTCTGATCCCATCACTATCAGCTCAGTAGTGGCTTTGGTATTGGCCTGTAGAAACTGGTCTCCAAGGTGTCAGCTCTGTTGCCAAAGACACTCCACCTTGCCCAACCGCAGTGTCCGGGCCCATTCTACAAGACGGTTTACAATTCTGTTTCTGTTATTGTGTGCAAAATTTTCCAAAGAGAAATATGCATCCTACTCTCCTTCCATTAAAACACTCACATACATTGTTTTAAAGCAGTTGATGACTTAGGCTTTTTCAGAAAATAGGTTTTTCATATGCTTGTTATACAAACGATTTCTGGGTTTTTTTGTTTTTTTGTTTTTTTTAAACAAACAAAGGGAGTTTGAAGAGTCACTTCTTAAAGGTAAGGCTCTTCTGTTATTTCAAATTCAAAAGTTGTAGCCATTGGGCATGGATTAAGTGGTACATGATTTGATTACATCAAATATCTGCTTCATTTACTATTTCCCCCCACACTACCATTTTTGGCTTTATGCTATGTTTTAGTCAGATATATAAGAAAACCCTAGGCCTTAAAGAGGGCCTAAATGTTGCTAGTTATTTGTGGCTCAGTACTGGCCAGAACCAGTGGGAATAGTTTCTGTACAAAACAAAAACAAAACACAAATATTTCTCTAACTCCTTTCCTATGTGAAGGATAAATCCTCACTTTGTGTAATCATAGCTACAAGCAGTAAATGATGTCTAGGGTAACGCATCAAGACAAGGAGAACTCTGGCTCGGCCTCCTGGCTGTTCCTAGTTTACCACAGTATTTGCTCTAAAAGACAACATCTCCACAGAGCAAGATGCCCACTGTCGTGCTTTCCAGATAGCAAAGAAAATTTACTCCTCTTTATTTCCTGCTGGAGTTGGATTCCTATAACTGCTCTCTGTTCTCACATTATCCTTAATTAGCCTATCTCATATTATGTATGACTTTGTAAGACACCTCTGGTACACAACCAGAAGTTTGACTTTGTATCTTCAAGGAAGATTACTCGGCAGACATAAGTAGAACATTTCCATAACCTTTTGGCAGTCAGCAGTATTTGCTGTTCTGTTCCTCTGCATGTGGTGAGATATAGCTATCTCTGATACCTCCTGTGAACGACAACACCAGCCTATTATGAGATTTCTCATCTCTAAGTTCCTATAGAATTTGCAGTCTGTAACACACACAGGCTCATATAAGCTTGTTCTCTAGCAGTTTCATGCATGAAGAGGCAGGGATAACCAGTGTGTTTCCCAGACTCCGACTCAGGGCAATAGCAAGCTTAATAAAGAAAAGTATGGAGAAGAAGGGAGAAAGGTATATGTCTGCCTTACCTTCCAAATTAGATCATCAGTGTCTCAGTCCAGAGATCATATCTGCTTTTCCTATCTTCTTTAAGACTTATTAGAACATTAGGCAAGCCGTGTGCAGTACGTGTTGATTGCCTGAAGGCCTAAGGTTTTAATTCAGATTATGCCAAAAAGGCAGTATTTCCAGTCACTTGAACTTCATGCAACCCCAAAAAGGTAGAGTTTTCTGTAAATGTTACTGAAATGTTATTTACATTGATTGAAGGTATCTCTAAATTGGTTTTAGATTGATCCCTCACAGAACTGTAATCCTCATTTCAGAGGACAAACCTCTAAGCCAGAGGTATACTGAAGATAGTTATGACAATGGAAGTATACGCAGTTGTAAAGTGTAGGCATTATTCTGAGGAAAGCATGAACACAGAAATTCTGTAAACGACTAAGATGCTGCGGTGAATAAAAGATCATTCTAACCAAGACTAATGGCATTTTACCCCAAGCCTCAGCGGCCCACTAGGATTCAGAGATGTGCACTGATGCCATTGTAATTCTGTCAAAAATGAGCCAACCATACATTTGTGGATGTATTTCTTGACCTTCTGTTCCAATGAGCTATCATATCTTTGTGCATTTACTGAACAGTATTAAGATTTAAAATCAATTTAGGTTAAGCCCTTCAACTCTGTACTTTTTAAATTTTATTTTGAGAGAGAAAGTATGAGTAGGGGAGGGGCAGGCAGAGAGAGAGAGAGAGAGAGAGAGAGAGAGAGAGAGAGACCCAAGCAGACTCTGCACTGTCAAAGCAGAGGCCGACGTGGGGTTCGAACCCACGAATCGCGAGATCATGACCTGACCTGAAGTTGGATGTTTAATGGAGTAAGCCACCCAGGCATCCCCAACTCTGTACTTTTTAAAAATTATTTTGATTATTCTAGGACCTTTTATTTCATATTCATTTTAAAAGCAGCTTGTTTAATTTTACAAAGACATCTGCTAGAACAATGGTTCAGAGTGCATTAAATTTACAGATTTGCAGAAAATGGCCATCCTAACAATATTGACTCTTCTCAATAAGCACAGTATGACTATCTTTCCATTGGTTTATTCACTGTTTTTTCTCTGTCAAGTTTTGTAGTTTTAAGTATAAGGGACTTGGTTGTCTTTTGCTACACTTATTTGTAGATATTTTAGTGGCATTACTATAAATGGAATTTATTTTCCAATTATTTGCTGCTAGCATACAAGAATTTTGTATATTAACCTTTTATCTTGCAACCTTGCTAAATTCATTTATTCTAATTCTTGGTATGTAAATTCCCTAAGATTTTTTTTTTTAATTTGTATTTAAATTCCAGTTAGTTCACATACAGTTTAATGTTAGTCTCAGGCACACAGTACAGATTCAACACTTCCATACAGCACAGTGCTCATCACAAGTGCACTCCTTAATCCCCATCACCTATTTCCATCCCACCTACCCCACATACCTCCCCTCTGGTAACCATCAGTTTGTTCTCTGTAATTAAGGGTCTGTTTCTTGGTTTGCCTCACTCTCTTTTTTTTCCCCCTTTGTTCATTTGTTTTGCTTCTTAAATTCCACATATGAGTGAAATAATATGGTATTTGTCTTTCTCTGACTTAACTTCACTTAGCATAATACTCTTTAGCTCCATCCACATTGTTGCAAATGGCAAGATTTCATTTTTTATAGCTGAGTAATATTCCATTATATAATAATATACATTACGTGTGTGTGTGTGTATGCGCCACATATTCTTTATTCATTCATCAGTCAGTGGACACCTGAATTGTTTCCGTAATTTAACTATTATAGATAATGCTACTTTAAATGTTGGGGTACATATATCCTTTTGAATTAGTATTTTTGTATCCATTTGGGTAAATACCTAATAGTGCAATTACTGGATCTTAGGGTAGTTCTATTTTTAACTTTTTGAGGAACCTCTGTGCTATTTTCCACAGTGGCTGCATCAGTTTGCATCCCCACCAACAGTACAGGAGGGTTCCCCTTTCTCCACATCCTCACCTGCACCTGTTTCATGTATTGTTGATTTTAACCATTCTGACAGGTGTGAGGTGATAGTTCATTGTAGTTTTGATTCATATTTCCCTGATGATGAGTGATATTGAGCATCTTTGATGTCCTCTTTGGAGAAATGTCTGTTCATGTTTTCTGCCTATTTTTAATTAAATTATTAGTTTTGGGGGTATTGCGTTTTACACATTTTGGATAGTAACTCTTCCTTAGATAGGTCATTTGCAAATATCTTCTCCCATTCTGTAGGTTGCCTTTTAATCTTGCTGATTGTTTCCTTCACTGTGTAGAAGTTTTATTTTGATGAAGTCCCAATCATTTATTTTTGCTTTTGTTTCCCTTGCCTCAGGAGACATATCTACAAAGAAGTTGCTACAGCCAATGTCAAAGAGGTTACTGCCTGTGTTTTCCTCTAGCCTGAGATTTTCTATAGAAAAAAAAAATTATGTTTGTGAATAGTGCCAATAGGGCTAGTTTTACTTGTGTGTGATATTTGTGGCTTTTTTTCTTTTTTGCTTCCATGCCTTATTTCAAAGCCTAGGACCTCAAGAATAGAGGTCCGTTTGAATAGAAGTGGTGAAAGCAGGCATTTTTGCCTTGATCTCAAGGAGGAGCAATTTCATCTTTCACCATTAAGTATGATATGGTGGTTGAATTTTTTGTAGATGCTCTTTGTCAGGTTGAGGAAGCTCTTTAGTCTTTCCAGTTTGCTGAACACTTTATCATTAGCAAATACTGAATGCTGTCAAATGCTTCTTCTGTATCAATTGGAATGATCATGGGGTTTTCTTCCCTATATTCTGTCAATCTAGTGAATTACGTTAATTTTCATATGTTAAACCAACCTTGCCTTATTGGATAAGCCCTGCTTGGTCATGACATGTTATCTTTTTTATATATATTACTGGATTTGATTTGACATTATTTTGTTTCTGGCATCATGAGAGTATTTTTCTGTAATTTCTTTGATAGTATCTTTTCCAGGTTTTGTATTATAGTTCTACTGGTCTCATAAAATCATTTAGAGAATACTCTCTATTTTTTTGAAAAGGTTTCCATAATTTTGTTATTTCTTCCCTGAATGTATGATAGAACTTACTAATCAACCCATCTGAGTTGGATTTGCTTTCTGGGAATATCTTTGGATACCAAATTTATATTTGTAAATATAGAACTGTTATTATCTATATCTTATTCTGTCTATAGAATCAGTAGTAATAACCACTTTTTAGTCTAGATACTGATATTTTGAATATTTGATTTTTTGACTATTATAATGTTTGAATATTTTTTTACCATTCTGTTTAATTTGATCTCTTGATGTTTTAGCTTTATCTCTTTACACCTTTTTTAGGAGTTACTCTATAGATTACAACGCATACATCTAACCTTCCACAGACTACTTAGAGCTAATATTGTATCACTTCATGTAAAATGTAGAAAATTTGCAACCGTATGGGTGCTTTTGCTAACATCCAACCTTTATCTGGTAGTTGTCCTATGTGTAACATTTACATACATTGAAAACCTGGTCAGATAATGCTATAATATTCATTTCCAATATTCAGTCACATTTTAAAGAATTTAAAAGAAAAAATCTATATTTGCCCACAAATTTACCATTCCTGTTGTGTTTCCTTCCATCCTGATATTTCAGATTTCTTGCATTTCCCTGTAGCCTGAAACACTGCTTGTAGTGTTTCTGGTAGAGTAGATCTGCTGTTAATGAGTTCTCTCTGCTTTCTTTCATATGACAATGTCTTTATTCTGCCTTCATTTCTGTAGGGTATTTTTGCTAGCTATGGAATTCTGGGTTGACAAAGACATCTGCTAGAATTTTGATTGGGTGTACATTAAATCTATAGATCAATTGGGAAGAATTGCCATCTTAAGAAATGAAAGACTCTATTTCACTGCCTTTTGCCCCCATAATTTTTTTTTAGAAATATGTGATCATTTGAATCATTTTCTGTAGCAAATGTGTCATATTCTCTATCAGCTTTTAAGAGGGTTTCTTTTCCTTGGATTTTAGCAGCTCGATTAGGGTATGTGTATATGTTTTTTTTTTTTTTCCTTTGATTTTTATCCTGTTTGGAGCTCACAGAGACTCTTGAATATGCAAATTTAATTCTTTTAACTAAATAGGGGAATTCTTTAGTCACCATTTCTTTAAACTGATTTTCTGCCTCAGTCTCTTTGTTCCTGTACTACTGGGATGCCAATAACATGTATTTCAGTCTTTTGATATTGTATAGGTCCCTGATTCTCTTTTCACTTTTTCTATTTTCCTCTCTTTGTGTCCTTCAGCTGGGGTATTTTGTACTGGTTTATCTCCAAGTTTACTGACTCTTTATCTGTTATCACCAGTATGCTTTTGATCCTATGTAGGGATTTTTCATTTCAGATATTTAAGTTTCTATATTTCTATAGTTTTTACAGTTTTTGTTGTCTACTGAGATTGTCTGCTTTTCTATTAATTTCAAATGTGTTTTCATTTGTTTTATGGAGTATAGTTATAATAGCTGCTTTATATCTGGTTACTATCATGTTGGCATTTGTTGATTGCTTTTCCCTTTAGAATTGATCACATTTTTCTTCTTTTCTGTATGTTTAGCAATTATGAATTGTGCCCTAGATACTGTGAATGTTACATTGTGTGGGCTCAAAATCCCTGTTATAATTCTGCAGGAGATTGTTGATTTTTTTGTTTTGGCTGGCAATCAACTCAGGGTCAGATTGCAAATTCTGTCTCTTAATGATTCAAATCACAATTACTGCCTCAAAGCCTGTGTTTTGGTTTGCCCTGTGTGAGACATTTACGAATGACTTTGAGACATGGGCAGTGGTTTAAATGAGTTTAGTTCTCTAAATGGGCTCAGGTCTGCCCATCAAATGTGCTGCTTAGGACTCAGCCTGAGACTTGTGTGGGTTCAAACATGGAACCAGGTAATCCTCTTCTCTTGGTTGTTTGACCTCTATGATTTTCCCTACACTTCCAAGGACCTCTTTTCCTAGTTCCTCAGGGCACAAATATGTGCTTTCTATTACTTTTCAGACACTGATGTTGCCTACCTTGTAATACTGTGTGACTGGAGTCCACATCAGGAGAAAGCTACAAGAGAAATGAGGGGAAGCCTACAAAACAACAAACCAAATGATGGCGTGCTCTAGGGCTTAGTCCCTGAACACCTCTATTTCCTCTCTACACTCAGTCTCTAGGTGAAAGCATTCTCTAATTCCAGTAGGGACCCAGACCCCTTATCTCCTGATGCTTTCCCAACGTCAGTATGCTTCCTTTTTGTATTAGCAGGAGGGAGAAATATAATGAGAATTCCTCCTTTTAAAGACATTTCTTAGATATTTTGGACATCTCTTCTGCTTGCATCTCATTGTCCAGAACTTAGATAATGGCCACATCTCATTGCAGGAGAAGTTGGAAAATACAGGAGTTTTTAGATGGATGACAATAGATTCAGCTAAAATTGGGATTCTTTTACTAAAAAAGAGGAGGAAATGGGACAGTAGGAGGCAACTGGCTGGCTCCACCAAACTTTGTGAATCTAGTCCTCAGCCCTCCCACTAACCTGCCCCATTTCAGTACATGTCAGTTCCATCTTTCCAGGTGCTCAGGCCAAAATATCTTGAAGTCATCATGATTCTTTTTTTCTCCTATTCTACGCCCAATCTACCAGCAAATCCTATTGATTGTACTTTTCAAATATATCTCAAATCTGACTGACTCCATCTTAGTGCAGGCTATTGTTGCTTCTCCTAGACTTCTGAAATAGTCTCCTTTCTGGTTCTGCCAGTCCATTCTCCCCACAATAGGATATAGTCCTTCAAAATGTAAGTCAGATCACATCATTCCTATGTACAGAACTCTCTGGTTACCTCCTAGCTTATTGTGAATAAAATCCAAGGAACTTAACTGTGAAAAAGCTAAACATCATCTGGTCCTGGCTAACCCCCTGATTAAATTTACTAGTGTCTCCCTGTAACTCATTCCACACCAGCTATACTGACTTCCTTAATGTTCCTTGAATATACCAAGCATGTACCAATTTCAAGGTCTTTGTATCTATCGCATCTTGAATGCTTTTCTAGATATCCCCATGGCTTCCTTCTTAACTTCTTTCATGTCTTTGATCAAATATCACATTATCAGAGACCTTCCTAACAGCCTGTCTAAAATAGGATTCCCTCTGGGGCCCCTGGGTGGCTCATTCGGTTGAGCATCCGACTTCAGCTCAGGTCATGATATCGCGGTTCATGAGTTCAGGCCCCGCATTGGGCTCTGTGCTGACAGCTCAGAGCCTGGAGCCTGCTTCCGATTCTGTGTCTCCCTCTCTCTCTGCCCCTCCCCCACATGCGCTCTGCCTCTCAAAAATAAAACTAATTTAAAAAATTAAAATAGGATTCACTCTAGTAAATCTCTCCCTTTATAAAACTTTTTTTCTTAATACTCAGCACCATTTGACATATTATCTGATTTTCTTTGTGTGTATATGTATATATTTGGACATACATATACCTTCTCTACATATATACATATATAAAAATGTATAAACATTTAGGTACATATAGGGATTTGATTATTGAAGGGCTTGTCACTAGAATTAGAGACTTCATCTGTTATGCTCACTGCTGTCTTCTTGAGCAGTTAAGGGTGGTCAAGACAGACTTCTATGAGAAGAGGGCAGTTGAGCTAAGAATGAATGAAGAGGAGTCAGCTATGCTACAACCTAGAAGGAAAACATTCCACATGAAGGGAACAGCTATCTGCAAGGCCCTGTGGTGGAAATAAGCTTGTCATGTTTCAGGGACTTGTCCTGCATTTAAGGACAAAAAGAAGCCCAGTATGGGTAGAATTTAGAAATTATGTAGAATGGAACAAGATGCGGTGGAAGAGACAGAGCCAGATCATGCAGAGTTTTGGCTGTCCCCAATGCAGTCAGAAGAGAAACATTCTCTACATTTTGGGAAGCTCTAAGGCTACAACAACCAAAGGCTATCTAATGACATACAGCTATTTAAATTTAATTCACTGAAAGTAAATTTAAAAATTCAGTTTCTCGATCACACAAGTTTCATTCCAAGTGTTCAATAGTCACACATGGCTAATGACTACCTATCGGGCAGCACAGCACAGATAGAGAATATTTCATCATCACAGAAAGTTATGTAAAACAGTCCAATGAGAAATAATGCCAAGTTTGCTTAGCCTCTCCTGTGATTTTTCTCTTAACCCTAGAATCCGTGTTTTTCTATTTAATGGAAATATATGCAGTGCCTAGCAAATTAGCATGGGGCCTGTTCCCTATGCAAATATTCTCACTGGTGATTTTTTCCTATGACAGAAAAGATGAGAAGGACTGGTAAATCACAAGCATTCTTAACCTCATTATAAATACATTGCAAATGTAAAAAATGCAAAGTGTGGAAGTCATAAATGTGAAAGCAGCTTTCAATTTGTTTTAATAGGTATTTTCCATGTCTTATTGTAACCTAGGGATCTTGCTGCAAGAAACTGCCTGGTAGGTGAAAATAACGTTCTGAAAATCAGTGACTTTGGAATGTCTCGTCAAGAGGATGGTGGAGTGTATTCATCTTCTGGCTTAAAGCAGATTCCCATTAAATGGACAGCACCAGAAGCTCTTAATTATGGTAAGAATAGACTGTTTTTCTTTTTGGTGGTAAAAATGTATTCCATCAGCACAAAACATTCACAAGCAAAGTTGGAGGAGTAAGGCAGAGCCCAAGTTAGAATGATTTGAAAATCAACACAACAATATTTAAGTGTTCATATTTTGTACTTACACATGGGCAGAAACCTAATTCATTGACCTTATTGATCAAATTTCTATATGTAAGATTGCTAGATTTAAACTTTTTTTTAACATTTATTCATTTTTTGAGAGACAGAGAGCACAAGCAGGGGAGGGGCAGAGAGAGGGGGAAACACAGAATCTGAAGCAGGCTCCAGGCTCCCAGCTGTGAGCACGGACCCCGATGAGGGGCTTGAACTCATGAGATATGAGATCATGACCTGAGCCAAAGTCAGATGCTTAACCGACTGAGCCACCCAGGCGCCCCTCAGATTGCTAGATTTAAAAGGTAGATGTACTTATAAGCACTTTTAAATATGACTATATATCTGAGGGTTTTTTAATCCAAAAAAAAATGATTTTTACGTTCACTGTATAATTTAACCATTAAAGTGTTGTTGTGGCTCTGGACCACTGCTTTCAGATGTCTTGCAATTGGTCCAATAACCTCATCTAATAGTAGGTTTTAAAATTTGTTAAGTCTATAGTTTCTCACTCTGAAAACTGCCTTGGTTTCTTTGCATTTTAGTCTCTGGAACTTGTATAAATGTTGGAGGGAGAGAGAGGAGTTACATTTTAAAACAGCAGGGATTTTTTTGTATGTCATTATAATGGAAAAAATTCAGGTTGTGTTATCTGTGGTTGGGATAAACTGGGCTGTAACAAGATGGGTAACAGTTCAGAATTAAAAGGAGAGAGATTGTGCTTTAAGTGAAATTATAAATTACATTTTCATTAAGGGAAGCAGCATGTGAGCCATGGGTTGGTGAATGGGTATGTTTTGAATTGAAATATCATAAAATGACTCTTTATTGATTTAAAATGAAAATTTACTTCATCATGAAAAATCAGGCATTTATAAATGCCCTAATTTAATGCCTAAGTTAAAAACAAAGCTTTTAAGTGAGCTAAAATTTTATATTATATAAAATTAACCATTTTAAAGTGAATAATTTAGTGGTATTTAGTACTGTTTAGAATGTTACACAACCACTACTTCCTTCTAATTCCAACATTTTCATCACTCTAAAGTAATACCCTTTGCCTATTTACTCCCCATTCCTCCTTTCCCTGCAGCCACTGGCTACCACATATCTACTTTTTTATTGCTATGGATTTACCTATACTGCATATTTCGTGTAAATGGAATCATACTATACGTGATCTTTTGTGTGTGGCTTCTTTTACTCTCATGTTTTTGAGGTTCATCGATGTTGTAGCATGTGTAATTAACTTCTTTCTTTTTTATGGCTGAATAATATTCCATTGTATACATTGATAATTTGTTTTCCATTCATCTGTTGATTCATATTTGAGCACTTTTCACCTTTTGGCTACTGTGAATAGTGCTGCTATGAACATTTGTGTATGAGGATTTGAGTACCTGCTATTAGTTGTTCTGGATATACACTAAGAGTCATACGGTAATTCTAGGATTGGTTTGGATGTTAGATGGGGCTGCTTCAGACACTAGGATCTGTTTTGTGTTTTGGATACTAATGATACTACGCAGTATATGTTGTATGTGGTTGTCATTATGAGCAATTGACTAAGTTCTAGTTCCCAATAATGAACTAGAAACTTAACTTCAAAACTTAACACTAGGATGCTAATCCTCACTCTAATTTGTCTTCCCAAGTGCTAGCAAGATAAATTTTTATATGATCACAGACTAATTCCACCATTCCACAGAATATAGAGAAAATGGAAGCCCTGCTATTTTCCACAGTGATATTACTCTAAGATTATATTCCTATGAATAACAATCACGGGATAAAAGATTTTAACTTGTTACTTATGCAGAGGTTTTCTTTAAAGGACAAAACATGGTTAACCCCTTCTCATTGATTCTTACAGCATCCCTACAAAGGGGCTGGAACTGGACTTGGGAGACCCTGAAATTTAGCTCCCTAAAATTTGTTTTAACCCTGTTGGCCAGATCTTCTTCACTGCCTTTGAAAGTCCTCTTCCTGTTAAGCAATTATGCCAAGTAAAATTCTGCCTTTCAATCAAAATGTATTTTAGTTGAATTTCAAGGTGACTGAAGTATTTACAAATCAAAATTCTATTTTCAAATAGCTCTTAGAACCTGACCTACAGCATTGGAAATAATAAAAGATGTGTGAAGATCTTTGGTTGGCAATGAGGGAGATTTTTTTGGCAGTCTTTAATATCAACTTAATACAATTCAGAACAATTTACATGACAATGGAGGAGAGATTTTTAACAGTAGATGAGGAAGAAGTCTGGAATACTTATTACCCAACCCAGTAAGGGAGTCCTTCAGAGTTTAACAAGAGGGAAAAATATAAGAATCTATTGAAAAACTTACTTCTTCTTATGTTTCTTTCATGTTTTATGCAAATACTGGTTTATGATTGGTAGTAAAAACTTGCCTCCTTTCCAAGGGTCTTTTTTCCCCACTGATTATTTTTCTTCACTCTTGCCTCAGAGTAGCTGAAATACTGCACAAGTCTTTCATGACGTGTAGGAGCAAGGTTGATGGTAAAACCTTTCAGTCTAAGGAAACTCCCAGAAATTTTGCTTTACAGCCATAGAGTTAAACGTACTTTCACCATTATTTTGTCATTAGTGTTGCTGTCATTTAATTTTTTTAAAAAATGACAAATATCCTTGTTTTTTCTAAATCGAGCAATAGTAAAGGGCTTACAGTGACACGGATGCCCCTCTCCCACCCATCTCTAGCCACATAACACATAATTGCATATATATATCCCCCCCACCCTTATTAAACACAGAGTGGTAGCATATTCAATAGCCTTTTCAGCACATGTTGCCACCATCCTCAATATAGCTGTTAGCAAAAGTACTTTGTAAAGGGCAAATAGTGTATGCCTCTTCAACTAAGACATAATAAAAAAAAAAATTGCAAAAGACACTTTTTCATTTGTCACTGAAGAATGTGGGGCTGCTGCATCCTCTAATTGAATTAGCATGACATAAGTAAGTACTCTGAAATGAGAGGGAGGCAAGGTTTACAGTGAAAAGAGTCCTGGATCAACCACCAGGACCAGACTCCTACTAGTTACGTCATTAGTTGCACGACCTTAGCAAGTCATCTACCTCTCTGCACCTATGATTTCTAATTTGCAAGATGAGAAGATAGTAAGGGTATTTGTGAGGTTCAAATGAGATGGAAAAGTAGCAAAATCCTGTATAATTGCAAGTTATTCTTAGCCCATTAAAATTACCCAACGAGGTTCTGGTTCAAGATGACAATGCAGGGAGATCCCCAGGTCATACCGCCTCTCACAGATAAACCAAGTCTACAGCTACATATGGAACAATTTTCTCAAAAAAAAAAAACAACAAACAAAAAACCTAGAAACTACGCAACTGCCATATATTGGACAAACAAGGGGGAAAAAATGTATCACAGCAGGTAAGACAGGCTGAGACACAATCTCACCATAAACCTCATCCCCAGCACAGAGAACCATAAACGGCAGGGAACTAAAAACTTAAAGCTTCTCCCTGAGGAGTGAATTATTTAAGCCCCCACACATCAGACTCGCCAGCATTTAAGACCTGCACCTGAGAGATGAGCTTGCAAAACATCTACCTTTGAAAACCAAAGAGGCTACAGGGAACGTATAAACAATTCTTAAAAGGGCCCCATGCTTGGAATCACCTGCTTAGGGCCCAGAGCAGAAGCAGCCAATGGACAGGTTATGTGAAAGAAGCTCATTTGCTAGCCTTAAAGCATCGGCCTGAGGAGTATCTTGTTTGACACACATCTAGGGGTCAGCAGGGGATACTTTCTAGGAATGGAGGCCGGCAAGCGCCATCTTCACATTCTCCCTCTGCCGCACCCCCAGGGCACCAGTATCTCTCAGAGGGGAGCTTTTACACATGTCCAGTACCCTGGTTTATGTAGCTGTTGCACAGGAAACACCCCAGGATCTTCAGGTTCTGGAGGTCAGGGGGCTTGCATTCCTATGTCCCATGTGACTGTAACAACTGGAGACCATTCTTGGCAGACTACCACCCTGGTGCCCTGACAGACAGCAACATGCCCACAGTCTTTACTTGCTTTTCCCACAAGCTTTGGCTTGAGAACAGGCTTCATGTATGTCACCTGATTACAGGCCTGTGGAGGTTCTGTCCAGAAACAAAGTCCAGTGCACACCATCTCTTCACTCTCCCTCTACTTTGCTTGCTGGAATCTCCCATAAAGGATCTTATACCCTTGTCTGGTGCTCAGGTTTTAGCAGATGATGCCTAAGAACATCTTTATATCACCTGGATTCTGGTGGTCAGCAGGACTTAGTTTCACAGATCCCACAGGACCGTAACCAATGGAGAAAAAGTTCTTAAACAGCTAGTACCTGTAGAGCACAGTAAGAGGCAACAGGCCCAAGAGCTCTTTCTTTCTGTGTGAGGGCTACAGCCAGAGGGGCAGGATTCTAACTGAACATACATCCAAGACCTGACTATAATTCTTTCCAGAGACCTTGTAGGGCAAGCACAATCCTCACACTCTGCCACTGTTGTGTTCCAGAGCACCAATATCTCTCAGAAGAAAGCTCTTACACACACCTGGTGCCCCAGTTTTGGGGGTTGCCATCCAGAGAATGCCCCTTGATCTGGCTCTGGTGACGAAGGGGGACTTGCATTCCTGAGTCCCACAGGACTGTATTGAGAGAGAAAGTTCTTGGCAAGCCATCATTCCTCAAGGGAGTGCACCAACAGCTGACTATATAAGAAGGCAGAAGCTTCAGACTGAGAGACAGCCTTCAGGTTTGGCACAATCTAGAGGCTCAGGTAACATAGGCTGTGGACCATCTTTGCACTCTCCCTCTGCCTCGCTCCACCGCACTGGTATCTCCCAGAAGGGAGCATATGCACTCATCTGGAGCCCCAATTTTTGCAACTACTGCCCAGGAGATAACTCCAGATCACCTGGATCTGGTGGCCAGTGGGACTTACATGTGTAGTCCCATTGGACTGTGGGACCTTAGCCAGTAGCTTTGGCTCTGGCTGCAAATCAAACAGTGTTGGTGCTGAGATTCTTTTGGACCCTGATAGGTCTAGGAACACCCTCAACTACTGTGAGCTATTAAAAACAAAATAGATCACAAAGATTTGAAGACAACAAAGAGCTAGGGCAAGGTTGACTGATGGCATTCATGTATCACATGAGGCCACTTCCTCAAGACTGGGAGAGGTGGCTGTTTCATCGAGTGCATAAAACCCAACACAGAGAGTCAAGCAAAATGAAGAAACGTTGAAATATGTTCCAAATGAAAGAACAAAAGAAAACCTCAGGAAAAAAAATTTAGCCAGAGATAAATGATTTGCCTGATAAAGACTTCAAAGTAATGATCACAAAGATGCTTACCAAACTCAGGAGAAGAACAGATGAACATAGAAACTTCAATGAAGAGAGAGAAAATCTAACAAAGTACCAAACAGAAGTCACAAAGCTAAAAAATGCAATCATTGAGCTAAAAAAAAAAAACAGTGGAGGGGGTTTCCAGAAGACTAGATGAAAAGATCAGTTAACTTGAAGATAGAGCAGTGGAAGTCACCCAATAAGAGCAGCAAAAACAATTTTTGAAAGTGAAGATAACTCAAGGTACTTAGAGGACACCATCAAGCAGACTAGCATTTGCATTATAGAATCCCCAGAGGAAGAAGAGGGAGTGTAAGGGATAGAAAACTTACTTGAAGAAACATTGATTAAAAACTTCCCTAATTTAGGGATGCCTGGTGGTGCAGTTGGTTAAGCAGCTGACTTTGGCTCAGATCATACATGATCTCATGGTTTGTGGGTTCTAGCCCCACATCAGGCTCTGTGGTGACAGCTCAGAACCTGGAGCCTGCTTCGGATTCTGTGTCTCCCTCTCTCTCTGTCCTTCCCCTGCCCATGCTCTGTCTGTCTCTCAAAAATAACATTAAAAAAAAAAACACTTCCCTAATTTATAGAAGAAAACAGATATCCAAGATCTAGGACGCATACTGAGTTCCAAATAGAGTAAACCCAAAGAGACCCATGACAAGACACATTATAATTTAAATGTCAAAGGTTAAAGAGAAGGAAAGAATCTTAAAATCAGCAAGAGAAAAGCAAATTGTTACATACAAGGTAGCCACTATAAGATTATCAGCAAATTTTCTAGCAGAAACTTTGCAGGCCAGAAGAGAGTAGTACAATATATTCAGAGTGCTGAAACTAAAACCTTGCCAACCAAGAATGCTGTACCTGGCAAAGTTACCATTCAGAATTGAAGGAGACACAAAGAGTTCTCCAGACAGGCAAAAGCTAAAGAGTTTATCACCACTAAACCAGCCTCTTAACCAAGTTAAAATAACTTCTCTAAACTGAAAAGAGAGGGTGCTTATTAGTAACAAGAAAACACATAAAAGTACAAATCTCACTGATAAAGGTGAATATATAGTAAAGGTAATAGATTCATCATTTACAAAGCCAGCTTTGTTAAAAGACAAAAGTAGCAAAAATAACAATAACCACAAAATAAAAAGATGTCAACCATGACATCAAAAACAAAATGTTGTAGGGAAGAGTATTTTTTGGAGCTTTAAAATCCATTCTACCTTGGTATCAACTTAAAATAGACTGTTATAAATATAGGTTGTTTTATATAACCCTCATGGTAACCACAAAGCAAAAATCTTTCTTTTTTAGAAAAGAAAAAAATCTTTTCTTTTTAGAAAAGAAATTCAAGCATACCACTAAAGAAAGTCATCAAGCCACAAAGGAAAACAACAGAAAAATAAAGGAACAGAAGAATTACATATAGTCAGAAAGCAATTAACAAACTGACAATAAGTACATATGTATCAACAATTACCTTGAGTGTAAATAGACTAAATTCTCCAACCAAAGGACTGAATGCCTACAAAGAAAAACAGAAACAAGGCTTATCTATATGCTGCCTACAAGAAACTCACTGCAGATATAAGGACATACACAGACTCAAAGCGAATGGACAGGAAAAGATATTTCATGCAAATGGAAATCAAAAGAAAGCTAAGGTAGTTATGTTTATATCACACCAAATAGACTTTTAGACTGTAATCAAGGACAAAGAAGGGTATCACATAATGATAAAGCAGCCAATGCAACAAGAGTATGTAACATTTGTAAATATTTATATAGCCAATATAGGCTCACCTAAACACATAAGGCAAATATTAACACAGTAAAGGGAGAAATAGACAGGAATAATATAGATGACTTCAATACACCACTTACATCAATGGAGAGATCATCCAGACTGAAAAATCAATAAAGAAATATGGGCTTTAAATGACACACTGGACCAGATGGACTACATAGACATATATAGAACATTTCATCCAAAAGCAACAGAATACACATCCTTCTCAAGTGCACATGGAACATTTGTCAGGACAGATCATATAGTAGGCTACAAAACTAGTCTTAATAATTTTCAAAGATAGAAATCACATCAAGCATCTTTTCTGACCACGGTGGTATGAAATTTCACAATTTCTGGGACATTAAACAACATGCTACTGAAAAACCAATGGATTAGAGAAGAACTCAAAAAGAGCAATCAAAAAACACCTTGAGACAAATCAAAACAGAAATACAGCATACCAAAACTTATGAGATGCTGTAAAAGCAATTCTAAGAGGGAAGTTCTTGGGAAAAAGAAAAAGAAAAATCTCTTAACATTATATATCAAGTAACTAGAAAAAGAAGAATAAACAAAACCCAAGGTTAGTAGCAGGAAGGAAATAGCAAAGATCAGAGCAGAAATAAATGAAATAGAGACAAAAAAGAAAATAAAAAAGAACAGTGAAACTAAGAGCTTGTTCTCTGAAAAAAAAAAATAAACAAAATTGAGAAACTTCAGCTCTACTGACCAAGAAAAAAGAGAAAGGACTCAAAACCAGAAATGAAAGAGAAGTTACAGTTGATATCACAGAAGTGCCAAGGATCATAAAAGACTACTATGAACAACAATATGCCAACAACACATGGAAAAAGAAATAGATAAATTGCTAAAAATATACAATACACCAAGACTGAATTATGAAGAAATAGAAAATGTGAACAAACCAATTACTGATTCAGTTTTCTTACTAGTAAAGAAAAACCAACAAACAAAAGTCCAGGACCACATGATTTCACTGATGAATTCTACCAAACATTTAGAAGGATTGGTATTAACTCTTTAAAACTCCTGGATGCTCAGGATCCAGAGTGCCTGGGTGCCTGGATGGCTCAGTCAGTAAAGTATGCAACTCTTAATCTCAGGGTCATGAGTTTAAGCCCCACAATGGGTGTGAAGCCTACTTAAAATAAAAAAGGAATAATAAAATAAAATAATAAAACTTCCAAAAAATAGAAGAGGAATAAACACTTCCAAAGTCATTTTACAAGGCATTATTCTGATATCAAAACCAGACAAAGACACCACAATAAAAGAACATTACAGGCCAATATCCCATTTGAACATAGCTGAAAAATTCCTCAACAAAAGTTTGGCAAACCAAATTCAAGAATACACTAAGAGGTTATATACCATATTCAAGTGGGATTTATTCCAGGGATGCAAGAATGTTTTAACATCCACAAGTCAATCAATGGGATATGCCTTATTAACAAAATGAAGGGTAAAAATTATCTCAATAGATGCAGAAAAAGCATTTGACAAAATTCAACATCCATTTATGATAAAATCTCAACAAATTGGGTATAGAAAGAACATATCTGAACATAATATAGGCCCTATATGACACAAACCTACAGCTAACATCATATTCAACAATGAAAAGGTAAAAGCTTTTCTAATATCAGGAGCAAGACAAGGATTCCCACTCTTACCACTGTTTTTCAACATAATAGTGTAAGTCATAGCTAGAGCAATTAGATAAGAATAAAATAAGGGGAGCCTGGGTGGCTCATTCAGTTAAGCATCTAACTCTTGGTTTTGGCTCAGATCATGGTCTCATGGTTTTTAAGTTTGAGCCCCATGTTGGGCCCTGTGCTGATGGTGCAGAGCCTGCTTGGGAATCTCTCTCTCTAGTTCTCTTCCCCTCCCCCGCTTACCCTCTCTCTTTTTCTCTCAAAATAAATGTAAAAAAATAAAAATTAAAAGCATCCCAAGTGGAAAAGAAGTAAAATTATCACTATTTGCAGATGACATTATTATATACAGAAACCCTAAACACTCTACCAATAAGAACTAATTAATGAATTCAGTAAAGTTGCAGGATACAATATACAAAAATATCTTGCATTTCTATACATAAAAATGAACTATTAGAGAAATTAAGAAAACAATCTCATTTACAGTTGCATCAAAAGGACTAAAATATGAATAAATTTAACATAGGAAGTGAAAAACTTGTATACAAATGCCGTAAGATATTAATGACAAAAATTCAAGACTATGCAAATAAATGCAGATATTCCATGCTCCTGGATTATGAGAATTAATGTTGTTAAATGTCTCTACTACCCAAAACAATCTACAGTTTTAATGCATTTTTGACAGAAATAGAACCCACAATTCTAAAACTTGTCTGGAACTACACAAGACCATGAATAGCCAAGACAATCTTGAGAAAGAACAAAGTTTTGGAGATAGTGCACTCCCTGATGTCAAACTGTACTAAAGCTGTAGTAATCAAAATAGTATGATACTGGCATTAAAAATTGATACATAAACCAATGAAGCAGAGGGCCCAGAAGTAAACCCATGCATATATGGTTAATCAGTTTAAAACAGAGAAGCCAAAAGTATACAATAGGAAAGGGACAGTCTTTTCAAAAAATGGTGCTGGGGAAACTGCACAGTCACATGCAAAAGAATGAAATGGGACCACTGTCTTATACCATACACAAAAATTAACTTAAAATGAATCCAAGACCTGAACATAAGATGCAAAACCACAGAACACCTAGAAGGACATATAGGCAGTAATTTCCTTGACTTGGTCTTGGAACTAAGTTTTTATATTTCACACCAAATGCAAATACAGAAAAAGCAAAATAAAGTAATGGGACTACATCAGACTAACCGTTTCTTCACAGCAAAGAAAAGCATCAACAAAAGGAAAAGGCAACCTACTAAATGGAGAAAATATTTGCACATCATTTATCTGGTGAGAGGTTAATGATATCCAAAATATATAAAAGAATTCATAAAACTCAGTATCAAAAAAATAATTCAATTAAGAAATAGATCTGAATAGACAGTTTTCCAAAGAAGACATATAGTATAGCCAATGAGTATGTGAAAAGATGCTCAACATCACTCATCATCAGGAAAATACAACTCAAAACGGCAATGACATACATGCCCCAGATACCCTAGGATAATGAAAAATAAAGGCTGTGGTTTAAAAGAGCAACTACAATATAAAAGATCCAGCTCTATTACTCTACCAAAGGGCACAGGAGCTGCTGGAGCTCTGTCCAGATCAAAGGGGCTGGCAAGTGCCATAGTTTGCATTCCCCTGCTCCTTGATAGGCAGCCTGCCTCACTGAACCCTGAACCCCTAGCCTATACCAGCCCAAACCCTCCTAACAAGGCAGCCCCAGTACAGCATCAGGGAACCCCTGATTAGTGCTCATTCTATCTCTAGCTGTCTTCACCAAGGTGACCCAGGTGCAATGCATCCTGAAGCATACCAGGCCCACACCACTTTGGCTCCAGATGACTTACTAGGGCACTTCTGGTACAGAGTGCCCTGAGACGCCCAGACCACACCTTGCCCTGGCTTTAGCCACCCCACCAGGATGCCCCCTGCATAGAGCAACCCAAGACATCCAGGCCCATGCCTCCCTCAGTTTTAGCCACCCTACCAGGGTACCCTCTGCCTGCACTGAGCACCCCAGCCTTGTACCCACTCTAGCCTCAGCTCCTCTGCCAGGGTGATCTCTGTGTGCAGAGCCCAGGACTACCCTAGCCCATTTCCACTTCAGCTGTCCAGAGCACCCTCTGTGCAGAGAGTCTGGGGACCCCCAGCTCACATCAGCCAACGCTCCAGCCAGTCAGAGTCACCAGGCACACACAGTCTACACAGGCAATGACCATACACAAGACCATTTTCTCAAATTTAGGAGACATAGCTATTTTGCCTCATTCATATAAATAAACACAGGAAGATAAGCAAAATGAGGAGACAGAGGAAGATAACCCAAATGAAAGAACAAAACAAAACCTCAGAAAAAGAACTAAATGGGGAACCTGGGTGGCTCAGTTATTTGAGCGTCTGACTTTGATCTCACAGTTCATGAGTTTGAGCCCCACATTGGGCTCTCTGCTGTCAGCTCAGAGCCTACTTCAGATCTTCTATTCCCCTCCTCTCGTCCCCTCCCCTACTTGCACTTTCTCTTAAAAAAAAAATAATAATCAACATTTAAAAAAAGGAAAAGAATAAGAACTAAATGAAATGGAGACAACCAATCTACTTGACAAAGAGTTCAAATGGTGCTCACCAGACTAAAGAAGAGTGAATGAGCTTTGTGAGAACTTCAGTAAGAGATAGAAAATGTAAAACAGAACCAATCAGAGTCAAAGAATACAATAACCAAAATGAAAAATACACTAAAGGTAATCAACAGTAGTTTAGAAGATGAAGAAGAACAGATCATCAATATGGAAAACACCCAAGCTGAAAAGCAAAAAGTAAAAAGAATTTTTAAAATGAGGATAGGTTAAGGGATTGTAACCCTGATTTTAACATCAAGTGAACAAACACATTATAGGGGTTCCAGAAGGAGAAGAGAAAGGGGCAGAAAATCTATTTCAAGAAATAACAGCTGAAAACTTACCTAACTTGGGGAAGGAAACAGACATCCAGGTTCAGGAAGCAAGAGACCTCCAAACAAGATAAACCCAAGGAGATCCACACCATGACACATATAATTAAAATTTCAAAGATTAAATATAAAGAATTTTTAAAGCAGCAAAAGAAAAACAACATGTAATATATAAAGCTATTGGCTTATTTTTCAACAGAAATTTTGCAGGCCTGAAGAGAATTGCATAATATTTAAAGTGCTGAAAGGAAAAACCTACCATCAAGAATACTCTACATGGCAAAGTTATCATTCAGAATTCAAGGATAAACAGAGTTTTTCAGACAAAATTTAGAGGAGTTCATCATCACTAAACTGGTCTTACAAAAAAATGTTAAAGGGACTTCTTTAAGAGGAAGAGAAAAGGCCATAATTAGAAGAAAATTGTGATAGGAAAGGACAATACTTATGTAAGACAAAATAGACTTTAAAACAAGGACTATAACAAGAGACAAAGAAGGACAATATATAATAATAAGGGGATCAAGCCAACAAGAGGATATAACAGTTGTAAATATCTGCACACCCAACACTGAGGCACCTAAATACATAAAGCAAATATTACAGACATAAAGGGAGAAATTGACAGTAATACAATAACAGTAGGAGACTTTGACACCCTATTTACATCAATGGATAGATCATCTAGGCATAAAATCAATAAGGAAACAATGTATTTGAATAACACAGTAGGCCAAAGTACTTAACAGATGTATACAAAACATTCCATCCAAAAAGAATAGAATACACATTCTTTTCAAGTACACCTGGAACATTCTCCAGAAAAGATCACATTAGGCCACAAAACAAGTCTCAATAAATTTAAGAAGACTGATACCATATCATGTATCTTTTGTGATCACAACAGTATGAAACTAGAAATCAATTACAGGAAAAACACCTGGAAAAGCACAAACACGTGGAGCCTGAACAACATGCTACTAAACAAGCAATGATTCAATGAAAAAATCAATGAGGAAGTAAAAAAAACACATGAAGACAATAAGGGGATGCCTGGGTGGCTCAGTTAAGGTCATGACCTCATGGTTTGTGAGTTTGAGCCCCACATTGGGCTCTCCGCTCTCAGTGCAGAGCCTGCTTCGGATCCTCTGTGTGTGTCTGTCTCTCTCTGCCCCTCCCCTGTTCTCATTCTCTCTCTTTCAAAAAATAAACATTTAAAAAAATACATGTAGACAA
The DNA here is from genome assembly GCF_018350215.1 of Panthera leo. Classification (NCBI taxonomy): domain Eukaryota; kingdom Metazoa; phylum Chordata; class Mammalia; order Carnivora; family Felidae; genus Panthera; species Panthera leo. The sequence continues at coordinate 169,010,388 of NC_056679.1, forward strand.
TGAAAATGAAAACAATGCTTCAAAATCTTTGATACACAGCGAAAGCAGTTCTAAGTGAGAAATTTATAGTGACATAGGTCTTCCTTAAGAAACAAAAAACAAATCTCAAACAATCTGCCTTTACACCTAAAGTAACTCGAAAAAGAAGAATATTCAAAGCCCAGAGTTAGTAGAAGGAAGGAAATAATAAAGATCAGAGTAGAAATAAATGAAATAGAGACTTTAAAAAGCAATAGAAACAAAAAATCAATGAAACCAAGATCTGCTTCTATGAAAAGATCAACAAAATTGCCAAATCTTTAGCCAGACTCATCAAGAAAAAAAAGTCCCCAAATAAATAAAATCAGAAATGAAAGAGAAGGAACAACCAAGATGACAGAAATCCAAAGGATTGTAAGAGAATACTACAAAAAATTATATGCCAACAAATTGGACAACCTAGAAGAAATGGATAAATTCCTAAAAGCAGATCATCTTCTAAAACTGAATCAGGAACAAATAGAAAATCTGAACAGACCAATTGCTAGTACCAAATTGAATTGGTAATCAAAAAACTCCCAACAAACAAAATTCCAGAACTAGATGGATTCACAGGTGAATTCTACCAAACATTTAAGTAAAAATCAATACCTGTATTTCTCAAACTACTCCAAGAAACAGAAAAGAAATTCTATAAGGCCAGCATTACCTTCATACCAAAACCAGACCAAGACACTACAAAAATAGAAAACTACTGGCCTGATAAAGATTCAGAAACCCTCAACAAAACATTAGCAAACCATAGTCAGCATTACATTAAAAGGATCATTCACTACAATCAAGTAGGATTTACTCAAGGGGTGCAGGGATGGTTCAATATTCACAAATCAATCAATGTGATACACCACAGTAACAAATGATAAGACTCATGATCATCTCAGTAGATGCAAAGAATGCCTTTTACCAAATTCAGCTCCATTCATGATGATGATTAAAACAAAACAAACAAACAAAAAAAAAAACCTTTTAACAATGTGGGTGTAGAAGGACCATAACACAATAAAGGCCATATATGAAAACACAGCTAACATCATACTCAATGATAAAAAACTGAGAGCTTTTCCTCTAAAATACGTAACAAGACAAGGATGTCCATTGTCACCACTTTTATTCAACATAGTACTGGCAATCCTAGCCATAGTCATCAGATAAGAAAAAAGAAAGGGCATCCAAGTTGGTAACAAAGAAGTAAAACTGTCACTGTCACTATTTGCATATGACATGATACTATACATAGAAAACCCAAAAGACTCCACCAAAAAACTATTAGAATAAATTAATAAAGTTGCAGGATACAAATTGACATACAGAAATCTGTTGCATTTTTATACACTAACAACAAAGTAACATAAAGAGAAATTAAGAAAACAATTCCACTTAAAATTGCATTAAAATAATAAAATACCTAGAACGAAAGTTAATCAAGGAAGTGAAAGATCTATATTCTGAAACTATAGAACATTGATGGAAGAAATTGAAGATAACAAAAGTAAATGGAAAGACATACCATGCTCATGGATTAGAAGAAATAATATTGTTAAATGTCCATACTACCCAAAGCAATATACAGATTCAGTGCAATCCCTATCAAAATAACAATAGTATTTTTCACAGAAGTAGAACCAATAATCCTAAAATTTGTTTGGAACCTCAAAAGACCATGAACAGCCAAAGCAATATTGAGAAAGAAGCACAAAGCTAGAAGTATCTCAAACCCAGATTCTAAGATGTACTACAAAGCTGTAGTAATCAAAATTTTATAGTACTGGCACAAAAATAGACACATAGATCAATGGAACAGAAAAGAGTCCAGAAATAAACCCATGTTATGTGGTCAATTAGTCTATAACAAAGGAGACAATGAGGAAAAGACCGTCTTCTTAATCAGTGGTGCCAGGAAAACTAGCTAGCTGCAACCAAAAGAATGAAGTAGACCACTTTTTTACACCATACAGAAAAATAAACTCAAAATAAAGACCTAAATGTGAGATATGAAACCATAAAATGCTTAGAAGAAAACATAGGCTGTAATATTTTTTATATCAGCCTTAGCAACATATATATATATATGTGTGTGTGTGTGTGTGTGTGAATGTATATGTATGTGTGTATATATATATATATATATATATATCCTCAGGCAAAGGAAACAAAAGCAAAAGGGACCTATTGGAACTACACCAAAATAAAAAGCTTCCTTACAGCAAAGCAAACCATCAACAAAATAAAAAAGCAGCCCACTGAATGGGAGAAGATATTAGCAAATGAGATATCTGATAAGGGATTAATATCCAAAGTACATATAGAACTTATACAACTCAATACACACACACACACACACACACACACACACACACACACACACAATCTGATTAAATGATAGGCAGAGGACCTGAACATTTTCTCCAAAGACCTACAAATGGCCAACAGACACATGAAAAGATGTTCAATATCGCTAATAAAGGAAATGCAAATCAAAACCACAATGATATATCACCTTATACCTGTAAGAATGGCTAGAATCAGAAAGAAATAACAAGTATTGGCAAGAAGGTAGAGAAAAAGGAACCCTTTGCACTGTTGGTAGGAATGAATATAAATTAGTACAGTCACTGTAGTAGACAGTTTAAATGTTCCTCAAATAATTTTAAAAAATATATGATCCATTAATCCCACTACTGTTTATCATAAGAAAAAGCAAAATGCTCATTAGAAAAGATATATGCATTAGAAAATATATGTGTTTATTGCAGCATTATTTACAATAGCCAACGTATACAGCAACCTAAGTGAGGGCGCCTGGGTGGCTCATTGGTTGAGCGTCCGACTTAAGATCAGGTCATGATCTCACAGTCCATGGGTTCGAGCCCCACGTCAGCTCTGTGCTGACGGCTTGGAGCCTGGAGCCTGCTTCAGATTCTGTGTCTCCCTCTCTCTGTGTCTTTGTGCTTGTCCCCTGTCACACTCTGTCTCTCTTGCTCTCAAAAATAAATATTTTTTTTAAATGTTAAAAGAAGCATTTGATAGATGAATGGATAAAGAAGATGTGGAAGAGATGGATGTATATGTGTGTGTGCGTGTATATATATATATATATATATATATATATATATATATATATATATATATATATGCTTGCCACTTGTGACAACATAGATGGATCTAGAGTATTTTATGATAAGTAAAATAAGTCAGAGAAGACAAATACCATATGATTTTACTTATTTGTTTAATCTAAAAAGAAACAAAGAAAGAAAGAAACAAAGAAAGAAAGAAAGAAAAGCAGGAAAACACCCATAAACACAGAGAACAAACTGTTAGTTTCCAGAGAGGGAGATGTTTGGGGGATGGGCAAAATGGATGAAAAGCAGTAGGAGGTACAGGGTCCCAGTTATGGAATGAGTAAGTCACAGAGATGAAAGGTACAGCATAGGGAATATAGTCAATAGCATTGTAATACCATTGTAGAAAAAACCACAATGAGATCACCTCACACCTGTTACAATGACTATAATCAAAAAGACAACAAATAACACGTTTGCTAGGATGTGAAGAAAGGCAATCTTTGTACACTGTTGGTGGAAATATAGAGTAGCCACTATGAAAAACTATATGATGATTCCTGAAAAAAATTAAAAATAGGACTACCATATCATAGCATTTCCACTTCTGGTATTCATTTGAAGAAAAAGAAAACACTAACTCAAAGAGATATGTACACCCCCATGTTCATTGCAGCATTATTTACAATAGCTACAATATGTAAACAAAGTGTCCACTGACAGATAAATGTGTAAAGAAAACTGTGGTATACATAGACAATGGGATATTATTCAGCCATAAAAAATAACATCTTGCCATTTGCAACAACATGGATGGACCTTGAGCTCCTTAGGCTCAGTGAAACAAGTCAGAGAAAGACAAATACCGTATGATCTCACTTTCATGTGAAATTTTTAAAGACAACCAAGGTCATAGAAACAGAGAACAGATTGGTGGTTGCCAGAAGTAGGGAATGGGTAAAATGGGTGAAGAGGGTCAAAAGGTCCAAATTTCTAGTTGTGAGATAAATAAATCATTGGTATATAAAGCACAACATGGTGACTATAGTTAATAATACTGTATTGCACATTTGACAGTTGCTAAGGCAGTAAATCTTTAAAGTTTTCCTCACAAGAAAAAACAATTTTGTAACCAAGTATGGGAATGGATGTCAATTAGATTTACTGTATTGATCATTTTGCAATATATACAAATACTGAATTGTTATGTTGTACACCTGAAAGTAATATAATGTGTATCAGTTATGCTCATTAAAATAAGCAGATAAATTAAAAATGTATTTTAAAATAAATTTAAATTATCCAGCAAAACCAGGTTCAAGGTCAAGGTTACAGAATTAGGTTATTAACTTTCACTTCTGGAGCCTGATCTTGTTTTACGTACAACATGCCTTTCTTGATCTCTGCCCAGATACTGTCTTACAAAAAGAAAGAATTTGGCTCTGTATACCTTTTACTTTCTTCAAGAATTAATTTTAACTTGTAGTCATTGAATGACTTTCATGAAAAGTATTAAATTACTGGATGGCAAACATGAAAAGAGTTGATAAGCAGACAAGAAAACTAATCTTTCTACCAAACAGCATAGTAATTATGCTCTAGTAAGAAGGAAGCTAATTCACACAGCTGGAGAGGATCATCAGCAAGTACACACTAAACTCTGACGTAACAGCAGTTATCAAAGCACAGGCATACTCTCATTCTCGTTTCACTTCATTCAAGAAAGAGAAAAGGCCTTAAAGTAACCAGACATTTTTAGCAGAGGGGCATTTATAAACCTGGAGAGGCAGAGTTGAGGCAAGTAGCTCCCAAAGGGGATAGAGATGAAATCATTGAAGGATCCTTCTACACCACTGCAAATGGGGTTTCACTGTGGAAGTACATGCACTCTATGTAAAATTAAACTACAAAATTAAAAATACAAATATGTTGTGAAAATCTTTAAATTCTTAGCCTCTTGGGGAATGGAAAGGATTTTCCTGTTTCCCTCCTTGATTTCACATCTATCTCCAGAATGTATCATGTGCTTTTATCTCCATGCTTCTCTAGAAGACTACCAAAAAAGAAAAAAAAGAAAAAAAAAACAAAAACCCGAAGAGCTCAGTAAAACAGGTGCACCAAGATATTTTGACAAAACAAGGCACCATGTAATTTAAAGAAGTTGTTTTTATCAGCCAGCTATGTTAATTCTACCCTATTCAAAATACACAGGAAAAAAATGTATTTTCCATAAATGAAACAGTGGAGAAAATGAGACTTTTAAGGATGTAGGAATATCTGTAAATAGTGACAAGTAAAAAATTGAAGTTAAAAAACTTTCATTATTGCTTTAAGTCTGTTTATAATTTTCATGGAAAGAAAATAATGCAGGCACAAGGTAAAATTGCAGAAATCTGACTTAATCTCCTAGGCGCATATATGTATGTATATATAAACCATCCTTCTCATTTAGATACCACAGGGACAGTTAACCTCCGTACTGGCTAAATATTTGCTCTTGGTTGGGGTTAAGTGATTTGAAAGCTGGTTTTGTTAAACTAGCAGCCTGAAGATTATTCATTTAGTTGGTAATGTTACTACTAGTCCTGGAAAGTAAAACTAGTGAAGAAATAAGATCATTAGTTACTGCATTCCTTTGGTAAGTTTAAATATGCGAACATGTGACTGACAAAGACATGCATCACTGGAAATGTTCACCCGCTTACACACTTACCTGGTTATGGTTTTGTGCGCCCCCCAGGGAGATACAGTTCTGAGAGTGACGTGTGGAGCTTTGGCATCCTCCTCTGGGAGACCTTCAGCCTAGGGGTCTGCCCATACCCTGGAATGACAAATCAGCAAGCGCGGGAACAAGTGGAAAGAGGTAAACCAATGACCCGGGTAGTAGCCAGCGTTCACATCCAGCCCCCAGGGCCGTGCTGATAATGCTGTGTGTGTGGCTTTCCTAGTGGGGGGAAGGTACATACTACTTGGTGAAAACAGACAGCAGAGGTGGTATTATATCTGCTTTTGTGCACCATGGATGGTGTGGCTCTTGTATAACAAAACCAACAACAAAAAACGTTTAAAGATTCCAACAGTCTACAATACTCCTGTAGGCTTGTCTTGCATTCCCCCTGCCTGGCATGATGTCTGCGAGGGGGTGCCATTCACTGTCTTCAAGGAAAATAGTGTTCCTCAACCTCCTATTTTTTCTTCTGTTCCAAATAAACACCATCAATAGTATTGTAAATTGAAGTATAGTTAGACTTCAGAGAGAAGTTTTTGAAAGTTTTGTAACATTTCTTTTTTTTTTAATGTTTATTTTTGAGAGAGACCACACAAGCAGGGGAGGGGCAGAGAGAGAGAGGGAGACACCGAATCCGAAGCAGTCTCCAGGTTCTGAGCTATCAGCACAGAGCCCAGTGTGGAGCTCAAACTCACCAACTGTGAGATCATGATGTGAGCCAAAGTCAAAGGCTTAACCTACTAGGCCACCCAGGTGGCCCTAAAAGTTTCGTAACATTTCTGAAAAAATCATACGGGTTCTCAAATCAGAAACAGGAATAAGCCGGTGATGGTGACATGCTAGCATGGACTTGCATAGTCTACAGGTCTCAACAGTGAGAATGCTTTTGACAAACTGGTAATGTCCTAGCATTAGGCCCCTCTCCAGGAGGCTGGGCACAGGAGGCCTTTCCAGCTCCCTTCTTTCCTCTCACAGCCATCTAACTCCCTGAGCTAACACACACAGGCACATACGTGCTGCTGAGCACACTGCCAGACAGCTTTGAATTAAAGATTCTTCTCGGGCTGCGCAGGAATAGAACTCCTCTTCATTTTTCTTTCACTTTTAAATTAGTGTTTATGAAATCCTCATTCTCTCTTCATCTTCAAAAACCTGGACTGTGTAGATGGTTTTTTAAAACTCTGCCCACAGCATCTAAAAGCAAATTCTAAAAGCAAAAGCAAATACTTAGAGCAACTAAAATACATGTTTGTATGTGATTTATCTTACCTCAGACTTTGTGACAAATGAATGCATGAAAAATAACCTATTCAAGCTAGAGGATAATTTGATGGCTCTGTAATACTGAATTCTGCATCCCTTGTAGAAAAAAAAAAAAGTTTGCCCTGAAATGGGTTTTTGTTTCTGTTTCACTTACAATATAAAGTACTCAAGTTTCCAAGCTGCATAATGCCCTGTGTGAACATTTGTATCTTCTCTCCATTCTAAATTCTCTGTTCTGTTCCTCTTGGGTCTTCAGGATACCGAATGTCAGCCCCTCAGCATTGCCCAGAGGACATTTTTAAAATTATGATGAAGTGTTGGGATTATAAACCTGAAAACCGTCCCAAGTTCAGTGACCTTCAGAAAGAGCTGGCTGTCATCAAGAGGAAAATCACACAGTGATGGACCAGTGCCAACAGGCTTCAGGACCTGGTCCTCCAGCAGAGTGACATTGTTCTTCTTGTTAACGTTGAGTTTATACCACATTACCTGCAACAATTTTCTAAGGTGGTTTTTGTTATTAACTGTTTTTTAAATATGCGCCACTTACAAAAAAAGGGTGGGGGGGAGGGCAAAGGCAAATGTATTCAAGAGACAGACACTCTTACCAAGGGCTTTATGTGCTCACCACAGCAATCCTGCCATTTCAGGCCATTGTAAATAGATAAGCACAGACTCTCAGTGTGACGGAAGGTCAGAGCTTTTTCACACCAGGACCACTGATGTTTCTCAAAGGTTCTCTACTTCAGGCACAGTTCATGGGCCACTGTCCTATGCCACTGACCCTACTCAATCGGTGCTAAAAGCAGCATTGGTGATGCCATGTTCGCAGGATACATTCCAACCAAAGGTGGCTCTTTGCTCTGCCAAGGCAAGATTCTATTTGTAAACATCATTTTATATTGGGAATTAGTTGGACCTCTTAGGGTTTTTTTTTTTCTTTTCTTTCTTGGCCAGAAATAAGTACAGTGTGAGCAGCATCACACTCCTGTATTATTAGTAAGGTAGTCATTCCCCTGCTCCTTTGTCCTGGCTTTGGACAGTGATGCACAAGATGTCCCCAGAGAACACACTCTTAGGCCTGAAGCAGCAGCTTTTATAGGCTGTTTTTGAGAGTCGTGCATGAAGGAAGCTTGAATGGGAGGGAGGTCTGGAGGAAGGAGCAGCTAGACTAGCAATCTAAGACAAGAGGAAAATAGAAAATCTGCCTTCTGATCAGAGTTATGCCTTTACAAACACACACACACACACACACACACACACACACACACATTTTATGATCTAAATTCACAAGAAAAGTTCTAAGGAACATTTTTCAGAAGTTCATAGTTGGAGATTTCTTAATGGCAACAAAAAACTGTTTCGAGAAACTCCGAAGCACAAGTCCACAGTAATCACAGCCTACTTTTGGTTATGTACCTTCACCTCAGAGGAGGCATCCTGGAATTGCACTCCCTTCGCTTGTGTCAGTTTCCAGGGCTGAAAGAATTTCATGATTCTAGTTCATAAACGTATTTGTGTGTGTACACACATGAACATGTGCTACACACACATACACACACACACACACACACAACCAATAAGCAGGAGTAATGGTTAATAAGTTGAGGGACAGCCCTCCTGTTCCCCTTCCCCCTTCATTTACCCTTATAATGCTACCTGGAAATCCTTATCTTAGCTGACAGGTATGTGAGCACAGTTCTGGAGATGCTTCCTTTGCATAATATGTGACACAGAATTAAAAGCAAGATTCTGTCTGGCTGAATGTTAGCTACATCCAGGGAAGCTACCCCACGTTGTGTAAATAGTTGCCGCTCAGGATAAATATGTGTGTAGGAGATGGTCACTCTCAGGGGTCAGTGCGGCTTGGGAGCTTTTTATAAGTGCCCAGGCCTGTGTCCAGATAAATAGCACCTTAGTGATCATTTGATTATATCCATTGGAAGAGCTTATAGGAGAGAAAATTCCTCCTGCCCTCTCTGGCTGTTCACTGCCTATGAAGATCATGGCACAGAACCCGTACTTTAAAGAGTATAAAGGATAATACTGAAGAGAAGAAAATGGCTTGTGTCTATCATTTCAATTTCCTTGCAAGTTTCATACACATTTAATAGTTACTACATCCAGACTAAAACAAAAGTGTAATAAACTTGCCCTCAAAAACACACTGCAATATACAAAGCAACTTTTTAAAAGTCAGCATTGTCTTCCCTTCTGTCAAATACGATAAGTAAATGGAAGCTTCTTTTGATGGCATATACTGTGGCAAATCAAAGCACAGACTCATTAATTAAGTGCTGTGGTCTTCAGGCACTTGCCTGCCTTCAAAAGAGAGAGTAAGATGGGACATTTTTACCCTTTGTCAGTATTTCCAAATGAATCTCTTCATAATATTCTTTGAAGAAAACAGCCTCTCAGCACTTAGCAGCCTCAGTGCTAAGCTCTCAGCAAGGAGAGAGAATGACGGTTTTGGCTTTAATTTTGTGAACAAGACCCGAAGCTTAATCTTTGCATTCTGGTGTAAAGAATGAACATGGCATTGATATTTCACTCATCCAGGCTGTTAGAATTTGCAATTCACATCATAACTCTGTGCTTAAATTAAAGAAGCTTTTCAAAACATCGTGACATCTGCAGCATTTAAATTCTATTTTATTCTTTGTCCCAAAGCAGGCAGTGGTATAGTTCAGGATTAATAACACATTGGGAGTCTTTCAGGATCAGTTGTACAGAATATTAAATTTAATATAGGCACATGCATTAAGAAAAACTTATGCAAACCATTTTTTTTACTGTTAATTTTGTTGTGCTTGGAGCATAATTTATTCATCCCTTCTGTCACTGATAATTATTGGAATTATGTACTTTAGGAGGCTAATCCATACCCAGAAAGCACACATATAAATACTGTTCTGAATTTGCAAGTTGATGGAGGGAAAGAAGACTTAAGAAATGCACAAAACCCTGTAACTTGTTTAGTAAGAAAACAGTAACCAAAATTGCCACTAGATGGAATGTAATTAAGCCAGGTCACAAATCTGTGTTGTTAATGGATTTTCCAGGAGTTGCATCTATCATTCCTATACAGTTCCTGTCATAATTCCTTCAATTTATGAGCACGAAGTGAGGGAGGGGGGACATAAAAGCCCAGGCATCCTGATTCGCCCGCATTTTTCTGTCTTGAATCACTAAGGAAACTTTATGACAAATATTTAGGTAGTTCATCATTTTTCAAGAAAACAAATCTTCTAGTGTTAAATTAACATTTATTACCAATATTTGACACCTAAAATTAATTTTGTATTCCATACAATCTAAGGTTATTTCTCAAAGCCAATATGTTTTCTCTTCCAGGAAGATAATAATAAAGGATTAATAGGTTTTGTGTAAACTTTTAAAACCAGAGGCCTCATTTCAGCCCATCCTGCCACTGAGTCTCCAGTGAAAGGTCTCAAGCAATCATTTGTTTTTTGCCTCCCAAATTTAAAACAGGCAATAAAGTTCTTCATCCATAATTCACCATTTTATCACAAATACAATATTATTGAAACATCTTAACTAGCAGATCAATATAGACCATGAACCTAACTGTACTAGCTGTTGTTCAGTGCACATTTCACAACTGTTTTTCATTTGTAGGTTATGTTTAGAAGAAAAGCTATTGAAATAGTTTTAATTTCCTTTAAGCCACAATACAGTTTTCCCGTCTGTGTTCTAATCCTATTTTGGTTTTGCCATATAGTTTTATATAAAGTTTGGCTAATACCACTAAAATAACTATGTGAGATTGTGTCAAGAAGAAAGGGTTTTCATTATAATATATGCCCCACACTGAGCACCTAGTTAGTGGGGTAAACATACAAATTACAACGCAAAACTCAATGACAGAACACTGCTGTCATTCAGAATTATCTCAGACTCTCCACTTGAACATGAATTCATGTGAGTCATCAGATGTTCTGGGAGTGTTCCTGCCAGCCTTAGTTAGTATACTCTGTGGACACTATTTTGTGGCCATGGGTTGTCTGAGAGGAGATTGATGTAATCTGAAAAGAGGCTCCCTGCCTCAGCCCTCTTCTTTTTTACACATACTCCCTGGATCACACCACTGATATTTTAGATGTTTCTTATCAACAGAACTGATTTTCCATAAGCACTGTTCTGAGTCATGTAAAGACTGACTTCTGTATTTAGGTCAGAACCCTCACACAAAACACAGAATAGCACAAAACAAAAAGAGCAACCAAGGGGGAGACATTGAAAATGACCCGTCTTCTTTATGTATTAATATGTTAATTAAATGGAAACAAAGATTTTATATAAAAATGAGTTTATATTACATTTCCATTATACTATTAAGTTAGCATGAAAGTTTACCATTAAAATAAAGTTACCTCTTTTATTACTAACTCTGATTTGCTTATGCATACCAGAAAATTTTTATTAAATATTTTAATTTTATTTATTTTTCTCTGTTTCAATTAGTTTCACATCAAATCTGATGCTATATTATTTGGGAGAATCCAGAACTGCATATTCATTTCTGCATAGGAAAATACTCATGTACAAGATCATCTCCTTGAAGGAGGTACTGATAGTCTTGAGTCCTATAAAATTCTCCTTTCAAGAATAATGCTATAATACCGAAGATATATAAACTATATATCTCAGTCATAATTCAATTTAAGGAAATATTTATTACCCCTTGAAAACCAGTCTACTGCCTCCTATTGACTCAAAGATTAAATTCTGGATCGTTGAGTATAGACATTAAGACTCACTTAGCTCACTAATAAGAACTGAGAGTCTTGGCTGGTAGAAGAATCCTGCTGAACTAAATTCCGGTCACTTTAAACTGCATAGAAGTAATGAGCATAGGCTTTAGTATGTCCGTGAATTAGGAGCTGAGGTGAGCATCTGCAAAGGCAAGAGAGGAAAGAGCCAGTTATTCTCAGGCAGAATGCTGCAGCGGCTAACAGAGAGTGCGGAGTTAAGTCAAGCAGAATGGAGACCTGGACAATGTCACTAGAAAGTCTGAGACCAGTGCCCCTAGGCTAGATGCTTCTCCACAGAAAATTCAAAAGATATCGGAGTCAAAAGAAGCAAAAGAGGTCACCTACCAGTGTGTACAGGGCCTTAGTTTGAGCAAAGCGAACACCTCTCCCTTGCATTTGGAGCAGTTTTACATGCGGAACTCAGAGATGCTGCTGCTTGGGTGACACTTGCATTCATGGTCTTGCTGACTAGGATTTGGTCTTAGATGTTCACACATTTCAAAGACACTACTCAAAGTCTCTACATTTGCATTAGTTGTATTTACTATGTATTTAAACTAAGGCCACTGAGTATTCATACTTTGTATGAATTTCAAGGTATCTCATACTTTGTTAGAAATCCTTAGTTGCAACAGGGCGTGGTCTCCTAAAAGAGAGCACACTTGGATCAGCCTCGTTTCACCTTTTGACTAATGTTCACTAATTGGCTCCTGGAGTTATGCCCTGAGGGACCTTCCTGGGAGGAGCTCTACTCTGGAAAAACAAGGAATTCAGCAGGGAAGTCAGAAAATGCCAATTAAACGGCAATGTTTCTTGTCTTAGTACTAGTAACATTTGAGGGAAAAGAATCTTAGGAACATCCTCAAGCCAGTCGTGGTGCAGTACGGCTGAGGTGACACAGAGGCAGTGAAAGAGACTCCCAAAACTGAGACTGAAGGCTAACCTTCCAAAGAATAAATACAACATCAATAAGAGAAAGCCTCCAAAGGGCCTCCAAAGGGCCTCCAAAGGGGGGTGTGAGGGGCTTCCTGCAGCATGTTATTAAACATTACATTCCTCTCAAGTCTCTACAACATTTCTTAAAGGACACTGAATTGGATATTGATGGGATTTTCTTTTATGCTCCTGCTAATCTCAGGAGGTAGCCACTGAGGAATGGGAATTACCCAACCCCGGGGTTTCCACTAAGGCAGCTCAGTCCTCTCCCAAAGCAACACGCGTATGCGTGGGGTAGGCAGCACTGGAGGAACACTGCTGGGAAAGCGCCTTTTTAGTTTATTAAAGAAATCTTGTAGTAGGTGTCTGTGCCCACAATGTGAAGATTTAGCTTCTCTCCTCGCCAGCAAACTTGTAAGAACCCTGAAACATGAATATTTATTTTATTCTAAATAGATTCAAATTCGGAATTTCCAAACTATCTTCCCAAACATTATGAGACCAGCAGATTCAAGTGTTCTACAAAGCAGTGTTCGAAGTGTTAGTAATGACCGTGGTAGCAGAATCTTATAGTATGTTCTCTGTCAGCTTTATTCATTTAGGAAGCTTTCCCTGAACATCTGCCATGTCAGGCACAGGGAACCGTGTGGGGTGCTACTTTCTCTGTTTTGTTTGTTTGTTGCTGTTGTTTTTAAATTTCAGTTGGTATTTCCTTTTCTCACATTCAGTTTCTTAATCCTTACTTAACCACAACAGAAAAGCCTCTATCATCAGCTTTTATTGGATAGTGTCATAACTGCCCTAGACCAAAGAGTTTCTCCTCAGGTGTTCAGGAGGCCCTGCCTTGTAGGGAACTCCCAGGCATCCATTTACCAAGGCCAACTGCACACCCACTATGGGAGAGGCCCCATGGTACATGCAGCTTAGAATACAGCTCAGTTGTCCTTGTGGCAGAGACAGGACAGTTAGGTGGCAGTTGTGTTTGATGAGTAATACTATCTTGGAGATTAAAAAATCTCTTGGGAGATTTTTCCCAGGACACGAAGACCACTGTGAGCAGGCGTGTCCAGGGAAGCAGCCTGTTGACTTGGCCAAGTAAGCTCCTTAAGTGATCTACCCGCCTCCAAAGAAATGTTAAAACAATAGCAATGATCACTTTATCTTAAACCCCTGGACATATTCAATTTTTCCATTCCTCTCTTTCATGCCAATAATTTTTGTCACTTTCTTCACATTCCTCATCAGTATATGTCTAAAGTTAGCAACTGTGCAATGTTAAAGAGTTTCTCCATAGATTCAGAAAAGAGGGTAGCAAACATGAAGACAAGTTGAGAATAAGGCGACCTACCTGGATACACAGTCCCAATAGCATCACTGTGTTAAAACCTCAGCTCTACTCTACACATGCCCCAAAGCAGCACCTCTCCTAAAAAAAGCCAAACATCACAACTTTCTCCCATTTTCTGAGAACATCTTTGATATCAGAATAAGCACACTGTAGATGCTATCCAAAGCAGATTCTAAAATGACATACTAAGAAGCCAGACTTTAGTCATCAGACAACAGAAATACCACTTCACCCTATATGCTCACTTAAAACACCCTTGCAAAAACTACAACCATGTAGGCAATCCATCTGGTCATAGGAGATCCTGCCTTATTTTGAAAGCATATGACACGTATCCATGGGAAATGACAATGTTCTGAGCAGCACAGGGTAAGGGTAAAGAAGGCCACAAAAACACATCCCAGTTCCCACATTGGAGCAGCAAAACTTTGTGTACGAAAAATGAAGTGTAGGAGTCCAAACTCTCACTGTTGTCTTCTTATAGCTCTCGTCAAACTGTTACAAATTTGGGGTCTTTTGAGTTGCCTGAACAATCTTTATGAAGATGAAACCTGTCTGCCCCCTAAACGGGGGCTCAAATTTCTAAGTGCCCTGGACTCAAAACTTTAGGGTCTAAGAGGGGATCTGGAATCTATTATTACTGAGATCCCAGGCAAAAGGACCACCCTAGCAGTCTTTGCCAGCTCACCAATCCATGCTTTTGTTCTTTTTTCAATACAGAAGGGGAAAAAAATAAAAAGAAAAACACCCTATTATGTAGGAATTTTCCTTTCACAAATGACTTGCAGAAATAAATTTGCCTGCCTGCTCTTAAGAAATGCCAGACTGCCATAAGGAAATGCAAAGGGCATTGTGCCCAGAACGATGCTTAGTATGACTGTGAATGTTTTCTCCTAACCCAAAGTACTGCAGACTTCTCGTAGACTACAGGATGCTTTGAAGGCCCATGCCCTGCCAGTCTGAATTGCTCTGCTGTAGCTTCAAGCAAAAGACCATTTCCAACAGAACTGAACTTATTTGCTATAGATCTTCTTCGGGTGCTAAGCCTTTCACACTTGCAATGTACAGAAAATATACATGTTTTAATGGAACTTACTATTTTGGCTTTAGAGAAAAACAGATTGTTTCCCCATAGCAAGTATCATTCTAAATGATATACTACCATTCTAAATCCAACCCCAGGTATAGATTTTGAGTGTCAAATCAAAATCACAGATAAAGAGAAGCTAGTAAGGAAAAATCTTGGTTATTTTAAATTTGTGACCAAAGTGGCCAAAGATGTGAAACTCCTTTTCACTTGATGAACATTTCACTTCACCATATGAAATGTCAGCTACCCAATACCATCCTGTGACATAATCAGACTCTCACTGTGGGCCAATGTCCAGGAGCACACTTTTCATGGACTCTTACCATTTTCCTTCAGGGAGTATTGAGATTTCTCCCTGAAATAGCTTTGTTAGCCAGACATCTATAGACATCATATTTATGTTTAAATACCTTAGATGGCCTAATTAAGCACCATGAGTATAATGGGGGCTGGTAGGGGTGTGAATTCTGCTGAATTTATGTTATGGCTTTCTTTTGTGTGTGTTTTTCTTGGTGTGGTCTGGTGAGTACCCTAGAAGGTTGGAACTCTCCCAAGTCATAGCCATACAACCACATAGGGTTAGGAAAAGCCAGATAAATGCAGGAGAATAAAGTCAAGTTGTCAAAGTCCCAAGAACAGCCCTGACTTCGTCAGGAACCCAAACAAATTGAAAGCAAAGATAAAATGTACAAATGGTACCCAGGCCATTTGTGGGTAGCCTACTGGACTAAGGCGCTGCCATTTTCTGGGCACAGGTCCACAGTGAGTGGTTTCAGGAATGTGATTTTCTGGGTTGCTTCCTCTCCCCTTTGGACAGATGATTTTGAGATGACGGGGTCAGAGTGGGGCCTTGCCCTCAGCGCCCCCAACGTTTAGATGTTCCATCTGCAAGCATCACTTTGAGCAAAGTACTCCTGTGGTTTCCCAAGTTTCCTTTTAGTGCCAATATTATCAGGTTAAAGCACCTTTAGTCTTTTCTGTTGCTGTTTTAAAATAATTTATTTGTGAAGTGGATACAAGAAACACTGGAAATAGGGTGCTTCTTATAAAAAAGTTCAAGTGTAAAACATACAGACAAGGCCTTTGGTGAGTTTATCTGGCTTTGTAAACAAGTCTGAGAATGAATGACAGCTGAATATATAAAGCAGTTAGTTGTCTTTTACCATTTTTAACTCAGATCTGTATTTAACACTTATTTATTTGTTAGTTTTTACATTCAGAAGAAATACACTTTCCACTTTGGCTAACATTGTAGAATGTTTTTCAATTGTCTTCTGATTTTTTAAAACATGATTTCATCATTTTTGTAAACTTAGGCCATTTTTGAATAGCCTTTTTCTTTTCCAGTAGCCCAAGTACCACTCATTGGTCTTCAGAACCTTTCTTTTTTACTGTATTCTTTTAATAAATGTAAAATATTTGTAGCAAACTGTGCCATGTCTTGTTTAATCTTTCCGTCGTGTTTATATTTCACTTCCTCTTCCATATAAATATGCTCTAAGTAGAAGAAAAGGAAGGAGAGATTTCCATGGTAACTGGCCTCCTAGGGATGTAACTGTGCATAAAAAATTATTAGCTTTCAGTTTCTCTGTAATTAAGCTTATGAGTTCTGATGATAATGGGTGTGTGTTGCTTATAGTCCAATCACTGCTCCCTCTATTTGGAAATCAAAACTGAAATGTAATTCAAGTCCCATTTCTCTGTGTGGACTGGCGGTTTGCCAGGTTTTCTGTTGTTTCATAACAGGATTTGTTTGGACATAACAAAAGGATTTAGGGGAGAAAGGTGGCTGAGAGGGATGTTTGGAAAGAGAAGCCGGAAGCTGCCAAAGCACAGCACTCGCAGGCGTGCGTCTTTGCCGGGCTCGGGCACGGGGCTGAGCGGGTCACAGCACCAAGACGCCGGACTTCGATTTACCCTTCCGTCAGCAAATCAGTCACCTTTCTAAAACGGCATGCTGTTAATTTGCACAGGTTTCCCTGCATTAAGCCAAGTCCTCTCCTCATCCCTGATCTTGGATGAGAAGAGTCGACCACCTCCCTTTCAAAATCATGTGTTTACCGTTTGTGGGACAGCCCCCAAGCTCCTTAGGATGGGCAAATCCAATCTATACAGATCTTCTCTACCTCCCTGCCTCTGCGGTGCTCTGTCCAGAACCTTGTGTTTCTGGGCCCTTAGTGAATTCCTGTTCACGGCAGCTTTTAATTGTCAGTCTGGGACCGCATCCCCATCTCTGGTAGGTTTGATTTCTGACACAGCATCTGAGACAACCTGTGCTTTTACTGACTTCAATTAATTAAGACCAGCTGCATCCATCACCAAGGAAGGCTGGCTATCTGACTGCAATGCCGTTCCCCAGGGGGATGAACAGCATCTCTAAAATCCCCTGCAGTTCTCACGGTATTTAAAGTACCACATTTCACTCTCTATCCTCCTCTAGTTAGTGATTTCTTCAGGCAGATGGTGATGACGCTGCTTATAAAAAAGCATACATGTAAGAACTAGTT
The DNA here is from genome assembly GCF_018350215.1 of Panthera leo. Taxonomy (NCBI): domain Eukaryota; kingdom Metazoa; phylum Chordata; class Mammalia; order Carnivora; family Felidae; genus Panthera; species Panthera leo. The sequence continues at coordinate 169,028,136 of NC_056679.1, forward strand.
TCTATTAAAAGCATCAGTGGTTGCTCCTTCCATTAAAAGCTGAGTCCAAATGAAGTGCTTTTTAAGCTCTTCAAATCTGTTACAACTGGCCTGACCAGTACACTTAGGCCAAACTCTTGTGATCACAGCTGAGTACGTCTGTTGGCACTTCTTCCAAAGGCGTCTGGTGTTGAAACAGGCACCAGGCTGGGAGCTAGGAAACCCACATTCTCATCCCTGGTTACACTCTCACTAGTTTGTAAACTTGAACAAACCATTTTACTCTCTAAGCCGCAGTTTCCTCATCTGTAAAATGAGGTTGGACTAAATAAGTACCTAATATTCAACTTTTTCTTTTCTTTCCCCTACTGCCCCCGTTTCCCTCTCCCCCCACCTTTTTTTTTTTTTTTTCTTCCCATCAGCTACTCAGTCTTCCTAAAAGGTTCTGATTTCCAACAGAGGAATTTCCTTTTCGGTATTTGGTGTGATCTTGATGGTGGCCTCCCACTACAGAAGCCAAAGGATCCACATTTGGCCAATTAGATCTTTTCTCCCAGGCCTGAGTCCTAAAGGAAGGAACAGCTGGAGGGTATTCTTCCTAGGAGAGTGTTGCTGTGACCCCTGCTTCCTGGCCATGCAGAGCACCCTTGGTTTCTCTGCATTCCCCAGTCTTATTCTCCAGCCTGTCATTGACCTTGGAGGCTTCCTATGGCCTTCCAGCTAATTCCCTTCTACCTACGTTACCCATAGTCCAGATCTGTTGCCTGTAGCCAAGGATCCTGACACAACAATCTCTAAGGCAAGACCCCTTCCAACTTTGAGATTCTGTGATCTCCCAAGTCTTCTCATGGGCATTTTGGAGTCCTTGAACACCAGCACTATTTAGGATGGGTTCTGTTCCTTTGCTTATCATGGTGTAGCTGTCAGAATTCAAGAGTGATGAGACAAAGGAAAACTCTCTAAAGGTTTAGTCATCTAATGTGCTAGTGATTATCCAAACCAAGTCTTTTAATGTTCCCTTAGCTCTGGACCTAGGTAATTCCAAATTATAAATGTTTCTTTTGCAGTCTCCCTATGGTGACCATAGCACCATAGGCTAGTTAAATGATAAGGTCAATGGACTAGAACATTGTGAGAGGCTAATTGATCTATCACAGTAATATAAATGCCAAGAATTAATAGAAAAATAAATGTCACAGGGAGCTGAGGTACTATCTTAGAAGCTTTTCTCTTCTGGCCTCCACATCGCACCTTTCAGTAGGGTTTGGTCTTACTCCATTTTCAGAAAGGTCTTTCTCTTTGCTGCAAAACACACATGCACACAGCCCAAATGTTTCCTTCTAGACCTGGATAAAAGCCAACAAATAAGTTAAGCTTGTTGGGTTTTCATCCCAAGCTAATTTTCCAAGCAGCCCCTGATGACCATCCTTCTGCTTGCAAGCCTTCTCTTGCCCCCCACCCCTGCCAAATGTCAAGGAATGATCATGACATGGTATCGTAGCACAGTATGACTCTAAGGGAACACTTACGATGCCTTGCCTTATGAAAGGGAATGAGTAGGAAGTGGGAAGGTTTGCTCACTACTGTTCCATCAGGCTCACAGTGTTACAGACTTAGAGCAGTGAAGCCCCTGGCACAGCCAGCCCCAAACCCAGAAACTGCACACTTCGGTAGTCTTCCATGGGATACCAGAGATGGGAACATCTTATCTGTTATGGTTGAACTATTGCTTTTCACCTCAATCAAGTAAGAAGACCAGCAGCTATCTGCCCCGGTCAGTTTAATCACGTTGTTGTTGTTGTTGCTATCAGTGCATCAAACTAAAGCCAGCCTCTCCTCTACTAGCCCTGATGCGTACAGAAACTTACAAATGGGAGACCAGCAGACTTACAGTACTATCCCTCCTTCAGTTTCTTGTTTCCTTTCATTCTTTCTCCTCTTCTCCCTCATACGTACCCTTTCTCATTGTTTGAAATGAGTCCTATATCAATATTACCTCACATATTTTTACCCCAAAACAGATGACCCGTGAATATAATCATTGGTGTATTTTAAATGTGTATTGCTCAATACTATTTTGGGAAGGCCAGAAATCATCTACAAGATTAAATACAAGGTAAAAGAAACAGATTACAAATAAAAACAATTCAATTATAAAGAGCAGAGAAAGGAAGCCAAGTATCTGAAATTCATTAATTATAGCAATTAGGCAATAAATTTCACTGAATTTCCTGACACCCAATGGAAAAAAAAGAAATAAAAGGGAGTGCTTTATATTATAAAATAAAAAGGGTTGAAGATTCGCAAGCTAAGCATTCAACTTAATTGCTTAGAAAAAATTGTGATTTTTAGAACTTTGTTTTCTAAGATGGAACATAAAAGTCATGACGCCTATTCTCAACTAGAAAAAATTTTGTCCCCCAGCAGACATTTGACAAGGTCTGCAGACATTTCTCGTTGTTACAACTGGTAGGCGCCATTGGCATCTAGCAGGTGGAAGCCGGGTGGCTGCTACACACCCTACAGTGCACAGGACACCCCCACAGTCAAGAAACACCTGCCCCAGGCACTCTGGAGAACAGTATGCAGGCTCTTCAAAACATTACAAATAGAACTATGGCCCAGCAATTGCACTCCTAGGTATTTACCCAAAGGATACAAAAACACAGATTTGAAGGAATACATGTACCCCGATGTTTATACAGCACCATCAACAATAGACAAACTATGGAAAGAACCCAGATGTTCATCAACTAATGAATGGATAAAGAAGATGTGGTGTGTGTATGTGTATGTATGTGTGTGTGTGTGTGTGTGTGTGTGTGTGTATATACACATATATATAGGAGTATAAATATATGTATATATATATATAATGGTGTATTACTCAGCCATCAAAAAGAATCAAATCTTGCCATTTCCCATAACATGGATAGAGCTAGAGTGTATTATGCTAAGCAAAATAAGTCAGAAAAAGACTAATGCCATATGATTTCACTCATATTTAGAATTTAAGAAACAAAAAAGATGAACACATGTAAAGGGAAAAAAAGAAGGGGGAAGCAAACCATAAGACTCTTAACAATAGAGAACAAATTGAAGGTTGATGGAGGGAGGTGAGTAGAAATAAATGGGTGATGGGTATTAATGAGGGCACTTATTATGATGTGCACTGGGTATTACATGTAAGTGATGAATCACTAAGTTCTACTCCTGAAACCAACTCTATACTGTACAGTAATAAGAATTTAAATAATAATTTGGAAAAAAGAAAAGAACTGCCTAACCCAAAATGTCAATACTGCCATGGGTAAGAAACCCTGAGTTACGTGGCTTGTCTGAATTTCCAGCCAGGAGCAGTGGAAGCCTTTAACTGGACAACTTTAAAAACAAAAACAAAAACAAAAACCGAAGACAAAAAAAAATGCCTTTTAATTTATTTCCTTAAGCTGAGATGTTTGACATACTACTGCTTACACAGAAAAAAGTCTAGAGGATCAACCAAGCCAAGAGTTGCATCTTTGAAACCGTCTCTGATGAGATTTACCAAGAAAAGAAGAATAAACTTCTTATGAATGAAAAAGTAAATATAAATAACCTTTGAAACAGAAGGGCCTATAAAGGTAAATATTATGAACTTTATGCTAATAAATTTGAAAACACTATTAAACCAAAGTGAAAAACTCCTAGGAAAAATAAAAGTTGCCAGAGCTAACTCAAGAAATATTCAGAATAGGTGTAGAACAGCTAAAGAAATTAGGAGTTTAAAATCTTCCCACAGCATTTAACCCAATGAATGAAGAGTTATTTCATGCATAAACTTGTGCACAAATGTTCATAGTAGTTTTTTTTTTCCGCTACTTAAAGCTGGAGGAGTTTAATAATAATACCCTTTAACATGGTTCAAACCACTATAAACCTATTCATGGATGAAGTTCCTAGGCTTAGGAGAGAGAGCATACCATAGCAGTATGTTAGCAAGATAAACTATTATGTTTTAAACCATTTTCTTTGAGCCCTCAAGATCAAAGAAGCATTCAAAAAAATTTTAACCATGTACTGTTTACTTGACAGCAGCCTTTTTCTGAATAGCCAAATACAGGAAACTACTCAAATGTTCTTCAGTTGGTGAACTGTTAAGGAAACTGTGGTGCATCCCTACCATGAAGCACTACTCAGCAATAAAAAGTAAACTATTGATACACATGACTTGAATGAACCTCAAGAAAATTATGCTGAGTGAGGGGTGCCTAGGTGGTCCAGTCAGTTAAATGTTAAGCACTGGACTCTTGATTTTGGCTCAGGTCATGATCTCACAGTTTCTAAGTTTGAGCCCCGTGTGAGGCTCCACGCGCAGAGCTTGCTTGGGATTCTCTCTCTCCCCCTTTCTCTGCCCCTCCCATGGCACTTGCACACACATGCTCTTTCTCTCTCTCTCTCTCTCTCTCTCTCTCTCTCTCTCTCTCTCTCAATAAATAAACATTAAAAAAAGAAAATTATGGTGAGTATAAAAAGCCAATCTCAAAAGGATACAAATTGCATGATTTTATTTGTGTAACATCCAGTAAATAACAGAGATGGAGAATAGGTTTGTGATTCCAGGAGGTAGGGATCAAGAGAGAGGATGGGTGTGGCTATAAAGGAGTAACAGAAGGGATTCTTGTGGGGATGGTATCAATGACTATCAAAATTATAGTGGCAGTTACACCCATGATAAAACCGCATAGAGCTACACACACACAAACACATGAATGAGTTCATAGATAACTTAGTGAAATCCGAATAAACCCTATGGATTGTACCAATGTAAGTATCTTGTGGGAGACAAGGGTAAACACACACAGGGTTTCCCTACATTTCTGTGAAAGTTCTGTAAATCTATAATTATTTAAGAGTAAAAAGTTTAAAAAATATAAGAAGATAAAAGATATTTATATAAGGTAAAATATAAGAAGATAAAAATCTTCTCACAAAGTCAATGCCAGGCCTAGAGGTATATGTTTTAGATGTCATCCAATAAGCTTTCAAGAAACAGATCATTTCCTCTTACAAACTCTTCCAGAGAAGAAAAAAACAAAAACAAAGAAGACCCCCAATCCATTTCATGAATACAAGTTTGAAAACGAAGAGCAAGAAAAGTACGAGAACATTACATGCCAGTCTTCACCAAGAATATGAATGAACCTCCTTCAAAGCAAAGGCAAACACCCTAGCAATGAATAAAATATGTGAAATATCAATTTTGAATTAGATTTATTCTAAAAATGAAAGAATGGTTTAATTTTATAAGCTCTATTAATGTAAATTATCACATTAACAGAGAAAATAGGAAAAAACACAGAAAATTCTGCCAACCAGTCAAAAAATCTTAGTAAACTGGGGAGAAAAATGTAATTTCTTTAAAATAAAGGGATCTACAGGGCACCTGGATGGTTCAGTCAGTTAAACATTCTACTCTTGGTTTTGGCTCAGGTCATGATCTCCAGGTTTGTAGGTTCTAGCCCCACATCAGGCTCCATGCTGGCAGTGTAGAGTCTGCTTCGGATTCTCTCTCTCTCCCTCTCTCTCTCTCTCTCTCTCTGCCCCTCCCCTGGTTGTGCTATTATTCATAAATAATATGCTTGTTTACATTTCAAACCCCCAAATACTAACAAATTATTTTAAGAGAATTTAGGTAAATCTCTGTAGATAAAAATCAATATACAAAAAAAAATCAATTACAATTCTTCATCATTCAAAAAATAAGAGTAAGAATATTTTTAACATATTAATTGCAATAGCAAAAAAAATATATAAAGTACCCAGGAATAAACTAATGACAAATGTGCCAGCCCTCTATGGACATTAACCCCCTACTATTTCAAAACAGTAAAGAAGACCATTAAATAAATGGAGAATTCTATCTTTTCATGGCAAGGAACACAAAGTATTGTAAAAATATCAATTCTTTCTATTTATAAAAATTGCAATTCTTAATGTTCAATAGAGATCCTTTTATAAATTAATAAGATAATTCTAAATTTTTAAGAACAAAGGGTCAAGAATAGCCAAGACATTCCTAAAGAAAAATCAACAGGTACAAGAGATGGACACAAGCCCTATTTGACAAGACTTTTCATAAAGCTATGGTATGGTATTATCAAAAAGAAACAAATAGAAAAATGTACCAAAATGGACTAGAAATAAACCCAAATTATTGCAAAGGTGGTACTACAGATCTTGGGGGAAAGATGGACTACTCATTTTCTAGTGCAGGGAGATCAGGTTATCCATGAGGGGAAAAAATTATGTTAAATCCTTACTTCACACTCTCTATGTACTAAAAAAAAAAAATTCAAAGAGAATTAAAAACTTTGATGTAAAAAACAAAACATTAAAACTTTTAGAAGAAAATATCGGAGATATATTTACAACTTTGGAGCAGGGAAATCTTCTTAAGCAAGATACAAAAAGGAAAAGTTTCCAAAATTCAAAATATTAAAATTAGGAAATTCATTTCAGCAAATGGCATAATAAAAAAGTGAAAAGACAAAACTGTAAAACAATATTTACAATACGTATAACTGACAAAGAATTAATCAATAATATATAAAAGACTCCTACAGATCAAAAAGAACAGACAATGCAAAAGAAAAATGGAACCCATTTCACAGAAAGGAAAGATGAATGATCCATAAACATGAAAAAACAAAACACCTTAGCATCAGTAATTCAGGAAATGCAAACTGAAACTATCATTACATATAACTTTAAACCTACAAGGTTGGTGGGGTGCCTGGGTGGCTCAGTCAATTAAGTGTCCAACTTTGGCTCAGGTCATGATCTCATGGTTTGTGAGTTCAAGCCCCCCATCAGGCTCTGTGCTGATAGCTCAGAGCCTGGAACCTGCTTCAGATTCTCTGTCTCCCTCTCTCTGCCCCTCCCTGCTCACGCCCTGTATCTCTGTCAAAAAATGAATAAGCATTAAAAAAATAAATAAAAAAACCTACAAGGTTGGCAAAATTTAAAGTTTGGATAATTCTAAGCATAGAGAAAGATGCAGAGTAAAGACTAATAAGTCATGAGATGTACCAAATAACTCAGCAATTCCTTTTCTAGGTTTATATCTAGAGAAACATTTGCACAGATATACCAGGACACATTTAAAATAAAGTTTGTAATAGCACTACTTGTAACAGAAAAAATTGAAATGTCCATCAACAGGAGACTGTATCTTATCAATAAAATGAATCTCAAAAATAAAATTTTGGAGGCCTCTACTGCTTCAGATGTAGAAACCCACAAGAAAATGTGACTCCCACTGTAAACAATGAGAAAAAAATTATCTATAAATTATCTATAAAATTATCCATTATCTATAAAATCATAAATTGTTTAGACCACGAGAGAGCTGATGTCACAAGATACCCAAGTACAGTAAACTGCAAAAAAAAAAAAAAAAAAAAAAAATAGGTCCTTTGTGGAGACCTGGGACACACAGACTGTTTCACCTTTGGCAGAGCACAGAAAGAAGGAAGAGACATTGTAAAAGCTGTTAAACAGAAAACTGAAATAACAACAAATCTTAAAGGCAACATGTGAGATACTATGAGAGTCTTAGAGCCCCAGTCACAAGCTGTATCTGCACCCACTTGCCGTCTCTTCTATGGGTGTCCACCACATGCTCATGAAGATGGGAAACCTGAGCTAGTCCTTCCAGGTGTCACAGGCATGATAAAACTGCCAAGATTTGAGACTGGAGCTAGAGTACTAGAGAAGCCCATCTACAATCTTGGCTCAACAGGACAAGGTCATGACTGATAGCTACTAAGGGACAAACAAGGAACCTGTGCATGCCCTAGATATTAAACATGTTTATAACAAGAAACAAAAGCTGTCTGGCTTTGAGGCAGGAGACCCCTATGCCCTAAAACCTACGCGAGATGTAGAAGTGGTCTGTCATTGAGTTGGGGACAAGAATGATGTGAAAACCCCATCACTACACTCAATGGAACTGGAAAAACAAAATCATAAACTTTCTGGTATGCATCTAAAGCAATGTTTAGAGGAAAATTTATAGCATTCAAAGCTTTTACTGAAAAGGAAAGTTTTCAAAGTAATGATCTAAAGAGGTTGGAAAAAGAAGAGCAAATTGAACCCAAAATTAGCAGAGGGAAGGAAATAATAAAGAGCAGAACTCAAAAACAAAACAAAACAAAAATATTAACAGGTAAGCAAAAGGGAAAAATTAATGAAAGTAAATACTAATTTCTTTAAACAATCAATAAAATCAACAAAAGTCTGCCAGATGGATCAAAGGAAAAAAAGAAGACACAGATGACCACTATCAGGAGTGAGATAAGAGTACAACACCACAAACTCTGTACACATTAAAGAAAAATAAGGAAATATTAATAAGTAATCATTACCAACTTATTTAAATTCAACAAATTCCTTGAAAGACAAAAAATATGAAAACCTTAAAAAAAATTTTTTTAAGAGGGGGGCACCTAGGTGGCTCAGTCTGTTAAGCACCCAACTTTGGCTCTGATTATGATCTCACAGTTCATGAGTTCGAGCCCTGCATCGGGCTCTGTGCTGACAGCTCAGAGCCTGGAGCCTGCTAGAGATTCTGTGTCTTCCTCTCTCTGCCCCTCCCCCACTCATGTTCTGTCTCTCATTCTCTCTCAAAAATTAAAAAAAAATGTAATTTTTAAAAAAATAAGTAAAAATAGGAAAAATTATTTAAAAAATAAATAAAAAAGAGGAAATAGATAACCTGAACAATATATTTCCTAAATAAAGTGAACTTGTAGCAAAACCTTTCTGCAAAGAAAACTGCAGGCCCAGATGCCTTCACTAATGAATTCTACAAAACACTGATGGAAGAAATAACAACAATATAACACACTTTTCTAGAATGTAGAAATGAGGAACTAATTCTCAACTCATTTTAGGGCCAGCATTATCTTAATACCAAAACCACACGAGGATATTTCAAGAAAACTTCAGATGAATATCACTCAAGAACATAGATACAAAAACTCAACAAAATATTAGCAAATCACATCCAATGATATTTTGGATTGATATCCAATGATAAAAAGGACAATAAAGCATAAACAAATGGGTTTTATCTCAGGACTTCAGGATTGGTTCAAAAATCAAAACAAACAAACAAAGCAATGAAACATGTCAACAAAGTAAAAAGGAAAATCCATATGCTCATCTCACTGGATGCATTTAACATTTAACAATTCACTGTCTCTTGATAAAAATTCTCAACACACTAGAATAAGGAGGTACTATCCTTAAGTGATAAAGGGCACCTATGAAAAAATTACAGCTATAATATTTAATGATTAAAAAATGAATGTTTTTGCCCCTAAGATAAGGAGTAAGTCAGGATATCCACTCTCAACCATTTTTATTCATTACTATCCTAGAGGTCATAGCCAGTACAATAATGCAAGAAAAAGAAATAAAAGTAATAATATCTGAGAAGAACAAAGTAAAATCATCTTTATTTGCAATAACGTGATCCTCCACATGAAATACCCCCAGAAATTACAAAAGTTACTAGAACTCAGTGAGTTTAGCAAGGTCACAGGATAAAAGGTCAACATATAAAATCAGTCTGATTATATATTCTAGCAACAAACAAAAACTTGAAATCTCACAAAACCATCTATAATAGTATCAAAAAACATGAAATATGAGGGATAAATTTAACAAAAGTATGTAAGACCTGCACACTAGAAAATACAAAGTTATTGGTGACAGAAATTAAAGGGGAGAGACCTCATGCTCCTGGATTGAATGACTCAACATTAAGGTATCAATTCTCCCCAGATAATATATAGATTTGATGTAATTCTAAACAAAATTATAGCAGACTACTTTTAAATAGTATTGAGTTGATTCTATAACTTATGAGTAAAAGAAATGGACCTAGAATAGCCAAAAATTTTGAAGAAAAAGAAAAAAAGAAAGAAGACTCACACTACCTAATTTAATATATAAAGCTACAGTAATCAAAACAGCATGGTATTTTCATAAAGAAAGACCTGCAAATCAATGGAATTAAACTGTGAATTCAAAATAGACTCACATAAAGTGTGTATATATATAGATACACACACACACACACATATATATAAAATCAACTGATTTTTGACAAATGATACCAGAATATCAAATATCTCTATGTAAAAATATGAACCTTGGCCATTACCTCTCACCACCTAAAAATTAACTCTAAATGGATCATAGATCTATATATAAAAGGTAAAATTATAAAAACCCTAAAAGAAAATACAGGAAAAAAATTCTGTGACCTTGAGTTAAAGAATTTTTCAATAGAATACAAAAAGCACAAACCAGAATAGAAAAAAATGATAAATTGGACTCTCTCAAGATTAGAAAATTTTGCTCTTTGAAATACACTCAATAAAATGAAAAGACAAGTGATAGACTGGGAGAAAATTAAAAATTAGAACAAATATTTTACCAAAGAAACGTCACAACCAATAAACTCATAAAAAGATGCTCAATGTTGTCACCAAGGAAATAAATATTAAAACCCTAAGGGGATGGTAATGTACAGCCAGCAGAATGGCTAAACGTGAACACTTCCACCACTGGCAAGAATGACAAACAACCGAAAATGTCATATATTGCTGGCAGGGATACAAAATGGCATAGAAAACATTTTGGCCTTTTCTTATAAATTTAAACACATACCTATCATATGACCCAGAAAATTTGCTTCTAGATACGTTCCCAATAGAAATGAAGCAAAAGACCACAAAAGAACCTGTTTGTAAATGTGGTATCCTGAATGAAAAAAAGACTTTACATGGAAGGAGTGATGTCACCAATATGGTGACATAGATTGTTTCTGACTTCACTCCTCCTCACAAGAACAACAGCTAACAACTATTCATGGACAAGACATCACTAAGAGAATCCTAGAAGAGCAAGGCTAAATTTCTGGCTGCAACACAGAGACAAAGACAGACTGCACTAGGTATATAAGGAAAGCATTCGTTATATGACCCCAGTGCCCCTCCCCCAGGCCAGCACAGTACCATGCAGAGAGGTCTCCCAGAACCTCTGGTTCAACCAGTAGGAAAAGAGAGCCTAGGGTGGACATCTAGCTCCCCCCAGCATTGTCAGTCATATTTTTTCTTTTTTTTTTGGAAACCCCTGCTCCCAACTCCAGTCTCATCCCACAGGGATTGCAGGGGAATTTGCAGATCTTGACCTGGGAATTTGATGGAGAAGATAGGAGAGGCTTGCAACAACCAGCACTCTGATCTTAGCAAACTCAGTTCCTACCTGCAGTGCCCAAGTAGTAATCCCAAACCAGCATCTTTGTTCATCCTCAGAGCCAAGATGGTAGCACAGTCTGACGAGGGAATTCTGTAGGGTACCGGTCTGCCTGATTCAGGTCCTCAAATGAAGAGAATGATCTGCCCTGCTTGGGAGTGCTGAGTGATGTCTTGGCCTTTTGCTGAGTGCAGCTTTCCAGCTGTGCCTGACCAGAATGCCTGGGCAGAACACCTACAGTCTCCCAGGTAGGAGAGCTAATTCATAGTTCCACCCCCTGCTGGGTGTAGCTCCTGGTGCATCCAGACCAGAAAGCCTGACTGGGAATACTTGAGAGGCTTCCTGGAGATGGCCCTTCCTACCTTCCCAGGCAGGAAAACTCATTCATAGCCCCACCCACTGCCCAGTATAACTCCTGGCCTCTTTCCATCAGAAAATGTGATTGAGAACACCTGGAAGTTGCATAGTCCAGCAATACCAGAAAGCATAGCAAGCAGAGCTGATCATACACAGAGCAAAACCAGTGGCACCATTCAGCTGCGTACAGCAGGAGTGGGTCAACTTAAGACCACAAAGAGCCTTACCAGGCTTGGAGCTTTCCCCTGCTCGCAAAGGCAGGGGAGGTAATTCATACCCTAGCTCACATCTCAGTGTGGCTCCCAGCCCCTCCCAGCCAGAAAGCCTGATCAGAAGCACCTAGAAACCTTTTTCAAGCTGTTCCTCCTGAACCTGCCAGGAAAGAGAGGTAATTCATAGCCCAGCCCACTTCTGAATGTAGTTCCTGGCCTCACCTGACCAAAAAGCCTGGCCAGAACACCTGAAAGCTGCTTAACCCAACAATGCTTGAGCAGGAAGAATAAAAGGGAGAGCTGGTCATCTGGAGAGCAAAGCACCATTCTTGGCATGGGTTGGCTTAAGTCAAGACTATAAACAAAGAGCCTTTCCAGTCCTGGGACTGTTTCTCTTATTCTTCCCTGCCAGGCAAACTAAGTCAAAGCCCTTTCCCTTTCTGAATACAGCCTTCAGCCCCACCTCTCCCAACCCTGCCCCCAGGGGACCTAACCACAACACACAGGAAGCTTTATAGCCCACCCAACACCCTGCTTAGAGTGGCACTTGAACAAAGAGTGCAACCCATACGTTCCCCCATCAGCAGAACCATACCAGGGGCCCTGTCCAGGCAGGGAATTCAGTGCACAGTCTTGTCTGATTCAGATATTCAAACAATGAGCCATGCAGGTCCATCCTGTGCCCAACTCAGACCAGGGAAGTTAATTCATAGACTCACTGCCCAGGACCAGATGGCTTCAATAGGGAGTTTTACCAAACACTTAAGGAATAATTAACACCAATCCTTTTTTTTAATTTAATTTTTTTTTTTAATTACATCCAAATTAGTTAGCATATAGTGCAACAATGATTTCAGGAGTAGATTCCTTAGTGCCCCTTACCCATTTAGCCCATCTCCCCTCCTACAATCCCTCCCGTAACCCTCAGTTTGTTCTCCATATTTATGAGTGTCTTCTGTTTTGTCCCCTTCCCTGTTTTTATATTATTTTTGCTTCCCTTCCCTTATGTTCATTTGTTTTGTATCTTACAGTCCTCATATGAGTGAAGTAATATGATACTTGTCTTTCTTTGACTGACTAATTTCACTTAGCATAATACCCTCCATTTCCATCCACTTAGTTGCAAATGGCAAGATTTCATTCTTTTTGATTGTTGAGTAATACTCCATTGTAATGCTCCATTGTGTGTGTGTGTGTGTGTGTGTGTGTATATATGTATGTATATATATACATATATATATACATACATATATATACATACATATGTGTGTGTATGTATATATATATATATATATATATATATATATATATATATATATATACCACATCTTCTTTATCCATTCATCCATCGATGGACATTTAACACCAATCCTTCTTAAACTCTTCCTAAAAAAAAATCAAAGAGGAAACACTCCCAAACTCATTTTGTGAGGCCAAAATTACCCTGCCACCAAAACTGGAAAAGAGAAATATTTCTGATGAATACAGATGAAAAATTCTCCGTATACTAGAAAATGGACTTCAATGGCACATTAAAAAGATCATTCATCATGACCAAATCGGATTTAGCTCTGCAATGCAAGGATATTTCAACATTCACAAATCAATCAATGTGATACATGATTGAAAGGATGAAAGAAAAAAAATCATATGATCATGTCAATAGTTGCAGGAAAAGCATTTGGCAAAATTCAACACCCATTTATGACAAAAACTCTTACAAATTAGGTAATTACAAATGAAATGACCTCAACATAATAAAGATTGTATAAGACAAGCTCACAACTAATATACTCAATGGTGAAAGGTTGAAAGCTTTTCCTTTACGATCAGGAACAAGACATCGATGCCCATTCTCACTACTCCTACTCAGTATAATACTGGAAGTCTAGCGAAAATAATCAAGCAAGAAAAAGAGATAAAGTCATTAGAAGTGGAAAATAAGGAGCAAAATTATCTCCATTTGCAGACACATGGTTTTATATACAGAAATTCCTGAAAACTCCACCAAAAAAATGTTGGAACTAATCAATAAACTTAGTAAAGTTACAGGACACAAATTAATATACAAAAATCAGTAGCTTCTCTTTTTTTTTTCAGCAGTGTTTCTAGACAATAATGAATTATCTGGAAAAAAAAAAGAAAAGAAAATGATCCCATTTACAATATCATCAAAAACAATAAACTTTTTAGGAATAAATTTAATCAAATAAGTGAAAGAGTTCTATAATCAAAACTACAAAACACATTGGGGCGCCTGGGTGGCGCAGTCGGTTAAGCGTCCGACTTCAGCCAGGTCACGATCTCGCGGTCTGTGAGTTCGAGCCCCGCGTCAGGCTCTGGGCTGATGGCTCGGAGCCTGGAGCCTGTTTCCGATTCTGTGTCTCCCTCTCTCTCTGCCCCTCCCCCGTTCATGCTCTGTCTCTCTCTGTCCCAAAAATAAATAAAAAACGTTGAAAAAAAAAAATTAAAAAAAAAAAAAAAAAAAACAAAAAACTACAAAACACTGATGAAACAGACCAAGAAGACACAAATAAGTGGAAAGGCATCCTGTGTTCATGGATTGGAAAAATATAGTTAAAATGTCAAAACTACAAAAAGCCATTTATAGATTTAATGCAATCTCTATCAATATTCCAATGGCATTTTTTACAGAAGTAGAAAAAAAAAACAATTCTAAAATGTATATGGAACCATAAAAGACCCTTAATAGCCAAAGAAACCCCGAGAAAGAACAACAAAATGGGAGGGATCACACTTCCTGATTTCAAGCTATATGAATATTTATGTCAGTATTGTCAACAATAGCTAAACTATAGACTCCAAATGTCCATTGACTGATGAATGGATAAAGAAAATGTGGTATATATATACAATGGAATATTACCCAGCCATCACAAAGAATGAAATCTTGTGATTTGCAAGGACGTGGATGGAGCTAGAATGTATTATGCTAAGTGAAATAAATCAATCAAAGTAAGACAAATATATGATTTCACTCATATGTGGAATTTAAGAAACAAAACAGATGAAAATATGGGAAGAGCGGGGAAGAGAAGAAAGAGAAACAAACCACAAGAGACTTTTTTTTTTTAATTTTTTTTTAACGTTTATTTATTTTTGAGAGAGAGAGAGACAGAGCATGAATGGGGGAGGGTCACAGAGAGAGGGAGACACAGAATCTGAAACAGGCTCCAGGCTCCAAGCTGTCAGCACAGAGCCCGGCGCGGGGCTTGAACCCACGGACCGTGAGATCATGACCTGAGCCGAAGTCGGATGCTTAACCGACCAAGCCACCCAGGCGCCCCATGAGACTTTTAATGATAGAGAAGAAACTGAGGGTTGATGGAGGGAGGTGGGTGGGAGATGGGCTGGATGGGTGATGGGTATAAAGAAGGGCACTTGCGATGAACACTGGGTGTTGTATCTAAATGATGAATCACTGAATTCTACCTCTGAAACCAATATTGTACGGTATATTAAATAAAATATAAATTTAAACAATTAAAAGTGAAAAAATTTAAAATAAAACATAGGTTTTATTATTAGAAAAAAGCAAAAAAAAAAATAAAGCTATAGTAATAAAAACTGTATGGTACTGGCATAAAATCGGACACACAGACCAATAGAACAGAATCAGGAGCCCAGAAATAAACCCATGTATATATAGTCAACTAATACTTAACAAGGGAACCAAGAATACTCAATGGAAAAAAAGACGGTCTCTTCAATAAATGGTTCTGGGAAAACTGGATATTCACAGTTAAAAATGAAACTAGACCCCGGTCTTACACCACTCATAAAAATTAACTTGAAATGCATTAAAGATTTAAATTTAAGACTGGAAACCATAAAACTTCTAGAAGAAAACATATCCTTGAGATAGGATTTGGCAAAGATTTTTGGGATATGACGCCTAAACCACAAGCAACAAAATAAATAATAAATAAATAAGGCTACATCAAATTTTAAAACTTCACAGCAAAAGAAACAATCAACAAAATGAAAAGAAAACTTACAGAATGGGAAAAAATACTTGCAAACCATATATCTAATAAGGGATTAATACTAAAAATATATAAAGAATCCATAAAACTCAATAACAAAAAAATCCCACAAATAATCAAATTTAAAAATGATCAAAGTACCTGAATAGACATCTTTCCAAAGAAGATATGCAAGTGGCCAACAGGTACACCAAAAGATGTTGGTAATTCATCATCAGGGATATGCAAATCAAAACCACAATGAGATACCACCTCACACCTGTTAGAATGGCTAAAATCAAAATGGCAAGAAATAACAAATGCTGATGAGCATGTGGAGAAAAGGGAACACTTGGGCACTATTGGTGGGAAAGTAAATTGGTATGGCCACTATGGAAAACATTATGGAAGTTCCTCAAAAAACTAAAAATTGAACTACAATATGATCCAACAATTATACTTCTGGCAATATAGTCAAAGGAAATGAAAACACTATGTTGAAGAGGTACGTACCCCTATGTTGGTTGCAGCGTTACTTACAACAGCCACAACATGGAAAAAACGTAAGAATCCATTGATGGATGAATGGACAAAAAAGTTGTGATATATATATGTGATGGAAATTATTCAACCACAGAAAAGAAAGAAATCCTGCCATTTGCAACAACATGGATGAACATGGAGGACATTACGTTAAGTGAAATATTCAGACAGAAAGACAAATACTGTATGATCTCATTTGTATGTTGACTCTAACTTTTTAAATAAATAAAAAATCACAGAAAAAGAGATCAGATTCACAGTTACCAGAAGCAGGGCTTGGGGAGGACTGGATAGAGGTGGTCAAAAATTACATACTTCAAGTTATAAGATAAATAAGTACTAGGATGTAACATACAACATGACAACTATAGCTAATGCTGCTGTATGATATACATGAAAATTAAGAGTAAATCTTAAATCTTAATTCTCATCACACATTGGGGCATGTGTGTAGCTCAGTTGGTTAAGCATCGGACTTCGGCTCAGGTCATGATCTCACAGTTCATGGGTTCAAAATCCGCATCAGGCTCTGTGCTGACAGCTCAAACCTGGAGCCTGGTTCAGATTCTGTATCTCCCTCTCTGTCTGCCCCTTCCCCACTCTCACTCTCTCTCTCAAAAATAAATAAACATTAAAAACAAAAGAGAATTCTCATCACACCTTAAAAAAATTCTTTTTCCATCTCTATATGGGATGATGGAAATTAAAAGCTCAGTGTAGTAATTATTTCACAATATATGTAAGTCAAATCATTATGCTATACACCTTAAGCTTATACAGTTATATATCAATGACATCTCAATAAAGCTGAAAAAAACTTTATACCATAAGATTCCATTTATAGGAAATTCTGGAAAGGCCAAAAAAAAATAGTAACAGAAAACATTTCAGTGGTTGCCAGAGATTGAGGGTTGAGGGAGGGACTAATAACTACTAGGAATACAAGGGAGCTTCATCAGGTGATGAAAATATTCATGCTAATTGTGGGGTTATTATGCAGCTGTATACCTTTATCAAAACTCATCCAAGCTATAGACTTTAAAAGATACATGTTATTGTATGTAAATTATACCTCGATTTCCTAACTTCAAAAAACTTGAATGTAAAGATAGAGAATACATACAGGATAAGCCCATTTACATCAAAATAAAAATTTTACATAAAATCTACAATATTGTTTTAGGATACATAAATATGTAGTTAAATACAAAATTCTAAATGGTGGTTTTCTATGAGAGGAGAGAAATAGGATCAGGAGAGGTATATAGGGTCTTCAAAAGTCTTCCATCCTCTACTTCTTCAGATTAGGTGGCCTCTACATTGGTACCTATATTATCATTCTTTATTTCTTATGCAGTATATACTTTTGTATGAAATATTTTATTTCATAGTAAGATGGAAATTAAAACACAAAATAAAAGTCAAAAAGAAAAATAAATTGTGTTATAAATTTTTGTGTTGGAGTACTTTTCATATACTCAATCAACCACAGAGACATTTGATTAAAGTTTCCTTACAAAAACAATAAATATTCATTGGTTTAATATTTCTCCTATAGGGAAACAATGCCTCTAGCACAATGTTTCTCTAAGAAGTGTCTCATATCTGCAGGCAGCAGAGTTTTCTGATGAAATTGTGCAGCAGATCCATGGAATGACATGTTCTAGTTCTAAAATGTCTTTCTGGGAACCACCTCAAGACTTACATCCATGTTAAAGAGCACTATCTTTACTTGGCAGGCCTGGGGGACAAAGAGGACACTTGGTAGGGCTGCCTTCTAATCTGAAAATAATTCCTTGGTTTTTCTCAACAATGGCTAGTTCTTTGCTTAAACAGTTAGTTTAAACTGCTGAGCATGACATGTTGTTGACCCTTATTCCAGCACTCCGCCTATAATGTGTTTGGCTGCCTTGGTTCAAGGCAAATCCAGGGACCAAAAGAGCCCATGAGAGAGTGCACAGAACACTAGGAACTGCTAAGCAGATGTCCCGGGTTAGACGGCTTACAAGGAACTTTCAACATTTAGCTTTTCTTCCCACTTCCAAATCCCCATCCAAAAGCCTGGATTTGTGCCATCTGATCTACCCCCCAAATGAGTCCATCTTTCCACATTTATTCTTAAGCTGGCTGTTGGCTGAGCTGCCATACAGCACCCTCTGTTCCATGGAAAAGATCAGATGCTTCACAAACATGGAGGACAACACAGGCAGAGACCAAAGTCACGAGCATAGTACACAATGACCACAGGGCTGGCCAGCCAAGGGCAGTTTTTAGTCCTCTTATAAACTCAGGACTTCTGTCAGAAGTCTGTCTCACCCAACTCTGTGCCCTCTTCTAAAGAGTTAAGGTACTGCTCTTAGAAAGTTTGCTCAATGCACACCTAATATGAGAGGTGAAAATAAAAACTACCTTGAAATACCAGTTCTTACCTATCAGATTGACAAAATTACAAACTTCAAAAAGTTTTAAAATGCAGCCAGGACAAGCAGATTCTAAAATAGATAGGAAATTTTAAAGGGCCTGGAATACCCAAAATAATCCTATAAAAGAACAAAGTAGGACTTACGCCAAGGTGGTGGTAGTGGTAAGGACTGAAAGAAAAATGAATAAACAGAACATAATGGAGCCCAGAAATTGACCCACAATTGGTTAATTGTCTTTCTCAAAGGCACCAAAGTAATACAATGGGGTAAAGCAAAGTCTTTTTGACAAATGATCCTGAAATAAAAGGATATAGAAAAAAAAAAAAAAGAACGAACTTTGATCCCTACCTCAAATGACACTCAAAAATTAAGTTGATGATCCATAGGCCTAAGATAATAGCTAAAGCTATAAAAACAAAAGGCCTAAGATAATAGCTAAAGCTATAAAAACAAAAAAGTTTGTGACTTGGGTTGCAGGAAGGGTGGTCAAAAGTGTCTAGGAAAGAAAAAAAACAAAAACCTTAAAACTCTGATAATTTGATTTCATTAAAATTGAAAACTTAACACTCATCAAAAAAGAACAACGAATAGGCAAACTACAAACTGAGAGAAAATAATCACAAAATACTTATCTAACAAAGAACTTCTACAACTCAATAAAAGACAATCTAATAATTTTAAATGAGCAAAAGAAACAGACAAGTCACAAAAATACATATGTTATGCTGAATAAACACTGAAAAACATCACTGATTATCAGAGAAATGCAAATTAAAGCCATAATTAAATATTGCCACACATCCACCAGAATAGCTAAAATTATACACTAACCATACCAAGTGTTGACAAGGATTGGAAGCAATTGGAACTCTCATACACTGCTCCTGGGAGTGTAATATGGTGCAACTACTTAAGAAAACGTCTAGCAGTTTGGAATAAATGCAAACATGTACCTGCTCTACAACTTGCCAATTCTACTGCTAGGTATGTACCCATGAGAAATGGAAGCATGTGTAATATGTTAACAAAAAATAAATAGGCTATTAATAGCATGTTAATTGCCATAAACTAGAAAAAGACCAGGTGCCCATCAAAAGAGGAAGGAATAAATTGGTATATGGCATAAGGTATCCCTATATAGCAGGATTCTATTCTGCAATAAAAAAGAGTAAATTACTGATCAATATAACAACATGAATAAATCACAAAAGCATTATGCTAAGTGAAAATAAAAGCCTTATATAAAGGAATATATGCTATATGATTCCATTTACATGAACTTAGCCAAGACTTCTCTGTGGTGGGGGAAAAAATCAGAGCTACCTCTAGGGTGGAAATAAGGATTGACTAAAAGTCACGTGGGAACATCGTAGGGAATCATAATGTTCTACATCTTGGTAGGGGTTTGGGTTTCCCAGGGACATCCATTTGTCACAATCAGGAAATGTACACTTAAGATTTGTGTACTTCATTGTAAATTTTACATCAAGAGAAAAAGTATTGAACTCTAATGATATTCATGCTGAACTACGTAGAAGTAGGATGATGTCTGTAATTTATTTTGAAATACACTTTTAAAAAGGATGAACTGATGGAAGAGTAAAATGATGGAAAAGTTAATATGTATATGATAAAGCAACTAAAATGTAAGTGATGGGTATACAGTTGATCTTCCAACTGATCAAAAATCTTCCAACTGTGCTTTTTGTTTGAAATTTATCATAATAAATGCTTTTCAAAAGGATGCACAACTGTGTGTATTTAATAGGAAGAAGTAAAAGTATATGTTTATCATTTGCTTAGTTGTCTAGAGAAGCACTGGAAAGATAAATGATGGGGGTAGACAGGGGCATGTCAGTGCAGACCTTTTAATATTGTTTTGTTCTTTGAATCATGTAGATATATAACCTGTTCAAAAAAAATTTTTAAGAAGATAGTTTGCCCATGGAATGAATAAAAGTTTAGGGAATCTAGCTGACCAGCTCCTCATTTTTCCTGCCCTCCTGTGTTTGAAATTCATTCATTCTAAGGTCTTTGGGAGAAAAGAGAAAAGGCAGATGGCTCAGCTGCTTAGAAGTTTGCCTTGACATTCTCCAATAGTGAGATTTCTGTCTTGGCTACACCTTTATCCTCCCTCCTATCCTACACACACACTCACATACACTCACCCACACAGGACTGTGCATGAGTAACCCAGGAACCATCTCCAGTGTGGCCTCCTCCACTTCTGTGCCCCACACACCTCAGTTCCTTTCCCTGCGCCAGCCTCCTCTCCTTATGGCAAGGCTTTTCCAACGAGGTACACAGGATGGCAATGGTGGGGAGGAAGTATCTCCAAGAACTTGCCCCTTGAAACCACCTCATCCAGGTTCTCAGGCAAGGATCCTTCCTGAGAGGTACTGCTATGAAATGTAGCCAAGCTGAAATGATAGCATGACCTGATGAAGAAAATCACCAGCTTGCAGAGTTTTCCTGAGCAAACTGAGACTGATACATGGTTCATCTGTATCCTGCAATGTATTTTGTCACCCCCTCAGAACCAAGCACCTAGTCCAGCAGCTGGCCCCAAATTGCCAGAGAACACTGCCCTCAGAGCAACCACGTTTTATGCAGGTGGCCACACATGCAGGGCCCTCTGTTATACTAGATGCCAGTGGCGAATCAGTGAGCCAGAGGCGTAAGGCATTTTGAGGATGACAGAGTATTTGGAGAGATGAGATAAAGAGCATTTTTCTCAGGAAGAAGGAATGCTTGTTAAGACTGATTACTTTGGGGAAAAGCTGGGGAAGGGCAAAGACATTGACCTCAGAGCTAAATATGAGAGCTACGAGTCGCAGCCAAGAAACCCCCCTGATTACACTGCCTATAAAGGAGAAACATCAGAGGAGAGGCTAAATTAGAGCAGCAAGTTTTTAAGTCGTGGATGGGCTGTCTGTCTTCATCAGCTCACATCACTAATGAAATCTGAATCTCCATGGAAAGCAGGAGGATAATACAGAAATAGAAAGAATGTCAAGAGGAAGCTGGCTGGAGAAACGAGTGTCCTGGGAGAGGAGAGATGTTTAAAATTAATCAGTGAGACTTGAAGGAACTATCTATGATCTTCTGCATCCCCTTCCTGGAGTTCAGCCCTGGCTCTGGGAGAGCCCCTAGCCCCTGACAGGTAGATCTAGGGAAGAAAAATCTCTGGAAGGAAGAAAAGGAATGAAGGAACACAAGCAACAATTACTAGGACTGCTTGGGAGATCCTTTCATGCACAGTACCAGTGGTGGCCTCAGGTATGGTGGGACAAATTGTTCCCTGGAATGCTCAGGGAGCACGGGGGTGGGGGACACCCCGCAGGGCCCCCACCTTTCTTTCCTTTCTGGCTGTCAGCCTGGGGGTTGCCTGAGGAGGGGGTCCTATCTTCTCCTGGGTGGGCCTGGGAAGGCCTTTGCTCTCAAGAAAGCCTGGCCAAGTCTCAGTGTGGCTTCCTCTCCCCATCCCCTGCCCCCACTGGGAAACTAGGAATATTCTCATTTGTACTAGAACAAAAGACACATGTATTCTTGCCTCTACCAGTGAAGACACTGCTCAGGGAGGCTCAGCAAGTTCATACTCCCAGAAAGTAGTTATTTATTCAGTTCCTCATAGGTACTGAATTGTCCTTGGAAGTGTCTACAGGGACCTTCATGCCAGAATCTAAAAGAACCCACCTCCCAAGCAGAGCAGCTCTGAGCAAAACTGCTATCGTTTGACAGTTCTTCCCAGCCTATAACTTTCTTGAGCCCCTGAGCTCTAGAAGCCTGGCATCTAGATTCTTCCTCCACTTTGGCAATGTCTTCTACCAGAGGAAGTTCCACTCTCAATTATTTTTACCTCAATGAAAGTGAGAAAGTGGGGCATAGTGAAAAGTTTGTGAACTTCAGTATCACACTGAGCTGAATTCAAATCCTGACTCTACCACATATCATGAAGCACTCAGGAAACAACACAGTTTCTAAAAGTCTTGGGTCCCCCATCTGCAAATTAAAGATAATAATTCCCAACCTGCTAACATGTACTTCAATTAGCAGCAATTTGTATAAATGAGCCTAATGTAGCAATTACCACCCTAAAGTACTTCATAAATGTTCTCTTTACCATTTATCAACTTTCTCCAGAGATTTCTACTTCAAAATGCTTGTAAACATAATGACAACTTTTAGGCAAAATCCTACCCATAGTTGCACTGCTTTCCAAGTAGGTTTAATTTTTTTTTTTTTTTTTTTTTTTTTTTAGTTTTGGGGCACCTGGGT
Organism: Panthera leo; assembly: GCF_018350215.1. NCBI lineage: Eukaryota > Metazoa > Chordata > Mammalia > Carnivora > Felidae > Panthera > Panthera leo. The sequence continues at coordinate 169,051,224 of NC_056679.1, forward strand.
GGCTCAGTTGGTTAAGCAGCCGACTACTCTTGGTTTTGGCTCAGGTAATGATCTCATGGTTCAGGCTGTGTGCTGACAGTGTGGAGCCTGCTTGGGATTCTCTCTGTCAAAATAAATAAATTATCTTTAAAACATTTTTTTTTTAGTTTGAATGAGTTTCGGTGGACTCTATACTAAGTCTCTGGTACCCATTTTCTTAAGCTCCTTTACCTAACTAACTACTCTAACCGAAGGGCACCTGAGGCCTGCCTCTCAGTTACTCATTTCAAATCTTGCTCTGTGACCACTACAACCTGGGTCTATCTGTGAGGACTTGGCCTTAGAGAAGGGCTGAGAAATGTCCTTCAGTATCTGTTACGGATTGAATTACATCTCCCTAAAATTCCTAAGTTAACGTCCCAACCCCCTGGGGCGCCTGGGTGGCTCAGTCGGTTAAGCGGCCGACTTCAGCTCAGGTCATGATCTCGCGGTCCATGAGTTCGAGTCCCGCGTCAGGCTCTGTGCTGACAGCTCAGAGCCTGAAGCCTGTTTCAGATTCTGTGTCCCCCTCTCTCTGACCCTCCCCTGTTCATGCTCTGTCTCTCCCTGTCTCAAAAATAAATAAACATTAAAAAAAAAGTTAAAAAAAAAAAGTCCCAGCCCCATTACCTGAGAAGGTGACTATATTTAGAAATAGTGACTTTAGGGGCACTTGGGTGACTCAGTTGGTTAAGTATCCAACTTCAGCTCAGGTCATGATCTCGTGATTCATGAATTACAGCCCCATGTTGGGCTCTGTACTGACAGCTTGGAGCCTGGAGTCTGCTTCAGATTCTGTGTCTCCCTCTCTCTCTGCCCATCTCCCACTCATGCTCTCTCTCTCTCTAAAAAATAAATAAAAACATTTTAAAAAATAATAGTGTCTTTAAAGAAATAATTAAGTTAGAATGAGATTATCAGGGTGAACCCTAATCCAATATGACTGATGTCTTAGTAGGAAGAGGAAATTTGGACATAGGCATACATATGGGACAATGGCATGTGAACATGAAGAGGCCATCCTCAAGCCAAGGGGAGCAGTCTCAGAAGAAGTCAACCCTGCTGACACTTTGACCTCAGACTTCTAGCTTCCAGAACTACAAGAAAATAAATTTCTGTTGTCTAAGCCACCAGTCTGCGGTATTTTGTCACAGAGGCCCTAACAGACTCCTAGAATATCCATTCTTCACTTCATTTTAGAAGTAGAGTTTTGTTTTAGCTAAACATATGGCCATCCAGCTAGAGACTGCATTGTCAGCCTTCTTGCAGTGAGGTTCAGCCCTGTGACTAAGTTTGAGCCAGTGGGATATAAGTGGAAGTGATGTGGCAACTTCCAGGTCATGCCTTTAAAATGAAAGCTGCTTGCGATCCATTTCCACTTGCTCCTTCCTGATGAGCAGGAGATGGCTATAAGCAGAGAAGATTCCTTGGGCAAAGAGATGGAAAACACAGCTGAGCTGCCCTCCAACACCAGACCATCCTCCTCTGTATTGAAGGAGTTAAATAAGAGAGAAGTACGTTGCTACCTTACCTATGCCTCTCTAGGGTACTTTGGGCCTCTTCATTATGGCAGCTTAGCCTACCTTTGGGCTAATAAGGCTCTTCTTCTACACTCAGATCCTCCAGTTTCCAAGTTCCTTAGAAACATCTGGCTGTGGGAAGTTGAGGGCTGTCTTAAAGTAGAGGGTCTCAGAGGGCTGGATGAGGTTTCCTGGGCTGGATGAAGGCCCAGGATTCCAGGATCTTAGAGAGACCTCAATTACCCACTGATTTCCCTTCCCACCTAAGGGAGGGACACAAATCTCCTCATCCATGTGGCTCACAAGTTCTTGTCCAGCCTCTATTGGAATGTCTCCCTGAACATGGAGGCCACCTTTCACACAAGTGTGATGAGTGGGTGTGGGACCACACCAGTCGTCAGACAGTCCATCCTTGTGTGATCTGGAATCAGCCTCCTGTAACTTTGCCCTCCAGTTCTAGTCCCAGCCTCTAGAGTGAAATGCAATCAGCCCTTCAATCACTAGAAGATTGGATTGCTGAAAACAGGGGGTACACAAAGGTCTCAGTGTCCTTAGTATTACAATAACTATACATGGTGCCTCTAGGCCAAAAGAAATACCAAGCAATTCCCATTTAATAAGTAGCTACTCCCAGCCAAGTATTTATATTCCAACAATTTAGTATCTTGAAATAAAAATACACATAAATTATTTTTATTTTGTTCTTACACAACCGTTATTTCTTACTAATGGAATGTGTTCCTGTTGGACACTGCACAGCTTCTCAAACCTTCAAGTCATATTGGATATACCCAACCTCATTGCTTATTCCACACTAATTTTTATTCAGTACTTGTTTTTTATTGCAGCAACCACTGAAAAAATACATCTTCACAAAGATAGGATGCCAAATCAAATATAATGCAGCATGTTCTAATGTTGAAACTAGACTACATGAAGCTAATAATTCACATGACATCCCATAGATAATTCCCTTACAATTTAAAAATATCCTGTGGGGTTCCTGGGAATTTCTATGGGGTGTCTCCATGCACAATTTGGGAACCACAGACCCCTTCTTAAGTGTTTAGTTACTAGAAGTCTACTTGGGTTCAAATGTAATCAGATTCCACATCTATAAAACTGTTAAAAATTAAGGTATCTACTTCATATGGGTCTTGTGAAGAGTAAATGAAATTATGTATTTTTAAATGTCTAACACGGGATCTGTCAAACAGAAGGCCTCTGTGTTAGTCTTCTATCGCTGTATAACAAGTTATAATAAACTTAGAGACTTTAAACAATATACATGTATCATCTTACAATTTTTATCAGGAAATGTAGCTTAGCTGAGTCGTTTGCTTCAGGGGCTTAACAGGCTGCAATTCAGGTGTTGGCCAATGCCTTCAAATGGGGACAAATTCACTTGCAAGCCCCCCTCCCAGGCTTATGGCAGAATTCATCTCTTCACCCCTGTAGAACTGTTTTATTGCTGGCTGTTGATCAGGGGCTGCTTTCAGCTCTCTCAGGCAACCCACAGTGTCCTATCATGTGACATGTCATGTCACATGTCCTATCATAGGACATCACAATGACAGCAGCTTGTTTCTTCATGGCCAGTGGGAAAATTTCTAAAGTGTCATACAATGAAACATAGGAGTAGCATTTGCTATGTGAAGTCACCTAATCAAGGGAGTGACATCCCATAACTTTGTCATATTCTTTGAGTAGAAGAAAGTCACAGGTTCCAACCATAGTCAAGAGAAAATTATTATAAAAGAGCATGACTCATTGAGGGTCACCTTAGGTTTTATCTGCCACAGCCTTGAAAGTAGTATCATGTCCCCCTTCTTTTCTCCAGGTTAACTATATGCCCATGTGCATCAACTGTTAGCCTGTGTGGCAAGATTAAAATTCCTGCTACTACTCTCTATAATGGTCAGAAGACATTTGCCTTGGGAGGAAATGGGTGGGGGACAATGCTGGTTTTGTTGTGTAGGGGAGCTGGGTCCCATTAGGAGTGGTAGATGACACAATGGAGGCACTTTCCATTTCCTTTTAATTTACTCATTTTGCATTCATTATCCAACAAATTTTTAGTGAATAATTTCTATGATCTAGGCCCTGGTCTGGCTCTGATCTCACACAGGATCCCAACCACCTACATTAGACACAGATTCCACTGTCTGAATCCATTCAAATGGTACCTTTAGTACATTTTTCAGCCTTGTGGCCTTTTTGACATCTGGAAATTGCCACTCTCTGGAAAGAGCTATAGTCATCTATTTAATACAGTTGTGGTCAAAAGCCATTGGCCTTAGGGAGCAAGAGGGGAAAGTCACAAAAGTGAGTGACACAGAAGAAAGAGAACAAGACTAGGTCAGTATACCTGAGTTTCAGTCCTGTGCCCGAGAGTGTGTTCCTAGAAATCCCTAGAGCTCAGTTTCTTCATTTTTATGGGGAAGGGGTTGTCTGAACCAGTGGATATCTAACTTTCTACCACAAAAAATGCATTTTTATTATTCCAACATATAATTTTGATTAGGTCTATCTAAGTCAGCTACATATATTAAAAAAAAAATAGTTCATTGGTCTTCCCATGAAATAAGCAGTGTTACACCAGAGTTGATAGGATTTCAGTCAAACACTGAGAAGCCAATGTTTTTGGCAGACCTAGATAGCCAGGGAATATACAACTGAGTGCAAGACATTTAGAAATTGAGAAATGCTCATGGCATCCAAGATTATTGCTATGGCCCTTCACACATACAGGAGTCTGGTCTATCCAATATTTCTTCAAAGTGCTTTGTGAGCTGCTAGGTAATCCCGGAGATGACTTAGGTGTTATATCATTTTTATAGATAGGGATTTATTTTAATATGCAGTAATAAAAAGTTATAACTACCCCATCAAATCAATGAGATATCTATTTAAAATAAACTAAATGAAAAAATTTTAGAGACTAAATAAGTACCAATCCAAGGGCTATGTGGCTAGGGTGATATGGTGAGGGCCATATGCAAATGACCAGCATTTGAGAAACCTTGGTTTTCCTCATGCCAAAGGACCCTTCACCCTGCATTCTGTGATGCTGTATGAATGCATTTACTTTCTGGCAACCCCTATACACCACTGGAATTTCTCTTGGTTTCTACAAAGAATAGGGCTCTTAGCCACACTGGGAAACTGGTGCTCAGATCAGCCAAACTGGCTAACCAGCTATTTGATTTCCATGTTTTGGATTTCTGATCAGCTATTTTAACAAGAGCCCTAGCTTTCTCATCCCTATAATTTGCTGTCAAGTGTCAGACTACAAATCAAAACATGACAATGGTCAGGGATATTTTGCCTTGAGATTTAAAAAATAATATTGTTCTCACTAAAGATCAAACACAGGCTATTTCACTCAGAAGCATATCAAGCATTGCACCTGTGTCTCGTCTTGATGCTACTCCTGACCTTCCTCTGGGTGACACATTAGGATGCCTGCTTTAAAAATCTTTCTTTTTATTCCTCAGCATTTTTCCTGGCAAGAAGTTGACAATGAAGAAGTGCATAATAAACCTACAGCCTTGACACTGGTGATTACCAGGAGACTAAAAGGGATCTGTCTGTTTGTCTGTCTTATACATGTCCTCAGGCTCCCCCTGGCCAGCTCAGTACTGTGGACAGTTAACCATGCCATACTCTCTTGATTTATTTGTGCTCACTGTATTCCTTAGAAGCACATTTTTTAAAAGGAGGAAATTGGTATTTTTATATCTCTTATGGATGGGATACTTTCTTCCTATCTGTAATAGTTTGGAAATGCTTTTTAGAAACCAAGATGAGGAGGAAAAGAATAAATCTTTCTTTCAGCCTCGGATTTCCCTGAAAGAGGAAACATGAGTGAAGGCCTCACACCAAGGCCAAGAGGGCAACACAATTTCACACCTTTTCCACCCCTTTATGAAGCAGGAGGTAGGAGAGCAGGGAGTTATCCCAAACTTAGCTTCAGGGCAGTAATTAAGAAATGAGGGAGATTCATCCTGTACAAAGGCAAATGCACTGATAATGGTTTATAGGATGGTGGAAATTAACATCTATTTAGTTATTACAAAGTAAAATATGCTCCTAGTTTGAAGAAAATAGAATGGGTAGTAGGAAAGCCATCTGGTTCAGTTCTCCTAAAGATTTTGAACACTTTCACCTCTTCCATTGATGAATGTCATGCTGGAAATTTCTCCCATCCTTTTTTCTCCCCTCAACTCTGCCCTTCTAGAATTTGCTTCCAACTTGCCCAAATTCTAAGCTCCATAGCATCCCTGGCTTTCTTTGTATGCCTGTCTTCTAATGTGACTCAGCTCTTGGACTTACTGCTCCTTCTTGGCCTATGATTTCCACATCCCTGAGGGTGCTCAGAAGCCTAGCAAAGGGGGACTACACCACAACTCACAGTGGAAATATTCTGTAACTCCTGGGAGGAGGGAGAATATAGGAATTAGAGGAGGAAGTGGTCGACATACTCTTTTCTTGGTAGCCTATCCTTTAATTTATATCACTGCTGGAATTTGGGGGAACACATTCACCTTATGAACATATGTTAACTCTATTATGCCAGTTATGACACTAAAAGCAAAAGTACTATCTCACATCAGTACAGTTTTAATTAAATTTCAAGGAGCTATCCTACCAATTGCCTCATACATCCCCAAAGCAATTCTAGCACAGGATACTCTAAAGGACTTGCCTTGATTGAACAGCTACAAGGAGGTGGTGGTAAGTGACATAATTTGTAAGAATCACCCTATATTCATGCCTAAAAATGGAGAAATGCCTTCAGATCACTGACTAACAGATGCCAAAAGGGATTTAGGAGGGTAAAAGGGAGGCGATCATAAAATTGATGAGACAACCTGAACAGTGAAAGGGGATGCTCTTGATAACTCATCTGGGACCCCGGGACCATCCTAGACAAACTAGAAGGTACAGTCACAATCTATGGCACAAGGACCCTGCCAGACTTTGCCTGCCAACCTCCCATCCAGAGCTCTTTCCCTGCAACAAATTAACTTTGTAATGTTGAACTTATACAAATTGAGATTTATTGAGGATGCATGCAAAGCACTAGACATGGAGAAAGATAGACTTTCAGAAAATACACTTAAAGGGCATACAGGAAAAGGAAAGGTATTGCTCATCAGATTGAACTATATGGGAAAGTACTGGCAATGTAATTCAGAGCAAGATATGTGACTCTGCTGAAATAGAGGAATATTTCACAATAAACTGCTCCCTTTCATTATCTTGTCAGCCCAAGGGGCAGCCATGTTGGGCTACTCTGTCTACTTGATTATAAAGGTAGAAGGCTGCTCACAGGACTCAGTAAAGCTGGCTGCTGGGATTAGGGGGGAGCACAACAGGTGAATATACTGGCCTAGCACATAAGAAAGAAAGCTTCCACAACCATGGAGCTACAAGTAAGTGATGACATTTCTCCAAATTTCAGTTACCTAATCTGTGTGTGACAGGGGTCACAGATCAAACAAAAGCCACACCCCTGCAGAATCTGGCATCAGCTCCAGTTTAACCTGTATTCCTGGAGGATTCAAGCCTACCTGGGGATACTTAGAAGACTCTTTGGGCAACCCCCTGGAAGCTCAGTTAGATCAATAATTAAGGAGTCAAGTCAGTAAGGAAGAATGGAACAATTTCAGACACACAAAATCTGTTGCTCTGTAATACAGATATAGAATCGGTACTAGTTGGTCCCCAACTAATATAGCCCATCTAGAGGGGCCAGTTTAGATGCTTAGATCTCTTTTTAAAATACCAACCCAAGGCCAGCATTACTTTTATCCCCAGATAAGGATGCCAAAATAAAGAAAATTACAGGCCTATATCCTTGATGAATACAGATGTAAAAGTTCTCAACAAAATATTGGGAAATCAAATTCAACAATCCATTGAAAGGATCATACTATATGATCAAGTGGGATTTATTTCAGGAATGCAAGGATGGTTCAACATCTGCAAGTCAGTCAATGTGATACACCCCATTAACAAAGGGTAAAAATTATATGATCATCTCAATAGATGCAGAAAAAGTATTTGGCAAAATTCAGCATCCATTGGTAAAAACTCTTGATGAAGTAGATACAGAGGGAATATGTCTCAACATAAGAAAGACCATACAGGGGCACCTGGGTGGCTTAATTGGTTAAGCATCCAGCTTCAGGTCAGGTCATGATCTCACAACTCATGAATTTGAGCCCAGCACCGGGCTCTCTGCTGTCAGTGCAGAGCCTATTTCAGATCCTCTGTCTCCCCCTCTCTCTGCCCCTTCCCCACTCACTCTCTATCAAAAATAAATACACATTTAAAAATAAATAAAGGCCACGCATGAAAGGCCTACAGCTAACATCATACTCAATGATGAAAAGCTAAAAGCTTTTCTTCTAAAATCAGGAACAAAACAAAGATGACTGTTTTCACCACTTTTATTCAATGTAGTATTGGAAGTCCTAGCCAGAGCAATTAGGCAAGACAAAGAAATAAAGACATCCAAATCAGAAAGGAAGAAGTAGAACCGTCACTCTTTGCAGATGACATGTGATCATATATAGACAATAGTAAAGATTCCACCAAAAACTAGTAGAACTAAATCAAAAGATTCATCAAGTTTGCAGAATATACAAAATCAACATACAGAAATCTGTTGCAATTCTATACACTAATAAAGTATAAGAAATTAAGAAAATAATCCCATTTACGATTGCATCAAAAAGAATATATAAGAATGAAACTAACCAAGGAGATGAAAGATGGGTATGTTGTAACTATAAGACATTGGTGAAATAAATTGAAGATGACACAAATAAATGGAAAGGTGTTCCATGGATTGGAAGAACTAATATCATTAAAATGTTTATGCTACCCAAAGCAATCTATAGATTCAATACAATCCCTATCAAAATCCCAGTGGGATTTTTTTTCCACAAAAATAGAACAAACAATCCTAAAGTTTGTGTGGAACCACAAAAGCTCCCTAATAGCCAAAGCAATCTTGAGGAAGGAGAACAAAGCTGGAGGCATCATGCTCCCTGATTTCAAACTTTATTGCAAAGCTATAGTAATCAAAACTGTATGGTAGAGGCATTAAAAAGACACATAAATCAGTGAAACACAATAGACAATCCAGGAATAATCCCACACAAATATGATCAATTAATTTATGACAAAGGAGCCAAGAATATACAATGGGGAAGGGACAGTCTCTTCAACAAATGATGCTGAAAAAATTGGACAGCCACATATCAAAGAATGAAACTTGACTCCACCTTCATGATAAACCAAAATTAACTCAAAGTGGATTAAAGACTTGAACATAAAGCCAGAAACCATAAAAGTCCTAGGAGAAAGCATAGGCAGTATGCCACTTTGCATCCATCTTAGTGATGATTATTTTGGATTTGACACCAAAATCAAAGCAATAAAAGAAAAAATAAACAAGTACGGCTACATCAAACTAAAAAGCTTCTACACAACGAAGGAAACCATCAGCAAAATGAAAAGCCAACCTAAGGAATGGGAGAAAATATTTATAAATCATTTCTTATAAGGAGTTAATATCCGGAATATATAAAGAATTCATACAACTCGGGGCACCTGGGTGGCTCAGTCGGTAGAGTGTCCGACTTCAGCTCAGGTCATGATCTCACAGTTCGTGGGTTTGAGCCCCGTGTTGGGCTCTGTGCTGACAACCTGGAGCCTGCTTCAGATTCTGTGTCTCCCTCTCTCTCTATTCCTCCCCCACTCACACTCTGTCTCTTTCTCTCTCTCTCAAAAATAAATAAAGATTAAAAAAAAAAAAGAATTCATACAACTCAGTAGCAAATAAAACAACCCAATTTTTTTTAATGTTTATTTTTGAGAAAGAGAGCATGCGAGCCTGGGTCGGTCAGGGGGAGGGGCAGCAAGAGAGGGGGACAGAGGATCCAAAGTGGGAGCCACTGACAGCAGGGAGTCCCAAGTAGGGCTAGAACTCACCAATTGTGAGATCATGACCTGAGCCAAAGTCAGATGTTTAACGGACTGAGCCACACATGACACCCCTAAATCCAATTTTTAAAGTGGGCAGAGGATTTGAATAAACATTTTTCCAAAGTTGACATACAAATGGCCAAGAGGCACATGAAAAGATGCTCAACATCACTAACCATCAGGGAACTGAAAATCAAAATAATGAGGTATCACCTCACACCTGTCAGAACAGCTATCATCAAAAAGACAAACAATAACAAATGTTGGCAAGGATTTGGAGAAAAGGGAACCCTTACTGTTGATTAGAATGTAAACTAGTATACCACTATGGAAAACAGTGTGGAGGTTCCTTGAATATTTAAAAACAGAACTACATATAATCCAGCAATTCCACTTCTGGGTATTTATTAAAAGAAACTGTAAACACCAATTCTAAAAGATATATTCACCTCCATGTTCAATGCAGCATTATTTACAAGATATGGAAACAACCTAAGTTTCCACTGGTGAATAAATAAATTATTTTATATATACTAAATTTATATATATGAAATTCAACCATAAAAATGAATGAAATCTAGACATTTGCAACAACATGGGTGAAATTTAAGGGCCTTATGCTAAGTGAAATAAGTGACAGAAAAATACAGTATGACTTTCCTTATATGTGGAATCTAAAAACAAAACAAAAAACAAAAAAGCAAAGAGCCAAAATCATAGATACAGAGAACAGATTGGTGGTTGCCAGAATGGAGGAGGGGATATGAAATGGTGAAAATGATGTTCAAGGTACAAATTTCCATTTATGAAAGAAATAAATCCTGGGAATGTAATGTAGAGCATGGTGACTATACTTAACAAAACTATGCTGCATATTTGAAAGTTCCTAAGAGAGTAGATCTTAAGAGTCCTTAAATAAATGTGTAACTATGTATGGTGTCAGATGTTAACTAGACTTATTGTGATCATTTTGCAATGTATACAAACATCAAATCATTATGTTGTACACCTAAAACTAATATGTTATATGTCAATTGTACTTCAGAAAGAGAAGAAAAAAAACCCTAAACAAGCAAAAAAGTTAATCACTCACAGCAATAGTAGTAGGCAGAATAACATCCTGCACCTGTTCTCCAAATCCCAATTCCCACAGAGCAACATGATTAGGGCCAAGTGGTGCCTGCCCATGCAGAGGAGCGGGTTATATAGAAAGGGAGCCCCGAGATTAGGAAATCCCCATCTAAAGATGCCTAGAAAACCTGCCCATCCTCCTTTCTAGAGAGAATCATTTTCTTTGTTACCCTGGAGTATAAGCGAATTTGTTCTGGGGAGGGGAAAAAGATGCCTCTATGTTTTTAAATCTGTGACGTGAGAGATATTGCTATCTTTCCTATGCTGCCTGCTTATAACATTCTCCAAAACACAGTCTGAGTTAAATTGGCTGTGAATGCCTAGGCATCTAGAAGCTTAGAGATTCATGGAGAATCATTTCCCAACATGTGTGCCAACACTGATGAACTTGTGACTGGCAGAGGAAGTCGCTAAGAAAGTTATTATCTGATAGCCTTAATTTTTTTTCAGCCAAGTACCAGGTAAGATTATTCACAAAGAAAGGGTGCTGCAATTGGGGAGGGGGGTAGGTTTCAAAGCCAATAGAGAATGAAAAAGTACTGGAGGACAGTGTGAAAGATAACTGGCTAAGACCCACAGAAGGCTTCTCCAGCATCCGGGGCCCAGGTGGTGCCCTAGCAAAGACCGCCCGCTAGAAGATGGCTAAAGGGGTAGGACATTGCAGACCAAGCACAATGGGATCCCAGAGAGGTGAGGGCAGAAGCTGGAGGGACTTAAGAGATGGACCACGAGACCTAGGCAGTATTTCCTAACCCTTTGCAGCTGGTGACAACTGGAGTCAATGGGGACAGCTTGCAGGGGGAAGCCATGACCTGGGACTGCTATACACCTGTTGCTCCATCAGGACACGTTGGGGGGAAACCCAGAGCTACAGATAGAAGTCAAGCTAGAGGAGTTATTACACTGATATCCGAGGTCCACATAAGGCTGAACCTATGCACTAGGGGTGAATGAGGGAGTGACAGCTGGAAGTCTTTGGGTGGAGTAGCAATACCTCAACAGTAGTGAGTCTCCTGAAGCACACCCACAGACTCTCTGGGTTCGTGTAGGATCCCACAGTGGAGTATGTCACCATGTTCCCCTTGATCAGCCTAAAAGGAGCCCACAGGCCTAGTAACACTGCTGCTCATCTTCCAGGTCCTGAGTCCACTGGTGGCCACACCGCGGCTGCTCTCACCGTCTGGGCCACAAAGGCCACTAAAGCCCAGTGCCCAGGTCCCCAACCGCCTCTAGTCTATGTGGGTTTCCTTCCAGTGCATCTCAGGGAGGGGTGGGGCTGCGGCTGCAGGGCTCCCGCCCACTTCCACCCACATCTACCTGCCATTCCCTCTCCTTTTGCCTCCCATTCTCCATGCAGACTCAGAGCTGGGAAGTAGGGTCCTGGCTTCTCACACATTTTAAAACTTCTTGATCACCTGCAGGGTCCAGGCTTTTGAAACTTAAAAGTTTCTTTTTTGCATTTCTGCCAATAATAACCCTTCTTTGTGGAAAAGACTCGCAAGTGGTCCAGCTGCTGTCAGTGGGCGGAAGGGCAGGTGTAACAGCAAATATAGGGAGGGGGAGAATCACCCAGCAATATTTTATTTTTATTTCATCTCACTGCAATATTCAACCCACATGGCACAATGCCCTAGCATCTGGCAGCCATGGGAACTCTAGAGCACTTCTCCCCAGCCCCCTTTCATCTGAATTTCTTTCCAGATCTGACATCCTCTGTTTCTCCACAAATGAGTGCCTCCTACCCCCAGCCCCCCCTTTTTAAGTTTGTTTGTTTGTTTTGAGAGAGAGAGAATTCCAAGCAGTCTTAGTGCTGTCAGCACAGAGCCCAAGGCAGGGCCCAAACCCACGAACTGTGAGATCATGACCTGAGCCGAAACCAAGAGTCCGATGTTTAACTGACCGAGCCACCAGGTGCCCCCCAGGTGCCTCTTAAACTAGGACTCTTCCCTTCCTCCTCCTACTTTCCCTTCCTGCCCTGCCTGGGGCTCCCTGGGAGCTCTGCCCAGGATGTTTACAGAAGAATACTGAGCAGCAGGGAAATGCTTCTCTCTGTCAGGCCCCTGTGTTGCCACCAACTCTTCTGAATTGACCATCCATCTTGTGTCATTACTGCTAAATTCTGGGCTCAAGTTCTTATGTGGGGCCCTGAATAAATCTAAACAAAGCCCTGAGGAAAAAAACCCAGCCCAAGATGAATCAAACACAGTTTGCCTCTAGTGTGTGCATTGCCTTGTTAATGTCGTTTGGCTCCTTTCGGAATGAATGATTCCAGTCACAATCCAATTGCTAGCTGGAGAACAAAACCCTGTTCAGTCCCCGAAGTCTCGCCCAGTGGGAGACCCAGGGTTGCTCTGGCTAGAACACCACTTCTCGAAGACCTCATCTGTGAATCCAATATTTTCCTCTGTAGAATTCTCCATTGCTTCTGAAATGCTGAGGCCTGAGTTTTGTATATAGCACAGGTTCGAAGTTTGAGACTAAATTAATTTCTTTGGAGATTATTATTCCAGGATTGTGCTATATTCAGTAAATCTTGCGACTTGGCCTTTAAGTCTAGTTTGGCTTCCCAGCTGATGAAATACCAAGAAGTTGCATTTAGCCGAGAGGAAATGGGAGCAAGAAGGTAGCAAGAGTCTCTCTGTACCTCCATAGAGAAAGCATATGATGCCACACCAGATACTGATGTGCTGAGTTAAAATAAGGGAGCCTAAGATTTGTATAGAGCTTTAAAGTTTGTAAAGGGCTTTCCCATATGTCATGGCATTTGTTTTATGGGTTTACTCTGGCATTAGGACAATTTCCATTTTCTAGGTAGAGGGCTGAGCTGAGGCCAAAGCCTGGGGTCTGCTCTTAGCTGCGTCACTGATTAGTTACTAACAATAGCAGAGAGCCCAGGTCCTGATGTCAGCCTTAGTCTCTCTCCCAACAGTTCGCATGATGATGAACTGTCCTTCGCCCGTGACACTGCATTCGAGCAAGTTGGGCCATACCCCCCTTGGAAACCTCAGAATCTTTTAAGAAGATTTCTTTGAAGACCCCTTGTATTCCTCAGAGGAGACCAGTTAGCCAACAGGTTGGGCCTTTTCCAAAGTCAAAGTGTGCCTATCAGTGAGCTACCCTACCTGCCTCCCTCAGGAAAACCTCTGGTTGTGTCCCCTGTAATCTACCACACTGTTCACCCTGACCACACACTGTGAGTGAAGAGTGGAAGAGCAGCGGAAGGAAGCTGGGATTTTTTTCCAACAGCTGCAGGAAGGGTTCACCCAACATCAGTGCATTCAGATCTGACTGTTATGCTTCGGCTTTGGAAAATGCCCATCCTGTCAGCCAACTGACACGTTCCAGGAATACGAGGGAGCCTGACATAAATGTGCTCAAACACTCCTGAGACTCTAAAGAGACACATGGCCTGTCAAGCTGGGGTCTCTTGTGACAGTCCACTTCTATACAGGCGAAGCAATGAGTGCCCATGTGTCCAGCAGCTGTCACAAGAATCTGCTCAGGGATCACCTTGTCTAAGGCAGCGTTTAAGAATAGTGGCTGGAGCCCTGGGCCCCAAACCAAGGGCAAACATTGATCCTGGTCCCGCCAGCTTTGGTGGGGGTGGTGGCTAACTACATGGTACCATACCAATCAACAAATGTGCAGATTTGGGAAGACAATATGGATATCCCAGCAGCTCAGAGGTACAATTGTGCCCATGATCAAGCAGCCCCATTCCTTCAGGCCTTGCACAGAACTCCAAAATTTCAGTGCTCAGCAAACACTCTGGGTTATCCAGTGTCAGCCAGAAACTAAAGAGACGTCTGCTCAACCCAGAGGAAAGAAACAGCTCAGCTCAACCTGGTCATTTTCTTTCTCATTTTTCAAAACCCTTTACCTTCCTCTCAGAAGCCTCTACGGGGAGAGAAAACCAAGTGCTGACTCCAGCTTTTCTTCCCCCTTTTCAGTTTATTGGCTTTGAGTTTGATGCTTCTGCTTCCCAATTAGGTACTAACCTTTTCTAAGGCTATTTGATCTCTCTTCACTGTTTGTATTGTCCTAAGGTGCTTTACCTGCCTTCGCAGAATGGATTTATATCCAGCTTTCTGGATAAGATGTCTCCTCCAATAGCACAGAGCCAGAATTTGGGGTGCCTCACACTTATTATGCCTTAAAAAGTATTCCTGCCCATACCCACTGTTTTGGGGGTAGAGAGCTGTTATGGAGGCCTCTTTGGGAATTATGGAGCTGCCTTAGCTTGGTTTTCTTACCCAATGTGATCTCGACATCCTTCATGGAAGACTGTTCTCATCCTGATTCTTTGGGAAATGGTAGTATAATCTCAGCCCAAAAAGGCATCAGGAGACTTGAATGATTGTGACATGCCACCTCACCCAAGCAGCCAGCAATGGTAACCTTTCTTTTCCAAAGTCAAGTTACTTTTCCAGACCCACTTGCATTCCTTCATAGGCGTGTGAAAGTCAGGGGAATGGTCAGGAAGCAGACAGGGGCCCGTGGGCAGAGCTAGCAATAGGTGTTAGATCTAAGGGGAAACATGGAGGCTAACGTTGCTCTGAGATCCTGTAAGTCCCCATCCCTCACAAGAGAGGGACTCTGAATATCCACTTCTCATCCCCCAAAGCTGCCTGCTCTGAGATAGTGAACTCACTACCAGCAGGGAAGAAATAGGCAGTGAATGAGGAGAAGGTTTCACTTCCCAAAAGTCAAACATGGTGGAGGAAATGCACAAAAAAATCCAGACTTCTCGCTTGAACCAATGATTTCAAGTGCTTCCTCTACCTTGGGTTGCCCAAACATTGCAGAAGAAGGAAAGACAAAGACCATGAAATGCAAGAGCACTGAGAATACTAGGCCTTGTAATTAATTTAGGGGATACTAAGACTCAGGGAATTGGTTTTCAAAATGCTGGAAAATGGCTCTAGTCAGTTGATCAGTGAGATTTTGTGTGAACTCTTCAGAGAGTGTAATAGGGCATAAAACTTCAGGCCTGCAGAACAGCCTGCCTTCTTTGAACACCTATCAGCACTGAACCTCAGCACACAACACTGATTTGGTTCTGGCCCCAAAGTCTCTACCAGTAGCCTGATCAAACGAGATTATGCCCCAGGCATGCTATGAAGATTCTTTGAGTAAGCATTGCTTGGAAAACATGACAGACAGCCAGGGTCTCTTGCATTTTGCTGGGATTAATGTTCCCACTCATGGTTTGGTTTCTCCTGTCTTTCTCCTCCTCCCTTCTCCGCCTCTGTAACCCTTGCAATGCTGCTGTTGATTGTGTGAGACTCAGCTGGTATGGTGGATCTGCAAACTCAGCCCTCAGGAGATTTATTTCCACACCCCACCTCTAGCCTCTCTCCCCCAGAGACTGCTTCAATGACTCTGGGACTCACGGCCACTAAACAATGTCAGGAAGAGGCAAGAGTAATTTTGAAACAGAATGATGGTTTTCCCACACACACGAAAAAATTAAAATTACTAAAATAACTGAACATAACCTTATTAGATATTGCTAATCACTTAGTAAGTATTATCACCTTGTCCCAGATTTCCTGGGTTCCTTTAACATGCCTAGAGTCACCCACAAACCTGCAAAGGGTCCTGAATGTTCTTTGTAGCCTCTTCTCCAGACCTTTTTTCTCTCATCAGCTTTGAACACTCAGCCACCTTAGTCCACACTGACTTTCTAGGGAAAATAAGGAGATTCAGGCTGTCAAATTTTACTCAACTCAACTCAAAGCATTTGCATTTGTAATAGATTGGAGTAGCCTTTCTGAGACATCACTGGAATTTTTTTTCAACTGCTTGCTATCCCTTCCCCCAGTCTTAAGCCAAGCTAACTCTTTAGAGAATTCAAGATATCAGGAAACAAATCAATGCGCACACTCATGCTTTTTATCTGATGACTGAATGTTACAATCATTACTAATTCTGGCACCTTTTTCCTTAGGACTGAACAAGATCTGATCACTTTGGTTTGGTAGGCTATTTTATGGAGCTTTTATAATCAGCATTCCTTGTCAAGGTGGCGTTTTCTAAGGAAAGCGGTTTGTGTATTTTGACTCACTCTGAGCAATAGATTAGGAAATCTGAGGTTTGAGGAGAGAAGAAAAGCAGTGTCGGAGACTGCCGAAACTTGGACATGGGACTGAGAGTTATACTTGTGGCACCGCACACGCACACACACACACACACACCCATGCACGTGCGCACACATCACATGCATGCGCGTGCACGCACACACACACACATGCACATGCACACTCATGCACACACACATCCTGTAGTGACACACAATTACACACTGACATAAGCACCTACATTTTTACAGAGAAGGTAAGAATCTTAGCCCTGGGCAGCGAGGAGTCTTTGTGAGACTCACTCTGGGCTTCTGTTCTCCTTCCACTCTCCAGGCTCTGCTGGTTGACTTCTATGTGTGTCCCTTCTGCTTCGGTCCCAACCCAATTACCTTGGGATGATGTGTTTTTGCATCAGATCCCCACAAATGCAAAATGTACACTGACTCAAAATGGATTTGAGTCCCTTAAATGCAAACATCAAGGGAGGCTTCAGAGCCCTGTCAGGAACTGACACTGGGCCTGCCAGCCCATAGTCTCAGTGTTTTCTCCTCTCTGTGGTTATGAGGGTCTGTGTTGCCACATAGTTTTTGTGATCGTGTGGTTTGGGCTTTTGTTTTTCTTTATTTAAAAAAAAATTTTTTTAACATTTATTGATTTTTGAGAGAAAGAGACAGAGCATGAGAGGGGCAGAGAGAGGGGAAGACACAGTATATGAAGCAGGCTCCAGTCTGTCACACAGAGCCTGACGCAGGGATCAAACTCACGAGCGGTGAGATCATGACCTAAGCTGAAGTCGGGCGCTTAACCAACTGAGCCACCCAGGGGTCCCTGGGTTTTTGTTTTTAAAACAACCTCCCAATTGTGTCAGGTAAAAGAGGTTCCTGACATCAGGCAGATCATGGTCACCCTGAAGAGGTGCCATTAAACAACCTCACGCCATTTCTCCCTTGTATGATTAAGATGTGATTTCAAAAACTTCAAATGCAGTGGCTTAAAAAAGAAGTTCATTTTTCTCTCACACATACATCTGAAGTCAGGTGGACCAGTGCTTATTACTAAAGGCCTCAGTGAGATAAGGCCCAGCTCACTCTATCTCACTATGTGTAGCTTCCATCCCCAAGGCCCCGTCGAGGTCTAAGCTGGCTGCCCCAGCTCCAGCTGTCCGGGTCACACTCCAGTCAGAAAGAAGGAAAAAAAGCAAGGATAAAGGCATGCTTTCTTCCTGTAAGGGCGCTTCTCGAAAATGGCATGCCCCATTTCTGCTTCTATCTCATTGAGTAGAACTTTGTCACACTGCCAGCTTCAAGAGGGTGGAAGATATAGTCTTTTTTTTTCCCGAAAATCCTATGCCTTGCTACAAAATAGGGTTTCTATTATTACAGAAGAAGGAGGAGTGAATACTTTTAAGAACAGCCAGAAATGCCTGCCACACAGCCTTCGTTCTATTCCCCTCAACACACATATTTTTATATTGCCACATTAAATTATCTTTAATCTTGTTCTGTGCTCAAATCCATCCCAGACGTTGCCAACAGACTCCAAAATTTCAGACTAATTTGGATCAAAATCTCTTGAAACTTCCCTCAGTGGCTAGATTTGCATTTCCTACTGAAAACCCACTGGCCTTTCTTAATCATGCAATACTGCTAGCACCTTGGTTCTTAACTTCTTGACTCACACAGCCGCAAGACAACACACACACACACACACACACACACACACACACACACATGGGCTCCCACATTCTTATTTTTTCATTCATCCGGAAAGAAATTATAACTACAGATGTTTGTTGATACAATCCTGTGGCTTTCTTTAACAACTAGAATGTAGTGATCTTCCAGTCTCCTTTTTAAGAAGAGACAGAGGGTCCTCCTCCAAATAAAGAATCACCAGAGCTGTGTGCCTTGACATCCTTGGGCTATCTCAAAATAATGCCTGCTTATTATTTTTAAGAAAGACTGCTTTTTAATCATTACAGTAACATTATAGATAGAACATGGGGAAATGGGTAAAAGAAAAAAATATCTATTATGCATTATCTATAAGCTCATTAGTCTCACCCAGGCACTGCTGTCATTGGGGCAATTTTCCTTCAGCCTTTTTTCAAACGGGCGTAATTTTGTAAAATGTATATATACATCTTTATTTGACATTATTTCCTAACATTTTTCATATTTGTACATTAGTTTTCAATAAGCCCATTATTTTAATAACTACATAATGGAGTAGATATATCATAATTTCTGTAATAGTTCCCCGCGGTTGGCATGCAGGTTGCACCCAATTTCTTTTCCTTTCCCCGAGATAATAAACAATAGGGGCTCATAAAGATTCATTGTATATTCAGAATCCCAGGGATTCAGAATTTTATTTATTAAATAGATATTTGAAAAACTAGTTTGTTTTTATTACACAAATAATACATTCACATGTTTAAAAAAATGAAAAAAGGTAACCAGAGAGGAGGGTATAAAATGACCTTTCCTTGTCCTGGGCACTAGCTTCACCCCCCGCCCCATGTCATGTTTCTGCTTTTATTCTCTCACAATGACCTTCTGTCATAACTTTAAACAATATTTATGTGGCTTTAAATATTTACATCTATGAGCTGGTATCTCCTGAATTTATATTGTCCTCTTGAGTAAGGATTCTATGTGCATCAAGGTCTAATGGATTCATTTTTATTTACTCTCTGCTTTTTTCACATCCCCCGGCTCATACTCAACTCTCTGTCTCTTGTTTCTGACGCCATTAATCTTCTGGACTCCTTACTTGTGCTTTTCTGGAAATCTACTTCAAATATTTTTTTTCAAAAGAATGTATTAGAGGGTAAACTTTGTGAGTGTTTTCAGGTCAAAAAGCACCAGCCCCACCCCTACCACCAGATTGATAGTTCAGTTGGGTATAGATCTCTAGGACCAAATATCCCTTTTACCTCAGGACTCTGAAGATAGTCTTATATAGACAAATCTAACAACAGTGCTGAAAACTCTGATGTGACATCAGTCTGGTTCTTCTTCCTTGGGATCCAGGGGACTCATTCCACAGCATGGTTTCTCAATTTCAGCACTACTGACATTTTAGGCCCAATAGTTCCTAGTTGTGGGGTCTGTCCTGGACACTTAACAGCATGCCTGCCCTCACCCCACTAGATGCAATTATGGTTTAATAACTGTGCCAACAGAACTAGTCATGGTAAGGTTAGGGCATAGAGGAGAGTTTTATCCATGGTGGTGGCAGGGGGGCAGGGAGCTGTAGGGTGACATTTGAGCTAGGTTTAAACAAAGGAGAAGGGGAGTTGGGCAGGCAGGGATTGGGGAGACCATGTTCCTGGCAGCGTGGAAATCAAACGCTGGAAATCAAATCACACCCAGGAGACTTCAAGAAGAGCTGTGGCAGGGACCTTATGGAGAGGAGGTGACGGGGGGAGGAAAGGAAAGGAGGGCCAAGTCTTAGAAAGGGTGCTGTGTTCTAGTAGAAGGAGATGTTTATCAGGATTGTTTTGGTTGCAGGTGACACCAGAACCATCACTCTTTCCTCTCCTTCTCCCTTCCATCCTACACTTCGTCCCTCTATGTCTCCTTCTCTTGGCTCAGACTTTCTTGATCTCAGTCATTGTCAGGGAGTTGGTCCTCAAGTGTGGGATCATTGGAGATTAATGATTCCAGAGAGTAGGGGATGGTGTTTTCCTCACAGCTCCAGCAAAAGTCCCAGAGAAAATGTGGATTAGCTCTGTGGGGATTGGCAGGGCATCTCTGACCAAGTCAGCAGGGATGGGGTCACCCAGGGCAGGCCTGAGTATGTGCCCACCCCTTAAGTGGAGAACAGGAGGGAGATGCTGACAGGCAAAACAAACAAACAAACAAACAAACAAACAAACAAAACAAAAAACAAAACACATTTCTTCTATAGGGAGCTACTGAAGGGATTTTAGAGCGATGGTTGCTGCACCAAAGTGGAAATGGATGGGAGGGACGGACCAGCATCTAGAAAGATGGGTTGGCAAGTCTTGTAAAGCCTGGAACTGAAGAGGGCTATGAGGCTACAGAAGAAATGGCACACTGAAGAGGTGTTTAGCAAGAACAGGCTCAAAGTGAGGGTTGCTTGAGTCTGGGCATGAAGCGGGGAGGTGTCTAGGTTGACAGACTTGATTTCTGATTTGTGAGAGGGTATCCCCTTGCCAAGCCTCTGATGACAGACCTTTCCTTGCTCCCTGTGACATTTTGGAGCTGAAAAACACCAGGGGCTGAGGGGAAACACATCCAATAAAACAAAGAGAAGTGAAGAGGGTCTCAAGAGTACTGGGTTTTTTTTTTATTCCTTTTCTCACATTTCCTGCCTTTCTAATATATATGTAAATTTTTTAGCAAGAAAAAGGGGCAGGGGCCTCTTACTAATCGAATCAGTGTGTATTAATTATGCATTAGTGGAGATTATTCCACAATTCATTGCAGTCCTCACAACCAGTCTTCAAGCAAAAGGCAAGTATAGAATATAATTTTTCATGATAATAATGATATCTACTAGAGAAAAAGAGTCCTCAGCACCACTCTCGCTGGAAACCTTATCAGGAGTACAGTACTTGACAAACTGTCTGTTGGGGGTTGACAAACAGCCAGGTTCTGTGGCCAAACACCATGCGTGTGCAGAGGCCAGCTCCAGGCTGGGCTAAGGGAAGCATCTGAAGGTGCCAAGGCTGCCATAGACACCACAGACTGGGTGGCTTAAACAACAGAAATTTATTTACTCACAGTTCTGGAGGGTAGGTGTCCAAGATCAAGGTTCTGGCCCGTTTGGTTTCTGGTGAGAGCCCTCTTTCTGGCTTGCCAATGGTCACCTTCTCACTGTGTCCTCGCAAGGCCTTTCATTGGCGTGCCCATGAAGAGAGAACTTACAAGGACACTAGTTCTACTGAATTAGAGCACTACCCCATGACCTCACTTAATCTTTATTATCTCCTTATAAGCCCTATCTCAAGTCCAGTTAGGGAGTTAGGGCTCTAACGTACGAACTGGGGGTTGGGGGAGGGGAGACACAATTTGGTCCATAGCAGGAAGCCTGCACACAATGCAAGTAGTTTTGACTTGCATTTCTTTTGACCTCATTTCTTTTTTGTAATGTTTTATTTATTTTTAAGAGACAGAACATAAGTGGGAGAGGAGCAGAGAGTGAAGAGGACAGAGTATCCAAAGCAAGCTCTGTGCTGAAAGCAGTGAGCCCGATCTGGGGCTCAAACTCACAAACTATAAGATCATAATCTGAGCCGAAGTTGGACGCTCAACTGACTGAGCCACCTAGGCATTCTACCTCATTTCTAGAACTTCTGAGGTTATTTGCACTGTAAAAGAGGGTGATAGCTGAAGTGGCTAGATCTAAACGATATTGAATAATTCTCCATCCTGTTGCAAGGCTCTCTTGGCATTTCTTGTCCAGGCTCAGAGACAGAGAGGGCAGAGGTGGCCAGCATTTCCTCTGAAGTCTCCCAAAACCCAGATCTGGAGCCTTGAACGTGTATAATATGGAGAAGTAAAGATGGAGTCACAGTCAGCCAAGCAACACCCACAAGCTACCAATGGCCTGGAATTGAGACCAGAGGTTTTTTTCAGGAACACGTTCTTCAACATCTCTGCAGCTCAGGTTTCTCGTGTCCAACACAAGACTAATGATACCAGTCTCAGGGGTTGTCATGCACGTCAGATAAAATGATGCATGTAAGTGGCTGGCCTTTCAGAATTCACTGCTTTTTTTTCTCTATTTTGGCACAATGGGGACTATTCCAAGGACTTCTACTCTCCTTGCCTAGAAAATAAATTTTGCTCCACAGGACAGATAGCCACTATAGAGATTCTGCCAATTGCTAATTTCATCTTTTCTGACTATGTCTTCAAGAGTCTGGGAAGTAGAACAGACCCATCAGACACATTGCAAGATGGACATGGACCAAAACATGAACTTGTGCCCAACAGCTGATCTCATATTGACTGGTAGAATCACATGGCATTGTAAAAGCTAAGATCAATGATTCACTTCCCTCCTCCAATGCACAGTGACCCTGGTAAATGTCTGCAAGTCCCTTTAAAAAGGCTAAAAGGGAGATTTAGAGGATATTTTTGTGACTTTATCATCAGGTCCTTCCTCAAGTTTATATCACACACCTTCACTCAGGAAGCTCCAGATCTGCGAACCATCTCACCTGGGAATCAGGTGAAGGGCCTTGACCTTCTATCGTGATTGTTCAAGTCAGCCTTCTATTTGCAAGCTTCAGAGTTTCTTCAGCTACACAGTTCAAGGAACGCTTTAGTGGGCTGCTCATCCATCTTAGTTCTCGGGACACTGTGAGCAATCAGCCACCAACAAAGGTCCCTGAGGTCAAAACATTCTGATATGCCATCTGGTCATTTTCCCATGACAGAAACTCTACTAATACCACCCCTGGCAGATACATACTGTTCCTTGGCCTCCTCCGTCCACAATCTAAATATCCACATCAAGACCAAGGAGGCCATTTCATGGGCAGCATGGGTCACTTTTATCCTGGCCCTCAGAGTACAGACACCTCTGAACTTTTCATGATATGAGCTGTCATAGCTCAGGTAACCCAGAAGCAGATACTGATCAGGATTTATGTGAGTAAATAATTTACTGAGGAGTGCTCTCAGAAGAAAGTGATTGAGTCAGTTGGGTGTCTGACTCTTGCTTTCAGCTTGGGTCATGATCTCATGTGATCTCAAACCCGCATCGGGCTTTGTGCTGACAGTGTGGATCCTGCTTGGGATTCTCTCTCTCCCTCTGTCTCTGCCTCTCCCCTGCTTGTGCACATGCTCATTCTCTCTCTCTCTCTCTCTCAAAATAAACTTAAGAAAAACTGAATTAAAAAAAGATGAAGAAGGCAAGTGAGAGAAGCAGGTTACAGCAGGGGAAGAAAGCTAAGCAAGGAGGTCTTGGCTGGGTACTAGCATCAGCCTGGTCCTCAAGGAGTGCTGAGGTATGAATTGCCTCTTTGAAGCAAGGGGACTTACCTCAGATTCCTGTTAGACAGTCTTTGGCCTCTGGCTGCCTGGGAAGGCGATGCAAGTGGTGTAATCTCCCAGGCAAATGGCTTCTGCTGGGCGGAAGGAAATTCTACGGAGAAGGCAGAAGCCATCACTCAGAGCAGCTGGATGATAGATGTTCCAGCCTCATGTTGGGGATCTGGGCACAAAACCAACAGTATCTACCATGCACACATTCATTTTCCATGTATTGCTCAATGCCATTGTAAAGGAGGTGTCCTCTAGGCCCTTTCAGGGGACATAGAGACAAATGAGCCAGTAGCACACGCTAAAGTTACCCCAACAATCCTTCTTAATCCCTAAGTCTTTGGAATCCTAAATTACACCATAGAATTTCTGCCATCTCTCCTTTGCTCTCTGTAGACCTGAATGAAGGAAAGGGGAGAGAGCACTCCAAACAGAGGAAACAATGACTACACAAAGACTCAGACCCAACATAAAACAGGGCAAGTTCAAGGACCTGGAAGAAGCTCAGTACAGCCAGATTGAAGAGAGTGAGGGAGAAATGGCCAAAGACAAGCTAGAAAATTAAGTAGTGGCCACAGGATATGGGTGCTCGAGGCATAGCAAAGGAGTTGGACTTCCTAGCAGTAGGGCAATTCCGGGGTTCTGACCATGGAAACAGCATGATCACACTTCATCTTCAGACACTGCACTCTGGCAGTGACTAGGAGTGGATTAAAGGAGTGGGAATCTGGTCTAGACTGGGAGTAGATTAAGGGAATGCAAGAATGATCAAGGGACAAACAGTTTGGAGGCGATTGTGGCCATCCATGCAACAGACAATGGGGTACTGGACTTAGGAGACAGCAGTGGCAATGGACAGAAAGGATCAGGTCCAAGAGTTTGTTAGGATGGTCGGAGATTGTTGGGACACACAGTGCTCCCCCAAGAGACCTCTTAACAGTTGTGAGATGTATCTGCAGTATTTCCTGCCCTTCAGAAAAGGCATTAGCAGCTCCTACACTCTGAGCAAGGCCTGGGACCCGCCCTGACCCTGGACCCCTCCCAGGGGCATCCCCTGCTTGAGTGCTGGGTGGCCCACAGGCCCATCACCAACTCAACAAGGGAGGCTGTCGGTGGAGTCAGTGCTGGGATTTTGGCCTCATAACTCACAGCCTGCTACTGGGGTGATGGATGGGCTCTGTGCAGCTTGCCATTGATCCGGGTCCTCGCCAAAGAGTAGAACAACAGTGACCGCAACATTTACATCATGCGCTGACTCGTGTCTGCAAGGCGGCACCGAGGCCCACAGGACTGTGCCGAGAGACATCTGCGTGGCAGCACACAGCTCAATTCCTCCTTTTCTCTCCGCTTTGTAAATTGCCTTTGTCAGCTTCTCCTAGCGGAAGCTACTCTCTTCATCAATCAGAACAATGGCCTGTTGGAATGAAAAATTCCCCTTCCCAGCCAGCTGAAGTAAAGGGTTTCAGGCCTGGGTGCGCACCCTCGGCTCCCGAGCAGCCACCAACAGGCTGCCACACCCAGGGCTGGGTGGTGGCCCTTCAGCCCTACCCTACCCCCAACCACTCACACACACACACACACACACACACACACATGCCAGTCCCCGTTGGCTGATGGCTTTGGTGTCTGAGCAGAATTCAGATTTGTAGGGGTCAGAACTGCCGAATGTCTGGTCGTAATAAAGACAATATCTGCCTATATGTGTTTAGCCCTTAACATATCCATGAAATTTCCATTTGTTCCTTTATGACACGTGTGCTGAATGCTTCCTTTCTGGAGGCAGGAGATTCACATAGATTATCTTGGACAGGATACTGTTTAAGGTCAAGAGAGGATCCTGTCCCTGGGGCCAAGCTACAGGATTCGGTTTGCTACTACTGGCCCACTGTGCAGCTTTGGCCAGGTAAGTAACCGAACCTGTTCTTTCTTCTGTACAATGTAGACTGTAGGCATACCTGCTACATAGAAATGATATGAAGATTAAATGACCTAATAGATGTCATCTGCTTAAACTAGTGCCTGGATCAGAGAACAGCACCTGAAACATGGTAAGCGCTATTTAAATGACACCTATTATTTATTGTCATCATCATCAACACTCATTATGTTTATTAATATTTGCTTAACCCTGTGAGAGAGAAGGATTAAGTATTACTATGCCCATTTTATATATGAAGGAACTGAGGCTCCAAGGCTTGGAGGTGACTAACCTAGTGAGGTGACTAACTTATACCTGATGCCAGTAAGTGTGTCCCAGCTGCAAGCCTAATGCTCTTACCATGTCGGTCACATGGTTCTATTGAGTTAAGGATGCTCTTTTACCCACATTATTAAAATGATAAGAAAGAATCCAGAGCTCGCCACCCCCAATATAATTTGGCCAGCCTCCTCTACAGATTATCTTCTCCCTGTGGGCAGGGTAAGACATACTCCATTTCTCCTCCCCCCACCTCCCACCCCCCACCCACCCCACCCAAACTCCCTCCTGGGAGTTTCCAAAGACATCACTTTCAAAGGCTGACACTGCTGGCCATGAGACTGGCAGGGGCAGAGGAAGGTGCCCTGAGGGTCACCACCCAGCCATTCTTGTAGGCTCTCCTAGGCCATCCGTGAATAGTGTGCCCTGGAAAGGCAGTCTCATCAAGTAAGTTGCTGGTAATTTCCCAGATTGTTGAGGCTACAGGTGTTACCATCAAGTCCTTGTCTTTCTGCACTTCAAGCTGCTGACTGGCCATCAGCACTGCTGGAGAGGACAGCCACAAAGCAGGACTCACTACTTCCCAGTCAGGGATGAATGTGGCTCAGATTCTGCCTTCTGTTCTGCTGGAGGTGGGAGCACAGTGTGGAACCAGGGAGATCATTTGAGTAGGGGATCATTTGATCCAGGAAGATCATTTGAGCCAGGGTCACAATGTCCTGAGGCTCCTACACCCCCTCCTTCCTGTGGCTGATTCACTTTCAGCTCCTGTTCTCCTGAACTTCCATGCCTGCCCAGACTCTCCCGTGTAGCAGGCTTACCTGGGCCCCTCATGGCTGCTCCCCTTCCTCTCTAGATTCTGACATGGTGCCCTGTATCCAGTGGCCAGATCCAGCTTCCTGAGGCTCACTCAGGTTGGTTCCGAGCCCTGACTGGACGGTCTGCTGAGGATGCCTTCCCTACCTCATCCTAGGGCCAACGGACTCAGTCACACCTCTAGGAAGTACTAGCCTTTATTCAGGCTAACCACCCTGAATATGGCAGCTGACACAGCTGGCTTCTGCTGGGGCTTCCCTCTGCTGTCATTAGCTATCCATTTCCCTTCATGCCATATCTCCTGGGTGACAGAGCTAATCAATCTCGACTAGCCCACCTCGGAGGCATTAATGCAGTTGATTGCCTCCTGACAACAGCTAACAGGAAACACATGAATCCCTTCTTACAAGGTGGGGGAATGCTTGTATAAATAGAGGAAGCCCAACATTTTAACCTAGGGAAGGTCTGGACACCAGTATTATAAGTTTTAGAATGAAAGCTCTTATGTGTACTTACAATTTGTGTCTTCTTGCTGTCTAATCAACTTCTTTCTAAGAAGTTTTTATGTCTCATAGAGTCCTGAATATGCCAAAAGCAAACCAGCAATAATCCAAACAAGACAAAGGTGTGGGGGGGTGCCTGAGTGACTAAGTTGGTTAAGGGTTCAACTCTTGACTTTGGCTTAGGTCACGATCTCATGGTTTGGGAGTTCTAGCCCCACATTGGGCTCTACAGTGATATTGCAGAGCCTGATTAGGATTCTCTGTCTCCCTCTTTCTCTCTGCCCCTCCCCCACTTGCTCTCTCTCTATCTCTCTCAGAAATAAATAAATAAATAAATAAGTAAATATTTTAAAGAAAAAGAAAGAGGTGTTGGCTGAAACTTATACTCTGGGACACATTAAATATGCTTGTTGTGTGCTGTGAAGGCTAAACTAGAGGAGAGCAGAGGCTCCTTCCTGAGACACTAGATAAGGTTCAGGTGCAGATGTCCAAGCTCCTCCAGGTTAATGGAGGTGCCCTGGAGAGCCTCTGCTACCAGTGAGGACAAGGAAGTTGAAGTGTATGGAGAAGACAGCACTGTTCCTCATGTGACAGCTTAGCTCTGCTATGTCTACATTCCTCTCTGGAATTTTGGGGGTGAATTTGGTGGTGGCCGTGGTAAGCAGAGGCAGGGACGTGGCTGCTGTTGCCGTGCACCCAGAGAATCATGCCCATGAGGACCACTGTGCGACTACACACTCTGGAGAGAGCTGCTAACGTGGCACATCTCTGAGGATGTCTCCCTGAGTGTTGGCAAGATCACTGTGTGTCTTGGGTCAGGAACAACTTTGGACAAACACTGATGTGGGGGAAGGGAAATAATGAATGTGGAATCAATACTCACGAACATTCAGGGTGTTTGGGTCCAGGAATTGTAAATGTTCTTTCCTCTACTGCCGTCTCTCCCAGCTGCATTCAAATGAGGAGACCCCTTGTGGAGCCAAGGGTTATACATGCAATATGTTTTGTTCTGGTTGGCATTAAGCCTACAAAGAAACCACCTAGTTAAGTCCCCCCCAGATTTAGTTGTTCATGAATTTATTTTTTTCCATTTCCATCACAAATTTCCTGTTAGAATAAGATGTTTTTGTTTTAGGTTTTACCAAGCTTGGAGCTGCCTCTGTTCTCTGCAAATCAACAAAGCTGATTCTTGATTTTTTTTAAGTTTTTTTTTTCTTTACTTATTTATTTTGAGAGAGATACAGAGGGAGAGAGAGAATCCCAAGCAAGCTCGTGCTGTCAGCGCAGAACCCAACACGGAGCTCAAATTCACGAACCATGAGATCATGAGCTGGGCCACCACCCAGGTGCCCCAAGCTGATTCTGATGTTAATGCACTGAGCCACAAGTCACAGGACACTAAGAGACAGATACAGCCAAAGAGCTTTCCACACCCCTCGTGCCCTTCAAATGCCATGTAATGTCTAGACAGAATATCCAGATGGCTCCCAGCTTCCTGTGAGAGTGGGATTCTTTCCCCATCTGCTCAGTGCTGGCCCCCAAGACTGGTTCTGCTTCTTCAGCAGTGGGTGGGCAGTGGGACGCACAGCCCCAGAGGGGCTGCCCACATATTCAGGCTGGCTCACTGCAGGCCTGAGGGGCTCTGCTCTAAGGCAGAAGGTACAGGGTCCCAGACACCTCAGGTTTCCTCAGGTGTGGACCCAGATCAATATGTAGTGTCACAGAGAAAGACAGATACCATATGTTTTCACTCTTCTGTGGATCCTGAGAAACTTAACAGAAACCCATGGGGGAGGAGAAGGAAAAAAAAAAGAGGTTAGAATGGGAGAGAGCCAAAGCATAAGAGACTCTTAAAAACTGAGAACAAACTGAGGGTTGATGGGGTGTGGGAGGGAGGGGAGGGTGGGTGATGGGTATTGAGGAGGGCACCTTTTGGGATGAGCACTGGGTGTTGTATGGAAACCAATTTGACAATAAATTTCATATATTGAAGAAAAAATATGTAGTGTCAGCTCTCTACCCTCTGGGATAACTAAGGGCTGTTTCCCACTGTTCTTTAACAGCAACACACAAAGTAAGTACCCGTGTTTTCCAGCCCAGAGGCACAAGAAGGGGATTTGCAGATGTTACCTGATCTCTACCCATTCTGTGGCAAAGTACCCTCTCTTCAAGAAAGAGGGCACATGGACCTGTGTCTATTTTGCTTCAAGAAGATGGAGCGAATTCCTATGTATCAATCACATCTGCTTCCCAGAGGAGGTGCCTCAGAGTCTAAGGTCCCTATGGGGGAATTGTTCTGAGAGCCCCTGGGAAGACATAGTTGAGCAAGAGGTTTCTTGATGCAAGAAAGGTTTCTCTTTCTTGACCCACGTGTCTCCAGCAGAAATCATTTCAGAGTGGACATGGAATGGCAAGGTTAACAGTGTAGCTTCAATATAAAACCATGTTGAATTCTACTATACAATGTTCAAGGGGTAGAGATACTTTCTGCCTGGGACAGAAATTCTACTGCTTTCCTGTTACCAGGCTTCCCCATACAGCAAAAGTTCCTGATTTATAAACAGTTTTAACACTTTTACTTTCTCCACCACTTCTGCTGGGCTATTTTTGGTCCCTCACTGAAGAATGAAAGCAAAATTACATTTTAAAACTAACCATTAGTTTATTGACACTGAGGAGGTGTGTTAATCAAGTCAGACTTTTTCCTTTCTTGATCAATACATATCTGGCTTGTCCTGCTAATAGACAGTTACCCAATTACCTGTCTCTAATCGCAGCCTCTGCATCTTTTAAAACTTCAGCTTGTTTCATTGATCAGGTAACAGCTAAATTGGCACCCACTCTCTTGCAGAACAGATTTAATCTGCCCTGCAGTTGATTAAAACGCCTCACCAAAACCAGAGCCAGATGAAACGTTATCACCTCTACAGTGCATTCAGTTGTTATCACAGCACAACATGAAACAAGGTATAGCGTGGAGGAAATTGAACTTCAGTGTCCATTGACCACTCCTCAGAGACTTCCAAAAGTACAGTGGGATAAATGTGTCTCAGAAACACCAAATTCCTGGGTCTCACCTCCTTAAGATAAATTTCTAGAGTGGAATTCTTGAGTCAAAGGGGCAGTTTCTTAATACATCTGATGATTTGTTGGTTGCAGAACAAAGAAGATCAGGATATAAATAAGTATCACCACACTATAACTATCGGAAAATACACTGTTCCCATTGTAAACTGATTTAATAAAAGGTAAATTTCCTGAGAATCACAGTGTGATACAGTGATAATCTTATAGAAAACTTTAAAACAATTCCTATGTCCTCAACCTCTTATGTTGTTAAAATTTACTTAACCAATCTCTTATGTTATGAAAAAGTTGTAATTAAAATAGAACTCTAGACTCCAGCTCACTCATACAGAGTAATCATTTACCCTGTCCTTGGGGATTAAATAATGAAGCTGAAGGCTTTCTAATTAACAAGGAAAAAAATCTAACTATTATCTATGTTATTCATTTTCACCTCAGCCTTGCAAAAGGAGAAAATGCAATGAATTCATTTGCAATAATAATTTGAAATCATAGGTAGAAAGCCAAAATATATCCAATATTTTATAATGTGTAAGTGATATGTGGATATAAATTATTTATAAATGGTTTATATTAAGTTTGCAACAAGGGAACAATGAACTCCTTGTCTAGTGTCATACAAATAAGGAACAAGGTACCTTAGCATAAGATGCCTTGGGAGCCATGGGGAAAAGTTTGCATTGACTTCTGCCAAGAATTTCTGCCCCGACTCCACATAAACCATCTATGCAGCTGTACAATGGGAGCCCAAAATCAAAATCTGTGCTCAAAAATACCTGAAAGGAGAGAATAAAGTCTGCTGTTTTTGGAACAATGACTTACGGTCTTGTTTAAATGATGTTACAGTTGGATTCAGATGAAATACCTTAGCTTCCCCATCCACAGCCAGAAATTAAGAAGAGGAAGAAGAAGGAGAAGGAGAAGAACAACAACACACCCTTATTAAAGGTTATTTGCAAAGAAAAAAAAAATTAGGTGTCAATTTCCCTTCTGTAAAAGTCAGCACTGTACAATAAAGTGGAGACAAATATGAAAGTAACAGATAAAAGGAATACATGCAAACAACAGATCACAGAATTTCCACATTGTATGTTTCTAAATCAGTCATACTGCTCTGAGATAAACTACCCCAAAACAACGGACACTGGTGCCTGGAACTTCACAGAACAAGAACGGAAATAAGAAATCTTCAGACTGCTGGGGGCCACGCTTTTCTGGCTACTGACCAGACACCAAAAACCCACCCTATTTGCTGCGTTAATCAAGATCCAGTGTGTCACTTCACGGGACAGTGTCAATACCTGTATGGATGGAGCTGTCTTTAGTAGACCTTCTCTAGGAGTTCCCACGAGGCCTTCCTTTCCCTCCTTCTCCAGGACATCCACAGTGGCCTGTCCCTACTTTGATCTCTACTTTTGACAGGATCTTGGGAAGGATTTAGTTCATTATAGCAGCCCTTTCGGCTTTTCTCAGAGGCAAATTGATTGGTCTGTTGTGACTTAATTTTAGCTATTGCTTTCTGAGGAAGCAGAACAGCTTTTATCCTTCCTTCTGAGGAAATATCAGAAACTATATGTTTTGAAATACTAGGTGGTGTTATCTTTCAAGGTTGATGTCACCTTCAGGCTGAGAGTGGGGACATTGAGTGTTTGCCAGAAGTGCCCCCAGACCTCCAGACCAGCGTAAAACTTGGGAGCCCTTAAACGGAAAGAATGCTTTTTACCAAGATGACACCAAGAAAGAATAAAGGGGATAATTGAAGTGTTTCCTGCTAGTGAGGAACTGGACCTATAGTAGGTGCCTAGGCCTGTCACATAGTAGGTGCTTGAAGACTGTTGCTCAAATGTATCTACTGTGCAAAGGAGTTGCGTTTTTATTGCCACTTCCAACAAGAATCCCTCAGTGTCAGACCAGGGCACATAGGAGTCAGGGGTGGCCATGGACCCAAGAGCTAATCAATCTATTCAATAACACCTGGAATAGTCTATTCACTACAAGGTCTTCAGTGGAGCTTAGGAACTTTCTGACTGTTTACATTCTTCCACCAATGCCACAACCTTCACCTTTTTCTCTATTCTGACTTCATTCCTGTTGGTTTACCTTTCTTTTTTTTAATTTTTAATTTAAATTCCTGCTGGTTAATATACAGTGTAACATTAGTTTCAGTTATACAATATAATGACTCAACACTTCCATACATCACCCAGTGCTCATCATGACACGTGCACTCTGCTTTTTTTTTAAGTTTATTTATTTCTTTTGAGAGGGAGAGAAAGAACGTGAGCAGGTGAGACACAGAGAGAGAGGGACAGAGAGAATCCCAAGCAGGCTCCAGGTTGTCAGCGCAAAGCCCAACTTGGGGTTTGAACTCACAAAACATGAGATCGTCACCGGAGCTGAAATCAAGAGTCGATGCTTAACTGACTTTAACCCATATCCCTAACCCATCTCCCCACTAGTAACCATCAGTTTGTTCTCTAAGGTTAAGAGTGTGTTTCTTGGTCTGCATTCTCTTTTTTTCCCCTTTTGCTTATTTGTTTCTTAAATTCCACATAAGTAAAATCATAAGGTATTTGTCTTTTGCTGAGTGACTTATTTCTGTCAGCATTATATTCTCTAGCTCTGTCCATGTCATTGCAAATGGCAAGATTTCATTCTTTTTTATGGCTGAATAATGGTCCATTGTGTGTGTGTATATATATATATATATATACACACACACACTACATTGTGTGTGTGTATATATATATATATATATATATACACACACACACTACATATATATATATATATATATATATATATATATATATATACACTACATCTTCAAATGTCAGCTTGCTTAGTCCCCTTTCGCTTAATGCAGGCCCAAATCATAGACTTTGGGAGAAAAAAAGAAACATTAGTGCATTCATTTATGTATGAAAAAATCAAGGATCAATTACAGGATTTGCTCAAAACCACATAGCTGGTAAGTAATATTTATGATAGTTAACACTTGAATATTTACTATGTGCCAGGCACTATTAAAGTGATTTACAGATACACTTTATCCTTACAATCACTTGTGTTGTAGGTACTTGTGATGTGTCAACTTGGCTAGGTTACAGTTATGTTATATGAACAAATGCTAATCTAGGTGTCGCTGGGAAGATATTTTGTAGATTTAATTAAAGTCCATAATCAGCTGACTTTAAGTAAAGGGAGATTGTCATGGATAATCTGGATGGATTTTTGGAATTGCTTAGCCAGCACCCACAGATGTATAAGCCAATTCCATATAATAAATATACATCCTACTGATTCAGTTTCTCTGGTTGAACCCTGACTGATACATGACAGCAATTATATTCATTTTTTAGATAAAGAAACTAAGGAAGTGTAGAATTCAATTAACTTGTCCAAAGTCTCACAGGTAAATAGTACAGTGAGGGTTGAAAGTTCAGCATCCTGATTCCAAATCCTGGGTCTTATCCACTTCTGCCTATCCAGACCACAAAATAAGATAAATAAACTCTCTTGTTCCTGATTTTTTTCACACAAAAAGGAGTTTATTAGTTATACAACAGCAAGAGTAAATTGTCCATTATTTTGAGCTGTTATGTTACCCTTTTCCTGATATAAACAGGAGCCACTTTGTCTTCACTCACTGATGAGTTTATATTTCTGCTTTCTAATAGACTATAAACAATACCCTCTAAGAGAAATATCACTGGGTTGTCTTTCATTCAATTTATTTAAAAAGAACAGATCTGAGAAGTCAACATGGTGGAGAAGTAGGGGGACCTGAAGTTTCCTCATCCCTCAAACACAGTAGTATTGAGGCCAGAAGGCTTGGAATTTCAGGAATCCAGGCTACAGAGTGACAGAAACATCTCCAGGGGTGCACGGGGACAACTTGGTGGGCCATAGATGTGTCATCGTGAATTAGGAGAGATAAAACAGGTGATGTAGGCATGGAGGCATGGAGGGAAGAGATCCCCTTCTGTGGAGAAACAAAAGGAAGACAAAGAGAGGCTGAAGAGTTATAGGATTGTATTTGGACAAGAGAAAAACCATGGACCAGGGAACAGAAAAAAAAAAAAAAACAGAGAAAGAACAAATTTCTAACTCAATCCAGGGTTGCGGGGCTTTCTCTGGACTGGGGCCTGACATCCTGTTTGTGTTGTGTGCCTGGAGGGGAGGGGAGGGGAACCCAGCCCCGGGCTCATTAGTGATCTCAGAGGCACAGTCATAGAGAGAAATCCCCTCCTTTGGGAAGAAGGAATATAGCCGCTCCAAGGACAAAAGACCCTGCAGGCACCAGCCAGAGTCCCTTTGTTGGCTGGCAGAGCAGGGTGGTACTACCCCAGAACTGGGGCACATAGGGAGGGATCCTTTAAGACATCAGGGTTTGAATCCCACCTGAGCACCTGGGAGGTGTGGAGACTATGGAATGGGAGAAGCCGGCTTGCTTGTGCCCATGTGGCACTGTAAGGAGCCGGAGACCCTTTGTCAGTTGGTCAGAGAGGTACTTCCCTGGAACCAGGGCGCATGGATCAGGATCCTTTAAGACATTAGGGTTTGAATCCCAGCCAACCACCTGGGAGGTGCCAGAGACTAGAGCAGGACAAACTGTATCGCTTGCACTTGCTTGTACTGTGAGGATGGCCTAGACAGACTGGTTTGGGACACCCAGTCCAGGGAAGAGAGACTGGGGTGTCACCATTTTTCTCCCCATCACCAACAAGGTGGGGTGTCAGACAGCAGGCCCACAGTGGAGGCGGGACTCGCCTACACCAAACCATGCCCCTCTGCACCTGGTAACTATGCAGTTACTGCAGCAAGATTGAGACTGTAGAGACCAGACAGCCCCTCCTCCAGACCAGCACAGCCACCCGCTCCAAGGCACCAACACATACCAGTCCAATGGTTTGGCATTTTCTGATTTCATTCTTGGTCAATTCTTATTTTATATATATATTTTTTTCTTCCTTTCTTCCTCTTATTTCTTCCCTTCTCTATTCTGATTGTTGGTGTGTTTAAGCAGACATTTTTAATCTATTCTTTTTACTCCTCTTATGTATCTCCTTCTTCTTTATTTTCTTCTCTATCTGGATTAAGTGGTATAGTTTCCCTGTTTTGCTGCCTGCTTAATTCTTTTTTCTCTTCTTTTTCCCCACCCCTGTCATTTCTCTCTTTGTATGAGATAAGGCTTCGTCCACCTCCACCCACTTTCTTAATTTTTTCCAGGGCTACTTAATGAATAAATCAAAGCACACCTGGTGGAAGGTCCAAACCACCACTACGAGTAGGGAGATAAAGCAACTAAAGTCACAACAAAAGAGAGCATGCAACACATGCCAAAACACTTCCTGAATGGCCAGGCCCTGGACAGTGTTTGACCCTTTTTTAATATAGCAGTGCCCACAGGTGTATGACACAATAAAAGCTATTAAAACACGTAAAGGACAGAAAACTAGCCAAAATGATGCAACAGAAGAATTCTCTTCAGAAGAAATTCCAGGAATAAATGGCAGCTAAAAAATTGCTCAAAACAGATATAAACAATATATCTGATCAAGAATTTAGGATAATAGTCATAAGATGAATAGCTGGGCTTGAAAAAAAGCATAGAAGACAGCAGAGAATCTATTCCTGTGGAGATCAAGGAGTTAAGAAATAGTCATGATGAATTAAGAAATGTTGTAAATGAGGTGCAAAATAAACTAGATGCATCGACAGCAAGGATGGAGGAAGTAGAGGAGAGAATAATTGAAATAGAAAATAACATTATGGCAAATGAAGAAGCTGAGAAAAAGAGAGATAAGAAAATACTAGACCACGAGGGGAAAATTAGAGAACTCAGTGATTCAATGAAATGTAATAATATCCATGTCATAAGAGTTCCAGAAGAAGAAGAGAAAAAGGGGCAGAAGGTTTACTTGAACAAATTATAGCTGAGAATTTCCTTAGTCTGGGGAAGAAAGCAGACACCCAAATCCAGGAGGCACAGAGAAATCCCTTCAGATCCAACAAGAATAGGTCTTCTACACAGCATATCATCGTGAAACTGGCAAAATACAAAGATAAAGAGAGAATTCTGAAAGCAGCTAGGGACATACAGGCTTTAACCTACAAGGTTAGTCACATAAGTATAGTAGCAGACCTGTCCACTGAACCTTGGCAGGCCAGAAGGGAGTGAGAGGAAGTGTTCAATGTCCTGAAGAGGAAAAATATGCAGCCAAGAATCCTTTATACAGCAAGGATCTCATTCAGAATAGAAAAAGAGATAAAGGTTTTCCCAGACAAACAAAACCTGAAGGAGGTCATGCCCACTAAACCAGCCCTGCAAGAGATCCTAAGGGGAATTCTGTGAGTGGAATGCTACAAAGACTACAAACGACCAGAGACATCACCACAAGCATGAAATATACAGATAACACAGTGACACTAAATCCATATCTTTCAATAATAGCTCTGAATGTAAATGGACTAAATGCCCCAATCAAAAGACATAGGGTATCAGAATGGATAAAAAACCAAGATCCATATATATGCTACATACAAGAGACTCATTTTAGACATGAGGACACCCTCAGATTGAAAGTGAGGGGATGGAGAACCATTTTTCATGCTACTGGAAGTCAAAAGAAAGCTGGAACAGTCATACTTATATCAGATTTAAACTGAAGGCTGTAACGAGAGATGAAGAAGGGCATTATATCATCATTACAGGGTCTATCCATCAAGAAGAGCTAACAATTATAAATGTTTATGCCCCCAATTTGAAGAACTCAAATATTTAAATCAATTAATCACAAACATAAACAATCTTATTGATAAGAATCCAGTAATGGCAGGAGACTTTAATAGTCTACTTACAACAATGGACAGATCATCTAGGCAGAAAATCAAAAGAGACAATGGCCTTGAATGATGCACTGGACCAGATGGACTTGACAGATATATTCAGAACTTTTCATTCAAAAGCAGCAGAATACATGTTCTTCTCAAGTGCACATGGAACATTCTCCAAGATAGATCATATATTGGGTCGCAAAACAGCCCTCAATAAATATGAAAGAATAGAGAACATGCCATGTGTATTTTCAGATCACAACACTATGAAACTTGAAATCAACCACAAGAAAATATTTGGAAAGCTTCCAAATGCATGGAGGTTAAAGAACATCCTACTAAAGAATGAATGGGTCAACCAGGTAATTAAAAAAGAAATTAAAAAATATATGGAAGCAAATGAAAATGAAAACATGACAGTCCAAACCCTTTGGAATGCAGCAAAGGCAGTCATAAGATGAAAATACACTGCAATGCAGGCCTATCTCAAGAAACAAGAAAAACCCCAAATACAAAACCTAATCACACACCTAAGGGAATTAGAAGCAGAACAGCAAAGAAACCCCAAAGCCAGCAGAAGAAAATAAATAATAAAGATCAGAGCAGAAATAAACAATACAGAATAAAAAAAAAAAAAACCCGTAGAACAGATCAATGAATCTAAGAACTGTTTTTTTGAAAAAATAAACAAAACTGATAACACACTTGCTAGACTTCTCAAAAAGAAAAGAGAGAAGACCCAAATAGATCAAATCATGAATGAAAGAGGAGATATCACAACCAACACCACACAAATACAATCATTAGAGAATACTATGAAAAGTTACATTCCAACAAAGTGGACAACCTGGAAGAAATGGACAAATTCCTAGACACCCACACACTACTCAAACTCAAATGGGAAGAAATAAAAAAATTTGAACAGACCCATAACCAGCAAATAAATTGAATCAGTTATCAAAAATTTCTCAACAAATAAGAGTCCTGGGCCAGATGGCTTTCCAGGGGAATTCTACCAGATATTTAAAGTAGAGTTAATACCTATCCTTCCCAAGCTGTTCCAAAAAATAGAAATGGAAGGAAAGCTTCTGGACTCATTCTATGAAGCCAGCATTACCTTCATTCCAAAACCAGACAGAGACCCCACTAAAAAGGAGAATTATAGGCCAATATCCCTGATGAACATGGATGTAAAGATTCTCAACAAGATACTAGCAAATCAAATTCAACAGTATATTAAAAGAATTACCATGATCAAGTTGGATTCTTGGGATGCAGGATTGGTTCAATAGTGTAAATCAATCCGTGTGATACATCACATTAATAGAAGAAAAGATAAGAACCATATGATCCTGTCAATAGATGCAGAAAAAGCATTTGACGAAATACAGCATCCTTTCTTAATAAAAACCCTCAAGAAAGTCGGGATAGAAGGAACATACCTAAACATCATAAAAGCCATATATGAAAAGCCGATAGCTAATATCATCCTCAATGGGGAAAAACTCAATGGGGAAAAAGCAATAGAAGGAAAAATCAAGAAATCAATCCCATTTACAATTA
This sequence comes from Panthera leo, assembly GCF_018350215.1. Classification (NCBI taxonomy): domain Eukaryota; kingdom Metazoa; phylum Chordata; class Mammalia; order Carnivora; family Felidae; genus Panthera; species Panthera leo. The sequence continues at coordinate 169,090,002 of NC_056679.1, forward strand.
CACCAAGAAACATAAAATACCTTGGAATAAACCTAACCAAAGAGGCAAATATCTGTATGCTGAAAACTATAGGAAACTTATGAAAGAAATTTAAGACACAAAGAAATGGAAAAACATTCCATGCTCATGGATTGGAAGAACAAATATTGTTAAAATGTCAATACTACCCAAAGCAATCTACATATTCAATGCAATCCCAATCATAATTGCAGTGGTATTCTTCTCAGAGCTAGAACAAACAATCCTAAAATTTGTATGGAACCAGAAAAGATCCCAAATAGCCAAAGTAATGTTGAAGAAAAGAAAAGAAAAAAAAAAAAAAGTGGGAGGCATCACAATCCTGGACTATAGCCTATTATACAAAGCTGTAATCATTAAGACCGTATGGTATTGGCACAAAAACAGACATGAAGACTAATGGAATAGAATAGCGAACCCAGAATTGGACCCACAAATGTATGGACAACTAATCTTTGACAAAGCAGGAAGGAGTATGCAATGGAAAAAGACGTTCTTGTTAGCAAATGGTTCTGGGAGAACTGGACAACAACATGCAGAAGAATGAAACTGGACCACGTTATTATACCATAGACAAAAATAAACTTAAAATGGATGAAAGACCCAAATGTGAGACAGGAATCCATCAAAATCCTACAGAAGAAAACAGGCAACAACCTCTTTGACCTCAGCCACAGCAACGTCTTACTTGACATGTCTCTGAAGGTAAGGGAAGTAAAAGCAAAAATGAACTACTAGGACCTCATTAAGATAAAAAGCTTCTGCATTGCAAAGGAAACAATCAACAAAACTAAAAGGCAACTGATGGAATGAGAGAAGATATTTACAAATGGCATACTGGATAAAGGGCTTGTACCCAAAATCTATAAAAAACTTACCAAACCCAACAGTCTAAAACCAAATAATCCAATGAAGAAATGGGCAGAAGACATGAATAGACATTTTCCCAAAGAAGACATCCAGACGGCCAACAGACACATGGAAATGCTCAACATCACTCATCATCAGGGAAATACGAATCAAAACGACATTGAGATAGCACCTTACACCAGTCAGACTGGCTAAAATTAACATCTCAGGATACAACAGATGTTGGCGAGGGTGTGGAGAGACGGGAACCCTCTTGCACTGTTGGTGGGAATGCAAACTGGTATAGCCACTCTGAAAAACAGTGTGAAATTTCCTCAAAAAACTAAAAATAGATTTACCCTACAACCCAGCTATAGCACTGCTAAGAATTTATCCAAAAGATACAGGAGTGTTGATTCATAGAGGCACTTGTACCCCAGTGTTTATAGCAGCACTTTCAACAATAGCCAAATTATAGAAAGAGCCCACATGTCCATCAACTGATGGATGGATAAAGAAGATATGGTTTATATATAGGATGGAATACTACTTGGCAGTGAGAAAGAATGAAATCCTGCTATTTGCAACATCGTGGATGGAATTGGAGGGTATTATGCTAAGTGAAATAAGTCAATCAGAGAAAGATAGATATCATATATTTTCACTCATATGTGAAATTTGAGAAACTTAACAGAAGACCATGGGGAACGGAAGGGGCAAAATAGTTTCAAACAGAGAGGGAGGCAAACCATAAGAGACTCTTAAATACAGAGAACAAATTGAGGGTTGATGGGAGGGGTGGAAGAGAGGTGAAAATGGGTGATGGGCATTAAGGAAAGCACTTGTTGGGATGAGCACTGGGTATTGTATGTAAGCAATGAGTCATGGGAATCTACTCTTGAAGCCAGGAGCACACTGTATACACTGTATATTAGCTAACTTGACAATAAATTATATTTAAAAAAGAAGAACAGTTCTGCTAGTCAAAATGCTTGTGATATTATAATTTTGGTAGTTTGATCAACTATGGATCTCATATCTAAAAATCAAACACAGAACTATTATCTATACTAGGAAATAAAATTCATATGATCATGAATTAGGGTTCTCTTAATATTTCTTTTGCCAGTGTCAATCATTTGTTAAACTGAGGTAATATATAAACATTTAAAAAAACTTTAGCTTTCTAAATAGATATTTAATTTTACAATTTCAGTTGAAAATAAAGAACCAACACCAGCCAACACTTTCAAGAAATAAGGTGTATTTTTTTTTTAATTAGGCTGCTCTAAAGTGGAAATGATATGAATTTAGCCAGCTATCATTCCCTGAGATATGTTCGTTTTCTCTTCCTTGCACATTTATAAAAAAACAAAATATAAAGTATAGTCATGGTTAAGAGTTTAGATGATCCTTAAAGCCCTTGAAACTTTGGACAGTACAAAAGGGTGAGAATTTGAAGCACTTTTTTTTTTTTTTTTGGAGGCTGGATGTGAAGAAAGCTTTTTATGAGTGTGACATTCAGAACAGTACTGCACAGGTAAGAGCTTTCCTTACCTATAGTGGGAGATGTGTATAAGATCTCTTTGAAGGAGGAGGGAAGCTTTCTACTTGGAGCTGGCCCTAGCTTGGTGTGTGGAGATGCCTCAAACTTAAACCAAGTTCATAGTTTTGATTATTACAGTGGATTGGGCTTGTAACTTCTGAATAAAGGCTGTGCTGAAATTTAGAATAGCTGGAGGATTTTTATGACGTCAGAGTGACCAGGAAACCCATATGGTACCCTGCTTTTCCTCCAGGGAAGGAACTGGCCCTACCAAATAAACTTAAATGAAAACAAAATTAAGATGATTAAAAAAAAGAGAGAGACACTTGTATGAGACAAGTCTGTTCTATGTATCCTTTAACATGAGTTGCAACATTTCCATAAAGTTTAGCACTCATGCACAGTTTGGACATCGGATGCCTTCCTCTCCAGAGCACATAGCCCTGTTTTGTTTTTTTTGAGCATTCTTTTGCAGTCTTAGGGGCTTGGAGCTACAAATTCAAATACCTGTCTCTTTCTTTGAAGTTAATTCATCATCTCGTGAATTACTCTATTGACTGTCAATATGAAAGAGAAAAATGCAAGCTAACAGCTTATTCTTGTTTGTCCCTCTAACAGTGACAAATCATTAACCTTCACAAATTCTTCAGCTGCGATACTTCTCAACCATTGTTACATTTTAAACCACTTAATCTCAAATATTATTTTTGAGCTCCAACTATGAAGTCAGTACTTGTCTACTCTGCAGGAACGAGCACCATGGCAGGTCTTAAGCATGTATTGTCTTTAATCTGTTTCATGAGGAGGTAAGAGAATGGGGGACTCTTTTTTTTTTTTATACACACACACACACACACACACACACATTTAGAGGGAGATGTTTATGGATTTATACTCAAACAGAAGACTATAAAAGAAGATTGCCACTCCCCAAAGCTGTAAACCTACAAAAAATTTGCTTGTAGAGATAACCTCCGATGTTTGGTCTCATCTCCCTCAAAATTTGTTCTTTTGCATTCTTCCTTTCCTCTTTCCCTCTCTCTGTTCTTCCTCTCTTTCTAAAGCAAGCAAGACTCTGTTATAATGCGAGAAGTCATGTTTTTTCCTCCTCTGTGGCAAGAACACTTTTGTTCATCTTCTGTGACAATGCACATCTTTCACTAATGTAAGTTTCACAGAGTCACTCGCTGAGAAGGATGCACTTTCCCTTTCTAACCCATAAAGGGAGATCATTGTCACATGTGTAAATAGTGAGCCAGGCAGAGCTAGTGCTAGACCAGTGATCTGAGATCTTCATTGTGCATCATTTTAAATATCTTAGCTCTCTTGCCTTCGTGAAAGACAAAAAGAAAAAAAGATAAAGCAAAACCAACCCCAAATCCCCATAAAGGAAAATAGGTTTCCATAAACTCAAGCAGCAAAAGAAAGCAATTGTATAGGGTTATGTATTTGGAAAAGCCTCTTTGCATTTCAATAGTGTGCCACCTGCAAATATAACCAGCAAGATTGAATTTAGGTTAAACGGATAAGATGCAGCATCTAATTCAAGGGTTACAATATGTGAAAAACATGTATTCATTAGCAGATTACAGTTGCATTCTCTGTTTGTTCCAGGGAGATAGCACGAAGGTGCGGATAAGAAATGTGGTGCCCAGGGCCATCTACATGTTTACACCCCATCATCCTTTCAGAATTCTACTAAATTCTCCCAAATTGCCTTCTATCTGAGAAAATTGTATTGCTGTTTACATGGGCTCCTTTCTCCTCTTGACATTCCTCTGTTGGCAATCACTGTCACAGAATATTACACTTTCCTCCCTTGATTCGAGTCCTGGTCAGAGGCAGGATGGAAATAAGTGACACATTCATTCAAGACAGAAATTTCTGACTGAGTTTTCTGACTGACGGCGACCTGACAATACTTGTGGCCCTAAAAAGCCACCCTACTCTTGATCAGAAGTGTCAATGATCATTTCCATTCATTTTTTAGTTTCCCCAGGTTTTTGTTTTGTTTTGTTCTGTTCTGTTTTGTTTTTGATCTGTGACATGACTGACTATGAGTAGGTGGAAATCATTGCAAAGAAACCAAAACAAGCTGATCTTTATTTTTTCCATAGCCAACCTGGAATCACCTTGAAAGAACCTCCTCTAATGTCATCTGGTCAGAGATGAGCACGCTACCGGGAAGACATAGGGCTCGGGGGTAAAGGGACTGGCAATTCTGTGGACAATGCTGGACCTACAACCCAGGTTAGCAGAGCTTTCTGGGCCTTCTCCCTCCCTGGGCTTCCTGTTTGCCCATCAGAGGATTCATGGACACATCATGCATCATGGCCTCAAGGATCTCATAAGCTGTTGAACCACTTATTGGATCTCTGGTGAAGCGGAAAATATCTGGAAATGTTAGACGGGAATGTCTTTGAGGGTCTCAGTCAGTGCTCCAAAACCACTCTGGAAAGGGGGCCTTCCTCTATCTTCTTCCCTCCAAGATTGCCAGAGGAGGAAGGGATTAGGTCTGCAACTTGCTCACAGGCTCAGACCTGCCACTGTCTGGCTTTCTACCCCACACCCCCATCCTCATTTTTATTTTAATGCAAGCTTATTTATTTTTTTGAGAGAGAGCACAATTGGGGAGGCAGAGGAAGAGAGAGAGAGAGAGAGAGAGAGAGAGAGAGAGAGAGAGAGAGTCACAAGTGGGCTCCATGCTGTCATCACAGAGCCCAACCTAGGGCTTAGTCTTATGAACTGCGAAATCATGACCTGAGCCGAGATCAAGAGTTCGTTACTTAACTGACTGAGCCACCAAGGCACCCCTGTATCTGACTTCTTTTTCTGAATAGAATGCTCTTAAGATTTATCCATGCTGTTGCACACAGCAGTATTCCATTCCTCCTCATTGCTTAATGTAGGTGTTCCATTGCATGGATGCTCCACATGTGTTTGTCCATTTACAATTGATGAACATTTTGGTTATTTCCAGTCTGGGGGAGATTATGACTATAGCTGCTAATACAGATATTTTTGTGGAAATGAATTTTTAGGTATTTTTAGGGTAATACTTAGGAGTGGAGTTGCTGGGTCATATAGGCAGTATGTATTAATTTTGTAAGAACTTTCTAATTAATTAGCTTCTGAAGTGCCTGCACCATTTTTCATTCCCACCAACAACCTAAGAGAGCTCTGGTTTCTTCACATCCTTGTCAGAACATGGTATTGTCTATTTAAAAAATTCTGGGGGCGTGTGGGTGGCTTAGTTGGTTGAGCGTCGGACTTCGGCTCAGGTCATGATCTCTCGAGTCTGTGGGTCTGAGCCCTACGTTGGACTCTGTGCTGACAGCTTGGAGCCTAGAACCTGCTTCGGGTTCTGTGTCTCCCTCTCTCTCTGCCCCTCCCCAGCTCTCTCTCTCTCTCTCTCTCTCTCAAAATAAATAAATATTTAAAAAAATTCTGGCCATATGAGTGACTATATGGTGGTATCTCATTATTGATTTAAATTTACATTTCTTTCTTGATAATGATGTTGGACATTTTTCATGTGCTTGTTGCCCCAACTTCTTTTGTGAAGTATCTATTCAAATCTTTTGCACCTCATTCAATGAGTTATCAATTTTCTTGTTGAGCTGTCATAGTTTTATTTTGATTCACTCTGCTTGGCCCTCAAATGGGGGCTATAGGACCACAGCAAACAAGAGGTTGAGTGTGAGACTGTGCGTTTTTGTTTCATGATGCTTCTGACACTTTCTGGCCTTTAGGGCTCTGGTCTTGGAGGCTGGGATTCCTCCTTGAGCCTCACTCCTCAGAGTGCAGGCTCTGGTTCCTGCCTCCAGGTGTCCCTGGTGAACCTCCTCTGCCCACTGGATCTCGGCACTAGCAGCCATGGGGGCCTGGGCAGCAGTTAGGAGGTCCTTACCCTTCTACCAGATGTGAGCTAGTGAGTTTCTTTGAGAGTTTTACTTTTATTTCTGAATGCGTATCTTGGCTACCCATCCTTATGTCTCATCCTGTCCCATCAAGCCAACCCTCATGATCCCAGTATAGCCCCACAGGTCAACAAGCCCAAAGTATGTGTCAGTACAACACTGAAAGCTGTCTAGAGGCTGAGAATCCACTGTGTCATTCGTTTCATTGTATGTCTCTGTCAGTATTTAATTCTCTAAAAGAGTTAACACGTTTCTTATGTCTGTCTGCAGTACTCACCCCCCAGTGATGCCTCTCCCTCATCCAAATCCCACTGTCCTTTTGGGACCAATTAAAATCTCATTTTCTCTATAAAGTCCCCCCTGACCTCCCTCCATCCTCCAGTCCATACCAAAAGTCACTTGTTTGCTCTCTCATGCTCTCACTTTCCTCTGTAATCTTGGCAAAGCACTAATTATTTCTTAACATTCAACACTTTGTCCAATAGTTAGAGGGCTTGTGTTGTCTTTTACCTCTTGAGGAGTTCTGTGAGTTGTTTTTTTTTAATGTTTGTCCCACCTGTTTCATAGCCAACTCCATAAGAGAAAGAAGATGTTGTCTTATTCATTATCTTAACCTCCACACAGTGCCTTGCACGTGGTCAGTGCTCAGTAATTGTATGTGTACATTTCTTCTGTCTAATCATATTTTATCTGTTTAAAGATTCTCTTCTTCCTCTTTATGTTGTGTCATGGAGAGTCACCAGCAGCTGTGGGGGGGGGGGGAGGAAGGGGTATGTGAAGGAGGAGGAGCACCATCTCCTTAGATTGTTCCAGTTGAGACAGTTTCTCCAGGGGTAACTAGGCTCTGAGTGTTTAGCTCCCCCAAATTCATGTTGAAATCCTAATTCCCAGTGTGATGGCAGGAGATGGAACCGAGAGGTGCTTAGGTTATGAGGGTGGAGCCCTCATGAATAAGATTAGTGTTCTTATAAAAGAGACCCCACAGAACTCTTTAGATCCTTCTGCCTTATGAGAACACAGTGAGAAGTTGGCAGCATGCAACCTGGAAAAGGGCCTTCACCGAACTCCACCATGCCAGCTCCATGATCTTGGACTTCCAGCCTCCTGGACTGCGAGTAACAAGTATTTGTTGTTTATAAGCCACCCAGTTTATGTTAATTTTGTTATAGCAGTTTGAATGGACTAAGACAAGGTCTCTTCTCCCCACTGAGGGACCCAGTTCCCATTCATTTGGTGACCCATGATGCAGATGTAGTCTTTGTACATACCAAGCCCCCATGCCCTCCATCACCTCTGCACACCAAAGGCTGCCTGGCTTCCAATTCCTTCCACTCTCTGTCCGAACACTTTCTTTTCCTTGCTGCAGAAGCCTGTGCACGAGGAAGCCAGAGTGCTACCCAGCTAATGCTTGAGGAAACAGTCTTCAACCAATGACAGAAGGGGAGTTGATGGACCAGTGTCCTAGCTTCCTTGCCACTTCATCCCAAGGCATAGTGACAGGCGTGTTCTACACTATCTCCGGAGACTACGCACACTTAAAACTCACTACTCCTCACACTACTCACACTTAAAACCTTGTCTCAGGGTCAGCTTCTGCAATAACCCTAATCAGGAAAATTTGTTTTACATTCTTTTGGACATCTTCTCCCATATGTCAAAAACAGAAGCCAAATCCTTTTCAAAGCAAGCTCTGGTTGATGCCAACAGAGGCAGAAAGACTGATTCTAGCAGCCTGGTACCAGGCTTTTCTGAGTGGTCCACTCAGCACACTCTGGGGTGCCTCCACACAATGTGCTTTCCAGTAGATTCTAGGTTTGGTCATTTCTAAAATTCAGAGCTGACTATAGTAGCACCAAAGAAAATTCACTGGGTCTGGCATGATGTGCTTCATACAAAATCATGCAGCTTCAGATTCTCTGACACAAGTGGCTGGGGATAGACCATATTTTCATAAAATTATCAACAACCTTCATGTCAGTACAAACCAAAACAACTGTTTACATTTGCCAGGTTTCCTAAACTAAATAGGTAGGAACATTTTATCTGACAGATGGGCAGAATGCGTTAAGAAAATTAGAAAACATTCTTTCATTAAGTAAGGGTCAGTCCAGTATCAGAACAAACCTATTCTGAAGTATCCACTTATGAGCACAGTCCACTTTTAATACAATAAAATTTCCTTCTTCACTGGTCTAGGTCATGTTTGAATCCATAAAGCAGCATGACCCAAATTTGACATTATTTGTAGGTATGAAAACATGGTGTTCTGAAACGAATTATAAATGCTTCACTGAACATTAGTAGGAAAGGCTTCTCTTGAAAAATGGAAATCAAATGTCTGGTGTAATATGTATCACTCTTAGAAATAAGACAAATTCTATACAAGGGACAGAATCTTACCTGAAACAAGCTTGTGTATATTCAATCCAGCCATTGTTGTCATCACTAACAATAGCTGAAGCAAGTTCTTAACAGAAGGGATTGGGAATGCTGGATCCACAGGGCAATGAGAACCATAAATGACACACTGTATTGTTACATCAACTGTTGTACTCACTGTCTAGCAGGGTTGCATATTTAGATCTACAGCAGTGTCAGTAATTATTGAGAACACTGGCCCACTGTGACTAGGGAGTTGCATCTCTTCTGGTCTGATCTTCTTGGATCTTGGAGTCTCTTTAAATGTTGTCAAGTTCTCCTAGTGTTCATCTATGTGTTGCTAATGCTCTCACTACCTTCTTCTTGATCAAATTTTTTTTCTCACTTGCAGAAAATTCTCAGCTTATGCATATTCAGTTGTTCAATGTTCACTTTAGTACAGAATCTTTACTGACTCTACTTTCCAAGAGTTGGCCCAACAACTTGTTGGCCACTGGTTACTCCCAACCCCATATCTGGTTGCTGGCCACTGGTTACTCCCAATGCCATATCTCTACTGAACTGGGAAGAATACTGGCTCTGTGTCTGTGTGTCTCCATGCAGCTGCCAGTGCTGCCATCATGGGAGGGTTTATTATGCATGCTTGCTTTTAGGTGGGGGCTAAGGAGCATGGAAGGCTCATAAGATTTTTAAAAATGTACCAGAATATGAATTCCAGAACTAAATATAGTCCCAATTTGCATGGTACAGAGTGATTTCCACCTGCATTTTCTGTGAGATTGTCTTTGAAAATTAAACCATTAACACAGAGATACGTTATGCTGACCAGTATGTCCCTTTGGCTCAGGTCTTTGTTGGTCAGAACTGAGCTCTCTTCAAATCACATAGAATTCCGAGTTTGAGTCAGACTAATTTATGTCTCTGTAAATGTCTTGCTTGGAGATGAGCTTGTTAAAACAATTAAAGGCAGAGCAGATGCAGTAGATCTTTAGAGAAAAAAAAAGTTCCCAGGATAATGAAAATCAATTGGATAATGTTAATGTGGAAATGGCTTTCAGAAATGGTTAGAGTGGTTTATCATATTAGTTGCAGACCTCAGAGGACATTAAGAAAATGTTATGCATGTATTGGAGTACAGGGAGTCTTTCTGGATCATATAACTTCAGATGTAGATGACCTGTCATTTCTCTTAGATTTAATTGCTCCAGTGCTCAGAATCCTACTTAGTGGTGAAACTTAAGCTTCTTGCATGTGAGGGGCCAGTCAGAAACATTTCCCTACACTAGTTTGCTGGATCTCAGCAACAGGTCAAAGGCCAGGCAAGAATTATTGAACATCTCGTATTAAAATTGGAGCCTAGTTCAAGGCCTTGTGCTATTGATTATTCCCTCCTTCTCCTCTATCATCAGCCTGTACCTTGTATGTGGCTCCTTTCCATTAATGTTTAACATTTTAAAATGCTCGAGGTTCTCCTGCCTTAAAATTTAAATGCCTCACTCCACCCCCTTCTTTTTGTAGTCAGATTTATTACACTGGCTCCAGTTCCTTACCTCTCCTTCATTCCTCAACCCTCTGTGAACACTACTCTTGCCCAGATCACAAATGTCCCCCTTGTCCTTGAATGCAATGGACACCTTTCAGTCTAAATTTCCCTTGACCTCTTGGCCATTTTTGGTGTTGTTGACCTCCTTGGGATCTCTCTGGGATGGGGTGGAAGCTGGCAGGTTGAGGAGGCAGTTCTCCGTGACGTGAGGGAGATTAGAAGAGGTAAAAGGTGTGCAAAGGAAGTGGGAATGAAGGGGATATAAAGATATAGAGTCACAGGGCACACATCACCCCTTCGCCAGAATGCCCACATTGATCCTAGAAACACTACTCAGCGCCCTGTGCTGTTTGTTACAGGAAGAAAGAATCACAAGTGGTTTTGTAACACCTACTTTTTTTCTTTCTCCTTAAAATACACCCAATTGAGTAAAGATAAGATGACAGTTTCCAGGCAACACACACAAATAATGGCATCATCCTTCTCTTTGAATTTCTGGTAAGTTTATCAAGCATAATACGCTATATTATAAGCAAACTCTTTTTAGCTGCTGAAACTAGTCAGGTTAGCTATCATTTTTGTGTTCCCCTCCTCTTCTCTCCAGCCACATATCCTTCTTCCACATCAACCCACTACCAGCTTCATCAAATTCTATAAATATAACTTCTTGATTTATAGACTGTGCCTTCATCCTTTCCAATATGTTTGTTTCTACCATGATACTCTAGCCATGACTTCTATCCAAGTAGCTTTCTGAGGTGCCTAGAATGGCAGTCAGGGATTTGTTTTCTTGACAGTTTGCTTTTTTAATTTCCTATACAGAGCTTTCAGCATGTAGATATAAGAGGCCATAAATGGTGTACTTCATGGTGGTGTTCTTTGCAATCTCCTTCTCATTTCCTCCTAAGCACTTAGGTAGCCATTTTGTGGCTGTGCCTTTTCTGTGTAATGCTTATCATTGAGCAGCTCTCTCTGCTAGGAAACACTTCTTACAGACACAGTGGTGTCTAAAGTTTTGGTTGAATCTCAAACCTCTCCCTACCTCTAGTGACTTTCATTCTTCCTTCCTGGGTCTGCCTTGTGCTGCTACTCAAGACCACCTGTGTGTTCATCTAGAGTGCTGTCTGATTGTTTAGATTGTTCTACTGATGGGTCACACAATAGTGTGTAAGGTGAGTGAAGACTGATGTCATGTCTTCATTTAGGGAAGGCCACCTCAAAGCACTCCCTCTTTGTTGTTACAATAAAGGAATTTTTTTTTTTTACTCTGATTAAAATTTAAAAAAAATCCAAAGACTTTACAATGGCTTATAAGGCCATTATCCTGTTAACCCTGCACACACCTCCTGCTACTCTCCCCTTTCACTGTTCTCCAGCCACACAGCCTTCCTCATGTCCCCAAATAATCCTGAGACTCTCCTGCCTAAGGACCTTTGCTCTCCATCCCCTTGCCTGACTGCTCTTCCTCCTCAGTTCCTACTGGGCTCACTCATCTCCACCAAGTCTGCTCAAATGTGATCCAAGTCTGCACAACCTGCACACTCTGTCTCAGAACTCCCAATGGCCCGAATTCTTGCTCTGTTCTTTTGTCCATAGCAAATGATATAATTTACTTATTTGGTAAGGTTATTGCTTATTGTATGTCTGCCAAGTGCCTTTCCGAGAGGGCAGTGACATCTGTATCTTCATGCTCTATATAGTGCATATCCCAAGTGCTGAGAAAATGTCAGGTACATAGTAGGTACTCACTTTTTTTCATTATTATGTGAATAAGTTAATGAGAGGGAATATTAATGAAGTTAATGGTTGTCTTTTCTTTTTCTGACAAGTGTCTCCAGCTCTGTCTAGTATCTTCATGCTTGTTCACAGCTCAGAGGAAAATTAGTGCTTGGAAAATGATTAGAGTTTCAATTGCCAGAAACTATAATTTTGACAAAGGATTGTGTGGTGGGGCGGGTCTGAAAAGGAGGAGTGAGTGGCACCACAGGTGAAAAAATGAGTTGGAGGGATATAGATTCAGGAGGTAGCTGTAAAGGGCAAAGCAGCAGAACTGTGCACAGATCCACTAGAATGGCGGACAAAGGGGAGGGAGCAAACCAAAATGAACTCAGTTTCTTGTTTGGAAGCATCCCACGCAAGGAAGTTTGAGGCTGCTGCATTTGCTCGGAGTTGTAATACTGTTATGACAGGAGTGCAGACCTCAATCATGCTAGCAGAGCTAGAGCAAGAAGGCCAAGAGACCGTGTCAGAGAACAGGTCCAGAGAACAGCTGACTCACAAAGATAAGAACATAAGAGAAACATATATGTGATTGTCACACCATGTTTCCTCCTGGAGGTGAGTGAGTTATGGTATTAACAATGAACTCATCTAAGAGTTGTCCTCACTCCTTCCACCCTCTGGGCTAGAACTCATCACTCTCAACTTCCCAGAACTGGGAATGAGAGCTTTACTGAACAGTGAATTCAGCCAACAATTCTGGAGCAGCTTCTCTGCGCCAGGCCTGTGCTGAGTCGTGTGAGATACGAGAGGGCAATCAATGTGGTCACTGCCCTCAAGATACTTCTCATTGAGGGAGAAGACCAGTGTGTGTACAGATAATATAATGGCCACTGACAATGGTAATAAAAAGCCTTTAATCTGACTGTTGGGAGGTTTTTTCTATTTGGAAAAATCAGGGAAGCTTTGGTAGAGAAGGTGGAGGCTAAACTCAAATAGGAGAATAGGTGGGACCTTGTGGGCGATGGGCAGCACATTTTCAGCAGAAGGGACCAAAAGGGAAAAGACATAATTTTGGAATGGGAAAGTATGGACATGGCAGATTTTTATTCAATAAAGTACATATGTACTCCAGAAGCAGTAGCAGACAATAAGGATAGAGAGGAAAGGAGCATTCAAACTGGAGAGGAACCCTGGCAGCAGTGACAAGTCATTGTATATTTTTGAGCAAGTGTCTAGATGGATCAGAGTGGAGTTTTCCCTTACATGTTGAGAAGTGGAGACTAAAAGGAATCCCTTGGGAAAGAGCCCACTGAGTCCTGAATCATTATCAGGACTGAATCATTATCATGATAGACATGGGACATCAGAAGGTAAAATAGAATACTGTATTACAGAAGTGAGAAGGCTGTTCCCTGTGCTCCAAGTTCTGGATCACTACATCCAGGCCTTTCTCTGGACCTTCCTCAGGCAGGAGGCCACAGGAACTAGGGCTGAAGAAAGCATACCCAGGCCCAGGAGAAATAGCAGTCATCTATCTGAAATTCATGTTTCCTGAATAGATTTTTTACCTCACATTGTTTCTGCCAGCTTGCCAATTTCTTTTTCTGGTTTTACATTAAGTCAAATTTTTTTTTAATACAACCTTTAAAAGGAAACATAATAGACATACCAAGTGAAAAATATGCAGAAGGGAGCTGTAAATCCTATTTCTAAAAGTAGTAAGATAGAATAATCACATCCATTTGAGAATCATGGTCACAAAGGCATCATCTAATGTCTGATTAGATAGTCTTCTTCAAGAAATAAATATAGATGTTGACAATTTTGTTGCTTTCTGTGCATGCCATCATAGGCCTGACTTCTTCAGAGGTTACAGGGCATGAGTAGAGAAATTGCTCTAAAAATAATCCTCTGTCATTTTTCAATTTCTAAATAAAATTGGTTACTTGGCTCAGAGAGTGCTGCACAAGAGATAAATCATTTTTAAGAAACATTGAACTGCTATTAAATTTTTTTCTTTATGTGGTAGACATTCTCACGTTAAAAATAAATACGTACTTTACAAATTAAAGCATAGCAGGAGCATTTGTTCTATCAGAGTTGACAAGAAAACATGTTTAAAGGAGTATACCATCTGCTTCTCTGCCTTATGTTGACACGTTCCTGTTCCTTCGTATGTACCTACATGCCTCGATGTACATCATGTATTAATAACAGACAGTGTGACAGATGCTCCCATTTTGCTGCTTTTGGAAAAAATGTAGCAGATTGTATTCAGATATTCCATGATTATATTGTCTCATTTTGAACAATCACTGTAGACTTACGCTGTTCTATAAGTAGCCAAAGCTAAGCACTGACCCATGTCTTTTCACCTTACCTGGGAACACTGGCTGTGGAGCTGTATTTTAAAACCATGGAGGTTTTGTTAGTCCATTCGGGATGCTATAACAGGATACATTTGAGTGAGTGGCTTGTAAGCAACAGAAACTTATCTTTCACTGTTCTGGAGGCTGGGAAATCCAAGATCAGGGCGCTAGCAGATTCTGTATCTGGTGAGAGTCCACTTCCTGGTTCATGGACTGCTATTTTCTTTCTGTGTCCTCACATGGTGGAAGGGGAAAGAGAGCTCTGTGGGTTTTTGTATTTTTTTCCCATAAGGACACTAATCCCATTCATCAGGCCACAACCTCATGAACTCCAGAATTCCCAAAGGCTCCACCTACAAATACCATCCCACTAGGGATTAGGATTCAACATAAATTTTGTGGGGACACCTCATTCAGTCTATAGCAAATGTATACCAGCCTTGTCTGGCCTCCTGAGACATCTTTGTCTCTCTTCTGCAGAAGGCCTTAACGGAATTTTGGGTTTTAAAATTTTTACATATTTTGATTAACTGCCGTATGTCCAGAAATACTTCATTCTTAATTTTAAATACTGTGTATATGCTTAACACCCCCCTCCCTCCCCACACACACACCACGATGAGGTTGCATTTTTCCTTAAAGATATTTAGCTAAAGTCCATAGGGCCATCCCAGTACTTGAGGTAAAATCCAACTGGAGTTTGCCTTCAATGTCCACATTTGTTTCAGTAATACGACTCAGTTCTCCTCACACACTTCTTTGTCTTTTCACAATACGTTTTTGGAGTGTTGCTACTTAGTTAAAAAGCAATGCTTAATAAGATTTACTGGTTTAATACAATTCCTACATAGAAGCTCAGTATGTGTCTGTTGGTGAGAATCTATAGTTGGTTTGACAACTCTGCCCCTCCACAATGTGTGGATATTTTATAATGTGTTATTGGATTCCAGCTTATTTTGCAGCATAAATGCATTTATTTGCTTACATTAAGTGTTCTCTGTTTACACGCAATCAAAGTTTTATTTTCCTTTTAGTGTAAACACTTTTGATGAACGCAATGTATCCTTCAGTTAAATGTGACATTTCCCTGCTTCCCTTCCAGCTTGTCTGACCTTTTACATAGCCACTGAATACTGCTCTGCTGTAGGACATGAACAGCCCTTCCCATGGCATGATGAATCTAATCAAAGGTGTGTCCTTAGGGAACATGGAAATATTGATGCTGATGTTCCAGGAGGAACAGGGTGGTTCAGGAAGCTGAAAGGAAGCAGGAATCAGAGAGCACAGACCATTCTCAGGTGTGTGTGTACTAGGAATATTACCTGAGTAACTTACAGCCCGAGTCCAACAAACATGGCCTTCACATTTTAAACACTCTTTACCCTTCTGGGTGATGTGCAGAAGAGTCCAGAAGCTGCCATAAAGAAAAAGGGAACTGCTAGGGAGCTCCCTCTCTTCCCTCCCTCTAGCCACACACACACACACACACACACTAAAATGGTTAATAGAAAAGACAGGTGAAAATTGGTCCTGTGTTGTTCCTAGGAACAAGTTAGTATCAAAGTGGGGAAGTGCAAAGAGACCAATTTTAGCATTATAATAATGGTATTTAATTTGTACGTAGATTTTCTCACTAATGCATAAATGGGCTTGGGAACTCTACGGTACTGATGTTTCCACAGGAACCGCTATGTTCTTCTCTATTGGAGGATAAAATTGACTGAGATCAGTGGTTCTTAGAGCTGGCTATACAGAACTGAAGATTTCTGAGCCCTGTATCAGACTTACTAACCGGAATAACCAAGGGAAGGTCCTAAATATATGTCCTTTTATAAACGCCCCAGGTGGCTCAGATGTGTAACCCGCATTCGAAAGCACTTGTAACATAGAACTCTCAGATGCCATTCCAAACTGAATTTCTATTCACATATCCACAATGATTGCAACTGCAGTAACAATCATAAAAATAATACCTTTGTCATCAGATATCTGATACTCTTTCTATGCCCAAGCATTACTTTTCTCCATCTTGGCTTTACTTTCAGCCAAGATCTCTCCAAGGGATGATAAACTGACACATGGTTCCTAGCCAGGGTTCCTTCCAAGTAATATTCATTTGCCAAAATCTTATATTTCCCACAATATGAATAGAGGCATGAAACTAAACAGGATTTTTTTTAAGAATTATGTGCTGATAACCTGAGAATAGTGCAGGACAAAATAAGTTTGGGTAGACACAAAGACAAACACTTTGTCACTGAGTCATCGCACCTGGAATATTCTACTGTGGATAGATGCAAACATTCCTCTCCAGGAATCTCTTGAAATCATGTGGGGTCCTACATGTCCAAGAGGACTGAGTCCTGTCTACAGGTCAGAGATTCTTGCCATCCTAAATTTTGTATTAACTTTCAACCCCCAAATGAATCTACAATTCCAACAACTTTTTAAGGGTCTAGCTTCAGTGTCTACCTGTGAGAGGGTATGTCTGTACCTGATAGCATGGGTTGTAATAGTGGCCCCAAGTCCTGACTCCAGTTTTCACAAGGAGCCTTTGTTTTCATTGTTTTTCTTTGAAAATGGCACAGGAAGGTGATTGGACTTTTGTAGTTTTTTGTTCATTCTTTTGTTTATTAGTTAACTTCCCTCTACAGAATGAGAGAATTAAATTTGTTTGATTGGTTCAAGGATGTATCTCCAATACCTATAACTTTTGTTGAATGAATAAATAAAATAATTGTGTTGACAGCTGGAAACAGAAGGGAGATCAGTGGCCAAATTGTGGATGCTTCTTACCTTCTCTGTAGAGACTTTGCATGCACTTGGTCCACCTGACCAAACACAAGGTCTCTTCCCTTCTGGGGAGAGAAACTCCAGACAGGCTACTCCCAGAATGATGAATACCAAAGAGAGTTTGTGGTCTGCAAGCTGTGCTTGCCTTGGAAAGAGGTCATTTGGTTGAGGTCATTAGCTTCATCAAACTAAGTCATGGACCACTAAATACCATCCTGCCAGGAAGTTGGAAAGGTGTGAGTGGTATGCAAAGCGTGAAGGGCTGTTCACTGCATAGAATATCTAGGTGCTCCATGGAAATGCCCAAGAAGCTCCACGTTGTGAAATCAGCGAATTGAAGATAGATGTTTAGTGAGCTGGAGTCAGTGGAAAGTAATTTCCCAGGTCAACCAATTAGAGGCCTTTTCAATCTCCTCCTCCTTGGCTTTCTTATTTATGTTTATTGTCTACAAAAAGATGCTATTCTCTCATTTCCCCATCTTCTTCCTCTTCTTCAATACCCGTGATATAAAGGACATTATTACATCTTATTAAAACTTAACCCAATGTTCAGACAATGCTCTATCTAAGCATTCTTCTGTGTTTGCAAGCTGCATGTTCATATAGTCATCTATAGATAACAGGTAGCCTTTGTACTCCATTCCTCACTTGAGTTTCTCCATTACTGGCTCCCCTTTAATCCACTGAGAAAAGGCCTGGGATTGAGGGGCAAATTCACAGTGACTACATACAAATGCTGCGGGCCACTGGCCACCAACCCAGCTGCCATTCATCCCTCATAACTGGAACAGCTATGGCTAGATTCAAATCCTCCTTTTGCTTTCCCATTTATCTGTATTAGTAACATTTTCTTCTTTGGACACATCAATGTTGCAAATGAAAAATACTTCACTGTTTTTTCCTATAAAATTCCAATTTTTTAAAACTACCTTGCCATTTCTAAGATGGTATTTGACAGAGAACGCCCTGTCATCACAGGGATCAGTTGCAAGAGTGATCTAGGTGGGGGCCTGAGAGCCAGGAAGGGAGAGTTTGGAGACACCATTCCACAGGTCTTCCCTGGGAGCTACCAAATGGCCTTCACTGCACCAGCTCAGATATTTTTGGATCCAACATTCTGTAATTCACACTTAAACAAGAGACAATGGAATGAACATCTTGAAGGTTTTAAAGAAGAATTTCTTTTGCCACCTACCATCTAAACATGACAGACCAAATCTTCTGAAGAGTTTTCGACACCCACAGCCTGGCAACTCAGAGTAGGAAAAAAACTCATGCACAATATACACTTTGAAAAGTATTTTTAGTTTCTTCTATGAAGTGACATTTGATTTTACTCTACTTAAAAACATTTAACTGTCAGCAATGGCTCATGTCTGCTAAATTCTGTAATTCCTGTGAACAACTTGCTTAGTTCTTCCAGACAATGGACGGCTTCATCCTAATTTGTTTGCCCAAGTTGTGGCAATTTGGTGTGGTTGTGAAACAATGGAAGTTTACCAAGGGAAGTGGTAGCATCTGCTCTCCGAGGACAAACAAGAGTCCAAGTCCTAATCTAGAATGGGATACATTTAGATCTACCCAAGTTGGTATATATGAGATATATTCGTGTCTTTGGGGGAAAAGTGGCAGATCCAAAGTGGGTAATTTGAGAGCAGTTTTAAAAATGGATTACTTAACAATGGTGTGGCAGAATTTGGGGAGCTAGTGAGGAAATTCCCAGGGCTAGAAACAGCAGGGAGTCACCACCCCTAGGCCTTAGACGGATGGAACAGTTTAGAAGCTCAGAAAGAGTAGCAATATAAAAAGAACTTCCTAGTCCAGACCTCACTCTCTTGCCCATCTTCCAGTTTCCTGCAACTGCCTCTCATTGGCCAAACCTGTCAGAAGTCAGATGACAAAGGGGCACATTGATTTGGCTTCCTGCAGTGGGATGGAGAAGGGTAGACAATGGATTCCAGGGCAAATAGAAGATGTGCAGTAGATGGAGATTTAGGGAGACAAGGGTAATCAACTGAATGCTCTTATTCATCCCTTTGTCCATCCTTTGATTCATCAAACATATATTTGTTAAACACCGCCTATACTTGAAAGCACCTTGGAGAATATGGGTGAAGGATGATGAGTGATGTCTCAAAGAGCTTTTATTTTTTTATTGAATGTGGAAACAAGGCATAGCCATATGAAATGTTTTACAACAAAACCTCGCCGTGAATAGTAGTAGGGCAGAGAGTATCCGAGACGGGGAGTCAGTGTGGGCCCTGAGAGAAGGTAGGCTCAAGGGAAGCATAAGAGGATTTTAACAGGGCTTTGTGGGACTCAAGGGAGAGTCCTAAAGTCGTTAGTCTCCACCTCAGTACCTCTGTGGAGTGATGGACTGGCTTAGGGATTTCTCAGTGAATTCTAGGACTATACAAAAATTAAATATATATACCATTTTTTATTGAGTCCTTATAATGTGTTATGCATTTCACACATAATATCTCATGGAAGCCTTACAATGACATTGCTGAAATGGATCTTATTTTCCATATTTTATGTAGGAGAATAAATTAAACTTCAAGAGGTAGAGTGACTTATCTAAGGCCAGACATCTGGTGGTAGAGGAACTGGGATTCAAAGCCAGGTATCTCTGACATAAAATGCCAAGCTGCTAACCTCTTTAAATCATAAGGACAATAAAGGACTCAGCAGTGGTACTTGTCTTGGGAGTAAACATTCTCCTGGTAACACCCCAGTGCATTCTCAGAAAACTGGTAGCTAGAACTTTCCCCCTATTTTAAGAAGCTGCTTGACTTGTATAATAGGTTATGTTTACACATAGGCACAGCTTGGCCTCTGAATGGAAGTGCTATTGAATCCTTCCTATGGACTTCTCATTATGCTTGGAATTAATTCTATCCACTATACAGACAAACGATCTGGCCTCTCCTACCTCTGATTTTCTCTCTTACAACCCACCACTGTCTCACTCTGCTCTAGCCACACTGGCTTTCTTTCTGATATGAACAAATCATGCTTCTCTCACCATAGGTTATTTGCCCTAGGTGTTCTCTCTGTCCAGAGTCCTCTCCCCACAAATCTTCACAAACTGGCTCCTTTTGTTATTTACTCTCAACAGAAATGTCAGAGATTCCTTTTCTGGCCATGCCCCATAATGCCCTCCTACTCAATCTCTAGAACATCATCTTGTTTTATAATCACTGTAACACTCATCACTATGTAATATTTCTTGTTGGTCCATTTACTCTGTCCACAGGAGGGTTGGAAATTCAGTGCCTTATGCAATGCTAGACAACCCTGTGTCTTAGATATAGTGCCTGGATCCTTAAATGTTTGCAAATGAATGAATAAACTCATTGAGATGAATCCTGGTTCAAAAAGAAAAGTAGTAACAGGATGGTATATTTACTCATTATTTAATATCACCTGCCTTTCAGGTATTATTTCTACTTCTAATTTAAGATGAGAAAAGTGACATTTAGAGATTCCCAAGGTCAGGCCAGCAACAGAGCAGGACTACAACATACCCTTTTGATTCCAACTCTATTGAGCTTTCAAAGCCACTATTGTGTTTGTATGAGTTATGGCCCCAAATTGGTCTTAAGCGAGGCAAACTCTGATTTTTTTCTCTCATGTGTTAGTATAGAAGTGATTGTCTCTGCCAGATGGAAGATGTCATCTCTGGCTCCAGCCTGGCTGTTCCATTTATTGCTATTTCCTTGCCAGAATAAAGGGGGAAAGCAGGAGGGGAGGGCCACAGCTTCCTTGTGAAGACTTGAACTGGAAGTTGTACTCATAACCTTCACCAGGGCTACAAGGAAAGCTGGTAGATGTAACAGCTGGTTTGGAGATTGTGTGCCCAATTAAAACTTGGCAAATTCTATTAATAAAAGGAAGAAAGGGAGACTGGATGTGGAGGACAGTAGGCAAACTTTTAGGCCTTATAATAACTATGTTAGATAGCCACCTGTACTATCTTCATTTTACATATGGAGAAACTGGGGCTCAAAGAGATTAAAGATCATACCATTAGTCAGGAAAAGGGAAGAACCCATGACAAGATTCCATTTTACTCTCCCATTTCATCATTATCATCTCTCTCTCTCTCTTTCTCTCTCTGACCCACTCCCCCAACACACACACACTATACCACACCACACCACACCACGGCTCAGTGTTCTGTGTTTAGATGGGATTTACTTCATTTTCATCCTTGGAATGTAAGTCAGCCTTGATCTGTTAGAGATAATTCAACAACCAAGGACAAGGGAGGAAGGAAATGAGTAGAGGTGAGAGTAGAGGGTCTGGCTAGACCCAGTCTAACCCTCTCTGCAGTAGAGCTTGCCTTCTCCTAGGTACATTTGGTTCTTGGGGAAGCTGTCTCTGGGGACAGTGTGTCTTGATAAGTCAGGACCTGGATCTTGGATAGAGGGTCTTTGTAAATAATGGGCCAGGAGTCCCTGACTCCCAAGCAATAAGAATAAACGGGCCATTAATAGGTACAGTGGGCACATGTCCTTGTGTACTGGGATAAACCTTGTTTATAGCTATGTCCCAGTGTACTTATTACAAGTGCCCCCCTCAGAAGTGCCCTAATTTTGATGATAAATTTTATGGTCCCCGTACCAATACCCAATGTTACCATTGGTACCCAGCCTTCAAAATATTGGGGCAAAAACTATAAAGATGCTGGACAGCTAACTAAGCAGAAGAGGTGCCTAAATATGAGTCCCTGAATTTGATTGCCATTGTAAAGTCCCAGTAAGAAACTGATTAACAGTTCAAATTAACAGTAATTCCATTCTGCTGGATAAGCCCAAATAATCTAATTATAAAGGTTAATTGTATAATTCATTCTTAGATTACCAAAGGGAGTAAAATGTCTTGGAGGGTGTTTTATGCTGCAGAATCATTAATGATTAAAATTTCTGGGAACAGAAGCATGTATAGTTACAAATAATTCAAGCCACATAAGACTTTATAGAATTCTATCTTTAAGAGGCATTCAATAAATAACCCAGAATTCATCTATTTCATGTCTATGCCCTTTGGTTTCAATGACATTCTCATTTCTCAAAACAATATTGAGTTACACTGCACATGGACTTTCAGAAAAGTTCTTCCCAGTTAATCAAAATTTACTCAGTTTGAGGCACAACAATTTTATTGCCCAGAGGTCATCACTGACACTCCATATCTATGAAGTTGGTTGAAAAATCCTAGACAGAGATTTGCAAAATGACAGTCCTCGAGTAACTTTGTGATTTGGAATCAGAAAAATGAAATTAAAGATCAACACATAAAAGAAGTTTCTGCCTCTTGAAGTTGGAATGAAGTAAAGGACAGATTCGTTATCTAAGAATAATGGGTGAAACTAAAAAAGCAGCAATCTAAAGTGAACTCACTTAAAACAGGAAACAAAATTTTACAACCAATGAAAAGAAAAAAGTTTCACAGGATTTAATAAAATTAAAACCTGCAGATTTTGGTGTAACTCTCCAACGAAACTGAACCTCAGCATATGCCATATTTCATTTGATGTTTAAATGATTATAAAGACGATCACGTAACAAAAACATGTAAGGTCTTCATTGGTCTCCTCAGGCAATTCTCTTAAACATGTTCATATCCACATATTCCATTTTGGAGTGCTGAGCTGGACTGCCTCTCTGTCCTTTTCTCCTCTCCGCTGTCAATAAGTCTAAGACAGTACCTCATTTATCAGAGGATTAGCATGTGTGATTCTAAGCACTTTTCTAACATCACTTCCATCAACCTCATGAAATCCAAAATCTTTTGCAAGATTTGCCTTTTCACTTTGTAATCAATGTGCATTGTACTAACAGTGTGTTGTTGGATATTCTAAACCATAAATAATCCTGTAGTCAGATTAAAAAAAAACATTGATGTAATTAGTGGGAATCAACACTAAATTGAGCAGGATATTTGTTTTTTGGTGTTTTGGTGTTTTGTTTGTTTGTTTGTTTTTTAGAGAGAGAGCATGAACAGCAGAGGGAGAGAAAGAATTGTAAGCAGGCTCCACACCCAGCATGGAGCCCTACACAGGTATTGATCTCACGACCCTGAGATCGTGCTCTGAGCCATAATTAAGAGTCAGATGATTAACCAAGTGAACCACCCAGGCACCCCATGGAGCAGGATATGTGAATGGGGAATAACTTTATGACTGTTTGGTCATTAGACAATATATTCCTTTGAAGGCCCCCATGCCAATTTTATAGCAGCTGGGCCTTAGATAATAATCTCCGGGGTAGAGAGGACTCCCCTGTACTTTAGGCTTGAGCTCCAACTCCATCAACTTGTTCTATGGTCTTGAGCAAGTCACTTCATCTCAATAATCTTACAAGCCAAATAAACCCAGATTCTTTCTCTGGGATCTAAGAAGTTGTGCATATATGTTTTAATGTACATGTTCTCAAGGAGGGTGCTCGTATGTTTCTTCCAATTCTCATAAGAATCTAAACTACCAATCATGGAGCACCTCACATGATTTCTAAAATTGCTTTTCAGCTTTCATATTCTCTGATTTCTGATTTTCCTTGGGTAAAACTATCTGTATGGAATGAATGTAGAAGATTGGGCTAGGCCAGGTGGGACGGAAATCTGTAAGCTGTTACCTGTAATTAGTGCTGAAATGTAGGTAGGTAATCCATCAATTCTAACCAATGATCTACCTCCTAGTAACCTGAAGCTTCTTTTGAAAAACTGAATTAAAGATTTTCAAGCCTGTTGTTTTAGAGAAGGCAGAATGCTATATTTAGCGATTTGTGTGCAAATCGTTAAAGAAATACTGGGCACTCAACTGAATAAATCTACTTTGAAGGATTTGAAATATCACTAAATAGTTACCATCCTATATTAGTAATTAATTATGACTAAGATCATTGCAAATATAAGAACTAGAAAGATAGAAAATGACACATACTATCTGATGTGGGCAGAGCAAGTAGAGTTTCTGAAAGGAGTAGTAAGTGGGCTGTTAATATAGCTGTTCCAAATCTTGACATCATCATAGCTATAATTTGATTAAATACTAAATGCTAAATTTATCTTCTAAACTTTAAAGAGACCTCAAAATGATATTCTTGTAATTGCAAATATAAAAGAAAACTAGGGAAATTGCTTTGGGGACATAATTCCACTTTCAAGGCTCTTTAAAAATCTTCTTGGTTGGATTAAAAAAATCTGAGTCTCATTTATTTATCTATTCATCAGGAATTCTGTATGGGGAAATCGGGCATGACACTATTGCAGTAGTGTGTAGGCCTAAACTCATGAAATCTTGAACAATATTCAAGAGTGGAAAATAGCCTATATTTTTTTTATGTAGCATTCACAGGAAAATAGAGCCTAGCCCTCTGTCAACATGGGGCTGTAGAAATGTATGGAGAAATTCAAAGCAGTTGTAGAGACTTTTCATTCAAATATAATCAGAAACTAGAACACAAAAACTTACTAAAGTGATTTACTGATCTACTTTCTCAGCTAAAGAAAGTTTTGATTTTTAATGGGCTCTGAGAAACCAAATTTGTTGGACTCCTGATCAGACCATGATTTCTTACAGATATGAAAAAGGTATGTGAACAAAATGGTTGAACCTGTATGGAAAGACAAATGGTTTACTAATTCTAGAATATGTTAGGATTTAGATTCAAATTGGATAGAAATATTAAGTAACTGACAAAAGGAAGAAATTATTTTCTATTACCAACTTGCTATGAGGTTATTAAAATCAAAGATTTTGAGGTGTGCCTGAGTGGCTTAGTGGCTTAAGCATTCAATTCTTGGTTTGGGCTCAGGTCATGATCTCATGGTTTGTGAGATCAAGCCCTGCATCAGGCTCTGCACTGACAGTGTGGGGCCTGCTTAGGATTCTCTCTCTCTCTACCCCTCCTCCACTCATGTGCATAAGCACACACTCTCTAAATAAATAAATAAAATAAATAAATAGTTTTTTTAAAATCACGGATTTTCAAAATTGCACCCCGTGAAAGTAAATTAATAGCTTTTAAGGAGGTTTATAGGTTTTTATCACCATGCAGCATTGAACATTTTGGACATTTGTGGACATTTGCAGACATTTGCCTTCCCGGCATTCATTTCCCCTTCTTTCTCCTGCTTTTCCACCTGATTGACCCTTTGCCACAATTAGTCCATAGGTCTATGGCACTCCATCCAAAAGCTCTATGGGCGGCCTTGTGCTCAAATATGTGACTCAGGTCTGACAAATTACAGCAGCTCTTCCTTTTGATCATGGTGATTGGAAGAGTAATGAGTATGACAAAAGTTATGGTCTGGACTGCTGGGGATGCTACTGAAAACAATTCTCTTTTTCTAGACTCAGGCCCAGGAGAGTACAATAATGTAAGTTCTGTAGCAACTTTGCCAGCACCATCTTGGGAAGGCTGAGTATGACATATTGCTACCATCTAAGCCTCAGACCTCACGCCAGTTTAATCGAAAAGGTCCAGTTCTGAATCATGCCTTGCATTTGTCATGTCTGTGACTCCCCTTTAATGTAGAACGGTTTACCAGTTTTTCTCTGACCTTCCTGACCTCAAATCTTTTGAAGATTACAGGCCAGTTACCTTTGGAATGTTCTTCGACTTGGGGTTTTCTGTTATTTTTTCATAGTTAGATTGATGTTATGCATCTTTCACAGGATATCATAGAAGTTCTTCTAAAGGCCTTCTATTAGATGGCACAGGGTTTCAATTTTCTCATTGTTGACATTTGTTCTCTATGACAACTTGAAAAGGTGATATCTACCAGATGTTTTCACTATAAAGTTATTCCCCCCCCCCCTTGGCAATTGATAAGTGTTCTGTGGAGAAGTACTTTGAAATTATGTAAAATAATGTTGTTGTTTTTTTAAATCAAACATTCATTTATTTATTTATATCTGAATGGATTCACAGTTTCCTATTTTGTTTCATGGGTTTTTCATAATCATTATTTGTTTTGATGCACAAATTGTCCCAATTTGGCCTGTCTCACCTGCTTCTGAGTCTTTATGACCCATCTTCATCATTTGCTGATCACTTATAATTCTGGTTCTGTTCTGTAGAAAGATCCTGAACTCACCCCCACCATGGACACACTGAATCTACTGCTACATATGGAATAATTTCCTGTGAAAAAGATCTGAAAACTAGCTGAGCAGCTCCTACACAGTGGCAAACAAGAAGAAGGCCACATGGAAGTAGGCAGGAGAGGCTGAGACACAATCTCACCATAAACCACACCCTCAGCACCACGACCCATAATTGGGAGGGAATTTATAAACTCTGAGGAGTGAACTGTTCATAACATCAGACACTCCATATTTTGAGACCTATACCCTACAGATGAGCCTCCAAAACATGAGTCTTTGAAAACCAATGGGGCTCACTTCCAGGAGACCCAATGAGCTGTGGTGAACTGAGAAAGGCCTCTTAAGGGGCTTGTGTGTGGACTCACTCACTCCAAGGCCTGGTGCAGAAGCAGCTATTTGAAAAGTGCCCTGACTTTATGAAAAAGAGATTCATTTGTTAACCATAAAGCATCACCCAGAGGGGCAGGGGCTGCTGGGGATACTCTCCAGGGATGAAGGAGATGGTGGGCACCATTTTTGTGCTCTCCCTTGACCTTGCTAAAGCTGGCAGATGTTTTTTGGTTTTTTTTACTCTAACTCCCTTTACCCCCTTAGTGGGTGCCATCTTTACCCTCTAACCAGCAGGCTCCATCTTTGCACTCTCCCTCTGCATACTCTGCAGGGGAATTTTTAGAGATGTCTGGTGCCCCAGTTCTTATGTTGTGCCCTGGTTTTTGCAGCTGCAACCCAGGGGACATCCCTTGATTATGTGGCTCTGGAGGTCAGGGGACCTTGCATTCCTGGGTTACATGGGAATGTAATAATCAGAAAGAGAGTTTTTAGCAGACTACCACCCCCAGGGCATTGTACAGGTAGCAGACAGAAACACAACCCCAGTCCTTCAAAGAAAGATGCTTATTTGCTTATTTTGGAGCCTGAGGGGCAGGCTTCAGGTTTGATGTATATCTAGAGGCCTAAGGAGGGGTTCTCAGGGAACACAGGCCAGGTGACATGCCATCTCTGTGCTGTCTCTCTGCCACACTAGAGTTTACCTGTGTCTCTAAGAATGGAGCTTATATGATTGCCTGGAGCCAATTTTTGTGATTGTTGCCCAGGGGATACCTCCAATTACTTGTCTGCTGGCCAGCAAGGCTTATATTTGCAGTCCCACAGGGCTGTATATATTTGCTTACTTTAAAAGCTGCTGCCTGAGATCTGACTTCCAATCAGCCTGAACCTAGGTGTTCACTGAGATCCCCCTCTTTGGGACACTGACAGATCTTAGCACATCCTTAACAACTAGGCGCTACTGAAAACAAAATAGGCTGCTTGGACAATCACAAAAGCTTGAGAGACAACCAAGAGCTAGGACATGGTTGATGATAAGGTTTATCATGAGGCCACTCCTTGAAGACTAGAAGAGGTGGCTGTTTCATCTAGTACATAAAAATAGTCAAGCAAAACGAGGAAACACAGAACAAGATAAAACCTCAGAAAAAAATTTTTTAATATAATGGAGAGAATTATCTACCTGATAAACAGTTTAAAGTAATGGTCATAAAGATATTGACTGAACTTGGGAGAAGCATGGATTAACAGTGAGAATTTCAACAATAAAATAGAAAATATATGAAAATACCAAATAGATGTCATAGAGTTGAAGAAAAACTGAGCTGAAGATAGACTAGAAGTGTTCAATAGAAGACTAGATAAAACAGAAGAAAGGATCACTCAATTCAAAGACAAGGCAGTGGAACTCACCCAATCAGAGCAACAAAAAGAAAAGAGAATTTAAAAAAGTGAAGATAGCTCAAAGGATGTATGGCAAAACATCAGGCAGACTAACATTCACATTATAGGAGTGCCAAAAGGAGAAGAGAAACAGAAAGGACAGAAAACTTATTGGAAGAAATAATAGCTGAAAACTTCCCTAACCTGGGGAAGGAAACAGGCTTCCAGATCCACGAAGTCCATGAACCCAAAGAGAGCCACACCAAGACACATATAATTAAAATGTCAAAAGTTAAAGACAAGAAGAGAATCTTAAAAGTAGCAAGAGAAATGCAACTTGTTACATACAAGGGAGCCCCCATAAGACTATCAGTCAATTTTTTAGCAGAAGCTTTGCAGGTCAGAAGAAAACTAGCACAATATATTCAGAGTGCTGAAAGTAAAACATTTGTAACCAAGAACACTCCACCTGGCAAAGTTATCATTCAAAATTGAAGGAGAGATAAAGAGTTTTCCAGACAAGAAAAACCTCAGGGAGTTCACTACTAAACTGGCCTTACAGGGAATGTTAAAAGGACTTCTCTAAGCTGAAAGAAAGGGTGCTTATTAATAATAAGAAAACAATGAAAGTATAAATCTCATTGATAAGGATAAATATATAGTAAAGGTAGTGGATTAATCACTTATAAAGCTAAAATGAAGGTTAAAGAAGAAAAGTAGTAAAAACAACTATAACTACAATAATTAAATAAGAGATACAAGATAAAAATAAATAAACTGTGTGTCAAAAATATAAAACATTGTGGGGAAGAGTATAAATGTAGAGCTTTAGAATGCATTCAAACTTAAGTTGTTATCAACTGAAAATAGACTGTGATAGGGGAACTTGCATGACTGGGTTGAACATCCAACTCTCTCTCTTTTTTTTTTTAAACATTTATTTATTTTTGAGACAGAGAGAGACAGAGCATGAACGGGGGAGGGTCATAGAGAGAGAGGGAGACACAGAATCTGAAACAGGCTCCAGGCTCTGAGCTGTCAGCACAGAGCCGGACGCGGGGCTGGAACTCATGGACCATGAAATCATGGCCTGAGCTGAAGTTGGCCGCTTAACCAACTGAGCCACCCAGGTGCCCCTGAACATCCAACTCTTGATTTCAGCTCAGGTCAAGGTCCCAGGGTCATGAGATCAGGGCCTGTGATGGGCTCTGAACTGAGAGTGGAGTTTGCTTAAAATTCTTTCTCTCCCTCTACTCCTCTCCCCTTCTTGCACTCTCTCTTGAAAATACATGTATAAAAAAGAAAATAAGCGATAAATATAGGTTGTCCTATGTAATCTTCATGGTAACCACAAAGCAAAAATCTATACTAGATACACTAAAGATAATGAGAAAGTAATCTAAGAATACCACTAAAGAAAGTCAACAAACTCCAAAGGAAGAGAGCAAGAGAAGTAGAAAGGAACAAAGTGGAACTATAAACAGCCAGAAAGCAATTAATAAACGGGCAATACACTGTTATTCAACATAGTATTAGAAGTCTTAGCCTCTGCAATCAGACAACACAAAGAAATAAAAGGCATCCAGCTCAGCCAGGAGGAGGTCAAACTTTCACTCTTTGCAGATGACATGATACTCTATATGGAAAACCCAGAAGATTCCACCAAAAAAAACTGCTAGAGTTGATCCATGTATTCAGCAAACTTGCATGATATAAAATCAATGCACAGAAATTGGTTGCATTTCTATACACCAATAGTGAAGCAACAGGAAGAGAAATCAAGGAATCAATCCCATCTATAATTGCATCAAAAACCATAATATATCTAGGAATAAATCTAACCAAAGAGGTGAAAAATCTATACACTGAAAACTATAGAAAGCTTATGAAAGAAACTGAAGAAGACACAAAAAAAATGGGAAAAGATTCCATGTTCCTGGATAGGAAGAACAAATATTGTTAAAATGTCAATACTACCCAAAGCAATCTACATATTCAATGCAATACCTATAAAAATAACACCAAAATTCTTCACAGAGTTAGAACAAACAATCCTAAAATTTGTATGGACCAGGAAAGACCCCAAATAGCCATAGCAATCTTGAAAAAGAAAACCAAAGCAGGAGGCATCACAACCCCAGACTTCAAGCTGTATTACAAAGCTGTAATCATCAAGACAGTATGGGACTGGCACAAAAACAGACACTCAGATCAATGGAACAGAATAGGGAACCCAGAAATGGACCCACAAACATATGGCCAACTAATCTTTGACAAAGCAGGAAATAATATCAAATGGAATAAAGACAGTCTCTTCAGCAAGTGGTGCTGGGAAAGCTGGACAGAGACATGCAGAAAAATGAACGTGGAACACTTTCTTACACCATACACAAAAATAAGCTCAAAAGGGATGAAAGGCCTAAATGTAAGATAGAAAGACTTCAAAATCCTCGAGGAGAAAGCAGGCAAAGACCTCTTTGACCTTGCCCACAGCAACTTCTTACTCAACACATCTCCGGAGGCAAGGGAAACCAAAGCAAAAATTAACTGTTGGGATCTCATCAAAATAAAAAGCTTCTGCACAGCGAAGGAAACAATCAGCAAAACTAAAGAGCAATTGACGGAATGGGAGAAGATATTTGCAAATGACATATCAGATAAAGGGTTAGTATCCAAACTCTGTAAAGAACTTATCAAACTCAACACCCAAAAAACAAATAATCCAGTGAAGAAACAGGCAAAAGACATGAATAGACATTTCTCCAAAGAAGACATCCAGGTGGCCAACAAACACATGAAAAAAATGCTCAACATCACTCATCATCAGGGAAATACAAATCAAAATCACAATGAGATACTACCTCACACCTGTCAGAATGGCTAACATTAACAACTCAGGCAACAACAGATGTTGGCAAGGATGAGGAGAAAGAGGATCTCTTTTGCACTGTTGGTGGGAATGCAAACTGGTATAGCCACTCTGGAAAACAATATGGAGGTTCCTCAGCAAATTAAAAATAGAACTACGCTAGGACCCAGCAATTGCACTACTAGGTACCTATCCAAGGGATACAGGTGTGCTGTTTCAAAGGGGCACATGCACCCCCATGTTTATAGCAGTGCTATCAACAAGAGCCAAAGTTGGAAAGCCTGTTTTTGGAAACAATTCTTCTTTTTGTAAAGAGCCCAAATGTCCACTGATGGATGAATGGATAAAGAAGATGTGGTGTGTGTGTGTGTGTGTGTGTGTGTATACACACACACACACATAAACACATAATGGAGTATTACTCGGCAATCAAAAAGAACGAAATCTTGACAGTTGCAACTACATGGATGGAACTAGAGGGTATTATGCTAAGCAAAATTAGTCATTCAGAGAACGACAAGTATCTTATGACTTCACCCATATGAGAACTTTAAGATACAAAACAGATGAACATAAGGGGAGGGAAGCAAAAATAATATAAAAACAGGGAAGGGGACAAAACATAAGAGACTCTTAAATATGGGGAACAAACAAAGGGTTACTGGAGGAGTTGTGGGAGGGGGGATGGGCTAAATGGGTAAGGGTCATTAAGGAATCTACTCCTGAAATCTTTGTTGCACTATATGCTAACTAACTTGGATGTAAATTAAAAAAAAATTAATTAAATAAAAAAAATAAACTGGAAATAAGTACGTACCTATCAAAAATCACTTTAAATATAAAAGGATTAAATTCTCCAATCAAAAGATGCAGAGTGACTGAGTGGGTAAAAAACCAAGACTCACTTATGTGCTGCCTATAAAAGCCTCACTTCAGATATAAGGATACACACAGACAAAAAGTGGTGGAGTGAGAAAGACATTCCAAACAAATGGAAACCAAAAGAAAACTAGAGTGTCTATATTTATATCAGACAACATAGACTTTAAAACACAGGCTATCAGCAGAGAAAAGGAAGAGCATTGTGTAATAATAAAGTGGTCAATAAAAGCAGGATATAACATTAAATACTGTAACATGTAAATACTTATGCAGCCCACACAGGGGCACTTTAATATAAGAGGTAAGTATTAACAGACCTAAAGGGTCTGTAGCAGTGCAGACAGCAGTGCAATAAAAGAGACTTTAACCCCCCATTTGTATCAATGATACATCATCCAGACAAACTTGGTAAGGAAACACTAGCCTTAAACAACATATTAGAGTTAACAAAACATTCCATCCAAAAGAAGCAGAATACACATCCATCTCAAGTGCACAAGGAACATTCTCCAGGATAAATTATATAGGCCACAAAATAAGTTTTAACAAATTTAAGAAGACTGAAATCATTTCAGGCATCTTTTCCAACCACAATGGTATGAAACTAGAAATCAATTACAAAAAGAAAACTGGAAATTTCACAAATATGTGCTCATTAAACATGCTATTGAACAACTAATAAATCAATGAGGAAATCAAAATATACCTTGAGACAAATGAAAATACAACATACCACCAAAATTTACGTGATAGAGCAAAAGTAGTGCTAAGAGGGAAGCCCATAGTGATAAATGTCTACCTCAAGAAACAAGAAAAATCTCAAATAAGCAGCCTAATTTTATACCCCAGGGAACTAGAAAAAGAACAAATGAAGTCCAACGTAAGTAGAAAGAAAGAAATCACAGAGTGGAAATAAAGAAAGATTAAAAAGACAATAGAAAAGATCAATCTAAGAGCTTGTTCTTTGAAAAGATAAATAAAATTATAAACCTTTAGGTACACTCACCAAAAAACAGAGAGGGCTTAAATAAATAAAATCAGAAATGAAAGAGGAGACAATACAACTGATACTGCAGAAATCCACAGGACCATAAGAGACTTCTAGAACAACTATATACCAGTACATTTGACAGCCTAAATTCTTGGATAAATTCCTGGATACATTCGTAGAAACATAAATATTCTACATAAATCTTCTACACATCAAAGGAAACCATCAACAAATTGAAAAGACAAACTACTGAGAGAAGTATTTGCAAATAATATTTCTGATAAAGGGTTAATATGGCAAATGTATAAAGAACTGATACAACTCAGCAAAAAACAAATAATCTGGTTTTAAAAATGGAAATGGACCCAAATAGACATTTTTCCTAAGAACATATACAAATAGCCAAAAAGTACATAAAAAGATGTTTGACATCACTAGTCACCAGGGAAATGCAAATCAAAATCATGAGATGCACCTCACACCTCCTGTTAGAAATACTGTCATCCAAAATATAAGAAATAGTAAGTGTTGGCAAGGATTTGGAGAAAAGGGAACCCTTACAGTTGGTGGGAATGTAAACTGGTGCAGCCACTCTGGAAAACCGTATGAAGTTTCCTCAAAAATTTAAAAACAGAACTACCATATGATCCAGCAATTCTGCTTCTGGGTATTTATCTTGAGAATATGAAGGCACTAATTCTAAAAGATACATCCACCCCCATGTTTATTGTAGCATCATTTACAATAGCCAAGATATGGAAGCAATGTAAATGTCCATCGATGGATGAATGGATAAAGAAAATATACAGAGAAACACACACACACACAGGAATACTATTCAGCCATAAAGAAGAAGGAGATCTTGCTATTTGCAACAACATGGGTGGAAGTTGAGGGCATTATGCCAAGTGAAGTAAGTTAGACAGGGAAAGACATAAACTGTATGATCTCACTTATATGTGAAATCTAAAACAGTTCAAAAACCAAAAATCAGGAAATCCCCAAGCTCAGAGATACAGAGAAATGACTGGTGGTTGCCAGGGGTGGGAGGATTTGGGGGATATAGGCAAAAAGGGTACATGAGGTCAAAGAGTAGAAACTTACAGTTATAAAATAAATAAGTCCTAGAGATGTAATTTACAGCATGGTGACTACAGCTAATACTGTACTGCATATTTGGAAGTTCCTGATAGATCTTTAGAGTCCTCATCTCAAGGAAAAATAAATTTGTCACTACATATGGCACAAATGTTAACTAGGCTCATTGGGGTGATCATTTCGTAATATATACAAATACTGGGTCGTTATGTTTTACACCTAAAAATAATATGTCAGTTTAAGCAACCCAAATGTTTAAAAAATGATAATAGGCAACCTTTACTGAATGCTTACAACTGGGGACTTTGAGAGGGTCTGAATAAAGAGCATTCTTCTTCCCTGATCAAATTCTAAACAAACTGAGAAATAAGACAGAAGAGTGGCTGATAGTGACTCAAGTAGCACCTTGTTACCAATAAAGGCTAAGGTGAGGGAAATGGCTGTTTCTATGGGCAAATACTTCTCTCCAGGATCACCCCTAGAATGTGCAAGACTCTGAAAAATATTTTTGTTGGGCTCTTGTCTATATAAACAATTTGAATAAAAAATATTATAAAACCCATGGGTCCAAGTGAAGTACTGTGATTTACCAATCAAGATTGAGAACAAATAATGAATGAAGAAGACGTACTTACAACTTGTTTGTGGTCCTATCAGTTCATATGAAGATTTTTCATACTATTCAGGCATCACTTCTTCCTGTCCAGGTCCAGGAACCAGTTACTCATGTTCTTTATTGTAATTTGCAATGTTCCTAGCTAATTTTTTATCTCCCACACTGAAGAAATGATAACAATAGCATTATTACTCATGATGTCATGGCCTTTCAGGGTCTGTTTGTATCGAAACAATACAGGTCTTCTTCCCTCTGCAGTTCCCTAATTCCATTTACTTAATGCTGGTTACATCATCACTTCTGACACTTTATCACCCAAAGTGTCACCTGTGAATAGCTGCATCCAATGACTGACTATATCAGAGGTTGTTATTGTGCTTTGTTGATGATGACCACATATGCAAGTCTCAATAGGAATATACAGGAAAATGTGAGTAACTTCAATTTCTGGATATGTTAAATGTAGTGTTCAGAATCTTATAGCATCAACATAGCAACATGTCTTCCAACGACATCCGTTCTTGAACTCCTTAGGCTGTAGTCTCCGCATTTCTAAAATGTCATCTCTTTCCATGGAGACAGCACCCCTGCCTCCCACACACCATTAGCAGAGAGGAGGGGTGATGAGCAGTTCCTTTTGCACAAGAAACGCCAACCTCTGATCCAGCACAGCTTAAAAACAACTTGTGAGAGAATGATGTCACCACAATTGGAGGCAGGAGAGGACATGGATGGAAAGGGCCTATTGGTGTTGTGAAGTAATGCTCTCAAGTGTCCTCAGAGGGGATGGGCATAGCCACCCTGGAGCCCACCGGCTGGGGGTTGGCACTCTGGGTGCTAGCAGTAGGGGTGGAACACCTGCTGCACATCTGCCAGCCCCCACCTTGAGTCTCATAGACCAGGTGGCACATGTAGCTCAAGCCAAGACCTGAGCTTGCTTTGTTTCTGATGTGCATGAGACACACTTGAAATGGGCGTGATTCCAGTGGCCTAATCTTGCCCACTCTTGCAAAGGAAATATGCTGCCAGTCAGCAGGAGAATTGCTGGCCAGGATGCCTTCCTAGAACCAGAGCCTGGCTATGGAGCCCTAGAATGACCGCATGGACATCAATGTTGGCACCCCCTGGAGCGTCTGCTTGAAGGTACCACTTACAGGGTAGATAGAGGGTGAGGGGGACACCCCAAAGACAGAGATAGGTCTGGGGTCAACACTCACCCTCCACCCAGATGTCACTGTCAGTCAGGCCACTCCCATGCTCTGAAGGGGGACTTGGAACTTTTTGAGAAAGGAACTCAGAGGCGCAGGACCCCAGTCTGTGGTGACAGGCAGGAGGGTCTGAGGACTGTGCTCTCCTCTGTAGTGAACCCTGGAATCCGCCTGACCACCGCGCCGACATTGCAGTGTTACCCTCAATGAGGGCTGCCCTCGGCAAAGCAGAGGCAACCGCTCACTTCCAAGGGAGGAAAAGGGCTTTAGTTTTAGTCACCCTAATTCTAATCAGAGTAAGTCACCCTCCAGCAAGTGCAGAGTGGGAGAGCGTGGGAGGGGGAGTGGGAGGGGAGTGTCTCAGCAGTAGGCTTCCCTCCACATGGAAGGAAACAAGGGAAATGCAGACTAAGGGTTCCCACCCAACACTTACTATGTACCTGACGGGATTCTAAGTACTTTATGCGTATTAACTCACAGTCCTACGAGAGAAATGCAGCCTGTCCCCGTTCTATAGATGAGGCAACATACACATGGAGGTCAAGTAAGCTACCCAAGATTTCATAGCTAGCACACAGCTGGACTTGGGATTGAAACTCAGGCAACCTGGCTGATGAAGGAAAGAAGGTGCAAACAAAGGAAGGAGTGGAGGGACGGAAGAAGCGACTGAGAAGAATAAGAAAAGACTAGTACCTGTCATCTCCAGAATAATGGGCAGGATTGAGGGGTTTTCCTTCACTTATGTTTGGGAGTGTGTAAATATTGCCTCAGCTTCCCTCTTTTCAGGCTCTTTCAAGAAAGTCTGCAGAGAACACCCCTAAATTTGTACTTCTAAAGAAAAACTATTCTCCCTGGGTGCAAAGAAGCTTATCCTCGCTTTTGTAGACATGTTTGACATTAACAGGTCACAGGGGAATGCTGTTACTCAATTTACAAGACAAAATGTTCCCTTCATTGTGATTTTTTTTTTTTTTTTAAACGCAGCAGGTTTTCTACTTCAGGACCATGAAGCAATCACTGGGCTCCTAGTGATTACTAATCAGTATTGCCATACTTACAAAGCCCCAAATTTCACCCTCTACTTTCATTTTAATAGTGGGCCTGCTGCAGGGCAAGCTCTCAGGAACGCAAAGGCCGCCTAGACTCCAGTCTGGAATAGATGAAATGCGCTTAACCTCCAGGCTCAGAGCAGAAGAAATGTTGTTTCCCGTGAGGCCTCCTGCAGACTTTGCAGGGGTGAATTATGGGCCAGAGGTTAGATGGTAGAATTTTCTGCAGAGAGAATCCAACCCAAGAAGGACAAACTAATGCTTTGAGACATGAATTATGGATGTCTTCCTGAATGCAGTGCAACTAAACTTTCTCAGTGATTTGGGAGCAGGGCGTTACAATAACGCAGTCTCTTAGAGCCTGCAGGGAGGGAAGCTTACCTTGCTGCTGGGCTGACCGACTTTGGCACATCCCACAGGGAAAGGAGAGGTGGTGGGCACACAGTGAAGGAGAGCTGTGGACTGTGGACGGAGACAGCTCTCAGGCCCCGTCCCCACCTTTCCTGCACCTCAGGCAACATTCATTCCCAGTCTGGCACTCTCTGGGCCAGTATTCCACGATACTGCCTCCAGCCAAGTGATCACAGGTGATGAGCTAGGCAAAGCTCATCACCTTTGACTGTGGGAGACCCATAGGGCTTCAGGAGGGTGTCTGAGAAGGAGTCTGTGTATGCAGGTTGAAGTCAAATTTCCTAGAGGACGCTGCCTGTTTTTGAGGAAAAGGAACAGCTATATATACCTAAATATACATATGTGGTTTGTTTGTTTTTTTTGCCAATATGGTAAAATGTTAATAATTCTTAAATTTTTAAAGCCATGAAGATAGACGATGGGGGTTTGTTGTATCTTCTTTTAATTGCACACGTATTTTTGAAATGTTATTGAAATATGCTTTTTAAAAAATATTGACATATCTTTATAAAAACCCCTTAGACGGTTAACATGTGGCAAATACCTGTGGAGAAATTCTCGATTGCCAGAAGCTGGAGAACTGCTAACATTTGCTTTTATTTGGTCTCATTCTGGAGACCAGCTCTTCCGCTCTGCTTCCCCACACTCTCTCCCTCCCCTCCCCTCCTCAAGTTTTCCTAACTTAAAACTGACCTGGGAGGCTGAGTGGTTCAGTTGGTTAAACATCTGACTCTTGATTCTGGCTCAGGTCATGATTTCTTGGTTTATGGGATCGAGCTCCATGTTGGGCTCTCCACTGATAGCATGGAGGCCACTTAGGATTCTCTTTCTCCCTCTCTCTGCCCCTCCCCACACCTCAAAATAAACAAACAAACATAAAAAAACTGACCCAAAAATGGAAGCAGAGAAAAAGCAACTCACAAGTAAATGGCTTGATCTGCTTACTTGCCACTATTTTCCCACTCTGTCTGCTTGCAGCTGAGGACCTATGTACAAAGCAGGTTTGTAAGCAAATGCAACCGATTTCTGATCTAGCCTTAGCTGTTGCCCTGGCTTACCAAAGAATTACACTGGGCAAGAAATCAAGAGAATAGCTTTTGGTCAACCAGTAAGAAAGTTTGTGGTCAAAAAAACCTGAATTTAAGTCCTAGCTCCAACATTTGCTGGCTGTCCGGTCATGGGCTGCACCACTGCCTCCTTAAGTGAGGTTGTATATTGGTGATGTAATCATTAACTTTTCATTGATTCTAAGTGCAAAGCAGTCTATGAATAGACAAGCAACTTCTGCGAAGCTGCTCTGGCAATGCTCTCTCGGCCTCCTGCGGTATCTGTTACTGGACATGATGAGGCCATGGGTTTTCATTAACCAAAAGGCTTAGCCGTCTGGGACTGAGACTAATTAGGACAGAACAAGACCATGTAGAGTGGATTTAGTGTAACAGTAGGGACTTGACATTTACCCCTATTTAATCACAACTTGCTTTCTACCAACTTGCCTTACCATTCTGTAGAAATACGGCAGGTTTCCTTTGACTACATACATCATTGATCTTGCTTATTTAGAGATGTGGATAGTGGTCACTGGAACTGTGGGTGCCGCAGGGACTGACAAGAGAAAAATGGTGGAGGCAGAATTCTCTCCGCAGTGGGTTTGAGAGTTAACATACACTTCTGCATCTGGTGAGATCGTTTTGCAGGTAGGAGAATAAATCAATTTAATGTGTTTAGGCTCCTCTCCTTAGCCTCTTTGGGTTTATTCTCTGTGTAACACTGGTAGTTACCAACTTCTGAGTTGTTGTGGGTCCCAATGTTTACTGTTTTCATCTCCACTGAAACAATGTTATAAGGGGCTACTGAACTTGTGGGTGAGTGTGTAAGAACTACCAGTACTGCAGCTGGAATTTACCTTATTTATATTTAGCTTGAGTGTTAACTCACTTACCTATGCAGAAAGCAATACAACAGAGCACCGGTCAAATCCTGACTCTCTTATTTACTAGATATGTGACCCTTGGCAGCTACTGAACCTTTTGATGCCTTTTGGAGATTAGAATAGTCTACCTCTAAGAATTTTTGTTAGGATTCACTAAGATAATGCATATAAAATTACCTATAAAAGTTCCGGGCATATAATATGCACTCAACAAATGTTTGCTGATTTACTCACTACCCTACATCTTTCTGTACCTCCTTCTGTTCTTTATAACCCAAACAGCATTCAGCTGCTTTGAGTTACAATGTAGTAAATTTGGCAAGTTGACAGTGGTGCTTACTCCCTGTCAAGCCTTTAGTAAGATAGTTTTTAGGGTATGTTAGTTCCCACATGGTTACCAAAATGTGTAAGGTATCTTGCCCCAGAGGCTACACAGCCAGCAGGAAAGCAATGCTTCAGAAACGCCTGCTTTATGTACCAATTTCAGGGTAAAAACACACTGGATGCTTACTTGTAAATGCCACAGAACACATGGAGTAGGAGGGAAAAGTAATAAAAGTAGAGCACGGGAAATAAGGTAAAACACTTTTAGGTTTTCTTCTTCCCTCCATTCTGCTCAGCCCCATCTCTGGAAGATCAACTTTCCAACTTCCCTGGTTGTGAGATATCACGATCTGCTGGGAGTCACGGGGCCAAAACCTCCTAAGAGATCTTCAACCTACAAACATAGCAACATAACTATAGATTCCTCAGGCTTGAGGGTACTTGGAATAGCTAGTCAAAAGGAGGAATTATTTGTTGAGGCCAAAGACTGGTTGGTCAGGATGATGGTATGTAGTGAAGCCCCTTATAATAGCCATTAACACTTGGGTTCTATTAACAACAGCAACATAAGTAAAAGACAAATGGAACTAGGGCATAGCTTAAGTGCCTGGAAAGAATTTAAAATAGCATTTAAGGATTGAAATCAAAAGGAAACGCTCTGTCAAATGTCTATTCCTACTGATGAAACCATTTGTGGGTAGGTTCTTTACTCTGACGTGATTACAATTGTTCAGGGAATTAAGGAAAAAATCCAGAGACTTCTGAAAAGGGTAGGGCTAAGTCACTTACAGACAGGTGTCTACATTAGTGAGGTCGCACTGGCTGAAGAGACAAGAGCATGCCATACATCTCAGGCCAGAGTCTCGGCAGGATAATTTAAGGATCCCAAACTGTCAGGCAGCTAGGAGGTTCTCATCAGATCTTAATGATGACTAAAAAACTTTACTAAAGAGGACATTAGAGCTTTAGTCAGCAGTACATTACTTAAGGCAAAAATATCTCTCTGTAACAATTTACCAAAATAATATGGCAAGGAAAAACGAACAAAATACTTTCTAGAATTTTCAACAGCTCCCCCACTCCATTTTTTCCCTCATTTTTAAAACTCAGACTTCATTTCAAACAAATTACCTAAATATTAACAGTGATCAGATAGGTTGCTCCTATCCAGGAAGATGGCATGAATTATAAAGAATCCTTGAGCTCTTAAGAACCAGGATTCAATTTTTTAATTTGTAGAGTTGGAATGAAACAACCTTCCCTGCAGATTCATTATGAAGATGAACTAAAACAGAGAGCCTGAACAATGTCTAATACTTAGCATGTCGTAAGTGGGAACTAGTCTTATAATGTAAAAATGCATTTTTTCCAATGAATTTTGTTAACAAGAAATGCTGCGTTATAATGAAAAGAAATCATAATGGCTTGCAGAATTTCTCTTACTGACAGTGACTAAGAGGTGGAATCTTCCTGAAAAGATAAAGACCTTCCCATCTTCAATTTTCACTATAAAAACTGCATATTGATTATAAACTAAGAATACAAGATGGAGGAAACTGCCATATCCAGGCATGAAGCCTTTTAGTAAAATTATTAAATTCTATTTAATAAAGTTCCCCTGTCAGAATCTTTCAACTTCTGAAAGGTGATTAAGACGCTTGTAAGATTTTCATCTGAAATGTTCATCAATCCTAAAAGGTAGTACCAAAAATCAAACAGTGATGGAAAGCAACCATATTTCCCCATGACTTTGCGTTATCAACAGAGAACATTTTTTTCAAACCTTTTCCCATGCACAAACAGTAGTACTGAACCTATAATTTAGATTCATTACTTTATAGAAAAAACAGAAGCAGAACAATTAAGTGACTTGTCAGGGTCATGTTACATCAAATATCACAATTTTTGAGAGGAAAAAATGGTAGGTTCTAAAAATTATAAAAATGAGCTTGACACTTATCAAATTCCAGGGCAGATAAATAAACAGACAGTCTGTGAGCAGTCGGAAAAGGAGGTACTGTGGTTTCAGTAAGAATATGGCACTTTCTTGGGGCACCTGGGTGGCTCAGTCAGTTAAGACTTCGGCTCAGGTCATGATCTCGCAGTTACTGAGTTTGAGCCCTGCGTTGGGCTCTGTGCTGACCGCTCAGAGCCTGAAGCCTGCTTCAGATTCTATGTCTCCCGCTCTCCCTGACCCTCCCATACTTGCTCTCTCTCTCTCCCTCTCTTTCCCTCTTTCTCTCTCTCAAAAATAAACATTAAAGACATTAAAAAAAAAAAATAAGGCATTTCCAGCTAACTTCATTTCCTTTCTTGATTTAATGTATTAGTAAGTAGATTAGGCTCCTTCCATAGACAGTGCAATCAGATTGTCAGCCAATTTCTTATGGTGTCCTTTTAGGCAAGATGAAGAACCATGAACACCTAAGTGACTGGTAGGCACTTCAACAACTGTAAAGTACTGATTAATGGATCAAAGTTGCCTAGAGTACAGTCTAGTGGTTTTCTTAAGAGGGTCTGTATTTCATCTTGTTCTATTTAATATTTATGAACAACTTTGACAAAGCCACTAAATAACTAAAGACATGCTTCATCAAAAACTGAAACTGACACAAGGCTAAGAATCAGAATTCATAAGGATTTTATGAGTTAAATTTAATAAGGATGAATGCAGTCCTTCAATTAGGTTAAGAAGAAATTGTGTGAGTAATTTTAGGATGGACTTGGCTTATTAGCAATGACTATAAAGTCAGCAAGACAATAGATATGCTTGCCTAATGATGATGGTGATGATAATAGGTAACATCAACATATTCCAATCATAACAGTCATGAGAATCACTTTGAAGCTGGCAATAACGCCTCTGGACCATACTCTCATCACACCACAGAAGAACTGTGTTCAGTGCTGAGCAACATATTTTAAGAGAGCGATTGAAAGAGCCAATGCCAGGTTGGTCTGGAAGGGTATCATGTTAAGAACTGAGAAAAACGCGAAGCCTGAGGGAAAGTATGAAGAGGTGACCACACAAAAGAGACAGGACCTTTCTGTCTAGTGTCACATGTGTGCTGTTTTAGGAACATTTGGGTGACACTCTTCTAACAATGAAATCCATCCCTTGTAGGAGTGCTGAGTGGCTCTAACTCTGGAGGCAGTGGGTGAATGAAAATCATATGACACAATTATAAAATGATTTGGCACTAACAAAGAGATGTAGCATTCCTTTCTTGCTCTGAAACTGTATTTTTCTAGCACACGTTTATTCTATTAAGGGAGAATCATAATTCTAAACATTCTAAAGCTTCTAAAAAGAATGATTAGTTTTCTAATGTAATGTGTGCATATCTATCAGCACTCAATTTACCTTTCTGAAATGGGTGAGGTCTGTGAATCCTCGGGAAGTCACGGGGAATGTTCCTAAACAGGTAGACTTGGTAACAGTCCTATGCCTGATTTGGAGGAAACCACTGAGGAGAGGTGGACCTCTGTCCTGAAACTTTGAGGGTTTCTGCAGTCCTGAGTCAGTGTGGAAATCAGGCTCTGCTGAACCCACAGGATTGCTAAGATTATTAGGCAGGAGAAGGCAGACACTGCTCCTTCAGAGCCCGTCCAGAAGTCCACCAACTACTTCTGCACAGCTGGGCTCTCTGTTAGGGCCTTCTTAGGTCACAGTTCAAGGACTAAAAAATCATGTGCCCAGGAGCCTATTCCAGACTCTCTTAATAGCTGTGTTCTTTGCCATTAATGCTAAATCCTTCAGGGGTTAAATTATAGAAGTGATGTGACTGCACAATTAAATATTAGAAAGGACCACTGAGTACATCCTGTTTATTGTTTATGATTTACACGGAAAATGATGGACTGGGGTTGTTGAACAATAAACCAATCATTACATTTAGACTTGGGCTTTTGAAAAACTTGCATTCCATTTTAACAGTTCATACATATTTAACAGCTTATATATAAATCCAAATCACAAATAATCTTAAGAGTTAGTTAGCTCAGAGATAAACAATTAAGAAACACAACAGAAAACCACATGGATCTACCTTTAAATATCAGCATTCATATTACAAGGAAGAAGAAAATGTTAAAAAAAATTATTAGGTCAAGTCACTTAACATAGAGAAATAAGAGAAACAATACTTTTATCAATATTTATACTTATTCCTAATTTACCTTCATATATTCCTTAACTTTTCCAAAAGGATCCAAACAGTGTTTCAGAGAATCAAACTGTATTTTGGTATCTGAACTTTTCCGCCTCAGCCTGTATCAACTTGTTACAATGAAAATCCTAAAATCCCAATTTTCTTGAAGAAGATTTTTAAGCCAACTCTAATTCAACTTTTCTCCTTCATAGCAGCTGTTTACAGATAGTAGGGAGCCAAGAATGAAGGATAGGAACAGATGGAAAGCAAAAAGTACAACAGTTATCTTAAGTTCAGCTCTCAACACTGCTGGTTGAGTTTGGAACCAAAACCTCTTAACAACTGGCAGATAATAGCTACATCTTAACAGGCAAAGAAGAAATATTTTCTTTGGGACAGCTGCTATCTAGGAGAAGAAAACTGACGTCCCTTAATACTGCCTAAATATAATGTGTGGCTTACTTACTACAGAGGAATCTGTAGCAATGTCAGTTTAACGAGTGTCACAACTGATCAATATTACTTAAAGGAAGGAAACAACAAAAGAGAAAACAAGAAAAAGAAAAGAAAAAAATTAAAAATCACACCAGCCACAAAGTTCCACAATATACACATG
The DNA here is from genome assembly GCF_018350215.1 of Panthera leo. Lineage (NCBI taxonomy): Eukaryota > Metazoa > Chordata > Mammalia > Carnivora > Felidae > Panthera > Panthera leo. The sequence continues at coordinate 169,134,117 of NC_056679.1, forward strand.
AGAATTAATTTTAATCTGATTTGACTCTTTGACACTAACTGATCATCAATGAAATATGGTATGGAAAGATCACAGAGTAGAAAACAAGCAAAGATTAGTTTATACAACAGTGACTATATACATCAGAAGGAAAACATGCTAGCTAATGCAACATTAAGGCCTGAATGTAAGCACTTCCAAAGTCACAGAAGCCCCAAAGAACCCCTAAATTACAAAGTCACCACATTACATGCATGCAATGTTCAGTTTTGTTTTACCCATAAAAGGATACACAGTATTTTGCTGTAAATACCAGACACACATTTACAATATATGCAAAAATTAGAATGCAAGTGTTATGTTCCTTATATTTAAGCCTCAAATGTGCCAACAGTGAAAATTCATTTAAGAATGGAGAAATGAGATGGAATATAAATACTCAGAGAAAATTACACAAATAAAACGTAATTTTGCATTTGGGAAGCCATAGAAATACTCCTTTTATGTGTCCAAACTAAATTATCAACGTACTACTCAGATGGATGTACACTCATGACGTGCTTTACAATTTTACTTGCTCAAATGTGGCATTCTAACACACATCATTCTCTGGTGCTGATAGCAAATCACATCTGTAAGTTAAATATTATGTCCTTGTTTGTACATTATTTGCCTACTGGGTGTGATCACCTAAATGGAAAACTGTGCAATCTTATTTTGCGGTTATATAATTATGGATGACCCCAAGTGTCAACTTTCCCATAAAAACAACTAAGGAAAGCTCATTTCCTCACTTTTATAGAAATATGTGAACACAACCCTTTCAGAGGGCAAATCTGGGGTCAGGATCTTCTTTTCTCTATTTTAGAGAAAGACAAATAAGAAAGGAACTGTGTTACATGTTCAGTCCTGCTCATAGTCACTAGGTGATCATATAAATCTACTTCCTTTTCACCCAGGGCTCATTGTGGCTTACTCTGAAACTACCTATTTTTATCATTTATTTCCAGGTGAATAATTTTATTAGAATAAATTAGTGTAAAGAAATAAATGCTAAAAATGTAGTATGAATAATCCTTGTTCAGGAATTCTCTAAAGGAATAAATTATAACACGGTAAGGTTTAGGTATATTGTAAAAAATGTGGCCAAATCTTTTCTGTACCCCATCAATTTTATCCTTTATACAAGTTGGTACAATTAACCTTCTAGTAAGGATCAGATTTCCCCTCAGGATACAACAGAATGGATGTTGAAACACTTTATGCTTGTTTTCAGACTTTCTGAAGTATTTCAGAACCAAGGTTATTTTAAACTATAATATTTATAAATTTATAAATAAATACATATACTTAAATGTATTTACACTTACACTTATTATAAATGTATTTATTTATAAGTTTATAAATTAAGAACCAATATTTATTAAACAAAGGTGCCATGTTCTCAAGTATAACTGTAACCAAGTAGAAAGGATTTTGTAAGGCCATCTAATTCATCTCATCACACCAAGCACTAAGCACGCCAGATTGTTCATAAGCTTTACTAACCTTACTTCAAGCACCAACCACCGTAAAGCACTCACGCTTTACTAACCTTACTTTTAAGCACATCCGCCATTTAGGGAAAAAAAAGTTCATTTTACTACCTAACCATTCCAGGGGGATTACATTTAAGATTTAAACATTTTGTCATATTCTAGCTAAAACTCTGGCTTTTGTTTGGCATTCTAAAAAGTCCTAATTTTAAACAAGGATGAAAGAGCAGACACCTTCCTAAAAAACCACTCAGTATTATGAACCAAGAGGTTCTGATGTAGCAAAAGCAAAGGGACCAATGAAAAAGCATGTTTTAGAATTCTCTTTATTTCCAATGAAACCAAATTTTACTACTGTTGTGATCACAGTTTTCACATTTGATGCAAACAGGAGAGCTTAATTACAATCACTTAGTGGCAGTACTTCAGACAAAACCAATAATGTGTGCCACATACGTGATTATTTCTTCCGGAGAGGGTTAATTGGTAAGCTTGACTTTACAATTAATATCAACATATGCAACTAAAGAAAATGGATGCACTGCTTCAACATTCAGCTTGAAAATGTTTAGTACTTTATGCGAACCTAAATTTAGTTTAGAAAGGTTAATATTCTTCTTTCTAAACTATGGCATAGACTATATATAGCATTTTAAATTTATTTATATATAATTATTTGCACATCAGATTTAGAAGGAATTTGCAGATTTACTTTGATAGAATGATCTCATTCAAGTGTTGAGATTTAGGGGGCTTCCGCAGAACTGTCGTTTGAAGGTGGGGCATCCTGGTCAGGCTCGGAGGAAGCAGAGGCAGATGCTTCGATGACGGCAGGTGGGAAATGGCGGCGGCACACGGGGCATGTTCCGGACTGGAGGGGAAAGAAAACAAGTTCAGAGCCAAAGGAAAGGTCTTACCTGCCACACAGTATCTTCATCAAGTAAAAACAGTATCATTATCCTAAAAATAAACCAAATAACTTAAAAACAAAACTTCAAATCCACACAAACCAGAGAGGCAAAATTGTGATGCAATTTCCTCTTCATCCCAATCAGATTCTAATTTCTTTGAGGGTGAATAGTGTCTCCTAATCATGTTTGTATCTTTCAGGTCAGTCATATTTCATTCAGTATTAACCAAGAGTCTACTACCCTCCTTGCTCAGCACTGGTGCTATGGTAGAAAGTGAGCAAGAAGTCACAGGGCATGTCCTCACCTGAACTGAATTAACTTTATTATTTGATCCATGATGCCTACATTAGAGAAACCACGGACCTAACTAATCCACCTATTCATGACACCAAATCATCTCCTAGGGCTTCCCTTACATACACTGAAGCCTTACTTTAGTGCATGTCAAAACACATGGAGCTCAGACCTTCTTTATTAGCCATATAATTCCTTTTCAAAAAGATACGGAGAGTTAAGTGCCTTTTAAATGATAAAAGAAATCTAACTAGGAGGTTAGATAGGACAGGGAAAGCAGTCATACTAAGAGTACATTTTTGGACCAAAGATTATAGGGATGTATCATCTGGTGATAGATTATCCCCTCACAAATCTGTTTTTTTCCCCCCAAAGAGATACCCTGATAAAAGTAGGCTGAAGAAATCATGCTGATGAAGGACAAAAATTTGTATCCTAGGGATCTTCTCCCCAGAGGAGAGGCTTCACACAGAAGCCTCTTGACAGAAAGAGACCAAGGAGATTATTACCTTGGGTTATAGCCAAGTCAATGACAATTCAAGGCTGTACAACATATATATATATATAATGTTTACAATTCAAGAATTTAATTTAGTAAGCATTTATTGTTCTTGTTCACTTGCCATACAGACTGGGACCTAACAACAACATTTTATTTATTTATCTTTTTTATTATTGTTTAACGTTTGTTCAGTTTTGAGAGACAGACAGAGCATGAGCAGGGGAGGGGCATAGAGAGGAGACACAGAATCTGAAAAAATAAAAAAGAGAGAAAGCAAAGAAAAGGAAGGGAGGAAGGAGGCGGAGGAAGGGGGAAAGGAAGGGAGTGGTTGTAGGGAAGAGAGGGAGCTATATCCTTAAGTAAATAAGCTGTGAAAGTGATTTGGCAATTTCTACCTTACTGTCTATAAATGTCCTTATGCAAAAATAGAGATCAGAGAGATCATTTAAGTAAAACTCTTTCTTTTTTTTTTTTAAGTAATTCAAATATCGTTAAAAATTTTTGGGTAAATATTTAAGGACAGTATATAAAGTTGGAATAGGAGGTACCTGGTAGGTTATTATACCATATTTCTCATATACATTTTCAGAGACATTGATCTGTATTAGCAGAATATCTCTACATTATTACAGTACTTTGAGTAATGCCAAAGGCTTTTTGCTTGCAATACTTTGGAAAACACAAATTTCAGGGATATGATGGGAGATCTAATTAGCTTCAGCATAAAATAATTGCTTGACATATTTCATCATTCTTGGAAATGATGAAATATGTCAAGCAAGTATTATCGCCTATATTGTTTTTTAGACAATGTTAGTAAAGTAAAATAGTTTCATGTTATCATTAAACTCTAAATGTTAAAAGGTAATAAATTTTTAACACTTAATTAAAAATAAATATAAATATGTAGCTGACTAAAATAGGCTTAAAAGATACTATCACCAGTAACTTTCGGGAGGAACTATTAAAATATTTTTTAAAAATGTAAAAAAAAAAACCTCACCTTCTGTAGCCAAATTGAGACACAAGGTTTGTGAAAGAAATGGTGGCAGGGTAGCTCTGTTGCTATATCATCCTTAATATACTCACTGCAACAGATTGGACAGCACTGCTCTTGACCAATTGCTGAAAACAACAAACGATCTGATCAATCCCACAGAGTTCAATTTTAATAAAACTGAAAACCAACATATTAACTCACAGGTGATACCAATGACAGACAAAAGAACCAGACTTTGATTAATTGGCAAACATGTTTCTGCAATACATGACAATTTGGAATTTAATAAATACTGGTTTTGTAGAAAAGCTGACTGGGGAACATTTATTCTAGCCCATCACTTAATAAATTAAAAATACTCTTCTACTAGATGAAAGTTTGTCAGAATCTGGTTTCACAAAAAACTAATGAGTTTCTAAAGGTCAGTATTTTATCTTTCAGGTGCATTGATAATATACTTACACATGTAATGTGTCATATGACATTAGAGACCAACTTTGCCCTTACCAGTATGGTCTTCAAGAACAAGGGTCTCTGGAAGGCCATCAATGCTTTCCTTACTGGCTGGTGGATTAGCCACCTCAACATCCACTGCAAGAGACTCTAAATGTGCCAGTGCAGTCTGAAAAATAAAAGTCACAGTTTCTTGTTAGAACACACTTAATTGTTATTATTTTTAAATTTCTCCCCCCACCTTTTTAAACTTACATTTTAGTTAACATACAGTGCAATATGGGTTTCAGGAGTAGAATTCAGTGATTCACTACTTACATACAATACCCAATGCTTGTCATAATGAGTGCCCTTCTTAGTTCCCAAGACCCATCTAACCCATCCCCCACCCACCTCCCTCCATTAACCCATAGTTTGTTCTCTATCATTAAGAGTCTCTTTTGGTTTGTTTCCCTCTCTTCTCTTTCCCCTCGCCCTTCCCATATGTTCATTTGATTTGCTCCATCAAATAGCAACTAGCTCCATCCACGTTGTTGCAAATGGCAAGTGTTCATTCTTTTTGATGGCTGAGTAATATTCTACTGTAGGTATGTTTACATATATGTATAACATATATATAAGCATACATACATACATACACATACACCACATCTTCTTTATCCATGTATTAGTCGATGGACATTTGGACTCTCTCCATAATTTGGTTATTGTTGGTAATGCTGCTATAAACATTGGGGTGCATGTACCCCTTCAAATCTGTATTTTTGTACCCTTTGGGTAAATACCTAATGGTATTTGCAATTGCTGCATCATAGGGTAAGATCTATTTTTAGTTTCTTGAGGAACCTCCATGCTGTTCTCCAGAGTGGCTGCACCGGTTTCCAATCCTACCAACAGTGCAAAAGGGTTCCCCTTTTTCCACATCCTCACCAACACCTGTTGTTTCTTGTGTTGTTAAGTTTAACCATTCTGACAGGTGTGAGGTGGTATCTCATCATGGTTTTGATGTGTATTTCCCTGATGATGAGTGATGTTGACCATTTTTTCATATCTGTTAAGCCATCTGGATGTCTTCTTTGGAAAAATGTTTATTCATGTCTTCTGCTCATTTCTTCACGGATTGTCTTTTTGGGTGTTGAGTTTGAGATGTTCTTTATAGATCTGGATACTAACCCTTTATCACATATTGTTTGCAAATATCTTCTCCCATTCCATAGGCTGCCTTTTATTTGTGCTGTTTCCTCCACAGCACAGAAGCTTTTTATCTTGAAAAAGTCCCAACAGTTCATGTTTGCTTGTTTCCCTTGCCTTTGGCAACATGTCTAGAAAGAAGCTATTCTGACCAAGGTCAAAGAGGTGCTGCCTGTTTTCTCCTCTAGGATTTTGATGGTTTCCTGTCTCACATTTAGGTCTTTCATCCATTTTGAATTTACTTTTGTGTATGGTGTAAGAAAGTTGTCCAGTTTCGTTCTTCTGTATGTCGCCATCCAGTTTAGAAAACACTTTAAAACAGTAATAGAAAACTATTTTTTAAGGTGTTATCCAACATTATATGTACCACAATTCTCTTCCTGTTAATTTCTACTGCTTCAGTCCCCTGCCCTTTAGCCTCCTTCTAAAAGGAACCACCATCAAACCAAAACATCAAAAAACAGCAAGAAAAGCACCCTACTTTTCACAAGAATGGCAAAAATCTATCTTGTCTCAATAATATCTACTTGCCCATCATATTTATATTTTCAGAAGAGTGGTTACCTCTTTCAATTTATCAGTTCCTGTGTGGAATCAGTAACATGAAAGAAAGTAAACATTTTAGACAAGCTCAACATATGAAAGACAAAATATGATTAGGGTTACCAGATCAATATTCAAGGTATAGAAGCAAATAACGTAATCCTGAATGGTTATATCTACTACTGGCATAGAACCAGCACACACACACATGACTAGCTCACTAATATTACTAGGTTACCCGGGATGTAAACCTTATTTAGGGGTTCTGTGTCTACATAAAGTTACTATTCTAAAGAGGATGAAAGGAACAACAGATCATATGACCACCTAGTATAATCCTTTTGTGCCTTGATTAGCCCTTCTGGCTACAATAAGATTAGAACTACAGGTGGGACTTGTAGAAACCCAAGTATCCATCAATAGATGAATGGATAAACAAAATATGGTTGGAAAAGGTACGTACAGAGTCAAATTCAGAATATTCAGTGATTACTCTAAATGTAAATAGACTAAATTCTCTAGGGAAAAGGCACAGAGTGGTGATTGGATTAAAAAAGCAAGACCCAATTAACTATATGCTGCCTACAGAGACTCACTTCAGCTTTAAGGACACAGAGGCTCAAAGTAACGGGATGGAAAAAGATATTCCATAAAAATGGAAACCAAAGAGAGCAGGGGTAACTATACTCCTATCACAAAAAATAGACTTCAAGCCAAAAAAGGTAACAAGTGACAAAAAAGGTTATTATTTAATGGTAAAGGGTGAATTCATCAAGAGGATATAGTAATCACCAACAAATATGCACCCAACATTAGAGCACCTAAGTATATTAAGCAAATAAGTGTAGATCTGAAGTGAGATTACACAACAGTAAATAACAGTAGGGGACTTTAATACCTCACTTTAAACAATGGACTATCCAGATAGAAAATCAAAAACAAAATATTAGACTTGAGCTACACTTGAGATACAATGGCTCTAACAGACATACAGAACATTCTATAAAACACAAACAGACTATACATTCTTCTCAAGTGCACACAACATTCTCTAGGATAGATCACAGTACAGGTTACAAAACAAGTTTTAGCAAATTTAAGAAGACTGAAATCATACCAACTATCTTTCTGACAAAAATGGCAAGAAACAAAAACATCAACAGGAAGAATATTAGAAAATTTATAAGTACATAAAAACTAAACAACACACTCATGAACAAACTTACGGGTCAAAGAAGAAATCAAAAGATATCTTGAAACAAATGCAAATGGAAACAACAACATGTCAAAATTTATGCGATGAAGCAAAAGCAGTTCTAAGATGGAAGTTTATAGCAAAAAAATGCCTACATTAAGAAAAAAGATCTCGAATAAACAACCCAATTTATACCTCAAAGAAACAGAAAAAGAAAAAAAAAACTAAGTAAAAAGTTGGCAGAAAGAAAGAAATAATGAAGCTCAGAGCAGAAATAAATGAAGTAGAAATGGGAAAATAAAAAAATAAACAAAAAGCTGTTTTTTTGAAAAAATAAACCAAAATGATGAACCTTTAGCTAGACTAAGAAAAAAAGAGACTCAAATATAATCAGAAATGAAAGAGAGGTTACAACTGATACTATAAAAATACAAAGGATCAGAGGAGACTACCATAAACAATTATACATCAACAAATTGGATAAACTACAAGAAACGGGTAAACTTCCAGAAACATATATTTACAGCATACTGACATGAAGAACAGAAAATCTGAACAGACTAACATAAGAATATTGAATCAGCAATATAAAATTTCCCGACAAAGAAAACCCCAGGATCAGATGGTTTCCCTGGAAAACCCTACCAAACATTTAAAGAATTAAAGCCAATCCTTCTCAAACTCTTTCAAAAAACTGAGAAAGAGGCAATACTTTCAAACTCATTTTATGAGGCCAGCATTACCCTGATGCCAATGCCAGATTAGGACATGAAAAAGAAAATTAGAGCCCAATAACCCTGATGAACACACAGATGCAAAAATCCTCAATAAAGTACTAGCAAGATAAACTCAACAGCACATGAAAAGGATCATACATCATGATTAAATGGGATTTATCTCTGGATGCAAGAAAGGTGGTAACACACAAAAATCAATAAGTGTGATATACCACATTTAGAGAATGAAAGATAAAAATCGTATGATCATCTCAATAGATGCAGAAAAAGCATTTGACAAAACATATCATCCTTTTATGAGAAAAGCTCTCAACAAATTAGGTACAGAAGGAACATACCTTAACATAAAATTAAGACATCCATATTTGACAAGGCACAGCTAATACTATAACCAACAGTAAGAGGCTGAAAACTTTTCCTTTAAGATCAAGAACAAGACCAGGGTGCTCATTCTCACCACTCCTATTCAACATAGTATTAAAAGTCCTAGCCAGAGTATTCAGGCAAGAAAAATAAAAGGCATCCAAATGGGAAAAGTGGAAGTAAACTTGTCTTTATTTGCAGATGTGATTTTTTTATATAGAAAATCCTAAAGACTCCACCAAAAAACTGTTAGGAATAATCAACAAATTCATGGAAGCTATATAGTACAAAATCAATATACAGAAATCACTTGTGTTTCACACTAATAATGAAATATTTGAAAAAGAATAAAGAAAACAATCCCATTTGCAATAGCATCAAAAGCAACAAAATACTCAGCAATAAACTTAACCAAGAAGGTGAAAGATTGTGTATACTGAAAAATGAAAGATAAAAGAGACTGAAGATATAATAGAAAGATATTCCATGTTAAGGAATTGGGAGAACTAATATTAAAATGTCCATACTACCCAAAGCAATCCACAGATTTAATGCAATTCCTATCAAAATTCCAATGGCATTCTTCACAGAAATACAAAAAAAAATCCTAAAATTTGTATGGAACCACTAAAAACCCTGAATGGCCAAAGCAAAGAACAATGCTGGAAGCAATACAATTTATTTCAAACTATACTACACAACTATAGTAATCAAAACAGTATGGTACTGGCATAAAAACAGACATACATACAAATGGAAAAGAATCAAGAATCCAGAAATAAATCCCAGCATATAGGGACAATTAATATTTGACAAGGGAGCCAGGAATATTTATTGCAGAAAGGATAAGGTCTCTAATAAATAATATTGGAAAACCCACATAATCACATGCAGGATAACTGCATGCATGAAACTGGACCTCTAACTTAATACCATTCACAAAAATTAACTCCAAATGGATTACCAACTAAAACGTAAGACCTGAAACCATAAAATTTCTTTGACACTGGTCCTTGATACTGATCATGGCAATTAATTTTGGGTATGATAATAAAGACACAGCAACAAAAGCAAAAATAACTAAGCAGACTACATTAAACTAAAAAGCTTCTGCGTATCAAAAGAAACCATTAACAAAAGGAGAGCCCACCTACAGAGTGGAAGAAAATATTTGCAAATCATGTATGTGGTAAGGCACTGATATCCAAAACATGAAAACTCATACAACTCAAAAGTAAATAAACAGATAGACAGATATAAAAATGGGCAGAGGGACTAAATAGACATTTTCCCAAAGAAGACATTAAAAGAGTAAGTACATGAAAAGATGTTCAACATCACGAATCATCAGAGGAATGCAAATCAAAATCACAATGAGCTATCACTTCACAACTGTTGGAATGGCTATTACCAAAACAATAAGAAATAAGAAGTGTTGGAGAAAATACGGAGATAAGCGAACCCTTGTGCACGGTTGGTGGGAATGTAAATTGGTACACCACTGTGGAAAACAGTATAAAAGTTCCTCCAAAAATTGACATAACTGTCCTATGATCCAACAATCTCACTTGTGGGTATATATCTAAAGGAAATGAAATCAGGATCTTGAAGATATCTGCACTCACATGTTCAATGCAGCATTATTCACAATAGCCAAGGTATGGAAACAACTTACGTATATATTGACAGATGAATGGATAAAGGAGATACACACACACACACACACACACACACACACACACACACACACACGAATATTATTCCAGCCATAAGAAAGAAAAAAATCCTGCTAAGTGAAAACAGAACCTAAGTACTATATCATATAATTTATATGTGGAATCTAAAAAACCTGAACTCAGAAACAAGAGTAGAATGGTGATTGTCAGAGCGTGAGGAGTAGGAAGCAGGAAGATGTGGTTAAAGGGTACAAACTTCCAGTTATAAGATGAATAAATCCTGGGGATCTAATGTATAGCATGGTGATTATAATTAATAATACTGTGGTATATAGCTGAAAGTTGCTGGGAGTAAAAATCTTAAACATTCTTCCCACAAGCAAGAAACAGAAATTATATGAGGTGTCACTAGCCCTACAGTGATAATCATTTTGTTCTATATAAGTGCATCAAATCAACATGCTGTACATCTTAAACTTACACAATGTTATATGTCACTTATACTTCAATAAAACTGAAAAAAATGTGGTATATACATACAACGAAATATTACTCAGTCTTTAAAAGAAAGGAAATTCTGGCATATGCTACAATATGGATGAAACTTGAAAGCGTATGCTAAGTGAAATGAACCAGTCACAGAAGGATAAATACTGTATGATTCCACTTATATGAGGTCCCTAAAGGAGTAAACTCAGAGAGATGGAAAGCGGAATGGTAGTTGCCATGAGCTAGGGAGAGGAGGAACAGAGAGTTATTGTTTATAATGTACTTGATGCGAATTAACTGTATTATGGTTAGAAGGGGTAAATTTTACACTATGTGTGTTACCACAATAAAAAGCAAACTGGGCCTCCCTTATAGGAGGAAGATTCTGCCTGACAGTTAACCCTGTGTTGTCTTGGATGGCAAATGTTAACCTTTTGTATACTCTTTAGGATTTAGCCCAGATAATCTCACAATGAATTATGTCTTTCCAAAAAAGGATTTGAGATGACTTACAACAGAGCGTAGGGCCGAGACAAAAGCAAAAAAAAGAGAACGCAAAAAAGGTTCATCGTAAGAGTTAGCAAATACAGTTAATAATACTGAATGCCAATTTGACTCTGGGTTTGCAGAGAGAGCGAAGAAAAAGTGTGCCAGAAATTCAATTAACTCTTAGCTCCAAGTTCACCTTTCATTTCTGTTCTGTGAAATAGATCTGGGCCTTCTGAACACTTTTCCCTTGTCAGCTGGCATGACCTTAGGCTTTGTCAGTAGAGAGCTCTGGACAGACATCCCAGAAAAACTTTGCTGCTTCTTCTAGTGGGCTTCCTGGGCAGGCCCCTGTAGTGTGTAAGGGTTCGCTATTGTGGGCTTCTGCATCACAGATGGCTTCTCCAGCGCCAAGGTCCTCCCGTGCAAGCAGCTTCTCCAGTGCCTGGCTCCAGAAGTACATGCAGTTTCCCCAGTGCCTGACAGCTGCAGTGTAAGGTAGCCAGCAGCTTCCCCTGGCACCCATCTCAGGTGGCTTTGCAGGAGTGTGCTTCCAGTTAGTCACCTCCCTGTGAACAGTTTCTCCAGCACTCCAGTGGGCAGATTTTGCCAAGTTCCATATGGTAGATTTCCAGCAAGTTCTGCCAGCACAGTAGTACAAACATTTCTCTAAGCGCCATGGCTGTGTCCTTCCCAACACAGTCTGGATCTCAGCCCTGGTAGAGGGGGTTGCACTCTATCTCAGCCCTAAGGGTTATTCCTTAGATCTGCTATTCCTGCTCCTGGCCAAGAGGAATGGAATGTTATCGATACAAACCCTGATTACAAATAATCTTATTAATCACAATCAAACTACCACTGTGATCCACTGCAATGAAGTGCCAACTAATACATGTGTCTTGGGAGCCCAGGTGGTTACTGCACTTGACCTTATGGCAATAATGATGACTGTAAAAACTAACGTGGGATGGAACCTTTTTGAGTGCACTTGCTCGCATACAAAGAGAAAAGGACAAACTCAGGCCGGTTAACTCTCAGAGCAAGGTACTGGATAAGAACTAGAAAGTATCCCTGACAGCCCTAAAACAAACATATTATTTCTGAAAATCAAAAACAAAATTTAATTGTGTGAACTGTTGAATTAAAATCAGAGTTTAATTATGTCTTGTGAAGTTTCTTGAAAGTTGAATCATTGACTGGTTAAATCAGGATTCTGAAACTTAGAAATGGGAATATCTGATTGGACTCAGACGAAACAGTGGACTATGCTGAATCTCCAAGCCACTCTGAGCCTCCTTTTACCAGAAGTAGTCTATCCTCCACAGACCAACCTTCCTCCACTTAAAAATCCCGTGATCATCTCACTTGGAGTGTACATGTCTTATTACTTATATACCCACAGTAGTTATCAGGTAAGGACATCTCCCAAAAAGGCATGATGACCGAGTACACATACTCTTCAAAAATGTAGATTTGGGTCACTCCACCAAGTAAAGAATCTTAAGCAGCTGAGATTCTTGCTGAAGGTACAGAAAATATGGAATGGGTGATGGATGAAGGAAACCACAGCTATCAGTTATAGCCCGTGACCAAATATAAAAACAAGGACAAGTAGGCTTTGCATATTTTCTGTTTGTTATGTGTTTATTTGTATCTGCTAACCATTGTCTTTTTCTCTCTCCTTCCCATTTTTATTTCATATAGCAGTTAATTTTACAATTTAATCTTATATAAGAGAATATTCATTGTGACTGAATGAATTTGTGGAGTGATTAATATTTAGTGATAGACATAATGACTCTTGGGAGTCCGTTCACATTTGTTCATTCTGGAGAAAGGGTGAAAACTTCATTTTAAGACTAGCTGTGGGGTGCCTGGGTGGCTCAGTTGGTTAAGCACCCAACTCTTGATTTAGGCTTGGGTCTCAGTTCATGGGATGGAGCCCCGCATCAGGCTTTGTGCTAAGTGTGGAGCCTGCTTGGGATTCTCTTTTTCTCTCTCTCTCTCTCTCTCTCAAAATAGATAAACTTTAAAGAAAAAAATAACAAAAACTAGCTATATCTTGTTAGGTGCAAATAAAGTTGCATTGCTGTTGAATAGAGTTCAGATGTGTGTAGAAAGGTGCATATGGGATCCAAGTAATCAAAGGGATGGACTGTTCTCCAGTTATTGATTACTGCTCCTCAAATCCAAATTAGCTATTTTTGTCAGCTCTGTGAAAAAGGATTTGGGCTATTTAAGTATTTTCCTCTGATACCTGTCACAATGTTAATTAAGCTTTGTTCACAGAGGATGCTGAAAAGACACTGCAGGAGGAAAAGGGCTTTACTTCTAATCCCAGTGAGCCTGTTTCACCCAGGCTTCCATGGCATGCATGGTTTTCTCCAGCAGCAGACTTTCCGACGCCCACAGCTTCTCCAGCATCTTGCTCTTGTAGTGCATGCAGCCAGCAGCTTCCCCCAGCACCCACCTTGGACAGTTCTGGAGCAGAGTGCTTCCAGTGAGACATCTCCCTATAAACAGCTTTCCTCAGCAGCACCCTACAGGGCTGATTTCCAGCAAGTTCTGCCAGTGTAGCACTACAGTGACTTTGTTGCCATTCAGTGAGCCACAGTTGTGCCATCTCCATCAAAGTTTGAATCCGAGCCTTGGAGGCGGAGACTCTTTCTTAGGTGATCTTAGCCTAACGTGTGGGAGCCATTCCTTACATGTGCATTTTCTGTATTCTTTAGAAATATCTTTAATCCTTACTAAGCAAATCTTTGTTACTTTAATCCCCTATTATAGTTTATAGTTCTTTATATTAAAATTTCCCCTCAGGAAATAGAAAATAGAAGGTAATAGCCTATTATTTGTCCCTCCTTTCTCATATAACTATAACCATAAATCTCCTCCAATTCCTTGTGTACTTCTCAAGACAGACTGCAAGAACTCCTCTGTGCTACTCCACACATAAAAAAAGAAGGGATATTATTTACAGTAAGTTCCATTTGGGGATGCTACTTATGCTTCGACACATGTTTGTTGCAATAGGTTCATTATTCGTTTCTGATGATGATTTGCATGTCTGTAGTGTTAATAAATACCTGGAATTTATATATGTAAAAATGATTTATTGCCTTGATACTGACAAATACTTAAGGTGATCTGGAGTCACGTACAAGCAACAAGAGTTAAGAGAGACCATTCTGAAACCACTGCTATGAAATCTGTAAAAATATAAAAATCTATCTACACTTTAGGCAGTATAGTGTATTTTCAAAAGTCACTCCAAGTGTCAGAAAGACAATTAAATAGGCTAAAGAGCACAACTGGAATATATTTAGATTTAAAGTAGCATAATCCTTTGTCAGAACAAAATTTAGTTTTTAAAGAATAAAACACAATTCAGTTTTTAAAAAGTGAAGATTTATAACAAGTGACTTAATACTGATTTTCAATGATCACTGAATCCACATGTGCTAGATGATTACCACCTGGCTGACTACTGATTTGAATAAATCTTTGAATACAGCCATTTATAAGAGAGCTTATCACTGCACCAGCTATTTCGCTAAGTGCTTTATCACAGTGTCACAATCCACAAGGTAAATTTTATTACTCCCATTTTGTAGATGAGGACCTGAAGCTTAAGGAGGTTAAGTGAAGACTGCAAGGTCACAAACCTAAAGTTCATGTACTACCTTCCCAATGTCTATAACCCAGTGTATAGGCAGTGTTCTGTAAGTGTGTAAAGACTTTCTAGGGAGCCAAGAGCATGGAGTCTTAAGAGACTAAATTTCAATTCATTTAACTTTCTTATGTAACCCTTCCTCAAACTGACCTTCTGAAGAATATGCCCGCAAAGTACCGTGCTGGTTCTCTGTTCCCATATTCCTTTTTATACTAACCTTTTCTCCACTTTATAAATAAAAGCATACTTCTTACCCATTCAAAGGGGCACTTTCAAATACTGGGGTCACATTGAACTAACAACTAAATAACAAATTTTGTAGGTGGCTTCCAGTCATCTGCTTTCAAAAAAAAAAAGGAGGATCTAAACAATCTGTCAAGTTGATGTGATTTGGGCAAATATCTCAGAAAAACTAAGTGACAGTGCTATGATAAACTCCTTCCATTCCTATCAATTTATTTATGTGAACAAGGTTTCTCAAGTTTACATTTATAAATATGAAAAACAAATAAAATTGATGCTCGACTAGATCTCATTCTAGGAATAAATAAAATTAACTCATAAAATAATAAGGAAGGAAAAAGTCTCCCTCTATCTTATTAAGAGATATATTTCCAGTAAAATTTTACATTTAAATATTTATCAACATTTAGAAGTCTGTTTTTGATCAGTTAGATGCTAACAATTTTAAATCAATCTAAACTACTTTATTTATATTTAAATTCTTGAACATACTTTTATTGCAAAGAGGTATAATAATGTAAACAATATTACTTAGGGTTTATGCTAAAAAACTTTAAATGTGAACATAAATGTGCAAAGGGAAGTATTTTTCAAAACTTGTTCAAAGTAAAAAGCTTTAATATCATTGTTTCAAACAGTTAAAGATCTTAAGTATTTTGTCCTTTTCTCACTCAAATTTGAGACAAAAGTATAGGCAAATATTTGTTGCCAATATTTTCACCAATAGCCACTACCTGAGATAACAGATCAGTCTGGTATTGGGAAAATAAGAGAAATGAAAACAACCAGTGCTGAAAAGAGATCAGGCTGCTTGAGAGAAAAACAAATAAAAGCACTCAGTTTGTCTTATTGCTTTTCTGTCATTTAAAGAATGCTGTTAAATTTAAAAGAAAATATCATAAATTATAAATTAATATGGCCTCACTTTTCAAAATGATTAAATAACTGCATAGTAGGCAGAAAAATAAAGATTTCTAGAGAGTGATAGGAAGATGGAACTGTATTGATTTTCAGTCAAATTCAAATAAAATAAAGAGCACTAAATCTGAGGAAGCTGCTAAGCTGTAGGGAAGGAAGACACAACACCACTCATTAGTCAGAACAGAAGGACAGATGGTTAAGAGTGACAAGTGGCAGTGTCACTGGGTTCCCAAAGAGCAGAAGTCATGTGGGGACTGTAAGTTCCCTGGACATACTAGTCTTTCTTGACTCTGGTCTTTGCACACACTGCTAGTGCCTTCACACGGTATGATGCCCTGCCCCCGACCAATCCTTCTGGTGCTTCTTTCAAGACACCAACCAAATGTCACAATTCCTACTGGTAACAAGAAAACTTCTATTAAAACTTCTATTTTAATTTTCAAAACATGGACCACTAGCATAATAATGGGAAAAACTATGTAAACACTGTGAAACTAGACTCTAGAATGGATATATTCCATTGTGGTCACTTAAAATTTATTTATCTCAAAAAAGTTAGTGATTCTTCATCTTTACATATTATATTCCTGACACAAGTTATCACACTGTGCCATTATTTCATGTGTCAGAATTGACTAAGGCAAGTTAAATAATCTGGGAAAAGTCCTAAATGTATTGTCTTAATATGTTCTTTCTGACTTTCCTCCTACTACACAGTATTTCTATGGTTCCTTTAAAAAAAAACACACCACACAAAGCATAATCAATCAGTGATCTCCATGGAAGATTACTCAGATGTAAAAAAAAAGTGATCTCACAGCAAAGCTAACTTAAGTGTGTGTGCGTGTACATAAGTGTGTGTAGACAGGTCAGTCTGTCTACCTACCCACTGTATACTTTATGAATCTAAACTGTACTTTCTAACCTCAGAAAATTTCAAGATAAAATGCTGTTATAGTCCCTGAAAGTTCTCTCATTTATTTTTGTTCTCTCACTTTTGACTCATTCACATTATTACTGTTTTTCTACTTTGGAAATCACTTCAGAAATAGTAATTTAAAGAAAAGATTTCTAACAATGAAATCCACAAATGCAGTGAAAGTTCCCAAACACGAAAATGCTTGGGCTTTTGACCTTAGGCAAATACAATCATGAGTATTTGTATTGCAATCAAATAAGGAAAAGAAAGCCAAACAAAATTATGTGCTACATTTATTTAAGTGTATTTGTATATGGAGATAATGGAAATAAAACTGCTATATTCATTAAGCAGCAAGGTAGTATTTAGAAACTATGAGGACAAAAAAGTGGAAGTGATGTATAATATATCCTTAGAGATCTTCAATTTCATTTACAAATATACCTGTGTCTGTGTAAAGCAATCAGATTCAGGGGTGCCTGGGTGGCTCAGTCGGTTAAGCGTCCGACATTGGCTCAGGTCATGATCTCATGGTTCGTGAGTTCAAGCCCTACACTGGGCTCTGTGCTGACAGCTCAGAGCCTGGAGTCTGCTTCAGATTCCCTATCTCCCTTTCTCTCTCTGCCCTCCCCCATGCACTTGTGTGCACTCTCTCTCTCTCTGTCAAAAATAAATAAAACATTAAAAAAATATTCAGATTCACAGACCCAGATAACTTAATAAAGGAAAAGTCTATTTTCTAAATGTAAGCAAAACATTCTCTATTCTGCAGTAAAACCTGGGAAATAATGCAATTAGGCAAACTGGCAGGATGTCTAGTGTGATTTATATACACAAACTAGTGGCAATCATTAATCAGGAAATGCTATTAAAGTGATGAAAAATTATTCACCTTTTCCTAAAAGCAATTAAAAAAGCCTTTAATTTTTATCATTTTGTATCCCACCAACTTATATATAGGCATCAGAGTCACTACAATACCTCCATAGCCTGAGCTAAGCGTTCTTCTAGAGCCATGTAGGTGAGGAACTGAGGATCCACATAGGAAATAGCTTCAGCAACTCCTAGTCCATCTGCAAAGCCGTCAAACAGGCTGGAAAAAAAAAAAAAAAAATACAACCATGATTAGGGAAATCTTTATGGTGAAGACATAATTATATTAGCATACTGATAAACCAATAAATATACTATAAGCAGAAAACCTTAAAATATTTTAACATAAATCTTATGTGGTGAGAGGCAGGATGAACCCAACAGAAAAATGAAATACTAAGCATAAGGAGCTAAGACACCACTACCTCTCCTAATAAGCTGTCACAATCACACACAAAATTTGTGGGAAAATTCTTTTTATGTTTCTAGTTCTTAGTTCCAACTCGGGTGATTGCTTAAGGCTGGTATAAAGGTAGTATTTTTCTCCCCAATTCTGTCTCATATACTTTGTTTGTTTGAGTTTCCAACCTAAATTTAGAGGAGAACATGGTAAAGACAATTACTGCATTTATTTCAATTCTATCATTAGACAAAGCCTCTTTTCCTTCTCTTACCTTGTACTGCTTAATTATTTTGGGCTTAAAAATATTTTATTTTCTCACATCTTTCTCCTTAATCTCTCTTCTATTCTTCTGAAAACTAGGCCTCCTCCATTATTATTCAGATTGAAAAATACTTAGCTCTTGACTGCTCATTTTTATTGTTTCTTTTTACTAAAGGATTTCAATCCCCTTGAAGAAAACATTATGTTTTATTCTGGTCCCAATCTCCTTCCTCCACCGCTAGACATACACAGATTCCTTCTTTTCCTCTAGTCTTGGAGATACCTATTTCAAAATTCAGAAACCCTAAATAACTCCTCAGTCCTCTTCTTTCTAATCTTGCCTCCTTGGCAATGACATTCAAGTCCACGTCTTCAGTTATCTAAACCTCCACCTAATTCCAAACTCCCTCTTGAGCTCCTGACCTACATTTTTAGTTTTCTATGGGGCAGTTTACCTCATTTAACACCCACCACCTCAAATCTAGTATCTCCAAAACTGAGCTTATTATGTCTACCTAAAGGCAACCTTCTGTTGACTTCTACAGTCCTATCAAAAGTTGAATACAGTCAGGAACATCCAGTTACACAAACCAATTCAAAATAATTTTGATGTCAACTTTTGTGCCATCATTAAAATTATAAATCTACTGCCAAGAAATACAAGAGTGTTATTATGAAGATAATAGCTTAGTACCATCTAAAAATCAGCAGACACCACATAGTGCAAAGAAACATCCTCATACCATCACAGATTTTAAAATTAGAATTTAAACCACAAATTAGCAAATCCAACCTTCCCTGCGACACTAGAACCCCTTCACCTAGCAGTGAGACACAAGGCAAGGAAGGAGAGCCCTGGAACCAGTAACACAGGGATTTACCTCTACATTGAACTGAGTCAGAGTCAGATAATGTGAAAATTTTATTTAACTGTTTTTTTAGCTATAAAACAAATGAAATGCATTGATGCACACACACGCCTGGCACAGAGCTGGCACCATGGTCGTGGCATCCAGGAACCAGCAGGACTCCATGTGGAAGAAACACTGCTCTCTGGGGTGGTACATGCTGTGCGGAAGAGCTCTATCAGAAGTATGAAGCTTGTGTGAAGTTAAGTGCTCTAGTTCTGCCTGCTGAAGCAGTGCAAACTATGTCCCCTTTTCCTTTGCAGAAAACTCCTTCAAACGGTTAGAGTCAACCATCTCTAAATTCTTTTCTTCTCCAGACTAAACAAATGTAGACATTCAAAGAATATTATCTGCCTGTAATTTGGTCACTGCAAAATAATCAGCTAACATTAAAAATTCTAGCATCATTCATCTGGCAATCACATAGTAGTAAGTGTTTGAGACAAAAATCACTAATGATACTAAAACCAGTGGATGGAAGTTTGATAGTTTGAGAAGAAACAGGTTATTTAACGTGGTCTCAAAATATCTTCCCACTAAATGCCTATTATTTGTTTTAAAAAATGGCAACAGTACAGTGAGGAAATCTGAAAGATATCCCCTCAAGCAAATGATCGCAATTAACATCACAGAAATGGGACAATTTGGCATCACATGTCTTCTGATACGAACTAAGAAAAATAAAACACCGTTTCTGTGGCGTTCCTGCTAAAAAACTTTTAACTTGAATCTAATCATGACATCAGGAAAATCTACACTAAGAACATTCTAAAAAATAAATGGCCTATACTTTTTAAAAATGTCAAGGTTATGGAAAACAAAAACCGAGAAATGTTCCAGATTAAAAGTGACTCACGAAACATGTTAACAAAGTACAATGAGTAGCCTTGAACTGGACTAGAAAAAAATTTCTCTGGTGACATCAGTGGGACAACTATAGACATTTGAATAATGTCCGTAGACTAGATAACAGTACTATTAACAGTGTTAATTTCCTGATTTCGAAAATTTTACTGTGTTATATAAGAAAATGTCCTTGTCCTTAGGGACTTCATGCTAGACTATGGGTAAACAGGCATCTTGTTTGTAACTTACTCATAAATGTGGGGGGGAAAATACCATAAAATAAATATAGGGAAAGAAAGGAAAGACAGAATGATAACAGAAATGTGGTAAATGTTAATATTTGTGGAGTATTAGTGAAAGACATATGGAAATTCTTTTAAATTTCTGTTATTAAGGGGGGCACCTGGGTGGCTCAGTCGGTTGAGTGTCTGACTTTGGCTCAGGTCATGATCTCATGGCTCATGAGTTCGAGCCCCATGTCAGGCTCTGTTGACAGCTCAGAGCCTGGAGTCTGTTTCAAATTCTGTGTCCCTCTCTCTCTCTGCCCCTCTCTCGCTCATGCTCTGTCTCTCCCTCTCTCAAGAATAAATAAAACATTAAAAAAAGACATTTTAAATTTCTGTTATTAAGCCATGGTTATAGCCACAGGGAATTAATTTCTCACAGCCTTAATAGGTTAATAATTATAACCCCAATTTCTTCCAGGAAAATAGAGAGTTAAGTAGTTATCAAAAAATAAATAAATGGTACAGTTGAGATTTGTCTAAATCTGAAACTCATGTTTTCTCCACATCACCTCCCACCAGGCCATTTTATATAATATTCTCTGGGTATTCTACAACACTTCTGTGATGTCATCAAAACAAATAAGTAAACTTTGATAAAGCATTTTTTCCATTTCCTTTTTTTTTTTTCCCATTTCCTTTTAAAGAATCAAAAAGCTTTACCTTTTTTTTTAAGTTGTGGTAAAACAAACCAAAAAAAAAGTCACGTTTTAGCTCTAGAGATAAGAACTGCTGTTTGCCATGACTTTTCCTTTTAGTTGTTAAAATGACATGTTACTTTAATATGAAAGTCAAATCCTATTTTACTTTATCAATCTGTAGCTACTGCCATATAAATTGACATAGTACCATATAAGCAATAATGAGGTGTTACATACCTACACAAAATTCAAAACAGTAACCTTCAAAAAGTCTGTCTTAAAATTAATGCTAAAATGCTTTCTATGTTAAAAAAAAAAACAACAAAAAAACAAAAAAACAAACTACTGAAGCTCCCCAAATTTGGAGACAATCACAAACATCTCTAAAATCTTAACATAACAGATGTAACCAGAAAGATCATCAATGAATTAGAACCTAAAATCAAGTTTTCAAGTTTAAGTTAAAATTATATTCAAAAAAGACCTCATTATTTCTTCAAATTTTTATATGGAACAACCTTTTTTGAAAGTTATTTAGAAATATATATCAAGATCTTAATAAATACCACTTATCTCAGTAATGTCACCTCTGTTAATCTGTCCTAAAGAAATAACCTGAAGTACAAAACAAGTTATATGAGGGGAAAGGTTCACTGTACTATTTCACTGGGGAAAATGAACAATTAAATTTTAGTGCAACTACAGACTGGAGCATCTACATAATGGAGCTATAAAACATTACTCTGATAAAATTTTGAAAATGTCCAAAAGAAAACATTTCTTCATATTAAACCCTAACTGCCTCCAGACATGCACAGATGATGTTACCTAAATCGACAATTCTGTCATCTGCTGAGCATTATGAGGAATGACTTTGCATAGTGGAGGCATAAGACATCATCAGCATCACAAGGAGTTCAGAAAGAGGGTAATAGGCAGACATAAGAGAGGTGGGGGAGAGCTAGTGGTACCAAGATCAGCAAAACTGGGATCTGGTGAGCCACTGCTCTTCCATAAAGTTAGGAAGCCAGAAAATGGGTTTTGGAGGTAAGAATGTTTAAGATGGAATTACAAATTGTTTGTGTGGCTGTGATAAAACACCACTTCTACTTCCACAAATGGGCAATGAAAGTCTGCTTCGCACATCTAATTTGCTGCCCCCTAGGGAGTGAGAATAGGAAACAGTAAGGAGGATTTCAATGAGATGCTGAGTTTCATATCTGGAACAATTTGGAGAAGCACAAACAAGTAGCTAGACACATGGAAAGAGACTCAAAATCATAACTTCTAGAAATCTGCAGAGTTATCAGGTGATGTAAATGAGTTTTTCTTTATTTTTCTCTATTTTCTGTAATGGAATTTTAGCTGGAAAACCAAAACAAATTCTTAAAAATATTTCTGGGTAGACATGAAAACAAAAGTAGTACCAAGCCATTATTTTCTCCAGAAAAAGTAACAAGAGATCTGTTGAACCATATATCCTTTCTACATCTCAATAACCAGCTACTTCCAGAGGCCGACTGCATGTTTGAAAGATAAATCTAACTATAAGCCAAAACAGTTAAATTCTGACCTTTATATCATGAGACCTAACAATTCAATAATCCACTTAATTGTTATATGCTGCTTTTCCCTGAAGCTAATTATTCTTTGTCAGCATAAACTGAATACTTTCAGCATATCTGGGAAGATATAATTGTCATTTTCCATATTTTGCATACAGAGAAGGATAACTACATTCTTATGATTCTTCTGGTTTAATCACATGTTTTGAAATTCCTCAAGTACTATTTATTAAAGACTCTTCTTTTTTTTTAAAGGATTATACCAAGTGCTATATTTACCATATAGAGCTAAACTTACAGGTTGGAAACCTCAAACCATGAGTTTATAAATAACCAGGATATAAGGTGGGCTTCAAGAGAGCCAAAGGTCAAAGAGGAAAAGAGGTCACTGCCTGGAGTAGTAGGAAGGAGTCCATGTAGGAAGTGACATCCAGAATGAGCTCTGAAGGAGAGGAAGACTAACAAGATGGGAAAAAACACTTTTGAGAGATCAGAGATTCAGTTTTCATAATTTAGAATCATGAACGAATTCTACTCAGTGAACAATTAACCATGGTAATAATACTGCTACATACCTCCAGTCCACATCTAAGTCTTCACTCACACTGGAGTCATCCTCAAGGTTATTGTTACCATCCAGCATGAAAGCTTCTGGCTGTGCAAATTCATTGGCAGGCTCATTTCCCTCATCACTGCTGCTTTCATTGACTTCATTGTACTGTAACCAAGGAATTTCTCCCTCTTCCAAGGATGTCTGTTCCCTAATACAAACATTTTAACGGAAGAAAAAAACATTATTTTAGAACACATCATAAAATTGTTCTCTAAAAAAACAGTTCTAAATATTTAGTGCAAACAGATTCTTTATTCTTTAAGTTCTAAACTCTTGGTACTTACATGATTCTAAAAGTCTGCTTTCTTTAACTGTAAAGTTATTTAAAAGGGAAGCAAATTTGTTATAGGGTCATATGTATGTAGAAATAGCTCCCAGTTACATAAGAACCTATTTATTTGATATACAAATTACCTACGCTCCTATACTTCCTCTTTGTGCAGAAGAAAACTAAGAGAAGTTCATTCTAGACAACTTTAATTTTAAAACACTGCTCTTGAGTAGTTTCCCTTCACAGTTCAAATAAAATCAAAATTCCTCAGCCTGGCCTACAAATCCCTACATCATACATGCTTTCTCCTTAGCCCTCTTCTCCAATTGTTACCTCCCACCACTCTTCCCCCTATTTACTCTATTTCCTATAATTCTTTCTACCTGTGGAACACATAGAGATCATTTCCACCTCGGGGCATTTCCTCTACCTGAAATGTTCTTTCACCAGATTTTTGCTATTCCCTTCTTGATATTCAGGTCAGAGTTAATGGCAGCTCCTCAGAATGCGTGGTCTTGACAACTCATTTTAAGGAGCTGTCCAGTCACTACCACATAACTGTTTATTTTCATTATAGAAATTACTTCACTTATCATTTTCTTACTCGTTTATTGTTAGTCTTTCTCCCACTAGAAAACAATAAGGTCACAGGAACAGGGACAGACAAATGGTACAAGGAAGAGAAAAAAGAAGCATTTCAAAACACCAGAAAAAAATTATTTCATAAATGATATCAGGACAACTGAGTATTCATCTGGATGGAAGGAAGTTAAATCTCTATGTCATTATTTACCCTTTAACAAATTCCAAATCCATATTTTAAAAATGCATGTGCACCCCACCACGATTTCTAAAACAACATGTACATGACTCTCAAGAATCATGAGAAATTTTTACAAAAATCTGTGTCATTGTATGCATGATGCAAAATCTAGAGGCCATAGACAAGATTGTTAACTCATACAACTTACACATTAGAGTTAAAACACCAAAACTTTGGACACAAAGATCAAACTGAAAATAACTCTTTGTAATACATGAGAAACAAAAGTCAAGGCTTCAATGACTGGACAAAAGGTACTCTATGAATTTATAAATAAGACATACTGGTAGCATTTTCTTATTTTTTTTTATTTAACAGAAATAGTATATCAAAGTATATCAAAAGGAAGTTAAATATGACAGCATAGTTTTGGCAAAGCTGAATTTTAGTCTGGGTTTTAAGAAGAAAAATAATGTTATACAATAGCTTACATATTTCAAAAGCAGGTCTAATTAGAATTTTATTCATTCTAACATGCAAATTTAACTTTGGAGATAAAAACATTTATGCAAGAGATGTAGATGATATCCACATATAAGAACACATTTAAAAAAATTTTTTTAATGGTTATTTATTTTTGAGAGAGAGAGAGACAGAGAACAAACAGAGAAAGGGCAGAGAGAGAGAGAGAGAGAGAGAGAGAGAGAGAGAGACAGAGAGAATCTGAAGTGGGTTCCAGGATCCAAGCTGACAGCACAGAGCCTGACGTGGGGCTCAAATTCACAAACTGCGAGATCATGACCTGAGTTGAACCAGACACTTAATTGAGCCACCCAGGCGCCCCTGAATCAACACATTTTACATACACAAAAACTGTAGCTCTCTACACACCTAAACCCATAATTGTTTCTTTAATCTCAGGTCCTAAACAACACCTCAAAATAACAGGTTTGTAAGATTTAGTATCCAGTATCACTTGTCTAGTAAAATCAGAGAAATTAGAATAAAATATGCTTAATTTGTTGAAGGTTTAATATCTACTATACACTTGATCTCAGCCAAAAGGCTGAGAAGCGATTAATATCTACTATATAAAGTGACTGGATATTTTCCTTTCATGCATCATAATTAGGTCCAATGAAAAACTAAACCCAAAATGGATTCAAAATTCAAAATCAAAGTATAAATTCCTAAGCAACAGTTCTTTGTTTACACCATTATGAGAACACGTGCCATACTGTATTATAACTCTTCTAGTGACTCATCTGTGTCCTCCTAGACGGGAGCTTTCCAAAAGCACACACAGTGCTGTCTCTCAACATCGTAGCTTCACCCCTTGTAATAAGTGCCTAGCACACAGTAGGTACTCTATTTGTGTTGCAAATGTTACCAATAAATCCTTGAAAAACAATCTTTTAAAAAACAAATAATTTGGAGATCAAGCCTGAAATAGCCCTTAGGAACTTTTGTTATTTCTGATGTACTCCTACAAAAAAAATGCTCTTCTTTTTCCTATTATACAGATAGCAAGTAAGTCAGTTACTACTCTGTACTCAGACATAGAACATAAAACTCAAATATGTTGGTGAAAATGATTCAGTATAAGAATAAATATTAATTTTTGGGTTTTAATTCAAAGAAGAATAAAACTAAAGAAATTATTCTGAATATAAATAGTTTACAACATGTCATTAATACTTTTACTATATAAGGAATTCTTGGCTACGTATGTTGCTTAAACATTTGATTCTGTCTATAATGACTCATAATAACAGTTATAGAAATAGAAAATAAGTCACATATGGTATATGCTTTCAACCTATTACATAAAGTTCACATAAATTCTTACCACTTAACACAAAATTTACCAGGCTAGAAGAGTGGCACTGTGCTGGGCCAGAGTTGGCTTGATATTACAACAAAACGAATTCTGCTCTTTAAAAAAAAAAAAAAAAAAAAAGATTCTCAACAATAATGTCAAAAGAATCTTTTATTTTCTGTAGCTAACCAAAGAAACAAATATCCCCATGGGAATGTAAGACTATAATGTAAGTTTAAATACTTCAAAAACCTTGGAAATATTTAAAGCAATAGCTCAGTCTTCTTTCTCTCTCCTTATACATACACATTTACACATATACCAGACATACCATGTGTAACAACAAATTCACAAAAATTTAGACCTTCAATGTCCTTTCTGAATCATTTTGGTAATTCAAATATTAACAAGATGCCATTATCATGCTGCACAGTAATTTATGAGATTTAAAAAGACATATTATCTAATCATGTCTCCAATGGTCTATTCCAAAAAAGTATTCCAGTAGATGGAAGACGTGGAAGCTTGTGCCTGCCACAACCACCACTAAAGTCACAGGTATTTCAACTGCGAAGGGAAATTGCCAAGTTGTCCTTTCCTTCTGAGCACTTTCAGCACCCCCTGGAGGAAATCAATGCTGCTGCCCTGAGAAGAAACTGAAAATGCTTCTTAACTTAGCCCCACAACCTACTCCCAGTAGGTGAAAATCTTAGAAAGCCATCAGCATCATCTAATCTGACTACAGGCTACACCGTTAACTCAAAGCTTCAGACAAACAGACAGAAGTTCCCTTTACGATACATGATTAAAGATCCATAGTCTTCAATAATAGAAACTAAATTTAATATGTGAATAGCAATATTAAAATTATCAAAATATACAATAAATTAATATGGAATATTTTAAAGAAATTTTCATTAAAAAGTTTTAGAATATGCTATCATATAACCATGCAACATAGAATTTTCTGTGAAATGAAGAAAATGAAAGGCAGACAAATCACATAAAACCGAGTCGTTTCCTTTAGCTAAATGATAAGCAATTTGAGTATCCATTATTTGCAGCACAAAATTTTAGACCTTTGGGTTAATGCCAACATTTTAAAGAGCTGAGGCTTTCATAAAATAATCTAGCTATATTATAAGAAATTTTATAAAAATCCTGGACAGCATGGTTAAGATTCCTAATTAACTGGTATTCGATTAACCAGTTTTCATTTTATAACTCAAGACACATGTAAGAAACTGCTAAGCTTTAGGTATAAGCTCATTTTTAATAATTCTAATTGTATAGCAAATGGTTAAGATTTCAAACCCCTATCTTGGAGGTAAAGCAGTAAGAAGGGTACCTGGGTGGTTCAGTTGGTTAAGCATCAGACCTCAGCTCAGGTCATGATCTCATGGTTCATGAGTTCAAGCCCCACACGGGGCTCTGCACTGACAGCACAGAGCCTGCTTGGGATTCTGTCTCCCTCTCTGCCTCTTCCCACCCTCAAAATAAATAAATAAACACAAAATAGTAATGAAAAAAAGTAGCAAGGAAAGTAACAGAGGGGCGCTTGGGTGGCTGAGTCAGTTGATTCTCCGACTTCCACTCAGGTCATTATCTCACCATCCATAGGTTCGAGCCCTGCATCAGGCTCTGTGCTGACAGCTTGGAGCCTGGAGCCGACTTTGGATTCTGTCTCTCCCTCTCCCTCTGCCCCTCCCTCACTTGCACTCTGTCTCTCTCTCTCAAAAATAAACATTAAAAAAAATTTTTTAAATAAATAAAGAAAGTAACTGAAATTTTAATTAAGAATCAAAAAAGCCTCAAAGGGAATTACAGCTTATAAAATCAATGGTACTCTGGTTCCATGTCATCCAGTCACAAAGATGGAACCCCAGCACCTAATTTGAAGAAATGTTTCCTTATCCTAATAAATTCAGTGTTAACAGGAAGGGCAAAATATTTATTAAATTTTTAAAAAAAAATTTTAAGAGTAGTTACATAAAGAGTTTGTAAAGTTAACAAAACAGTGGCAAAAACTTAAAAACACGTGTGATGTATTAATTTAAATTCAAAAACACAAATTTTAAATGGACATTGAATATTGTCCAGTAATTATTCAATGTTTACCTAGTAAGTTTGTTGTCTACCTCTCTGAAAGCCTATTTCCAACCTTTTCTTCTTTCCTTCAATTTGACAATCTTCCTATCCTCCCCATCCTCAATATCTAGTAACAATGAGGACACTGAAGTCACCAGAGACTCCTCTTTTCTTCCCACCAGCGAACCTACAGATTTACCTACACTTGTACCTACCTGCTACCTTCCCACTTAATTACACTGCAAGTCTCACCTCCTAAAGGTTCTCTCTTTGAGATATGGAGCCTAATCCTTATCTTCTCAAGGACTTCACTTTATCTTTCCTATAATTATTAGTCAGTTATTCTCTGGAACATTCTATAAGCAAACAATCACGTGTCCAGTGTAGCGAAGTGAAGACAACATTTTCTTAGGCCCAGCATCTATCTATGGCTCCTTCCTTTTGTAAAGAGTTAGGTATGATAACTGTCTCTGCTCTATTACCTTCAATTCCCTTCATTTTTTTAGTTCTTTTCCCCAAATGAAAAAGATAAACAATCGATTTAAGTTATAAAGTACATTATACTGAATATCCATAAACCCAGCACCCAAAGCAGAAACTAGAATATTATCACTGACTAGCATACATCTTGTGCCCCATACCTATCCTATCCCTTTGACTTCACCCCCCCAGAAAAAAAGTACTATCTGAATGCTCTTATCATTCCATTGTTTTCTGAAAGAAGTTTTCACTAGTTTTGTATAGTTTAACAAGATATTTAACTTCTTGTTTTTAAACTTTGTGAAACAGAGATCATACACATTATTTTTCTAGAAATGGTTGCTTTCATTCAATATTGTACCTCTAAGATTCATCCATGTTTTGCATATAAGTGGGGCTCATGCATTCCCACTGCTGTGTAACACTCCCTGTATGAATACACCACTAACTTTTCTCCTGTTAAGTAATATTTGGGTAATATCCAGTTCATAGCTTTCATGAAAAATACTGCAACGAACATTCTTGTACACAACTCCTGGGCCACATGAGGAAGTTTCTCCAGAGTATACACCTAAAAGTGGAACTGCTGATAGTGCACGATGCAAAATGTTAAAATTATTATAGCATTTTAGTTAATATGACCTACTTCACATCTCAACAAGCATTCATATCCTCCAAAACACCTGATATTGTTAAATTTCCTGTTTGTTAATCCAATGGGTAGCTAAAAAATGATACCTCCTTGTGATCTTAATTTACTAATGATCTATGTATCTTTTGATATTTTTATTCATTAATATTTCCTCTTCAGTGAATCATCTGCTCAATTTTTTGAACATTTTGCAATTAGACTATCAGTTTTTCTTCCTGATTTCTAGGAATTCTTTATATCCTGCACATTAACACTCTGTATTCTATAAATACATTCTACTAGTTTCTTTCCTTTTCATTTTCAGTTCCTCTTCTTTTATCTTCCCATCATGCCGTGACCATCAAGATCTCCACGACAATGGCTACTGAAATGGTGCTATGAGCAACACCCTTGCCTTGCTCCTGATTTTGGGGGGCGGGGGGGGGGGGGGAAGTTAATGCTTCATTACTAAAAATTATATCTACTGATTTATTTTGGGAGATATATTTTATCAGGTCAACTGTTCTGATCTTAGTTTCTGAGTTTTTATCACGATGAGGTCTTGAACATTACTAAGTGATTTTTTTTCCTGTATCTACAGAATTTATCATATGAATTTTCTCCTGTATTCTGCTAATGTGGTGAATTACATTTACAGGTATTCTACATTAAATCACTTTTGCATTTCTGGAATAAACTCAGATTGGTAATTGAGTTTTATCTGTAAAGAATATACTTACAAATTCAGATTTCCAATAATTCTGTTTGAGATTTTGACATGTATGTTAATGAATGATATAGGTTTATAATTTTCTTCACATACTCTTTCGGTATTAGGGTTATACTGGCCTTAGAATGATTTGGAGAAATAGTTCTTTTTCTATTATCTTGAAGAGTGGATCCTTGAAAGTTTAGTTTAAGAGAATCTGGCTCTAAAACCATCTGGATTGGGTATTTTCTCCACAGTAAGATTTTAAACTACTAATTACATATCTGTAATACGTATAATATTATTCAGGCTTCCTACAAGTTTTGGTGAATTGTATTTTTCTAAAAATTTCTCAATTTCTTCTAAGCTTTCAAATTTACTGCTACAAAGTTCATAGTACTATTCTTAGTCTATCCAATCTTTAATGTACTTGTGGCTGTATACACTTCGTGGCTGTATACACTTCTATATGTATTATCTATTTGTGCCTTGCCTTTATTTTCTTGTTCACTATCCAAGTGGATTGCCTATTTTTCTTAATCTTTTCAAAGTATCACCTTCTGATTTCTTTGATCCTCTCTATCCTGTTTTCTAACTTATTGAGTTTTGCTTTTATCTTTCCTAATTCTAATTTTTATTCCCTTATTTTCCTTATTTTAATGTTTCTTTTCCATTTTAAGTTAAATGCATGGCTTCTCCATTTTCAAGTTTTCTTCTTTTCTAATGTACGTATTTTGTAAAGATAAATTTCCCTTTACCAATTTCACTCCAATCCGTCAAATTCTGATTGGTGGCATTCTCAAAACCGGTAAGTTATGAGCATTTTAGACTTCAATTGTAATTTCTTTTTTGTTTTTTACTGGTAATTTAGAAGGATGAATAATTTTAAATGCATGGATTTTTAAATTTTTTATATTTTTGCTGGTCTGTAGGATATTGATTCTTTGAAATGTGTTAACCTGTGCTCTGCAGCCTAGTCCATGCTCAGTTTTTGTGTGTTTGTATATTCCATAAACTGGACTGTTCATTAAACCGGGCTTAAATCAGTTGTTCAAATCTGCTAAAGACGGATGAAGTTCTTATATCCATGAATTACAGGCAGTTGAGAAAAGTATTAAAAAGTTTCCCAAAATGATAGTAAATTTGTCAATATTCTCCAGTTTCGTTACATTTTGACTTACATATTTTGAGTCTATTTTATTAGATGCATTCAAATTTAAAACTGTTACATTTTACTGGTAAACTGGACTTACTACATACTGACCCCTCATTCTCGTCAATAATGAAGTCTACTTTGCTAATGCTAATGTAACTGTTCCGTTTTTGTTTAGTTTGCATTTGCTTGAAATACCACTGTCTATCCTTTTATTTTCAGTCTGTATACCTATGCTTTAAGTTCATCTTTTGTAAAACACATTTAACTTAAAAAAATTCCAACTGATTTGAAGCTTTGATTTTTATAAGCAGAGATTAGGCAATTATATTTATTACAGGACTTGTTCCATATTACTTTTACCATTTCTTTTTTTTCCCCGTTTTAATGATTTTTTCTCTTTCTTTACTTTTATTTGGATTGACTGTAAATATCTTTTTCCATGTCTTAATTCCTTTTTTCCTCCTCTACAGGTCTCTAGTACATATACTCTTTATTCTTATGTCAAAAGTTAACTTTGAACCCTCTCCCAAACAATACAATTCAACTTTGATCTTTCCCCTTTCAACTTAAATACCATTGCTGTCCACTGTTTAGTTCTGTCCCCTCACTTTTACTTTTTTTTTTTAAGTGTATTTATTTTGAGAGAGAGAGAAAGAGCAGGGGAGGAGCAGAGAGAGAAAGAGACAGAGAGAGAGAGAAAGAGAGAGAATCCCAAGCAGGCTATGTGCTGTCAGTGCAGAGCCCAATGAGGGGCTTGATCTCCTGAACCTTGAGATCATGACTTGAGTAGAAACCAAGCATTAGACACCCAACCAAATGAGCCACCCAGGCACCCCAACTTCTATTTTTTTTTAATGAATTACTGGGCTTTATTACTGTAGGGTATCAGTGCAAGTAGTTGATGACCTCCACATCACATATCTATATATCTCTATCTCAATCTCTATATATCTCTATATCTATCTATATCTAATTACAGTCCAGGATCTTTTAAACTTAAATATCAAAGTGTCTACTTACCATCTACACTGTATGTCTAAATAGCACTTAAAACTTTCAAAAAAAGTTTTTACTTCCCATTCCTCTCCCACACCTTCTCATCTCAGTCAGTACAGTAATAACTACCTAAGGCTCAAACCAAGAAAACCTGCCATAACTGATTGCTCACTCTCCCTCATCTCACACCCAATCTA
Organism: Panthera leo; assembly: GCF_018350215.1. Taxonomy (NCBI): domain Eukaryota; kingdom Metazoa; phylum Chordata; class Mammalia; order Carnivora; family Felidae; genus Panthera; species Panthera leo. Next base: position 169,166,731 of record NC_056679.1, read on the forward strand.
CCTTATTATTGATCACTCAAAAACATGCTCAAACTTGTTTACTTTTTTTAATCCTCACTACCATCCCCCAGTCTAATACCCTAGGCCAACCTTCCCCTCTTTTGTACTTCAATCTCCACAAAGCAACTAGAGTGATCTTATATAAATGTGTGACAATTAACTCTTCACTTAAAATCTCCCTGCTCTATGAATAAATTCCAGAGGCTATCTATCCTGCATAGTTTGGTATCTGCGCACCTCATCTCATGTCACTCTTCCTTTCACTCATTCACTTCAGTCCCACTACCTTCATACATGGCAAGCCTTTTCATTTTCAGTATCTCTGCTCTTACCTTTCCTTATGCCTAGAGAGCTCTTCCTCAACCACTAATTCTCATCTTTTAGAGCCCAGCTCAAAAGTCAGTTCCTGAGATAAGTAGCCCATGGCCACTCTAATTAATGTAGGCCCTACCAGTTACCTTCTCTGACACAAGGTTTGCTTTCCTTTACCGTAACCATCGCAGTTTATAATTTAGCATGTTTGTATTTTGTTTAATATCTGCGTCTCCCACCACATTTTGAGCTTCAGGAGGGAATCTTAGTTTGTCTTGTTCATGGATATAATCATGGGATCCAGCACAATGCTTGGTACATATTAAATGCTCAATAAATATATGTTGAATGAATAATTGTATCACAAATTATATATAAAAAATCTACTAATAGTAAACTAATAGTGATTCAAGAAGATCAAACATAAAATCAGAAAAGAAAAATAAACACCATTTCAATCACTGTCAATATCAATTATGTTTGTAAACTTCTTTCTTTACAGATTTTCTAATGTATTTTATTTCTTACAGAATTAATTTCAAGCTGGAAACTTAAACCTTTGAGAACAAACTTTACCATTAGTCCAAGTTGAAAGAGTTAAGAAAACCCATTTACCAAAACAGATTCCATGAGAGACTAAAAATTAGAACCAACCAATTATCAGGAAAAAAAATTTAAATTAACAAAGACAAACTACCTCAGAAAACACAAAGCCAAGGTTTCACAATACCAACAACCTTTAAAAGAATAAGCTGTTTAAATTTTTAAACAACCTTTAAAGGAATAAATAAGCTAAACATCAAAGGGTTAAAAAAAAAAGCACACATTGTTTTAGCAAAGCAAGTATTAAACTGTTTTTGAGACAAAAAATGAGACAATCTGCACATATGAATCTCAACATAAAAATCCTATGTCAAATATTAGCAAGCAGAATCCAGCAGCTCAAACATTTCATGACTATATGATCATGTTTATGTCAAGAAGCAAGGGTAAGTGGCTATTAGGAAATCTAATAATAAAATAATTCCTCATGATCATTAGGTCAAAGGTGAAAAATCACTATGATCATTTCCACTGACACTAAAAAAACTTTAATAAAATTTAACAAACATTCTTGCTAGAAACCTATAAAATAGTAACAGGGGATATTTCCTTAGTGTGATTTAGAAGAAAACAATTGTGTGTGTGTGTGTGTGTGTGTGTGTGTGTGTGTGTATAAAATCAACCTAAAAGCCAGAATCATTCTTACTTGGGAAATATTAGAGCAAGGGTTGTGAACCCATGGGTTATTTCCAGCCTGCCACCTGTTTTTATAAATAAAATTCTACTGGAAGACAGCCACACTCATTCATTTACATATTGTCTATGACTACTTTCACACTACAACACTGGAGATGAGTAGCTGCAATAAGACACTGGCATATGAACTGAAAACACCATGCAGCCCTTCACAGTGTAAGTCTGACAACCCCTGTAGTAGAGCATTCTCATTAAAACCAAGAAAAGACAAAGGTGTTTACCATCAATCACTGATTTCAGAAATACCATCTGATGCGATTAGGCAAATATTAAAACCTCAACATTTGTAACTTTCTCTGTTTCTGTGAATAAATCACCAATTTCCATCTTGAGGCTGCCCTTTCTCCATTGTTTGGCAACGGCAGCTCTAAACTCATACCTAACTCAACCAAAAGAATCTTTTAAATGCCCTAATTTTCTTTAAAGCAAAGTAGAAATGTATACTGTATCTCAATAAAAGATAATTAAATTACTAAAATTTTCAATTTAATTGTTCTTTGTAAAACACCAAAAGCACTGGGGTGCATTGATCTCACGGTTCGTGGGTTCAAGCCCCATGTCAGTCTCTGTGCTGACAGCTCAGCGCCTGCAGTCTGCCTCAGATTCTGTGTCTCCCTCTCTCTTTGTCCCTCCCCCGCTCACACTCTCTCTCTTTCTGAAAAATAAACACTAAAACAAACAAACAAACAAACAAAACACCAAAAGCATAATGAAAAAACTCAGTAGGACTTACTGGTCCTACATAGGGCTTGTATATGGGATCAACAGCATATCCAACATTTGGAAGTGACGTATACCATTCTTGTACAATACATATAAATAAACCTCACTGTTAAACAAAACATACCCTTCCTGTAGAGATAATTCTTGGTTTTCTTCTTCAGGACCACTGCTATCACTCTGTAGTTCAGGTTCATTCTCATCTTTTCCTGGCAAAGTCTCCCAGCTTTCATCACTTGACGACTGATCTTTTTCAGTACCAGAAAATCGATGAGGCAAAGAAGCAGACCACTCTCCATCACTGCATTCTGAACTGCAAATTCAGAACAGAAAGAAAATAAATTGTCATTATAATCGTCATTATATGTGCATTTACCATTTGAAGACATCGTGGTATCGAGTGGATGACTGATGCCACACGATTCATCAGGTGCTAATTCAATTTAAAAAATATTTTAAAAATAAATACATTCAGCAGAATGTAACTTTTTCAAATGAATATAGCACATGGCAAGTTACAGAATTATCGATTTATGATTTTCTTCACTAAAGTAAGTAATTCCATGTTGCTTAGATAGAAGTTCTTCATTTATTAGACATATTTCTAAATAAAAATTTAAATATAATTTGGCAACCATAAATTAAATGCTCTGGAATAAATAATAATAGATTTATTACTCATCTGACCTGACTAAAACAACTCACTAATTACATATTGACAATGGAAATCCTATCCTCTATGAACAAATTTCTATTACCATCTTTTAAAAGCTTAACTATTTGTTCCTTCCTTTTTTACACAAGATTTTAAAAGGAAATTCAAATTCATAAAAAGCAGCAGAGACAAATCTTTACTGAAGTCCTTTGGTAGGACTATGAACACAAAATAAATTTCAATTCAAGAGAACATTTAGATAAGGAACCAAAGGGATGATAACAGGGTTAATGAAGAACCTCAGAAAATGACTTGGTTGTATTTAACTTTGGTTAATTTGGTTTCATTTAATGACTCTTTAAGTACTAGTCATCTTGTACTACAAAGGTTAAAATATTATTAATGGTGAAAATAAATCTTAAATGCCCCTTCCAACCGTATCAACCATTCTGGTCAAGAATCCCCTTAAAAACTTCCCTTTGTGCCTTGATTTTTGAGAAACAAAAAATTAATAAATTTTAGTTTCTGAAAGAAGTGATAATCGGTAAGAAATTACCTTTTCTTTATGATGATAAATTACTAATGGTTATATTATTGATATATTAACTAGTCTAATGAGTTCCTCCTTCTCTGAACAGATGAATCCAGGAGATCAAGATGCTATTAAGAAAAAGCGGCAGTAATGTAAGCTCTGAGGAGTTAGAAGTAAAAAAAAAAAAAAAATCAACTTCCAATTGTCAGTAAATGATGGGCAGCAGGTCACGTTCTCGAGAAGGAATTTTACATAGCTCTGGCATAGCAAGTAAAAGGTGTTCTTTCAGTTGGATAGAAGCCCAATTGCTTATATTTTGTAAAATTTTCTCTAACCCAAAAAACAATCTAAGATCAAATAAATCAGTTCTATACTTGCTCCAGTATAAAAATTTAACATAGAAAATAGTTCAAAAAGACTTTCTGAATGAAGTTTCCTGGCCTATGAAACCTCTCAATTTTATTTAAAAAAATTTTTTTAATGTTTATTTATTTTTGAAAGAGACAGAGCACAAATGGGGGAGGGGCAGAGAGAAGAGGGAGACACAGAATCTCAAGCAGGCTCCTGGCTCTGTCAGCACAGAGCCTGATGCGGGGCAGGAACTCACAAACCGTGAGATCATGACATGAGGCGAAGTTGGATGCTCAACCGAATGGCCATCCAGGCACCCCAAAACATCAGGGGTAAGCTCTTTTTTGTTTTAATGTATATTTATTTTTGAGAGAGTGAGAGAGTGCAAGCCAGGCAGGGGTAGACAGAGGGGGAGATAGAGGATCTGAAGTGGGCTCTGCACGGACAGCACAGAGCCTGATGCAGGGCTCCAACTCATGAACTATTAAATAAACCTTGAGATCATGACCTGAGCTGAAGTCCGAGGCTTAACTGACTGAGCCAACCAGGCGCTCCTTAGACTGTCATCTTTAAAGCTAAATTACTAGCTCCAATTTTGACATCTTTAACAATTCAGCTAAAATTTATTAATTTATAGCAATTTTACTTAAACAAAAACCTCATATTTTAAACATTTTATGATCCTGTCCAGAAAAACAACACCTAAAAAGTTTGTAATATTTTTTTTTTTTTTGCTTAATGAAATAACTGATGGAGTATTTACAAATTTTAATATAAAAAGCATGCTTATGATCAATAGTCAATATATTTAAGAAGCCTATGTCACAGACTGGTGACATAGCCTTTCAGACAAATTTGGTCCTTCTACCTGTTTTTTTATGGTCAGTGAGTTACAATTTTTTTTTTACAACTTTATCTTTAATTTTGCCTCTTAGCAAAATCTAAAATATTTACTATCTGGTCTTTTAGGAAAAAAGTCTGCAGATCCCTGGCCTGTATTATTACTACTCATTATACATAACCTTCACCTCTAAGTAACTAACTTTTAATATATCCTCAGCCCTGACCACTTGGCTTTCATAATCACTAACTGTGCACCAAACATTTTTAGATTTTCACCCTTCTTTTCAAAAGTTATAAAGCAAAACTCATCTGACAGGTAACTCCTTTCTTGAGTTTCTTTCTAAGGGTATTTCCCTACTCCCAAGCTGAAAATCACAGGTCTTTGACTCCTCACAAAACCCCATGTTTAAGTCCTTTTTATTTTCCATTCCTTCTGTAAAATGACTCCTTTTTCTCCATTTCTCCTAAAAACCCTGGCTCAAGTTATTTTCCTCTAAACCTACACCTAGACAGTCAATTGTTAATCGTTGTCCCTAAGTTTAATCTCACTCAACTCACTTAAAAGATGCATTCTGGGGCGCCTCGGTGGCTCAGTCAGTTAAGCATCCAACTTTGGCTCAGGTCATGACCTCACAGTTTGTGAGTTCGAGCCCCGAGTTGGGCTCTATGCTGACAGCTGAGAGCCTGGTTCGGATTCTGTGTCTCCCTCTCTCTCTGCCCCTACCCCTGCTTGCACTTTGTCTCTTTCTCTCAAAAATAAATAAATGTTAAAAAAAAAAATTTAAAAATGTATTCTGAATTATCGCTATTGCTTCAATTTATATCAAATTACTCCAAATCCTTCACTTTTTTCCTAAAGCAGTATTTCACAAAATTCAGCCATCTGCCTACTGCCCTCACAATTTTTGCTCCAGGTGTCCACTAATGCTGTGTCTTGAGGTTCAGTAGTTGAGGACACAGGTTCTGGATTCAGTCTGCCTGGTTGTGAATACACCACTTACTAAAGCTGTGACATTACTTAACTTTTCTGTGCCTTTATCACCTCACACATCAGGTGAATTTGATAGTAGTATCTAATAACTCCCTGAGTTCATATAAAAAGCAAATGAGTTAATATACACACAATGTTTTAACAGTGTCTGATAAATGATAACCCATCAATAACTGTTAGCAAATCATTTTTAATATTTTTTTAATTTAAATGCTATATTTCCTTTCCAGATCTACAAAGGTATTTAAGTGAACAATGTAGATAAAATGTTTAGCACAATTTTTGGAAAATGGTAAACATTTAATAAAGGTGACAGTTACTTTATTATACAAGCTGTGTGCTTCGACATTTCAATTGGATTTCCAACAGCACACCACCATTTTTCTTTCTTCTCTACCGCAGAAAATCTACTCTAAATCCTTGGTTTGTCTTACTGAATGGAAATATCAGCTTTCTGGTCACCCAATCAACTTTAGTTTTAGTGCCTCTTTATACCAGGGGTCAGCAAACTATGCCCTGACCCACGAGCCAAATCTGGCCACCTGTCTGTTTTTTAGTGGCCTGGAAGCTAAGAATGTTTTTATTTTGTTTTGTTGCATTTTTAAGTGGTTATAGAAATACCTGTATAATACCCTTGATTTTGCCTTTCGGTCCACAAAGCCTAAAATATTTGCAGACCCCTGTGGTCCATCCAGCGAAGACACAGCAAAGAAAAACCAAACACAGGTAAATGGAAGAGATATCATGGAGCAGGAAAGGGTGAGCAAATTGCTCAGTAGTAGCACTAAAGTAAAACAAACAAACAAAAAAACAAAAAATGGTACAAAGAAAAGTCAATTGGATTCGAGAAACAGGAGGTCACTGTTCACATTATAGAATATACAGATCCTACTAGGAGTTAAGATTTCAATGCATTTAAAAGTGCAGAGTGCAGAAATAGAGTGGGTATAGGACATTTATTCTGAGAATTCAACAATGGAAAAGAAAACAAACAGGCAACTGGTTAAAGGAAAAGCAAAATCAAGTAAAGGTTTCCCCCTCAGGATTTAGAAAAATTACAGAATGTGGTAGAAGGAAGCAACTTTGGCATAAGAATAATAAATTCAGGGGTCAGATATGACTACAGATGCAGAATGAGAAAAGTCACCACCCTTCACTGAAGAAAAAATTAAAAACAGAAATGGATACTAACATCGTAATATGGAGAAGAGGAAAACAAGAAAGTTCAGATTTAATTTTTTTACTATCTCTAAGAAAGCAAGAAACAAAGTTATCTACTAAGGGTGACAGGAGTATATGGAACTGAAAGCAGAAAGAGAAAAGATTTAAAAATAACTTTTCAAGGAGAATAAGCAACAGAATAAATAGCACAAAACAATCATGGAATAGTGAGAACCCTTGTCCTGGAATATAAATGCAAATTAGTTAAACATTTTTAAATTCTCAAGTACCACTTTGATTTTTATACAGTTTTTCAATAGGATTGTCTCCTATTAGCATTTAGAGCTGTATTCAAAAGCAGACAACTATTAACTTACTCAAATGTTACATTTCACACATTCAACTGTGAACAAAAAACCCACCTCTTTTCACATATTGGATACAATTACATATGATTTCTAGACAAAATAATTTATGTAGTATAAATCTTAAGTAGAAATAAGATATAGAAGTAAAAGCATCCAAAAGCAAGCTCTTATTCCTCAAATCCCCCAAGGAACTGGTTTGTTAGTCTTCCCTGGCATTTTCACATCGATAAAAAATCAACTATATAGAAGCTAAGAGAAAAGTGAATTTTAGATAATTTTGTTATCTGAGGATCAAAACCACCTTTTGAATTTTATTGAAAATACTCTGGATGGACATTATGTTAAGATACATCATATCTGCATTTTCAGACAGTATACTGAACATAATCTAAGCAGTCTGGGACATCTTACCCCTATTAACAGTGAACTGTTACAATACAGTGATACAAATGGTAGTTGTTCAAATCCATAAGGCTGCTTAATTTAGCAAAGTCCAGATGGTTCTTTCTGAATTGTGCCTGCCTTTTACAATTTTCCGGTCTTTTCCCTAAACATCAGAATATTGTAATCTATAACCCCTTAAAATGCCTGAGGAACAAAGCTATTTATGCCTAATATACTCTTTCTAACTTTCATGAACTTGGAAACAAGATAAAAAGCTAAAATGTGGGGCGCCTGGGTGGCTCAGTCGGTTAAGCGTCCGACTTCGGCCCAGGTCATGATCTCGCGGCCCGTGAGTTCGAGCCCCGCGTCGGGCTCTGTGCTGACAGCTCAGAGCCTGGAGCCTGTTTCAGATTCTGTGTCTCCCTCTCTCTGCCCCTCCCCCATTCGTGCTTTGTCTCTCTCTGTCTCAAAAATAAATAAACGTTAAAAAAAAAAAAAAGCTAAAATGTTAAAGCATATGCTTTCAGATCTTTGCTTTGGCTGCTCATAGTTGCTTCATTTGTTGGGAATACATGGATATCAAAGGAGCTCCTTCTTCATGGCTCTCAACTAACTTATATAGAAGAGGAAAGAAACTTAATTCAGTCTCATGATAATTATCTGTATATTCTGTCTTCCTCATAAGGCTGGTGAACAGCCAGGGAACGGGGATCATTATAATTTACATTTACAGAGTACCTGGGACAAAGTCTGACATTTAGAAAGATTTCAATAAATCCTTTTTGAATATATCAAACTGAAATCAACTAATTGGCAAATATTCCTTTTATTTTCCCAACATCATCAATAACAAAAAGTTGTCCTGACATTTTTATCTCAGGTAAGGTTTTTAACTTTTATTCAATGTCAAAAGCTCTGAAAGAAACCTCAAGTGGTATAAGAAATAGTCAGCGGATGGCATGCCTCTTCCTTCAAACAGTTAGGTCCAAGGTTAAAATGTGCTGGCATGGTTAAAAGGTTCTTTTAAACTCAAGATCTTGTCCTCAAACAGTCATTAAAGTTCTCAGGGTATATTTCAAAAGAGCAGGATGTTAACCTTAGCTCTTTGGTCTAATTCCAAGTCTGGTAATTACATACTGCCTATTAAAATTCCCCTCACAATTCTAATTTAATAAGGTGGTGTTCAGTTACTATCAAACAGCTCAGAGCAATTCTACCAGCTGCAATGTTTATTCCATAAAGTGTAATGTTTCAGGTATGATTAAGTGATCATTTAAAAGTTTTCAGGAAGAAATGGATCATGCATTCATTCAAATACTTTTCACTTTTAAAGAAAGTATGAGCTATACATATTTTTGAACTGTATTTTTTAAAAGTGGCTAAAATTCCTATAACTAAAAACGTCACAGTGATTTTAGTTATGTTCTGGATAAGAGGGTTCTATTTGCAGCTATTATAATACAAACATGGCAAAAAAATTTTTCAAGTAAAGCATCTTTAAGTTTTACAAAGCAGAGAAAACTCAGAAAGAATCTTACAGACTCAAGGGAAAGGATGTTTATACTTTCCTTCTCAAGACACTTATTGTAGAATCACTATTTCCCCATTTTTGCAATCTGCTATTATAGAACTCAGCCAAAGTATAGTAAAACATCTAGTAGATGAACAAGTGGCAAAATGAAACTAAGTTGGAATGTATGGTTATTAAACTTCAACCTTTATCTGAAACCATATTAAAAGGCATTCTGGTAATTGTGATCCTTTGCAGGGAGCTGAGAGTAGAGGAACTGGAAACAGTAGCACAGAAATAGAATTACTCCTCAAAATTGTCCAGACTACTGAAGTGAGGTCCTAATCATATCTCAAGGCTTGCAGATGCAAATGTAGAGCCATTTTCCTTGAGAAGTTATTCTTGTGATGGTAGTTTTCAAAAAACAAAAACAAAACAAAAACCCCTAAGTATTTCTGGTATTTCAATGTGTCTTAAAGATTGCCCCCAGGGGTGCCTGGGTGCTTCAGTCAGTTAAGCATCCCACTTCAGCTCAGGTCATGATCTCAAGGTTCCTGGGCTCGAGCCCCACATCAGGCTCTGTGCTGACAGCTCAGTCTGGAGCTTGCTTCAGATTCTGTGTCTCTGACTCTCTCTGCCCATCGCCCGCTCATGCTCAGTTTCTCTCTCTCTCTCAAAAATAAATACACATTAAAAAATTTTTTTACAAAGAGGTGCCTGGGTGGCTCAGTCAGTTAAGCGTCCAACTTTGGCTCGGGTCATGATCTTGCAGTTCGTGGGTTCAAGCCCTGTGTTGGGCTCTGTGCTGACAGCTTAGAGCCTCGAGCCTGCTTCGGATTCTGTGTCTCTCTCTCTCTGCCCCTGCCTCACTCACGCTGTCTCTCAAAAATAAATGGAGAAAAAAAGAAAAGATTGCTCCAAAATTAGTTCCATCTTTTAAGCACACCCTAACTTCAGGCTCTTTAAGTCAATATAGTACTAAAAAGTCAAAAGAAAAAAAAGTTTCCATTAACTGTGTTTTTCTCATCTGTATATTGTTCGTAAAGACCTATCATTGTTTAGAATATTGACATATCACTTAAGGAGACAAATTATAAATAAACATACTAAAACAATACCCTATAACTGTTAAAAGTCCAACCGTCATTCCAGGCAAATAAAATGCTAATGCTACTGACCAGAAAAAAAAAACAAAAAAACAAAAAAAAAAAACCCAAAAAACAAAAACCAACAACTTCAAAACCAAGAGCCAAGAAAATTACTCTTGAGGTTGCAATGCAAAAATTTCATCAACTGAATTAGATGACATTAGGCCTGACTATAAAACGCACACACAAAAAAGAGGTTTTTATTATTTTTGATCAGTGGTGCCAATGATGAAGGAATGGCCATATAAATTAGTTCCTTCAGGAAAGCAGAAATGTAACTGTGGGAAAAAAATCTTATACTTTCAAAAAGGTAAGTTATCTAAGATTAAAAATTGATGTTATTATTTTTTTCAATAGTAATCTAGAGGTATACCAAAGGTTTACAATCAAATCCAAAAATCTTAGGACTGAGTATGTTTTGGAATTCAGATTCTTTTTCTCCGAGATTTACAAATACTACTTAATAATTCCCAGTGGGGTCCAAGTCAAAAACTCAGTAATCAAACACTTTGATATTTCTGCAGCAAACTGTTATGACTGCTTCAAAAAAAGGCCTTATGTTAGTTCAGATCCAGATCTGCACCAAATTAACACCAATTTAGGTTTTGTTGTCAATTTCCATTTTAAGAATTTTGTGGACCTTAACTGAAAAAACAGAATTAAGTTAGGCCAAAGTTCTTAACTCATTTTACCTTAAGCTTAAAAAATAGTAGGTTATATAAATATTGTCTGCCAACCCTTGAAGTTTACAAACTTAAAAAGACAGTTGAAATTACGTTTCATTTGTTTCTACAAGTCACTTACACTGTATTATAGAAGCTTTATCCATCTGCCCAAAGAAACCAGATATATTTTATTAATTTTATGATGTGAAATAAAATATATAAAATGTATTCATATTCAAAAGGAAAAACTTCTTTTGTAGTACTTTCTAGTTGAAAATAAAGTAATCGTATTTCTACAAGTTAATAAAATCGTGAAACAGCACTGTAACTGAGCATAGGCAGTTACAACTAGCTCAAAAGGTTATGTGAAAGTTTGGACTCTAGGGTAATGAAAAGAAGATGGACAAAGAAATTTTCCATTTCTCTCTTCTTTCTATGGTCTTACAGTTTGGGGGGAAAAAAGGATTCTATGTAAGAAGAACCAGAATGCTTATTTTAAGAAAGGTTGTATGTTCTCTTAAAAACTGTAAGTTTGGATTGGGCAGTAAGCAGATATGCAAATTCCAGCTCCAAAATTTACTAGCTTTGTGACCTTGAGAAATTAACTCTCTTGTGCTTCAGTTTCCTCATCTATAAACAGGGCAAATAATAATATACACCACATAGAGTTGTGACCAAAAATCAAATGCTAAATAAAAATAGGTGAAAACAAACAAACAAAAAAACACAAGTGACAAAAGGAGCAACAGGAGGAACAGAGAAACAGGTGACATTAATAAATATTAACAAAGTTAATCCAATATTATCAAAATTTGCTGTGATCTTACTTTTTAAACCCAGAATGGGTTAACATAATTTTTTTTAAAATACAATAAATGTTTCCCTGCATTTTATTAGCTGGAACACTATGAACTAAAATAATTAGTATCTGTATCCTTTGTAATAACTAATTATCATTATCTGAACTTACAATTTCTATGAACTCCTAAAATGCTTCAAAGAAAGTTTCTGTGAAAAACTAACCAGTAGTTTGCATGTATGGTTAGCATTCAGTAAATAGGCATATTTGCTAAGTCAAAATATCTAATTCCCTGACCATGTCAGAGCCCATCCATCAAACATAATGGTACCAGAAATAAACCACCTTGCTTATTATGCAATCTGACAAAGCACTGCATGAAATCTTACCTATCTTCATCTTTGTCATACAGTTGGTAATAATCTCCACAACCATTCCAAAAGGTGTTATCCACAACTTCTTGCCTTCCTGCTGTGGCTCCACTTTCTGCTGTAATTTGGTTATGTTCTGTTTCCCTGTGTGTAACTCTTGAGTAAGGTGGATCCAAGAACATGCAGTCATGTTCTCCATCGTAGTCATCACATTTTATTAAGAGGTCATCTGAGCCATTTTCCTCAACTTCCAAAGCCTCCCTCCACCTCTGAACACTTCTTTGTTTAGCCTCATGCCTATTAAAACCTGTTTCTTGGTCCACCTGGCTTGAACTTATCAATTTCCTAACTTTGGGTCTCACTACCTGTTCAGGAGAACTTCCCTGGTTCTTGTTCTTATCACTAGTATTTTGTTCACTGCAAATATGCCCAGGAGCACACACTGAATCTTCAGTTGCATTTTCTCTCTGACTCTCCTGGCTAGTATTATTTTCTTGTTTCTTTCTAACAACGTCATCTTCAGAAGAGGAGCTCTGAAATTCCTGATTGCTCTGATTGACAAACTCAGTATCACCAGTAGAACTTTTGACTAACGGTGCTGAATCTAACTCTTCAAATTCATCTCTTACTTCACAGTTAAAAGAGGGAACTGGTGGTGAAAGACCAGTGTATGCCTCTACCTCTCCATTTGCCAATTCAAATACTGTATTGCTCAGTGCTTCCTGATATCCACCACCTTCCACAACTTCTGCAGAAAGCTGAAGACAGTCATTGGCCTCTCTGTGTGTACCATCTGGGTCGTAAGAGTCAGTATGAACCAATGAAATTCCATTTTGTACACTTGAAGCATCACAAGCTTCTGGAGTATATTCTCCCTCAGGGTGATTATGAAGATTTGTACTGCTTCCTAAAGTCTCCCTGCCTTCCTCACTATGATGTACTGCAGCAAAGGATGGACTGCTCTCAATGGTTTGATTTAATGTTGTATCACAAATGGGAATTTCTGTTTCACTTTTTTCAAACAAAGGGCCGTTGGGTAAAGAAGAATGAACTTGATCCGATGGACTGGAACCTTCATAGAGAACAAAGAAAACATTTTTGGAAACATTAATTTTAGATACAATTTTATTTAATAATGACTATTTAAATAGATATTATGCCAATCATTACTCACTTGAATATGAGTGAATTTCTGACAGGTACTTCTATGCCCCTGAACTTAACTGAGAGCGCCCACTGGTCACCCTATGAGTTCATTTATGCCATTGTATAGCCATTCAATATCCTCTCTCAGATGTCTTTTGGAAGTCTTTTAGCTAACTGCTGATACCTAAAACATTCTGTAAAAGACATTAAAAGGAGAGGCTACTGAAAAACTACACAGTGAGAGGCATAAGTCAAGTCATAGGGTAACCAATGTGCCCTTCTAGTTGTTAAGGTGCACAATTCAAACTTCATTTCTTTTATTATGTGCAAGTAAAAAAACTTCACAAGTACTTTTGATAGATAAAGGAACAGGTTACACATCTAACAGAAATGAAACTCTATTGTGTTTGATGTCAATTCAGAAAATTATATCTCAGTCTCTAGATATATTAGATTTCTACCCCAAAATGGATTTTTTAATACACCTATAATGAGTTACCCTTAAATTATGTTACAGCTATGATTGCAAAACAACAAAAAAATCAACATGTTGACTCTGCCATAGTTTGTCAGAATCTTGAGAAAAGAATAAAATCAGATTTGTTTCATAAATCACTTTAAGCCTATCTTTTATCACTACTAATGTAATAATAAATAATGAAGACATCTGAGATTTGCTGGAATAAAAATTTATAAAAGGGCAGTCTTGTCATATCACAGAAAGGCTTCTTTAACAGAGTGAACTCATTAACTAATAATTCAGATTCTTACTTATAAATGACAGTAAAAATAATTTACAATTACCAAATTTTCTCAAGACCAGAAGACTATACTCTAGTCCAAAGATGTGTAATTACTACCTGGATATCTTCAAAGTACTTTTTTTTTTTTTTTAAGCTTATTTATTTACTTTTTGAGAGTCAGAGAAAGCATGAGTTGGGGAAGGGCAGAGAGAGAGGAAAAGAGAGAGAATCCCAAGTAGCGTGGAGCCCAATGTGGGGCTCAAACCCACGAACCATGAGATTGTGACCTGAGCTGAAGTGATGCTTAACTGACTGAACCACCAAGGCACCCACTGCAAAATACTTTTTCAAACTACTGAATAAGAGATTTTAATTAAATAACTATTACTCGACACTTGTATTTCATAAAATGGTTTTAAGAGATTAAATTAGCCAAGCTAAATTATTTAGGGATACAATTAACACAAGAAAGCTATTAAACATAATATGCAGAGAAAAATATATTCAGTTCACATTAAAAAGTTTTTGATTGAAAAATAAATCTCCACAGCAGAAGGATGTCATGATACAGTTATATTTTAACAACTAGCTGTATTCTATTTTCTTCCATATTTAAATGTATATATTGTTCATATTAAATTTAATAAAAATATCAGAATAGAATTTCTTGATAGGATATGTATATTTGTATTCATAGACACATAAAACCCACACATAATTTCTAATATTATAAGATAAATTCCTACATGCTTATTAATAGCTCTTCTATAACTCCATGTTGCATACCTGAGGAATTTTCCTTTGGAACATCATCTAGTTCCAACACTTCATAGTCATCACCAGCCCGACCTAAACTTCTTTCATGCCTGGTCATACATGGTTTAAAACTGACATATGCATGTCTTCTTCCGTATCTCCTGCCTGTGATTGTCTGATATCCTCCTGCTGGTTTGGGCCAGGCAGCCTTGCTGGATTCTTGATCCATTACTGAAAAACAGAGTTAAAAATAAGAGAGGCATGAAATGACCTTTACTCCAGTGACCAGTAGAGGTAATGTTTAAACATATATGCTATTGCTTGCCAGATCATCTGCTACTGAACATTACATGCACCTTACTAACAGTGTAAGTGTAAACACGAATATCAGGTTATGAGAATTAATTGGCCTCTTTACCCCCCAAATTAGCTTTTAAAGTTTGGCACTTTTAAGATGTCTCAGAGTTTTATAATATAACCTACCCAAAATGATTTTTCATATGCCAAATTCGTAAGTCATACTGCAAAAGCTCATTAAGAATTAGACAATGATCCTCCAAATTATCTAAGTAAAGTACCTTATGTATAAATGCTTAACACATATTTGCTGGATTAATTATTAGCATATTACATTAATTAGCACATCTGCACAATTACATTAATTGTGAATACATTTCTATCCAAGGTAACATGCAACTTCTTTAAATGGCATCTGTACTATCAGGAAGAAATAACTGGACCATAATAAAACATCCCAAAGACTAGGGTCAGATAAAATTATCCATAAGAAAACAGCAATGAGCCAAGTCAAAGACATGCTACCTCACCTTTCAAAACTACAGTAAACATTATGGTAGCAAAACCCATCAACACTTTAACAACTATTTAAATACTAAGTTCTGACAGCTGAGGGATACACAGTAGTAAACAGTAGCACCTGTAACTAAGTAGAACATTACCATATCTATATATATATATAAAAGTGTAAGTTTCTTTAATCAACGATATTTTACATATACTATACAAGAACTAAACATAGTATTTAGAAAACAATTTTTAATGTTATTTTTGAGAGAGATATAGCATGAGTGGCGGAAGGGCAGCGAGAGGGAGAGACACAGAACATGAAGCAGGCTCCAGGCTCTGAGATGTCAGCACAGAGCCCAATGCAGGGCTTTAACCCACTAACTGTGAGATCAGGACTTGAACCGCCATTTGGGATGCTTAACTCACTGAGCCACCCAGACACCCCTAAACAAAGTCTTATCTCACAGTATATGAAATAGTCAGTTAATGGAAAAGTTACATATTTTTGTTTTACTGCATTAAGTAAGTAGAAATGCTTCCAAGCACAAATAAAAAACAAACATGTATTTATACAGTTATCAAGTTTTACATTATATTATTTAATCCCTTCAAAAGCCTTATGAGGCAGATACTGTACTTCATTTTAAAAATCAAGAAATTAAGAGTAAAATTAAGTATTTAGTAACTTGTCCAATAATCAAATAGTATGACTCCAGAACTAGTGCCCTTAACAACTCCTCCAAAGGAATAGTCTCCAAAACGGAAAGCACAACAGAAGCCAAGGGAGGGTACAAAAAATATAACAATTTTTATTTATACTTATTTTCATATCAAAAATTAGAAATTAAGCTTTAGAAATATTCAATAAATGGATCAAAAATGGCCTTATATAAGCCCATGATCCCAAATGGAGGGTATTATGCTAAGTGAATTAAGTCAGAGAAAGACAGATCATCGTATGTTTTGACTCATATGTGGAACTTGAGAAACTAAACAGAAGACCATGGGAGAGGGGGGAAAACAGTTACAGAGAGGAAGGCAGGCAAACCATAAGAAACTCTTAAAAACAGAGAACAAACTCAGGGTTGATGGTGGAGGGGAGAGGGGAAAATGGGTGATGGGCATTGAGAGGGCACTTGTTGGAATGAGCACTGGGTGTTGTATGTAAGTGATGAATCACGGGAATCTACCCCCAAAACCAGGAGCACACTGTATACACTGTATGTTAGCCAACTTGACAATAAATTATATTAAATTAATTAATTAAAAAAAAAAAGACCATGATTCCATGTCATATATGGTACTTAAGGTATCCAGGGAGAAAAATATAAAATCCTTAATGTAGAGGGACTGACAAAGACACTCTGCTTACCTGCTGGCTCTTTTTCAGTATATTGTGACATATATGGCAGTTTTTGTGTGCCCAGTTCAGTGCAATTATGGATGTGAATTAGTTTTTATTCACACAACGAATAAGCTGCAGAAGATTCCTACAAGGAAACCGCAGATTAAACAAAATATTAATAATATAAGCACAAAATAAAAATGACAAAGTAATACTTCTGGTGAAGCACTGTGTTAACCCTGTAATATCAGAAAAATACAATCAGATCTGACAATCCATCAAAAAAACCTTAAAACTATCAAGATAGCTATTTGAAAAGTTACATCTCCTCTTGAAAAACCTCTTGCTGTAACCATGTATCATCCTTAAGACTGACATGATTAACAGTACATTTATAATTTAAAAGTAAATAAGCAAATATATTGGAAGAAGTGCTGACTGAAGTATGTGACCAAACTATCTGGGAGTCTACTACACTATGCTATCTTTGCTTCTGCATCAAGCGCTAGTTTCTTTAGCTCTGGCATTGTTAAAAGAAGTCAACCCTAGGAATACAGACCGTATTTTCAAAATATATAATGGCTTATGACAATTATAAATTAATGTGTGCAAGGGCACCTGGGTGGCTCAGTCAGTTAAGCATCAGACTTCAGCTCAAGTCATGATCTCACGGTTCATGGGTTCAAGCCCTGCGTCACGCTCTGTGCTGACAGCTCAGAGCCTGGAGCCTGCTTCAGATTCTATGTCTCCCTCTCTCTCTCTGCCCCTCCCCCATGCACACTTGCACACATGCTCTCTCTCTCTCAAAAATAAATATTAAAAAATATTTTAAAAATAAAATAAAAAATGTGTGCAAATAATAATATACTTATTCTTTACAATAGTCAATTAACTATTCAAATATTTTGATTCCAAATAAGAACCTATTCTACATTAGAAAAACTAAAATTTGTCATGTAACAAATATAAAAAGACCTTCTGGTTTGAAATTAATCCATTTACTACTTCAAAAGTTGCAACCTAGGCTCTTTTAAAAGTTTGGTAAGGGTTATGTTTTTATTTAAACAGCTTATTTACTTAAACACTGAAGCTATTGCTAATTTTATACCACCACTTATTAGAAGATGATAGTTCTGCAAATGAGGTTAATTGTATTGTTATCTGTGTAACCACAGATAGCTCTATATTAACATACATCAGAGTACAAACACACATTCTCCCATATAAATTATAAATTCAGCAACATGTTATGATCCTCTAATATGTCTGAACCAAATGAGACTGTTAGCAACAATCTTACCAAAGAATAGCTTACCAAAAAATATTCTTAACATGGAGGCAAAAAGATAAGCTCTAATTAATACTGTTTTAATACTAAGAAAAATGATCTGAAATAACTTGAATCTTCAGTCATAATATAGTACATGACAATCGTAAAGGATGACCATGCATTTAAATTCATAAGTATTTCACCCAAAGTCTTTTCTTTAGAATAAAGCTTTATTTTACTATGTTCCCGGCATTATTTTCAGTGCTGAGGCTTCAAATAAATGAACAAAGTAGACAAATATCCCTGCCCTCCTAAAATTACAGTATGTGGTACACACACTAAACAAAACAAGGAAGTAAATATACGTTAGACAATAAATACAATGGAGCAAAAGAAAGCAGTGAATAAAGGGTTGCTGGGGGTGTGCAATTTAAAATAGGGTGGTTAGGGAAAATCTCTCTGAGAGGGAAGCATCTGAGCAAACACCTGGTAAGGGAGACAGCCATGTGTAAACCTAGGGAGAGAACATTTCGGGCAGAATAAATGAAAGTTCCTGAGGTGACAACTTCCAGAAGTGATCATAGCAAGAAGTGTGGGATGGAATGAACAAGACAGAAAGCAACAGATGAGGTTAGAAAATTAATTAGGGTGAGTGATAGGGGGTGAGATGGAACAGGTCACATAGGCCTTTATAGGTTAACACAAGAAATGTAGGTTTTATTCTGAGTGAGCTGGAAAACCATTGAAGAGTTCTGAACACAGAACAGACATTACCTAACTTCTGTTTTAATAGGAACACTCTGGCTTCTATTTTGAATAGAGTGAAGGGGAACAAGGTCAAAGGCAAGGAGCCCGTTTGCAAAGCTATCGAAATAATATTGGCAAGAGATCACAGTGGTTTAGACCAGGGTAAAACTAGAGGTGGTGAGAAATGCAGATTCTGAATATACTGTGGAGGAAGTGCCAACAAAGTTTTCTGATATAGATTATAAAAGAAGGTAAGGAGTTGAGGCTGACTCTAAGTTCTATAGCCTGAGCAACTGAAAACAACAACAACAACAACAACAACAACAACACAGTTACCATTAACTAAATGAAGTAGGAAAATTTGTGAAAGATGCAGGCTTGGAGAAAGTATCTTCAGTTCAGTTTTACATGTATTAAGTCTGAGATATCTATCAGACATTCAAGCAGAAATGTTAAGTAGAGGGGCACCTGGGTGGCTCAGTCAGTTAAGCGTCTGACTTTGGCTCAGGTCATGATCTCACATTCATAGGTTCAAGCCCCATATCAGGCTCTGTGCTGACCGCTCAGAGCCTGGAGGAGCATGCTTCAAATTCTGTGTCTCCTCTCTTTCTGCCCCTCCTCTGCTCACACTCTGCTTCTCTCTTTTTCTCCCTCTCTCAAAAACAAATAAACATTAAAAAATTTTAAGAAAGAAAAGAAAGAAAGAAAGAAAGAAAGAAAGAAAGAAAGAAAGAAAGAAAGAAAGAAAAAGGTTAAGTAGAAGCCTGGAGTTGACTAAAAGAATTCTGGGCTGCAAGTATAATTGGGGAGTTACCAGTATATAGATACATTCAAAAAGGCATGAACTTGGACAGGACATCTAAGTGTACTTGGAGAAGGAAAAAGGTTCAAGGACAGCCTTGAGACAATCCAACATTAAGAGACCAGGAAAGGAGTACCAGAAAGCTGACAGAGGCCAATGGAAAGAAAAGGAAAATCCAGGAGTATGGATGCCAAATGAAGAAAGTGCTTCAGACAGAAGAACTAATCCACTGTGCCAAATGCTAAGAAATAAAGTATAAGAAGGATCTGTAACTGGCCACTGAACTTAGCAACATGGAGGATACTGAAGATCTCTGACAACAGCAACTTTGGTAGAATGGGAGGTGTAAAAGCCTGATCACAGATAGTGAGAGGAAAGGAACTGGAAAGAATACATACGTCCTGAAAATCACCGTTTCTTAATAATTTTCTTTAATGTGATTCCACTTGCTTTCTAAAGGTGTTCCAACAAAATTTAATCTACTTGTTTTCAAGGCCTGTGACCCCCGCTGTGATAACTTTTGACTGTACTTCTGAGCTCAGTCCCCTGATTTGAATCCCGTGTTCTTGTGTGTGTGTGTGTGTGTGTGTGTGTCTCTTTACTAGAAGATCAAGTATTTGTTTCAGAAATTTTATGTAAGGAGGTAAACTTTGGGTCCTTGCATGTCTGAAAAAATTTTCATCTATCCCTCAGACTTTGGGTATAGTTCAAGAAAAAACATTTTTTTCCTAACTCTGAAAGGCATGGTTTTCCAGCATCCCATGTTGCAATATGGCATCCCATTCTGCCAATTTATTTCTCAGTTTTTGGTAAGTAAACCAATTTTTCTCCCTGGAATATTTAGGATATCTTCTTAATAAATGGTATTCTATAATGCCACAAGGACTTTTTTAGGGACAGGCCATTTTATAATTTCTCCTACACTGCCACTATTAGGCTGTTTTAAATAAGACTCATATCAGTTTGTCTCAAAGATGTCCTTTTTTAATAATGGCTATTTTCACTGTATTTGGCCTACAAAGATTAATCCTTTGTCTGTAAACTTTTCTAATTTTCACTCTATGAGATGGTAAATTTCATCCAATTTTACTTTGAGCCTTTCAGTATTCTCTGTAATAATCTTCTAAATTTCTTGTAGTTTCTTGTTTTCTGCTTCTTTTATTATCATTTTTAACAGTGATTCATGCCTTATGACTAGAATGTAGACTAGAGTCTCTCTAGTAGATACTAATTATTTCTATTTCATTGAAGACCAGCCATGCTCATGTATCTATAACAGTGGTAGATACTTTCTCATTTCCATATAAAAAAAGGTATAAAAGAGAGAAAAAAAAAAAAAGCAGAACAGAGAGGGGAGAGGATGAATAATAAGAAATAAAAACCACAGTGGTATATCAAGATTAAAATGGTTAAATCATTAGTCCCAAATTTGTATCTTAAGTGAATCAGAAACATTGTCTCTGAGTTCTCTCTGAAGAGATGTTGCTTTGCTGAATTAATCTCTTGCTCCTTGTACTAGTCACTTAATAAGTAACACATGACTTCTTTCTATTTGTGATGATTATTCATTTCAAATGCAATTATTCATATTTCTTACTAATTGTCATAAAGTAAAATATATAAATGTGTTGTTGTCTAAGAATTAAAGAAGTAAATCAATGAAATATTAATTCTAGATCTTATTTAACCTACAAGTCATCACTTTATCATTTTAATAAGCCAGCAGCTATAGACAGGCAATAAAAACAACCTTCAAAACAATACAAGGGAAAACGTGCGTGTAGGACATACACCTCCAACAGCAGAATTGAAAGAGTTGTGATTTTAAAGACAAAGGCCTTATTTTATTTGTACTTGCATACACTAGGTCTATTAAATGCTTGTTTCTACTGCACTAACACAGTATGTATGTAAATGATTGGACAAATGAATCAATGAACAAACATGTGCTCCTTTCTCTGATGGAAATAAGGAAATATAATGAAAAGAGAGGGCTAAGTGTTGGGTACACTTGGATCTAAATCCCAACTCTGATACTCAGGCAAGTTAAATGAAAGCTAGTGGTAGTTTAAGTGATTTAAAAAAAAAAATATATATATAAATAGTAATGAATGAAAGGAACTTAGGCAAACAGAGTAATGAGTGCTCATATTCCTATATGGACACAATATATACTAATACCGGTACACAGTAGACCTACATCTTGAATTGTCTTTGGTATCAACATATTTCTACTCCAGTGAGTAATCAACTAATAACAAAGCTTGTATAATATTTAAAAATAACACATTTATTATTTTTGCAACATAGCCTACCTACTTCAGTAACATCATCGAACCTCTATGAGAATAATACAGTAGAATAATTAAAAAATAATTCTTTGATAAAATTTTTTTAACACTTCTCCCTTCAAAAAGCACAGCCTAATCTGCTCCCTATCAGGGTGGGTTGTACTTAGACACTTGTTTCTATTGAATACAATGTGACAGAAATGACAATGTATAATGAACAAAATTATGGCATAAAAGGCATTATGGCTTCCTCCTTGCTCTCTCTCAGCTCCCTCTTCCTGGGAAAAGCAAGCTGCTACATCATGGGATCATTTAGGTAGTCCTATGGAAAAGTCAATGTATTCTGCCAAGAGCAGAAGGAAGTGAGGTATTCTGACAACAGCCATGTGAATGAACCACCTAGGAAGCAGCACCTTAAGTCACGATCAAACCTGCAGATGACTGCAGTCCCAACCCACATCTTCAGGGTAACCTCATGAAAGATCTTGAGACAAACCACCCAGTCAGGTTGCTCCTGAATTTCTCACCTACAGAAACTATGGTCTACTGAAGCATAACAAATTATCCTGTAAAAATTAACAAACACAAATAACTTAAATTATATTATTTTATATAGAGAGATATGGATAGATAGGTATGTGGATACTGAATTTTGCTATATTTCCACCTATTATGAGAACGAAGCTCTTTTAAAAAAATGTTTGAGAGAGAGAGAACGAGCAGGGGAGGGGCAGAGAGAGGAGGGAGGGAGACAGAGAACCCCAAGCAGGCTCTGTGCATTCAGCACACAGCCTGACACAAAGGGCTTGAAACTCAAGAATTGTGAGATCATGGCCTAAGCCCAAATCCAGAGTCAGACTTTTAACCGACTGAGCCACCCAGGTGCCCCAAGAACAAAGATTTTCTAATGCCATCTCATGAAAGTATATTTTCTCCCTTTGAAAGAGCTGCTTATTCTCAGCATAGAAAGTGCCAGGTTATGGCTTACAGAATTAAAATGAATTATACTTATGTTTTGTTTGCTGGCAATCTCAGAACTGTTGCTTAGCTCTTACATTCTACCTATCACCTAATAAATATTCACTAACTAGCTACTGAATCAGGAACACTTACTTTTAGAATTCAAATCTGATTTAAATGAAGTTTTAGGCAAAGTGAGGGAGAAATCAGTTGAACCTCCAGAAGAAGAGCTTCAACTGAAAGCTTGGATCTATACACCTGTGACCCATTTGCTGGGAGCCAAAAATAACTCACTTTTTTTTAAAAAAAGCTGAGACATAATTCATATATATTAGATCAGGTATACAACATAATGATCTGATGTTTGTACATAGGGCTAAATGATCATCAAAGTAAGTCTAGTTAACATCCATCACCATAAATAGTAACAAATGAGAACTTCTAACTTGTATTTTGTTAGTAACCTTCAAATATACAATATGGTATTAATAACTACAACACCATGCTATACACTACAACCCTATGACTTATTTATTTTATAACTGAAAGTTTGTACCTTTTGCCCCCGTGCTCAACAATTTTGCCTGCCTCCCACTCCCACCTCTGGCAACCACTGATCTGTTCTATGTATGAGGTCTTTTTTTGTTGTTTTTTTTTTTTATTCCACATATGAGATCATACAGTATTTGTCTTTCTCTGATTTATTTCGGTTAGTATAATGCCTTCAAGGTCCATCCATATCCATATTGTTGCAAATGGCAACATTTCATTCTTTTTTATAGCTGAATAATACTCGATTTTGTATGTATGTGTCTATACACACACAACCCACATCTTTTTTTTTTTTTTGGCCTGAGGAAAATCAATCAATCTTCCTTCTTTTTTTTTTTTTTGTGTGTGTGTGTGTGTGTGAAGGCTTTGGAGGAAATTCTTTTGTACTTCTAGCTGGTGGTGAATGCCAGCAAACCTTTGCATTCTTTGGCTATATACCACATCTTCTTTATCCATTCACCCATCAATGAACACTTAGGTTGTTTCCATATCTTGGTCATCGTAAATAATGCTGCAGTGAATATGGGAGTGCGTGTGTCTTTTCAAGTTAGTATTTTTGTTTTCTTCGGATAAATACCCAGAAGTGGAATAGCTGGATCACATGGTAGTTCTATTTATTAATTTTTTGATGAATCTCCATACTATCTTCCATAGTGGCTGTACCAATTTACACTCCCCCCAAGAGTATACAAGGTTTTCCTTCTTTCCATATCCCTGCCAACACTTGTTATTTCTTGTCTTTTTGATAAAAGTCATTCTAACAGATATGAGTTGATACCTCATCGTGGCTTTGATTTGCATTTCTTTGATGATTAGTGATGTTGAGCATCCTTTCATGTACCTGTTGGCCAGGTATATGTTGTCTTTGTATGTTGTCTTTGGGAAAACGTCTACTCATTTCCTGTACCCATTTTCTAATTGGATTGTTTCTCTGCTATTGAGTTTTATGATTTCTTAATATTTTAGATATTGACCCTTTGTCAGATATATAATTTGGAAATATTTTCTCCCATTTATTAGGCTGCCTATAAATAACTCACAGTTAAAGCATCTTTTCTAGAAATAAAAAAGTTGAGACACAAATACAATTTAATCCAATAATATGAAGAGCAAAGATTCTTGATTATTCTTCTCAGCCCTCTGCAAAATCTGTTTTATATTCTCTCATATTTCCCTTTATATATATGTGCCTGCAAAATGCCCTAAAAATGGCTCTTAAAATTCCTTACAAAACACAATTCTAAAATTATCTGGCCTGAAGTTCCTTTCAGTAAAATATTTATTTATATAGAACATTGGTGATTATTATCATACTTGAGCTATAAGTTATAGAATACAAACTTCATGACAAAATGACGTTATGATAAACTACAACAAATACAGCTAGAAAGCTGTTCCATATATGCTGGAACTAATTACACTTTACCTTAGTTTACTAACATTATCTTTCTATTTTCAGCTACTAAGGCAAAGCAAATATTCCAAGAGGTTAAAAAAGTATCTCCTCTGAACAACAATCTAAGCTTGCAATTAAAGTACTTCTCACACTTATATATTCTTTTTAATCTATCTCTAGATTTATCATGTCTTCTAGTCACAAGCACAAATGGTTTCTTTTACATATAAAGAATGCACAATATTCCACTAGATGTAATTAATGGATACACAATTAATAAGGACAGAGGTGATATTATTCCTATATATTGCTATAAACAAATAGACACATGAATAAAATCAATTGCAGTAAATCAAATAACATATTACCAACCACTGGACTTCTGGTTATACACAAGAAAACTTCCAGGATATGACTACCAGACTCTGTACGTGAACAACTGTAGAAATGATAAGAGTACCTAAATCAGAGAGAACTTTTAAAAGTACAACTGTTAAACTTCTCAGATCAAATGGGCTTGCTATCCCTAGTAATGTGACGAGATAATATGATAAAAGGTTAAGCGTATTTAACTATTACCTTTCTTGACAATGTTTCTGTAAATTATTGTAAAAGAGGAACAATAAACTCAGCACTGATACAGTGAAAATTACACTGAAAAACATAAAATATATGTAATCAGAAAGAGACCATTTGATAATCCGAACTTTTTGTATTTAAGTAGTTATAAAACTGTATTTCCAATTTCTGTTATGGTAAAGCCTCTATCTCACCAAATGATTATAAACTGTTACTCTATTTAAAAAAATTGTTACAAACTGCTATTTCTAAAAGACTAACCATAGAGAAAAACCTGTGAAGAAAGAACTGAATGAGAATATAACCAACACACTAGAACAATAAAGATTTTCTCTGGTTTACTGGCAATATAACTGGCTAAGGGGGAAAAAAGATTAAAGTCGAAGACAAATTGAGATGGAAGAATAAAATATCAATCCATCAAAAAATAGGATGAAGAATATTCTTCAAATTTACCTCTCATTTAGATAGGAAGATCTGATTCAGATGTGGCACAAAAAGGACCCTGCTCAACTCACCCTCCTATGGGATGCCAAGAAAAATCAGTTTCAAATCAAGAAACAGCACAGATTTATTTCCATGTCAATGAGTGAGCCAAGAAAAGAAATAACAAGAGTACAGGAAAAAAAGGAAAATAGAAAATTCAATGTTATGCATACCAAATGTAGCAAATTTCATTTGATGATAAAAATTCACAAAATGTGCTCAGAACAAATTAATACACCTATGATATTTAGACACTTGGATGCCTGCTAACCACAAAAAAAAAAAAAAAAGAGCTTATGTGTGTGGGTTAAAAACAAGCATGACAAAACGCTGATGCAAGATGTTGTGTAAGAGTGGTTCCTTATACTTCACAAAAATTTGTTTAGAAATTTTCATGATAAAAACTTTTCAAGTATTTTCCTTTTCTCTGCAGTCATTTGTTGAAGAACTATTAAGTGCAAAACTCTTAAACATATGTTACAGTTCAATGGATTTTTACATATATTACATATCTGAATAACTACCACGTGGTTCAAGATATAAAACATTACCATCATTTCAGAAGGTTCTCTCTTACCCCTTCCAATTTATTAACTCCTCTCAATCCAGAGGCAACCACTTTCTGGACTTCTACTCCCCCAAATTAGCTTTTACTGTTTTAAAATACACAAGTGGAATTATACAATGTGAACTCTTTTGTGTCTGTCTACTTTTGATCAACACAATTCATTCATGTTGTTATAAATGTTCCTATACATAAATTCTGATGCAATATTTTGTTGTTTTTTTAGATCGAAATGTTTTCTAATTTCTACTGTGACTTCAGATTAATGCACTATTTAAAAATGTCTTGCTTAACTTCTAAACATCTGGAGTCTTTCCAGTTATTTTTCTATTACTGAACTGTAATTAATTCTACAATGATCAGAAAACATGCACTACATAATGTCAATCTGAAATCTGATGATACTTCTTTAAGAATTAGAATATTTTGTCAAATGTCCCAAGTGCACTTAAAAAAAAAAAGGTATAGTCTTCAGTTGTTAGACACAATGTTCTAGAAATGTCAATTAAGTCAAGGTGATTAATCATGTCATACAAATTTTATTCCTTTACTGATTTTTTTACATAACTGTTCTATCATTTACTTAAACATGTATTTAAAATCTCAGCTATGAATACATAACTATCTTTCCTGTTAGTTATACTAATACTCCGTTCAGAATCTATATTATTAAGTGAACACATACTTACAATTATATTTTCTTGATGAAGTGACCCACATATTATAATATATTCTTCTTTACTTATTATAATACACCTTGTCTTACATCTGTTTTGTACAAATTAATACGATCAGCTTTCTTTTGATGTTTGCAGACAATACTCAATTTTATCTTTTTACTTTGATCTTACATGCATTTTGCACTTAAAGTGTTCTTTATAAATAAAACATACATGAATCTTATTTATAAGGCCTAACAATATTTGTATTGCCACTGAAGTGTCTAAACCATTTACATTTAACATAATTACCATAATACAGATTAGCTTAAGTATCACCTTTCTATGTGTTGTTTCTTTAGTCTTCCTTATCTATGAATCTCTACTACGTGCTGAAAAGATTGGAAACAGGCTGGAGACTAAAGAGGCCTTCTTTCAGGGTGAAAGGAAGGTACTGACTGCCAACAAGTGAATAAAATAAAGTCCTACCTACACCTTTCACACATACAGGAAAAAAAAAAAAAAAAAAGCCTTACCCTACTGACAGAATGACACCAATTACCGTCCTCCATTGTGGCTAGAGGATAGGTAAAAGAAGAAAAACAAAACAAACCACCTTTACTACTGAACAGTGTTAGGAAATAGATCAAGGATTTCAAGACATGGAAAAACAAATGCAAGAAATAAAAGACATTGACAAATAACAAAAAGGCATTTATGGGCTCATCAAAGGACCAGGGGGAGAAGGTATAAATGAACTTCAAGACAGGTCATGAAAAAGTACCCAAACTGAAATACAAATTAAAAAAAAAAAAAAAAAAAAAAAAAAAAAATGTGTGGGGAGGAAATTAAACAGAGCCTCCAAGAAATGTAGGACTGTATGAAATGAACTACCACCTACATACCCGGATTCTCACAAGCAGAGCTGGTAAGTGGTACAGATGAAATATTAGAAGATATTCTGAGAAATTTCCAAATATTATTTAAGAGATTAAATATAAATTTAAGAAAGGCTCAGCAAACAATCACAACAAGCACTATATATAGAAAACACAAATACCCCAAGACAAATCATTTTCAACCTGCTATAAAAACCCAACAATAAAGGAAACATTTTTGACGCAGAGAAATGAAGAATTACACCTGACTTCTTGTCAGAAACCATACAAGCAAAAAGACAATATAAATGGCATCCTTAAAGTAACATAAGAAAAACACTGTGAACAAATAATCCTATACCCAGCAAAATACTGTGCAAGGAAAATAAAAAGTAAAATAGAGTATGTTATAGCCAACCCAAGAGACTTTGTTACCAGTAGACCTGAACTACAGAAAGAGTACAAAACAGACATTTGATTCTACAAAGGAATATGGAACTCTAAAGATAATTAAAGTGAAGGACATGCAAAATTTTTTTTTCCTTATTTTTAGTTACTTCAAACCAGAACTGTATAAAGTAGCACTCACTGATAGAACTTTCTGAGATGATGAAAATGTTCTGTATCTTACACAGTTCGATCTGAAAACTAAAAGCTACCTGTGGCTACTAAGCACTTAAAAAAAATGGCTAATATACAGAAATTAATTTAAACTTAATACTAACTACTTGAAATTCAAATTAAATAGTCACACTGGCTAGGACATACTAGACAATGCAGGTCTAAAGCAAACATAGTAGCAAGGTATTATGAACTTATGGCATATATAAAAGTAAAACGTATGACAATAGTAGTGCTAACAATAGTAAGAAATTGGCAATATAGTGTTATGAAGCACTGATACCATATAAAAAGTGGTATAACACTGCCTGTATAAAGACTGGAATTAAAGATGTATAATACAAATCACAGAGAAGCCAGTATAAATTTTTTAAACAGGCAAACTTAAGTATAAGTAATGAGCTACTAATGAAGATAAAAATAGAGAACCTATTTTTATAGGTTAAATAAAAAACTAAGGGAGATTTAAATGTAATCACATTAATAATTACATTACACATAAACGGTCTAAACAACCAAATTAAAAAGCCATATTGTCAGGATGGGTTAAAAAGAAAGTGGGTTTCTATACCAAACCTACTTTAAATATAAAGGCATAGATGTAAAGTAAAAAGACATACTATGCAAACACTAACCAAAAGAAAGGTAGAGTGATATTAACGTCAGATAAAATAGACTGCAGAAAATGGAATACTGTCTTTATACAAAGTATGTTATTGGTCTACAAAAAAAAGAGAAACATCAAAATCAATTATAAAGATATATTTACGTATACATTTTATGTATTTATTATATATATATTTCCAAATATTTGGAAACTGAGTGATATGGTTTTTTTTAAGTATGAAATTTATTGTCAAATTGGTTTCCATACAACACCCAGTGCAAGAATGATATACTTCTAAATAACCATGGGTCAAAGTGAAAGTCACATTAAGTATTTAGAAAATATCAACAGAACAAAAGTTGTGGGAATATCTAAAGTAGTGTTTAGAAGGAAATGAAGGTCTCAAATCAATGGCTCAAGTTTATACCTTAAGAAATCCTAATAGACTGGATTTAAACCCAAAAGCATACAAAAAGAAAATAGTAAAGAGCAAACATCAATGAAACTGGAAAAAAAAAATTTTTTTTTTAATGCAATAAAACAAAAAACTGGATCTTTGGAAAAATTAATAAAATTGATAAACCTGGACACAAACTAGTAAAGGCAAAAGAGAGGACACATTGTCAACATAAGAAATAAATGAAAAGACATCATTACAGTAGCTATAGACAGTAAAGAGATAATAAAGAAACGACTTTATGGCAATGAATAGATGAAACAGATGAATTCCTTGAAAGACACAAAGCACTAAAATTCATATAGTGAGTAAAAGTGATTCATGCAAAGACGAAAAACTTTCAAGAATAGATAACCCTAATCATCTTATACCTATTAATTGAATGTATCCTTTAAAACCTTTCAAAAAGAGAACTCTGGGCCCAGAGGGGTTAGCTTGAAAACTCCAGCAAAGATTTATCAAACAAAGACCACTCTTATCGGAAATTTTTCAGAAAATTTAACACTTTCAAATTCTGAGGCCAGCATGATCCTAATACAAAGATTTACATAAAAAGTTATCTTTTGTGGACATAAATACAAAAAAGTACTCAACAAACTGAGCAAATCTAATCCACCAATTTATGAAAATGATAATACGTCATGACCAAATGAGATATCTAGAGAATGCAAGGCTGATTCAACATTTAAAAATAAAATATTAACAGACCATATGATCATCTCAATAAATAACAGTAAAAACATCTGACCAAACTCAGTGTCCACTTGTTAAAAATTCTCAGCAATCAAGGAACAGAATGAGAACACAGTTAACTTCATAAAAGGCCTAGTATACTTACAATGGTAATACAGAATATATAGAATATATAATAATTTGATAAAAAGGCCCTATTATACTTAATAATAAAAGACTGAAACCAACAAGTCACTTCTAAAAAAATTTTACGGAAAAGCAAAAAACTACAACAGCCAGGATGATTTTGAAAAAGAGTAGGTCAGGTGGCACCTGCATGGCTCAGTCGGTTAAGTGTCCAACTCTTGATCTCGATCTCGGCTCAGGTCATGATCTCGTGGTTCATGAGTTCGAACCCCGGGTCAGGCTCTGCACTGACAGTGAGGAGCCTGCTTGGAGTTCTCTCTCCCACTCTCTCTGACCCTACCTCACTCATGCTTGCGCGCTCTCTCTCTCTCTCTCTCTCTCTCTCAAAATAAATAAATAAACTTTAAAAATTAAAAAAAAAAAAACAGCAAGTCAGTCAAAGAAAGACAAATACCATATGATTTCACTCATATGTGGAATTTACAAATGAGCAAAGGGACAAAAAAGAGAGAGGCAAGCCAAGAAACAGACTCTTAAATAGAGAACAAACAAAATAGAGAACAAAAGAGAGGTGAGGAGGGAATAGGTGAAATAGGTGATGGGGGTTAAAGAGGGCACTTGTGATGAGCAATGGGTGTATGGAAGTGCTGAATCACTATATTGTACACCTGAATCTAATATTACACTGTAGGTTAACTAACTGAAATACAAATAAAAACTTAAAAATGAAGTAAGTACTGCAAATAAACAAAGTTGGGAGTACTCACACTACCTGATTTCAAGATTTACTGTAAAGCAACAATAACCATGACAATGTGGAACTGGCAAAACGACAGGTATAAAGATCAAGGAATTAGTCCAGAAATAGACCCACATATATGGACAACTGATTTTTAACTAAGTTAATTCAATGAGGAAATCAAAGGTTTCCTAACAAATGGTGCTAGAACTGAGAAAACAAGCCTTAACCCTTATCTCCCACCATATATAAAAACTAACTTAAAATGTATGATACACCTTGTCATAAAAGCCAGAACTATAAACCTGTAGAAGAAAACATAATCGGTACAACTTTCCACTAAGCAAACTTAGAACACAGAAACACAAATCCTAAAAGGAAGATTGATGAACTGAATTTAATCAAAATTAAAAACTCTTCTGTTCTGAAAAGTTAGGAAAATAAAAAGGTAAGCTTCAGACTGCATTATGTGTGTATGTGTCTGTGTGGGTGAAAGGACTTCCACAAAAAAACATACAAAGAATACGTACAACTCAGTGAGATAAACAATGTTTACAAACAAGCAAGATTTGAACCGATACTTCACAAAGGAAGACACACAAAGGACCAAAAGCAAATTCTCAGCATTATTAATCTTTAGGTAGATGTAAATTAATATTATAGTGTGATATTACTACATACCCACTAGAAGGACTAAAATGAAAAAGTCTGAAATAACCAACTGTTGATGAGGGTATAGAGCAACTGGAACTGTACCTCGGAAGCTGTGTGGCAGGTTTTTACATGTAAACATTCAGTTACGCTACAATGCAACAGATGCATTTCTAGGTATTTACCCAAGAGAAACACAAAACTTCATGAACGGATGTTAACAGCGATTTATCAATAATACCCCCAAACTGGAAACAATCCATTTATCCATAAATATGTGAAATAGTCAACTGTGGTAGATCAATACCATGGACTACTACTCAACAATTAAAAGTCATGAATCAGTTAAACACAGAAAAGTATTTAGGATTCTCTAACCCATCATGCTAACAGAAAAAAAAGCTAGATGCAACAGAGTATGTAATTCCATTTATATGAAACTCTAGAACAAATGAAACCAATTTACAGTGAGAAAGAGAGGACAATGGTTTCCTGGGGCTGAGGGGTAAAAATGTCACTGCGTAGGGCAGAAGGGAACTTCTGGGAATGAGAGAAATATTCTCTATCTTGATAGTGGTAATGAAAACATTCTACTGTTGAATGTGGTACTGGTGATAGGGGTGTACGTGTTCGTCAAGACATACTCAATTGTCTATTTTAAATACACACATTTTATTGTATGTAAATTATCCTCAAAAAAGGTGACTCTTTAAAATGGAACTCTTTTGGGAAAATATAAAACAAGGAATATTGGTAATGCCCTTATATAACCACTAAAAAGAAGTCAAAAACATCAATAAAATTCAATACCCACTATGGTTTTTAAAAATGTCATCCGAAATTAAAAATAACAATAAAATCACCTTGGAAAGCCAAGAACAGAAGAAAATATTTTAACTTAATATTCTCTTTATCAGAAAGTTTCAGCAAACATCATAACCGATGTTTAAAAAATCAGAAGCATTCCCCTCAAAGACAGAAACAATATGTTTTTAGCTATCACTATTATTCAAAATTATATAGGAAGTATACCAGCCAAAGCAATGAGGAAAACACCTAAGTTATAAAAAAAAAAAAAAACGAAAAGAAAGCCACAAATCTGTGAAAACTTTGAGACAATCATCAACTCAAGTGATTAGATACATGATAAACAAAAAAAATTCAAAAGTTTTCCTATAACCAGAAAGAGAAAGAGAAAATTTTACTGAAAGTTTCCATCCACCAGAGCAAATCAAATCATAAGATAGCTAGGAATATTAGAAAGGAATGTGATACATATGGGGGGGGGGGGACGGGGGACCTATAAAACTCAATACTTAAGAATATAAAGCAAGATGTGAATAAAAGGGAAAGACATACCATACATGCATACTTTTCTGAGGGGAGAGGCTCAGTATCATAAAGATCAGTTTGCCCAAAATCAATCTAAAATTTCAATATGACATCATTCAAAAAACCTAAGGATTTTTCATTTAATTTATAAATTGAGTCTGAAGTTCATCTGGAGAAGAAATGCTTAAGAGTCAAGTAATTTTGAAAAAAGGGAAAAATAGTTATCAAAATTTAAAATATGCATACCCTTTTACCCAGCAATTCCATTGACAGGAATCCATGCTCCAGAAATAATCACATACAGAGGAAGTTTCCCTAACAGTTGACTTTTAGGATAAAGGTAGGACTACAAGGGGGGTGGGAACACACTGTTTGAATTTTTTTTTAATTTTTTAAGATTTAAAGTTGGTAATTAAAAACTAATCAATACATGAAAAAGTTGGTTTCAAATAAAGCATTATTTGTGATTGCAAAAAAACTAAATGTGTTCCAATAAAGGAATGGTTAATTACAGCTCATTCAAACTAATGAAATACCTCTTAACCTTGGTCAGTATCCGAAAGACCTATATATAACAAATAAACATATCCAACACATAAAAACAAGTGAAAGAAGCAAGTGTATACCAATGTGTCTGGTATTCCTCCCACTTCTCCCCCCAAAACCCAACTTTACATGTATGTAAATGTGTTCAGAAATGCATTTAGAAAGATGCACAGTAAATGGTTAACTTTAGACAGTGGAGTGGGGCTGGGGGATGAAAAATGTTGACTTTTACCTGACAGTCCTTTTTCTAAATTGTTAAATTTTACATCAAGTTTGCATTTCTATAATTAATTTTTAACACTTAAAATTATTTTATATAAAAATGACATGAATTCTAGGAGAAAAAAACTAAAAAAATAGTTTAAACGTTTATTTCTGTTATCACCATGTTTATTTACATACTCTTCCAATGATCTGTAGTCTTCAGCAGAGGTGACTGCCATTTTAAGGAAATTCAACTGACCAAATAGATTATGATAAAAAATAATACAGTGCGCCTTTTTTTTAAGTCGTAAACTTCACAGAAACATCAGACTCAAAGCAGGGTCCATGCATACGCAAAAAATTTTTAATGCCTTGGAGAGGGAAGTCTCCTAAACAGATCATTCTTCCTCCTTGCAAAAAAGAGTATTTACCTCCTCCTTTTTTCTTCAACTTGGTCTGGGCGACTTTAAACTCACCATTTTGAATGTGCGCAAAATGATTTACAAGCAGTAATCTTAGGGAGGCCAAAACTGAAGGTGGATCTGCGAGAGGGGGGCTCAGACCTGACATCGCTAACCGGCAGAAGCATTGATGGAATGGCGGTAATATCGGGAGAAAAACGATTGTTGTGATTTGTACAGGGTGTGCTGCGTACCCGAGCCTTGGTGACAATCGGAGAAAATGCAAATACAGCCAGGAGAGCGACCGCAACGGAAGGCTTCCTGGGGGAGGGGGGGGTGCAGGCCTGTGGCGTAAGATGGATCAGCTCTATGTGGGGTGACTGGAAACGGACAGAGAAGGCGGCTGTGAGATTTTGGTGGGGGGCACACTCATACAGCCGCCAGTTTCGGCAGAAAGGCAGCGGGGTCCTTGGCCAAGGCACCAAGGACAGCAGAAGCGGCAGCAGGGAAGAGCGGCGGGTGGACACCCCGAGATCAATCGATGCCATTCGCTGGGGCCAGCAGGCGCGGTGGCCACGGACTCGAGCGCGGCCCCAGGTCCGGGTTGGACCGGGCCCAGGAGGCGAAGAAGGCCTCTCACAGCCATCAACCCCACCCACCATGGCCGGCGCAGCGGGCAGGGACAGGCCCCACTCCTTCTCGAGGAGAGAAATTAAGAAACGGAGGGGGTGAAGGCAGCAATTTCCTCGCCCCGACCCTGATATTCCTGACATCAGAACAAGCCAGATTAAAAAAAAAAAAAACCCTCACCGAACTGTGCAGCGGCTCCGGAGCGAGAACAGCGCTCGATCCTCCACCCGCCACCACCGCCTTCTTCTCCGCCTCCGACTCCTCCCCCGCGGAACGCGCAGCGGCAGGCGGCAGCGGCGGCGGTGGCGGCGGCGGCGGCGGCGGCGGAAGCAGAGGCGGTGGCGGCGCGTCCCGCCCCTTGCGCCGCGGTAGAGGCGAAGGAGGAGGGCATTCAAGCCCCGCCCCGAGGCCAGCACCGACCAATAGACTCAAAGGGCCTCTGCGGGAAAAATCCACATGTCCAATCGGAACCCGAGGAGTGGGCTCACGTCAATGGTTGGGACGTGGCAGAAAAACGGAAAAATACTTGGACCGTATGTACTCCCTGGTACTCCCTTCTCGTTCAGTAGGACTTCACCGATTGGCCGAAGAGCGGAAGGATGAAGGCACACTCCCCCCACTCTCAACCCAGTCCGGGTCTGGGCGCACCTCCTTTCCCTGCAGCACTGCGACGTTCGGGCAGGAGGCGGGGCACCGTGATGGGGCTGGAACGGCAAGGCCTTTTGTGGTTCGGGCTGGGAGAAAAGGCGGGGTCTCAGGGAAAGGGAAGGGGGTGTGGAGAACCAAGGGAAGAACTGGCGCAGCTAGACTTTTTCAGAAAACCCGAAGCAACAACCAAAATGGAGGCGTTAAAATCAATCCTAATTCCACTGGAAACCTGACTAACAAGGTTAAGGTCTCCTGACACAAAGTTCAAAGCGTTGCAGTTCAGATATGAGTGGGACAAGAAAAAATAGATGGAAGAAGGACACATTGGCCCATCCTGACTCGGCTTACTATCTAGTGGGTTTTCCCCTCCCACCCTACAATCACACCCTTGCATCCTCATTTCTCATTCTGTTGGAAGCGGAGTATAGCGGACGCCTGCTTTCGCTCTCTATAGACCTTGCCTAATTAGAACCTTCCAGTTTGCATCTAGAGGCTAACCGGCTGTCAAGGCGAGAAGTAACAGCTCCCATCACATGTAACCAAAATAAATACAACAGCTGTAGTCCCTGGACATCTTGCTTAATTTAAACACGGGTAACAGTTTACTTAATCATGTCAGTGATGCTAAATTGTTTCTTTGTCCGGCACATGTCCTTTCTTTTTCATCCTGAACATGTCCGCTTCTCTGATTACAGTCCTGCTTTCCTGCCACCTTATTCCCCAACCCCCTCAACTCCTTTCACACATATGCCCAGTGCCCAGGATATATTTATCGTGTCCCCTCCCCCAAGGATTAAGAGCCCCACTTCTTGTGCTGTCCCTGGCAACTGCAAAATCTGCCAGTGATCTCAGACTTTTTTTTTTTTTTCCTGTTGGTTAAAACAAATTATCCAAAATTTACTATGGGAACTTAAGTTATGAGATTTGCTATAGGCATTTTGTACAATCAAATCCAAGTCTCAGCCCACCCATGTAGTACATTTCTTACCAAGAAACCATTTCCCACTTGATATTTCTCTCCTTTACACACGTTGTTCTAGAAGCTGTGGCTCTTTTTCCATCCAAGTTTTCCCACTTTGAAAGATAATTCATACTTTAATCACATTTCTTTAATCTCCCTTAGGATGTTGCATACTGATCCAATTGGATATACCAACATGTTTGTTGGGGCAGGTTTCTCAACTTCAATCTTTTTCATACTTGTGTATACTACTCACAGTATTATTTATTATTTTCTTTAAATGTATTTTTTTTTTCAATTTCTTTAGAGGGAAAGTTTATAAAAGTACTATGAATGGAAGAAAACCTCCATCATCGATTCTAGTTTGAAAGTAACAGTAAGAAAAGTGAACAAAACAATTTTTTTAAATGATGGCTAGAAACTATTGCCTACTAAAGTCTCTGAGCCTAAACCCCACTTCCTGTTAAAAGGGTCTGTTACCCAGCATTAGACACATATTAAAGATCAAGCACACAAATGGCATTTTTATCATGATGTAATCAAAGAATAGAAAAATAGAGCTAAAATAGGAATCACTTTCTCACTATGAGTCATTATTTTTAATCCTGCAAGCATGCCCCAAGTAAAGTCATCCAAGGCATCAGAAGTGATCTGTGTTACTTTTTGGGAAACACTGCTGTGGAGGCTTAAATCATGTATTCTATAATCAAACAGACCGTATTCTCATAATAGCTCCTGCATTTATAGCTGTGTGCCTCTGGACAATCTATTTACCTCTCTGGCCTCTTATTTCCAATTTAAATATGGGAAAAGTAATAATATTTACTCATGAGTCACTGAATACATTAAATAGCCTAATAAAGGTAAAGCATATCATACCTACCATGTTGTAAGTACTAAATACATATTAGCTGATGTATTATATTATGTGTAAATAGAGATGATAATAATATGTATTATTGCCTTGTACATATAATTCTTATTGACTCCAGAGATGAGAAGCATTCCCCAAAGCAATGAGTTAAGATATGATGTAAAACAGTGGTCCTTAAAGAGTGATACAGACCAACAGCATCAGCATTACCTGGGAACTTTTAAAAATACAAATTCTCAGGTAGGTCCATCCTCAGACCTGAATTGGAAACTCTAACTGTGGAGTCCAGCAATCTGTAGCTTAGCGAGTCTTCCAGACGATTCTGATGTATGTAAAGTTTGGTGACCACAGATATTGTAGAAAGAGGACTGACTAGTCAAGGAGTGGGAGGGCCTGACTTTTAATTATAGTCTTAAAGTGACATCAGCCAAATGGAAGCATAAGGACCTCTGAAAATTCTTTTCTCCACAAAAGCAGTGAGAAAACTGGCAATTTTGTCAGAGTCAACTTTTTCCAAATTCTAGATATTAACCAAAGGCTTGCAGCAATCCAGGAAGCATTTATGCTGGGAAACAGCTGAATTTCTCAGTAAGAACAGTAAGCTTTGTGATGTTTTGACTTATTCTACCCCAATCCGTCTAGCTCCAGTTCTGCTTTTGCACTGAAAAACAATAGCCCACAATCATGGGGAAAACCAGCAGCCTGGCAGCCACCTGATGAGGCAGAGTGAGACTGGAGAGCCTTCAAAACCTAATTCTTAGAGAATAATTTCACCTACCTGTGCTTCCCTAGAAGATCTCACTTGCAAGGCTGTCTTCATTCGATTTGATTCAGAGCCAAACCAGTGCAAAAAGCCTTCTCCCCAGAAGCATTTGTCAAAAACAATGAGAGGGAATCGATTAACTTTCCTGTCACCTTAGGTAGTAGAAACAGCTGGGACAAAAAACAGATTAACCAAAAAGCTTAAAAGGAAAAGTTGGAGAAGGTCCTATAGGACTTTGAAAAACTCCAACATATTCATAGGAATCTAGAAACCCAAACACATTAGAAACCCACACACATGCCCCGGGGCTGCAGTAAACTGTGCATAAGATCAGGCAAGACCTGAGGGGGCCCAAAGCATTCACCATAGGCTGACTTTGAGGCTCTGTAAAAGTCAGAAATGAAGGCTAAGGGAAAATTGGCAATCCCTGGCTTAGCGTTGAAGCGATGACTCAGCACACACAGACTCTCAATAAACACTGGGAGATATATTGGTTCCAGACATTTAAGGAAATCTATCTAATTATTAGCTGAGCCCTAAGCTAACCAAGCAGAATCTTCCCTGGCCACACATGACAAAGAATACAGACTGTGCAGGTAGTTCAGCAATGTCACTGAACAAACAAAAAGCATCTATAACAAATAGCAACAACAAAAAACCCCAGGGGAGGAAGAAGAATCTGATTGTTCCAGAGTTTCCACATTATGTTTTTTAAATGTCTAGTTTTCAACAAAACCAAAAGTTGGTTCTTCAAAAAGATCAACAAGATTGACAAACCTTTAGCTATACTGAATAAGAATAAAAAGAGAGATGACTTAAATTACTAAAACCAGGAAAGAGGACATTACTACTAATGTTACAGAAATAAAAAAAAATTATAAGAGCAAACCAAATATTTGTATGCTAACAGTTTAGAAAACCTAGGCAAAAATGGACAATTTTCTAGAAAGACACAAACCATAAAAACTGACTCAAGAAGAAACAGAAAATCTAATCTTAGCCTTGTCATTTATGAACTGAATGACCTTAGTTTAGGTTGGTCATTCAATTATCTTGAGTCTTAGTTTCTTCAACTAGAAAACAGATATAATAATCCCTATGCCATATATTTAAATCAGGTGATAGAGAGGTTTTATTAGGTATATATTAGGTATATTAAGACACTTTAGCCACTCTGTGCTGACAGCGTTGAGCCTGCTTGAGAGTCTCTGTCTCCCTCTCTCTCTTTGCCCCTCCCTTCTCCTGGTCTCTCTCTCTCTCTCTCTCTCTCTCTCTCTCAAAAATAAATAAACATTAAAAAAAAATAAGATACTCTAGCCACTGAAACAACTCTTAAAATCCTTAAGCCTCAGTAGCATCTACACAAGATTATTTATTATTAAAAGTTCATTCAGTAGGATTGGTGGGAAGCTCTGCTTCACATTTTGGGACCTGAGCTCTATCATCTTTAATACATGGATTTCATTAAAAGTCTGAGTACCAACAACCAGCCAATAGAATAAAGGAAGCATGAAAGGGAAAATGTGAAGGATATCAGAGATTTTTATTAGCCTACCGTAGATATAGTCTAGCCATTAGTGATCATGGTCTTCCAGGAGATCACCTTGAACTTTTGGAGGCTTGGTTTTAGGCTCTGTTAGACTATATTTTGGTTTTGTCCTTACTATTAGTATGTAGTCCTTATGCCTAGGGTGTCGTTCTGACTCTTAGAATATCACCCTTCAGGGTCTCAACTGGAAGCCTGGGATATTTACTGAGATCTCTCACTCTTGACAGGAGTTAAATTCTTGTTTTTGACTCCCAGACTGTACAACTACTGAAACCTCTGCTTAGTTCTTCATAATCAGTCACTGTTTCCTGCTGGGTTTCTTGGAGTTTTGCTCTTTGCCTGAACCATTTACTAGTCAGCCAACAACTTAAAGGGAATTTATTGGGAGGTTTTGAGGTTCCTTATTTGCAGTTCCTTCCTCTTGGGAAAGTTTCCACTATAGTTCAGCCATTTTGGCAACTTTGTACTCTGACCCCTTTCTCCTCTGTGTACTAAGAATACCACATTCTGCTTGAACTCTAGTCCCTGATTCCACAATTTGGTACATATTCTCAGGGGAAAAGCCACAATAATGTGAAGCTCACCTTGTGTTTAACTTCTCTCAAGAATAATAGGCTCTCAAGTCCTACCTGCACTGCTAACTATTCAATGCCTTTAAATATTTGTTTTACATATTTCCCCAGTTTTTATAATTGCTTTCAGTGGGAAGGTTAGTCTGATGGATGTTAATTCATTGTGGTTACAACCAGAAGTCCACTAAATGGTTGTTTTAAAGTTTGACAGGGAAATGTATTTCTAGTCTAGACTCATAGTTCTTTATCAATATAATTTCTTTAAAATCTTAAAAGTTCTGATATTGTTTTATTTCAATAAGTTTTATGATTTATTAGCCATATGCAAATCCCAAATTTAATTCTTAAGTCTGCTTTAATTCTTTGCATCTTAACCTCCATGCCTCTCTTTCAATTTAATGGTGACTACCATCAAGCTTGGTGGAGAAATCTATAGTCTTTTTTTAAACATTTTTTTAAAGCTTCTTTGTATTTATTTTGGGAGAAATAGCAAGCAGGGGAGCGGAAGAGAGTGACAGAATCCCAAGCAGGCTCCACGCCATCAGCACAGAGCCCAATGTGGGGTTCAAACCCACGAACTGCAAGATCATGACCTGACCCAAAGTCAAGAGTCAGATGCTTAACTGACTGAGCCACCCAGATGCCCCAAGAAAGCTATAATCTTAAACTGAATTTTTTTCATAAATATTAGTCATAATTGGCCTGTGTTGATCAAAATCTTTCTTAGTCTTTTATCCATAGTATTAGGTCTGGTGGAAGTCCACTGTTCCAGTCATTTGCAGCCCCGAAGTTTTTTAGAATTTCTCTATTTCATTTCTATTTGCATACAACCCTTTCTTGTCTGAGTTCACATCTTTAATCTTATATTTTGCTAAACAGTCAGTGGCAACAATATACACCTCCAACATTCTGTTTTCAAAACTTTTTCCCTGGAGTTACAGACTGCAGGCACTTTATCTGCTCCCTAATACCCTCAGTGATGGAGGTGTTTTAACCAAATGCTTTGGTATTGCATAGCATGGATCTCCATCTTTACAGAGTCTGAAATAAGTTGCTTCACCATTCATTGACCAACTGCTAAACCAGTGTCCTGTATTTACAATATTTTGTTACAAAAAAATCATGTATTAATTAGGCAACTCTAGATAATGTAACAGATAAAGACTAAACTGTTATGAAACAATCATTGGAAATCTATTCCCTGAAGACATAAGGTCCACCTAGTGGTGAGGGAGAGAGTTAATGGAGGAGAGGTACTTCTTTATACTGTAATTCAGTGACCCATGCTGATAGAGGAAGAGCCATCTTCAATCATGTGTTCCAAGTTTATGCTGAGAATCCCCACCAAAGAGTTAAAGAACTTTGACCAGCTGCATCCTGGTTAAAAGCAAAAGAACATGAAATGGGTAATTGAAAAAAGAAGGTATAAATACTCAACCAGTTACAGCCTGTGACATAATTTACTCTATTGGTTACACCTGTGGTTCTCATGCTGCTGAAACTTCACAAGTAACATCAACATCACCTAGGAACTAAATGCAAATTTTCATGCTGTATCCTAGCCTTACTGAGTCAGAAACATTGGGATGGGCCCAGTACTGTGGTTAATGAACCCTCTGGGTGATTCTAATGCAGGCTAGGATTTGAGAACCACTAGGTTTCAGTACATCAATATTGGGCTGAGAAGCGGGTGTGGTGATTGATAAGATTTTGTTTTTCTCCTTTCCTAGACAAACTAAATGTAGTTTATAGTAGCTGGTTTCGTGTGAAAGTTTAATCGTGACAAGAGTGTGATGGCTGCACTACGATAGACAATACTGACTGGCTTCTTCAGCCTTCATTAAACCTTATAACATAACTTCCTACGTTGGAGAAACTAGAAAGTTGACTTCACTTCTTAGATGTTATTGTTGCTAGGTTCCAGATGTGATTTAGGTTCTGCCAATTAGATACATCCATGTGAGATTTGCAAGGTGAAAATGAGTGTCTCAAGTCAATGTACTCTTTTACGGTTTTGGTTATTTCTGCTGCAATCCCAGGTTACAGGAAATAGAATTACCTCCATTAGCTGTGGCAGAGATACTAGTATCTGGTGTCCAGTTTTGTGGCAGTCCTGTTAGGGTTTGAAATATTCATTTTGTTGGCGTGGATTGTGGTGGAGGTGATGGGGCTCTGGAGCTGGGAACTATAGTCACCGTTTCCTTGCATTGCTGAACAGCTTTTGATTCTCTGTTTTTCTGGTCATGGCAAGGGCACAAGTTCTCTTGGTGACCCAGTTTTTCAGTGCAACTTGGGGGGTCATACTTGGATGACCAAAACAGAGCCTATTTCATCAACTCTACCAGCTATTTTGTATATCTTTTTTTTTTTTTTTTTTTTTTTGCTTAGACTTGAAAGCATGTATTAAGTTTTCTGAAACTGATTCTGAATGATAACGGTAAGGTGATCTGTTTTTTCTCTCTGGAAGCTTTTGGCACATTTTCCTTATCTTTTTTGTTCTAAAATTTTATAACAATTTGTTTTAAATGTGGAGTCTGTTTTGATTCATGTGCTCAGGCATTAAGTAAATTTTTTTCTGTATAAAGAACTAAATCTTTGAGCCCAGGGAAATTTTTCTATATTATTAGATAGCTAATTTCCTCCTCTCTCTTTTCTTGGCTCTTTAGATATATTCCAGTTCTTTTCTTTCACCCTTTCATCCTATTTTTCTCCAGATTTCTTAGAGCTCTTAAACTCTATCTTTAATTCCTTCCATTGAATTATTGTTTTCAGCCATCATATTTTTAATTTCTAAGTTTTCTCCCTTCTGGTGTTATACTGCTCTTTTTTTTTTTTTTTTGGGTATAATCTTTTCTTGAATCTTTCCAAAGTTTCTCCCTCTCCCCACCTTTCGTGAAATATGACTGACAAAATTATATACATTTAAGGCATACCATGTGATGTTTTGCTATACATACACATTGTAAAATGACTACCACAGTGAAGCTTATTAAGATATCTATCGCATCATATAGCTATGTTTCCTTTTTTTTTTTTTTGAGATATACCCTCTCAGCAAATTTCAAGTATACAATACATTGTTATTAACTATAGTCACGATGCTGTACATTAGGTCTCTAGAATTTATTTATATTATAATTAAAAATTTGTACCCTACTACAATTTTACTCCCATTCTTCCACCCCAATAACCACCCTCCTGCTCTCTATTTTACTGAGTTGAGTTGAGTTTCTACATTTAAGTGAGATCATGCAGTATTTATCTTTCTGTGTCTAGTTCATTTCACTTAGAATAATGTCCTCCAGGATCATCCACATTGTACAAATGGCAGGGTTTCTATATTTTTGATGCAAATATATATATACTTATATATATATATTTGCATCAAAAAATATATATATAATGGAATATTATTCACAGGTAATCATTCACTATGTTCTCACTTTCCCCAATGGGAGAAATTGTGGATTAAACAGATCTCTCTTGGCCCTAAGATGTGCTGCCTTGGGGGAGGGACATCATGGGTAAAGTGAAACTGTTCTTCTGACCTTCTTCAACACATGCATTCTTGGATTTTTTGCTCCAATGTTTCCATTGGACTCCTGGACTCCCACAAAGGTGCTCTGATCTGTGGGTGGTTGTCCAAAATCAGTGTTCTGTGGGGGAATGATAATAGCATACTCCTATTCTGCCATCTTACTGATCCCAAAGATTCTAATTAGAGGTTTATTTTATTGATTTTGAAGTTCCCTTCTGTTCTTTGAAGTATTTCTGTTTCCTTCAGTGTTGAATTTCACAGTATTTTAAAATCAGAATTCCTCTTTCTTGGGGCGCCTGGGCGGCTCTGTCAGTTAGCCGTCTGAGTTCGGCTCAGGTCATGATCTCCTGGTTGGTGGATTCAAGCCCCACATTGGGCTCTGCACTGACAATGCAGAGCCTGCTTAGGATTCTTTCTCTCCCTCTCTCTCTCTGCCCCTGTCCTGCTCTCTCTCTCTCTCTCAAAATAAATAAACTTAAAAAATCACTATTCCTCTTTCTTAATACAAACTTTCTTCACATATATGATAACCCTTGATTTGAAAATAATAAATTATAAGTTCAGGGAATGTGAATGAAGCTTGTTGAGTGGAAGACCTCACCTTAAGAGGCACTAGCTCTTTTGCTGAGAGAATCATAAATACTAAGATGCCAAAAGTTTGCTCTAAGGCCATCCAGTTTCTTCAGAGGAATGAAAACATATTTAACTTCTCTGTCTTCGAGAGACACTTGACTGTTTTATTTTTCTGCACAGAAT
The DNA here is from genome assembly GCF_018350215.1 of Panthera leo. Lineage (NCBI taxonomy): Eukaryota > Metazoa > Chordata > Mammalia > Carnivora > Felidae > Panthera > Panthera leo. The sequence goes on from NC_056679.1 coordinate 169,211,490, forward strand.
TTCATATAGAACTACAATATAATAGCCATTAGCCACCTGTGGCTTAGCACCTGAATTGTAGCTCTTCTGAATTAAGACGCACAGAAGTGTAAGATACACAGCAGATTGTAAAGATTTAGTTCAGTAAAAAAGAAAAGAAAACATGTCAAATAAAAAGTATTAAATTTTTATATCGATTACATGTTTAAATAATATTTTAGGTATGTTGGGTTAATTAAAATATATCAACATTAATTTCACTGTTTCTTTTTATTTTTTAATTTGACTTTGATAGTATTTAAAATATACATGTGGCTCGAAGTATATTTCTGTTGCTCAGCATTAATATAGTAGAGCTTTCAGTGATCTTTCTTCAGTTCTGTATCTTCTGCTTTTCATACTACCAATACCTAGCTTTCTGAAATATCAAGTATCTCTGAGATTCTTTTCTTAAGTTTATTTATTTATTTGGGGTGGGAGGAGTGGAGCAGAGACAGAGAGGGAGAGAGAGAGAGAATCCCAAGAGAGAATCTGTACTGACAGTGCAAAACCAAATGTGAGGCTCAAACTCACCAACTATGAGACCATGGACTGAGCCAAAATCAAGAGTTAGATGCTTAACTGTCTGAGACACCCAGGCACCCCATCTCTGAGATTCTTTTAGTTTGCTAGTTTCCCAAGTCAGCTATACCTCCTTCCAAGTCTCCTTGAATTGTTAGCTTTTTTTCTGCTTAGCTCCAATCAGTCCATTCCTCCCTTTGATTTCTGTTATCTAAAATTTTTGAGATCTCATGTGCTGATGTCCTTATTCCCATTATCTTTCTAATTTAGGGTTTACATTTAAATTTAATATTACTTTCATGTAGATTCAGGAAGAAGAGGAAAGAACATGCTGTTATGAACGTACTCTTTGACACAATAGATTATTCCAGTCTAGAGGACATTCTCTGGATATATACTGTATGTGTCTTCAGCATTGCCTGGCACAAGCACTAAAAACAGGAGAGATTCGGTTAATTTCTAATGAATGTCATATTTGTAAAAGAAAGAAACTATACAGTTAAATGGAAAGTGATGAATTCTGTTTCCTTCTGATGGGGACTGTATCAGATAAGGTTGTAATTGACCAAAACTGGTTAATTGAAGAAAAAAAAAGAAAATTATGGAAAAGATACTCAGTAGCTATAGAGAAGTATAGAGAAGTGTAGAAAAGACTGGAGAAGCAAGCTTGGGAAATTGGTGGGAACAAACACAGGCTAGACATACAGAGTTATAGCCTGAGCCATGCTACCCAACCAGGCTGGTGAGAACACTGCTGTGACCCCACTGAGCACTGGATGATACAGACTACATCAGTACAGGATGATGCTCCATGGCAAGTCTGCCACTCAGAATTGGCTGCTGTTGTCACCAAATTCTTCCCTGCCTGTGCTTCTTTACAATTGCTAGCTTCTAAGTCCAAATCCCTGGAGGGGCCACCTGATTACTAGAGCCCAAGTCATACGCCAGTAAAGTGTAGGAAAGCAAGTATCTGGCATTTTCTGTGACTATAATGGGAATCTCTGCCTCCCCTTAAGATCTGTATCACAGGGAATTCCTCAAACAGGAAAGAGGTTGAGATTTGAGGCAGCCAGAAGAAATGATACAGATGATTCAAAAGAAATGACATGTCAGAGCAAATAGCCAATATTCAGAACCAACATTCAATATGACTTTTAGAAATGTAAATGCTTAGATGCCTCTAGAAAATATATTCTTCTAAGTATAGTAGTTGCAAAATGAACAAATAGGCTTTGAGATCTACAAAGCTATCAGCCAATTACTGAAAATATAAAAGATCTGAAGATTTAGAAGGAAGAGTTGGTACCATTTGGTTCAGCTTCTTACTTAATGTGGAAGTCCTTCTTCCCCAAGATCCATTTCAACATTTATAAAGTACTGGGGGAGCTCATTGAAACAGGGTTTCATTTCAATTCTAAATTGTTAGAAGTGGAATGTTAGAAATTTCCACCTTATATAAGATGAAAATTTCCTTCTTATAACATCCACCCATGAGACCTAGATCTGATGCCTCTAGTTACTTTGAACAGAGCACAGTAGTTAAAAGTTTTATTTTAACTACTGGAGTCAGACCCATATTTGATCCTGGCTTTGTTTCCTGCTGGCTGAATGACCTCTTTAATTCTTGTTTTCTACATCTCACAAAATAGGATTATAACAGCATCTACCCTAAAGAGTTATTGTCAACTATACGGAGATAACTTGGTGCTTAAATGAGTAACCAGCACATAGTGAGCATTAAATAAATATTAGTAATGATAATGATTGATTGATTGACAACAACAGCACTTCTGAAGTTGAAAATCAGCTGCCATGGAAATTTAGAATGATATTGGAGAAAGAACAATGACCTGATGTGAGATTTCAATTGTAATCCTGATTCTACCACTAACCAATTCCATAACCTAAAAGAAATTACCATACTATTCTTTCTGCAAAATGAAATATTTGGCTTAAATATTTTTGTAAGATCCCTTTCTGCTCTAAATTCCTGAAACTCTATATGCACTTACGTCATTTTTATTACTGAACATTACCAGTTTCCTCAACTGTACCTCATATAACTTGATCAACCCATTCATCATAGCCTCTGTCACTTTTCCTCAGCAATGCTTGTTAGTGTTCAGGCTATTATTTTATTAGCATGTTTGTTCTACAGAATCCTTATCCATATTTAAAAAATTGAAAGCATAAAGCTATATATACAAAATACAGCAATATAAAGCTATGAACCATATGGTGTACACACACACACATATATATACACATATATACATATATATATATATATCATATAGTCTATATGTTTGATCCCACTTATTTATAAACTGTATGGGGGCGAGATAATGTTCACCACTGTACCCTGGTATTTAGAGAGTATATATGCATGTACACACACACACACACACACACACACACACGATGAATTGAAAATGTACACAAGGTACATACACTGTACCTTGTATGGGGGCAAGATATGTTCACCACTGTACCCTGGTATTTAGAGAGTATATATGCATGTACACACACACACACACACACACACACACGATGAATTGAAAATGTTCAGCATTTGAGCAACTTTAACTCTACCTCTAAGCAAAGACTGGCATTTTCCTCTTCAAGTGTGACCTTGCTTTTGAGGAGTGGTGTTATTTAGAATTTTGAATGGCACTTCAAAAAAATATATGGTGCTACATATTTTGCTAAATTAATTTAAGCCAAACTTTTCAGCCATTACCAAATCTTTGAAAAGTCATTGTTGCCTGGACTATCTGTTACCAAAAGTTTGGAAATGTTGACTTAGAACTGGGAATAAGTAGTCAGAAATTGCTTTTGTAGAATACCCCCTAATTTTGTTTTGGAGAGAGACTAAGTGTGGATGAGGACACTGAGAAAGAGAGATATTTTGGACTACAGGGCCATCATTACGCAGATAATATTCAGCTTTATTCAGCCATACATCTCCCTTTCCTCTAGCCCAGATGGTGAAATGACTCATCTATTCCACTGGCCAGAAAAACAAGGGGGATAGAAGAGGAGCTGTTATAATCCAGATAAAAATGGATGATGCTTCAGAAGCAAGGGGAAAATATTTCTAGGCAATGATGATGGTACATTGATAGTACTTGTTAATACTTTACATTCCTTTTCAGATTCACAGCCTGAGTTTCACATTGCTTCTAGGATTCCTCAGTAGTTCTGACCAGGAATTATTTTATCCTCATCATGTGTGCAAGTTGTAAACATATTTGACTTCCACATAACTTACTTTACTGATCTCTCTTTTTAAAGCCTAAACGTCAACCTTCAAATGTGTGGCTTTATTACTTTCCTTGAAAATCATCTTCAATTTTATGTGGAACATATTCTGGTTAAAGATATGATTAAGATGAATGTGTAATTCTTTTACTAATTAACTGGGGGAAATGGCTACTGGATAGGATGAAAAATAAGGTAAATAATTATGAGATCTGATAGACAAAAATGAAGAGAGAAAGATAAAGAATGCTTGTGTATGCTTGCCTTTGTGGTTGCTATTATAGGGGATTATGCTGAGTCTGTGTGCAGGGGTTTTTAGATATGTCATCACAGAAATTCTTGAATCTTGCATCCTTCTCCAAAGATCTGAAAAACATTTTGATTTCCAGGAAATCAGACTTGTCTTTCATGAGAAATTCAGCTTCTAATACAAGAGAGACTAGAAATTACTAGGTAGCATTTGTTCTTAGCTATTAGGGGCATACCTGTATCTCTGAATGTGACTTTCTATTTCATTTGTTTGCAAAGGTATTAACATGAACTTCCTTAACTAGTTTCAGTTGTATTATTCCTCAATCCAAAAACATTTTATGGCTGCATATTCCCTGTGACACTAGGTAAAATCTTTCACTTGTGCATCCAGGAGAAGTGCTACACAGCTGAGCCTACCTTCCTGTTGTTATTCTGTGAGTGCTATTTTCATGCTGTATGCTAGACAAACTTTTTCATAAAATATATACATTTTTATGATTCTATAACAACATACCTGACACTATTATTACCTTTTCCTACCACAGTGAGCATCTCCTGTTTTGTTTGTCTAACATATATTTCTCCTTCTTCTGGTAATAATATCTAGATTTTTTTTGGTGGGGGGGTGGGGAAGAGCCTCCTCTCATTGTGTAAAATCTTGGTGGGTCCGTCAGTCAAGATAGTCATCCCAACTCTGGCCAAGGAGTGGGCACACTGCTTAAGGTAAAACAGTCAGATTCTATCTTTCCCTAGAATTAGAATCTTTTTTTTTTTAATGTTTATTTATTTATTTGACAGAGAGAGAGGGAGAGAGAGTGGGAGAGAGAGAAAGAGAGAGAGAGAGAGAGAGAGAGACAGAGAGAGAGAGAGAGAGAAAGAGTGTGAGCAAGGGAGGGGCAAAGAGAAAGGGAGAGAACCTCGAGCAGGCTCAAGCTGTTAGCACAGAGCCCGATGCGGGGCTCAATCTCAGGAACTGTCAGATCATGACCTGAGCCAAAATCAAGAGTCAGACGCTTAACCGGTGGAGCCACCTAGATGCCCCTGGAATTTGAAACTTGAGCAGCATGAGAGTAAAACACAGTTGGAGCTAATTCATTAAGATAATAGTGTCTATTAAGAAGATTATCTGTTATCTCCTTCTTTCTAGATATCCAAAGCTGCTATTTCACATCTTTTCCAACATAAAATTATGTAGCTTCTCTGTAACTTGATTAGCTAAACCTTTATCCACCTAATAAATTCCCCATATGCTTAAATTAGAGATATTTTCTATTGCTTGTAAACAAAGAATACACGATGGACTTTGTGGTAGGCAGAATAATGGCTCCTCAAAGGTGTCCATGTCCTAATCCCCAGAACCTGTCAATATACTATTCCACAAGGCAAGGGGGAATTAAGGTTGCAGATGAAATTAAGATTCAGTTTACTCTAAAATGAAGAGATTATCCCAGGTGAGATTACTGTAACAACATAGCTCTTCATTGAAGATGAGGGAAGCAGAAGAGTCCAAAAGAGAGAGAATACATCTTCAGAAAGATATGGCCCACTATTGCTGGCTTTAAAGATGGAGGGGGACTATGAGCCAGTGAATGTGGGCAGCCTCTAGAAAAGTTGGAAAATGTTATAAAATGGATTTTCCCCCAGAGCATCCAGGGAAACACAGCTTTGCTGACATTTTCCTTTTAGTCCAGACCTATTTTGGACTTCTGACCTTCAAAATTGTAGGATAATAAATCAGTGTGGTTTTAAGCCACCAATTTTGTGGTAATTTGTAACAGTAATAATAGGAAATTAATATATACTGATAAAACATGACTCTGTAAATCCTATATATCTTTCAAGGCAAATAATACTTTCTCCATGAAGTCTTTTATTTTAAATTAATTTTTAGTTGTGAAATGTATCCAACATTTGTATGAACTTAGAGAAATTTATCATGAATATACATGTTTAGGTCCCATGGTGTAATGGTCAGCATTCTGGACTCTGAATATACATGTTTACCACCCAGTTTTGCCAAATTCTAAAATTTGCAATATTTGCTTAATGTTTCTAAATAAATAAGATACAACAAAGTCCCTTGAATGTAGTTTACCCATCTTCCATAAATGTATCTCTGAAACTGAATGTATCATTCCTGTGTATACTTCTCATAATTTTATATATATACACATGTATGTATATACACACGTATATACATATGTGTATATATACGTATATATATATACACACATATATATATGTATATACATATACGTATATATATATATATACACACATATATATATCAACAATGTAACTTTCTCTTTCACATTTTCACTTACACAAACCTGTATCAATCATTCAGCAACTTACCTCTTTTCACTGAAAATTGTATTTTTGACTTTTATTCATGATGAAATAATAAATCTAATTGGCTTAAAGCTAGATAAAAGTATAATTCTCTCTCACATAATAATCTAGAGGAAGGTGGTGCAAGGCTAGTCTTCTATCTTCAACATGTGGTTTCCATCTGTGGGATGCAGACACCTCAGTTCTAGTTCTTCCCTCTTCTCAGACAAGTAAGAGGGAATGGAGAAGAGGAAGGTAGTTCCATTGTTGTTTGGTATAACTAGGAAGTCAGATACATTACCTCAGCTCATATCCCATTGCTGGAACTTAATCACAAATTCACACTCAACTGCAAAGAAGCCAGAAAATGTGATCTCAAGCTAGGAATAAAAATGCCCAACTATAATTTGGAAGTTTTGTTACTGAAAAAAGGAGAAATCTCAACATTCCCCTCTCTCATTAAGATATACCTAGTAGAAAGGAAATTATCAAGGAAGGACAGAAAGAACCTGAATCCTATCAACTGACAGAATCCAGTTGTCATTGATAAAGCATTTTACCCAACAATAGCAGAATACACTTTTTTTTTTTATTTTTAAAAAATATTTATTTATTTTTGAGAGAGACAGAGCATGAGTGGGGCAGGTGCAGAGAGAGAGGGAGACACAGAATCTGAAGCAGGCCCCAGGCTCTGAGCTGTCAGCACAGAGCCTGATATGGGGCTCGAACTCACAGACCGCGAGATCATGACCCAAGCCAAAGTTGGATGCTTAACCTACTGAGACACTCAGGCGTCCCTGGAATACACATTCTTTTGAAGCACACAAACACTTACCAATAAAATCATATCCTGGGTTATAAAACACTATTAACAACTGTAAAAGAGTGGAAGTCGTGCAAGATGTATCCTCTAGCCATAATGGAATTAAACTAGAAATTAGCAAAAGAAAAATGACGGGAAAATCCTTAATCATTTGGAATTTAAAATACACTTCTAAATCCATCTATTTAAAAATATTTCGTATTATCTTATTCTTATTCTCAAAGGAAATTAAAAAAAAAGTTGAACTAAATGAAAATGCAACATAGCAAAATCTGTAAGATGCCACTAAAATAGTACTTAGAGGTAATTTACAGCATTAAATACTTATATAAGAAAAGAAGTTTCAAATAAATAATCAAAGTTTCCTCTTCAAGAAACTAGAAAAAAACCAAAATAGCTCAAAGCAAGCATGAGAAATTAGTAACAAAGTTAAGACAAAAAGTTAGTGAGATTGAAAACATAAGACAATACAGAAAAATCAAAAAACATAAAAGCCATTTGTTCGAAAAGATTAATAAAACTGATAAATCTCTAGTGAGGCTGACAAAGAAAAATAGAAGACATCAATTACCAACATTGGGAATTCAAGAGAAGAGATACTTAGAGTCCTTGCAGAAATTAAAAGGACAATAAAGGATCACTTCAAAAAAGCCTCTATACACATAAGCTCAATAACTTGATAAAATGGACAAATTCCTTAAACTACAAGATGAAATAGGGGCGCCTGGGTGGCTCAGTTGGTGAAGCGTCCAACTTGACCTCAGGTCATGATCTCACGTCCCATGTCCGGTTCTGTGCTGACAGCTCAGAGCCTGGAGCGTGCTTCAGCTTCTGTGTCTCCTTCTCTCCTTGCCCCTCCCCTGCTCATACTCTGTCTCTGTCTCTCTCAAAAATAATCAAACACTAAATTTTTTTTTTAAACTAAAATATGAAGTATATAATGACTAGTCCTTTAACTACTAAAGAAATTGAATTCGTAGTTTAAATAATCTTCCAAAAACAAAAACAAAACAAACAAAAAAGCAAAAGTCCATGCCTAGATGATTTTATTGGTCAAAGATGGAATAATGTAAACAACAAAATAAAGTAGTAGTGGTATAGTTCAGAGTATGAAATAAATATCTGAGCCCAAACAATGTAAGTAAATGATTAAATAAAGTAATAAATAGTGGATAATAGACAAATCTATGCAGAAGAATTCCAAATAATTTATGTAGCTACTCCGCTCTCAAGGATGGGTAGCGTAACTCCCCACTCTTTAGGTGTAGGCTATGCACAGTGACTTCCTCCTATAGAGTACTCTACAGAAAGTGGGGAATAAAGGGTAGCTTTACAATGGAGAAACCTGACAAACACTAACTCAGCCAGATAATCAAGGTCAATATCAGTATTCATAAATCATTTGCTGACAGTAGGCACCCTTGATAGGATGTGATAAAAATGACTCTTTACCTGGGTGGTCTTCCTCCAAAAAGCCCAATCACCCCAGTCTTATGAGTAAAATAGAAGACAAATTATAATAGTGGGGCATCCTACAAAATACCTGATGAGTACTCCTCAAAATTATCAAGGTAATCCAAAACAAGCAAAGGCTGAGAAACTGCAGAGCTAAGAGGAGCCTAAAATGATATACAACTGTTATGTTGTAACCTGGATGTGATCCTAGAATAGAAAAAATGGACATTAGGTAAAAACTAAAGAAAAATGAATAAACAATGGGCTTTAGTTAATAATAATGGATCAATATTGGCTCCTTAATTGTAAGGAATGTACCCTACTAATGTAAGATGTTAATAATAGGGAAAACTGGGTGTGGGATGTATGGAACACTCTGTGCTATCTTCTCAAGTTTTCTGTAAATCTAAAATTGTTCTAAAACATGATGTCTATTTAAAGAAAAAGATAAAAAATAGAGGGGAAGAAGATCAAAATCACTAGAAAATGTGGGCAAGATAGAGACAGGCAACTCTCAAAAAGGATATAAAAATTTCCCTTAATTACATTGAAAGCTGTTCAATTCCATTCACATTTAGAGAAATGCAAATTAAAACATTTCTTATTTTATCTTTCCGAACGCTTTTTCTCTTCTGGAAGCTTTGCCCTCTTTTGTTAAAAAAGTGCTCTTCTACCCAGCTCCATCCCTGTGGTTCCAGTTAAATCTATCAAAACCACTTGAAACATACTAAGCACCCAGTCATTGTTAGCTAACAAATGGTTATGTGGCTTGTAGCAAAACTCACACTTGAGAAAACTTCTATTCATGGATGTCTTGAAATTGAAACACGGTCCTCCTCTAGGTCTGGGAGATTGGAAAGAGGTTAATAGTCACTCTAGTGGTCATAATAGAGGCAGCAATGTTGGCAGTGGAGTTATAGGAGTATCAGGACATATTTTAGTACACATATGTCAGGATGCTATGTTGGGTCAAGGTCAGGATATATGATATGCAGCTACATAGGGAGGCACCCAGATTCTGCTCTCCCTTTCCTACTTGGATGATGGATATCTATCACATTGGCCACCACAGTGAAAAGTTACACTGGTATTAGTTTGATTTATAGGCTAGCCATCAGGAAAATCTATTTTGGGATTTCCTCCTACCCTCCTTTCTCTCTATGTCTGTCTCTGTCTCTCTCTTTCTGTCTCTCTCTCTCTCTCATACACATACTCTTTGTTCATCATAAACTTAAGAGATATGTGGGCAGAATATTTCACTTCAAAGGCTGCTTAAGCCACATTGATCTCTGTTCCAGGCTCTGAGAAGATGCACTTTTGTAGGTTTCACATGATTGGGCCGTCTACCAGTAATGGATATTGAAATCCAACTTGAGGTATCAGCTATCCACAGTTCTTTTTTTTCTTACTAAATTATAATTTCTCACTTTGTTTACAGACCCTTCTTTGATTCATAATATTGTAGCCATGGTGGCTTAGTTTTAGATTCCAGCATAGTAACCTCCAGATAGATCAGCATTTGCAAGTGGGCCCAAGGAGAGGCCACTAATAACAGTCAATTTCTAGAAATCCTGTGACACTAATTAAATCTAAGGTACCCAGGAGGCTGAAGGAGATATCAGAATGTGAATTTATTAACTTCAAATGAAAAAACAACTGTCCTAGGAAATAGAAGACCCATAGTCATAATGAAGAGCTTATTCTCTCCCTGTAATCAAGGTATAGGTATATGTGATTAAAAGACTGTCTGGTGAACACAGAGATTTTAATAAGAATCATTAGATCAGTCAAATGTTTGTTACTATCAGGACTGAAGTGTCCATATCTCTATGGACATAGTTTTTCCATAGGAATTGGGGTCCTCAAAATAAGATGCCTAAAACTCCCTCTCATCAAGAACCTGTTGAGATGGATACTGCCAACATTATCTGCTATAATTCTCCTTTGCGTGTGCAGAGAAGGACCCCAGACCACCTTCCAAGACTCTCTTTGTCCAGGTTATCTGGACTGATATCAGTTCAGGCTGATCTGACATGTATGTATGTAAATATCACCTTTACATTATATCTCTGAAGGCCTAGAAAATTGTCTATTTCACGGGAGACTTTGCCTATTAAAGATATGGTAATTATGCTCATTTTACAGTTTGTCTCATGAAGCAATCTATTTCCTTTATTTCTAAGTTCTTGAGGGCCACGTCTATATATAGCTCTCAATACACACCACATCCAGTTTCTGACAAGCACAGCACTTTCAATTTGTTGCCATATGGAGAAAAACTTGTAAGAAACTGATGGATAATAGCCTTAAAATTTTATCTTTATATCATGAAATGCATTAGACAGGTGCAAAAATGTTGAGTTGCCAAGTTAAATGAATTACAAAAGATATGTATGTTAAATAATCAAAGCAGACATTTGTTCTTAGCCTAGATGGCATGCAATCCCTTTGGATCATTCCTCATGTTTTTCTGTGGCTTAACTGATTTTTAATATTAGATGCATTTTATCTTACTAAGTGTACAGAAGAGATCAGCATCAGATGAGATTAAATTTGTTTCTAGAATGAGTGAACAATGTCCTAAAACCCTTTTGTGAAGACCACAGTTCATATTTGAGTGGGAGATCCAAATGCATTAACAATACCTAAGGAATGATATTATCAACTAAAATCTATTCAGATGCTGTTGTCTGCATGTTATTTTTCTTTTCCTAAATGTTCGTGTAAGAGATAGTGATAAATCTCAATTATTTTTCAATTAGTCAAAGCTTAGAATTATGAAATGTCATCAACTCATTTGCAATTTATATTTTGACTATTAGCCAAGTTAACTGCATTTCTCACATGGCTTTTATTTTAGAACATTTTAAAAAGCTCATAATATGTTAGTTGTATGAAATAGCTTGTCTGCTGGAAGGGTTCCTTCTGTCTTGTTTTTGGTTCATACAGACCAAAATTCTGACTCTGCAGGCTACAGCAAAACTATGCTTTTGTGTCCAAATAGGGCAATTCGTTCTGAATTTAAGCCAGTAACTCCTAGACGGTCACTCTGTGGGGCCCCAGGTAGGGAAGAAGGAGTGATTTCATTGATGCAACAAAATGTCTAAAACTTTTATGTAGAAATTAAGTCCAGTGAGGAAACAGACAGGTGACCTAGATGAGTTCACCAATCACTTGGTCATGTGAGACTCTGGGAACTCAGCAGCTCAAGGAATGAAGGTCTGGGACCCTACTTGGCTGGTGAGGAGAGTGACTGAGATATATGGCTTTTGGGGTGGCAGTAGTTGCATTGTTGAGTTTCTGGACCTGGATTGGCCCTGGTACCAGCAGCATTGAAGTCTTTGGCACCAGTGCAAACAAAGGCCCCCAGCGTTGCTGGTGGCAGTGGGAGAACTAGTGGTAGTTTCTTTACACCATTCTTTTTTGGAAGTTTGGCTGTCGGTGTAGTTTGCCAGCCTTTACAACAATTCTGTAGCCCACAAAGCAGTCTTTTAATAAACCCTCTTTCTGTTTAATCCTCAGAGTCAGAGTCTATAGTTATAAGTAAGAACTCTTGGCTATATTGTAAAACTGGTAGATATAGACCTGGAATTTCAGGGGTTCTGACATGGAAATAGATGTTTGAAAATGAAGTCAGCATAGAAGAAAGGAAGGCTGAGAGAGTTAGAGACTGGCTGAGATTTGACGAGTGCCTGGATCCAGCCTTTCCTGATGCTAATATGAATAGATATGTAAGCCAATATATACAATCTTTTTTTTTACACAAATCATTTTGGTTTCGATTATCTGTCATTGTAATTGAAGGCATTCTGATTAATATAAGTTCTTGGTTAATAACTATGTCTTTATATTTATGGAGTGTCAAGGAATTTGTGGGTGTTTTTAAAACCATGACAGTAGAATGGCTGGTCAGTGACAGAGCTGGGATTCAAACCCAGGAAGTGAATCTTCCCTACTAACCCAAAAGGGAACTATGGATCAGAATATGATACGTATATGTGTGCCAAAAATTACAGACATTAAAAATGATATAGACCAGTGATTTTCAAGTTTTCTATTTTATCACCAGAACCCTTTAAACAAATGACCTTTTTTTTTAAGGAAAGCATATTTTTCAAAAAGCTGCCATTAATAAAGGTGGGATCCAGGCTGGAGAGGTAGGGATGGAACTCTGTCCACTCAACCACACTCTTAAACCTGAAAACCCCTCCTGCATCTCACAGGAAGCTCTCGGTCTTAGCATGCCAATTTGAAACTATCTCTTTACACGATATAAAAATCCAGGGATAGGTAACAAATGTTCAACACATAGTGTTGATAAGAAAGGCAAGTTAAAAAGCAGTAGGTGCCATGTAGTTCTATCTTTGTTAAAAAACAAGTATCCCCATTTGTACATGAAAAAGAAATTAAGAAGACTCATAAAAATATGAATGCACTAATGGGCTTGCAGGTGATTTTAATTTTGTAAATTTGTTATTTCTTGTTTATCTGAATTTACTATGATTACCTTTGTGTAGAGAAAATCAAGGCTTTTTTGTTGTTAAATTTAACCTTTGTGTGAGATGACTTCCCCTGTACTGAAACCCTGATCTCATTATCTTAAAGTAAATCTTTGATGCTAAAGTAAATTAATTTTTCAAAGTTATGCGCAAACTGAGAGACACGGCGATGTCTGGAAAGTCATGCATATAGCAATATTGGTAGCAGGCTGACATTCAGCGGTGTTCCAATTCTGAACCAAACTTAGAATTCTTGGTTCTTGCCCTTTATTCTATTGAATAGAAACCCCAAACTGCTTAATAGTTCTCGAACCAGCCAAGGAATATCTGCCCCTTTCAGAAACATGGCATTTGAATAGACACCATGACTTTTTGCTGCAAATGGATGATTTATTCCATACAGAGACCTCAGCCCCTGTCATCTCTCTTATCAATGCCTTTTGCAGTCTCACTGAGATAGACATTCAGACAGAGTCATTGGATCTGTTCTGGTTCAGTGGTGGACAAAATTAGCCTATATGCAGATTGCATCCTTCCACATTTGCATGAAGAAGAGAAAATCGTTATCAGGCCTTTATTAGCACCACTAAAGATTTTGCCTCTCTGTAGTTTTTAAAACTCATTGACTCAAACTCCATTCTGTTTTCCCCTTCAACACGTGACATCAGGATTCATATATTTAAAGAAAGCTGTCATGAGAAAACTCACGGCATGTTGGAGTTGTAAGGGATCTGGGAAATCCTACAGACTTGCTTTGCTGGTGAAGAAACAGATGGTGAAGAAACAAATAGTCTGTGGTTTGTCAGGGTTATGCAGTACAAAGTGGGATTACCAGATTTCAGCTTTTCTCAATTTGGGGCCATTTTGTCCCATCATGCCACACTACTTGTTATGAGAGAGCTTCCTGAAAACTTCCAAATGGGCTCAAGACCTTTGGCATTTCTTTGTAATGATATTTTTTTTCTTATGGGAACAGAGAATTATTAGCTCATGACCATTGTTCTTTGGCAAAGTATGCCAGGGTCACTGGGCCCTTTCTGAAACACAGGCTACATGTCTGCAACGAGGGTACACGAATAATATCAGTGCCTCTCCTGAAATGAAGCTATAATTGAATATCTCATTGAGGTCACAGTTTTGCCTAGTGGAAAATAATACAAAGACTCAGAATACACCCTTCTTTATGTGGAGGTGCCACAGAGACTTGGTTTTAGAACTATGGAAAAAATTTTCTGTCATGTATTCCCCAGTTGCCAATAAACAGACTTCAGTCTGGGGGCTCAGACAGACAGATGAAGATTCTCACCTTCAGGCAGAGGAATGGAGATGATCTGGCTATTGATTGGAAATTCACAGGGAATGAAGTATGAAATGTTCTTCGGGTTCGTGCTAATTCCTTCTCATTGCAATGAAGAGAAATTTAACCCAAATGAGAGGTAACTTCAAGTTTAGGAGATCCCTACAACTGTACGATAGAATTCTATGATTGATTGAATGATTGATTTAGAGTGTGAGTGGGGAGACGGCAGAGGAAGAGAGAGAGAGAATCTTAAGCAGGCTTCACTGACATGGGGCTCATCCCCACGACCCTGGGATCATGACCTGAGCTGAAATCAAGAATGGGACACTCAACCAACTGAGCCACCCAGGTGCCCCAGAATTCCATTATTTAAAAAGAAATTTTATTTCATATGATCCTCTTATTGTTTCTGTGTGTTAATACAGATGAAGACAATGAGGCCCAGAGAAATGAAGTGACGGGACGTAATCATAATTCTGGCTGTGTGTGAGGAACCACTCCATAGGCCCTTACTTCATTGTTGATGCAGCTGTAGGAATCTTATAGACAGAGAAACAATCAGTTCAGAAGAACATAAAGATTAAACCACAGAAAGTATTCTGTTAAGGGCAAAAATCCCATCACCTAGACAGTCAAAACTCTCTCCTCACAGGGGCAGGGATGGTCTTCAGTAAATTTACTCAGAGTGGTTTCTTTTCATTCTGGCTTTTAGGCATGACTTTGTAACTTTGGGAGACTATTAAATGTTTATTTTTTAAATTGGTTCCAAAAAGGGAACAAATGCTTTTCATACTGTTTAACGTGTCGTTTGGGGTGTTAGATTAGAAAGCAACTGGGCTTTGACATGCCCTCATTATGGCTGATAGACTTAAAAAGCAGTACAACTGGAAATGAAGGTCTTCCGCCCTGCAGAGAAGCGTACTTTCAAGTTCTGCTGCAAAATCTTTTATAGCATCTGGAGACAGGTTTACAGATTGTCAACCTGTAAAGCTGTCTGGTTGACCTTGGCACATCGTAGTGACTTAAAGCAGAGCGCTATGTTGGGAATAATCAGCAGACTGAGACACTAGTGTAGTATGTACTAGAGCATGTGATAGGTTTCACTTCTATTCATACTTCACATTACTCATAGCCCCAGTTCATTTAGGTTTAGTTTAATCTTATTCAGTTTCTATAGTTTCCATGGCTGATTTAGCAAAAATAATTACTTTTATTCTGATAAAAAAAATTCCTTGGATATTATTCATTCTTTCATTCAGTATTCACAACAAATATTTATCAACCTAGACTCTGGGCAGATCACTGCCAATCTTGCCCCTCTCTTATCTATTTATGTCTTTCTATATATGCCTCCCTCCATCTAGATGTCTCCCCACCCTCTTTATTTCTTACCTAACTCCTCCTTATCCTGCACACTCTGGCATTCTGAAAAGACTTTCTTAGCCCACAAAGTACTTTGATGCCAATACTTTTATTTACTCCCCAATGGGAATAGATGAAATCACTTGCAAAAAACAAATCATGTGAAGACAGAAGAACTGGTTTTAGGGGAGGCATCAAAGAAGCAATACGTATGGCGGAGATGGAGCAGGAGTGGCTGGTAATGCAGGAAAAAAAAAAAAAAAAAAAAAAAAAAAACAGGAGAAAAGCCAAGGAATGACTGTTTCCAGGTGCGGAACATAGTGAGCCCTGTTCACTGCTACAGAGGAGACAAGTAAGCTAAAAGTGAAAACCATCACTGGTCTGTATGTGTACCTCTACATGCTTGTATGCATGAGGAGCAACACTGGAATGAGTCATAAAAATCCAACAGTGGTTATCTGCAGAGCAGAGTAGGTCTGGGGCAGATGAGGAATATGGATGGAAGGCTGACTTTTATATTTTGCATACCTTCTAAAATTTCTGAATTTGAATTATGTAAATGTAATACATGTTCAGTAAATTAAAATAACATTAATTAGACTCACTGTAACTCTCTTACTAATGCTCATATCAAATTAGCAAAATATACAAACTTCCAAAATTTTCCTGTGAAATTAAAATTGTGTTTAATGGGTCAAATGATCTAATCAACACTTCTATGAAATTTGTGCAACGAATCCTTTGTAAAACTTTGTGAGGTGTACCAGGAATATCAGATTTACATATATCTAATGAGGGATCAAGTCTTTATGCTCTTCATGGAGTTTGTCTAAGAATTAAGAATGTTTAAAGAGACAACATCACATTTGGGGAAATGAGGTAAGGAAAATATTGAATTTTTTGCTTTCCAAAGAATATTTCTGAAAGTGTTAGTATTCAAAAGAATTCCATCAGGTAGGCTAAGGATTTTTTCTTGTTTTCTATGTGGTATATACTATCATTATGGATTCTTAGTACTGCCTATTGAATAACTTCTTTTAATGTATTGGTTACAGGTGGTAATTACTGTGAATTAAAGGTTTCACAAATTCCATTCAATTTTTTGTAGTCGATATCACTTTCTGTATCAAAACACCCTTGTGGAGTCTTGGGATGTCACCCAACCCATCAGATCCTCCTTTCTGGGCTTATTTGTATCTAAAGAGAATGTTTTTTACTGATTTTAGTTGAGCAGCCTGAAATAAATTCTAATTTTTAAAACATTTTTGGATAAAAATTCAGAATTAGGGAATTTCCTAAAGTTCAGTAAAAATGATAGTACCTATTCTTTTTAAGAAGTATATAAAATATTATGTTTTGTAAAAACTTTTCTAAAACTTCCAAAAGGATTTCTAAGGACCTAACACTTAGTTAACTTTCTAAAAGTAAGACTTTCTCCAGATGGTTAAATTTCATACCTTTACCTAAGAGGAATCCTTAGGATGTATAAATGGACATGTATTATATGTCAATTTAGTAATTCCAAATGGTGATAAAGGGACATACTCCATCTTCAAATAATTTTGTGAAGCCTAATAGGCACATATGAGTCCTTAAGAAAAAACATGTCAAGGGGCGCCTCGGTAGTTCAGTTGGTTAAGCGATTGAATTCAGCTCAGATCATAATCTCACAGTTCATGGGTTCGAGCCCTGTGTCAGGCTCTGTGCTGACAGCTCAGAGCCTGGAGCCTGCTTCGGATTCTTATCTCCTGCTCTCTCTGCCCCTCCCCTGCTCACGCTCTCTCATAAAAAACAAAAACAAAAACAAAAAACAAAAAAACAAAAACAAAAAAAAAAAACAAAAAAAAACATTAAAAAAATTTTTTAAAGTAAAAACATGTCAAGGGGCACCTGGGTGGCTTAGTCAGTTAAGCGATCAATTTTGGCTCAGGTCATGATCTCACAGCTCGTTAGTTCCAGCCACACGTCAGGCTGTCTGCTGTTTGTGCAGCAGAGAAACATTTAAATAAGCATTTTAAAGAAGAAAAAACATGTCAAGAAATGCCTGGCAGCTCTGTCAGTTAAGCATCAGACTCGATTCCAGGTCAGGTCATGAACTCACAGTTTTCGGCTTAGGTCATGAGCCCCACATTGAGCTCTGCACTGACAGAGCCGAGCCTGCTATTGGGATTCTCTCTCTCCTCTCTCTCTGCCCCTTCCCTGTGCAGTGTGGTTGCTCGTATTCTCTCTCTCTCTCTCTCTCTCTCTCTCAATAAATAAACACTAGGGGCGCCTGGGTGGCGCAGTCGGTTAAGCGTCTGACTTCAGCAAGGTCACGATCTCGCGGTCCGTGAGTTCGAGCCCCGCGTCAGGCTCTGGGCTGATGGCTCGGAGCCTGGAGCCTGTTTCCGATTCTGTGTCTCCCTCTCTCTCTGACCCTCCCCCGTTCATGCTCTGTCTCTCTCTGTCCCAAAAATAAATAAAAAACGTTGAAAAAATAAATAAATAAATAAACGCTTTAAAAAGTGTCAAAATCCCAATATTTGATTCCTTCACTATTTTAAGCATAATTATAATAACAGCATAATCTGTATTTTATTAACTATAAAAGAAAATGAACTGATTTTCAACCTTTTTTTTTTAAAGGTAAAGTTCCAGTCAAATCATTTTTTCTAGTACTTATATTGAAAATTTGTTATCCCAGTTGATTTAGGACAGTAACAAACTAATCCTAGAATCTCTATCACTTAACACAACAAAGGTTTGTTTCCTGTTGATAACAATTCTAATGTAAGAATGATACTGTCAGCTATGTAGTGACTCAGTGATTCAGGAAGCTTCCATTCTGTGGTTCTGCGGTCTCAACATATGACCCTGATTTCTGTGCCAGAGGCACCTTTAACTCCACTTACAGATCACCAACTACAATCAGCCACAGGGCCACAATCTAACTACAAGGAAAGTTGTAAAATGCTATTTTGCTGGTGTTCAGGAAGAGAAAATGAAATAGGACTAGGTGAACACAAAGCATTGCCCCTTTGAAAGTACTTTTTCTAAAACCAAATATCCTCGGAAAAAGAGAACCTCCATGAATGACAACAAATGAGAGCTGTTACTCATCTCTGACTCCTCTTCATGATGGAAAGTGTTACAATAACCATGTATTTACATATAGTTGACCACAATTCATGGGATTTGTGAACATCGCTGGCTTATTATTGCCTCCAAGATTTAATGTTACCATTTGTTTCATTTGGAATGGCTATTGCAAATGAGGAAGAACCAGAGATGTAAGAATGTATCAGATTACAGTATTGCTAAGCAGAGAGAATCTCTCATCGTGACTTTAGTTTCGCTTTTGAAAATATTACCATCAAAACTGATGCATGCCTCTGATAATAAATATGGTCTTAAAACTTTTACTGCATTAAGCATTTGATGGAGCTGAGAGCCTACATTAACAAAAATGAAATTATATCTAATAAAAATACTCTATAAATGTCACAGAGATAAATGAGGTATTTTCATAACTTAAAATTCTCTCTCTTCTGGGAGCATTTTTAATGTAAAATGAGAATCAAAATTGTCCCCACATTTTATAGTTTCAGGTAATTTTGAACTCTACCAGAATGAATTTTTTTTAAACAAAAGTTTCCTTTCCTTTCCAAACTTTAAAGTGCAGTCCGAGAAGGTTGAAATATTTGCTGTTGGTTTGCTTTATTAATGTGAAGATATCCTGGATACAGAAAAGAATCAAAGGCTATATATCTAACATACCTAGACTTTTCCTTGGCACACAGGTTACTTGGAACACACCATATAGCTGTCATTTGAGGTCTGTGGGTTGACCTACTGGGTACAACATAAGGGTTATATATGGTAGCTGGCCTGGCAGGTCTGAGCATTGGTACAATATTTATGAGTTCCAGCTTTGCTCCTAGACTCTTTATGGTCTCAAATAAGTAACAGGTGAAATCCCCAAAAAGTAACTTTAGTGTTGGAAGTGATGCAAAGTTTTAGTTTAGCCATAATAATAAATAAATACACAGAGAAAGAAGCACAAAAATAAAGTTTTTTAAAAATTCCACAAGAGGTTTCTTCTCTCATTTTGCTATTAACAACACTGATGACAAAAGCTAAGAAAGGAGGAGAAACATGGCTCCCATTGAGTCAGAAACAGTGAGTCAAAAAGACAAAGATTTTCATTTAATTCCTGCAGCCTTTAGTTCCAAAGTCATAACTGTGGACCAGGGTGCTAGGGAAATTGTTGCATGAAAGAGGAAAAGAACTCAGAAAAAGTAACTCTCATCTGTAAGCTATTCTTCCTAGCCTCAAAACAAATAACAGAAAACACATATCTTTGCAATGTTCTAAAGCATAAGCCACAGCAATCATTAAACCCAATGGTCAGAGGACCCAAGAGTGAGCCAGCCATGTGACCAAATTGGTTTAAGTATTCCAGTGGTCAGCATAGCCATTGGAGTCAAGTAGAGAAGAATGATAAGAGAGATTTGGGAGAAGTCTGGAAGTGTCCTTAAACCTAAGGCTTGAAGAACTAAGTCAGGGATCTTATCGCTGATGGTTCAAGGTTGTAACCCCTTTTAAGATCAGTAGCAGACACACCAGTCATTTATTGTTTGAAAAATGTATGTATGTATATGCATATTGTAGTCATAGAGCTTTCAGGTAAAGTGAGATTAAAGTTAGTAAAACCGTACCTAGACTAGACATATTATTCTCATAAGCCATCCTGTATGGTTTATATATACATAGCCCTATACCTAAGTTGGCAGTTTAGTATACATCTTACTATTTACTTAATCCATTTTCCAAAATGATGAATTAAATAACCCTTTGAGATATTATAAAAATCCTAACACCCACCTGACATAGACGCAGCCATTCGATAATCTAGGGTCCTGATAGCATTCCAGAGTCAGTGGTTGTTCCATCATTGACATACCTAGAGAGATAGGTTCCTCAGTGTCTTCCGAGTAGAGGTTGGGTCTGGCTTTGACATCTTCAGGGTGTTGCACCTGCGAAGAATGGCTCTGGCTGACTGATAATGCAGTAAGTAGGGTAACCATGGCTAGAGAAGGCCTTTTGGAAGGAATGTATTCACCCCTCCACCCATCATTTTACCGATTCAGGAATACCTTCTGATTGCCTACGTTGTACAGGCATTCGCATGAGTAAGACTGACTCCTTGCTTTTTAGATGGTTACAACTTAGAAGGAAGATAAGTGATCAATGTAAGGCAAATGCACAATTAATTTGAAGAAATGAGCAGAGTTAAGATTCAATTTTGGAGAAAATCACGTTTTGAGAATTCAAGCAAGGATGGTGAGATGGGGAGGGATGTGACATCAAGGGGCCCCCACATTATGGACCCTGATTCGTCAACTTTTCCACCCCAGCAGAACTGACCACTCCTGACCTTATCCCTTGTTGTACCATGAACAGCTTTCAGTACAAAATACCTTTAATTTTGTCTCTTAGTTTTATTTTTTCCCTCCAAATTCTGTCTTGTTCATTTTGTATTACCATAACCTAGTGTGGTATTTGTTCCTAATTGGGATTTAGATGATGGATAGTTTTATCTGCCACAGTGGTTGATAATTGACTAGTGGCTGTTTGCACTTTAAGAGTGTTGGCTATGAAAGCAGCTGGAATAATTAGGTTGGCTCCACACAGATTAATCACTGTTAGCGTAGATTTTTCATCTACTTCATAGCACTTTGCGCAGTGCTCTGCAAGGTCTAGTTTTTGCTCAATAAATACACAATTACTTGCTATTTAGACAAGCAAGAGCTAGTGCCTTTTCTACTTGACAGCTCATGGTTGCTCTTTAAAGCAGATGTAAAGGATGTGGAAAAAAAGAGTAACAGGAAATATACCATTGGTTCTTGGGAAAATGCTCAATCTCTTTCACAATAAAAGAAATGTTAGTTAAAAACATATTGAGATATCATTCACCTATCAATTGGCAAAGATCAGGAAACTTAACAGTATTTTTAAGAACATTCAAGTGAAAGCTTGTTGAAACTAGACTAGTAGGTTCTGGAAAGCAATTTGACAATATGTATCAAACTTACAAATGTATCTACTCTTTGACTCAGGAATTCCATTTCTAAGGACGTTAGGATCAATATTCTTTTATGTGGGAGATGATGAGTCAACAGAGTTCTTCAATACAGCATTGTTTGTGAGATAAGAATATCAGAAATAACCTAAAGGTACAGTCAGCAGGTGTCCGGTTCAACAATGGTACTTGGTACAGTGGAATACTATGCAGTCATAAACAGAGTGGAGTTTTCTGTATTGGTGCAAGAATCTATATGCTAAGGAGAGACAGGGAAGGTCCAGAACGGTGTTATGCTCCTTTGTGTAAAAGAAGGAAAAAGAGAATGTGTGTGTCTATACTAGAATATGCAGGAGATATCTTTAGAAGACAACAGAAGAAACTAGTGATATTGACTTGCCCCTGAGCAGGGTAGCTGAGAGGCAGGAATGGGAAGCAGAGTTTTCACTGTGTGCCCTTTATATTTTTGAAATGTGAGACCTTATGACTATATGACCTATACACAAATTAAATAAAAACAAACACACTGCAGCAGATGCAGTGGTTCCCAGCAGGGAGCAGCTGTTGCTATGGTCACCTGCTCCAGCTGTCACACTAGTGTGGTCACCTACAGTGACATCTGCTGGTGCTTCCTGACAGCTATTTTAGGTCCGTGTTTTTCAAATTGCTATTTTGAAAGTGGGCCACGCAATCAAGTTAGTGAATCCAACTGGCATTCAAGAAAGAGAGAAAATCACACAGAACAGAAAATTTCAGAGTACGTAACCAGTAGTAAAGGTAAGTCCTGTTGTGTGATCTTTTGCTTGATTTTTTTATATGCATATGTGTTCTAACATATCTCTCTTACTGCGCTCAAAAATGTTAGAAAGCCGTTATCCTCAGTGGTGACCCTTCTCAGCTGGTCTAGATTTCGATAGTTCGCCGTGAGCAACCAATATATAATAGGCACGTTTTCCATCATGGTGGGGCCAGGAGTTTCAGACTGTGGATGTGGGTTCCCACCTTATAGGCTGGTCCCTCTGCTTATGTCTCTATTGCCAGTGTACACAGATTCTCTAGACTGTGTGTCTCCTCACATGAAAGCACCTTCATTCTTTTTAGAAGAGTAAATTCCACACCATGGAGTACTGTGCAGTTGACAGGGCTGTTTGGAGTCTAGATGGGGTGACTGGGACCAAGATGCAACCTGGGGTCATTCATGTGTCCTGATCTTCAGTGACCCTAGGGCACCTTCCCTTCTCAGATTGACCCCAATGCCTTGGGTCATGCAGCTGCACCATCAGCAATGCCCTTCTCTCCATCTCTGCTTACTCCATTCTAGTTTCCTTCAAGATCCTGCCTAGTGGTATTTCCTCCATGGAACCTTCCTTTATCTCCTCAGCCTAAAGTGACTTCTCATGTTGTTGTCATGCTCTGTTGATGGCAACTGAATGAAACTTGGTCCAAACCGGGCTTAAGCAATGAGGAGAATTAGCTCAACTGATTAAAAGTTCAAGAATAGATTGGATCCACAAGCTAAAGATAAGATCATTGTTCAATTTCTCTTTATCTCTCTTTCCCCTTGCTCTCCCTTCCCTTGATTTTCACTACGTTGTCTTAATTTTTGAATATATACTTCTTTCATGGTGGCAAAATATCTTCCAGTAGCTCAATGATTAAATCCAACAAGTTGAATTTCAACAGGCAGAGAGGCCTTGTTTTTCTCATGACCGTACCAAAAGCCCCAAGAATGCGTCTTTCTGCCTAAGTTAGGTCATGTGTTCAGTGCTGAATCAATCATTGTAGCCATGAGGTTAGAATTCACTCACTGGCCAATCTCAGATCACATACTCACCCCCCGAGACTTGGCAGGTCAGTTGTGGAAAATAGCTCCATGGAGTGTAGAAAAGGATGGTTCCTCAAATATATATTAAAAGTGCTGTCACCTGAAGGAGAAGAATGACAAAACAGGCAAAAACAACAAATGTCCTTGTCAAACTGTAATCTCTACAGAGAAAATGCCAATTACCTAAGTATGTTTTCTTGTGTTAATACCTTACCAATGTGACAGTGAATTATTTAAGACAAAAATAAAGCAAATGAAAGTAACATTTAAATTCTTATTCAGTTATCATATTCAATTGTTTAACATATTTTGGGCCTCTCCATGATGTGTTTTCCCTCAGGATTCTATTTTGATCTCCCACTAACCAATTTTTATGGGGAACTGAGTAATTCATCAGTTTCTAAAATCTAGAGCAACCATAGAAATATTGAATTCATTGTTTTGGCTTTTTGACCCATCAATTTCGGTCAAATATTTTAATCAAAATAGAAACTTAAAGTCTATGAAAGAAGACTAACATACTCTGAGGAGTACATCTCACACTCCTGCTTTAGCTCATTCTTTCTCAGGAAACAAAATGTTTTTAAAGACAAACATCTTAACACATCTGGTGTGGTTTTCTAGTTATCCCGTTTAAGCCAAAGGAAAAAAAAAGTGGTATCATCTGTTTTTCTTTTATACGTTTTGAAACATGAGTCTCCAAAAGCTATTTCCTAACATATGTCAATTTAACATCTGCCAGTTGCTAACTGATAGCCAGAAACAGGCGCACTGGCGGTACCTGCAATAGTGTCAAGGTATTTCCCATTAAAACTGTCTTCGCTTTGGCATTGTCAGTAATATTTTTGCTCTAGGGGTAGCCTATTTCCCTAACTTGAAGGAGACACGTGAATTAGAAGCACAGAGCAGGAGGAATAAATAGGACGATGTCTTGACAGTTATGTGGAAGTGTAGCAGAGAAAAGTTTTCCAAAAAAAGTACTAGATAAGAAAATCTATGTCATGGGTCACAGATTGAACTGCTTCTCCTGGCGGAAACATGCTTTTCTATACCACATCCTAATTTCTCCTTGTTATCTACTATCAAGAATATTTGCAAACAGAATTAAGATGTAGTAACCATATCTAAGAGTACCCAACCATGTCCAAAGCTTCTCTTACATTTTTCTCATTTCTGTTCCTTTGATGGAACTTAAAGTGCATCAGTGAGCTTCAGTTTCTGTCTGGAAATTCATAACAGAATGGTATTTTGACAGAATGATTATTTTGAAAGGGGTGGCCTAAGTGTCGGTCCTGAGAGAGATCAACATTTTTACCTGCCCTAAAATAATCTGGTGCTGAATTTAGTAGTTCAAAAATTTTAAGATCTCCAAAAAATTTTAAGACCCCAAATTTTCAGGGCCTCCAAATGATTAGTGTCATTTGCTCCCTTTGGTAAATTCTCCCTACCCCAATAACATTATTGCATTTTGTTTCATTGGACTTTAAAGGAGAGGCCTCACTGTGGGCCCATTAAGGTCAAGGCTACCTGTATGTCATTATTATTATAACCTCTGTGTCAAATCCTGTGCTTGACACATAGTAAGAGTGGAAGAAATGAACCAATCCTGTCCTGAAATTCTGAGATCCAGCATTTGCTCTTCGAGTCCTCAAATTTAGGACATAAATTACATAAATTATTAAAAAAAACATCTAATTGACTTTGATAAAGAAAGAAGAAATGTGTTCTCATGATTGGACTTTCATAGGAAAACTTTAATGGTAGTTCTCTCTAAATAAATTTGGGAGCTCACAAGTACTCTATACCAAATACTCTTCATGGTAATGGTTACTTGACAATTTCTCAGTGAAGATAGTGTTTTTGAATATAAAGTAGGGGTTGTGGAAAGAGAAGGAATTTTGGGGACTACAGGTCTAGAGTTGAAATCCTAGATCCATTCTTTACAAAGTTATTTAACCTCTATTTCCCTATCTTCAAAATAGGAGCTCAACAAAGTGCCTGGGACCCTGGTACTTATGGCCACTCACTAACTGGTAGTTATCATGATCCTTGTTATAACTACTCCTGGTATCAACTGATCTGATATTATATAGTACAGAGAATAGACTCAGTTTATGTATAACCCAAGCCCTTTAAAGCTTTATAAGTGAAAACCCAGCTCTGCTCAGTGCTATGTTAGTCACCTAGCAGAATGGTAAATGGTATTACTTTTTCTGTCATATCTGCAGCATCAATTTTTGGCATGGTTATGAGGACATAGCCCTAATAAAAGTCATGCCATCTAAGCGACAGACCCACACAGCATTAATGGTAATGAGGGAAGAGACATGCTTAGTATTTCAAACCAGATTTCCCCTGTTGAAATTATACCTTCCCAATCTATGACATATTATCCTACAGGTACAAGTGTCTATTTGCATTTTGTAAATCACAAAGACTTAGCACAAACATCTCAGGTTAAACCTTAAGGTAATACAAAAGCAAGTTTCTAAGGGAGCCCTCTCTGCCTCCTTCCCCGTATTTCTCCTTTCTTTCCTAAGATGTTCCAGGCAATGTGCATATAAAAAATATTTACAGTTGATGAGATAGGAGATGAAAGGGATTCCAATATTTTTTCTTATTTCGACCTATTCTGGAAAAGGTGAAAGCCA
Organism: Panthera leo; assembly: GCF_018350215.1. Lineage (NCBI taxonomy): Eukaryota > Metazoa > Chordata > Mammalia > Carnivora > Felidae > Panthera > Panthera leo. The sequence goes on from NC_056679.1 coordinate 169,237,850, forward strand.
TTCCACATAAAGTTAAGTGCTGTAAAAATACATTGACTCTTAGTTCACTAGAATGATGCTGTGAGTTATGTCCTTAGAGCTTCCTGACACGTGAAAAGATTAAATAGAAATAACTCCAATTTCAACTTTATAGTCTATTTACTGAAGTCTTTTTTTTTTTTAAATCGTTGCCATAATCCTCTCTAACAAAGTAGATAGAGTGCAGAATGCAAATCTCCCACACTGAATGGGTTGATGAAGGTTATTTCTTGGAAATTATTTGACCTTATGAGCTATAAGCAAGGGTGAAAGTTGTAGTTCTACCCAACTGTTTAGTTTTGTATTATTCTAGCAATGGTTTATCTCTAAAGTTATTGATTAAAGTGATAAATTACTTAATGATTACCTACTTTTAGATAAAAAAGAAGCTTAGAATTTTCATACAGTTACAGTGCATGACCAAGTAGAGCATTTAAATGCAACCACCTACAGGGATAATTTCAGCAAAAACTTTTTAGATATATTACTTATTTATAGATAATATACCAATATATGATCTGCAGGACATTAATTAGGTGTACAAAATCTGAAAGCCCCCTTAAACCTGTCAGAGACAAAGAGAAAGTTAAAGAAGTTTGAATGCTGCCATTTCATGAATTTTATGCTAATTTGCTTCCTCGGAAGAATTCAAGACCAATATTGATCTGATTCATTATTTGCATAATTCATATCTTATAAAAGGTAATTATACACTCTCCAGTCAAATTACTTAATGGTCCAGTATTATTTTCTGAAAAGCTTCCCCTTCCTGTCATGTATACTTTTAAATAAACTTGCAATTCACATTAGATTTAATTGGATGTTATAGAGGCTGATATGCTACTATGGATAATAAAGTAAACAATACTAAATCTTAACTATAATTCTCACTGATCCCCAGCAATACCCTTCATACACCCAAGTTTTCCATACTATTCCAATCAAATGTTCTACCTTCACTGTTTTCCATTGACTTCTCTCCTGGAAACAGTATTATCCTTTTGTTCATCCAGGCATGAAACATTAAAGTTTTCTTCTCTTTCGCCCCCTTCCGGTTATCTATTGCTGCATAACAAAGCGCCCTACAATTGTGTTGTGGCTTCAACCCACAACAATCATTTACTTCTATTCTGTTAATTGCTCATAAATGTGCCATTTGGGTAAGACTCAGCAGGGACTGCTCTTCTCTGCTCCACATGGTATCAGGTGGTATGGTGGAAGACAGTTCATTCTTGCAATATAGCACACTTTGGAGACTGGGAGCTTAGCTGTTGGTTAAGGGCCTCTGTTCCTCTCCATGTGGACCTCTTCACAGGGTTTCTTGGGCTTCTTCACAGCACAGAAGCTGACTAACAAAAAAGAGTCCTCTAAGGGGCCTAGAAAAAAGCTGCAAGACTTCTTATGACCTAGCCTCATGAGTGTCAGAATGCTACCTTTGCCACATTGATCTAGTAAGTCACTAAGACCATTGAGATTCAAGGCAAGGGAGAAGAGTCTATGGAAAGAGTAGCAAAGAATTTGAAGACATTTTTAATCTACCATGTCCTGTCTTTATCCAAGTCTGAAATCTGCATTGGCAGTGCCAGTGGATCAGGAAGGAGATGGTATGAGACACCTGCAGCAATGTGGTGACCTCAGAACAGCCACAAAGGTAGCTTTGAATATGCTGAGGCACTGGGAGACGTTAAAGGGAAAGGAGGTCCCTACCATTGCTATTATCATCTTTTTTCTTATAATCATCTTTAAAATCACTCACTAAATTCTCCCTTCTACTCTGTGGAGGGATTTTCAATAACTGTATATAGATATTTATAAAGAAAAAAAAGTGGAGACACATTTGTAGATTCCTTGTTTATTTTTTAATTTTTTTTAAGATTTAGGCCAGTCAAAACAAGTTTTCCTCCCTTTTGAATTTCTAGAAAGGAAGAGAAAATTAATGCTAATTGAATTTATTAAATTCATTTGTGATCAGTCTATGATAGCTGAATTTCATTTTTTAATGTGCTATAGGTACATTGTCTACTGTATAATCAAAGTATATGGAAGCCCCATGTTCATTTTATAAGATATGAATTATGGTTTTCTCTGTTCAAATTATTATGGATGTATCTCATTGTTGAATCTTTGCTTTTACGGTTAGTTAGCTGAAAATAGCTACAGTTTATTTGTTTTTGTGTCCCTTATTTAGGACTATGACCCTTATGAAACTAGTCTTAAGGGGGAAATGATCTGTGTTACAAAAGATCCCTATATGTTGTGGTTTCCAGAAATGCACTGTGTACATAAACGAGGACTGCCTGTACTGTTCCAGGAATTGGAAATGAAACAAATAAGCATTTGCGCAAACACTGAAATGCACCCCACAACCAATCACTGGATTAGTGTGCAAGACAAATAATGATTCTAATGGAACTTGGGAAACAGCACCAAATGGAATTTAATATATTGCTCCCTAACTGATCTTTGTTTATGACTCTATAGGGGGCTAATTATTTTTCTCAGTCCTGTGACAAAAAGAACTAGAGGGGACAGGAAGAGCAAGAACAATTTGGCTCTCAGTGAATTCCCAATAAATGATTGCTGAACTGCACTGAGACTATTTAATACTTCCAAACATAATAGAATGTTATTTTTGAGAAGTATTTTCAAGTACATCCAACTATTCCAGTAAAACATGACTGGGGCATATTTATTCATTTTATTAAAATTTTATTTCCATTTGGGTCTAGTTTCAAATCTGAAAACTTTAAAACTTTTAAAGACTTATTCTTATTTAATATGTTGTGTTTACAATGCAAGGCTAAGTGAAAACATCATAACCTAACTATGTTTTCCAAATTTTCTACACTAATCAGAAAAAGATTATAAATAACCAATTCCATGGGCAACTCTTAGAATATATCCAACTGGCAAATCTGACCCAGAGTTGACCCTTACTTAGCATACCATATAAACCAGAAGTTGTGACATCCATCTCCTATTCTTGTAAACCTCAGCCACAGTTGAACGATTGACATCCATGTAATACTCCAGCAGGTGAATATTCCCTAAAAGCAATGTTTTTAAAGGAAAGGGAAATGTTACTTCTTCCACACAAGCACATTCTCCCTTAGTGATTTTCATATTTCCTCCTTTTCTTGCAAACTTTCGAGATGAGGAACAAAGTTGGCATTTATATTTTGAAATTTTCCCCAGATCAGATTTAAAAAAAGCATGTGAATTGTATGATGTTAAAGAACAATGACAGAGCGGACAGTTGATTTAGGGTGAAGATATGTAGGGAGGGATAAAAATGTCAGTCTAGTTTCTCATAAAATATAAATGAATCACTAAAATTTCCCTCCCATTACTTCAGGTAACTTAACTGGGGTACAATTTATGGGAAACTGAAAGTAGAAAAGTGTCTTGCAAATTAATTTTGTTTGGTGGAGACTTATAACAGCACGGGAGAAGTAGCTCTTGCCATTCGATCCAGGTTCCTGGAGAGCTATGGCTATGATTTTCTTCCTGTTTACTCAGTGTATAATTTAATATGATTATTTGTAAGTTGGAGGCTGAAATTTATTACATAAAATGGCATGTAGTGGATATGAAAGAGAAAGAAGCGTGAGATAGAGGAATCTGGTCAGCAGAACTGTATCTTTCTTGCACAAAGGGTATGAATATAATTTCTTTTTCTTGGCTGGCCTAGGGAAGCTGCAAGATGAGGGCTCTGATAGCTAAACAAAGAACAGAAAATACATTTTTTAAAACTCTACCAATGATATTATAGGGTTCTGGTAAAATGATTTTAATAGTCTACATGACTCTAGAAATAGAAAGTAATACCACTACTTCTCAAAAAGAAAAACTAAAATAAAAATTCTAATTTTTGTGAGAAAGCACTAGAAGTAATCACCTTAAAAGACAAAAAAAGGGCACGTGGTTGGTTCTAGGCAGTAGGGCACGTGACTCTTGATCTTGGGTCATGAATTTGAGCTGTGCGTTGGGCATAGAGATTATTTAATAAAACAAAAATTTTAAGATCAAACAATAAACAGAACCCACTTTGCTATTTTTTATTGATATTACTCCCTAAACACAAAAATAAGATAATATTGCAAAAATGACTATAAAACTGTAAGGCCGGAAGGAATAGATGAACTGACATGTCAGAATGCTTTTATTTCTTTAAAAGCAAAATTTGAATGTTGGAGTAAAAAGATTTTTTTTAAATTTTTAAAAAATGTTTATTTATTTTTGAGAGAGAGAGAGAGAGAGAGAGCATGTGCCAGTGGCGGAGGGGCAGAGAGAGAGGGAGACAGAACCCAAAGCAGGTTCCAGCCTCTGAGCTGTCAGCACAGAGACCAACGCAGGGCTCGAACTCATGAACCGTGAGATCATGACCTGAACCGGAGTCAGATGCTTAACCAAATGAGCCACCCAGGCACCCTTGGAGTAAAAAAGTTTTTTTCAAGTTATGACATATTTTAAATATACAATGAATACTCATATACTTTCTACTTAAGTTTACCAACATTTTTGTTTTAGATTTATTGTTTTATAAAAGAAGTCAAGCAGTTGAAGTTTCCTGTGTCTTTCTTTCCATCCTGTCCAGAAATAACATGATCATGAACTTGATACTTATTTCCAAAAATTTCTTTATAATTTGATAAACAAATATCCATAAACAACTTGTAATGCTTTTAAAATTTTATATCAATTGTAAAATAATGCAACACTATAAAAACCAAACTTACTTACCCACTAAACTATTTTAGAACATTTAGGTTGTTTCCAAATCTTTGTTGTTACAAAAGATGTTGCCTCTATAATATACCTAGAAGTGGAATTGCTGTGTTGTAGAGTATGAGCATGTTGAATCTTACTTAATATTGAGAAGCTGCCCTAGAGAATGATGACAAGTTACATTCTACCAGTAGTGTACAGGAGTTCCAGTTTCTACCCATTATCACAAAATTTAGAGTTAGCAGAGTTTTAAATTTTCATTAGTGTGACAGGTGACTTTCTGTAGTTTTAAGTTGCATTCCTTTAATAATAGTGAACTTAAAACATCTTTTCCTATCTTTATTGGCCATTTAGGTTTCCTGTACTGTAGACTATTTAGGTTTCCTGTACTGTAAAGGGATTGTCCATTTTTATATTAGATTATTTATTTTAAAAAATTTACCTGTAAGAAGTACATATATATTTGTATATGTATTGCAAAATACTTGGTCCAAGTATTGTCTTTTCTCCTTGTGATATTTTGAAACACAAACGTTAATATGGGAAAATTTAGCAATTTTTGTTGTGTGCTTTGGTGTCTTATTTGAGAAATTCTTCCCTATCCTGTGATAACACACACACACACACACACACACACACACACACACACACTACATTTTCTTCTTACAGTTTTAAAGGTATGGTTGAAAATATGTAGATCCTTAGTTGTCCTGAAATTTATTTTTGGCTCACGTGAGATAAATACTTAATTTTATTTAAATTTAGTGTTTTCTCACATGAATAACCAACTCTGTCTTTGATTTTGGGGATGCCACCATGGATTTTTTTCTTGGATTTCTACTTCATTTCATTGGTCATATAACGTATGTTATCCCCTACCTCCACACTGTTCTTCTTCTTCATAAAATTCTATTTTAAATCATGTGTTATATATATGAGTTATATATGGATTATTATATATGGGTTTAATATCCACTTATTAACTTACACAAGCAATTGGATTGATATTTTGGTTGGAATTATATTTAATATGTAGACTAATTTGGAGAAACTAACATTGGTATATTATTTAGTCTTTCCATCCATGAACATTGTATATCTCTTCATTTTTTTCAGGAGTTTTTAATTCTGTTTAATAATGTTTGACAATTTTCTATAAAAAGGTTTTGTATATCTTTTGTTAGAGTTATTCCTGAGTACTTTATATCTTTTGTATTTATTGTGAATGGTATAATAGCTTATATTATATTTTCCAAATGGTTATTATGAGTGTATATATAGTAATATTATTAATTTTTGCATGCTCATCTTGAGAAGAAACTTTTAAGGCCAAGTTGTAATACTTATTAGCACTAAGTTTTACTAAATAAATTTGACATTCATTACAATTCAGCTAAAGTCATGGTTGTCTAAAGATGAATTAATTACCTGTATAGGAAAAAAAAAATTACCTGCATAGGAGTGCTGACTAAAACATTGCAGATCTGTTGCCTTAAGATCATTACATTATATTAGATCCAATTTGGTAAAGACCTAATGACTCCATCTAGTGGTAGTTTGAAGTTCTAAGTGAATTGGCAAATGTACTTTCAGGTTTTATTGGATATTTGTGTTTAAAATATCATGATAGTAATCAATATCCTTGTTGGAAATGTCAAGAAACAGCAAGGATTAATTTGACACATCAAAATTAATTATGTGTGTTGTCGTAAGCGTTGTTGACCTCAAGATTAGAATGAGGCATGCTTATAGAGAAAATTATGTACAACCTCCCATGTTGGAAGCAGATTGTGTGTGTAGAGATTTAATTTTCAGGATTGTTATTCAAGGAGTTATCATAGGTCATGTTCACAGAATGTTTTAAAAATAACATCAACAGCTGGCCAAAGTCAATCCATATGACCTTTATAGGATCCTCACAGTCTTTCCCACGAGAACTAACTTATAGATAAGGACCCTTTAAAATTAGGCTTAGTTTTATATTTTACTAATTAGAATTTTTTCTTTGTGCAGAAAATAACAAAATTTTAGGCATAAATGTGCTCAATTTCAAAAAATATTGGGACAACTTGCTAATCACTTGAAAAATGTATATTTAACTCTAAAATAAACTCAAGATGTATTTAAAATGTTATGCACACAAAAAGGTTTTAAAAGTGCAATATGAATGATTATTTAATTTTGAAGTGGGGAAGACCTTTCTAAGGATAGACGGAACCTCTAAGAGTAAGGTTGATTGAAAACTTCTATAGAATAATAACAACAATTAAAACAACAGTGGCATATCTTTGGTAAAAATTTAAAATTGATGATGTCCTGCATTAATGTAGGTTAATGATGAAGACATCAAGAATAGGCTTTATTATATTACTAATTGAGAATAAACACTTGGAACAAACTTTCTCAAGGGAAATTTGGCAATGGTATCAAAAGCATTAAAATATGCACAGCCTTTGCCCCAGAAATTCCACTACTCATAATTATAGGCATGTAGCAAAGAAATGATTACAAGAATATCTTTATAGCACTATTTAAAATATTTAAAAATTATAAAAAAATAAATGTCCATTAGTAGGCCGATTGGGAAACTAATTTTTAGAGTATATACTTACAATAGAATTCTATGCTATTATTAACTCTAATGCTACAGAATAATATTTAAAGACACTTAAAGTATTTTTACATACTTAATTGTGTAATTACATAATTAAAAGGGAAGTTATTCTCAGAATATACTAAATGAAAAGTAGAGAGTACATTACAAATCAGTGTATTTTCATTTATTTGTAATATTTGTTTTTGTTCTTATGCAAAAAACAGAACTAAAATTCAACAGTGTTTATATTTTGAGTTGTGATGTTATGGGCTAAATGTTTGTGTTCTCCCAAAATATATATGTTGAAGCCCTACTGGCCAATGTGATGGTATTTGGAGATGGGGTGTTTGGGAAGTAATTGGAGTCAGATGAGGTCATTATGGGATTAGTGCCCTTATAAGAAGAGACAACAGAAAGTCCGTTATCTCTCCATCATGTGAGGACGTTGTGAGAAGAAGGCAGCCATCTAAAACAGGAAGAGAGGTCTGACCAGGAACCATGTTGGCCAGCACCTCGATATGGGACTTCTGGCTTTCAGAAGTCCCACAAAAATAAATTTCTGTTGTTTAAGCCACCCAGTCTGTGGTAGTTTGTTATGGCAGCTCAAGAAGACTAATAATACACAAGAGATGTTAAAATTTCTTGTCTTCCTTTCTTTACTTATCTGTATTTCCAAATTTTTTCCAATGAGCATACTATATTTATAATTTTAAAAGGTATTGTGAAATACATTAAATAGTATTAGAGAAAATTTCCAATGCATACAGATTATTCAGTGAGAAACTCATCATTAGTAAAATCAGTTATTTAAACCTGGTTTGTGATTACCTTGCCACATTTTCACTAATTCTCTTCATACATTAATTATTTGGCTTACAAGTATTTAACAAAACAGATTAAGTCCATTTTTAGCTATGAATGTCAAAGATTGATAAGGTTTCTAAATATACCACTGGAAAACAGTTTTGTTTTCTTCCCACCTAACTACTCTACAGTTATTATTTGGAAACATTGACCGTTTTAATCATTATATTTCCAATTAGAGTCAGTAATTAGCATTTTGTCTTAGGACAGCATGCCTAATGATGGTGAAATTATGTATATATATTTTTGCATTACAAGGCATTTTCTAATTATCTTAATCATCCATCCTATTTCCCTTGTATGCAATCAAATTTCTAAGAAACAATGTACTCCTTTCACTTTTGTTATAAACCAGAGGTGAGGTCATGAATTCCTCCATGGTATCTAGTACACACACACACACACACACACACACACACACTTTTATCAGTTTTATTTTTATCTTCTCAATACCTATGCTAACACTGGGTATGCTGGTAAGGGGAGAAACGGAGGAAGCAGGGATACATATTGCAAGAATGGCAAATTTTCTTTGAGGCAGCAAAGGGTTTGAAAACTTTTGGCATCTCAAGAATGTGGAGTCCATCTCCAGAGAGGTGAGAAATTGGCAGCAAGAAATTTCACCTCAGGGACAGAAATCCACTATCACTGTAGACAGAACACTCAAAACGATTAACCTTGTAATGTGCATTCATCACTTGAGCTACTTGACAGGTTTGAGCACTCTTCTTCCATTGTGATAATTCCCCACATTATGTCTCACTTTCCCAAAGAGGAAGTCAAAAACTTGCAGTCTCAGACTCCCTCAAGTAGGGGGCAGGCATTTGGCCTCGCTTCCTCTAACCAGACTATCCTTGGGAGACATCTCTGGAGAGAGCACAGAGGAAAGATACACCTAGGTTTGGGGGCAGTCCAGGTGGTAGAGGGATCCAGTTCTTGGTGACAGGGAGTGGCAGTGCTTCTGGAACCAGTTCTGAGCACCATAAATGCCAAGTGTCAGTGGTGTTTCTGCCAAAAAAGAAGTGCTTGACCATTGCTCATGGATGTTCAGGTTTACTGTTGGATTCTCTGGCCCCACCAGATATTCTGTGAACAGTCTAATATCTTTGCATCAATTCCTTTTCTGCTCAAATTTGCAAACATGGATTCTGTAGATTGCAGTTAAGCACTTTGCCCAATCATAATACTCTCTCCCTCCTCAAAGCAAAACAAAACAAAACTGCCCAACCCTAGTAAAATTTCACTGTTCGTTGTTTAATAACTACCAAGACCAACCACATTTATAGATACTAATAAAATTCTTTTAATGTTTATTTATTTTTGAGAGAGACAGACAGAGACAGAGTACGAATGGGGGAGGGGCAGAGAAAGAGGGAGACACAGAATCTGAAGCAGGCTCCAGGCTCTGACCTGTCAGTGCAGAGCCAGACATGGGGCTCTAACTCAGGAACCGTGATATCATGATCTGAGCTGAAGTTGGATGCTCAACAGACTGAGCCATGCAGGTGCCCCTTAATAAGAAATTTTTAAATGTAAATCAGTGCTATTTATTTATTTACTTACAGAGCTTTGGTAACTAAAAAAAGAACTTTCTGGCCAAAGCCTCTTCTGTCTCTTTGCGGTGATCAGCAGAATTCATTCTTCCTGTTGCCTTGGTTCCAAGGATTCAAACAGAACCTGTGAAGTTGACAACTTCCTCATTAACACACATTTGATATCCGCAAAACCCCTATTCATTTACTGGGTGCTTAACCACTTATTTCCCTGTTATGCAAACATCCTGAAATTCTACTTCATATTGCATGCAGTGTTGACTATCACATGAAAAACCTGGGGATCAGCCCATGAAAATCTTCAGTGTAAACATAAACATCAGCAGGCGAATATTTTCATTAGGAGCAATGTGTATCCAGGATGAAGGAAGAAAAGGACACTGGGGGAATCAACCAAAGTACATTCTCACATGCCAGGGCTGTAATTAGAGAAACCACTGCACTCAACGGTAGATGAGCATCAGATTCAAGTGGCTGAAATTAGAATTTTCCCCCCAACTTTATTAAGATATATTTGGCATAGGAGTGCCTGGGTGGCTCAGTCAGTTAAGCGCCCGACTCCAACGCAGGTCATGATCTTGCAGTTCGTGTGTTCGAGCCCTGCATAGAGCTCTCTGTGCTGACAGCTCAGAGCCTGGAGCCTGCTTCGGATTCTGTGTCTCCCTCTCTCTCTGCCCCACTCCTGCTCATGCTCTGTCTCTGTCCCTCTCTCTCTCCCTCAGAAAATAAAAAGTAAACATTAAAAAAATTTAAGATATATTTGGCATAAAACATTGTGTAAGTTTAAGGTGTACAACATAATGATGTGATATACATTTATACCGTAAAATGTAAAATTGGAATTTAAAGAGATTTGGGTGCATAGTAAGTATTTCATCATATGTTAGAGTGGTTCTATCTCAAAAATAATTTCTGCTTTCCACTTTCCACTTGGAATACTATACCACATAAACATTATATTTTATGAAGGTTATTTTTAGCTAAAATTTATTGGACATTTAGGGTAGGCCGGCACCAAGACTTTGTGTCCTATAACTCATTTATTAATCCTGACAGCATGAGGCAGATATTGTTAACCCTATTTTAGAGACCAAGTGATTCCCAGAGAGGTTAACTAATTATCCAGGGTAATACAACTCCTAAATGACAGAGGTGGTACCTGTTTCCAGGTCTGTGAGACCAATACCCCCTATGCTGAATTATGAAAGCTATGCAGCAACATGGAGATATTGCTTTTGGTCTCATGCTAAATGCCAAAAGAAGAGCAGAAAATTGTATACACACTGTGATGCAACGTTGTGAAACATTATATAAACATGGACAATGGCTTGGAAGAAAGCATATGTCACATGCCACTTGCTTTTGTGTCCAGGAAGCTAAGAGAGTCAGGGAACACACCTGAAAAGAAAAAAAGAAAAAAAAAGATTGAGTGTGTACGTGTATGGGTGTGTATGCACAATGGTTTTAATTGGACAAGGTAAAGGGGTCAGGAAACTTGAACCCATTTACCAAACACGTAGAATACATAGGCTCAGACTCACAGACTCTTTTCTATGCAGTTGGGTACTGGGATTTTTGGAGTTTTGTTTTTCCCAGTAGTTTTTTTTTTTTCTTTTTCAAAAGTTCTTGAAAACTGCTACATTGTTTTTGTAGTAAAAAGACAGACAAGAATAAGCCATCCACAGAAGCAGAAAGGTTCAGGATTTCAGCCCCTGAGAAGCGCTGAGCTAGTAAAGGCTGAGCAAACGGGGGTCAGTCCCACTCCATTGCCTCTAGGGCAATTGCTAAACTGCCCTCAGTGAAGCCAAGTTTGGATTGAGAGTCCATAAGGTCACTGAGCAAACAGCTTTAAAAGGTCATGCTGCCTATTGATAATCAGGGACCTGCAGGAAGGTAAACACACCCTTGTTCCAAGAAGAGAAACATGTTATCCTAGGAGCCTAGGGATGAACCCTTCCATGACTGTTGAGAACCTGGCAGTATTTTTTTAAATTTGTGATTGACGGGGCGCCTGGGTGGCTCACTAGGTTGAGCGACTGACTCTTGATTTCAACTCAGGTCATGATCTTGTGGTTGCTGGGTTTGAGCTCTGCTTTAAGCTCCGCACTGTTAGTGCAGAGCTTGCTTGGGATCCTCTCTGTCTCTCCCTCTCTCTCTGCCCACCCCCCCTGTTCTTTGTCTCAAAATAAATGAACTTAAAAAAAAAAAAAAAAAACAACTTTGGTGATTTCTTCACCTGTGCCTCACCATGCCTCATATCTAACAGACTGGCTTCCAGGACTACCCCATTACAGAGTTCTGCTATATGAACTCTCTAATGGGTAAACAACAGAAAAAGAGATCTACAAATGAAATGAAAATGCAGCTCGGAGAAGTGAGAAATGAAGGATCAGAGGAGGGTGCCTGAAGGAGCTTTCACTGAAATGAGGCCATGAGAGAATATGAACACCTGGGGAATGGACCAGAGAAAGATATTCTGAATGAATAGAGAATGAATGGAGAGCAAAGACTCAGAGAAAAGATAGTTTAAGGCAAGCATTACCATCAAAGCATTATCATCTATTGATGACAATCATAATTATTTAGAGTCTCAAAAAAATGAGGATGTTAGGTGCCGTATCGTCAGTTACAGATATCTGATCCTTGAGCTCTAGTAGCTAATGCTATTCAATAAATATATTCAGGTTTACTTGGAAGAATGACAGACTTTAAGTACTTTAGCATATGTAATAGGGTAAATGTTTTGGCTTGTGCTTTGAGAAAGGAAAACTTGAGCATCATTCAGTAGTCCATGATAGTTTAGCTTGGAAGGAACAGAAAATGAGAGACAAACTGGATCATACTCATCAACAGGCTAAGCATGCCCAGGAGTGGCCAGGGCTGAAGAAGAGCTACCCACAAGGGGATGTGGCATCCAGCCTCCCAGATGGGCCCAGGGCTCCCTTCCTCCTTCACACCCTTGCCACATTCACACCCTTGCCACATTGTACAAGGGTTGGTCTGGGTGACCAATAAAACAGGGCAGAAGTAACAACATGTCACTTTGAAGATTAGATTATAGAAGTCAATGTAGCTTCTCCCTTGGTCTCTCCAGCTTTCTTGGATCCTTATTTTGGGAAAAACCGGCTCATGCATCATGAGCAGTCCTTTGAAAAGATACACATGGTGAGGAACTGAAATCTGCTGATAGGCACATGAGTGAGCTTGGAAATGATTCTGCATCCTTACTTAGCAGCTTGACTTTGTAAAGACCTCTTGAGAGACCTTGGGCAAGAACCACAAAGCTAAGCTACTCCTGGATTCTTAATTTCCCTCAGAAATTGTGGGATCATAAATGTTTGTTGTCTTAAAGTGCTTAATTTTGGGATAATTTGTTACACAATGATAGTTAACTAATACCAGAGGAATGATGGACACTGTAGGCTCCTACAGGGAGGACATGCATGGAAATCATCTGATAGGAACCCACAAGGCCACAGAGCAGAGCATAATTTAGGAAGTCCATAGAAGCATGGAGAAGCAGTGGTTCTACAGCAAGGCCTCCATACTTGCTTGTGATAACGGATGAACTTATGTACCCTAACTTCCCTTATGAACCTCTGTTTTAAAATTTTTTTTTAACATTTATTTATTTTTGAGAGAGGCATAGACAGAGTGCCAGCTGCGGAGGGACAGAGAGAGAGAGAGAGAGAGAGGGAGACACAGAATCAGAAGCAGGCTCCAGGCTCTGAGCTGTTAGCACAGGGCCGGACGCACTATCGAACTCATGAGCCGTGAGATCGTGACCTGAGCTGAAGTTGGCCGCTTAACCAACAGAGCCACCCAGGCACCCCTCCCTTATGAACCTCTTAACCAAAGGCCTACCCTGGATCTTCTGGCAGATTTTAAGGAGTGTCAGTTTTCTGTTGTTTTATCTTCTTTTTTTTTTTTTTTAAATTTTTTTTTTCCAACGTTTTTTATTTTATTTTTGGGACAGAGAGAGACAGAGCATGAATGGGGGAGGGGCAGAGAGAGAGGGAGACACAGAATCGGAAACAGGCTCCAGGCTCCGAGCCATCAGCCCAGAGCCTGACGCGGGGCTCGAACTCACGGACCGCGAGATCGTGACCTGGCTGAAGTCGGACGCTTAACCGACTGCGCCACCCAGGCGCCCCTGTTGTTTTATCTTCTTGATTGCAAACCCAAAGTCATGTGACCTCAGAGATTCATACCCTTGACAACAGCATCCCTGGAGGCAGGTGGGCAAGTGGCTCACCCTAAGTGGGAAGTGCTCTGAAGTGAATCCTGACTACTTTATCTGAATGCCATTGGGCTTTGACAAATCTAGAGGTTCTCACTGGTGGTTCTGGAATGCCAATGAGGACTCAGACCTCCTTTTCATACCTAATATTTAGCATAGCTAACATTTTAAATGGCTGCACTACTGCCCCTCTGCTAAACATTTCATATAAATTTTGTTATTAATCCTTATGACATCTTGTTTCATATTATTGTAATTCTCATTTTAGACATGAGGAAACTGAGGCAAAGAAAGGTTCTACATTGTCCAGGACCATCCAGCTCTTAAGTGGATCTGATTGATCGGTCTGATGTCATTGCCCATGTTCTAAACTACCATGCTGTAAATACTGGAAGAGGGAAGTTGCCACCTGTAGAGGTGCCACTTCAAGATATGCAACATATTTTGGAAGACGTTTCATTCCTCACACAGAACCCCTCATTCTTTCTGATTGATTGCAATATTCAACAAAGCATCCTAGAATTCACCTTTATCAATACCACAGCTTAACGCATTCTACTAAAAGAGAATGGTAAGTGCTTCATTAAAAAAAAAATAAGTGGGGAGAAAAATGGTTTTCTTATCAATGTCCAAATTTCTTACACCTCATTTAAAATTACACACTTTGCTATACTTCTTCATGCTCTCTCCCACTGCTGTTGGCTTTATGATAGCATACTTTAATTTGCTCCACATATAGTATCTTTGCACCACTGTTTTCTGTAATTTATACCACATGCTGTCCACTTTCTTGTACTATTTTATTCAGTAAAGCACTTTGGATATCAGTTTATATGAAAGATGTTATTTGAAATGAAGTTGTACTGCAAGCTACATTATTATAATTTCCTTCTTGCTTTGGTCCTGCTTCATCTTACACAGTTGCCTGATGTTTGATGCAGTGCTGAAATTTAAATGGAACCAGTGTTTGGAATTGATGCTCATGTATTACTTATTTAATCTGCTGCCAGAGTGATCCACTATTGAGTTCTTTGTTTTCAATATCTTCCCAGGCCTGCTCTGACATTCATCTTACTTGTTTCATGGAGAAGAATCTGTACAATGTGCACTGTTACAAGTATAAGTGGATGTTATTTTGGCTTTGGGATAATGGCATAGGATACAACTAAATAACACTGAACAATTACGGGTAATAGAGAAGTTTGTCAGATGTCAATCATTCAGGGGTAATTGCCTTAGTCCTGTTTCTGTTCTTTTTCCATTCTGTCCTTTTGTATTTCATTCATTCCAGTGTTTTACTTTAGTATTTTGGGAAATTAGACACAGAGGAAGAAAAATTTGAACTGGTCACTTGAATGACTTTTTGGCAGCTCTTGATAAAGACACAACAACAACAAAAAAGAAAGATCACTTTGAAGACAAAAGTGAAGGTGGTGCCTAAAATTTGCACGCTTTCTTAGATTTGTAATTCTCTGGATTTGAGTATACATATTAATCATATTTCAGGTACTGAATAAATATTGCCTAACTATTTTACTAGGAGGGCTACAATGATAATGAATAACAATAAAGGTAACAATACGGGGCGCCTGGGTGGCTCAGTAGGTTAAGCATCCAACTCTTGATTTCAGATTAGGTCATGGCTCAGTTTGTGAGTTTGGGGGCCGTGTCAGGCTCTGCACTGACAGCACGGAGAGTGCTTGGGATTCTCTCTCTCTCTCTCTCTCTCTCTCCTCTCTCTCTCTCTCTCTCTCTCTCTGCCCCTCCCCTGCTCATGCTCTCTTTCTCTCAAAATAAATAAAATTTTAAAAAAGATAACAATAATGTTATTATTTACAAGAAAAAAGACATTGTCTTTTTTGGTAGAAAAGAGACATGCTAATAAGGTAGATAGCAGACAAGATTTTTCTGGGTTATCATTCTTCTGTTTCCTTGCTCCAGTCTCTAGGTGTTTAAACCGATCCTGCGGTTTAAAGCTTAAAGCCCCCTCTCTACTCTGACTCTCAGAACACTTTGTCTGTGGTGCTTTTCTGGCAGTGGATGTATATTTTATTTATTTTATTTATTTATTTTTTAATATATGAAATTTACTGTCAAATTGGTTTCCATACAACACCCAGTGCTCATCCCAAAAGGTGCCCTCCTCAATAACCATCACCCACCCTGCCCTCCCTCCCACCCCCCATCAACCCTCAGTTTGTTCTCAGTTTTTAACAGTCTCTTATGCTTTGGCTCTCTCCCGCTCTAACCTCTTTTTTTTTTTTCCTTCCCCTCCCCCATGGGTTTCTGTTACGTTTCTCAGGATCCACAGAAGAGTGAAAACATATGGTATCTGTCTTTCTCTGTATGGCTTATTTCACTTAGCATCACACTCTCCAGTTCCATCCACGTTGCTACAAAAGGCCATATTTCATTTTTTCTCATTGCCACGTAGTATTCCATTGTGTATATAAACCACAATTTCTTTATCCATTCATCAGTTGATGGACATTTAGGCTCTTTCCATAATTTGGCTATTGTTGAGAGTGCTGCTATAAACATTGGGGTACAAGTGCCCCTATGCATCAGGACTCCTGTATCCCTTGGATAAATTCCTAGCAGTGCTATTGCTGGGTCATAGGGTAGGTCTATTTTTAATTTTTTGAGGAACCTCCACACTGTTTTCCAGAGCGGCTGCACCAATTTGCATTCCCACCAACAGTGCAAGAGGGTTCCCGTTTCTCCACATCCTCTCCAGCACCTATAGTCTCCTGATTTGTTCCTTTTGGCCACTCTGACTGGCGTGAGGTGATATCTGAGTGTGGTTTTGATTTGTATTTCCCTGATAAGGAGCGACGTTGAACACCTTTTCATGTGCCTGTTGGCCATCCAGATGTCTTCTTTAGAGAAGTGTCTATTCATGTTCTCTGCCCATTTCTTCACTGGGTTATTTGTTTTTCGGGTGTGGAGTTTGGTGAGCTCTTTATAGATTTTGGATACTAGCCCTTTGTCCGATATGTCATTTGCAAATCTCTTTTCCCATTCCGTTGGTTGCCTTTTAGTTTTGTTGGTTGTTTCCTTTGCTGTGCAGAAGCTTTTTATCTTCATAAGGTCCCAGTAATTCACTTTTGCTTTTAATTCCCTTGCCTTTGGGGATGTGCCGAGTAAGAGATTGCTACGGCTGAGGTCAGAGAGGTCTTTTCCTGCTTTCTCCTCTAAGGTTTTGATGGTTTCCTGTCTCACATTCAGGTCCTTTATCCATTTTGAGTTTCTTTTTGTGAATGGTGTGAGAAAGTGGTCTAGTTTCAACCTTCTGCATGTTGCTGTCCAGTTCTCCCAGCACCATTTGTTAAAGAGACTGTCTTTTTTCCATTGGATGTTCTTTCCTGCTTTGTCAAAGATGAGTTGGCCATACGTTTGTGGGTCTAGTTCTGGGGTTTCTATTCTATTCCATTGGTCTATGTGTCTGTTTTTGTGCCAATACCATGCTGTCTTGATGATTACAGCTTTGTAGTAGAGGCTAAAGTCTGGGATTGTGATGCCTCCTGCTTTGGTCTTCTTCTTCTTCAAAATTACTTTGGCTATTCGGGGCCTTTTGTGGTTCCATATGAATTTTAGGATTGCTTGTTCTAGTTTCGAGAAGAATGCTGGTGCAATTTTGATTGGGATTGCATTGAATGTGTAGATAGCTTTGGGTAGTATTGACATTTTGACAATATTTATTCTTCCAATCCATGAGCAGGGAATGTCTTTCCATTTCTTTATATCTTCTTCAATTACCTGCATAAACTTTCTATAGTTTTCAGCATACAGATCTTTTACATCTTTGGTTAGATTTATTCCTAGGTATTTTATGCTTCTTGGTGCAATTGTGAATGGGATCAGTTTCTTTATTTGTCTTTCTGTTGCTTCATTGTTAGTGTATAAGAATGCAACTGATTTCTGTACATTGATTTTGTATCCTGCAACTTTGCTGAATTCATGTATCAGTTCTAGCAGACTTTTGGTGGAGTCTATCAGATTTTCCATGTATAATATTATGTCATCTGCAAAAAGCGAAAGCTTGACTTCATCTTTGCCAATTTTGATGCCTTTGATTTCCTTTTGTTGTCTGATTGCTGATGCTAGGACTTCCAGCACTATGTTAAACAACAGCGGTGAGAGTGGGCATCCCTGTCGTGTTCCTGATCTCGGGGAAAAAGCTCTCAGTTTTTCCCCGTTGAGGATGATGTTAGCTGTGGGCTTTTCATAAATGGCTTTTATGATCTTTAAGTATGTTCCTTCTATCCCGACTTTCTCAAGGGTTTTTATTAAGAAAGGGTGCTGGATTTTGTCAAAGGCCTTTTCTGCATCAATTGACAGGATCATATGATTCTTCTCTTTTTTTTTTGTTAATGTGATGTATCACGTTGATCGATTTGCGAATGTTGAACCAGCCCTGCATCCCAGGAATGAATCCCACTTGATCATGGTGAATAATTCTTTTTATATGCTGTTGAATTCGATTTGCTAGTATCTTATTGAGAATTTTTGCATCCATATTCATCAGAGATATTGGCCTGTAGTTCTCTTTTTTTACTGGGTCTCTGTCTGGTTTAGGAATCAAAGTAATACTGGCTTCATAGAATGAGTCTGGAAGTTTTCCCTCCCTTTCTATTTCTTGGAATAGCTTGAGAAGGATAGGTATTATCTCTGCTTTAAACGTCTGGTAGAACTCCCCTGGGAAGCCATCTGGTCCTGGACTCTTATTTGTTGGGAGATTTTTGATAACCGATTCAATTTCTTCGCTGGTTATGGGTCTGTTCAAGCTTTCTATTTCCTCCTGATTGAATTTTGGAAGAGTGTGGGTGTTTAGAAATTTGTCCATTTCTTCCAGGTTGTCCAATTTGTTGGCATATAATTTTTCATAGTATTCCCTGATAATTGTTTGTATCTCTGAGGGATTGGTTGTAATAATTCCATTTTCATTCATGATTTTATCTATTTGGGTCATCTCCCTTTTCTTTTTGAGAAGCCTGGCTAGAGGTTTGTCAATTTTGTTTATTTTTTCAAAAAACCAATTCTTGGTTTCGTTGATCTGCTTTACAGTTTTTGTAGATTCTATATTGTTTATTTCTGCTCTGATCTTTATTATTTCTCTTCTTCTGCTGGGTTTAGGCTGCCTTTGCTGTTCTGCTTCTATTTCCTTTAGGTGTGCTGTTAGATTTTGTATTTGGGATTTTTCTTGTTTTTTGAGATAGGCCTGGATTGCAATGTATTTTCCTCTCAGGACTGCCTTCGCTGCGTCCCAAAGCGTTTGGATTGTTGTATTTTCATTTTCGTTTGTTTCCATATATTTTTTAATTTCTTCTCTAATTGCCTGGTTGACCCACTCATTCGTTAGTAGGGTGTTCTTTAACCTCCATGCTTTTGGAGGTTTTCCAGACTTTTTCCTGTGGTTGATTTCAAGCTTCATAGCATTGTGGTCTGAAAGTATGCATGGTATAATTTCAATTCTTGTAAACTTATGAAGGGCTGTTTTGTGACCCAGTATATGATCTATCTTGGAGAATGTTCCATGTGCGCTCGAGAAGAAAGTATATTCTGTTGCTTTGGGATGCAGAATTCTAAATATATCTGTCAAGTCCATCTGATCCAATGTATCATTCAGGGCCTGTGTTTCTTTATTGACTGTGTGTCTAGATGATCTATCCATTTCTGTAAGTGGGGTGTTAAAGTCCCCTGCAATGACCACATTCTTATCGATAAGGTTGCTTATGTTTATGAGTAATTGTTTTATATATCTGGGGGCTCCGGTATTCGGCGCATAGACATTTATAATTGTTAGCTCTTCCTGATGGATAGACCCTGTAATTATTATATAATGCCCTTCTTCATCTCTTGTTACAGCCTTTAATTTAAAGTCTAGTTTGTCTGATATAAGTATGGCTACTCCAGCTTTCTTTTGGCTTCCAGTAGCATGATACATAGTTCTCCATCCCCTCACTCTCAATCTAAGGGTCCTCAGATCTAAAATGAGTCTCTTGTAGACAGCAAATAGATGGGTCTTGTTTTTTTATCCATTCTGATACCCTATGTCTTTTGGTTGGCACATTTAATCCATTTACATTCAGTGTTATTATAGAAAGATATGGGTTTAGAGTCATTGTGATGTCTGTATGTTTTATGCTTGTAGTGATGTCTCTGGTACTTTGTCTCACAGGATCCCCCTTAGGATCTCTTGTAGGGCTGGTTTCGTGGTGACAAATTCCTTCAGTTTTTGTTTGTTTGGGAAGACCTTTATCTCTCCTTCTATTCTAAATGACAGACTTGCTGGATAAAGGATTCTCAGCTGCATATTTTTTCTGTTTAGCACACTGAAGATATCGTGCCAAGCCTTTCTGGCCTGCCAAGTTTCAAAGGAGAGATCAGTCACGAGTCTTATAGGTCTCCCTTTATATGTGAGGGCACGTTTATCCCTTGCTGCTTTCAGAATTTTCTCTTTATCCTTGTATTTTGCCAGTTTCACTATGATATGTCGTGCAGAAGATCGATTCAAGTTACGTCTGAAGGGAGTTCTCTGTGCCTCTTGGATTTCAATGCCTTTTTCCTTCCCCAGTTCAGGGAAGTTCTCAGCTATAATTTCTTCAAGTACCCCTTCAGCACTTTTCCCTCTCTCTTCCTCCTTTGGGATACCAATTACGCGTATATTATTTCTTTTTAGTGTATCACTTAGTTCTCTAATTTTTCCCTCATACTCCTGGATTTTTTTATCTCTCTTTCTCTCAGCTTCCTCTTTTTCCATAACTTTATCTTCTAGTTCACCTATTCTCTCCTCTGCCTCTTCAATCCGAGCTGTCGTCGTTTCCATTTTGTTTTGCATTTCGTTTAAAGCGCTTTTCAGCTCCTCGTGACTGTTCCTTAGTCCCTTGATCTCTGTGGCAAGAGATTCTCTGCTGTCCTGTATACTGTTTTCAAGCCCAGCGATTAATTTTATGACTATTATTCTAAATTCACTTTCTGTTATATTATTTAAATCCTTTTTGATCAGTTCATTAGCTGTTGTTATTTCCTGGAGATTCTTCTGAGGGGAATTCTTCCGTTTGGTCATTTTGGATAGTCCCTGGAGTGGTGAGGACCCACAGGGCACTTCCCCTGTGCTGTGGTGTATAACTGGAGTTGGTGGGCGGGGCCACAGTCCGACCTGATGTCTGCCCCCAGCCCACCGCTGGGGCCACAGTCAGACTGGTGTGTGCCTTCTCTTCCCCTCTCCTAGGGGCGGGATTCACTGTGGGGTGGCGTGGCCCATCTGGGCTACTTGCACACTGCCAGGCTTGTGTTGCTGGGGATCTGGCGTATTAGCTGGGGTGGGTAGGCAAGGTGCATGGGGGCAGGAGGGGCAGGCTTAGCTCGCTTCTCCTTAGGTGATCCACTTCAGGAGGGGCCCTGTGGCAGTGGGAGGGAGTCAGATCCGCTGCCGGAGGTTTGGCTCCGCAGAAGCACAGAGTTGGGTGTTTGCGCGGAGCGAGCAAGTTCCCTGGCAGGAACTGGTTCTCTTTGGGATTTTGGCTGGGGGATGGGCGGGGGAGATGGTGCTGGCGAGCGCCTTTGTTCCCCGCCAAGCTGAGCTCTGCCGTCCGGGGGCTCAGCAGCTCTCCCTCCCTTTGTCCTCCAGCCTTCCCGCTTTCTGAGCAGAGCTGTTAACTTATGACCTCCCAGATGCTAAGTCGCGCTTTCTGTCAGAACACAGTCCGTCTGGCCCCTCCGCTTTTGCCAGCCAGACTCGGGGGCTCTGCTTGGCCAGCGAGCCGCCCCTCCACCCCGGCTCCCTCCCGCCAGTCCGTGGAGCGCACACCGCCTCGCCGCCCTTCCTACCCTCTTCCGTGGGCCTCTCGTCTGCGCTTGGCTCTGGAGACTCCATTCTGCTAATCCTCTGGCGGTTTTCTGGGTTCTTTAGGCAGGTGTAGGTGGAATCTAAGTGATCAGCAGGATGCGCGGTGAGCCCAGCGTCCTCCTACGCCGCCATCTTCCCAGGATCCTGTCTGGCAGTGGATGTCTATAGATTATGCCCAAACCAGAGGATGCACTTTTTGAGGATGGAGAGAGGTTTTTGTTATTTTTTGTTCTTTACACCCCACTTGTAGAAAGGAAATGTCAGAAAGTACTTTCATAACTAGATTTTAATTTTATTTTTTATTCCAAATATTATACAATTCATTAGTAAAATACTATAGATGCAAATAACTCTAGAGTTTCCCAGTCTTTAAAGTCAGGCCAGATAGAACTGGAGGAAATCTTAGATGGTATGTAACCCAAACTGAGATTTTGACATTTCGTGATAAGGTGGTGGCTTAGAGGTCTTGAATGGAGACCTGCATCCAACATTTACTGTCAGCGTGATCTTGGGCCATTTATCAACACGAAATTTAAATGTACTCTATTAAAAAAATAGACATGTTTTCCTTATACAATTGCTATGAATAGGAAATGAGGTGATGGATGCAAAGTGCTTTGTAAAACTGTAAGTGCTCTATCAATGTTAGTTCAGGAAACTACTGCTTCAAGAAGGTAGGGACTACTCCCAGGCGTATATGCCAGTTGGTGGCAGAGCCAGATTTCTGTTGGTGGTACAGCGTAATTAAATAAGAACTAAATTTGGACTGAGGAGGAAGATGCATTTCAAGCAAATTGTAGTTTTGCTTGGAACATGCCCAGAAATTCCTTGTCAACAATTCGAGAGTTTTGAAAAATAAGACTGAACTCAAGGTACTATTACTCTTTAGCCTAGCTTGTTAGCGATATGGAGAATGGAGATGATAGCGTACACAGAGCATTGTAACTATGAAAGCAGGTAATGTGTATAAAGGTATTTTGGTAAACAGTAAGGAGCTATGTAAATGTCATTATCACTGTCTCCTGCTTCCTCCATGTAACTTTATATTGCCTTTCTCACATCAGGAAGAAGAAAAATAATTCTGATGCATATTGCACATTAAGTCACTGGAATAGCCTAGTATAAAAGTTTTGGGGAAATAACATGATTTTTTTTCCATCATGATGAGCCCATTCAATCTCCCTTTCATGATACCCATTTCATGTTTCAAAAATTCTTTATTTTAGTCTTTTATTTTTCTCTCAAAGACCATTGCTATATATTTGTTATTATGTTTTGGTCCTGCCCTGTCTCCTACTGTTAATCATTTTGTCTGTTTCCTATCATCAATCTGTAGCATATACTCTTTTTTCTCCTACCACCTGAGGAACTGTTTCCTTCCCTCCACACCCACTGATCTTGTGGTATCTTATAAGTAAGTGCTATGAATTAAAACAAATTATTTTAGGACTTCTGCAGTTGTTCCTTTGGGAAAATGGCTGAGATTCTGAAACTTGTGTTTCTCTTTAAGAGAATGACTATAAAAGAAAACTATCCTGGATTGTAACTCTTACTCCTCCCCAATTTATGGAGCTCCCTCTGCAGAAGGAAAGAATCCATAAAGAATCTCAAATAAACACCTAATAAAAGAAATTTAGCTCACATTAAAATACTAGAATACCAGATGGTGGAGTTTAAGTATTATTCAACTACTGTTTATCCTACCCAGTGCTCATTTTAAATTCAACATTTTTGAGAATTATTCATGGAGCCACGGTTGTATTTCATGTAGATAACAAGCTTAGTTTGGAGTGAATTACCAGAATGCACCCATAATTTCCATACTTCCTTGGTTATTGTTAATTTGGATTGCAACTATTAGTTAAAGTTGAGAGGCTTTCGAAAGCAAATTGACATCAAGCTATCGTGGACAATAATTTGTTCAGCAATCTGCGGGGAGGGCAAATCATTAAATTTTACAGGGTGGAGGAACTCACCAAAGAATGTGATGTTCCATCTGCCAAAGCTGAAAAACACAACTGTTTGATGAGTGTGTTTCCTCCTCTGTAGCAGCCTGCCCACTGAGCAGGCAATTATTCTTGCTTTTATCTAATGGCTGTGGCGTAACTTTTAAGTGAATGCAAAATGCAGTTTCATCTTCCAACACCTCCCCATGTGAATGGATAAAAGATCAACAGAGCTGTCTCTAACATAGCATACTTCCCTATGAAAAGTCAAAGTTCCCTTTGAATTGATCACTAGGACACACATGGCAGGTGTAGATTACTGGGCTCCTCCCATCTCTGATTCCCACCATACATTTGTATTTTATTCACACTGTGGTAGGGAAAATGACAAGCTTTTCTGCTCCAAGTGATTAAAAAAATATACTAGGAGACCTTTTAAAAGAAAAACATCCATTCCAATGCTAAAAGGTAATGCTTTGACAGCTTAAAGAGTTTTCACCCCATATTTAAAATTAATCTTTGAACAACAAAAAAAAGTTAAATTCAATATGACACATCTCCAATGCCTACAAAAGCTTTTACATGGAAAAACAGGGCTTGAAAATCTCTTTCTGATTTTATTGTTGAGTTTTGCAAATTTTGAGAGCAACAGAAATTGAAAGGACTTTGCTAACAATCACCCTACAAGTCACCATTATTGCTTCCTACTGCTGAGCACGTACTGTTTGCCGGTGTATGATGCTGGGAGCTTTGCACCCATGATCTCATTTAACTCCTCCCATGACCCTGCAAGGGATTCCCCCTTCACAAATCAGGAAACACCTTACAGAGGTTCCAACTTGACATTGTCTGACTTCAGGGATCATGCTTTTTTTCTACAGCAGCATACTTTCTCCTTGAGCATAGTAGATGTGAAAATATATATGAATGTTGATACTTTAATTTATTAAAAGTGACATCACAGAGGAAAGCACACTTTGTTTTTCAAAACACCTAATGAAAAGTTTACCTACGGTGCACCTTTATGCCCAATCCCTCTCCTGTACCATTTGCAAACTGATGCAGGTGCAATTTGCAACACTTTATGGGGAGCATGTAAATACTAACACACTCCCATGGAAAATCATATACCTTATGTCCTCGTTGAATGGCTCCTGAAGTTCTAAGCTTAAAGTTCCTCATTTGTAAGACAAATAATGACAGTACCTACATCATGGTGGGATGTAATTCTCCACGAGTGTCCTGCATTTCTGTGTGTCTTGCCAGCAGAGTCACTGCCTGCCTTTGTTCTGGCCTGTTTGTTCAAGGATGTTTGTATAGTAAATAGCCTCAGAAGACAGTGGTAGTGTCCCCCTCTGGAGCAAAGAGTGGCATGGTTACTGTTTATTTATTTTTATTTATTTATTTGATTACTGTTTATTTTTAAATATTCCGTTTCCCTGGAGTGCAAGGGTGACTCAGTTGCTTAGGCTTCAGACTCTTGATTTTGGCTCAGGTCATGATATCATAGAGTTCATAATCGTGAGATGGAGCGCTTCGTCGGGTTCCATGCTGATAGCGTGGAGCCTGCTTGGGATTCTCTCTCTCTCCTTCTCTCTCTAACCTCCCCTGCTTGCACTCTCTCTCTCTCTCTCTCTCTCTCTCTCTCTTTCAAAATAAATAAATAAACATTTTAAAAAATATTCACTTTCCCTAAATTCAGGCTCCTCTCCTGTAATGCAACCCACTGTGTGCACATGTAATCTGACCTTCTTTCTGCTGTCCTGTGGGAATTAGGGCTTAGAGAATTGGCCCAAGAAAATGCTGATATTCTCTGGTTACTACTACTTCTATGGGTAATAAAGCCCTTTGTCTCCGACCCAAGAGTCTTATGTCTTCTGTCAGCATCCATAAAACTGGCAGGCCATCTTGTTAGCTTACAAGTAGGGTGACATTTCAAACCCTTCACAATTCTTGATACCTTATAAAGCTGTAATTAATGAACAATTAAATGAGATAATATGTGTAAAAAACGTAGTGACTGGCACATAGAAAGTACTAAATATGTATTAGATATTGATGCTACTACTGACTCAGAAAAAAGCAGTACATAATTGGTTCATTAATAACATAGATATTTTGATATTTTATATACATTTCAAATTGCTTTTTTATGTGATAAACTGATAGTAACATTCCTTTTTATATGCTGTAGTTAATTCATTTGGGACTCGTGGAGGGTCAAGTCAATTCTGCCAAGACAGGATTCATGAATTTTTCACCTCTTATGGCTGGGGCAGTTGGTACAGAATTAATTCTGAAGAAATATTTTACAATGTGAATGGAACCTAGGTCTTGCAATGTTAATAACTGAATGTTGGGAGAAAATCAACAAACCAATTATACAAGAGGCATTCAGCAGTCTGCCAAAGTTTAATGATAAAAAAACCCCAAAGCTCATGGTTCTTTATGTACAATGATCTGAGGAACCCTGGAAATACGATTTTTAAACCATCAGTGAACCATATAACTTACTGGTACAAAAATGAGTTAAGAAATACAAGTGATAATGTAGCTCCGATAACTATGGAATCTGTCTGGAATTCCTTCTGTTTCTCTTCACAATTTATTTCTTAATTTTAGCGCTGCCCTTGAAAAGAGGAAGGTTGTTGTTGTTGTTGTTGTTGTGTGTGTGTTTTAGTACAAATGGCAAATTGTTTGACTCCTTATTCCCTTTTTATGGTGCCTCTGGTTTTACATGTTATGTCTTTAGCAATTTGAAGATTCTCTACTTTAGGATTATCATAAGAGCCACCAATTACTTATGGCTTTTAGAGTCACTGGTAGAGTTCTCCTATCTGTGGGGTATGTTTTCTTCAAAAGTGAGCTGTTTAGGGGGTGAAATTTAAGGAGAAAGAGGACATTTGAATAATTTCAAAGTATCTCTTACTAAAAGTAAATGAAGACTTAATCACAAGGGGAAAAATAGGTGATCTGTGGTGTGGACATCTGGCAGACACAGGCTTAACCAAGATTACCATCACCAATATGACATATCCACATCATGTACCTTCTATCACGGTAAAGTGAGTATGGGCACGTCACTTTTCTGGTATTCTTTCTAATAATGCATAATCTCAGTCTAACAATGAGAAAACATTAAACAGGGGCGCCTTGGTGGCTCAGTTGGTTAAGCGTCTGATTTTGGCTCAGGTCATAATCTCACAGTTAGTGAGTTTGAGCGCTGTGTTGGGCTCTCTGCTGTCAGCATAGAGTCTGGAGTCTGCTTCAGATCCTCTGTCCCCCTCGCCCTCTAACCCTCCCTTGCTCATGCATTTTCTCTCTCAAAAATAAATAAAATATTAAAAAAAGAAAACATTAAACAAACCTAACTTGTGGAACATTCTACAAGATAATTGATCCATACTCTTCAAAAGCCTCAAGGTAATGAAAGACAACAAAAGACAGAGGAAATGTTAAAGATTGGAGCAGACTAAGGATACATGACAAACAGTACAGTGTGGAATCTGAATTAGATCCTGGGACATAAAAAAGACATTAGTAGAAAAACTGCTGTAATGTGAATAAAGTCTGTAGTTCATTGCATTGTATCAATGGTAATTTCTTAGTTTAGAGATAAGCACTCTTATCTCTTTGGTTATGTAAGGTGTTAACATTAAGGGAAGCTAAGTGAAGTGTACATGGGAACTCTATGCGTTATTTTTCAACTCTTTTAGAAGCCTAAAAATTATCTTAAAATGAAAACGAGTTTTTAAAAAAAGAAAAAAGTGAGTTATTTATTAGCTCTTGTGATAAAACCCTGGTTTTATTTCCCATGCTAGGAAATAAGGTGAAAAGGTGAAAAATATAACAGATTATTCTTCATAAGTAAAAACAATTATGTAATGCAAACACAGGATAAAGTGAGGCCATTTATGGAAGACATTCAGCAAAATGGAATCCACTTTGTTTTGTTCTCTTTTAATGTGTAGGTGGGTGTACAGACATACTCTGTCTCCCCAAAAAGATTTTAGGACCTCCTACTCTATTTTCTCACTGTCTGGTTCAGATTTTGATACATACTAGATGTTCAAAAAATGTTTGTTTTGGTTGTTGAGAATGATAACCAAGTGTCCTCTGCAAGCTCAGATTGTGTGCATTTTTTTTCTGAGTGCTAAATATCTGATCTATAGACTTTTCAGTTGCATATTCAATTTAAGGTCTGAGCTAACAATTTTTCTACGTAAGCTCGGAAAAATTTTTTTTTCTTTTACTTTCAATTTGTAATTTCTTTCAGCATCACCAGTACATACAGTTAAAGAGAATTGCATAACACATTTTTTTTTTACCTACTGACAAGAAAAATGTTTCATTTCCACTACTCAATTATTCTGAATGTGCATGCTAATGAATTAGGGGTTGAAAGGGATAGGTGGGGTTTTTATGTTTATAGTGATATTTTTGAAAGACTGGGAAAAATACTATATTGATGTTCATACAAAGGAATTCTCATTCTGCTACTGTCTCCTCCTTCAGATGTATTTTTCTCTTGAAACTTCAATACAGTTTTTCATCATTTCTCATCAGAAGATATATTTTAAGGATGTTCTGTCCATGTCACTACAACAGAGATGGACAAAGACACGTAGCCCCTGACTTCAGGATTTCCAATTTTTTTAAACTTTTTAATTTTAATTTTTATCTTAAATGTTTATTTATTTATTTTGAGAGAGAGAGAGAGAGAGCGAGAGAGCATGAGAGGGGAAGAGGAGCAGAGGGAGAGAGAGAGAGAGAGAGAGAGAATCCCAAGTAGGCTATGTGCTGTCAGTGCAGAGCCCGATGAGGGGCTCAGTTCCACGAACTGTGAGAACATGACCTGAGCCAAAATCAAGAGTCTGACTCTTAACCAACCGAGCCACCCAGGTACCCCAACTTCAGGTTATTTTATAACTGAAACTCTTCAGTGTCCCACCAGACACCTCAGCCTCTTCTTCTGAGACTGTAAGTGTGTAACATCTCCTGCATCAATCTGTCACTGATATCTAAAATTTCACCGCTCAAATTTCATTTGGTGGTTGCCTCCTATTCAAATCCAACCAAATCTTTAAAAGGTAATATACTGTAATTATATTATTAAATTCCTTCCAACATGGTAGCAGGTAGAAAGTCAATTTGAACAGGAGGAACTCAGAGAAGAGGGGGCAAAAAGATGCAAATAGTATGTTAAAAAGGATATGTTAAAAGGGGTTTCAGAATTAATAAGACCCAAGATCACATTTTGGCTTTTCCATTTACTAACTGGTTAACTTTAGATACATTGTTTCCTTTCTTTTAGCTCAGTTCCTTCATTTGTGAAAGTGGCAGTTAGCTCACCTCCCTGGAATGTTGTTGGATTTAAATGAGCTAAGAAATGTGAAAACACC
The DNA here is from genome assembly GCF_018350215.1 of Panthera leo. Lineage (NCBI taxonomy): Eukaryota > Metazoa > Chordata > Mammalia > Carnivora > Felidae > Panthera > Panthera leo. The sequence goes on from NC_056679.1 coordinate 169,267,049, forward strand.
TAGAACGGTACTCAAATTGGAGTAGGTGACGAAGGATCTCTCTCTATTTTTTTTTAACTGAAGACACACTTCGTCCTCTCCATAATTTTGACTACAGAACCAAAATTTTACTAACTGTCAGCACTATCGACGGAGGCTTAAATACAGGACCAGAGGCATCCTTCAAGCCCATCTCTTCACAAGTTTGTCTTAGAGACCGAGTTCTGAATGTGCAGCCTGCCATTGCTCTGTCTATGCAGAAAACAAGTAAAACAGTTGCTCTCTCCTTCCCACGAGGTGTGAGCTCATTTTCTTACATCAGCCCTCTAGGCTGGCTTGACGTGGAAGGCTGTCAAGTTGGCTGATGGAAAGAATTCACCAATGACAGAAGAAAGTCTGTGTAACCCAGCACTGAGGGAGGAGTCCCAGGTGAATCACGAAGGATGCCCACAGTTGGAGAGGCCAGGCAAGCACTTCCCAGAGGCTAAACAGATTTATGGGAAGTAGAGTCCTATTTCCAGTGTCTCTTCTTAAAGTTTATTTATTTATTTTGAGAGACAGAGGGAGAAGGTGTGCTCCCATGAGTGGGAGAGAGGAATACAGGGAGAGAGAGAGAGAGAGAGAGAGAGAGAGAGAGAGAGAGAGAGAGAGTCTTAAGCAGGCTCCACGCTCAGCACAGAGTCTGACACGGGGCTCAGTCTCACCAATTTCTGAACAGCACTCTCCTAGCTGAAGGAAGTTTTTCTTGAGAGCCACTTTTAGAATCCTATTTTGCTATTTTTTCAAAAGACAATTAAAAACAACAAAAAGGAATGCTTGTTTTTCTCAGAGGCTTTTTCATTGAAGTTTACTTTATTCATCTACTTTTACATATTTGCTTCAATTTTGTCTCATTATGTAAAAAACGCTAACCAGCATGCACTTCTGTCATCATGTGAGTGTTCTCTTCTTTTGGGATTCCTCTTAATGGGTATCACCTTTGGATAATCTGAAAAAACCACCAGCAACTTGAAGAAGCCACCAGAGGAAATCCCACATTATCTTCCATTTGACTTCTATAATAGTTGTTCTCTATGCTCACAAGTGAGTATATATCTGTATTCCAAAGCCTATTGGCAATGTACACAATCAGTGTTATTACTTTACAGTCATATTATTTTAGCTTAAACAGCATCACCCAGTTTGATCACTGACCTTATTTACCAAGAACTAATACAAAATTACTTTTTCTTGATGTTTTGGGGAATACAAAAGGTGAATTTTTAGAAAAGTGATCTCCAAGTTCAGAGTTTATAATCTATGAGTCAAAGTAGGATATCTACTAAGGAATTTAAGTGTTTCCAAAAATCAAGTTTTGTCAATTCTGAGTGTATTCAAAAGTATGAAATGTGGGATGCTGATGAATGAGTCAGTTGGAGAGTAATTGGTAGTAATAAGAGTTTTAAAAAATATACATTCTCCCTTTTCCAGAAATTCTACCTCTAGAAATTAAAATAACTTCTAGAAATTGAAATTCTACTTCCATTGAAATAAATAGATGTGTACAAAATTTATATAAGTTATTCATTACAATGTTATTTTTAAAAACAAATCATGGAAAACATTAAGCTACACCTGGTAATGAATTATTATACATCTGTTGAACACTATGAACCTATTAAAAATGATAGTGACAATTACATTTAATGATAAGGGGAGATATTTATAACATATTAACTGAAAAAAATCAGGTCACAAAATGTACAGTATATTTTCCAAATTTATACATACATGCATATGTAGGTAAATAAGAAAAATAACTGTAATATATACCCACACTCTTTTATGATTATTTCTGAGTGGTAAGATTAACATTGATTCTGTAAATGTTTCATATTTTTCAAAGTTTTCAATAAAAAGCATGTATTATTTTGTATTTAAAAAACAGGCATACATTTTTAAGTGATTTGAAGTTTGAGGGTGATTACAATGGAGGAATTTCAAAAACATTTTGTTCACGTGTGGGTTATTATGTAAAAGCTTCATGCGCTGATCACTCAGGACTACCTCTACATCTTGTCAGTTTCCAAACACATTCTACAAAAATATATTTTACGTATTTGTTTAAATATGGAGAACATTTTCCCAAAGAAAATAGCAATCCAGATAATTGATAAAGAAGCCTCTGGGTGCCTACTCTCTACAAAGCTCTCTGCTACACACTGTGAAGCATACAAAATGAGAAACAGCTAGGCTAACGGGGCATGCAGATTAGCTGACTTGTCCAAGCTCACCCATCTATGTTCAGGCAAAGCCAGAAATTAACAAACAAGACACAGCTGGAGGCCAAGGATGCTTAAGTACCATCAATGACTCCTGCACTAAGCCATGTGCCTCTGCTCTGCTCACCACGTGGGCAGTGACTTCTTTCTTCCCATGTTATCGATACTGGAGACACTTGGAGATCTAACATTAAACCATCATCAGCCCAGATTTATTTCCCTTGTATTCACTGATCCTGAGGCGGGTCACTGCCTCCACCACGTCTCCACCCACCTTTTCCTTTCAGTTTTTATTCATAGTTAAGGTCGATCATATACAGTATCTGACGACTCTCCTAGTTTATAAGGTTTGCTATGGAACACTGCATAACTGCACCCCTTCTTCAACTTTTGTCCACCCCAGAATTAATCATTTTCATCTCTTTCACCTGATTATGTTGTCATTTGGCTTCCTGACTCTAGTAGCATTCTTCGTTGCTCCTTTTCAAATTTTCCATTTCTGGCATTGTTAACTGACTTCCTATTATAGAAGATGAGACCATGTATCTGTGTTGACTCTTCTTCCTCCCTTCCCTCTCCATATACACATGGTCTTCTCATTTCCTTCTCCTCCAGTACAGTTATATTGTAGTCTTGGTTAAATTAATATTTACATGTTAATACATTGTTATGACTACAAAAATTCTGTTTCTAGATGAGACACAGTTTACACTATGAGCACTATTCTTTTCCTGCACAGCATTTTGTTTTCCCTAGGGTTACAATTGTTTTCATTTGCTTCGTTTTCTATGTGTGTAATCACTACTCAACCTCTTTCCTACCATTATCTAAATCTCTCAGGAGTCTTCCTGAAAACTCCTCTCTTTTCATTTTTAACTATAATATTTTTCATTTGTAAAAGGTCTTTTTTGTAATCTGACTGAACTGAATCTGTATTATAGCATCCTGTTCTTGCTTTTGGCTTCACGATCTCTCATTTCTGTAATATTAATGCTGTTTTGTTTTTATTTTTATGTTTCCTTTTTCCTGCACAGTCTCCATTATCTCCAAGTTGCTTTAAATCTGTTTGTTTTGGTTTCTAGCTTTCAAATTATATGCTAGTTTCCACTGTCTGGTAACCCCTGGTTGTCTTCTCATATTTTATAATATTTTTATATAATTATATATGCAGATGTATTATTGTCTTCTCACATGGGCATACATTGTCTTTTCATAGTTTCTAGTACTGAGTGCATTAATGTGTCTTATAGATTCTGAATGTCATTGGGGGGTAATCGGGTTGGGTTATCTACTTGACTGATTTCTGATGGCAGCATCTTTAGAACTTCCTCTTGAGTTGATATTGTTTACAAGACCTTTAATCTCTTCTCTGGATGGTGAAGGCCTGGCTACCAGCATATGGGAAGCAGAGTGGTGGAAAATGGCTAAATTTACTTAATTCTCCAATTTTCGATATAGTACTCATACCCTCAACTTTTTATTTTTGTTCCCAGACCAAAGATCCTCTGCCTTACACAGTTCAGAAAATAAACCTCCAGTCCTCAATAAACATAACTGACGTCCATTCAGAAATCTTATATAAAAACAGAATTTGTCCAAGCGTGTCTGACTATAGTCTTGCCACATTTTGGGCAAAAGCATGCTTCAAAATTTCTAAGGGAAAATAATAGATTAATAAAAATGACAAAAATATGAAGTATCAAACATACATATCTATCATGATGGTTTGTATTCTAAATATATATTGTGTTAGTAGCAAACTTCAAATTAGATGGAAATGATGATGGGTATTGAAGCCCTTGTTTTCTTAGTATTCAATCCTGAGCATTCTATCCTTTATGAGAAGGTGGCCCAGAGTAACTTGTCTCCCATGAGCAGAATGACTCCATATAAATCACATTCAATCATCTATATTGCAATGTGCTCCTGCCCCAATCACTTAGGGTAAGTTGGAATGCCTTTTCAAACTACCTCTCTGAGATCAAGGTGAATGTTAAGGTAAAAATAAATATTTGCTGTCGAAACTAAAGTAAAATTCAGTCCCTGGCATTTATCTATAGTAGTAGTGCCCCTAAAGCTCTTGGCTCAACAGAATATTTTTTTCCCTAGGGTCCTATTTATAAAGACATCAAAGGGTTGAGGGAAAAAAATATTTCTCTTCAACCATCAACCATAGTGATGAGACTTCTTTCCTGTTTTGAAAGATCTTAACTTTAATTTGGGTTTGAGTATTGCTTTCTTTCTGATGACATCTGACATTTGAATAGGTCTTGTTAATAAAATATTCCATTTGACTAAGTGGGAATGATTAATTTCATCAATCAGGCTTTCTAACATTTTTCCCTGTAAATTAAGTTTGGAACTTTGAAAAATATGAAACAATCAAGTTACTGTTATTTGAAATAGATACCGTGTGTCATGCTGTAGTTTGGTTTATAATTGGAACATATAACCATACTCATTACTGTGAATTATAGGAGTTTCCTGGCTGGCCTTCATTAACCATCTGGTTTTAAACATTGATTTGTGGTTATGTATGTTATTTTTAGGGAAGAGCACCTGAACATCTACTGCAAACATTTGTTTCATCTTGTTCTACATATTTTTAAAGGGCATGATTCTCAATGTTGTTAAAATCTCATAGATTCTATTGTATCTTCATCTTTGACTTATAATCATGCATTATTTATCCAAAGAAAATGCCGGTCATGTCACCAAGGCTTGGCCCTTTAAGATTCTTTTCCTCAAGAAATTTGATAGAAAGTGTGATAGGAAAGGAGAGTAGATGGAAGACAAACCTAATCTTATAGGTTTCCATTCCAATGTAGTGAAAAGCTTTACACAGTTTCAGGACTTGGATATTGGAGTGCTTTAAATTAGAGGATACCAATATCATTCATTCAATAATTTAGTCAGCAAATCGTCACTGAGAACCTTTCAGGAAATAGGTGCTGAGAATGCTGGAGATACAACAGTATCAACAAACACAGGAAAGGACAAATAATCTATAGATAAAAGTATGAAGGAGATAAATTAGATTCTGTCCTAGAAAAGAATCAGGGGAGGAAGGCTATTTTCAATTTGGTAAGGAAAAGCCTCCTTGAAAATATGAGAACACAGACCATGTGAACAACCAAAAGAATAAACTTCCTGGTATAAGAGGCAGTGAATTGCAAGGACCTCAGTCTGTAAAAAGCTTGATGTGGTGTGAGACAGGAAAGGGGCCTTTGTGTTGAGAGCACAGTTAGTGCCAGCAGGTAGCGGTAAGAGATGGGGCTGGAAGTGCTGGCAGGAATCGTATCCTATAGGAATATGGTTAGGAGTCTGGATTTAATTTTCATTGTGACTTACATTTAAAAAATATTATTATGATCCTGATGTAGAAAAACAACTCTAGGGAGGAGAGCATTAAAAGACAGAAACCACTTAGAATGCAACTTATAAGAGGCAGAGTGACAGATAATGATAACCTAGACTAGGGTAATGACATGGAGATGGAAAGGGATAGACAGGTGTGTGGTTTTGGAGGTGGGTCAAGATGGCATACTGATGGATGTCACTGGATGTGAACAGCCAGGCAAGGATGGGAAGCGAGGGTGGCTGCTAGGATTTAGGATTGAACAAATGAACGGATTAAACAAATGCCGTTTACCAAGATGGCAAATTTTGGTAGAGGAAAAGATGGGTGCACCAGGAATTCATCTTTTGACAAGATAAATTTTGAGGTATATATTAGACACAAAGATGTAAGCAGCAGACAGGAAGTGGCGTATGCATTTTGAGGGGTATAGATGGGTCAAGATTAATGAAGTTTGCCCAGGGCAAGAGCACAGACCAAGAGAAGGCCCAGAATAAGTATTGCACTGGTGACTTTCCAGGAAGGAAAAAGAAATCACAATAATTAGAATTAAATTGAACAATGCAGGGGTTAACGGTGCCAATCCCTGTGTAGTCAAAAATCCACATAAAACTTTTGACTCCCCATAAGCTTAACTACAAATAGCCTACTGTTGAATGAAGCCTTATCGATAGCAATCAATTAATACATATTTTATATGTTATCTGTATTATATGCTATATTCTCACAGTGAAGTAAGCTAGAGAACAGAAAATATTTATTTTTTTATTAAAAAAGGTTTTTTTAAACAATTTATTCATTTTTGAGAGACAGAGACAGAGTGTAAGTGGGGGAGGGGCAGAGAGAGAAGGAGACACAGAATCAGAAGCAGGCCCCAGGCTCTGAGTGGTCAGCACAGAGCCTGACACGGGGGCTTGAATTCACAGACTGCAAGATCATGACCTAAGCTGAAGTTGGATGCTTAACCGACTGAGCCACCCAGGCACCCCCAAACAGAAAATATTATTAAGAAAATGATAAGGAACAATACATTTACAGTAATGTACTGTACTTAACGAAAAAAATCTGCTTGTAAGTGTATTTTGTGCAGTTCAAACCCATGGTATTTGAAGTTCAACTGTACAGGGAACTGGTTATGTGGAAGTTGGAAGGCTGAAGGAGCAAAAGGAAGATGCTGAGGTGCCTAGAAACTAATGTCAGTAGGAAGCAGCTACTACTCTCAAACTTGGAGAACTTAAGGAAGAGGCCATTAACCAGAGCTAGGAGGAGGGGCTCTACAGATCTAATGGCTAGGCCTCTGGAATAAATCTCCATGCAGCTGGTGTTTGGACCCTAGAGGAGGCGCACACACAGCCCATTGGGTTCTCCCAGGGCACAGGAGGAGTAGCACAGTTGGTAAGGAAATGCTGTGTGCCCCCTACGAGGATTGCCAAGTGTCTCAACTTGGCTGTTACCAGGCAGCTTGGTGAGAAAGGAACTCTGAATGCTGGAGGAAGGTAGCTAAGTATTATTGTGGGTTATTACTGAAGATTGCTCACAGAAAGTAGAAAGAGAAAATAAACCCCTCCTTATCTCCTTGTTGCCTCCAATATTCCTCTGGTGATTCCCATTGGTAGAACCTGACAGGAAGCCAGTTGGCAAGGAAGTCTTGGAGATTCAGATTGAGCAAGTCCAATTCACCAGGAGAGAAGGTAAGCTTGGAGCTGAGGAATGGCTTCTGAATATTCCTTGATTTTCAACGTGAGGTGACAACTCTGCTTTCACAGCAGGTACGCAGTTCTTGAATGAATATAAAGTGAAGACTATTAAGGAGGCATTATTACGATGGTCCTACGAGGGCAAAGTAACTTCTCCTAGCCTATTAGCAGACTTAGGTCAGGCATGCTGTCTCACCCGGTTTTTCTCTTATGCTGAAACCAGAACATGAGTTTCCTTCCTGATCCTCCCCTGGAAGAAGCAGACTAACATTTTCTTGGTACTTCCCAGAAATATTTTTTGCATATATGGAATCCCCTTTATTCACCCATTTATTCAACATTTATTAATAACCTACTCTCTTCGGCTGGGTGGCTCAGTCAGTTAAGTGACTCTTGATTTCAGCTGAAGTCACGATCTCAGGTTCGTAAGATTGAGCCCCATGTCTGGCTCCACGCTGACAGTGCAGAGCCTGCTTGGGATTCTCTGTCTCCCTCTCTCTCTCTGCCCCTTCCCCACTTGTGCTTTTTTTTTCTCTTTCTCCCAAAATAAATAAATAAACTTAAAAAAAAAATTATCTCTCTCCCCCTCTCTCTGCCCTTCCCCTGCTTGCTTGTGCCTGTGCACGTGTGTGCTGTCTCTCACAAAACAAAAAACAAAAAACAAAAACAAAAAACAAAAAACCCTACTCTCTGTATTGGGCACAGTTCTGAATATTGGAGTCCTAGAGATGAACATGACAAAACTCCTGTCCTTTTGGACCTTAAATCTTAATAAGTTGCAGTGTGTGCAAGAGGTTGGTAATAACCCTATAAAACAATTTTTAAAATGAGATGTTTTTAAGTAGTGCTATGTTCTATGAAGAAAATCAAACCGGGTGACTCAATACAAGTGATGGCGTTGGGGCACTGTAGCTATTTATAGACTCTATTTCACAAACATATTAGTAATATCACACAGTTTCTAGCAAAATAGGCTAACTCCTTCAATAAGATATGGTTACTAGTAGGTAGAAGTTCTCTCTGTAGAGGAGGAATTTGCACTAAAACCTAAAAGATGAGCAGATGCCAACTATGTGAAAATCTTGACAGTCCAGATAGAAGAGCTAGCAAGTACAAAGGCCCTGAGGCTGAACTGAGTTTGGCTTATCTGAAAGAAAGGCCTGTCTCTCTTATCTGGGGGAAAGGGTGGAGGACAGTGAATGAAGAAGAGGAGCAGAATATCTGCCCTTTCCTGTATCTACCTTATTTCACTTGGCAAAATATCCTAAAAATCAGTCCAGATCAGAACCTCCCTCTCCTTAAAGATTGCATGATATCCTATTGTACAGACATAAATTTATTTTAGCATTTTGTTGTCAGATGTTTAGATTGTCCACATTCTTTTGTTTTTACAAATAGTATTTGTGCTATAATAAATATCATTGTACATATGGTTTTGTACATTAGGGTGACTGTATCTGTAAGAGTTCTAGAGATGTGTGTGTATTATAAGTTTTGCTCTGTTCATTTCACATTTTGGTAGATATATCCAAACAGACTTCCAAAAATTTTATCAGTTTCCATTTCCACCAACATGGCCTTCACCCCCATCTATCCACTGAAGCATAAAATGTTTGGGTCTTACTAAATCTGTCACGTGAAAATGGTATCTCACCGTAGTCTTACTTTGCCTTATTTTTCTTTATTAGAGAGATTTAGTTTATTTTCATGTGTTTAAAAGCCATTTGCTTTTTGCGTATATGTGAATTCTCAGCTCATGTTTTTATCCCATTTCCATTGGATTACTAAGTTTATTTCTGTAATGACTTCATTACTGGTTGTCCCCTCCAGCCAACCCATAGGATTAGTGATTATGCCCATGAATGGGAAGGAGCAATGAAGATCCTGATCTTTCCCCAAACCCCACCCCCAGTACACTGTTGCTTTTGCTACCAGTCTAGAAATTGTTGTGGTAACTTTGGATTCTTCCCTGTACTCTGGGCTAGGAAGTGTAAACAGAATATTCCTAGTGGAGGGGTGGGGGTGAGAACCAAGATTCTTCTATCTCTTTTCACCAACCACCTCCAGTTTCTAAAATTTTGGCACAGAGCTGAGAAACATTCCTCACCTACAAGGTATTCCGAGAGAATCCAAATGTGATCATAGAGACTTCTTCCCACTTCCACATATTTCTCTTCCCTGACACAAATTGCAGAGGTTCTTGGTGGCAATTTGCCTCATGCTTGTACTTGTGGCTGAATGAACATGTGAAAGTGTTTCTATCATGCATTCTGTGTAGTTATAGCCATGAGGAATAGAATACAAATATGTTAATCAGAAAAACCAAGAAGAGTATAATATAGTACCTGTCTCAAAATCCTTTGGCATCAGTACCCTCTCTCCATAATATTTACTCCCCTATTCAAACACCCATATGCAGTTTTGTATAGACATTGGAATTTTTCTATGCTCACCAAGATTTAGCAACAGTAATCAGAGAGATATTTTTCTCACCAGAAATGGTTAAACAAACCATAATTCTGGAGATCAGATAATCACACATATGGAATATTTTTTCCGTGGTGGAGACCGTCCCTGCCCTCCCAATTGATGTCATTGTAAATAAGCAGGTAGTCTCAGGTTTACCTAAATCCATTCCCATTTTCCTCAACTACAGATCACATGAACTTGTGCAGAGAATCGGAATGGGGTGAAAATAACCTTTATAAAAAGGTAAAAAGTTATCTCCAGGGATTTCAAAGGCTTCCTTCAGAAAGACTTTAATTTGAGAGCCTCTGGAACAAGATAATCATGCTCCAAAATTTAGAAAAATTACTAAGTGTTAATTATAATATAATTTACTTTTGTAAGTTCTCCATTTTACTTCTTGTCTGTGTCTTACCTTTAATTAATGTTTCTCTTTAAGTTAAGAGAGCAGTAATTTTCTTGACTGTTTCTTCACTAAGAGATTTGCTATTCTTTCCACATCTTGATCTTCAGCTTCTTTTCTACTAAGAGCAATCTAAGAAAAGGTATGCAGAGTCAAATACAGGGATTCTACATTCTGAAATATTGTTAGAATATTGTCAATCTCAGAACTTCCCTGATCCAGTGCTGAACAGTCTTTTCTATTTCCCTCTACGGCTATCATTAATTCATTCATCTGTTTGATCATTGGTTCATTTATATATCTATTCATCCAATAAAGTTGTTGGGCACACTTTGACTTTCTATTAAGGCATTTCATTTATAGGAGAGACATGGGAATGAATGAGTATAATATAAGTACTTTATTCTATTCCAACATCAAACCAGCCCTGTAAGTTAGTGCTACAGTCTGAATGTATGTGTCTCTCCTCCCCCACCACAAATTCATATATTGAAATCCTATCCCCCCAAGGATGATAAGAGTTAGGATGTCAGGCCTTTGGGAAGTAGTTAGTTCGTAAGGGTGAAGCCTCATGAATGGAGTTCATGCCTTGTAAAAGAGGCTCCAGAGATCTTATCTCTTTATTCCATGGGAAGACACAATGAGAAGTCTGTGACATGGAAGGGGGACCTCATCTGACCATATTGGCACTATGATCTTGACTTTCAGCCTCCAGAAATGTGGTAAGTTTCAGTTGTTCAAAGGTCAACTGTATATTGATTTATCTGAGTTTATCTGTTTGCTTATAGGCCTATTTGCTTATAGGCCACCTGGTCTGTGGTATTTTGCTGTCCCTCAGTACTGAATGGACTAAGACAATTAAGTAGGACATATGTTGTTATTGTCATGATAGGTAAAGACATGGAGGGTTACATGAGGATTAAGTAAATTGTCCAGGGCGCTACAAATAGTAAGTGTAGGACCAAAACATTAATCTAATTTTATAATTTCAAATTTACATTTTTCTCATTGCCTTGCTACATAGTGCAAATGTCCTACCTACAGAAGCTTCTGGAGTCAGCATTGCTGATATGACCACCTAACTGACCCTTACCATTTATGTCATGAATCATAAAATATGTTTACAAATTCATTAAATAGGCTAATATTATATTCACTTTATCTGTTAATAAAACAGAAAAACAAACTTATACTATACCCCCAAGTTTTCTATAGCTATGCTTCAGCAATAGCAACTTTAAAATCCAATTAAGTCCCATGCGCAGAGAAATCAGACTCATCCCTCAAAGCAAACTAACACACATCTTCCCAATGATGTTATCTCCAGCACATATTTTCCTTTCTTGCAACAACCCAAATTATCATGGTGTTCCCTGCAGAGCCAAATTTTAATATACAGCAAGCCAAGTTTGATAAGCTTAAGAAAGAGATAAAGCTAGGTGTGTATTGCTAGCATAACAATATAAGCTGACTGACTACTCAGAAATGACTTACCCAAAGGCAGAATTCAAACATGGTAGAGAGGCCGGGCCTGCACTAGAGGAAACACACATAGGTACAGTAATTGTAAACAAATAACATTAGGATTGGGTAGGACTTCACCCTTGACCTTGTGACCTCTGGAGTGGTATATAATCTAATATAGAACTGAACAGAAAGAAGCTTCACATCCTGGATGTCATTGGTCACACTACCCCAGCTAAATCACTGAGACTCAAATTTGGGACTTTTGTTGGGACCATGGTGGGGGGGGAGGGGACTCTTTATTCCTTTCATCTCTCCCTTCTTCCTTCCTTCCTTCCTTCCTTCCTTCCTTCCTTCCTTCCTTCCTTCCTTGATTTGAGAATGGAAGTATTTAAGTCTCTATAGAGCTTGTAAGGTCCACAGCACTGAAAGGGTCTGAGAGTTAAATCAATACAGAGAAAAGCTGAGTAAAGAAACAGAAGAAAACTGAATCCTAGTATTATGTCGAACCCTGGACCTGGCCATGCCTGAAGTGAGAGTTACATACAACTTAGATAATTAGGCCAATAAATTCCTTTTTGTTGTTCTTTCTCTTGTTCTATTTCTTTTTACACCACTTTGATGTGTGTTTCTGTCACTTGCTATTAAGAGTTCTAATTCAGGAAAAAAACAATCAACTTTTTTTCCCCCAGTGACTTTGTATCTCTTTGTCTGAAAAATAATAATTAGGGACAATGACCATTTAGCCCCATAAATCCTTAGGTGTGCAGTCCACAAGATTTAGTCTTGCCCCTTTTCTTGATGTTTAGTGAACAACTGAAATATGTTTTGGGGAACACATAGCCTACAATGATATAAAATTTTATTTCTTAATGAAAAGTAAATTCTATTATGAAATCCTGAGACCAGAAACAGTAATATGCTTGCAAAGTTAATGGCATTTTCAGTTGCTGTAATAAAGTGCAATCTTTTATTTTAAAGATCACAGACATTTAAAATGATCCAATAAACATGGTACACTGATTTCATCACAACACTCTAGTCTCTTACTCATAACCTCTTTGTAATCCTGCTAGTTTCCCTTGGAAACACACTTTAGGTTTTAGGGAGATTCCGTGAGAAGGTAGTTCTACATGGTTTACTTACTATTCAGAACTGAAAAGGGAAGAATGGTCCCTAAAAGTAAAGGTCTGAAATCCCCAGGATAGAAGCATTTTTTAAATGGTGTTTCTTTCTTTTTCTTTTTTTTTAAACGGAGACACGGTTTTATTTATTTATTTATTTATTTATTTATTTATTTATTTATTTATCTATCTATTTATTTATTTATTTATTTATAAATATATGAAATTTATCGTCAAATTGGTTTCCAAACAACACCCAGTGCTCATCCCAACAGGTGCCCTCCTCAATACCCATTACCCACCCTCCCCTCCCTCTCACCCCCCATCAGCCCTCAGTTTGTTCTCAGTTTTTAAGAGTCTCTTATGCTTTGGCTCTCTCCCACTCTAACCTCTTTTCTTTTCCTTCCCCTCCCCCATGGGTTTCTGTTAAGTTTCTCAGGATCCACATAAGAGTGAAAACATATGGTATCTGTCTTTCTCTGTATGGCTTATTTCACTTAGCATCACACTCTCCAGTTCCATCCACGTTGCTACAAAGGGCCATATTTCATTCTTTCTCATTGCCACGTAGTACTCCATTGTGTATATAAACCACAATTTCTTTATCCATTCATCAGTTGATGGACATTTAGGCTCTTTCCACAATTTGGCTACTGTTGAGAGTGCTGCTATAAACATTGGGGTACAAGTGCCCCTATGCATCAGTACTCCTGTATCCCTTGGGTAAATTCCTAGCAGTGCTATTGCTGGGTCATAGGGTAGGTCTATTTTTAATTTTCTGAAGAACCTCCACACTGTTTTCCAGAGTGGCTGCACCAATTTGCATTCCCACCAATAGTGCAAGAGGGTTCCCGTTTCTCCACATCCTCTCCAGCACCTATAGTCTCCTGATTTGTTCATTTTGTCCACTCTGACTGGCGTGAGGTGATATCTGAGTGTGGTTTTGATTTGTATTTCCCTGATGAGGAGCGACGTTGAACATCTTTTCATGTGCCTGTTGGCCATCCGGATGTCTTCTTTAGAGAAGTGTCTATTCATGTTTTCTGCCCATTTCTTCACTGGAATATTTGTTTTTTGGGTGTGGAGTTTGGTGAGCTCTTTATAGATTTTGGATAGTAGCCTTTTGTCCGACATGTCATTTGCAAATATCTTTTCCCATTCCATTGGTTGCCTTTTAGTTTTGTTGATTGTTTCCTTTGTTGTGCAGAAGCTTTTTATCTTCGTGAGGTCCCAATAGTTCATTTTTGCTTTTATTCCCTTGCTTTTGGGGATGTGTCAAGTAAGAAACTGCTGCGGCTGAGGTCAGAGAGGTCTTTCCCTGTTTTCTCCTCTAGGGTTTTGATGGTTTCCTGTCTCACATTCAGGTCCTTTATCCATTTTGAGTTTCTTTTTGTGAATGGTGTGAGAAAGTGGTCTAGTTTCATCCTTCTGCATGTTGCTGTCCAGTTTTAAATGGTGTTTCTTTTTTCCCTCCTTCCCTCCCCACTTCCTTCCTTTCTTCCTCCCTCCCTCCTTTGTTCCTTCTTTGTTCATTCGTTCCTTCCTTCCTTCGTTCCTTCCTTTTTTTCTAATAACAAAAATTTTCAAGAACTGCAGACTTGGTACACACAGCCTAGAAAGACATGTTCTCACTATCTAGTGGCAGAGAGGGGTGAGCAAGTCAATTTTTAGAGTGCTTTTTGTTTTCCTTACTCTAAAAATCTCAGTAATGTTTTTAATGTTTTCATTTGAAAACTCCTAAGCCCCCAAATTATAGAGTGAATTTTGGGCAAGCAACTTAAGCCAGAGACTAGTTTGTAAGTCACAAACAATTGACCCTTGAACAGTGAGGGAGTTAAGGAGACTAATCCCCCAGTGCATTTGAAAATCCTCATATAATTTTTGACCCTCTGAAAACCTGACTACTAATAACCTACTTGTTGACTGGAAGTGTTACCAATAATATAAATAGTTGATTATCACATATTTTGTATGTTATATGTATTATATACTGTCTTCTTACAATAAAGTAAGCTACAGAAAAGAAAATGTTATTAGGAAAATCATAAGGAAAAGAAAACACAGAGTACTGTACTGTATTTATCAAAAAAAATCCCATCTAAGTGGACCTACAACGGTTCAAACCCATGTTGTTCAAAGGTCAACTGTATATTGATTTATCTGAGTTTATCTACAAACACATATACCTAATATTGCCCTGATGGGTAGGTTAAGGTTTAAAATAAGACATAAAAACACTTTAATATATTTTTTAAAAGTAAATGTGTAACCTATAGTAAGTGCTAAAAGAGATAGTAAGAAAACCACCACTTATTATGTACTAATGTGCTAAGTACATTTTTTAATTTATTTTTTATTTATTTTGAGAGAGAGAGTGAGAGGAAGAGAGTGGGGGAGGAGGGGCAGAGACAGAAGGAGAGAGAGAATCCCAAGCAGGCCCCATGCTGTCAGCATAGAGCCCAACTTGAGGGTTGATCTCACGATCATGAGATCATGACCTGAGCCTACATCAAGAGTCTGACACTTAACTGACTGAGCCACCCAGGCACCCTGCACTAAGTACTTTTCTAAGTTTTTTCAATTAATTCTCAGAACATCAGAGATTGGCACATTTATCCCAAGGGACCATTCTGCTCTCTTGTTCCTCCCCAGGCAGACCCCATCCTCCAAGGCAGTTGTAAGAACCAGGAGAGCCCTCTGGGAGGCCAGCATGTTCGAAACCTCTATGAGCAAGTGCCAGGAGGGGGGGCACCTGCCACTTCCCAGTCCTGGAACCCTGATTTCTGGAGTTTGCTTCCAAGCAGCAGTCTGATTAGACTAGGTGGCAAAATGTAGATGTGCAACTACTTGATCTATTATTTACCTCTGTCTCTCACCAAACTCAGCCCTTCAAAAGAAGCAGCAGGTCATCAGCAGAGCATGACAACCATTCCTGCCCAATATTCTCCATCTTGATATACATCTTCATGTGTAACCTAATCCCTTTCCAAACTCTCTCCCACATAATTCTTAAGGCAAAACAAATACAATTAGAAGGAACTGTTTTCCTTGTAATGTCATTATGTCAAAGCATAGATCCTATTGTCAGGGAAATCTGATGTAAAGTGTAATTATGTACTTTTGATCAAGACCTTTATTTCTATCTGGGCAGAGTCCTACTTTGCTCCTGAGATTTCTACTCTATGGTTAAAGGAATGAATATCATATCATAGTTCTGCCTCTTTCTTTCCTTGTTTTGTCTTTGTCTCTCCCTGTGCTCTGGTTGATCTATGCAGTTCCTCTCCTTTATTAGATAAATGCTTGCTTTTTCTACTAGGTATCCCTAGTTATCCTCCTATATGACAGATAGCTCCTCTGAGCTCTCTCAATAATTCTCGGTTTACAAATGAAAACAATGATGTTCAGAGAAGTTAGTTACATCACTAGTAACACTAGGGCAAAGATTTGAATTCAGAATTGTTTTATTCCAAAGCCCATATCCTTTGCTTCTTACTATGGCTTCTCTCATAATTGCATCATTTGTGATTGACTTAGAAAATTACATTGTAAGGGTATGGACTTTTGGATTATTTATCATGAATCATCCCCCATGGCCAATTATCCTGCTGTTGAACATTTTCAACAACATATAAAGAAAATGTATATGTTCACATATTATAATGTTTTCATTATTATTATTTCACTTACAGACATCTAAAATTGATTTGTTTTCTCCCCAGATTTTTAGCAAGAATCAATCATTTCATATAGCCTTGCAATTTTTAAGAAAATTATACTGCTTTTACAAAAATCTGATGGAAGAATAGTCTCCAGAGGAGAAGAAGGAAGTGATAAATAATATACAAGGTTAACTCTGGTTTCCTCAGAATAACTTCAGTTTGTATGATCTTATTTGGTGGTGATATGTATAATACAACTCTTGATGAAAGTGCTTTGCCAGGTTCCAAGCGGCCAACAATTACACTTAGCACTGGAAGTTGAGAATATTTCCAAGGTTATCTACGTTTTGCAGTTTTGCTTGTGGTTTATTTTCTCCAAAGTTCTTCTTACTCTAATGGATAGGATGTTATTTTATTTGAGGGATTTTAGGACAATTTAACCTCATAAATGACCATGTGATAGAATGTATCCTTGAACTTCTGTTTCTTTTATTTTTATTTATTTCTTTATTTTTTTAATGGTTATTTATTTTTGAGAGAGAGAGAGCACAAGGGGGAAGAGACAGAGTGAGATACAGAATCCAAAGCAGACTCCAGACTCTGAGCTGTCAGCACAGAGCCCAACGTGGAGCTGGAACTCATGAACCATGAGATCATGACCTGAGCTGAAGTTGGTTGCTTAATCGACTGAGCCACCCAGGTGCCCTTACTTCCGTTTCTTTTAGATCACAGTTTATTGTTAAAGTAGTTCTCAAGTTTCTCAAAGTCAATACATAATACGTGTATCAATGTTAGTAACTGTCATTATTTCCATCAAGTTTTGTTTTATTTCTAATTTATGCATTTAATCAGATTGATCTGCTAGCAATCCAGACTGTGAAAAAATTTAGTTATATTCATTCATCTATTCATTCATCCAAATGATTTGAGCACCTACTATACGTTGGACATGCTGCTGGATCCTGAAGATAAAATAGCATTCAAGACAACATCTCTGCCCTCCTGGAGTCTAGTTAGGAAGACAGATCACAAGCTAGTAAGCAAATATTGCACCCACTACTTCCCACCTTGTGGTGGTAGTGGAGAACTTGAAAAGCAAAACCTAGTGAAAATAAAAACTGAAAGTCCAAGAGCCTAAACTTACAGGGTCTGATTGGTTCATGCTTCACAAATATGGCCTTTGACACATATTCCTGATTCTTGACCACAGCACTTTTGCTGTTTCACCAAAATAGCGTTGTCTCCTTTCCCTTGCCCAACAGAGTAGAAAATTTAACTCAGTTAAGATCAAGAAGCAGGCAAAATCAGCATTATTTATTTATTTTCTCATTCCAACAAACACACGTTTCAGTTCTGTTAAACCCTTTAGGAAGTCAAGGGTTGTTGTAAATATTAGAAATGGTGTAAAGAAGGACTTCTGCTTCTGAGAAGTATAGTGCTAATAGCAATAGGCTGATACTCTTACTCTTAAACAAACAGAAAATATTACAAAAGTCATTTTCAGGAACATCAGAGAGCTGTGAAAGCAATGAAGTCTAAATGAATCAAACCTCGAGAGAGAGAGAGAGAGAATGATCTGAGGGGATCTGATGATAGCCAATTCCTTTTCTCCTGGGGCACTGGTCAGTCTGGGGGATGCACAGATCCTTGGGCTCCACCAAGGTAGAGGGGCTCTGCTGGAAGAAGAGCAACCAGTAGAGCTTCTGGCAATCTGGAGGAGTGCTGGATACTTGAGAAGCCTCAAATGCATGCCTGGTTCTCCCCACAGTATTGGAATTTCCCACAGTCTCCCAAAACTTAGAAAACAAATTCTCAGCAGGGAAGAGGTTTATCTCAAACCCATGGCCAGTCTCCTGCTAAAGACATTTGTCAAATATTAAAGTTGCATGTGACAGGTAGAGAAAAAGCTGAAAACTTCTGAAGGGCAGAAATGTATCTCCTGAAGCCTTTCAGCACTAAAGAGGCCAAGAGCCACCATGCTTGCAGTGAAAAGCCCCAGGTAGCCATGCACCAGGACCATGAGTAAACCAGAAGCAGACTGAATCTCACTAAAATGTTACCCCAGTCTAGTGCCTGATTGGATTAGGCCCCATTCTCTGCCTAAAAGAGGCATTTTGTCTGCTTGGGCTTCCATAATGCAATACTGTAGACTGGGTAGTTTACATAAACAGGAATTTATTTCTCATTGATCTAGAGGCTGGGAGTGCAAGATCAAGGTTCTGGGCAATTCAATTTCTAATGAGAGTTTTCTTCCTGGCTTGCTGGTGGTCTCCTCACTGTGGTCTTTCCTCAGTACACGAGAACAGGAGCTGGAGGGGGGGAGTTCTCCTTCTTATAAGAGCACTAATCCTTTCAGATTAGGGCCCCACTTTTATGACCTCATTTAATCTTAATTACTTCCTTAGAGACCCCATCTCTAAATACAATCACATTGTGTGTTAGAGTACCAATATATGAATTTTGGAAAGACACAGTTCATACACAAGCAGGAGCAGAAGGTGAGACTTTTTCTTGTGGAATAGAATAATATCTGGAACCTCTATGGGTCTTTTATACACAGTATCATACCTACAATCAAGAATTCCTACACATGTGAAGAGGCAAGGTCATATGACCAACAATCAAGAGGAAAAAAACAACAAAAGCAAACAGACAGATGATCTGCATAATTGCAGTTAGCAGACAAGAACTTTAAAAACACAGTAACTGGGGACTTCTGGGTAGCTGAAAATACTGACAGCTGCCTAACTACTTCCCTCCTGATATTTTCTCCTTGAATGATTCAAAACAACAAGAGAGGATATGTAAATCTACGCAAAACCGTACTCTTCAGCATTAACTTAAAGACAGAAAATGCCAAACCTTAAAAATTACTGTGACTAAATAGGGAAATGTCAACACATCCCAGCGCATGATCTCTCATTCTCTGGCTCAACCTCTGGACTGCTACAAGGCTATGTAGTGAGAAAAAGCACACTGAGAAACATCCCAGAAAAGCCAAAAAAGGAAAACTAGCAAGAGGGCTTAAGGTTCATCAGAAACCGCCATCAAAGAGACTCGGTTTGCCCTCTTTATGAAAACATGATAACAGTGTCCAGGCAGAGCATAATAGGGCTCAGGGAAAGGACTTCAGAGTATGTGTGATTAAAATGATCAAGAGTTACTTAAAGGGCATCGTTCAAAACATTGTTTAAGGGGAGATAAAAGAGACAAAAAAGAAAGGAGAAGCACTCTGTAATTGGGTTGTGAATGGAAAAAGAAGCAAAAGGTGAAAAATTTAGGGCCCTGTAAAATCAATGAGAAAAGCCACATTGAAGGACTTAAAGCTCTTCCTCTGGTGACTAAAACAAATAATCAAAATAACCTCTAATGCATATGGATCTTGCTATATTGCTAAAAGATAAAACCATTAAGTGAGGAATCTTATAAGTCACCACAATACCATAAAAATGAACAGAGGGATGTGTGGGTGGCTCAGTTGGGTGAGGTTCCGACTCTTTTTTTTTTAAGTTTTATTTATTTATTTTGAGAGGGACAGAGACAGTGAGAGTGGGGGAGGGACAAAGAGAGAGGGAGAGAGAGAATCCCAAGCAGGCTCCACACTGCCAGCGCAGAGCCTGACATGGGGCTCAAACTCACAAAACTGTGAGATCATGACTTGAGCCGAAACCAAGAGTTGGGTGCTTAACCAACTGAGTCACCCAGGTGCCCCTTAGGGTCCAACTCTTGATTTGGTTCAGGTAATGATCCCAGGGTTGAAAGATTGAGCCCCACATTGCACTCTGCACTGAACATGGAGTCTGCTTATGATTCTCTCTCTCTGCCCCTTCACCCCCCAAATGTCTTTTAAAAGGAAATATCAACAAATTCATACAGAGCCATTGCAAAAAATCATGTTATAAATTTTTACATATACCAACTGAGTAACAACCCATCTCCCACAAGAAGCAGAAGTTTTTAAGTCAACACTCCAAACTGAATCATATATACTCATTCACTCATTCAAAGATATAAGAAAACCCCTTAAATTAGAAATTCAAAAACTAAGAACAGAAAAAGATGAAAACTGGAAGAAATAAAGAGAGAAATGATTGAATTCAGGAAGGAAATGGATTAAAAAGACAAAAATATCTGCAATTTAAAAATGATACATTATAAGGTGGCCAAGGGAGAAAGACTCACATAAAAATTTAATAGGTGCAGAACAAAGGCAGGAAAATAGTAAGAGGATTAAGTAAAAAGAAAGTAAAAAAAAAAAATCAGAGAGAAAGTAATGGGAATGGAAGAAAGGCAAAGGGCAGTGCAAAAAAAACCCCCCTACAAACCAATATCCTTTTGGTAATGATCCAAAATACTAAATAAATATTAGCGAGCAGAATCTAATAACACATGAAGAAATATACCATGAGCATGTAGGATTTCTTTTAGGAATGCGAAGGTTTTTCAATAATAGGAAATCTATTAGTATATGATATAAAAAAATTTATCAATCACATGATCATCTCCATTGATACTGAAAAAACCTACCTCAAAATTAAACATCCATTCACAATAAAAACACTCAAAAACAGAAATTGAGGAATATTCTCTCAAGAGTATCAAATGTACATGTATGTATGTATGCATACATCCCTTTCTACCTTTCATGTAAGAAAATAGGGAATACATGCATGTATCCCTTTAAATTAGTATTTTTGTGTTCTTTGGGTAAATACCCAGTAGTGTGATTCCTGGATTGTAGGGTAGTTCTATTTTAAACTTTTTGAGGAACCTCCATACTATTTTCCAGAGTGGCTGCACCAGTCTGCATTCCCACCAACAGCGCAAGAGGGTTCCCCTTTCTCCACATCCTCACCAATATCTGTTGCTTCCTGAGTTGTTAATTGTAGCCATTCTGACAGGTGTGACATGGTATCTCATTGTGGTTGTGATTTGTATTTCTCTGGTGATGAGTGATGTTGAGCATCTTTTCATGTGTCTGTTAGCCACCTGTATTTCTTCATTGGAAAAGTGTCTATTCATGTCTTTTGTTCATTTCTTCACTGGATTATTTGGTTTTTGGGTGTTGAGTTTGATAAGTTCTTTGTAGATTTTGGATACTAACCCTTTATCTGATTATGTCATATGTCATTGTCTTCTCCCATTCTGTCAGTTGCCTTATACTTTTGTTGATTATTTCCTTCACTGTGCAGAAAGTTTTATTTTGATGAGGTCTCAATAGTTCATTTTTGCTTTTGTTTCCCTTGCCTTCTGAGACATGTCTAGTAGGAAGTTGCTGCCTGTTTTCTCCTGTAGGATTTTGATGGTTTTCCTGTCTTACATTTACATCTTTCATCCATTTTGAATTTATTTTTGTGTATGGTGTAAGAAAGTGGTCCGGTTTCATTCTTCTGCATATCGCCGTCCAGTCTTCCCAACATCATTTACCAAAGAGACTTTTTTCCATTGGATATTCTTTCCTCCTTTGTCTAAGATTAGTTGGCCATACATGTGTGTGTCCAATTCTGGGTTCTTTATTCTGTTCCATTGATGTATGTGTCTATTTTTGTGCCAATACCGCACTGTCTTAATGATTACAGCTTTGTAATACAGCTTGAAGTACAGAATTGTGATGCCTCCAGGTTTGGTTTTCTTTTTCAGGATTGCTTTGGCTATTTGTTTTTTCTTATGGTTCCATACAAATTTTCAGATTGTTTGTTCTAGCTCTGTGAAGAATTCTGATGTTCTTTTGATTGGGACTGCATTAAATGTGTAGATTGCTTTGGGTGGTACAGACATTTTAACAATATTTGTTCTTCCAATCCATGAGCATGGGATATTTTTCCATTTCTTTGTGTCATCTTCAATTTCCTTCAAAAGTTTTCGACAGTTTTCAGAGTGCAGATCTTCTACCTCATTGGTTAACTTTATTCCTAGGTCTCATGATTTTGGCACAATTGTAGATGGGACTGATTCCTTGATTTCTCTTTCTGCTATTTCATTATCGGTGTATAGAAAAGCAACTGATTTCTGTACATTTATTTTATATCCTGTGACTTTTCTGAATTCATGTATCAGTTATACCGGTTTTTTTGGTGGAGTCTTTTGGGTTTTCCACAGAGTATCATGTCATCTGAAAAGAGTGAAAGTTTGACTTCTTCCATGCTGATTTGGATGCCTTTTATTTTGTTGTTGTTGTCTGCTTGCTGTAGCTAAGACTTCCAGTATTATGTTAATAATAGTCATGTGAGTGGACATCCCTGTCTTGTTCCTGACCAGAGAGGAAAAGCTCTCAGTTTTTCTCCATTGAGGATGATATTAGCTATAGGCCTTTCATATATGGCTTTATGATGTTGAAGTATGTTCCCTCTGTACCTACTTTGTTGCTGGGTTTTATTATGAATGGATAGTGTACTTTGTTAAATACTTTTTCTGCATCAGTTGAAAGGATCATAAAGTTCTTATCTTTCTTTTATTAATGTGATGTATCATATTTATTGATTTGCAAATATTGAACCACCCTTGCAGCCTGGGAATAAAACCCACTTGATTATGGTGAATGATTCTTGTAATGTACTGTTGGATTTGTTTGCTAGTATTTTATTGAGACTTTTTGCATCCATACTCATCAGCAATATTGGCCTGTAGACCTCTTTTTTAATGTAGTCTTTATCTGGTTTTGGTATCAAGGTAATACTAGCCTCATAGAATGAATTTGGAAGTTTTCCTTCCATTTATATATATTTTTGGAATAGTTTGGAAGGAATAGGTATTAACTCTTCTTTAAAGGTCTGGTAGAATTCTTCTGGAAGTCATCAGGTCCTGGACTTTTGTATTTTGGGAAACTTTTGATTACTGATTCCATTTCTTTGCTGGTTACTGGTCTGTTCAAGTTTTCTATTTCTTCCTGGTTCAGTTTTAGTAGTTTACATGTTTCTAGGAATTCATCATTTCTTCCAGTCCATTTCTTCTAGGTTGTCCAATTTGTTGGTATACAGAGGTTTTCATAATATTGTCTTCTAATTGTTTGTATTTCTGTGGTGTTGGTTGTTATTTCTCCTCTCTCTTTTGTGATTTCATCTATTTGGGTCCTTTCTCTTTTCTTTTTGATAAGTCTGGGTAAGGGTTTATCAATTTTATTAATTTTTTCAAAGAACCACCTCCTGGTTTAATTAATTTGTTCTAATTTTTTTAGTTTCTATATCATTTACTTCTGCTCTACTCTTCATTATTTCCATTCTTTTGCTGGCTTTTGACTCCACTTTTTGTTCTTTTTAGCTCCTTTAGGTGTAGGGTTAAGTTGTTTATTTAAGATTTTTCATGCTTCTTAATTTAGGCCTGTATTGCTATATACTTCCCTTTTAGGACTCCTTTTGCTGCATACCAGAGGTTTTGGATTGTTGTGTTTTCATTTTCATTTGTTTCCATGAATTTTTTTTTTTTGATTTCCTGGTTTTCCCATTCATTGTTCAGTAGCCTGTTGTTTAACTTCAAGTATTTGTAGCTTTTCCAAATTTTTTCTTGTGGTTGACATCAAGTTTCATAGCATTGTGGTCAGAAAATATGCATGGTATGATCTTGGTAGTTTTGTACTTGTTGAGGCCTGACTTGTGACCTACTATGTAATCTAATCTGGAGAATGTCCCATGTGCACTTGAAAAGAATACGTATTTTGTTGCTTTAGGATGGAATGTTCTGAATATATCTGTTAAGTCCATCTGGTCCAAGTGTGTCAATCAAAATCATTGTTTCCTCATTGATTTTCTGCTTAGATAATCTGTCCATTGTTGTAAGTGGGATGTTAAAGTCCCCTACTATTATTGTATTATTATCAATGAGTTCCTTTATGTTTGTTATTAATTGTTTTATATATTTGGGTGTTCCCATTTTGAGGGCATAAATATTTACAGTTGTTAGAACTTCTTGTTGGATGTCCCCTTTATCATGATATAGCTCTTCTTCATCTCTTGTTACAGTCTTTGTTTTAAAGTCTAGTTTGTCTGATAATAGGTATTGCTACTCTGGTTTTCTTTTGATGTCCATTAGCATGATAAATGGTTCTCCATCCTCTCACTTTCAATCTGCAGGTGTTTTTAGTTCTAACAGGTGTTTTAGTCTCTTATAGGCAGCATATAGATGGAATAGATGGGTCTTTTGTTTTTTTTTTTTAAATCAATTCTGACACCATGTCTTTGGATTGGAGTGTTTAATCCATTTACATTCAGAGTAATTACTGCTAGATATGTATTTAGTGCCATTTTATTACTTGTTTTTGTCATTGTTTTTGGAGATTTTCTCTGTTCCATTCTTGTTTTTGTCACTTTTGGTCTTTTTTTTTTTTTTTTCACTCAGAATCTCCTTTAACATTTCTTGCAGGGCTGGTTTAGTGGTCATGAACTCCTTCAGTTTTTGTTTGTCTGGAAAATCTTAATCTCTCCTTCTATTCTGAATGATAGCCTTGCTGAAGAGAGTATTCTTGGCCACAGATTTTTCTCACTCAGCACATTGACTAGCCACTCCCTTCTGACTTGCCATGCTTCTCTGGAGAGATCTGCAGCTAGCCTTAGGGGTCTTCCCTTGTAAGTTAGGAACTTCTTTAGTCTTGCTGCTTTTAAGACTTTTTCTTTACTGCTATATTTTGCAAATTTAATTATAATGTGTCCTTGCAGTTCCTGATTCCACTTGTTACCATCTTATGATTCAGTGTCTGGAAGAGGCTCATCAGCTTAGCCATGCTTATGTCTTGCGTATGTACACTGGCTCCAGGGTCAACTAGAAAAATGTGTCTCAGGTGTTTTCATCTTCTCCAAGGGGAGCTGAACCATGGCTTATTAGGTGGAGGTCTCCCAAATCACCAAGGGGCTCAGGTACTGCTCAGTCAAAAAATGACAAAAGCACACCACAGAATTTTAGGACATGAAGTAATCATTGCATGAGAAAATGAGGGTATGTTCTATGACCAGACAAATTGGGTTAATGCTCTTTTCCAGTCTTTCTTCCACCTGTGTCACACTGTTCTTTACCTTCACCTCACTTAAACTTTCTCAGTCTTTAGGCAGCTTCTCACTCTTCTCACTCAAGGGTGTAAAGACAGTCCTTGATTTGCAACGGTTCAACTTATGATATTTGACTTTACATGGTGCCAAAGTCGTACACATTTAGTAGAAACTGTAGTTTGATTTTTTGGATTTTGATCTTTTCTCAGGCTAGGGATATTCAGTAAGATTCTCTCTTATGCTGGGCAGTGGCAGCAAGCTGCAGCTCCCAGTCAGCCATGCTGATCACTAGGATAAACAACCCATACATTTACAACCACTCTATACCTGTGCAACCATTCTATTTTTCACTTTCAGTAGAGTATCCAATAAATTACATGACAGCATGTCACTATAAAGGCTTTGTTGTGTTAAGATGATTTTTCCCAACTACAGGCTTATTTATATCTAAGAGTTTCTGAGCATGTCTCAAGTAAGCTAGGCTAAGTTATGATGTTTGGTAAGTTAGGTATATTAAATGCATTTTGGACTTACAATATATTCCACTTATGATGGGTCTGTTGGGAAGTAACCCCATCTTAAGTTGAGGAAGATCTGTATAATTTTGTTAGTAAGAGTAATGGCATTAGGCCAAGGATAATCTTGAATCTCCTCTAATTTATTTTAAAAGGCAAATCAATTTTGAAGTTTGGTATGCATTACTTTTAGCAAATATACAGTTGATTCTGATACATTATGAGTCATGATACCATAATGAAAGCATGTTTTGGGACAATAGTATCAGAAAAACATTCTGCTCAAAATGTGCAGGCTGAAGTTTCCTCTATGAACCACATTAACACTGAACCAAGGCCTCACTGGGTTTTGTTGTGTCCTCCTTCCCTTCTTTACTTTCTATTGAGTACTGAAGGCTATGCTATTACTAATATCACTTTGTTGTAGTGTCCACTTAAATTTCCAGTATCTTTCCACATAATCTTTAATCAGTTCTAAATAATTACAAATTTAAATACAACTTTGTAACCAGCCAACATTATTGCTGCTTTCCTCAATTACAAACCTACCCAAACGATTAAGTCCATAGGCTCGTTAATGTACAGTGCTTTCAATTTTAGCCTATTATGTCAATTACAAATCATTTTTTGGCATCTGGTAGAGGTGATTTGTGAATTGTGCTATCACCTTATTGAGCTTTTATCCTGTTAATGACCCTGCTGCCACAATTCTCACATCATTCAATCTAAATGAGCTGTGCTTCCATACCTTACTTCCATGGAATAATGTGTGTGTGTGTGTGTGTGTGTGTGTGTGTGTGTGTGTGTGTGTCTTCAGGAAAACAAAAAAATTTAAAAAACACCTACTGTTTTGTTAACATTTTAGGTGTCTCTTACTCAACGGTTATATCCAGTGTATTGCCAGAGACCAACTGGTGCTTTTAACACCCTCAGGGGAATTCTACAGTATTTGCCATTGGCTCTCACCTCCAGAAAGATAAAGATATTTGTGTAAATTTAGCACAGAGGTCTCATGAGTACTCCTATCACCAATCTGGGATAGTTTTCTCCATTTTTTACTTATATTCTCTGATATAGTTTAAATTTCTCCTTTTCACTGGAATGGTCTGGGTACATCATTCTGAGTCCCCATTACCAGTCCCCTTCTTCTCATGACTCTGCTATGGGTGGTGAATAAAATTGACATCAAGTAGAGCATCCCCACTACTGTCCTAGGATGTCCCAGACTCTGCCTATCCCTTGTTTTCATTACACCTAGGGGGAGAGATGCCAAGCCATCTTTCACTACATCAATAGTGCTAATCTAGAGGAATCTGAAGTGCATCACCTCTACCTTTCCTCATCTTCTTTTCGATAGTGTTTCCAAAGTAAACAAAATGAAGAAAAGGGAATCAACAGAAGAAAATGCAAGTTGCTTGTATAATCCTTAGGCTACATAATTCAAGCCCTAAATAAACAAAGGATGACCTACATGCATATTTACGAACCTGAAATAGTTCCTGTTTGCTTTAAAAAATTTATATTTATTACATTTCAAGAGGTCAGTTATAATATAATCAATATATAGATATAGTGCTATATTATACCTGAATATACAATATGACATAATGTAATATATTGCAATGTAACATAAATCACTAAATATATAATATATATACTAAATATGTGTAACATATATATACTAAATATATAATATACTAAACACACATATATATAACACATCTAAGTACATCCACCTATATATAATTTACTTCTTAAAACAACTCTATGGTATAAGGATTATGGGAAATAGAAATTATCTGCTTTGAAGAAATCGATTTGACCGTCTAAAAAATTGGTCCCTAATTTGTATTTGATATTTATGTCTAAATTACTACTATAGGTTTTATTCTTCGAGATCCCCTAAAGGAATTGAATAATGTTAGGTGACCTACTAGAACGGCAGTTCTGCTTCTGGTAGCAGAAAATTAGGCTAGAATCCTCCGGAGATTTGCCAGCAAAATTAGCAGCAGAGGGTGTAAATGCAGCAACTAATTCTGCTAGAAAATGAACAGAAGGGACGGCACTAATCTTATTAGCCGCTATCTCATCAGTCAAAACAGCAAGAATGTAGGAATGAAGCTTTGAAGGCTATTTTCTCTTTAAGAGTCCTTGTTTCTCCTCTTCTTTTAAGACCAATGGCAGGATAAAGAATAATGGTAGCAAATAAAATTTAAAAGAGGTAAAAAGGCAGAGTTGTATGATTGTTCTGTCATATAATTCTGCGAGAACTATACATGGCTCAAGAGTGACTTTGGGCATGCATAGCACTGACTGCCCAGATGTTACAAGCAGTTGTCACTGTGTTCAAATTATACTGAAAGCTTTGAAGAATACTTCCTCTGTGTAGGGTTAGCCTGAGCGAGTAGGCTAATAGATTCAAATATGAAGGACATGTACCAAGCCCTGGTATTCTTCATAGAAGGCAGTCTGCCTTGGGCTGGCCCAGCCCACATAGTACCAAAGCATGAAGATGGACCACAGACCATGAGAATGAGTTCTGTTCATTGGCCTCTATTCATAAAGACTGTATTATTGGGTATGTGGCCCAGCAGGTGGGGCTATGGGGGCACTCATCTCTCCTTTAATTCAGTGTAAGGTTATGAGTCAACAAAAATCCAGAGTTTGGTAAGAAACCCATGTTTCTTAAAAGAAAAAGACCCAAAAACTATACATAAAAAAAGATGATCCCACACTTCACTAGTACGGTAGACCTAATCCTAGATCATGGCTAAATGCTCAAACTTAGTTTTTTACATTTAACTTTTCCCCTGCTGTGAGGTGATCTGAATTTTATTCTTATATTTTAGGGCCTCTGGTCTCTCATCTATAAATTCCCCAAGTCTCCTTCCACTGTTGACACTTGGATTTTGTGAATAACCAAGTCAGACTCACAATAACTGGAACAGTTACAACATGTAGATACAGGTGTTTACATGGAGTCTTGTAAGGACATTTAGAAAATGGGACTTCTGAGTCACCAAATCCCATGACATTATCTTAATTTCCAACTAGATATAATCTCTGGTGAATTGACAACAAGGGCAATATGAAATTCAAATTACATTTCCTTTACCATTTTCACATTTATTATTGAACTGATAAAATATTCATTTGCTTAAAACCCATATGGCTGTTTAGTTTTCCTGAACACAATTAAGGAACTCTAAGTATCAATACAGTAATTCAGGCTGAATGACAGAACAGCCTCATGTGATACTTTTCAAAGAAAATTATGGTAAAGTCAGAAGTAGTTCTGGGGAGGTGAACAAATACCCATCTAGTACTGTGTTTGGCACTAGCAAGCTCAAAAATGTACTTCTCTTCCCTCCTTTCCCTGTATTGTCTAGTTTACTCAGAGAAAACCATGGGCTAAATCTAAATTTTCCATAATGCTACCCTGCTAAAGAAATTTGCCCCAGTTTTTCAAGCTGAGGTGTAAAAACTGGGCTCTCATATTAGCCTGTTGTTAGTTTGTATCTGTCCCCCTTCCACTCCTATTTTATTTGATTTTTAAATTACACCTTGATTTTCTTTTGGGGAGCCACTCTTTGCTGGCTCTTTACCTACTAAAATTTAGGTGACCTGTGCCAAGATAGACCCATGCCCAACTAACCAGTAAATTCAAGCACAATGATTCTTACCTCAGGTTACCTGGAACTCATCCACACATGGGCTTAGTGGTAATGTAATTTTATAACCTCCATTTTTTAATAGCCAAAAGAATTCTAGCCCTCTTATTTTAGAGCAAAGTCCTTTGCTTTCCACACAGGCAAATTCCATTTTGTGTGGTCAAAGTACCACCGCTGTCATGACATTTTTCATAGACAATGATAGTCCCATACTTGTCTAGCACTTTGATTTCTAAGCCCCCCGCAGATTAAAATACTATTGATTTTGAAGGTCAAAAAGGCTAATGCTTGGAAAAGAACACCAAGAAATGTGCAGTTGGGGCAGAGCTAGTAGAAAGTGGATGGAATATAGGAGCAACCTTTTATTCCCTCAAGATAAGGAACAAGAACTTTTCTAGAAGAAAGAAGAGAAGAAAACATAATCATCTATAAAAGCCCCAGTACGCATGGAAATAGAAAGCAATGGCTGCTGTCATTGTGTATGCCATAATCACTGAAAAAGAAAAAAGAACATTGAATGGCAGACAAATATCCTTCTAGAACTCTGACTTTTTTTAAGAGAGGTACTGAAGCATAATGGTCAAGGTCATAGCCTCTGGGGTCAAATTGCCTAGTTCCAAATTCCACCATGGTCATTTACTACTTGGGTTATCTTGAGCAAGTTACTTAACTTCTCTATGCCTTAGTGTCTTCATCTGTAAAGTGGAGATGAAAGCTATCACATAGGTTTTGTTTGTTTGTTTTGTTTTTAAGCAATTAGTGTATGCTAAATCCTAACAACCAGTGCCAGGCATTTAATAAATGCTAATTTTATTCTCGTGAGGTAGCACTGGGCCCTTTTACAGGCTCTTTATATTCTCAAGTTTCAGGACCACTTCATAGCTCTGAAATCTTATCTCCATCTCACCTGACCTCAGGTCATCCTCTCAGCTACCATGTTTCTGACCGTGGTCCCTCCATTTTCAAGTCTAAACTCAAAACTTTCTGCTCATCCCAAGCATTCCTCCCTGTGCGATGAATCAAAGAGGGGTAACTTTACCAGATTCCAGCTGAGCCAGAAGCCAGGGGACAGAGACATGTCCCATAAAAACTAACAGTTGTGTGACTGTGGTAATGTTTTTGTGCTTCTCTTGTCTGTCAACTGGGTACAATTCCTCCTGTTGAATTTATGCAGAGCTGATGTCAGAGTCTGGTTCCTTACCAGCAGTCCCTCCTGGTATAAGGCTGCAGAAGTCCATGTAAGTTAGTGGATTCTTAAACTGTGAATTCCCTGAGGTGAGGGCCAGCCCTTCCTGTTCACCATCGAATCTCTGGGCCCCACCAAAGGGTTGATACTGAAATACCTATTTGTTGAATAAATGAATAAGTGGTTTAAAGATAAGAACAACTTCAACTCTAGAGATGGCAATTGTTTAACTGCCTCAAGGTTAGTCACTCACAGGGATTGCCCCCAATAACCACTTGTCAGTGGGCAAAAAATTAGGCCAGATCAATTTCTGGGTCTCTAATGTTGCTAATCCCAATTACTAAGTTGTCCCAAGTGAAAGACACATTTTATATGTTTATAGTAATGCTTTCTTTTTAATTTTAGACTGGCCAGCTTTTTTATATCATGGATTAGTTCTGCATGAAGGCATAGGCTTTTTATTTATTCCTTTTCATGGAAGTTCATTTTAAAATAAAGGTAACTGAAATTGCTTGCATAGGGTTTAGTAACAAACCATGAAATCTTTTGGGGGGGGACATCCTCTGAGTGCTTTTATAAAAGTTATTTTCTTAGGCAGTTGCATCGAGAAAAACATTGTTTTTATGTGTGACATTTTTCTCTGGTTTTAATTTATTGGTAAATTTTGAACAACTTTTGGAATGGTGACCACAGGTTATGTTTGTAAAGCAAGACTGATGTTTCATTAATCACTATATCATGAATTTACATCAGGTTTAGAGACCCTTATACACATTTATAACATTTAGTTTTTCAATAACTTTCTAGAAGGAAAATCTTGACTAATGTGTTACTTGAGACATCAGTGAAAACAGATTCGGTTTATTTACTAAGGAAACAGTTGCTGTACTCTCTCAGAACAAGCCCCTCTTCCCTGTTGTCTTTATTGTGATCGACTTGCAGCATGTGAAACTGAGAACTAGGCTGCTTAAGACTGTGACTGAGAAGATGGGACAATAGGCTGAGCTATTTTTTCTTTAGTGTGAAGTTGTAATGGCAAATATTTGTTACTCAATTTGTGTAACTCTTAGAAGTAAATCCAAATCCAGCTTTATTCATGGCAGCAAGTGATACAACTTAGTAGCCAGGTGTAAATTAACTGGACTTTGGGACAATTTTTTTTTTTTTTTGAGAACTTTAAAAACAAGGTCTCTGGCTTTAGATAACAAAAGTAAGTCCTTTTGTAAGTCTCAGAGCACCTCGAATCCATATTGGTTTTATGAAATTCAGAGAAGGGCTCCATTCTCTGTACAGTTGTACCTATGCACAATGCCACACACCAGGCAAGGAACAGCAGAATACTCTCAGGGGGTTCCCTGTGAAGAATGAATAACATACATACAACTAATTTGGGCACCCATTCCTCCACTGAACAAATATTAAATGCAAACTCAGTACTTTCAGTCCCTGTAAAAAACAGAAGAAAAGGCAGGAACCAGAATACGGATGTTATGCGGTCCCAGTTTGATTTGCTACTGAATGTATAACTAAGTCCAATGTATGCAATACATAATAGGAATATGCATTCATTCAACTCACACTTATTAAACTCCTACCGTACATTTTATATATATATATATATATATATATATATATATATATACATATATATATATTTACATTATATAGAAATAATGTAAAAACAAACCAACAGTGTTAGTCTAAAAACCTGAATTACCAGATTGGTGAATCCTCCCTTCACCCCTTCTGTGCACATACAGTCCCAGCCGTGAAAGCTGCTGCCTGTCTGAGCAGTGCTTCCAATTATGTACCGGGGGCTCTTCAAGTTCACTCCTGTTTACCAGGCTTCCCTCCACGGTATGCCTGTTCTGCTGACATCCACCAAGGGCCTGCCCAAAAGGAGCTCGACTGCCTTTTTAAAAAATAGTCTTCAGTTTCCAAGAAGCCTAGGCCATCCGGGTCTGTTTGGCAGAAATCCTTGCTGCGGCCTCCAGCTCTGGCCACGTGCCTCCTCACAGGTTTCTTGACTTCTCTGCACTCAGACGCAGCTTATGAACCACATCATCTTGCTTCTTTCTTCCTTTCTGGCCCTGCCTGGCCCTGGCAATGAACCTGTGCTGTGTTCCGTATCATTGTACTGCTGTCCACAGCATATTTGCCTTTCGCTCAGCTCCTTTGGGTGTCCTGATGCAGTGTTTAGTGTGGTGGGGTAGGAAGGGCATGGTTTGGGACTCAGGCAAGAGGTCTGACCCATCTTTGCTGTTTACAGAAGCTGTGTGATCTTGAACACAATAGTTAACCTTCCCAAACTTAAAAACCGCTGCTTTAACATAGATGATAGTTTTTAACTTCATCTGATTATTATGAGAATTAAATGAACTAATGTAGGTAAAATGCTCAGCACATAATTATGCTACATGCACATGAGTTAGCATTTTCTTCTCTTCCAGACCTTCACTTTAATTAGCCAATCTCCACACATGTGCACCTGAACAATTTATCAGCTTAGTTCCTGAATACTTATTTACCACATTTGTCAGCCAGGCTTCCTCAAGCCCTCCATGAAGACAGCCAGGTCCCTTCCCTACTGCCAGTCGAGGAAGAGGGCAATTTCCATTACCAGTGTCCATGAAATAAAGTCATTCTCATGCATCACTTTCTAAGCACAATTCGTGATGGTTCTAATGAAGGGATGATGCATATAGGAATGAAAGGTTTAGCTTAGTCCAAGCCCTGATATACCTCAAGAATCTGCTGGAAGAGGTCAGGCAATGACAAAAGGTTGACTTTATTTCCTTTGGGTCCTCATCCCATTACTCACAGCTAGGAGTTAGCATGACATTGTGCTTGGAGGCTGCCAGAAATTTTAGAGCCAGACTGCCTGGGTTCAAATCCTGGTTTTGCCACTTACAAGAAGATGACTTTGAGTGAGTTATTTAACTTCACACTTCAGTGTCCTCATCTGTAGCACAAGGATAGTATCTACCTCATAGGGTTATTCTGACAGTCATTGAGTTCACATCTACAAGCTGCTTACAACAATGCCTGGGATATAGTAAAGGCTATGTGTTTTAAAAAATAGGGACACCTGGATGGCTCACTAGGTTAAATGTCCAGCTTCAGCTTAGGTCATGATCTGATGGTTCGTGGGTTTGAGGTCCACATCGGGGCTGAGCTGACAGCTCAGAGCCTGGAGCCTGCTTCGGATTCTGTCTCCCTCTCTCTCTGGCCCTTCCCTGCTCACACTCTGTCTCTCTCTCACTCTCAAAAATAAACATTAAAAAAATTAAAAAATAGAACATAAGAGCATCTAGGTGTCTCAGTCAGTTAAGTGTCTGACTCTTGATCTCAGTTCAGGTTTTGATCTCAAGGTTGAGAGTTCAAGCCCTCAAGGCTGCAAGTTGCAAGCCCTCAAGTTGCAAGGCTTTTGGTCTTGCAACTGGGCATGAAGCCTACTTAAAAACAAAACAAAACAACAACAACAAAAACAAAACAAAACAAAACAAAAAAACAAAAACAAAGAAACCCCACAAAAAACAAACACATTTAAACACATTTAAAAATGCAAGGTACTAAAACTGTGTCCCCAAAATGTGAAAAGCACATGCATACAGTAGCTCTCCCTTTGCCTTAACTGAACCCCAGAAGGCTCTATTGGAGGGCGAAAATTCAGCAGGTTCCTGCTCTTGTGTGTTTGCTCAAAACTGCACTGATCTGTGAATCCAGCCTCAAGATGAGCTTCCAGTACTTCTACCAGTACAAGAAGGATGAGGTCTTTATCAGGCTAGACCAAGTGATCTTTGACCGGATTATTGAAGACAACTACCCAACTAAAGAAACAGTGC
Source organism: Panthera leo (assembly GCF_018350215.1). NCBI lineage: Eukaryota > Metazoa > Chordata > Mammalia > Carnivora > Felidae > Panthera > Panthera leo. The sequence continues at coordinate 169,301,652 of NC_056679.1, forward strand.
TAGCTCTTTGTATATAAAACTTTTAAAAAAATCTTTAAAATAAAAATACTACTTACTCCTGGGGAAATACTTGGACCTGTGACTATTTTTCCCATCTCCCCCTACAGAATACATTCTGTCAGTAATAACTATTCCTCAAAGTCTTTTGCTCAGGAGCCTTCTGACATGCGGCGTTCCTTGATCTTTACAACAGGTGAGCCTTCTCCCACTTCGTTTACTTTGTCTCCTAAGTTCCTTTCACTTAATATTCTGAGGGAGCACTTGCCATGTACCAGGCACTAAGCCAGATACTGAGCTACACCAATGAATAAGACTTACATGAACTTGGAAGTCCTGAAGCTTTTAATTTTGAGGACAAGAACTATGTTTTCTTTGCTTTGTAACTCTGTCTATACATCTGGTAAAATGGTTTTCACTTAAATAGACACTTGATCAACCTGTTAGACTCAAAGAACAGCTAACAGGGAGCCAGGAGAACAGGACTCTGCTGGTAACAAGACTGTCCTCTTGGGTAAGTGACTTACATGTGGGGTGAATTCTGATCCCTTTCCTGTGTGATAGTAGCATCGACCTATGTTGCCTTCAAAGACCCCTGCCTCCTCCAACTGTCACTAAATAGTGTTTGTGAGAGTTGAAGATTATTTCAGGTAAGTACCTAATGTTAGCTGTCTTTTAAGTAAGGCAGTAGGACTTTAAAAATAAAAATAACCACCATAATATCTCTGAAAGGAATATAAATTTCCAGGATCAGTTTCGTAGGTTGCTTTTGAGTTGTCATAACTTCAGTGTTTAGATTTTTGTTTTAAAACCAGACATAGAACAATGAAAAATGAGTGATACCAGGTAAAGGACAGAGTTAACACTGTGTTTTTTTTTAAACTGCTGATGTGAAATTTTAGTTTCTCCATAAATATTTGGTGACAAAGTCTCTTTTCTTCTTGAGTGAGGTAAATACACCACTCGTCCAAAAAGGACTACACAGGGGGTAAAATTATTCACAAAACTTAGCTCAGTATGAGTCTGAAGTAATGACTTCCAAGGGCAATCAGGCTTATGAATCCAGGTTCTCTGCAAATTGTATATATTTGTATTTACAGTTTGATTTGTATATATTAAAGGATTGATGAGAGAAAGAAAGAATTGTTGTACAATTCATGTTCCTGTGAGAAAAAAAGCAGCCTAAATCCCATCAGAGTAGATTTTACTGAATGCAAAATGTCAAGGAAAATATATTATAGGTCCAATACTTCCTTATATCAATATTTAAAGTTGAGTTACAGCCATACAAACCTTTAAGATCCTAAAAGATGATATCATTAAAAACCTGCCATTTTGCAGAAGCCTAGAGAAAATAAGCGAACTTTCCAAGGCTACTCCATGAATTAGCTGGAATTCTAACACTCTCCTTTGGTCACTTAATCCCACAGACTGTCTCTGTATATGGAGCAAATGGCCACTGACGTCTTTGTTCCTCATCTTTTAAAGATAGTCAGTTTAGAAAGCTCATACTTTGTGAATTGGTTGTAGTCATTTCTCTTAGTCAAGCTGTTCCTTATTAAGCTAAATCCTTCATTTCTTCTTATAACCTAAACATTTCTTTTACCTTTAAGAGCTCCCCTTTTCTACCTTCTTCTCTTTTCCTATTTCTGTATCTTCTGTAAAACTTCCCTTCACTCACTTTACTTATCATCTCACTGGAGTTGGTCCAACTGTCAGTGCAGCCCTGACAACATCTCCATTCAGGATTCTTAGAAGGATTTTACTTTCGATTTTGAAAGCTGGTGCATGTGCATTCATATCTGGTGTTTCTTATTTCAATTATTTTTGAGCTGCTATCAAAGATTTAATGTTGACTGTGGAAACTTTCTCTATCTTGTCTGACACTTTGAAGACAAATTCCTTCATCCTGGATCATCCTAGGGAACCACACTATTAAGTCCTGGATGGAATGCTAGATATTACTTGACACATTTGTTTGCTAGTGGTACCCTTTTGAGGGCATAAGTGGGGGTGAGGGGGAGATAAACACATAAATGACTGAAGGAGAAAATAATTAAATATTTGATGCTACTTAGGCAAAGAAAGTTGTTACATGAAAGTGGTGCAGGTGGTTAAGTATCAGCTTCTCTCATTCCAAGTTGGTAAAACACATTCTCCCAGAAATATCAGAGAGAGAATCACTCTTCTTCACCTCAGCTTCTGCAGGGAAATGCAGTCATTTCCTGCGCCTATGTGAACCTATAGGTTTATAATGTCTGAGCTCCCAATATAGCCTAATTGTTCAAAAAAAAAAATCTTTGGGACTCTGACTTAATAATACGGTTCTAGAATAGTCAATGTCAAAAAACTGATAGGCTGGATATGTCAGACTATCTCATATCACAACAACCCTCCCATTGATTAAAATTATGAAAGCTGAATAAAGAAAATGTTTTAAGGCATCCAAGAACTTCCAAAAACTTTCTCTCTGTGCTTGAGGGGGCTACAGTGGATAAGAGGAGAGAAGCACAGAAAGAGCCTGACATTTAGCTGAACATTTCTCCAGAGCCATTTGCTGATTTAGAAGCAATGGCTAAAATCAAGAGAAGCTAAGTATAGCTTCTGGAAGGCTCACAAGGCTGATGAGACAAAAATTTGGACTTAAGACCCACCAATGAGGACAGCTGATAAAAACTTTAGACTTTTAATGCCCCCCCCCCCCATGAAGACTTCAACTTTGGGGGCAAACAAGAAATATACCTGCTCTCACAAAAACTAAAACCAAGATTTGAGTCATCTAAATCCCTAATTACATTATGATCTGCCTCTAACCTAATTGCCTAACAGAAGCTGAAGTATATTCTCTCCAGGCAGAAGCTGACATCATCTAGAGCCTCAACTTATCTCTACAATCTTTCAAAAACAATGTCTGGAATTTAATTTTAAAATTATCAAGAAAGAAAATAGAAGAAAGTCTTTGTGAGCTTAAGTTAGGCAAATATTACTTAACTATGATATCAAAAGCACAATCCATCAAAGAATAAGTTGATATATTAGACTTGCTCAAAATTGAGACTTCCTGTTCTTTGAAAGATGCAGTTAATAGAATGAAAAGAGAAGCTACACTATGAGGGAAAATATTTTTAAATCAAATGGTAAAAAAACAAAAAAACAAAAAAACAAAACAACAACAACAACAACTTTTAGCTAGAATATGTAAAAAACTTCCAAAACTCAGTAATAAGAAAACAAACTTTCCAATGAAAAAAATGGGCATAAGGCACATCTGGATGGCTCAGGAAGTTGAGTATCCAACTCTTGATTTCTCAGGTCATGATCCCAGGGTCATGGGATTGAGCCCTGCATCAGGCTCTGTGGTGAGCATGGAGCCTGCCTGGGATTCTCTCTTTTCCTCTGCCCCTCTCCCCTGCTCATGCTTTCTCTCTAATGAAAAAAAGGGGGCATTAGATTTTAAAGGAGACTTAACCAATGGCTATATATATATATATATATATATATATATATATATGACAACTAAACACACAGAAAATACTTAACATCATTAGTTATTAGGGAAATAAAATCACAAGGAGAACCCACTCACTCTAGTTATAATGACAAAAAAAAAAAGACAAAACCAAATACTTCCAAGGATGTGTGAAACTACTAATATTCATATATTGCTGGTGGGGACAAAAAGTGGTACAGCCACTTGAAGAAATAAAGTTTTGCAATGTCTTGTAAAATTATATATACACTTAAAATAAGACTTAGCAACCCTACCCCTATTTATTTTCTCAAGACAAATGAAAGTTTATAGTGGCTTTATTTGTAACCACCAAAAACTAAAAACAACCAAATATCCTTCAACTGCAGAATGGCTATATAAACTATAGTGCAATAGGATACTAACCAGCAACAGGAAAGAACCATCTACTCATACGTACAACATGGCTGACTCTCAATGCATCATGCTGAGGTAAAGAAGCCAGTGTCAAAAGGCTACATGCTGTGTGATTCTATTTATACGACATTCTGAAAAAGGTAAAACTATAGGGACAGAAATAAGACCAGTTGTCATAAAGAAAAGGAAAGACAAAAAGGGGCTTTGGGGAACATGGAGGGATGGTGGGACTGAGCTAAATGTAGACACAGTGGTGGTTACATGATTGTACATGTTTGTGAAAACTCTCAGAACTGGACTCTCACTTCTGGGAGTATAAACATATTTTTCACTAAGTACAATTAAAAACTCTGGGCTTTAAACATGAAATAAACATAAGAAGACTCTAAAAGGTGAAAAAGAGCAGGCAGATCACCTAGGGTCCTTGGGCTCCAAGGAACAACACCAGAGGACTGGGATAAGTTATGTATATGTAATTTAATACTTAGACAACCACTAAAAGAGCTATAGAGATACACTAAAAATACTTCAGAGAAATCAAAATGAAGCTCTAAAAAATGCTCAAGTAACTCACAAGGAGACAGAAAAAAGAAAAACAAAAAACAGAGTGAACATATAGAAAACAAAAAACAAAATTGTAAACCTCACCTCTCATGTATCAAAGATTACATTAAATATAAATGGTGTGGATACACCCAGTAAAGACAGATTGTGAGAGTAGATCAAAAAACATGACTTATTATATATTATCTACCAGAAACTCACTTCAAATATAGTAATATAGGCAGGTTAAAAATAAAAGGATAAAAGATATATCATGCAAACATTAATCAAAAGAAAACAGGAATAGCTGAGTTAATATCAGGTAAAATGGACTTCAGAGTAAAGAACAATAATAGAGACAGAGAGGGATAATGTATAATGATTACAAAGGTCAATCTACCAAGAAGACATAGAAATCATAAATGATATGAAGAGATATTTCACCAAAAAAGATACAGAATGGAGAATAAACACCTAAAATTTGTCAACATTAGCCATTATGGAAATGCAAATTATAATCACAGGATATCATTGCACACTTATTGAAATGACTAAAACAAAAATATACTGACAACACATAAATATTGGTAAGGATACAGAGATTGGATCATTCATACATTGCTGGTGTGAACACTAAATGGTATCATCACTCTGTTAAACAGTTTGGCAGGAGAGAATGAAGCAAAAGAATAAATGAAAAATGAATGACCATGAATTTTTAAAAAAATGGTGAAAGTATGAAGCAACAGATTCAGCAGGTGCTACAAAAACAAAACAAAACAAAAAACAAACAAACACACACATAAAAAAATACAGGATAAATGCAAAGCAAAGCACACCTAGGCACATAATTGTATGACTGTTGAAAACCAATGACAAAGAGAATTTAAAATAGCTATGGAAAAAAGACACCTAGAAAGGGGAAACAAAGATTTCAGCCTGATTCTACAATAGACATACAGGACATCAAAAGACAATGGAATGACTTCATCAAATAGTAGATACAAGAGAACCACACAAAAGTAATCAGAAGAAAGCTGAAGTAACAATATTAACATCAGACAAAATAGAGTTTAAAACAGGAACAATACTGGAGACAAAGGAGACATTATACAGACAAGAGAGCAGTATTTCAGGAAGATTTAAAAACTATATGTGTATATACACCTAATAATGGGGGCTCATAATACATGAAGGATATATTCTGAAAGAAAAAAATAGATGATTCAAAAATTATAGTTGATGATTTCAGTATCTCACATACAAGTATTAATTTGTAAGCACGCATTAGCACAGCTTTGAAACTTAAAAAACAAAAATTAACATATATAAAAGGAGAAATGACAAACTCACAACCACAGAGGGAGATTTTATCACACATCTCTCAGTAACAGATTGAAGAAGCATACAAAAGTTAGCAAGAATACAGACAATTTAACAACATGATTTACAAAATAGAACTTATGGATATATCTAGGAAACTCTACTCTAAAACTGCGGAATATAAATTATGTTCTAGTGATTTTGAATTATTTACAAAATGAGCTACACTGGACCATAAAGTATGCCTCTACAAATTTCAAAGGAGATAATAGTGAGCGTATTCTCTCACTACAGTGATATTAAGCTAAAGAATTTATCCAAAAATAGAAAGTCACCAAATACCCAGAAATACATATAATCCATTGGTTAAGGATGAGATGACAATAAAAATTTAAAAATATTTTGGACTGAAATATAATAAAAATAGAAATTAACAAATCTTGTAGAATGCAGCTAAAACTTATGTTTAAAGGTAAATTTATAGTTTTTTGTGCATATATTGCAATGACGGAAAAACTGAAAATCAATGATGTAAATTTTTCAAAAGGTAAAGAAAAAGAAAACACCTAGTAGAACCCCAAAAAGTAGAAGGAAGAAATAATATATAAAAATGCAAAAAAAAAAAAGAATAGCAACAAATGCAATAATGAGAATAAATAAATGTAAAAGTTGGTCTTTTAGAAAGATTTAATGAGAAAGATAAACTCCTAGCAAGAATTATGAGAGAGAATGATGCAGAGAGAAGAATTTCCAATACCACTTGTGGAAAAGGTGAAATCACTACAGATTATTCATTTGTTACAAACACATTAGAGGATAGTATTAATAACTTTTTGCCAAAAAAAAACTTTTTGCCAGTAAATTGAAAAACAATAAAATGGGAAAATTGATAGAAAAGCCCAACTTTTCCAAAAATATTGTAAGAAAAATTTGAATTTGAGTATTCTTATATCTGATTTAAGTAGCCAAATTTTTATTGAAAAACCATCCCCTAGAAAACTCCAGTCACAGATAGCTCCACTAATGAATTCTTATAAACATTAAAGGACAAAATAATATTAATCTTACATAAACCCTTACAGAGAACAGGAAAAAAGTCAGCTTATTTTTGAGGCCAGCAACATCTTGAGAGCAAATTCCTATATGACTATCACAAAAAAGAAAAATTACTTCAATCTCTTTTATGAACATAGATACCAAATAATCCTACACAAATGCTAACATACCAAATCCAGTGATACATAAAAGGAGCCAAACAGTATGACTAAGAATGTAAGTTTGGTTTACTTATTCAAGAACCCATCAGTATAATTCATTACATTAAGAGAACAAAGGAAAAAAAATATATGATTAATTCAGTAAATGAATTAAACACATTTGATGAAATTCAATACCCAATGAAAACTCACCAAAATAGGATTAGAAAGAAACTTCCTTAATCAGACAAAGTCTATCTACCAAAAAAGCCTACAGATAGCATCATACTAAATAGTGAGAGACTAAAATCATTTCCCTGAGGTTAGGAATGAGACAAGGACATCTACTACCAATACTTCTATTCATCATTATCTTAAAGGTCCTAACTTGGGCAACAAGTCAAGAAAAATAAGCAAAGGATAGTGTAATTCTACACTATTAGAATTAATAAGTGAAAATAGCAGTTTATTAATACAAAAGCAGTATACAGAAACCATTTTATATTTCTAGATATAAGTGGCAAGGATTTAGAAAATAAAATTTTAAATAATATTTCAAGGGGCATAAAATTCTAATACCTTAAACTAAATCTAATGACAGATGTACTCCTACACACACACACAATAAAACATTATTTAGGAAAAATAAATTATGATGTAAATAAAAGTAGGGATTTATCACATTCAAGCATTAGAAGTCACAATATTTATATTTATATAAATATAAGATATATAAATATATATTATATATTATATTATATATTATTTATATATTAATATATTCTATATTATATATATTTATGTGTTATATATATATTATATATTATATATTATAAATATATATTTATATAAACTGAGAGCTTTCCTCCTAAGGTCAGGAACATGATAGGAATGTCCACTCTCACCACTGTTATTCAACATAGTACTAGAAATCCTAGCCTCAGCAATCAGACAATAAAATGGAATAAAACGCAAACATATTAGCAAGGAAGAAGGCAAACTTTCACTCTTTGCAGATGACATGTTACTCTATGTGGAAAACCCCAAAACTGCTAGCAATGATACATGAATTCAGCAAAGTCTCAGGATATAAAAATCAATGTACAGAAATCAGTTGCATTTCTATATACCAAGAATGAAGCAGCAGGAAAAGAAATCAAGGAATCGATCCCATTTACAATTGTGCCAAAAACCATAAGATACCTAGGAATAAATGTAACAAAAAGGTAAAAGATCTGTACGCTGAAGACTACAGAAAGCTTATGAAAGAAATTAAAGACACACAGAGAAATCGAAAAACATCCCATACTCATGGATTGAAAGAACAAATATTGTTAAAATGTCACTACTGCCCAAATCAATCTACATATTTAATTCAGTCTCTATCCAAACAACACCAGCATTCTTCACAGAGCTAGAACAAACAATTCAGAAAAGATCCCGAATAGCCAAAGTAATGTTGAAAAAGAAAACCAAAGCTGGAGGCATCACCATTCTGGACTTCAAGGTGTATTACAAAGCTGTAATCATCAAGACAGTATGGTACCAGCAGAAAAACAGACACATAGATCAATGGAACAGAATAAGAGAGCCCAGAAAGGACCCACAAATGTATGACCAAACTAATCTTCAACAAAGCAGGAAAAAGTATCCAAAGGAACAAAGACCTTAGCAAATGGTGCTTGGAGAACTGGACAGCAACATGCAAAAAATGAAACCAGACCACTTTCTTACACCATGCACAAAAATAAATTCAAAATGGATGACAGACTTAAATGTGAGACAGGAAACCATCAAACTCTTAGAGGTGAACATGGGCAGCAACCTATTTGACCTTGGCCACAGCAACTTCTTACTTGACATGTCTTGGAAGGCAAGGGAAAAAAAGCAAAATTGAATTATTGGGACCTGATCAAGATAAAAAGCTTCTGCACAGCAAAGGAAATAATCAGCAAAACTAAAAGTCAACTGACGGAATGGGAGAAAATATTTGCAAGCAACATATCTGATAAAGGGCTAGTATCCAAAATCTATAAAGAACTTACCAAACTCAACACCCAAAAAACAAGTAATCCTGTGAAGAAATGGGCGAAGACATGAATAGATATTTTTCCAAAGAAGACATCCAGATGGCTAACAGATACATGAAAAGATGCTCAACATCACTCATCATCAGGGAAATACAAATCAAAACCACAATGAGATACCACCTCACACCAGTCAGGGTAGCTGAAATTAACAACTCAGTAAACATCAGATGTTGGCAAGGATGCAGAGAAAGGGGAACCCTTTTGTCCTGTTGGTGGGGATGCAAACTGGTGCAACCACGCTGGAGAAAAGTATGGATGTTCTTCAAAAAGCTAAAAATAGAACTACCCTACAACCCAGGAATTGCACTACTAGGTATTTATCCAAAGGACACAGGAGGGCTGTTTCTAAGGGGCACATGCACCCCAATGTTTGTAGCAGCACTATGAACAATGGAACAATAGGCAAATCATGCAAAGAGTCCAAATGTCTATCAACACTCTCTCTCTCTCTCTCTCTCTCTCTCTCTCTCTCTACACACACACACACACACACACACAATGGAATATTACTTGGCAATCAAAAAATGAATTATTGCCGTTTGCAGTAACATGGATGGAACAAGAGTATATTATGCTAAGCTATATAAGTCAGTCAGAGAAAGACAAATACATGATTTCACTCATATGCAGAATTTAAGAAACAAAACAGATAAATATAGGGAAAAGGAAGGAAAAGTAAAATAAGACAAAAACAGGGAAGCAAACCATAAGAGATTCTTAAATACAAGAACTGAGGGTTGCTTGAGGAGAGATGGTTGGGGGGATGGGCCAAATGGGTGATGGGCATTCTACTCCTAAAACCAATACACTATATGTTGACTAACTTGAATTTAAATAATAATAATAATAAAAAGCTACAATATTGTAAACATTCCCCATCTTGTCTTCAGATTCAATGTAATCCCAACCCCAGTCTTTTTTTTTGGTGATGTTTTTGGGGGGTGAAAATTAGCAAACATATTCAAAAATATAGGTGGAAATATAAAGGGCCTACAGTAGCCATGACAATGTTGAGGAAGGCCAAAATTGGAGGACTTATGTGAGCAAATGTCAGGATAGTAATTAGGACAGTGTGATACTGATGCAAAGATAGACAAATAGGTAAATATGTGGACATTTAATTTATTACAAAGTTGTCAACATGCAGCAATGGGGGGATATAATCTTTTCAATAAAGAGTGGTGAGTCAATGGATAGGTCTGAGGAAAGGAGTCTTTACCTCCGCCTCACATCTTACAGATAACAAACTCGAGATGGGTTATTGGTCTAAATGATAAAGGTAAAAAAAAGAAGTTTTAGGATAATAATATTAAAAAATACTTTTATGGGGCGCCTGGGTGGCTTGGTCAGTTAAGCGTCCGACTTCGGCTCAGGTCATGATCTCACAGTCCGTGAGTTCGAGCCCCGCGTCGGGCTCTGTGCTGACAGCTCAGAGTCTGGAGCCTGTTTCAGATTCTGTGTCTCCCTCTCTCTCTGCCCCTCCCCTGTTCATGTTCTGTCTCTCTCTGTCTCAAAAATAAATAAACGTTAAAAAAAATTAAAAAATACTTTTATGACTTTGAGGGAGGCAAAGACTTCTTAAAAAGGACAGAAGAAAGTACAGTCTATAAAAGAAAAGATTGGTAAACTTGACTACATTAACATAAAATTAAGTTCATCAAAGGAAACCATTAATAGAATAAATAAGCTCACAGAGTGGGACAATATATTTGCAGTACATAAAAACAAAGAATGATTTGTAAGAGGATACACACACACACACACACACACACACACACACACACAAGTCCTACATTTCAAAATACAGACAAACCAATTTTAAAAACTGGACAAAAGCTGAAACAGGTAATTCACAAAAGTGGTTATGTAAATATGGAAAACTGTTTTGCAGCATATACTAAACCTGAAAAATTTCATATCCTGACTCAGATTCAATTCCTAGATAGGTGCCTAACAGAAATGCATAAATATGTATGATAAAAACATAGTCAAAAACATTACTAGCAGCATTATTCATAATCGTCCAAACCTGAGATAACCCAAATGTCCATCAACAGTAGAATGGATAAATACATTGTAGTATATGTACATAGAGAAGTACTATGTCGCAATAAAAAAGAACACTTGATGTTATATTTAACAACATAGATTAATCCCACAAGCATAATGCTAAGGAGAAAACACACAAGAAAGTAACCACTATCTAGTACTATTTATATAAAATTCGAAAACAAGACTAATCTGTGGTATCACAATTCTGAATAGTGGGTATCTTTGGGGTGCTAAAGGGCTAGTATCTGGCAGGGAGCACAAAGGTTGTTTCTGTTGTGCAGAGAAGGTTTTGTTTCTTAATTACAATAGTGTGTTCATACTATGGAAGTTAATCAAGCCAGACATTTATAATTTTTACATGTTATTTCTGTGCGTATTCCATAAAAGTTTATTTAAATGAGACTAATAGGGAGACCTAAGTAGAAGCACTTTCCAATTAAAGGAATAACAAAAACAGGTTATTTTCCTTTGTATAAAATCCAAAATGATAAACAGCATTATCTAGATAAAATTAATTATTTCTTTCATAGGAAAGGCAGGTTGTAAGGTAATAGCATGTTATAGGAAAATACTTTTTAACATTTACAGTGATTACATTTCCTTTGTTTTTTATTGTGTCTCTTAAATTGTATTTAAGGAAGTGGCAGCTATTTCCCTGGGAAACACCATGTTCTTAAAAAAAAACTGAAGTATTTCTTCTTCAATCACATTTGTGCTACTACTGAAGAGGGCACAGCAGATATAACTTTACAGTGTCCCCTGTAGGTCAAAGTGTTTGCTTTGGTACAAAACAAATATAGTGTTAGATTTGGGAATTAGGGTTTAAACACCACTAAAATTAGTGGGAGTTTTTAACAACTAGTTAAAAATAAATAATGAAAACTGAATATAAAGATAGGAATAAGGCCAGTGAAAAAAGGTCTTGAGGAAGCATAAAAGACAAAATGACCTAGGAAGACATGCATTTTATTGTTTACTAAAAATTAAAATAAATACATTTTTATTCTAGAAATCTTAGAAAGTACATGGAGTAAAAAAGAAAAGTAATTCATGATCCTACTACCCAGAGATAAAAACCCATGAGTTTGGCCCTATTCTTACCATTTATTTTCTGAGTCTATATTTCAATAGGTTTTAATGTATTATAACCAGCATTCTGCTCCTACCATGTTCCCATCTTGTTATACATTGTCCTGTATTTAATGGTTTTAAATTCTCCATATAATCACCTGTGTTCATTTTAAAAAAAAATACAGAAACCTGGATATTACTCCTGGCTACTGATTTGACTCTCATTGGAGAGACATAGGCATAAGTATTTTGAAAAAGTTTTAACAGCTGATCTCAATGCAGAGCCAGGGTTGAGACTATCCTTTTGACTATTCTTTTCCCTTTAACTGATGCATAGTAGTCATCATATGCATGTACCATAATCTATTTAACTTGTTTCCAGTATTACCAGACATTTATGTTCTCTTTTTTTTTTTGTGGGGGAGTGGGGTTGGGGGGCAAAGTATCGGATTATTTCCTACTATTAGATTCCTAGTAGTAAAGTTTTGGGTTCAATTTAACTGAAGCCTTTTTTTTTTTAAGTTTATTTGTTTTGAGAGAGAGAATCCTAAGCAGACTCTGTGCTGACAGCATGACGCCCAATGTGGTGCTTGAACCTGCGAACAGTGAGATCATGCCCTGAGCCGAAGTCACTTAACCAAGTGAGCCACCCAGGCTCCCCTGACTTAACTGAAGGCTTTTGACTGTCACATCCTCTAGAAATGTTTTGTCAAAGTATTCCAGCACCAGCATAGTATGAGTTTTCTTGTTTCCCTGTACCATCACCAAATAATAATAAAAATTACAATTTTAAAACATTTTGACCAATTTTATTATTTTGATGTATGCCTTTCTTTGCCTATTGGTTAATAAAATTAAGCAACTTTTCTAATGTAAAGAAACAATTCTTACATGGAATGAGACTTGAGGAAAAGCCTAAAATTTTAAAGTAGAAATGAAAATGACTAGGTATTCAATGTTTCAAATCAGGAACTAAAGCAAAATTTAAATAGTTTTTATTGTGAAATCTAAGGTTATCTTATGTATGTTTTTCTAAATTAAAGTTAATAGAATAAACTAAAACACCCAAGGCAAAATGGGTTGGCATTTATTTCTTGTAAGTGTATTCAACTTTGAATCAATGTCTATAAACTCACTTTGTAGATTATCCATAAAAAATTAAAGTCCAGGGGAGCCTGGGTGGCTCAGTCGGTTGAGCATCCGACTCCAGCTCAGGTCATGATCTCACGGCTCATGGGTTTGAGCCCCATATCAGGCTCTGTGCTCACAGCTCAGAGACTGGAGCCTGCTTCAGATTGTGTCTCTTTCTCTCTCTGCCCCTCCCCCACTCACGCTCTGTCTCTCTCTCTCTCTCAAAAATAAATAAACATTAAAAAAAATTAAAAAAAAATTAAAGTCCATGTGTATATCTGCACCATCATTGCATCTCATTCCCGGTCTAAACATTTATTGAACACTGTTATCAGTTGGAGTTCTAACAGGAAACAGAATACACATATTAGCATATTTTGAGGAGGGTTTACTTATAGAGGACTAATTACAAAGATATGGGTAGAGAGATGGGACCGGTAAGGGATAGAACAAGAAGGGCTGCTCCATTCTCAATCCTGGACAAAGATAGAGTTTGTTATAGGGTACACCAGCCTGAGAGACGGGTGATCTTTGGTGGAATAACGTAGCCAGTCCACAACCACTTCATAGCGAAGAAGCTAGAACACAAATTCCCTGACATCCGGGTCCTGTACAACCTCACCTACATTCTTCAACATCATCGCCCACCATGCTCTCTCCAGCTTTTTGCATGCCTCATTCCCTCACAGGTGTCAGATCTCTGGCCAAGCATTACCTCCTCAAGAGAGGCCTTCCCTGCTGTGCAAAGTAGCCAGAACAGCACTGTTCTCCCTCTCCCTAATCTTTCTCCTTTCCTTAACTATTACCACCTAACACAGTGCCTTTGTGTGCTTACTTCTCCACTGATTGCCTCCACCACCAGAAGGCAAGCTTTATGAGGGCGTGGACTTTATCTATATCATGTGTAACTGTATCTTCAGTGCTCAGAATGGTGTCTGGCTTGCAGTCAGACTTGAAGGAAATGGCTAGTAAATGCCCACATACCATAAAAATGTGAAATGTCATCATACAACTGTGTAAATGCACACATCTTTTTGGATTATCCATTTTCACTCAATTGCCTTTTCTAGCACAAATAACTCATTTTCTATCTAATTATATTTATGGTAGATTTTACCTCCAATATATATTTCTAACCTGACCATGGTTTTCTGTCCTTACTGACATTATTCAAGACTCAACTACTATCTCCCACTTCAACAAATACAATAGCCCCTTAGTCTCTCTGTTCTTTCCTTTCCTTTCCTCTTTCAATCTTTGCATACAAAGCAGCCAGAGCAGGCTTTTTAAAAAACTGGTATTTCTCCACTGCTTAAAAAGCTTCAAAGTCTTCTGCTTTTGTGAAAGAAACTAACATGTGTAGCCTAACCTAGAAGGACCTGCATAATCTCACTGCTCTCCTCTAATCAATCCTTCTTTTCTTACAAAGCTGTGGCCACTCACTCCTGTTTCTCAAACACCCCAAACTCTTTCCTGTCTGAGGGCATCTCCACTACCTGCAACTCTCATTCCCCTTGCCCGTTCTATTTAATTTCTACTCAGTCCTCACATCTCAGCTTACAGGTGCCAGCTTACAGAAGCCCTTCAGGAAGGGCTTCCCTGGTCTTGACTGAGACGGGCTATCATAAGCTCTTAGAGCACTTAGTAATTTTACTTCTTTTTGTTTCTTTATTCTGAGAGAGAGAGAGAGAGAGAGAGAGAGAGAGAGAGAGAGAGAGAACAAGTGGAGGAGGGGCAGAGAGAGAGGGAGAGAGAGAATCCCAAGCAGGCTCCGTGCTATTGGTGCAAGCCTGATGAAGGGCTCCATTCCAGGTATCCAACAGAGAGATCATGACCTGAGCCAAATTCAAGAGTCAGAGGCTTAACTGGCTGAGCCAGCCAGGTGCGCTGGCAATTTTACTTCTTAAGGTTTTTACAATTGTAGCCCTATAATTATTTGTGCAACAATTTGTGTAGTGTGTCTTTTCCACTAGACTATAAACTCCCTGGAGGTGGAGCTGCGCCTATTTTGTTCCTGCCGTCTCCAAAAACTAAAATAATGTCTGGAATGCATGGACTTAATTTTAGAGTTTCTCTTTTGAATGCATAATATGGTTTATCTCTTTAAAATTCTTTCCTTTAACGTTTCAAAATGTAGTTTCCTTATATGTGAAACTGGCATTTAAAATTCAAGCCCGTGTATCAACTGCTTCTATTTCCTAGCACAGCGATTCTTATTAATAGACCTAGAAATAAACATTTTGGAAGAATTCATGAATGTCCCATAATGGGAAACTTATTCTTCACGTCTGGTTAAATTCTTGGCTCCTCAGGATAAGGGGTGGGGAGGATAAGCCCCAGGTCTCCACGCAAAGTAAAAATACACTGGATAAAGCAACATTATTTTTCTTATGGAAATCTTTTGTCATCCCAATGTCAGATGGTGACATTACACAACTTTCCTGATTGAAATGGGGTTCTGAGCCTTATAGCTGGTGGGAGAGGGTCCCAGGGCTGCCGCTAGCTCTTGGAACTCCTGAGTGGTTTGGAAAATGGTACCTCTGCTCAGGAAACTTCATTTCTATCTGTTGGCACATGTTGTAATATGCTACTGATTTTGTTGAAATTTTACTGCCCGAATTGTTCTAATCAGTGCACAAATCTGTAACACCCACAGTGTGAATGGTATGGTGCCACTGTACCTGCCCAAATGTTCATGGTAGCCCTAGGAGGTGCACCAGATGTAGAATACAACACCAAAATGCATCACCCATGGCATACTTGTGCAGTGGTTTTTCTTCAGCAGTGTTTCAAAAGCATTGTAAGTGTCAAAAATTTTTCTTCATGCTCGTTGGGATTTTTCTGAAGAAAGACTATAGCCATATACATAGGCCTTAAATATTTGATTTCTCATTTCCTCTCAAACCCCATCAGTTTTTCTCAATTCCATCTTGCCCCTTGTCACTGGCTGATCTTTTACTTCATTTCTGGGACAGACCTTTAAATTCACTTCTTAAATTCATCCCAGAGGGCATCATCTTTTCTGCCTTGAGGCAATGACAACAAACACAGGTAGTCTCCTGGATAACTTACAGGAAAAGGCAATTAAATTTTAAAGTAGCTTCTTTGTTGGTATGAATTTTCTCAGTTGCAATGAATTTTATCCTTTCATCTAGTATATCCTAAAGTGGTATTCTGTAGGATGGTGGAAAAAAAAAATATTCTATGCTCTAAAAAATTATGAAACCGCCTGTTCGGCACATTTAACATGTTTTTGGAAGTTGTTTTTTGTTTGTTTGTTTTGTTTTGTTTTTTTATCCCCCAAAGCTTTTACAAAGCTGTGGTCACTCACTCCTGTTTCTCAAATACCCCAAAGGGGTGTTTTTCCCCCCAAAGGTTTCACCTAGATCTTTAATTAAGTTAATGTGTTTGTGGATTTGAAGAGTTTTAAAACTTAGTTAACGATGTACCTTTTGCATCACTTGCTAACAAAACCTTGAAAACAGTTCTGGAGAACACAGGTTACGGAAATGTTGCTTTAGTGATAAGTCCATTTGTGTGTGCTCTTGGGAAGCAGCCTACTGAAGCAGAAAGGCATTGACAACTAGGTGATGTGGTTTCCAGGCTTCTTTCTATTAAGTAGTTAGATACCTTGGGCAATAAACTAAATCTTTCTTATAAATTAAAAACAATGTTTTAATATTTATTTTTGAGAGACAGGGAGAGAGAGACAGAGCATGAGCAGGGGAGGGGCAGAGAGAGAGACAGGGAGACACAGAATCTGAAGCAAGTTCCAGGCTCTGAGCTGTCAGCACAGAGCCCAACACGGGGCTCGAACCCATGAATCATGAGATCATGACCTGAGTTGAAGTCAGACGCTTAACCAACTGAGCCACCCAGGTGCCCTTAAACTAAATCTCTCTAGGTCTAGCTTTCCTTTGTTCAAAATTATACAAAAATTATACAAAATAATATACAAAAACAGTATATTAGTTTCCTAGGGCTGACATAACAAAGTACCAAAGACTGGGTGGTTTAAAGTAACAGAAATGTATGGCCTCTGTTCCAAAGGCTAGAAATCAGAAATCAAGGTATTGGCAGGGCCATGCTCCCTGATGGCTCTAGGGAAGAATCCTGCCTTGCCTTTTGTAGCTTCTGGTGTTTGCAGGCAATCCTTGGTGTTCCTTGGCTTATAGATGCACCACTCTAGTCACATGGCCATCTT
Source organism: Panthera leo (assembly GCF_018350215.1). Lineage (NCBI taxonomy): Eukaryota > Metazoa > Chordata > Mammalia > Carnivora > Felidae > Panthera > Panthera leo. Next base: position 169,319,145 of record NC_056679.1, read on the forward strand.
TTGTGTGCCTTCACATCATCTTTCTTCTGTGGGTGGCTATCTTTGTGACCAAATTTTCCCTTTTTTTTTTTAAAAAAAAAAAAAACATGCTTATCTATTTTTGAGAGAGAGAGATGGGGGGGGAGGGGGTGGAACAGAGAGAGAAGAGAGAGAGAGAATCCCAAGCAGGCTCTGTGCTGTCAGCAACGAGCCCAATGTGGGGCTCAAACTCACAAACTGTGAGATCATGACCTGAGCCAAAATCAAGAGTCAGATGCTTAACCGACTGAACCTCCTAGATGCCCCCAAAGTTTCCCTTTTTATAAGGACACCAGTCATATTGGATTATGACCTCATTTTAACTTGATTACTTCTGTAGAGACTCTATTTCCAAATATTACATTTTGAGGTACTGGGAGTTAGGGACTTCAATGATATCTTTTGGGGGGACAATTCAACCCATAAGAGGCAGCCATCAATAAAATTTGCTTTTTCATCTGAAACACATTAAGTTTGCAGATTATCTTCATTAGAAACTACACTTGCTCCCCAGTCCTATACTCCTCACCAGAACCAGCTTTCCATTTGTCTGCTTTGCCTGTTTATGGGCTGGCTTAACACTCAGCTGTACAATATGTGGCTCCCAGAGCAGCAGCAGCAGCTAGACCCTTGTTAGAAATGGAGGCTGGTGGGCTTCATCTCAGACCTCTTGAATCAGAATCTGCATTTTAAAAGATCTCTAGGGGATTCTATATGCACATTAAGTTTTAGAAGCGCTGAAGAATTAACTCCCAGAGATCAATGGACTCAATTTCCTGAGGTAGGAAATTGCTTATTTGGCCCTGAAACAGAGGGACCTGGCTCTCCAGGTATTCTCTTGCTGCCTTACCACTTTGTTGTCATTTGCTCCCCCAATTTGTCCTGACTGTGTGGACCCCTGTTCATGTCAGCCAGTTTCACCCCTGTCTTGGTATTTAGCTTCCTCATTAGTCCTTTCTAAGTCTGTCCCCTTTCCTGCTACCTACCTTGCACTATATTCTGCTGCCTAAGCGCCTACATGCTGTAAATAATTGTAAGTGCCAATGCACCTGGGGCACAAAGCATTCTAACAAAGCATGTCAAAGACCATCAAACAGACATATTACCATACCCTCAAATGACACCAGACTGTTGGTCTCATTAGTTTCACAATGTGTATGGCATCTCTTTCCCCCATTACTAATATAATTCACAAAACTAAAACAGAAGTTGCCCACCAGCTGGGAAAGTGTGTGATGTAAAGCAAAATCAAAATATTATGATATTGAAGTTATAAAAGTATGTATGTAATTATGCTGGCTCTATTTTGCATTGGATTCTCTCCGAGGTAGAAAATGAAATCGCTTTCCTTTGATTAAAAAAGTAAAGTTCCATTTACGACAGGATAGCATTTGTTACAGAAGTTTCAGTTAATGAAAATCAGAGTGGCACAAAAGCCATCAATAAGCCGTAGGAGGGAGACTTGCCATTTTTATTTAATGTGCTGATTCTAATTCACTAATAAAAAGGAAAAAAAGGAACACTAAATTTATTATGCTTCATCATTATTTAAGTGAAGTGTTATTTTAAATAAAATTTTAAGATAAATTTCCAGCTTCTCTTTTTTTTAGAAATTAATTTGTATCATTAAGATTTTACTACCTGCTTATGAAAAGGCATTTTTTTTCCTATTGTCATTAACATGTGAATCTTTACGTCTCAGAGCTGGATTTTTTTTTAACTAGCAATACTTATTATCCTTTTTTCCCTATTTTTTATACAAAATGAAATAATGTCTTATTTTTAAAGGTATGTTGCCACTATCTATATGCAATGACATGAAATTGTTTAGCTTTCTTTTAAAATTCTATATATGGTTCTTTTCCCCAAAATCATTTTTTTTTTAATGTGGGCAATGTTTAAAATGGAGCTGTTTGCCTGAAACTTGATCATTAACAGTCCTTATCAATGGCATAGCGTTAGATTGAGATGTTGAGATCTAAATGGGAATCACTATCTTTTTTTATATAGCTCATATCATTTTCTTCCATTAAATGTGTTTTGGCTAGGCATACTAGAAAGAAAACATTTATGACCAGGGAAGTGCAGGCATTGAAACACAGAGCGGGCTGGAAGGAGACTGACATTTTACACTGAGAAGGCAAAGATTGGCTCAGAGGAAATAGAATTGGGGCTCAGTGTGACTTGTTCTGCTAGTAAATCACTTATATGGCTCTCGGCACTTAATTAACCTCTCTGGACCTCATTTTCTGTCTATACAGGTAGGCTTCTACTTATGACAGGAAGGTGCTTTTGATATGAAATATGGAAATGAGCTGAATGAAAACAATTTAAGTAAAAATACTTTCCTATTCACTTATTTAGTCATTAAACAAGCAGTTTGAACACCAATCTATTTCCAGGCAACCTCGCTGAGTTGAGGAGTTAAGTCCTAATCTAAGGTATATATCATATACTTGGAACTATGGGCAGTGCAGGGCAGGAGAAAAATCTGATGATGTGTAGCTGGAAGGTCGAGCCTTAACTCTTACTAGCTGGGTGAACCTGGGTACATTACTGAACTCCTCCCCCTTAGTTTTCTCATCTGAAGAAATGAAATAATATTCTCGTCTGTCTGGCAAAGACAACTGTGAATTGCAAGTGCTGTCTAATCATTAGTTGTTATTATTTTCATTAATTTGTGGAAACTTAAAAAGTGCAAAACTATGTTGCCAAACTGTCAACTATAAGAATGACTATAGCACTTTAAACTTTATCTTATAGTTCAAAAGGTACAGGATGGAAATTGGAATAATTGTAAATATACTGCACATAAAATATGATATGGAAATCCATAACTGTAATTTCTCAATTCCAACACAGAATTTGATATAAATCTGGGCAATCACTCATCTCTTAACTACAAAGCCCTTTCAGATGAAAGGTTCCCTGTGAATTGAAAGTAATATTGTTGACAAGGTTTTATCATCAAGTCTCAATCCACAGACTGGGTGATCAGCCCCTGAATAATATCAGTTCTCTTCAGTACATGCAATTATTTTGCATGAATATTGCTCCAACAGGAATCAGGATCTATCTGCTTATCGTGCAGGCAGAGATAAACTTCTACATCCAGAGAGGTCTTCTGTATGCTCTAAAATCCCCCTTACTGACTCTGGTTGGATAGGGAAGGGTATACATAGGTTGGAGATTTATAAGTGAGGTGGAAAGAAGGGATGGAGAAGCTTTGACACAGAAGTGTCCCAAGTGAGAGAGGTTAGAGGAATTACCAAACCACAGGTCACAATCCAATAGCGATCTTGTATAAGTCTGTTCACCTTGGTTTTCTCAATAGTAAAACATTTGTAACAACAGTCTCCAAGAATCATCCAGAGGAGTAAATGAAATGACAGATAAGCACTGAGCAAGGTACCTGCTACATACTAGCTGCCCTATAAGGTAACTATTCTCCTCCTCTCCTCTTTCTCTTCCTTCTTTATCATCATCATCTTATTCTCTTCCTTCCTCTAGGATCAAATGCCTTGGAGCTGTCCTCCTTCCAGAATTCTGTGGTTAAAGCTGGCCCTATAGCCGGTTTTTCTTCCTGCCAGGATGATGGCTTTAATTAATGTTCTAAATTTCTCAAAGACAATAATCTCATGTTAATTGTTACCTACTGAGCCTCTCTGGCTCTCTCAGCCTGTCCCTATCTTTCATAGGGAAACACCTGGCCATTTTTTCCTATTTCCCTTCAATAAATAAAATTATTTGCAACATTTGTGAGTCTGTTTCCCCTGTCATGAACTATTATTTATGTATCTTTGCATGATTTTAATGTCATTCTACCTTCTCAGTCTTGCCATTTATTCTGAGTGGAATTTCTACCTTTTGTAACCAGCCTGTATCTTCCTAATTTGAATTTCTTTTGGAGTCATTCTTCAACCAGCCCCTGATTTTTCTTTATGACATTTAAACACAACAGAGCACAGCTCTTATTTTTCCTTTTCACATTTAGAAAAAGATGTTTCTTGTAGAAGCTAATGATTTAATAAAACATTTGCCTTTTATTTAAGTAGTGTTTGTCTACGCCATCCTTCTGTACTCGCATAATGAAGAGATGATTATGAATTTGCCACTATTTACATTTTTATTAATTACAGAAATTATGGAAAATAATCTACGTTCTTGTCATTGTTGTTTGTGCCCCTGCTAGAATAAGCAGTGAAATTTTGAAAGAATAAATAAAGGGTTTTTATGCAGGAAAAGGATTTCAGTAATTACAGGCTTATTTATGGTTGAGAACTTGTTAAAAAAATAAAGTGAAGCTGTATAAAAGAAAATATCTCAGCAAGCAAGTTAGACATTAATCTTCACATCATAATTATGACTTAAACACCAATATATCCAGTGGCCTTATCTGAGAGCATGAGTACTGTTTTCTGCAGATAAGGTGGCTGTAACAAACAAGAGTATTTCTTCTGCTGTAGAATTCTGCAGTTAAAATGCTAAGAAAGAAAAGCTAGGTACCATAATGTTCCTTCCAGAATCTTTTCTTGCAGGATATTTAGAGATAATTCTCTTAAAAGAGCAAAACCAAATTATATGCAAAGAAGAATGGAATGTTAGACTCTTGAGGGAAGACATCCCATCGAGAAAGCATTTGTGAGGGTCTTGGCTGCACTTTGAAGGGAAATTTTTAAATTATTGTATACAGGTGGATGATAGCTACTGCAATAATAGTCACTGAGAAACGAGAGCCAAAGAGGTGGAATTTCTTGGAGTCATTTACTTAAGTCAATACCACTTAACCTTCAAAATTAAGATAAGCCAGGAAAGGGGCCCCCGGGTGGCTCAGTCGGTTGAGCGTTTGACTTCAGCTCAGGTCATTATCTCACGGTTTGTGAGTTCGAGCCCCGCGTTGGGCTCTGTCCTGAAAGCTTGGAGCACGGAGCCTGCTTCGGATTCTGTGTCTCCTTCTCTCTGCCCCTCCCCTGCTCGTGCTCTGTCCCTCTCTCTCTCTGTCAAAACTAAATAAACATTAAAAAATAAAAATAAAAAAAGATAAGCCAGGATGTGTTCACCAGGTTATGAGTGGTAGGGATTGTATGATTTTGAAAGCATGTTTAGTAGGAACTCTTAACTATAAAAAAGGAAATAACAGAATTAGTTTTCAAGATATTATTTTCTCCAGTCATGAAGTAGATAAATACAAGGCAATCATACTATAGACAAAAATTTCCAGATAATCATGGAACCCCCCCAAATTCAATCAAAAGGATAAGGAAGAAAGACAGGATACTTGCAATTGAGACAACAAATAATGAAAAGAGCTAACAGTTACTTAACAGCTTATTAACAAGATGTAAAATGATAGCCCATCACAAAAATCCTATGAAGTCAGTGCTATGATTGTGCTCATTTTACAGATGAGAAAACTGAGGTGTAGAGAAGTACTGTAACTTGCTCAATGCCACACATCTGGTTGATGACACATATGGGATTTGAATTCTGGCAGCTTACACTCAGAAACCAGACTCTTAAATTCTACAGCATACTGTTTCCCAGAGAGCAAAACTCCAAAGAACTGTTCATTCTGAAAAAGATAAATGTTTAGAGGATTGGTTCACAACATGAGGCATTTCCTATAACATACTCACTTCAGTTAACAGCATTAACAATTCTATTTTGAGAAATCCCAGTTCACATTAATTAGATTTGGCTTTTCAATAGTCTTTGCTGAATGCCTCCGGCCTGGGGTCACACCATGATTATTGTGTAGAGCAGTAATGAATGTTCAGACCACCTGCAAGAACCAGTATGCAGGGAAATTTTCAGAACTTGCCTAGAAAACGTCTCCCCATGTTGTCTGGGACTAGGTGGTCCCAGGTGTCAGCTACCTTGCAGTGTTTCTACATGGGGCCAAATCTCCACAGAGATCAGATCAGGAAGATTTACAATCAGTCACTATGCCTTCAATTTTGCTTAAGTAATAATAATAATAATAATAATAATAATAATAATAAATACTACTACTAATAATAAACACTATCTGGGGCACAACAAAAAGTCCAAAGGTAGGGATGCTCCAGGATTAATTTCCGTGACTCAACGCTATCATTATGGATCCAGGTTCTTTCTCTTTTGTCACTCTGCCATCCATAGTGAACTAGCTTTGTCTTGTTATGAGAAAGGAGTTGCAGCCAAGCTGATAATGTCCAGAGGAAGAGGAAACTATATTTCTTAGAAGACCTTTTCTCATGTTTTATTACTAGGTCACATGTTTACCCTGGGCTAATCACTAGTAAGGGGAAAGGAGCTACTATGATTGGCTGACAGAAACCCTCTAACTGGGGAAAGGACTTTAGTCACTTGGAAAAAGGATGGACACTCAAACACCATGATCCGCCAGCAAAGAGAAAGGAAAACGATCGTGGACGAGCCACCAATAGTGTGCACTACAGAAAGTTTGATTGCTCATTTTGAGACTGTTCACCTGTAAGTTAAAAAGAAAGAAAAGAACAACTCTGCCCTCAGTTCCAAAAGGTATATTCATAATACTGTCCATCTTTCTGGTTATGAGAAAGTTTCACAGGTGTTTCCTGCATTCGGAGACATTTTTCATATTCCCAGTTCTAACTTTGCAGGAAAAATATTATGCAAACATGATACTTAAATAGAGAAAGCAGAAGCTTGATGCACTGACTAATACTTTGGTCACTGAGGAGGGAGAGAAGAATCTGAAGTCACTCAGTACATGGGTCGAATAAATCTTAATGGCTCATCTTCCTTTCTCATATAAGTTCCAGACAGGGACATGAGAATGGTGGAAAAAGCACAGAGTGTTTGGGATTTCCAGGACTCAAGTCCTGGCCCACCTTTTTCTAGGTGTGTGCTCTTACGTGACACTCCATTATCAGTCTCTTTCTGCATCAGTAAAATAGGAATAATGACAATCTATGACAGGTTTGCCATGAAGCTCAAATGAGATATTGTTTATAAAAGCACTTTATCAGTTAGGAATAACATATTTTCAGTTACAAGTAACAGAAAAATAAAAATAGGAGTTCATTTTTTTTTCTCATCACAAGACATATCTGCAGGTAGGCAGGCAGGTGTAGCAGCTCCGTGCCATCAATGTCTCAAGATCCTTTTATCTTTCTGTTCTAGCTTCCTTAGCAAGTCAACTAATTGCTTCATTATCATAACATGGCAGCTGGATCTCTAGATATCATTCCAGAGTTCCAGGCAGAAAGAAGTATGCATGAACTTTGTCCATTCCCTTTTTCTCAGAACTCTTTCAACAGACTTTCACTTGTATCTTATAGCCTCTAGAACTGGGTGACAGGGCTTCATCTATCTGCAAGGGAGGCTAGACAAGCAGTTGGCTTTTCAGCCTCTATCGTGGGAGAGAGCCAGGGAGAGAAGGAGGTTAGATAAGATAATAAGTGTCTGCCACCAGCATTTTGTAAAGTGAAAACTCTGGGCAAATGTCCTAGTTGAAAGTTTCCCAAAAGTAAATCAGTCACTAAATACATGATGGATGAGAATGAGTAGAATATATAACAAGAAGAGAAGGTTAAAATGTTAGCTTAGAAAGATGCCTAGTTTCCATCACATCACTATGGTAAACACCACTAGGTCAGAACTGTTACCTTCCTCACAGGAAGACATGTCCAAAACAAGCCTCCAAATGAAATGTTACAGAAAGCATGGATTAACTGTGCACTGTTACCTATTCTTATCATCATGTTTTACAAGCAGATGAAATCACTTGTGCCCTTTCCCACCCCCTGTTTAGAATTTGTCAGTAGAATGGAGTGTCAGAAGGGACTTACAATGCCTAAAACATTTAGAAATTAAAATAGTGTGCTAAGGTAGCATGACCTTTTCAATATGCTAGATTTTCAATTGTTCAACCATTCCTCTTGTTCTTTTCCCTGAATTTTCTTTATGGAAGAAAAAGGTGAATTGGCACCTAAAGTATGGAGTACTCACAGGAACAAAACTGCACATCACTGAAACAATTCAGAGGTGATTCTGTACTGCTTTAGAGTGGCAGGGCAACAAAAGAGGGGAACTCTATTAATTGTGACGGGGCCAGGGGAATGGATTTAGAAACCTGCCTTGCCAATTTTCCTCTAGTGTGCTTTAGAGGGTCTGCATGCAAACATCTGTTCATGTTCAAAACGTGACCCTGTCTATTCCAAAGAATAAAAACTAATAAATCCCCGATGGTATTGCCATTCTGCTTTTCTAAAGGAAAATGGGTGCTTCATCGTCATTTCAGTTCATGACGTTTCTTGGAATAACTCTTCTGGGGACTCCCAAGTGCCTCCTCTGGGTTTCCCTAGCACCCTACATGGTGTTCCCATGCAGAAATGATCGCATGGTATTCCAGGCTTCTATTCATTCACTTCATCTCCCAGATGATGATTTCCTGAAGGACACCTAGCACATGCCTGGTGCACAGGAGGAAGTCACAAAATGTTTGCTGAATAAATGCCATCCTGTGCCAAGAAGCAGGCCAAGTCTGCAACCAGAGGCCTCTCCTGCTCATCAGATGTTCTGCATCTCCGAAGAGCCTGTAGGAAACAGCAGGCACATTGTACATGTTCCTGGTTTTATCCCAAAGCTGACTTCAGCTTTTATCACAAAGCTGACTTTGGTATAGTTCTCTCTATACTACAGAAGATTGGGATGACTACCTAAGAATTCTACAGATGCAAGTCAGCTCTAAAGCCACTCTGTTATCTTCTTACAATGAAAGAAGAGACAGGTGTCACTCTCGGATAATATCGGTTGTTTTAGAAATCAAAATAAAATTTAGAAACCCAGTTTCTTAAACATGTGTTTTTATACTTCTCCTTTCTTGATTCATTCCACAGGTGGCTAGTTCCAGAAACTGATAGCCAAGGATAGTTAGAAAGAGCCAGTCTATAAACAGATGTTTGCACATCCACAACAGACAGATGTCTGAGCAGAGCAGGTTCTGGCATCTGAGACTGTATGTTTATATTTAGGAAGGGGGGGGAAACACTATTTTTGTACATGATTCTGTTAAATAAAAAAGGGTAATGGGTAAGCCATAATATATGTGACAGTGAATGATAAACCATATTATATTGGCTAAGAGTGAGGCCTCTGGAGTGGAAGGGTCCCAGCTCAAATCCCAGATCTGCCACATTGTGGTTTTGTGATCATGGATCGTTAACTTCTCTAATCCTTAGTTTTATATATATATATATATATATATATATATATATATATATATGGTTTATATATAGTTTATAAATATAGTTTATATTATATATATAAACCATATATACTTTATATATATAGTTTATATTATATATATTTTTATAGTTTATATAGTTATATTTTTATATAGTTTATATAGTTATATATATAGTTTATATAGTATATATATATAGTTTATATAGTTTATATATATATAATGAAGATAACAATAGTACCTACATCACATTAATTTGTTAGGAGAATGAGATATGATATACAGGGCTTGGTGACTGATGGGTTCTCAGCTATGTGACAATGACCTGCCATTGCTCTTCTAGGAGACTAGATATTTAGAGTAAAGGAGCTGCAAGGGTCAGCTTACCTGAGTTATAGACTGAGATCTGTGACAAACTATACACACAGTGCTGGGAAGTTCTTAGGGCCTTAGTTTTCTCATCTAATAAATGAGAAGGGTTTGGATGAATTATCTTTTAACTGATCATTCTGGAGTCTGTGGCTTCTAGAAACCAGTGAAAAACAATCTCAACACTCCTTAAAGTATTTTCCATGGTATTGGCTATAGCAAAGATCTGTTTGCTGGGAGCATCTCTCAACAGGTACAGGCTTCAAGCCTGTATGTATGAGGTCCATGCCCACAAAAAAAGGAGTATGTATTTCCAAAGCACAGCTACTAGTCTTGTCTGTCAGCCCACAAATGAGCACAAGACACTGAGAACAACTGTCCTAGCTGGCTCCTACCTCTCCACATCCTTGAGAGCCACTATTTTGGGACTCCTGGATCCAGTTCCAACATGGTATGTGGGGTGGGGGGGCGGGGGGTGCTGCCCACACAACACCAAGCAATCTTCAGACACCAGAAGGGTGTCTGAGTATTCAACTCAATTCTGACATTATCAATCCTGAAATAGCATCAGGTTCCATAGGTTAAATGTTCAGTCCTACAAGACTCCCTATTCCCTACCTTCAGACACCAGTCCTAAGCCCAAGGTAGTTACGTATACTTCTGATGGTCTGACTATAAATCAGAAATTTCCTGGACACCCTCCTCAGGTTTAATTAATTTCCTAAAGCAGCTTATGGAGCTGAGGGAAACACATTTACCAGTTTATTAAAGGATATGATAAAGGATACAGATGAGCATGGAGATGGAAGAGATGCATAGGGCAAGGTATGTGGAAGGGGGTACTCCTAATTCTCCCAGCACCTCCACATGCTCACCAACCTGGAATCTCTCTGAACTCAGGCCTTTAGGGGTTTTATGGAGTGTTCATTACATAGGCATTACTGACTAAATCACTGGCCATTGGCACTTGATTCAACCTCCAGCCCCTCTCCCCTCCAGTCCTTCTTCCCTCCTCCTGAGGTTGAGATAGGACTGAAAGTTCCAACCTTCTAATCACGTGGTTGGTTCTCCTGGCAACTAGCCCCACCTTTGGGTGCTTTTAAAAAGTCACCTCATTACCATAAGAAAATATGCCTTTATCACTCTTATCACCTCAAAAATTCCAAGAGTTTTAGGAGCTCTGCCAGAAATAAGGACAAAAACCAAATACATACACATATCTCTTATTATTCATCACACTATCACAGCCACTTAATTCCTCCCATTCTCAAATGCCTCTTCTTAGTCACTACTGAGGGACATCTTTTTTTTTTCTTTTTAATTTTTTTTTTTAACGTTTATTTATTTTTGAGACAGGGAGAGACAGAGCATGAACTGGGGAGGGTCAGAGAGAGGGAGACACAGAATCTGAAACAGGCTCCAGGCTCTGAGCTGTCAGCACAGAGCCTGACGCGGGGCTTGAACTCACGGACCACGAGATCATGACCTGAGTGAAGTCGGCCGCTTAACCGACTGAGCCACCCAGGTGCCCCATGAGGGACATCTTTAAGAACATCTTTGTTCTTATGCTTTCTTCTTCTTCCTGATCCAATCTCACATTCTCCCATTCTTCCAAACTCTCTCCTTTAGCCTTTGACAACTTCTTTTCCATGGTCTTGAATTTTCCCACATCCTCAACTTCTTCAGGCAAGCTTTCCTCAATCTTTTTACCTCCACAGACTTTTGGCTTATAATCACCTTATCCACTTGTCCTGCAAACTTTTGAGTGGAGGTTGCTTTTTCTCTCCCACACTTTGTGTAGCTCAGGATTGGGAAGGAGAGTCCTCAGCCCATTACTTCTGCCTGTAGTCTCTTACAAATTAAAACTCTTACCTCCATGAAGCTCCTGACAACTAGACACAATCCCCGTCTATAGCTTCCCCTCACTCATTAATGGGTGACTTTAGCAACTAGCTAACCCGGCTCCCCCTCTACCCCAATTCCTGTCACCATTCTGCAGAATTTAAATGTGCATGTGGCTACCCTGCCCAGCACACAGCCTCTCAGGTCCAGGACTTCTGTTTGCCCAAACATTTCCTTCTCTCCAGCTGAGTCACTAAGTTCCATTTTCACATCTTGTACCTTGTTATGACCTGAAATTTTGCCACTTCAGAGATTTCTAATTAAACCATCCTGTGCTTCAATGACAACTCCTTATTTTTTGAGATTCACTATTTATTTACTTTCTTTATAATTGATCATCCAATTTATCAAAACAGCCAGTCCCTTGACCTATCTACTTTCTCTTTACTCACAGGCCTTTCCCTGCTTGACCTCCCTCCCAATCAAGCTTTAGATTTCATGGTCCAAAGTTTCAATCACTCTCTTGAGAAAATTCTAAGTATTTTTGTTGCAACCACCTGGGAAAATCCTAACCTCAGATAAATTCACTAACTGCAGTCTGTATCTATTCTTGAGCTGCTCAACACAGCTGTAGAGAAAGAAATGATACAACCAGAAAACTGATAGCAGCATAAACCCATGCTTTCAATCAGGAGAGACTAGGTTATGCTGCGATAACAAACAAAATGAAACAAGAAGCAAAGCAAAACATTAATGACAATCTCAAACATCAAGGGCTTGACGCAGTTTATTTCTTGCCTATGCTGCAAGTCCAGAATGGGTTGGCAGGGGGTTCTGCTTCTCTTAGTCATTTAGGGACTCAGGGGGATGGAGGCGCCTTCTGAGCTTGTGCTTCCACTGTCACTACAACAGGGGTGTGGGGACACGGTGATAAGTGGACTGGCTTTGAAAGGCTTCTGTTCATCTTATATTGGCCAAAGGAATTCAGGTAGCCGTGCCCGAGTTTAAGGGGCTGGAGAGGTGCCTCTTACTATGTGCCAGGAAGGAGAAGAAGCAAATACAAGTATTTATGAATAGCCAGTGACTGTCACAGTCAATCTCAGCTACTCCTGGTATTCTTAATGTTTCTCCAACTAGCTTGCTCTCTCCATGGCAATAATTTTTTTAAAAAAGTTTTTATTTAAATTCCAGTTAGTTAACATACAGTGTATTATTAGTTTCAGGTGTACAATACAGTGATTCAACACTTCCATACAATACTCTTGTGCTTATCACAACTTCCTTTACTCTATTCAGTCTCTGACCCCTGCCTGGTTCTTATCCTCCCAAAACTGTATATGGAGAGAAATAAGACTGATCCTAGGACAGTGTCTGTGAAAATCTATCATCATTAGTTTCCTCATCATTACCACTGAAATAGTAACAACTATCAAGCTTACTTTAAGGCCAAGCAAGTGTAAAATTTAATTGAGAATGTATTTGAAAGTACTTTGAAAAGTTAAGCACTACATTTTATTTGTACTGTAAGATATTATTATTATTAGTTCAGAATATGTAATATGCAAAAAATGCAAAATGGGGATATTAGCATTACAGTGATTTAGAATTTAAGCTCCACATGGGCTGACTTTTTTTTGTTTGTTCACTGATATATTTCCAGTGCCAACAGTGTCCAACACTAGTTGGCACTAATAAATATTATTTTTTAATTTATTTATTGTTTAATTTACATCCAGTTTAGTTAGCATATGGTGCAACAATGATTTCAGGAGTAGATTCCTTAATGCCTCTTACCCATTTAGACCATCCCCCCTCTGTTTGTTCTCTATATTTTAGAGTCTTTTATGTTTTGTCCCCCTCACTGTTTTTATATTATTTTTGCTTCCCTTCCTTTATGTTTATCTGTTTTGTATCTTAAAGTCCCCATATGAGTGAAGTCATATGATATTTGTCTTTCTCTGACTGACTAATTTTGCCTAGCATAATGTCCTCCAGTTCCATCCACGTAGTTGCAAATGGCAAGATTTCATTCTTTTTGATTGCAGAGTAATACTCCATTGTACATATATACCACATCTTCTTTATCCGTTTATCCGTTGATAGACATTTGGGCTCTTTCCATACATGGCTATTGTTGATAGTGCTACTATAAACATTGGGGTGCACTAATAAACATTGAATGAATGAATTTTTATAAAATATGTGACCTGATTTATAAGATAGCATTACCATTGTAGGATGTTATATTAAAAAATGTTTTTTCCAGATATATTGAGAATTGATACATATCACTGTATAAATTTAAGGCATATAACATGATGGTTTGATTTACATATTTTTTGAAATGATTATGGATGTAAATATTTTTATCTAAGTTCATGTACTAGGGACTGTTACCTACTTCTGTGTACAATTGAATATTTTCTTTTTATCCACTATAATATTAGAACTGTGGGTTGGGAAGTAAGGGGGCTTGTTATCTCAAATAAATTAAATCTAAAGCCCTATCTAAAGGCATTTTGGAAGTAAAGATTTGCTTGTTCACTTATCCATATTCTAAATGCTGTTCAAATTCATATGAGCTTTATATGTGCATAATAAAATATTGTCATTATTGTAAATTTAAAATGCATTATTAAACATATGGCAAATGTTTGCCAAAAATGTTTTCATTATATTTTAAACAATGAAATATATCAAGCAAATACATAACTTGATGTATGGCATGATAGTTTACCAGGAAATATTTATAATTGATCTTTTTTTAATTAATTGGGTGCAACTCAGCAAATTAGTCATTTTTTAGCTTACATAAAATAGTTGTCTTCATTTTTTAAAGTTACGTTATATACAGTAGTATACATGAATAGATGCACAATTATTATTTATTTGGTTTCCCTTACAAATGCACTGCTTGCTACTATTTGTAAAAAATAACTATTTTTGAGTTATTAATCTTTGAAAGCATTTATAACTCTGGGCAATTTTTTTCAACTTGCAAAATTCAAAAAGCCCATTTTCCCTTTTATTGAAAACCTTTTTCATACATTATGGTTCTGCTCAGTGTGGACATTTAAAGCAATGTTTAAAGTGACCACCATAAATGAGCAGCCTTCCTAAGAAGTCACATCCAGGAGTGACAGCCACAGAGCTGCCTGGTTATTACAGAAGCAGAGCCTTGTGTCTCATTGTCACTCAGGCCACAGATATCAAGTCAGTTGGATTTATTGTGTCACCAAATCCCCCAAAGTCTCAGGGTTCTCCCAATCACCCACTCTTGTGCAGAGATCACTGAGATGCTATATTACACCTGCTGAGGGCAGAATTGATTATATCTCTTGACCTAATTCTCCTTATCAGATCATCTGTCTTATGTTCTCTGCCCTTATGCCTTAGGAGGAATTTGGTACTCATCTAATGAGCAAAATCAAACTAAGCTGTTAATAAACACTTGATGCATTTCTCTTTAGCAACTCAAACACGTTTGAGCATCTATGTGGGGTATACATAGAAGGAGTAAGAAAAAGATCTTCAAGAGTCTCTATCTGTAGAATTAGGCAGTATACACTTGTATTAGATTTTTTAAAATCTATCTAAAGGTAACCAACATTTAATGAGAAAGTGTTATGGGTCAATCATTGTCCTGGGATTTGTATATACACAAGTGAATAAGATGCATTCTGTGCCCTCCAGGAACTCAAGGGAACTGTGAAGCATAAATTGCAAATTGGTGCCTGCAGGTCCATTCCTGCCTGTAGGTTCCTTCTGTTTTTGATTGACACGGTGCTTTAGCAAATTTGAGACTAAATTTGACATTGAGATTTCACATAAAATCTGACTTTCCAGTTTCTACTGAAAAATCATAAAGTCTGTTACCGTTAGTCCCACAATTCCTGCACACTCACCAACGGCTCCCTCATTTCACAGAGTGTCAGTTTCCCAGTTGTTGCTGCAGTCCTCACCAGTCCCTCTTTCTTCCTCAGGCAGAGGTTGAATCTTGGTAGGCCTTATCAATGAGTTTCAAAAATACTTGAGAAATATTTTTATACCTATGTCTGTATCAAACATGGAAAATGAAAGGCCCCAGGGACCACGTTTCAAGAAAAATGGAAGGGAGCATATTTCTAATTTTTTTTTAATGTTTATTTTTTGAGAGAGAGAGAGAGTGTGTATGAGCCCGGGGAGGGGAAGAGAGAGAGGGAGACACAGAATCTGAAACAGGCTCCAGGCTCTGAGCTGTCACCACAGAGTATGACGTGGGACTCACAGACTGCGAGATCATGACCTGAGCCAAAGTCAGAGGT
The DNA here is from genome assembly GCF_018350215.1 of Panthera leo. NCBI lineage: Eukaryota > Metazoa > Chordata > Mammalia > Carnivora > Felidae > Panthera > Panthera leo. The sequence continues at coordinate 169,334,889 of NC_056679.1, forward strand.
TTAACCGACTGAGCCACCCAGGTGCACCTAGGGAGCATATTTCTTTAAAGAAGTAAATATAACCCAATGTATTTAATGTGCAACTAGTAGGCCTCTGTCATTCATTTAAGCCACATGCTTTGCTTCTTTAAGTATTTGGATTTGGGAACCCTGGTTTAGGGGATACCTGTATAAAGTACAAGATGGGAGAAAGAGATAGAAGAAATTATATGGGGTTATGGGAGAGAGGAAGAGTGATAAGGAGTGAGAAGTCCAAAAAGGCTTCAGTCAGATGGTGGCATTGTGGGTAGGGTGGGAAAGGTCACTCAGAGAGAAACAGCATCTTGAACAAAGTCTTAAAGGTGGGACAGCATTTAGTGAATATTGATGAAATAAATGGTAGCCAGACTTTGCAGCCAGGGAGGCGGGTGGTGAATGGGTGATAACCCTGCAATTATAAGCTCTGATACATAAATTATAATGTTTTATGTGGGTTTCAGGGAGACTAACATGGGAATCTCTTTCTTATCCTTCTGGTAGCTCCATCCTTTAACCATCATAGACCCTTTTCATTGTATTTTTTAGGCCATCCCCTGAATAAAGCTGAAATACCACTCCATTTTTGGGTGATGCCAGTATACAATGCAGAATCATCTTAAAATCAGGCCCAAGATGTGTCTTTATCCGCCAACTGGTCATCAAGAATTCAGATGACAAAGCAGAGGACTAGGTGCTGTGGAAATCAGAGCCAACTGCTCATGTAGCTCATCTGTTTTCAAGGCTTGCTTGAGCATGATCTTGTTTATAAAACTTCCATTTGATTATGGAATGCTGCTGCCCATGCCCAAGTCTGTAACTCAGTGAATTTTACAATTTCCAGTTCATGCTGGGCAGCTCAGGATATGGTTGGTTGATGGACCATGTCCAGTCATTCTGTTTCTATGAGGGTCCAGTTTTATTTCAAGAGTTATTTCTCAAAAGGAGAAGAATTATCTGTGGAAGAGAATATGGTTTTGCCTTAAAATCCCAAGAGTTGCATTGTTATTCTCTTATCTGGATTTGTTAGAGGCTTAATACAGCATTTCCATTTGCAACAAGTGCTCTTTATGAATTGATATAAAGAAGAAAGAATTTGCCAGATCAATAGTGGCATACCTGATGCCAGAGGATGAATTAATTTGCTCCAGAAAAAAAAAAAAAAAAAAACACATTTGAGGCAGTAGTTGTAACTGGTGTCACAAGCTGATTAAGTTTATGATAATCCACTGTTTTTCTCCAAAATTCATCTTTCTTCTGAACAAGACAAAGAGAGGAGGTTTATATAAATGTGATAGGAATAGCCACCCCTGTATCTGTTGAGCTTTTGGTGATGATATTAATCTCTGAAAGTCTCCCAGGATTATAAAATTATTACTAGTTTACTACTTTGATAGAAAGTTCCAGGGGCTTCCTTTTGGCCATTCCTATCATAAAAAGCCCTCACTTCAAGGATCAGGAAGTGAAGTCTGATCAGTTGCCAAATATGCTTTTGAAAACTGGGGGAAAAAACCACAAAGCTATGTTTACAGACCCTCTGGACCCTGTGCAAGATGGATTCAAGCCAAAACTCCATCTAGTATTTGACATCCCTAAGTCCCTACTCTCATTGGTGAATCCTAAAATTTGGGGATTAATTTCAGAGCCAAAAATCTTGAACTGTCTGGGTATTTTCCCTTCCCCAGAGTATACAATCATCCTGATGAATGGATGCATTTCTTTCTGGAAAAAATTAGAAGGAAATTTTATAGTACATTCTTGTTGTAGTCTCATTGGGTCCTTCCTCAAAGGGTGCCAGTCTCCCCTTCTTGTAGGGCACCCTGTTAACTAGCTCAGGCCTGAGAATTGGTGAGTCCATGACTCTCTACGTGGCTAGTTAAGATATCTGTCCTGTAATTTTTTTTTTATTTTATAAATTAAGTTAAGACTTTCTTAGGTTGACAATCCATTTCAGTCCCAGAGACACTATGAAAAGTCACTGCCAAAGATCTCTGTAGATAAAACTACTCAGATTAGGTCTCTGGCCTGTTGTCTAGTATAATAATCTTGTCTGCATGGTGGCTAAATGCTATCTGCTGGACTCTGCAACTCCTGATAGCCCTTCTGAACAGTGTTATATTATACTTCCATCCCTAATATGAAAAGGGACAAATATCACTGAGACTTTCAAGGATGCTGGTGCTCCGCTCACTATTATATTCCTCAATGCCTTCATGATGAGAGTGTCTTCTGGGCTCTCCTTAGGGACATGGTAAATGGTGGATGAGCCAGTCACATATGATGGATCCATGCCAACAATTTTATTATTCCAATCCTTTGAATTTCCTCTTACTATCTCAGTTTCACTTAATGAAGGCTACTGTTGAGTCCTGGTTTTAGCCACCCAAACAAGCAAACTCAATAGGGTTGTTCAAACCACTCAAACTAAACATTGAATCTATAATCTATGGTAACTGTACCCATATTAACAAATTTGTCTATTACCCAAATTATGTTTCTTCCTCTCTTGTCTAAAACCATAGAGATTCCTTTCCAATAATGTTTTCCAGGTTTCTGATATCCTCCCAGGGTTTGTTGAGCTCTGACTCTAGTTACAGGTCTGGTGGCAAATAAGTGGTGGAGGTGGACCATAGAGAGAATCTGCATCCTCATGAAATTGTATTGGGGTCTTCAAGCTAGGGAAAGCTAATGTCCTCAAACAGGGAAGAGGAGCAGCTCAGTGTGATTTAGAAGCTCATGATTCTCAGAGTCATTGGAATCCACCCAAATGTCTTCATTCCAATTTTTGCTCTTTCCTAATCAATGCCCTAACTTTTATATAAGAGGCCTGGCAAGTTTGTGAATTCCATTTGGGTTATAATTATGCAACCTACAGGATAAAAAAAATTTATACATTAGCCATATGGCTATAAGAGATATTTTTAGGGCAGTCTTAGAAGTTGTCTGGCTCTCTAAGTATGCCTTGAGCTAAGAATTTGAAATCTTAACCTTTTATTTAGAAGCAGCCAGCCCATACCACCGTCCTAACAATTCTTTTTTTTTCCTCTTAAAATACTACTGTAATAATTAGTAGTCTCTTAAAAGCTTTTCTACAGTAAGCACTTTACTCTAGAAAACTATAGATAATTATTTTGTTACTGCTTTCTATGGACTGCTAGTATCACGTTTTTCATTGTCTATGAAGTCTTAACTGCTTTCCAATCTAAGGAAGTTAGATAACTGATCCCAGATTCCTGTCTTTGAGTTTCTGTATCCTGGAACCACTTCTGGAGCCAAACACTGTTATCAGTCAGGGTTTTGCCAGGAAAGCACTTACCTCTCCAGTTTATAGAGGAAGGGATGATTAAATACAAAGGGAATTACAAACTTACAAAGCTGTTGGGAGGACTGGGGTAATTAAAGTTCATGGAAACATACTGCTGGCTTTGAGGAAATTTGGAAACCCAGGGCTCAGAGTTAATGACTGGTGATTACAGCTCTTGAAGTTTCAAGGCAGGTAATTCACAAGAGCTCACCCATAAGCATCATGTAAACTTCATGCTTGCTGTCAAATCAGCCACTGCTATGGAAGAATAATGGCTGTCCTCTCTTCTGCCTTCCACATTTTGTGCAAGATGCCTCTTACTGGCAGAATCTAAATTAGGCAGTGAGGGAGCTGAAGCAATGTATTTTTCAGGCTTCCAGACCCTACTATATAGGGAAAAGTTTGGAAGGGTGATGATGAGTGCAACAATAAATATTTGGCAGAGTATATGATCATCAGCTTCTCAAAAATATTTAAAATGTGGCAACAACAAGTAATATATAAACATGCAAGTTTTCTTCTATTGCCTTTCCAATAAGTAGAAGATCATGGTTTTCCCATGATCTGTTTCTGTTTTTCCATCACATTTTAGAAGCAGTTATTTTGAGTCTTTAAAATGAGACTAAGTAGGTAAAAAACCTTGGACAATGATTAAGGAAGGAGTTTTAAGAAGGTTGGAGAGAAAAGCTAGAGTAGCTACAATATTGAAGCTTTGGATGGAAGGGGAAAATGACTTTCAAAAGCACTGCTGTGAACTATATGACTATTTCCTGGTGCTCAAGAAACACAAATAGGGGATTTTAGTCATTTTGAAATTCCTTTCGTTGCTGCACTTTGTATGTTTGTTTACAGCAGACATTCCACAGATCCTTGAGGGTCACTGAGAGTCTTTCAGGGGCTTCTGAGAGGTATGGTTATTTTCGTAATAATATAAAGACATGATTTGACTTTTTCGCCATGATCAAATTTCTACTGTTGTGCAAAAGCAATAATGGGTAAAACTTCTGGCAACTTAACAAGAATCAAAGCAGTGGTACCAGGCTACACTAGTCTAGGTCTGCTATTCTTCACAACCATGCACTTGCATCATCAAAATAAATTAAAATGGGGCACCTGGGCAACTCAGTCCGTTAAGTGTCCAACTTAGGCTCAGGTAATTATCTCGCAGTTCCTGGGTTCGAGCCCCACGTCGGGCTCTGTGCTGACAGCTCAGAGCCTGGAGCCTGCTTTGGATTCTGTGTCTCCCTCTCTCTCTGCCCCTCCCCTGCTCACACTCTGTCTCTCTCTCAAAAATAAATAAACATTAAAAAATTAAAAAAAAATGAAAATGCCATTTCACTTACTAACACTCTTGATAAAGTAGTGAAAATTATTATTTTATTAAGTCTTAATCCTTGGGTATACATCATTTTAATATCCTTTTTGACAATACAAGAAGTACATATATAAAGTGCTCCTGCTGCATACCAAAGTACAATGCTGTCTTAAGGAAAGGCACTTCTGTCATTGACTTGTAAGCCGAACTAGGCAGTGTTTTACACAGAAAAATATTTTTGCTTGAAAGAACGACTGACAGACAAACTATCATTATTCAGACTTGGATATCTGGCAGACATGATCTTTAAAATGAACAAAATGAGCCTGTCGCTTCAAGGAAAATAATTTACACTCTATGTTGCCAATGTTAAAATCCAAGCTTTCAAATAAAAATCAACATTTTGGAAAACTTGTACCTACACTATGAGCTTGACAGCTACCCAATATTCAAAGATTTTTGTAATGAGACTGTTCGTGTTATTATGTGTGTGATGTTTTTGTTTTTGATAATGAGATGTGTCAACATTTGAAAGATCTGCATAACTCAGTGAACCAGTATTTTCCAAATGATCAATACATGATGCTGTAAAATCACGCATGGGCCAAAGATCCCATCAAAATGCAAGACAGATCGGTGGGTTTTAATATTACAGAGTACCAAGAGTTTATTGATATAGTGTCCAATGCTACCTTGCAACTCACCTTAAGTAGCTACCACTTGTTGAGTTTTGGTGTGGTATCAAAGAAGAATATCCACAACCATCTGGAAAGGTTATTAAAATGTTTCTTTTTTAAGCATATATCTGTGTGAGGTTGGATTTCCTTTGTATATTTTAACCAAAGCAACACACTGCAACACTGAATGCAGAATTCAGATGTCTTATTAAGCCAGATGTTAAAGAGATTTGCAAAATGTAAAACAATGTCATTGTTCTAATTTTAATTGTACTTTAATACAGCTATTTTTAATTAAAATGTGTATTTATGGTAACATGCAATGGGTTTATCATTGTTAAATAAATTAATAATTTTTGATAGTTATTATTTATATTATTATTTGATATACATTTGCTTCAAAAAGGAAGGCAAGGACAACCATAAGTATAAGTGGTTGACATTTGTCTTAAATGCCACAGGAGTGCTCTCTTCTCTCTCAGTTACTTGATAATTGACACTGAGCTGTGAGATGACAGGTTATCTTTCTCAGGGGTATTTTACAAGTTGAGAGGAGATTCTTAATGATAAAACAGTTAATTTTTAAATAATTTTTAAAAATTCAAGTATGGTTGACACAATATTATTTTCAGGTGTCCAACATAGTGATTTAACTGCTCTATACATTATGCTACGTTCATCCCAAGTGTAGCTATCATCTGTCACCATGCAATGCTATTTCAAGATTATTGACCATACATTCCCTATACTGTGCCTTTTATTCCTGTGACTTATCCATTCCATAACTGGCAGCCTGTATCTCTCACTCCCTTTCACCCATTTTGCCCAGCCCCTACCCCTTAAAAATGTCTCTGTTTCATTTTTGAACAGAATAAGCAAGATTAGATATAACTCACATAAACAAAATATTCCTGGGGTCCTCAATAGGTTTTTAGTGTAAACCTTGAGACTAAAAAGTTTGCGAATCATGGTCTCACAAGGACAACAGTCTTAGACTGAGAGCCCAATGGACTATGGCATTACATATATTACGTAGAACACTGAAGTACCTTTTTATAGAAGTTCTTTCCTTAAGTTAGTGTGTGTTTCACAAACTTATTGGTATAAAAAGCCTAGGATACTTCAAAACTTTTTTTGATTTCTTTTTTAAAAAATACATTGAGTCCTGTCACATATACAAATTAATCTATGAATTTAAAACAATAAGGCAGAGTAGGAAAGTATATGACTTTAAAAAGCCAAATATAAACCTAAATCCTAGTTCAGCCACTACTTTACTTGTATTATCTTATGCTTTTATACTTATGTTTAAATATACTTTTATTTAATCTCTTGATTTTAATTTCTTTATTATCAACTAAAGTTAATGATACAGAATATCCTTACTTTAAAAAAGGATAACAACACAGACCTCTGTGACTTGGAAGCAGAATTACGTTTAGATATTACTTAGAATATAAGCTGAAGTTCTGTAAGAATGAGACCAAAAACTACAGCAGTCCAAACAAGACATTTTTTTTTCTTTTTCTCTATCTTTGCTAAAAGTTTAGTTGGTCAAGAATAACCAGATATTTCTGCACACAGAGAGTGAGGAGCCCAGGTAATTTTCATTGTGTTGCTTTTCCATTACCTGGGTTCAAGTTCTACATGCATGGCCAAGCTAGTTAATGGGCACATCTGCATTCCATCCAGTAGAAAAAGAGCAAGATAGAGAGATAACCTAGGATAAGAAATTTTTATTCAAATGAAGCAGAAGTTGCATGTTATTCTGCCCACATTCTTTTGAAAAGCAATCAGTCACATGACTACTCACCTACAGGGTGCGCTGATAAATAGTCTCCAACTATGGAAAACCATGTGCTTGTCTGAAAATCCATTACCATTGAAGAAGGAGAGAATACATTGAAAAGTCAACTATCAGTCTGCCATAGTTAATGTGTGTTAAATACCTTGTATAGTACCTGCTAATTTGTAGGTGCTCATCAACTGATATTTAGTTTAGTTTAATTTTTTAAATGTTTTATTTATTTTTGAGAGAGAGAGAGAGATAGAGACAGGGTACAAGTGAGGGAGGGGCAGCGAGAGAGGGAGACACAGAATCCAGAGCAGGCTCCAGGCTCTGAGCTGTCAGCACAGAGTCCGATGCGGGGCTCGAACTCGTGAACCGGAAGATCATGACCTGAGTCAGACCCTTAACTGACTGAGCCACCCAGGCATCCCAGATATTTAATATTATTTTAAGAGTAATACTATAGGGGCACCTCGGTGACTCAGTCGGTTAAGGGTCCGACTTTGACTCAGGTCATGATCTTCCAGTTCACGAGTTTGAGCCCTGCATCGGACTCTGTGCTGACAGCTCAGAGCCTGGAGCCTACTCTGGATTCTGTGTCTCCCTCTCTCTCTGCCCCTCCCTCGCTTGTACCCTGTCTCCATCTCTCTCTCTCTCAAAAATAAATAAAACATTTAAAAAATTAAAAAAAAAAGAGTAATACTATACACAAGTGTATGCTTTGTCAAATAAATTAAAAGGTTTACAGAAAGGTCTTCTGAGAGCTTTACAACAAAGTCGGATTTTTAAATGGAAGAGTAAGTTTGGTACGAATATATTTTTCTTGGTTTAATATAAAGGTTCATGGCCTCAGGTTGCACTTCTTCCACTCTGCTGCAATGTCTGAAATTTTTGCTCTGCTGCAATGTCTGAAATTTACAAAGAAATTATGGTCTAATTTCTTCGAATACACTGGGAATGAACAACCATTATTAGTATGAGATATTACTATCTCAGAATAAATTTATTAATTTCTTATCTCCTGTCCCACTCCTCTTTCTCTTTTCTTGTATTATAAAAGTTCAGAAGAATTGATATGGAGAAGCAAGGATTTCCTACTTGAGTAGAAGAAGAGAGAAAACTAAGCAAGGAAAGCCAAAACCTTCATTATAAACTCAGGGAAGATACTTGTCAGGATAAATGAGGGGAAAAGGTGAGTTTTAGTAGGAAAGGGAGAGTGTGGTTCTGAGCCAGGGCCCAGCCCTGAGAGGTTATGTCTTTGTGAAACTGTAAGAGGATTAGGTACTCCTGAGGGGTAGAAGGCAGCCCAAGGGGGCACCAGCAGTGCTAATATCAAAGCAGCTATTTCACAATTTTTTCCCAAGGCCAACCATACTTCAGAGACTTGGTTGCAGCTACATTTAGCTAGAAACAAGTAAGGTATATGAAAACTCTCAGGGCTTCAAACTTTTAAAAAGCTCAGTGCAATTTCTGGGCTTTGCAGTTATTTAATCAAGGCAAGCAAGAGGGTTATAAATTCAACAACTTTGTGATTGAGATTAATGTGCTCGGAAGTTAACTCTTGCTTTCATTCAGGCAGCTGAGGAATCAACATTAGACATGAAACAGTCTTTAAATTAAATCTGCCTGTTTGGTGGCCTAGAACAAAACATGGCTCCTAGAATTTAACCTCTTCATGGTTGGCACCAGAACTGGATTAAATAATGGCCAGTTAGCACACATTACCAAGAGTTGCAATCTATAAAGAGTGATAGAGTGTCACTAATAATGTAACACAATCGGTAAACACGATGTGGTTTTTAACCAGAACTTCTTTTAGAATTTACTGGAGGGAATAATTTGAATCTGTTATATAGGGTTGATACTAAACCAGACAAAGAGTTTGCTTAGAATTCTTTCTGTCTTCATTTAAGCCTGGGCTTCAAAAGCTGAGAATACCATAATAGGTTATAGGTGTTGAGTTGTGCTTACATTCCAAAACGAAGCACTAAACCAGGCAAAGAAAGTTGATCAATTTTTCAGGCTCACGCAAATATTTGAGGATATAAACAGGTTTGGGTTGAAGATGTTGGGCAAGGGAGGGTGTTTTGGGAGGGAGGTGTTGGAGTATTGTGGCTAGCTCATCACTGGCAATGTTGACGTGGTAGGGTGTGTTTACATCTATCTCAAGGAAAAAAAGCTTCAGAAAAACTACTTAAAAAATGTGACTACATTCCTGAAGTTTGTAGCGAACAGAGCCTGGAAAAGTACAAAGATGAGAGACTGTGGCTGGTTTGCTGCTTTCAAGTGTGTAAACACACTCTAAGCAGCAACAAGTGGGTAAGAGTCACAAGGGTCACTGTAGAAACTGCTAGGTAGGCTTGCCACACTCCCAGAGATTTGGCTGGCGATGTGACATAAGCCCAAGTGGATTCAGGTAGATTCTGACTACATAGCAAAAGCAAGGTCACCATGGTGTTAGCTCCCCATGTGTCTCTCCCACAGGACAGGTGTGGAGGTGACACCAAATATGAGGGGTGGTATGGGTAGCAGCCAGTCTACTGCTGAGAAGCCAACTCTAAACTATAGCCAAGAAGTTTTATGGACTTACACAGGAGACTACATCTGTATCAGAAGAAGGAAGGGGAGAGGGAGGAAAGCCCTGTGCTCAGCAGAAATTAGGAAGGTAGATGAGAAATGGTCTGTGGCAGTCTCTCACAAGATAGAAAGGCATATGAAAAACTCATTGGGCAGGTCTTCCCTAGGCTGCTTATCTCTCCTTGTTCTGGGAGGAATTGCAGGGTCTTTAGCCAAGGCTTGAATCAGACTGGTCAAGCCTTGCCTATGTGGCCTACATGGAGAACAAGGCTGTAAGTGTGCTGTAGTAAAGCTGTCGCCCACGTCTGCCTTGATATGATAGATAAAAGAAGGTTGCTTTAGGAAGTGGCTGCTTTGGATTATACCTTAACAGACAGGATGGAGGACAGATGGAATTGCCAACAGTGGGGGATCAACGAGTTGCAAGTGACCAGAGGCTGGGGCAGGAATTATGAAATGCAAATGTAAAGAGATACATCTCCAAATCATATGAAATACAGTTGGATATTCCCAGTTGGTAAATCTCAGAAAAATATTCAGAAACACACAAGACAGAGAGAGCCTTGGGACATACATTGAGCGCAGAGAGCACTCATGCCTTATTATAACAGCATCACCAAGTACGGCCTCTCCTGTTGCCTAGCTTTTCTGTGTAACCCCAACTAGGGCAGAAGTCTGAGCCAGTCTAATAAAAATGGAGTGCTCTAGAATAAGTACAAGGCAGAGAATAAAGAAGAGGCTGAGAGGAGCCTGACTGTACATCCATTTCACCATTGAGCAGTCCCCCCCACCCCCACTTAGCTATGGTTTCACTACGCATGGTTTTGCTTTCCATGGTTTCAGCTGCCCATGGTCAACTGCAGTTCAGAAGCAGATGATCCTCCTTCTGAAGTATGGTCAGAAGGTCAATAGTAGCCTAACACTATGTCACAATGCCTACGTCATTCACCTCACTTCATCTCATCACATAGGGATTTTATCATCTCCATCATCACAAGAACAAAGATGAGTACAAGGCATAAGATATTTTGATAGAGACCACATTACATAACTTTGATTGCAGTATTTTGTCATAATTATTCTATTTTATTATTAGTTACTGTTGTTAATCTTTCACCATGCCTAATTTATAAATGAAATTTTATAATAGGTATGTATGCATAGGGAAAAAAAAACATAGTATATATAGGGTTTTGTACCATCTACAGTTTCAGACATCCACTGGATGTCTTGGACTGCATCAGTTGTAGATAAGGGGAGATAAGTTTTGGCTGAAAGTAGCCCAATATACAGGAAGAAAGAGGCTTTCAATTTGATTGCAGTTTGCGATTTTGAGTACTATATTGGAAGGACGTTTTAATTACTGACATTGTGCTTTGCCTAGAAGCTCCTGGAGGACTTTTAAAACATTATCTACAAGTGCACATAAAAGCTAAGATTTCATCCATTGGCAAGGAAGGAATTAATCTATAGGAGGGATTTAAGGAACAATGAAGAAAAGAATTACAGTTTTCTCTTTGCATCATATTGAGTTTTACTTTTCTAACATCAAGGCTATACCAAAAAGTATGCTTGAGTAATAGCAGATGGTAAGAAAATGACTTTAAAACCTAGATGGGTGTCCTTATGCTTAGTGGGGGCTGCGGGCACAAATTTAGGCTGGAGTTGAGTTGCCTAAAGAAACAGAGGAAGGACCCAGGCTGCCCCTAGCCCCTCCTTTTCTATCTCCCAGCTTTAAATAAATATTAAAATAATATTTAAGAAATATAGATTTGAAGGCATGTCAAATTATTAGTCTGTTTGTGACAGCACATAGATTGGTCCAACCCTGGACAACATCCTAGTTAGACTATGAATCAGTCTAGTTTCAATGGAGATAACTCTAAGTGAAATAGATTTGCAGTCTGACGAGATGAACAATTCCTTGCTACCTTTATGAACAATTCACATGGGCTTTCAAAAACTCATCAGAGAAAAGTATTGTCTTCCTGGGCAGGCCACAGTTTCAATACAGAGATGGTTTATGTTTTATTATTAGGACAGATCTAGCAAGATTAGTATCCAGCAAATTTCAGTGCTTTTGAAAATATGAAACAACTTTTATATATAACTAAAGGTTTCACATGAAGATATGGTTAGCATGCTTTCAAAAGATAATTTTTTTAAACAAAGAGAAGAATTTGTTATAATCAGACACCATTCAGTGGTTCTTAGCTCTGAAAAAATTTGTCCCTAGGTAAATACTGGCAGATGATTCATGACTGAATGGGAACTAGAGCATTAGGCCACTAAAAGTAGTGCTTAAGGTAAGTTTCAAAAGATCTTATCATTGTCCTAGTGACCAATTAGAATGTTTTCTCTTCATTCCATATAGCCAAAATAAGTATTCAACCTTTGTTTTCTACATGCCAAGACTAGTATACCTCTAATCAAATAGAAGCTACATGGTGGTGCTCAGATTTCATAGTATGAGGGAACTAAAAAGAACCTGGAGTAATTTTTTGGTTCATTCAAATGAATGCCCCTAAATCAGGAATTTTCATGTATTTTTGGGACTTAATTCAGGGAAGCACAAAGGGGCTTTTAAAATACCCAAACTTGGGGCACCTGGCTGGCTCAGTCAGTAGAGCATGTGACTCTTTTCTTTCTTTCTTTCTTTCTTTCTTTCTTTCTTTCTTTCTTTCTTTCTTTCTTTCTTTTAAGGTTTATTTGTTTCTGAGAGAGAGTGAGCATGAGCAGGGGAGGGGCAGAGAGAGAGAGAGGGAGACAAAGGATCCAAAGCAGGCTCTGCACTGACTCATGAACCAGAGTCAGATGCTCAACCGACTGAGTTATCAAGGTGCCCCCAAGCTTGTGACCCTTGATCTCAGGGTCATGAGTTTAAGCCCCACGTTGGGTGTGGAGCCTACTTAAAAACAATAACAACAACAACAACAACAACAATAACAACAACAACAACAAAATACCCAAATTTAGTTTAATTAACTTTAAAGCGATGTGCCTTAACATACACTTAGCAGGATGATTAGGTATAATAAAATAAAATTAATAGTGAAGGTATCTTCAGTCCAAAAGGTTGGGTCTTAGCATCTGAAACCTGTCAGAGTGGAAAGTTGTCTACCTACGGTTTCCAGAAATCGAGAGCCAATAGGTTCCCTCAGCAACCCATCTCAGTAATGTATTCCATGTATGTTGCATAAGCAGATAATCTCTATGACTGACACTTCATCCAGTGTCCCAAGTACTGAATGAAAGAGAATTCATATATTCCATGTGAATATGATGGAGATGAATTGAATTTTGTGTAGAGTAGAATGACTCAGGGCAATTACCATGTTCTCATAACTGGGGATGAGTGGGTCATGATGGTGATGGCTGGACAGAGGGCAGGTAGAAGGATCCCCCTCAATTTGTGCTCACAAAGATAGAGTTTTATACACATAAGATCCATTCAAAACTTTTAGACTCCTATCAAAGCAAAACTCAAGAGAATCCCTTTCTTTCCTTATCTCTAAAGTCAAATTGCCCACATGTTTCTTTCAAGGGTGTCCTTGGTGTTAATTTAAACATTACTGTTCCAGTGTGAACATTGTTTTCAGGCTCTGAGTACCTGGACAGTTAGTTCCAGATCTACACCCACTTGGATGGCCCTGGACCTCTTCCCACCTAGAAACAGTGACAAAAATAAGAACAAAGAGCCATACAAACCTCTCTTCAAATAAAGGCTTATTGTCACTGCAAGACATTTGTAACCTATCTTATTACCTATCATCATACTCACAGTCTGGGTACATCCCAGCTGTGTTTCTCCAGGGATCCTTTGTGTTTCCCCGATGAATCTTCCTTGGATGTTTACAATCTGCTCTCTGAACCAAATCCTCACAGAACCGTTCCCTCTGACTTGCAGAGAAATGCAAACGCAATAGTTTTATCATGATTTTTGGAGTTTCCCTGAAGATTTGTGTCATTGCATGAAAGGATAACTTTAGACACCACACAGCATTTTGGCGCCATCTGCCTAGACCCCCTGTTTGCTTCCGCTTTCTCAGACTTCCCTTTAGCTGTCATTTGCTGCCTTTTCAAAACCTGTGTTATTGCCATGTGACACTCTGTATCCTGTATGGAGCCCGCAGGTTACTTGTAGAGTCCTTCAGACCTGTTTTGGCTTATTCTCAACCCCTTTCTTTTATTAATAGGGCCTAGATTTTCCTTCTCACACCCATGGCATGCCGTTTTGGGCAAAGTGTGAAACAAGGTGCCCTGGAGTCCCCAGTAGAAGGGCCTTCAGACCTAGACTGGACCAATCAGCTGTTCTATCCCAGTCTTTGAATCAGCTGAAATTGATTCATCCACAAGGTTGCACCCCCAAGAAACTGCCTATTTTCTTTCTAAAGCTTTTCCTTCAATTCTCTCGCCTACACCATTTATTTCTTTTCTACTTAGTGCTAAAGCTGCAACCAAAGGGCCCCAAGTGATACCAAAATATTGACTACTTTCTTGCCTCAATTGCCTTGGAAAAAGCACTTTTTTTCTGGAATTCTAGCAAGTATTTGTTTTCATCTAGTTATATAAATATCATGAAAATTCTCACAGTTCTCAAATACTGTGGGTCTTTAAAAAGGGGTCAGAAGAAGAGAAAAAAAGATCCTTCAACTCTTTCCATTGGATTTTCCAGGGGGGAAGGAGTCTGAAGTTGATATACAAACTACAAGCCAATACACTTGAAGCTGCCCACAAAGGCTTTAGTATTTGTCCAATGTGGGCTGAGATGTGCAACTGAGATGTGTTCTAAAGGCATAATTCACTGAATGATGGAAAGATTTTCCTGGAAGTTAAATAGTGGTTTGAAAGTAATTGTTCCTTTTTATTTGAGGACTCAGACTGCCGGCACTCATTGTGGTGTAGAGTCTTCCTATTTGTCATGTGATCAATCAGAACAACTTAATTGCACCTTCTTCTCAGCTAGGAAAGTGCATTGTTAGTATGTTAAATATTTTATTGTCCTAGAATTTCTCTCTATATAACTAGATCTCTGAGTTGAAATTATCAATCAGGTTCACTGAATATCGAGTTCAAAGAAAATATTATGCAGTTCTCATCAAATGATCATCCAGCGTTTCTTGCAAATGTTAGAATATTAAGCCAGATTTTCATTTGGTCTTGCATCAAAAATACAGTGAAATTTAACAGTATTCTAAAATGTTGGTCCAATAGGTATCTTCAAGAAAATATTTCAGAGAAAAGAGATGTTTAAGAGATAAATATTTACATATGAGATATGCTTAGGTGTAAATGGTAAGATAAGTATGAGGTGGAGCAGGTGATTTGTGTTTTCACATAAGTTGAAAGGCATACTATGAGAAAAAATTATTATATAAAGTATGATGTTCTCAACAAAAATGACAATTGGTTTGAACTAAACTTCAAGTTGGCCTAATATTGTGATGGATTATCATGACTGCAACAGAACTGAGTCTTGAGGACTTAAGGCAGTCTAAAGTGGTCTATGGGTTGCCATGGAAACTCCCCAAAATGTATTCTTACACCATTTGGGGGCATTTCCACTGGACTGGATTGACAAATGCCTGATAGAGATAGACTGTTCAGTTGGTGCCTTACCAGAGTAGTTTTGGATTGGACCTCAGAGGAAAAGATAATTATGAGTTAGAATGTATATGTTACATTGCATTTTCCAAACTATTTTAAACACTCGAGTTTGGCAATGCTTATGACATCTATAAAGTAGGTCAGTATTATGACTGCCCTTTTTATTTAGCTGAGAAAACAAAGAATTGTGGAACTAGAAAGCATTTTTGGTAGGGCTATAATTAAGCCATCAGGAATAAACTGTCCTGCATTTTATTCTGAGAAATCTTTAACTTATTCACAACATCCTTGCTGAAAATAATTTTCCTTCATTCTTCAACCTATATCTTTCCAAGTAAAATTTAAGCACATTTATTAACAACAATCACAACAATAAATAATAAGATTTCCATGTATTGAACAGTAGGTGTGTGCTAAGTACTCTAATAAACTCTTTCTGTACCTTATATTACTTTTCTTGCACGCGGTTCTGCAAAGTAGGTGTTATTGTCATTTACAGAAGAGGAATCTGATGCTGAGAGGTTAGTTAACTTGCCCAAGTTCATTAAGTGACAGAAGCAGAATTTGAAACCAGATCTGTTTGACTCCTAAGCTTGAGTGCTTAATCATTTTGCCACACTTCCTGTTGCCATTTTACATTTGCATCTACCATGGATTTGTTTTGCCTAGCACTGTATATAATATATGTAACATGCATCTGAAGTAGTAGTGACTACAAAAACAGAAGTGCTGGGGTCAGAGAGCCTTGGGTTCAAACTCAGACAGGAAGTGGTTTGTAGCTACTGCTCTCTTTGATCATTGGAAGGATTTCATGACATTAAATGACAGCGTCAGCCTCAGGGCTTGGTACAGAGGCACAGAACAGGCAGTCAACCCACTCTCACTAACTCTCACAAAGAAGAGTTGTTCTCGCTTAATCCATTCCCCTTACTTCAAGTAGTTAGCCTATCCAAAATACAAATAAACATTCATTCATTCACTCCTTCATTCCTTCATTCCATAAATGCTTACTGAATTCTTACTATCAGACACTGCCCTAGGTGCTGCTGATGTAATAGTTAATACAGACTCCAGCTCTTTGAGTGCCATTTTCCTGCTGAAACCCTTCAAGAATGCCACATTACTTATTGGGATAATAGTCACATCCCTTACCAGGAAACAATTAATCATTGTTGACTAGGCCTCTATAATGGAGGAGTTTACCATAGAGTCTGCAGGGAATAGGAGACCTGGAATGATAGGAGAAGATAGGGAGGATGTGAGACAGCAAGAGACTGAAAAGCTCTGCAGGACCATGGACTGGAATTCAGGAAGCATGGATTCTGGCTCCAGCTGTGAGCTCTGTGTAAGTCCTCCTCTTCTCTGCCCTGGCTCGCCATCACCTTTTAAGCACCATGGGGGCAGGAATGTGGCACCCTTATCTGTGTATCCCTACTGCCTGCTCCAGGCCAGGAACATAGTAGGAGTTTAATAAATATTCCAACACAACCATCCTAAGTGTCTGTAGAAATTTAAGTTTCTAAATCTTCAACTTTGGGAAAGATTTTTTTCTTCCGTAAATGAGGCCATATAGATCCCTGCAACACAAAATATGGCCCCCAGAGTCACATCATTGCCGATACCTGGGAACCTGTTCAAACAAAGAACTCCAGGCCTTGCCCAAAATAACTGACTCTGAGTCTGCTTTTTAACAAGATCCTCAGGTAATCTGCATGCATATTAATGCCTGAGATGGGATGGGCCACATAATTTTTATAAATGATTAATAATTTTAAGGTAAAATATAAGCAAGTCTGTAATACTACACTCCAGCAGCGTCTGCTGCTTTCATAAAAATATCATGGGGCAAATACAAGGCCAGGGCCTCAGTAAGATGCAACAGGATAGATTCAGAAATCCTGTAAACCTCCTTGGAAATTTTGGCACCCAAGAGAGAAGGACTTTATAGCAACTGACAAAGTTAGGAGGCTGTAGACAGAACATATTGCATTTGTCAACCTGGAAACATTAAAGAAAGTTTGTTCTTTTGTGCAATCATTTAGCAATAAGGTAAGGCTTGCCAGCTAGATTTATTAGGATATTGGATTTTATGTTTCTTGTATCGAATAATATTTTTTACATTGTTTATGTCTAAATAAATCTGTCTTCTATTTTACATCACCCTGTCGTATTGCTGCTTACAGATAAAGGGTTCAGGTAGCATAATTTGCTCTGCCCTTGGGATATGCTGCCATACATTAAAACCCAATCACATGGCGACTACAGTAGAGAATTCCAATGTGTTCTGAAAAGTTACACAGAAACAGTGAATGGAAAAAGCTCAATGAAGAGATGTGGTTTCTGATCCTGCTTTATCTAGTCTGTGCCTGGCAGAAACTGATTATCAGCAGATTCAAGCTCAAAGATGGTAATTTCAATGTAAAATCTATGCCCTAAATGTCCTACATATGATCTAGTCCTTGCAATAGCTGGTTGGGAACACCCTGACTTTGTGCAATCAATATCTATATGATTTTGATTATTTTTATGGTGCATGTGTCAGATATACATAGACAGATATACATACACAAACAAGAATTGAACCAGTAAGCAACAGTAAAGAGAAAAAACACAATCAGATTAGAGCTTAGAAATAAATAAAATTTTGCAAAGGAAATAATGACTATTATAAGGTAAATTCATGTAGACCCTTCTTTGTGCTTATAAAAGAAGAAATGTACTCTCATTTTGAACAGGCAGGATAAAATATGTCCATTTGTGTTACAGTCTTTATCCATTAGTCTGCTTTATGATTTGATTTCATGTTTTCATTGTTCCAAAGCAATTTTCCAGATTGAATCTTAAAAGGATTATAAACCACAAAAGTCACTTTAAATTCTACATGGAGTTAATATACCTACTGCTATTCTGTGCATTTATCTTTTAAATTTTATAAAGAAATTTGTTGACACTTTCCATTTCACTTGTTTCTTACCATGTATTTTGTGTAAAAATTTGTCAAACACTGATGCCTGTCTTATCTGATATGTTTTAAAACATGCTAGCCAATCAGCATAACTTCAAATGTCAAATATGATAGTTTTAATTTTTTCTGCATTAAAATACTACCTTAAGTTGAAATCATTTGGTGATACAACATAAATAAATAAAATCTTAAGTTTAGAAAACAGTCATTGGAGGTTGTTGTTGTTGTTGTTGTTTTTTCTCTTCTAAGTCTCTTTTTCTGACAAAGGGATGATTGTGTCTTTCTTTTCTGCTCTAATATGGAGCCACAGTTGATGGCATTGGGGAACCTAACAGATCAGTCTTCTTAGCACCTCTGAAAGAATCTGTGTTTGAAATGGAAAGGGGGAAGGGAATAAAAGAGTAATGAATCCTTCTAGCTACAGAAATAAGAGCAGGTGTAATTGTTCTTCAGCAGACCTAAAACATTTAGGTAAGTTGGCTAAGAGGAGCATTAATTTTTCAATTAGAAAGAGCCTTTTCAAAGAGAAATGAGTAGTTGCTGATATCTCCTTCAATTATTCTCCTCTTCATAATTCAAGTAGAGGAAATGTTCCTAAGTTTGAGGAAACAGACAGCCCAGAAAGCACGACATAGTCCCGCCTCTAGTCTATGGAACAGAGGAGCCACAAATGGAGAACAAGATATTTCACACCCTTCAGTGAGACTAGTATTGAAGGATGGTAAGGTTTGAAACAGACCATTGGCTATGAGTTCAAAGTAGCAACTCTGTCTTTGTTATGGCCCAAATCATGTCATGTAGCCACTGTCAGAACCTCTTTTTTTTTTTTTTTTTTGAGAAGAGAGAGACAGAACACAAATTGGGGAGAGGGACAGAGAGAGAAAGGGAGAGAGAGAGAGAGAGAGGGAATCCTAAGTAGCCTCCGTGCTTGGGACATGATCCCATGATCCTGGGATCATGACCTAAGCTGAAACAAGAGTCGGACATTCAACCAACTGAGCCACCCAGGCGCCCTTGTCTCATCTTAGAGTTACATATTTACATCTCTTACCTGATTGTCAGCTTGTGGAATACAGAGATGTAATAAATTAGACAAATATTCAATCTGCACTCTGTAGTTCTCCAAGCTAATATTGTACATGAGGAATAGGTAGGCTTTAGGCATGGCCAGTCCATTATTGATTTCTGTTATATTCTGTTACCCTTGGAAAGAAATCTATCAGGAATAGTGTTAGGTTCTTTTTTTAGTGATTTTATTGGCTTTTGTTTAGCCTTCAACTCAAAAGACAGCAACCAGCCTGAGGCATAATGTAGACACCTGATTATCAATACAGTATCTGCATGTTAAAACTGCTGTGAGGATCAGAGTTGGTAGAAATGATCTGTACATAAAACAGTTAAAGATTTCCAGTGGAGTAAAACAGACTTGTGATCTATCCTCCTCTCTTTCTGTCTTTTTAGCTTTTAATGATGCAACACCACTTTGGGAACAATTTATTGCAGTCCATGTAAGAGGATATGCTTCTCTCTGCTAATACTGGGGGCAGGCAATTATCAATTTCCAAATTAATGCTCCAGTTGCCTGACACACCCCAGAAATGGGCTTTCACCCTTTCTTGGAATAGGTGGTTCCAATTCTTCTAGTGTCTCTGATGGCCATTTTCACACCAGTGCTACAAATGGTGTCTAAATAAATCCCAACAGATTGCATAACTGGAGAGGCAATGCTTGGGACATAATTACCCAATTAAGTTTTTTTACTTGATAAAGAGTCTCTATAAATAGGCAAAAACCAGAGCTTATTTTGTACTTTGAATTTGTACCTACTGAAAAACACATTGATTTTTATCAGATACTAATCCAGGGACAGAATATATCTCAATTGTTTAAAAAAAGAAAAAGGTAAAATTAAGGCAATTATAAAAATAACCTTTGTGATAAATTTCCACAAACCATATTAACAAAATTTTTCTAGAAATGTATTTGGTCAAAACCTTGAATTTACTATTCACTTTCCTATATTCCCACACTATTCCACACATGTTCACAATTCAAAATTGCCCTTTTTCCACAGGGCAGATGTAAGGGTATTCAATTTCTTTCACTCCCTGGTATGCATGGTGAGTGACCAAAAGTGAAGATCTACTGGGGCATGCAACTGCCTGTCACACTTCTCTCAATCTCTACTGTCCAGCTGCTAACGTGAAAGCAGATGCCAACATGCCAGTCCCAGGAGTATTGAGAGGCGAGCCTCTGTGCAAGTAGGGAGATAGTGAAGAGAGTTGCCCCTGCTACAGTTGATAGGGAAAAATTACGTTATGAGAGGGCCGACAGGACTGATAGGGAAATTCTAGTCCCCATCCCAAGACACCCCTTCCGGGTTCTTCTTCCTGCCCCGCTTGCCGCGAGCACCAAATTACTACTGATGTGGAATGCTGAAGTAACAGACTCTAAATTGTCCCCCCATGCTTGCGCTGGGGACTCAGACCTCTGGAGAGTGATTTCCTCTGAGCCCGCCAGTGTGAAATAAACCTCCTGCCTTCCAAGATCTCAAAGTGTCGCTTGGTTCTTCCACTGGGTGGTCCAGACCAGGTTCCATAACATTTGGTTCCCTGACAGGGAAGCCCAACCATGCTGGCCCATTGTTGCCACTGGTTTGGGAAAATGGCAAGGCAATGGCACAAGGAGGAATTGCAATGGAGAAGGTGTGCCCTGCCTGATATTCGAGACATTGGATACCGGTAAGGTCTGGGGCCCCTAACCCTGGCAGACCCAACTGTCAGGGTGGAAGGGGAACCAGATCACCTAGTAGAGACCTTTTTTAAAGGTCTCACAGGTAGGGATTCCCAGGAAGGGAATGTATTAACCTCTGGTCTGAATGTGTGAATGAATGTGCAGCCCAACCTAGTCCTCTAGTTGGGACTGAATCTGTGGCTCCACGGGTGGGCACCCTAAGGTCCCCCAAAGCCCACAGAGTCTGAATGGGCCTGTCTACAATTCCGTGATGAACGGCATACAGTCTATGGCGGCATTGGAATACTTTCTGAAGAATCATAAGTCACAAAGCTGACACTGCTACAGCTAAGGCTAAGCGTCACCTAAGTTCCTACAGGACATGGCCAGATAGGCCATTACAGGAGGCACCTCTACCCCTCTGTCTGTCTTTAGGATTCTGTCTCACAGGAACATCATGGGGTCAGGACAGAGCAAAAAAGGGGTTTTTGGGAGACTATGGAATTAAGATGACCCCTGGCAAGTTAAGGACACTCTGTGAGTTAGAATGGCCCACTTTTGGTGCAGGATGGCCCTCAGAGGGAACCTTAGATGTCCCAATGGTCCGCTGTGTCTAGAGTGTTGTCACCAGGGACCCAGGTCACCCTGATCAGTTCCCGTATATCAACTCTTGGTTAGAGATTGCCCAAACCCTCCCCTCTTGGATGTGATTTACCTGCAACAAACAGGGACAGGCTAGGGTCTCAGTCGCCTTGACAAAGTGGCCCAAGGAAGATCGACAGAAGTCCCGACCTCCACAAATTCTCACCAGTGATCCAGAGGAAGAACCAATCTTGCCCCCAAACCCCCCGGTTCCCAATACTCCATCACCTTCGTTCTCCCCACCACCTCTGGACTTGGCAGATCCTCTCTCCCCTGGACCAGCAGCCAGATTGCACCCTTGGCCAGGCCCAGGCACTCTCCAGATGCTGGTCCACATCCACTAGTACCAAGAGGCTCTCCTCCGGAGGATCCAAGCAGGGACTAAGAAGCCCATGAATATGCCCAGCAGCAAGGGGAATCCCCCAGGGATTACTATGAGAGGCTATGCGAGGCTTACACCCCATCTGATCCCAAGGCACAAGAAAGTCATGGACGGGGAAGGTCTAGCTACCAAAAGGGGGGAGGCCCAGAACCTCCTTAGCAAGGGATCAATGAGCCTACTGCAAGAAGAAAGGACATTGGAAGAATGAATGTCCCAACCAGGGAAAGTCCCAGAAGCCCTGCCAATATTGAGGGGGACCAGGCTCACTTCTTCTTGGCCCCCATGAGCCCACGGTCAAAATGAAAGTAGGGGGCCAAACTATGGTTGACACTGAGGCTGAACATTCTGTGGTCACCTCCCCATGGCCCCCTTTAGCAAGAAGACCGCAACCATCTTTGGGGCCACCAAGTCTTCTGCCAAGACTGTCCATGTGAACTCAGGGGCTACATGGTACAGCATGATTTCCTCTACCTACCTGAGTGTCCTATCCCTTTCCTCGGCCAGGATATACTCTCAAAGCTGGGGGCCCAAATAACCTTTGAGCTGATGGGATGTACCAGCATCCAAATGGATCCAAGACAAGAAGAATCAGGCCCCCTTATAATGGCAATCACTACACTAAGAGAGAAAGAATGGAGGCTATTCTGCGCCCAGGCCCAACCGAGTGGCCTGCCCAAATTCAGGACTGCCTTCCCCACTGTATGGGCCAAGGAAAACCTCCCACCCCTGGACTTGCCCACATCTGGGTCCCTGTCATTGTAGAGTTAATCCCAGGGGCTCAACCACAGAGACAGCAGCAATACCCCCTCCCGCAAGAGGCAAGGGCAGGCATCCAAGAAACACCCCACTCTTGCCAGTCAAGAAGGATACCGACCAGTTCAAGACCTATGAGCTATCAACAAAGTGATTGTCTCCTTGCACCCGGTGGTCCCGAACCCGTACACCCTTCTTAGCCAGATCCCAGGCTCTGCCAGCTGGTTTGCCTTAGAATGGACCAAACCAGACACAGGGCATCAGATGTAACTGACTCAGATGCGCCTCCCACAGGGGTTTAAAAACTTGCCTACTGTCTTTGGAGAGGCACTGGCTGGAGACCTCGCCGGCTTTCCAAGGGAGGCCATGCTCTGCACCCTTCTCCAGTATGTGGATGACCTCCCCCTTACCAGCAATACCCGAGAGAATTGTACAGAGGGCACAAGGGCCTTCCTCCAATTCCTGTCAGACTCAGGGTTTCGGCTCTCATGGGGAAAGTCACAGATCTGCCAACAGCAAGTCCAATACTTAGGATTCCTCCGCACCCAAGGAAAAAGGGCGCTAGGGCCGGAAAGAAAGAAGGTCATCGCCTCCCTACCCCAACCCCAAACTAACAGGGGGCTACGAGAATTCCTGGGGACTGTGGGATTCTGCTGAATCTGGATTCCTGGATTCTCAGCAAAAGCAAGATCCCTCTATAATCTCTTGGCAGGGCTGGATCAAGAACCCCTTGTATGAACAGAGGAGGCTGAAGCCGCCTTCCTAGAGATAAAGGCCACCTTGGGGCAGGCACCAGTTCTTGGCCTGCCAGATATAGAAAAGCCTTTTAATCTCTTTGCGCTTGAGAAGAAAAAGGTGGCCCTCAGGGGTTGTCACACACACTGTTGGCCCTTGGCAATGGCCAGTAGCATACTTGTGGAAGAGGCTGGACCCAGTGGTGGCAGGATGGCCACCATGCCTTAGGGCACTAGGGGCCACAGTTCTGCTCATTAAGGAGGCAGATAAGGGGCCCCTGGGTGGCTCAGTCAGTTAGGCGGCCGACTTCGGCTCAGGTCATGATCTCGCGGTCTGTGAGTTCGAGCCCCGCGTCGGGCTCTGTGCTGACAGCTCAGAGCCTGGAGCCTGTTTCAGATTCTGTGTCTCCCTCTCTCTGACCCTCCCCCATCCATGCTCTGTCTCTCTCTGTCTCAAAAATAAATAAATGTTAAAAAAAAAAAAAAGAGGCAGATAAACTTACCCTGGGACAAGAACTAAATGTCAAGGTCTCTCATGCTCTCATGTCTCGCATAAACACTAAAGGATACAGCTTCCTCTACAACTCTCGGCTAGCACAATACCAGGGGCTCCTCTGTAAGAATCCACGGGTCACTCTTGAAACAGTGTGGACGCTGAACCCCACAAGTTTCTTACCTTCTGAGGAAATACTAAAGCTCTTCGAGGCCATCTGGCTTCCAAAAGAATAAAGAGGTGGACATAGCTCCCTCCCTTACTGTGGCTCTGATGCCCCCAGAAGAAAAAGAAAACAATTGGGCTGAGGTCAAAGGTGCCACCCAGACCAAGACCCAGTTGAGCTTACTGGCCACAATCCATAGCAATAATGGGCCTGAGTTTGTGGCAGACATTACTGCTTACCCACCTCAAAGCTCAGGGAAAGTAGAGAAGATGAATCGCACTCTTAAGGGAACCTTAGCCAATCTGTCAGGAAACAGACCTCCCGTGGCCGGGACTGTTGCCCCGGCCATTGCACACCAGGAACTCAAGGTTTCTCCCCTTTTAAACTAAGATATGGGAGGCCCCCCTCCATGTCTAGGGAGCCTCCCAGGGAACCTACACCAAATAGGGGATAAGGGAATAAGAGAACAACTTCACCCTAAGTTACAATGATATACCATAGAGAGGGCCCCAATCTCTTTAGGATCCCCCATACACCCCTTCTCACCAGGAAACTCAGTCTGGGTCAAATATTGGAAAAAAAGACCCTCTCAAACCACAGTAGACTGGGCCTCATACTGTTATTCCGACCACCCCTACTGCCCTCAAGGTCACAGGTATCATTCCATGGGTCCACCACTCCAGAGTCAAAAGGGCCAATCCTGAGGAGCCCCAGACTTGAAAGACTGACCCAAGTCCGATGAACCTGCTCAAAGTGACCTTCCAGAGAGTCCTGGATTCTTAGGATCTTCAGCTCTTCTCTGGCCACATCCCGGAGGCTGGCTGGTCTATGCACAGCAGAAGCTTGAGGAGATCGCCAAAAACACTGTCACAAACGGGGCTATGGCCCAAGTGTTGGCCCTGCAAGGTTATTGGCCCATAATAAATAAAGATGATGCCCTCTAAAACAGCCTAGATCTGTTTAAAGGAGCATCAAAGGGGGGGAAGATAGGGAAAAATTATGTTATAAGATGGCTGACAGGGCTGACAGGGAAATTCCAGTCCCTGCCCCAAGACTCCCCTTCCGGGTTCTTCTTCCTGCCCCACTTGCCAGGAGCGCCAAATAACTACTGATGCGGAATGCGGAAGTAACAGACTCTAGATTGTCCCCCATGCTTGCGCTGGGGACTCAGACCTCTGGAGAGTGATTTCCTCTGAGCCCGTAGGTGTGAAATAAACCTCCTGCCTTCCAAGATCTCCCAGTGCCACTTGGTTCTTCCACTGGGTGATCCAGACCAGGTTCTGTAGCACAATCAGACACTCAGGAGAGCATGTGGTTGGTCTCCACAGGACACCTGAGCTCACTTTGTTTTGTATGGTGGGTTTCAGGAGAAGCCAATTCACATTAATGTAAGAAAGTCATTCGTCACCAATTATCGGTAGCCTCACTGCATTTAACATTTGAGAATAAGTTTGTGACTATTTTCCAGGAGGCAGAATCATGTACTACAGAGTCTCCATGATAGAAACCACATGAATAGATACTAATGTAATTGTCCAACACCTAGAGGTATCATCATGCTTGGCCTCATCCAGGGCTCGATGTCTCTCACAATATTATTTCAGTAGAGGTAGCATGGATGGGCTAGGATGGGAAGGGGCCTAGAGCTTATCTGGTTCTATCTTCTTATTTTACATCTGAAGAAACTGAATTCCATAAAAGGTGTCTATGGGCTGACAATTCAGATAATTCACATGTGCTGCTTACCACACTACTTAACACATATGTATTCAATAAATATTAGCCATTATTAGTATGCTGGTCTGTAATTTGCTTTCTCTTGAAACATACATGCTTAAAATATATAAATCGTGTGATGAGGGAGCGTGGGGCTGAGGACAAAATGCAAGATAGTGCACCTCCCACCCAGGTGGGGTATGTGTGATATTCTTCAGGCACTCCTGGCTGCCCAAGGACAAGGGAGAAGAAAGAAAACAAATGGCTAACTCATAATCACAGTCATCAGGACATGGGTCTCCATCAGTTTGCAAATATCTTAGTAAATTACAAGAAAAAGGCAATCTTACCAATAGCCTAATCTCCAGAAACCTATAGACTCAGTTTCCTGGAGACCCGACATCACTGTGCCTCCATAGTGATATGGGGAACAAAGGCAAGAAGGAAATGACAGGTAAAATTAAATTTCCTTATAACCTGCTGCCCATTGACAAATACTTGAGGCAAATACAGAGTATAACATTTCTCCAGGAAGCCCCTACCCTCCTAATGTTAATGATTTGCTAGATGGAAAAAACAACCTTAGCTTGACAATACCAAGGCCTCAGGTATCTTAGGAGTCTTCTTTAGTATATCAAAGTCCCTAGGAAGGCCTCCCTTTTGACTTCACCTCCCTAACTCCATAGTATATAAGGAGCCACTCTTCACAATCTCAGTGCAGCTCTTTCTGCCCCCAGGGGCCCGTTCCCATTCTTTAATAAAATCACCTTTTTGCACCAAAGATGTCTTCAAGAATTCTTTCTTGGCTATGGGCTCCAGACCCCACCATCACCCCCAGAAACCTCATCATCATGAACTTCTTTTAGATCTATTCAGTAATATGGATGTATTACTATTTTTTTTTTAATTTTTTTTTTAACGTTTATTTATTTTTGAGACAGAGCATGAACGGGGGAGGGTCACAGAGAGAGGGAGACACAGAATCTGAAACAGGCTCCAGGCTCTGAGCCGTCAGCACAGAGCCCGACGCGGGGCTCGAACCCACCGACCGCGAGATCGTGACCTGAGCCGAAGTCGGACGCCTAACCGACCAAGCCACCCAGGTGCCCCGTATTACTATTTTTTAAGTAGCTATCAAATGATGGACAGTTAGGTTATGGCTAATGCTTTTTCCCTTTCAACCAATGTACAACAAACAGCCTTAAATACGTATCTTTCCAAACACATGTATTGTTTCTGTAGGCTCGAGCTGAGAAGTGGGATTGCTGATTGTGTATATTAAATTTTAAAAACTACTGCCAATATTTTTCTAGGGCTATTTTACTAATCTCTACTCTATCAGCCACATATAGGAAGATTTCCCCAAAGCCTTGCCTGCACTGCACTGATCAGCCATTTAAATTGGAAGGTTAAAACAAATTGTATTATCATTTTAATTTGCATTTTTATTATTAAGATAGAGACTCTTTCCATGGGAGTGCAAACATTTACTTTTTTCTGTGTATTGCCTACCATATTCTTTGCTTATTTTTCTATGGAGTGCCTTTTTCTTCTTGATTTGTAGAAGTGATTTATTCAACAAATTCTAATTGAGTGTCTGTATGTACCATTTGTTGTTCTTGCACTAAGGATGTAACAGTGAACAATGGCTACCATTTATGGAACATTTACTATAAACCAAGGACAACCTAAGTGATTCTCACAAAAATGCTATGAGCTGAGTACTGTTGCTATCCCCTTTGGGCCATTAAAGCTGAGATATTCCGAGAGGTTACATGACATGTCTGGTGTCATGTAGTTTGTAAACGGCAGAGCCAGAACAGTAACCCAAGTTTGGTTAACTGTCTTCAGGATACTAGGAACTCCAGATGACGACAGACCCAAGGACACTGCCAGAGGGAAGCTGGCCTGGGAGACAAAGCTCCACCCAGCAAGCACCTCATTTTGAAATGCATGCTAAGAACCATTGGGCAGTAATGCTGAGGATGGCCCCATTAAGAACATGAACGCTTCATTACAAGGGTCACAAATATTTCCTCCCAGTTCTGATGCTTGAAAAGGGTTTTTCTGGAGGTTTTGAAAAATGTTGGTACAGATGGAACTAAAAAAATTATGTCATCATATGTTATTTTCCTTTATGGTTTCTGGATTTTGTTTCTTATTTATTAGAAATGTATCTCCCAAATCCAGATTTTAAAAATTATCTCATATTTCATTTTAATACTTTATGACTTTGATTTTTATTCTTAGATATTTAATTCATATGGCATTTATTTTGGGGCTGACTGTAACCTTAGATAATCCAAATAAACCTTTCTCTAACTAGAAACGAACTTCATCTCATTCACTGCCTCTATTACTTGTTGTTAATTTATGTGCTGCTTAAAGGATTTCAGGTTGAGAGAAGGATATACAAAGGGATTGATAAAAATTCTACATGAAAGGATTTTGATATTTCAGTGCTTTTGAGAAGATTTTAAAGTGCCTTTGTATAGTTGGGCACACTAGTGAGCAAATGTGGACAAGTCTCACAATCAGCAACAGGCTAATTTCTTCTTAGGCCAATATGATGGAAGAGAAAGAATTGGGACTTTGGGATCAGACAACCTGAGTTGTCCTGGTTACATTACTTATCAGCCCAATGACTTTTAGCAATTACTAAACCTCTATGAAATTCAATTGCCTTGTCTGCAAAAATGGGGTAGGAGATATCTAACTTATAAAATATCCACCTTATAAGATTAAGATAATGTGTGTGTGGCGGGGGGGGTGGGGTGGGGGGAAGGGAGATCCATTCAGTACTTGACCAATAACAGGTTCTCAATAAATATCAGTTTTAGTTACGTTTACTGTATTTATTGTCATGTTACATGTGATTCAGTATTTTGTCTCCTAATCCACCAGATGTCCTTATACATTAGAGAACATCAGCAATTACACAGTTAATCAAATAAATGTTTTCATACATATATTTCTCACTTAAGTGATGACAAAAATCAATAAAAGCTTAAAAGTTCTGGTGCTGTGAACAATTAGCCTAGTTGACACGCATGTAACAAATGTAAGGGAGGAACCCATTAGAAGAGGGGCATCAGCTAAGTGGTGAAGGAAAGAAACAAAGACCTTAGAGGAATGAAACACATTCTAGATCCTATTGTTAATTTCTAAAGTAACTCCCAGAGGTCCATACAAGAGCTAAATGCAAAAGACCACATTCCAGGCACTCAACAGATTGTACCTAATGGTGGGAGACTAGATTATATGTCATCTAAATGCAAATAATCAGAGTACATTTAAGGAGAAAAGGGGTTTCACTTTCACCCACTATAGAATAACGGAAACCAGATTTACTCTCCTACATGAAACAAACAAATAAAAAGGGGACAAAATGATAGTTTGCAGGATACTGGATACAAGACAACAAAGGACAGTAACACGTGAGAGATGGGACGCAAATAGGTGAGCTCTATAATTGCCCCAGCTTCCTGCCTTCAGGGTGTTTTCAGGCCTTGGTCAGGGAGAGGAAACCCATTTGGATTCTCGTGGCTTCCTGGAGTTGAAGAGATGGAGGTGGGTATCCAGAGACATCAAGGCCACTAACTGGTCAGTGGACCGAGATTGCTTCACAGAGCAAAACTGTAGTGATATGCAGAGAATCTGCCTCAGTTGAAGTCTGGGCAGAGCATGTGTGTGCAAAACTACTTGATGTAAGAGAAAGAAACATTAAAAAGACAAGTGGCAACTGCCTGGTACTCACACAGGGCTGGGAATAGTGTCTGTTCTAACCAGCCAAATTGGAAAACCTCATGGTTTTCATAACGGAACTAAAGACAGTACACAGAAAATCTTACCTCAGTGGTAGAAAGCAAATATCCTTAGATTGAACAGTATTCTAGTTCTAATATTAAATATTAAATATCTAACATTTCATCCAGATTAATAGATATCTAATATCTATATTAAGTATTAAAAATATTAAAAGCAAGATATTAAAGGGCCAAACTATTTCCAAATAACTACATTCCAGAGTAAAGCTTAAGTGTATTTATAGGCTTACAAAAATATCCAGCACCTAAAAAGGTAAAATTCATAAGAGCTTGCATATATAAAAAAGTACCAGGCATGCAAAGAAATAGAAAAATATGAACCATAATAAGGAGAAAATTCAATCCACCTAAACTGACACAGAACAGACAAAGATGTTAGAATTAGCAGATAAGGATATCAAAACATACATAACAGTATTATATATGTTCAAAAAGTTAAGATAGAAAAAGATCCAAATCAAAATTCTAAAGATTATAACTGTAATTGACCAAATGAATCTCAAAGTAAACAGAAGAAAGGACATAATAAAAGATCAGAGCAGAAATCGATAAAATAGAAAACCAAAAGTGATAGAAAAAAAATTGCTGAAATTATAAGCCATTTCTTAGAAAAGATCAATAAAATTGATAAACTTCTAGCCCCATTAATCAGGATTAAAGGAATGTAACCAATGAGTACTAATTATCAATACCAGAAATGAAAGAGAAGGCATCATCATAGATTCTATAGATATTTAAAGAATAATAGGGGAATATTTTAAACAGTTTTATGCCAATAAATTAAGAAACTTAGATAAGACAGACAAATTCCTTGAAAGACAAGGTTTTCCTTTAGCCAAGAAAAAACACATAACTAGTACAGACCCATATTTATTACAGAAATGAAGAAATAGATTCAGTAATTTAAAACCTTCCTCACCCTACCCCTTGTACCTTCAGTTCCAAATGCCTTGACTGGTAAATTCTACTAAATACATAAAGAAGAAATAACACCAATTCTATAAAAACTCTCCCAGTTAACCAAAGAGGAGGTAATTCTTGCCAACTCATTCTATGAGGCCAGCACATGATTTTGATACTAAAACCAAAGACATTGCAAGAAAAGAAAACTGCCAACCCACACCCCTCATGAATATACATGCAAAAATTCTAAACATAATTGTAGCAAATCAAATCCAACAACAGATAAAAAGAATAATACATCAAAATCAAGGGCAGTTTACCCAGGAACGTAGGCTTGGGTTAGCATTCACAAGTCAATGTGTCTTTTTAATGAACTTATTCTGTGTCACCTCAATAAATGCAGAAAAAGTATTTGACAAAATCCAGCATCTATTCTTGATAAAAATTCTTTTAAAAAAAATTAATGTCTATTTTTGAGAGAGAGAGAGAGAGAGAGACAGAGCATGAGCAGGGGAGGGGCAGAGAGAGAGGGAGACGCAGAATGCGAAGCAGCTCCAGGCTCTGAGTTGTCAGCACAGAGCCCAATGCAGGGCCTGAACCCACAGACCGCGAGATCGTGACCTGAGCCAAAGTCAGATGCTCAACTGACTAAGCCATCTGAGCACCCCTATTCTTGATAAAAATTCTTAACAAATAAGGAGCAAAAGAAAGCTTCCTTAGAGGGCATCTATAAAAAAAATCCACAGCTAAGGTGAAAGCTTTCCCCCCAAGATCAAAAACAAGATATCTGCTCTCACCACTCCCATTCAATATCATACTGGAGGTCCTAGCCAGTGCAAGAAAAAAAAAAAATTAAGTATATACTGCATTATTCTATTTATACAAAGTTATAAAAAAAAAATCCACTAATCCATGACAGAAGACAGGTCAGTGATGGCCAGTGACTGCCCAGGATTCTGCCTGAGACCATGTGAAGTAGGAGGGAAGGATTACAAAGGGGCATAAGGAAAATTTAGGGGGTGATGGACATGACAAGTTCATTAACTTGATTGTGGAGACAGTTTCAAAGATGTCTGTGTATGCCAAACTTATAAAATTGTGTTTAAAATATATGCAGTTTACTGTATATCAATTATACCTCAATCAAGCTGTTAAAAAAAATAAAGGGATGGACAGAGAGGAAAAAAAAGAAAGGGTTATAAATTCATGGATGAGTGTATGGGGTAAGCTTTACTGAGGTAGTCTGGATTAGGAAATGCAGAAATGACCTTATTTATTAATGAGCCAGATTGTCTCCCATGTCTAAGTAATTCTCTAATAGGAAGTTAGGTGTATAGGTTTGAACATTATCTTTTTCTAGTCATCAGGGTGCCATTTAGCAGCTCTCTAGAAAACCAGCTATAATTGCAGTAATGCAGTAATTGCTCAGAGAGGAGCCAGTGACTCCCTGGGGACTCAGCAAAGCTCTCAAGACTCAGAGCATCTGACGCTCAGACAGAGGTCTCAGCAACACGCAGAGACAGTGACACAGAATCTTCAACGTCCTGTCCTAGGGAGAACCTGGCCTACCCCCAAAATAGTATCAATTTCCCAGGTTTTCCCCTGTATCCAGGGAACTTTCTAAATCTGCCCACTGGGCAGAATGAGCAAAAGTGAGGGAGGTGGCAACAGCAGTTCTCACTGCTCAACATTTACTGAGCACCTGTTCTGTTCCCAGCTTCTGTGCTCAGAGCTTAGAGCCCAGCCCCTCCTGCACAGGCGCAGGACAGCAGATAAGACTCTCTGCTGTGGCCTCCGAAGAAGAACATACTCTTTACCACAGCTGGCTCTGGGCACTTGGTGAAGTTTTTCTTAGCCAGGTCTTTCTCAAGGTTAAAATATGGAAATAAGCACCAAACTTACCTCTTATCTCAATAAATCTTATCCATTAAACTTGACTTCGTGGCTATTTGTGTGTGTGCATTTTAGATAACATTTCCTGAGTTCTTCCATGAGTCAGACACTGTTCTAAAAACCTTACGTGGATAGGGGCGCCTGGGTGGCTCAGGTGGTTAGGTGTCCGACTTTGGCTCCGGTCATGATCTCGCGGTTGGTGAGTTTGAGCCCCGCGTCAGGCTCTGTGCCGACAGCTCAGAGCCTGGAGGTTCTTTCAGATTCTGTGTCACCCTCTCTCTCTCAAAAAGAAATAAACATTAAAAAAATTTTTAAAAACCTTACATGGATTAACACATGTAATCCGAGTAATCTTGTGGGGTAGGTGGTATTATTATCTTCATTTAAAGATGAGAAAACTGAAGCATGGAGGGGTTAAGTAACCTGTCCAACTTTTCAGTTAGCAACAAATGATGGAGCCAGGATTTCAACCCTGGTGTTCCAACACATGAGCCCACGCTCAGGGGATCACAACACTAACACGACTGAGTGAGGGCGAAGATATGATTGGCTGTGAGCCAGTCTACTCTTCAAGTGAAAAGCATTCTGTTTTGTGGTCACAGATGACTTAAAATGTTTACTTGTTGGTGACAAGCAGTATCAAGTGAAAGAAACAGAATGGCTCATTGTAAAGCCATTCTGATGGCTTGAAAAACAGCCCACTGCTCAGTGAGTGCCAGCAGTGCCATGTCACCCAGAGGGCCTGGGTTTTCCTCCCTCTCATCTCTGCCCAAACTTTGCTCCTGCAAGGAGTGGGGGCTGCAAGGTCAGGGAGAAAGACAGGCATTGGAGCATCAGCCAGGGGAGAACTGCTGCCCATTGCCCGAAGCTGCCAGACAGTGGAGAGACGGAGCTGAGCTTTGTTCTCTGAGCTCTGAGGGAGAAAGACACAGGAATCAGGTTTTTTGTTTTTAAATTATTTTTAATTTTTTTAATGTGTATTTATTTTGGAGACAGAGAAAGAGAGACAGCATGAGCGAGGGAGGGACAGAGAGAGACAGAGGGGCAGAGAGAGAGGGAGACACAGAACCCGAAGCAGACTCCAGGCTCCGAGCTGTCAGCACAGAGCCCGACGTGGGGCTCCAACTCATGAACCACGAGACCATGACCTGAGCTGAAGTTGGATGCTTAACCTACTGAGCCACCCAGGTGCCCTGGAATCAGATTTTTAAAACATGATAAGAAAGAGGCCTTGGGGTGGAATAGTCAGTTGAGCGTCTGACTTTTGATTTGGGCTCAGGTTATGATCCCAGGGCTGTGGGATGGAGCCCATTATCAGGCTCCATGCTGAGCATGGTACTTGCTTGAGATTCTCTCTCTCTTTCTCTCTCTCTCTTTCTCCCTCTCTCTCTTTCCCTCTGCCCCTCTCCCCCACTCACACTCTCTCCCTAAATAAAAGAAAATAAATTAAAAAACACAATAAGAATGAACTAGAAGGAAATGTTCCAATATTTCAAGAACAAGTATGTCTAGTTGGTAGTGTTAGGGTTATAGGTTTTTCCTTCTCTCTGTATATATTTTCCATATTGTCTAACCAAAACCTATAGTTAATGTAATAACCTTTAAAAAGATAAATGATAGAAAAACATGCGTAAGAATTTTCTGGCAGAACTGCCAAAAGATAGAGTAGGCTAGAAATATCAATAGCAGGGCTTGGGAAACACACATACACACACAGGTGTTTAACCAGGAGGGATAAAGTTTGAAAGGGCCCCATCAGAAATAATGAGATTTCTTTCACAGGACATAATCAAGTATAGGTTAAATGACTTCCTGGTAGGGATACAGAAGAAAAGATTCAAGCGTCTGTTGGGGAGTCTGTCTAGGACCCTGCTACCCAAAATATGGTCCATGAACTGGCAACATAGGCATCTGCGGGGAGTTTTGTTAGAAATGTAGAGTCTCAGGGCACCTGGGCGGCTCAGTCGGTTAAATGTCTGACTCTTGATCTCGGCTTAGGCCATGATCTCAGGGTTCATGAAATCAAGCTCCACAATGGGCTTTATACTAACTGCATGGAGCCTACTTGGAATTCTCTCTCTCCCTCTCTCTCTCTGCTCCTCTCTCATTCATGCATGCTCTTTCTCTCTCCCTCTCTCAAAATAGATAAATAAATATTTTTTAAAAAAGAGAGAGAAAGGGATGTAGAATCTCAGGTCCCCACCCCAAGCCACAAGAATCACCCAAGAAATATTTAAGTGTTTGGCCTGGCTCAAACCTGGGGGATTCATATTCAGTAGTGCCATGTCAGGGGCCGTGTTTAGGAACTCCTGGGCTAGGTGACCTTTCGGAGCCCTTGAAAGCTGAAGACTCTGAGAATCTCAGCTTCCCAACCCCAGTGGGCCATGCCCTAAGAGCCAGTAGCCTGCTTCTACACTAAATGTCAGAATTCTGCCAGCCCCGGCCACCTTGGGCATCCTCTGCTCTTGGGGCATATTTGGGGCTTTCATACTTGCTAGGTGGGATATCCAACCTCTACTCTCCTCACAATGTTTATTGTCTTCTCACCTTGCCCTCTCTCTCTCTGCGTGCCAGCTACTCACTCATTGGCTTACTGATGACTTCCTTTTGTATGCTTAGTTCTAGTTCAGTTCCATCTTAAACCAGCATTGTTGGAGCAGGAGTGAGAGCTATAAGCATAGCTCCAAGGTCTGTGGGAAGGAGGTGTTTAGTTACATCTCCCACCTAGTTCATGACATTGGACCGAGTTACCCTACTGCTCACCAGAGGGTGCTAGGGGTGACCTATAAATATTTGTGTTGCTCCTTAAAGTGCATCAAGTGCTAACCTTTTCTCTCTTTGGTCCATATGACTTTTCTGTGTCTGGTCCTGAGTTCTGATTTATTCCTTTTCTTGGTCTACTGCAGAATCTCTCTAGAACCCAAAGGAAACTAGTCATATTGGAAGACCTATCCTGTGCTGGTAACTTTTATGTTTTATCACATATACTCTTTACCCTCACATTAAGGAGAAGTTATTAATGGTCCTATTTTGAAGATGAGAAAAATCAAGGCCTAGAAAGATTAAAGAATATTTTCAATGTAGTACAACCGGCAAGGGGCAGAAATTTGACCCCAGAACTGCCTGATCCCAAATTTCTATGTTCATCTCATTGTCCCATCCACCATCCTAAGTTCCTGTTGGCAGCAGGGTGGCCTGGGGACCTGCGAGTTCTTGCCAGTCTAGCTCCATAGATTTAGACAATCTTGTGTAACAAGACAGAGACATTTTTGTCTGTTAGAATTCTAAGGCTGGGGGACTGTGAAAGACAAAGCAACCTGGTGGGGCCATGAGGTCACGCATCAGAGTATGGTCTTCAGAAAGCTACAGAGCATGACACAGTGGCTCTAGTGGAAGAGGAGGGGTGGAATGACTAGGGAACAGGAAGCTGGCAGGTGGTTACACCCTTCTTGGAGTTTATTATCTATCTGTCTCACTGATGAGAAATTGTAGGGAGATAGGAATTTCGTCTTTTTGTAACTGTTGTATCCAAAGCACTTATGACAGCAACTAAAACACAGTAGGTACTCAAGAAATGAGTGGATGTGATTGCCCCTTGCCCTCCACAAATATTCAATAAAACTACAAAAATTATGATAGAACTCTGTGTGATTGGATTTCATGTGAGTTGATGAGGGATAAGGTTTGCACCC
Source organism: Panthera leo (assembly GCF_018350215.1). Lineage (NCBI taxonomy): Eukaryota > Metazoa > Chordata > Mammalia > Carnivora > Felidae > Panthera > Panthera leo. Next base: position 169,371,072 of record NC_056679.1, read on the forward strand.
AAGTTAGATCCATGGTTTGGTGAGGATCGATGCAGGAGTGGAGTCAGAGAGAGCCATCAAAAATAAGCCTGGAAAAGTATAGTAGTTGTGGGCCCTCAATAATCCCTAGTTGTGAGGGTGGATATTTGAGGAAAGTTTACCTAAATCTCAGAGGGTAGAAAAATCCCCAAGTGACTCATGAGAGACCTCAAACAGACATGACAACTATATTCTTCCTAATTTTTAAATACCAACCGACATCCTCACCCTACATGTATATTGGACAAATAACAAGTTTCCAATATGGGACAGAAGCAATTTTCTCTTGGGCACTAGGTCTCAGATTCCCTCTTGTCCCAAATGATGCCCATTCCTCAGAAAGACTAATTTAGTTCAGTGGCTACGTAACTCTGGTTCATAGCCATAGGGTCTTGTACTCAAATCAATGTTTTCCTTCTTATATCCTTTAAAATAGGTACACAGTGATGACAAGCAATAGCAATGTTAATGAGATTAGGTGTAAATGATTAACTACTTCGGACTATTACTACGGTTATTGTGATTTGCATAGCTCTACTGTTGATGTCCAGCAATTAAGAGATTCAAACTAGATCTTAACCATAAAGTGTGGAGTATTAAGGAAGAAAACCACATACAGGAAAGCAGTAAAGAGCAATGTCTTGAGCCCAAAAAATCCAGGACTATGACATGGACCCGTGTTCTTCTCTGGCTTTTGTCTTGGCTCCCGCCGTCCTCATTGGTGGCCCATCTGCCTCATCTGCTGCCCGTGGCCGGGTTACAAAGTACTGCTAGGGCTCAGGGGCACAAGCTGCAGGTCCCCCATCTTCCATCTTATCTCACAATCATCATGGCACCAGGCTTGCCCCTCCCCCGGCCCGTGAGCTGCCCAAGGCTGGTGTCAACCCCCCTCATACTCTTCACACTTTCTGTGCATACACATAACATGTGCTCAATAAATGTGGCTGACTGAGGAGATATTGGATCACTCTGATTTTTAAAGTCCTGTAGGGCAGCAGTTGTATCACCTAACTTGACTCTAGGTAGGGGAGTCCTCAAGGGATGGTGGAAGCTCTAAATTTCCTTAGTTATGCTTCTGCACAATTTTGGTGCTATAGAGTTTTTCTTTTTCTTTTTTTTTTTTCTGCACCAGAGGTTCTACTGTCACTGAAATTCAGTGAGACCTCAGTGAAAAAACAAGGCTATAGAGACACATTCCAGAGAGGATGAGAAAGACAGTTCCTGACTTTGAAAAAGGAAAAAGAGTCATTATCTTTTTTTTTTCCTTCTTATATCCTTAAAATAGGTACACAGTGATAACAAGCAATAGCAATGTTAATGAGATTAGGTGTAAATGATTAACTGTTATGGACTATTACTACAGTTATTGTGATTTGCATGGCTCTACTGTTGATGTCTAGCAATTAAGAGATTCAAACTAGATCTTAACCATAAGGTGTGGGATATTAAGGAAAAAATCCACATATGGGAAAGCAGTAAAGAGCAACCGAGTTTTTAAATTATGGAGGGTCTTTGAACAGGTGTGCTTGCTGAGGAGCTATGCAGAATTTATATGTGGGGAGCCACAGGGTTCTAGCAAGCATGGTGATGCGGCAGAGGGTCTTGATGATGACAAACAGTAGAGTGCACTAAATACTGTTCCTCCTCTTGCAGGGACAGAAGGGGGAGATTCCTGTCTTCAACCTGCGTCACCCTCATCCTCTATCTCTTGGCACCTTACGGCTACTTTGAAATCCTCTCTTTACAATTTGCTCTTTCCATTCCTGCTGTGCCCCATCCTTTTTCTCATCCACACTATTCTCAGCCCTCTGTTCATTTCTTTCTGTACCTTCCCTCAGAGACCTTATTCACTCTCAAGGGATCAACTGCCGCTTCTGAGCTATTAACTACCAGGTCTTTATTTCTGCCCCTAGTGCCTTTTTCTAGGCAAGGGCACACATTTCCTACTTGATTTTCTACTTCGTTTCCAAATGATGTGTCACTTGGATGCTTCAGGATGCTTCAAATTGAACTCTGTCCAAGCTAGTTCCTTTTCCCAAAGTTTCTCTTTCCAAGTGCAGTCTCACCATTCCCTTAATTCCCAGCTGTGCCTCGCCCTCCATATCTTATCAGTCCCAGAATGGCATGCATTTATTTGATCTTCACACTTCTCTCATCCAGCCCATATATCCAGGCCCATTTGCCACTGCCAGAGTTTGGGAGCTGAGCCCTTTTCTGGACTATTAAAAGAGCCTCCTATTGATGTTCCTGCCCTTAATCTCATACTGCCTCCTTCCATCCTAAAATCTGCTATCATATGAACTTTTTTCGTATACTGCTGGGATTGTTTCATTTCCTTACTCAAAAATTCTTATAGCTCTTAATTCATTGATGAAAGAACAACTCATGCAATCACTCACTGAACAAATATTTATTGAGCACCTAATATGTGCCATGTTGGGATTTGACAGTGAACAAGATAGAAAGGATTCTTGTTCTCATGGCTTTTGATAAGATAGGCAGTAAAACAAGCAAATGAAGAAGATAACCTAGTGCTATGAAGGAAAAGAAGTGTTGTAATGGGTAGAGAGTGAGTTGCTGGATAGAAAGGGAACTAACTGCTTTAACAAGTTGGTCCAGGTAGACTTTTTAGAAGAAATGACTTTGATTAAAGACCTACATAACAAGCAGAACCTCATTATCTGGAGATCTGTGGGGAAAGCATCTGAATAGAGAAAACAGCAAGTACAAAGGTCCTCAGGAGGGAAGGTGAATTATTTGTCATTCTTGGACCTTACCGTGTTGATCCAAGCTAGTTTTTTAGTCTAATCTTATATAACAACTCCACACAGTACTTAGGCTCTGGCCAAATCATCCTTTGTACTGTTCTCCAAACATGCTTTGTGTTCCTGCCTCCATTTTTTTTTTTTCCATTTTTCCCTTTCATGTGGAAAGCCCTCCTCTTTCTTATCTATGACTATTGATAACCAGCAAAACCCAGTTCAGAGGCCCCCACGTCTGTGAAAGCATCACTGATCACCCCCAGCAAAAGTCCACTTTTCTTTATTGAAATCTTATTGCACATGTTGAAACCTCAGGTTTCAATATCTTACTTGCCACATCCAGATAGTGCCTTAGGGGGCTGAATTCCTGGAAAAGGCATGTAATTGAAATACAAAAGATGAATCTGGATTTTGTCATGGAGACTGTGTCATGATAATGCTTATACTCTTGGTCAAGGACCTGATTGCTAGAATATAGAGAAATGTTCTGGAACAATAAATTTGAAGAACTCTGTCTAATAAATCCATATGCTATCTCAGAGTTACTCAAAATTTATTTTTAAGCTCCCCAATAATATATACCCATGTTTTCCACTATATAAAGTATACAAGAAGAGCCAGTCTGGTCAAATCAGGGAAAGGAGACCCAGGAGCCATCTTGCTCAGCTTCTTTGCCCTCTGCAAGGAAGATCTTCCATTTTCACCCAGTTTTTCAACCCCCTAAGCCCCTGAGACCCCTGAGCATGATTCAGTGATGCACAAGCTTACCAAAGTAAAGCATAGGTAAGTCAGTTCATTACCCTCGTATTTTACTTTTCTTTAGAAGAAATGTACTGGAGGCTTTGAGGATGTAGGCATCAGGGAAGGCCATTGCTGTAAGGCTCACAGAAGACAGCTGGCCAGAGTATTCACAGGATAGAGTTTCTGGGATCCTATCTCCATCTTCTATTTTTAGCCAACTTGTCAGTCTCAAATTAGGGGTCATTTATTCCCAGAAACTTCCTCTTACCCCACACCTAGGTTATATTCCTCTGATATGAATTTGTATATCACCTTGCGCTTTCCTAACCACAGCTCCCTATTGCAACGGCTTGTTACACAGTGATTGCAACAGTGGCTCCTCCACTGTTCTGTGATGTAAGCAGCAAGTGTGCCCACCTTGTTCACTCCAGAACTCCCAGTGTCGCCAATACATGGCACAAGGTTGGTGCTCTGATCTGTTGGGTGGATGGATGGATGGATGGATGGATGGATAAAAATAGGAAGGGAGCAACTGAGGGCAAGAGAAGGCAAAGAATAGGGCCTTACCAATCAGAGCCCATGTGCTGGCACCCTGATCCCATGTAGACAGTAAGCAATCTGCTGCAGTGTTGTTAAGAGATGTTGTTGAGCACCTTAGACTGTGGTACCGCATACGTGTTTATCTTTCCTTCTAAATTGTAAGCGTGTTGGGAGGCTCCATCTACAGTTTCTATCCATGACCCTTTAGGGAACGTGCCTAATATCCATACCCTCTTCTTTTAAACAGTCGCCTTTGGTAACTACTCCTGCACCCTTGTCAGCCGGGTGCTGTTAATGGACTGACCAGACTCTCAGCTCCAGGGTGGATGCTAATAGCTTCAAGCCAATCAACATGCTGTTCCCAGCAGCCCATAGTGATTGGTTCAAGAAGAGGTACATAACCCAGAAACAATGACCTGTTGGCAGCTCTTAGTTGAGGCTTCTTCAGAGAAGTTATAAGCACAAAAGTTAGCTCTAGACTGGGTCTGAGTCTCAGTTGCACGACCATCTAGCTGAAAAACCTTGGGAACATTACTTAACCTCTCAGTGTCTCAGTTTTTTTTTTTTTTTTTAATGTTATTTATTTTTGAGAGAGAGAGACAGAGCATGACAGGGGGAGGGGCAGAGAGAGAGGGAGACACAGAATCTGAAGCAGGCTCCAGGCTCTGAGCTGTCAGCACAGAGCCCGATGCAGGGCTCCAACTCACAAACCATGAGATCATGACCTGAGCCAAAGTTGGAGGCTCAGCTGACTGAGCCACCCAGGTGCCCCTGTGTCTCAGCCTTTTCTTGTGTAAAATAGACACAATGAGACTGTAGAAGTATATACAATACAGATATACTCCCATATATATTTGTATCTATTTCTGTACCTGTGTGTATGTATTGCTTAGAAAGGCACTGGAGATGGATATTACTTTGATTGTAGTGAATATTTCACAACATACACATACATCAAATCATTAAGTGGTACATCTTAAGTATATACAATAAGGAAAAAAAGAAAAGAAAGAAAGAAGAGGTACCTAGTGCACAGATCAGTAGACAGTAGCAGCTGTTGTTTCCAATGTTGTCGTTGTTATTATTCCACAGACTATGGTGGTATGCAGATGCCAGGCTTTGGGCTGTAACCCTCCTGCTGCCTCAAGGGAAGCCAGCCAGAGAGTGAGGCAGGCACAGAAAACATTGAAGTCCAACACACAGAGAACTGAATCCAGAGCCATGATTTGAGTCTCTGGACTAAGCCATGCCTGAAACCAGCCTTATCCTTAGACTTTAAAGATGTGAGCTAATGAGTTCCTTTTCTTATTCAAACCACTTAGAGTTGTATTGGCTATTATGTGGAGTGAAAAGATTTCTTATCGGCACACTGTTCTTTGGTGGCTAGTGAATAAATAGCTTTTTGAGGACAAATGTGGGAACCAGGTGATCTTCTATCCTCTGTTAGTCAGTTTTGGGTGTGTTATATCATTTAACTTTCATTATGACCTTTAAGATAGATATGTAGGGTAGGTTTATGCCCTTTGTATGGATGTGCACACTGAGGCTTACAGGGATTAAGTGATTCTCCCAAGACCTAGAGCTAATCAGGGGTGGATCTGAATCATCTATCCTTTGACACCAAGGCCTGTGTTCTTCTGCAACAACCTTTACCCCTCCTGAGGGAGGAAGAACAGATAAGACCTCAAAGGAGAAGTGTTCTTTGTTTAGGTACTTGGAAAAAACTTGGAGTGAAATTCAGTTCTTCCTGATTTTGATACTTCCTCAGTATTATGCAATAAGACTCAATCCCAGGGACAAGTGCTATTTAGCAACCAAATGTTTAGAGAATCAATAATCTAATTTTTAGAAAAAGAATTAATGCCATATTTAAATTTTTAGGCTCAGATCTCATTTTCTTAGAGCTACTTTAAGCCAGCTGAGCATTAAAAATACAAAAGATCATGAAATTAGCATGCAGAAGTTTTTTTTGGTTTTTTTTGTTTGTTTTTTTGTTTTTTTCCTTTCCTTTTTTCCCCTTCCTTCTTTTAACCCCAGGCTCTGGATAGGAGGCAATCCTAATTAGGAAATGATTTCCTTTCAATTAATTGTAGACAGCCACGGTCATACTAAGCGTTATAATCTGCAGCTCAATATTAGTACCTTGGGCCAAAATTTTGTGTTGGCAAATGTTCCTGTGGTGAATTGTGATTGTCCTGTTTTTAATAGTTATTTCCCTCCTGCTCTCTGTAGAATTAACCTCTTGTGAATCCACTTACAAACTGTTAGCAAGAAGTTTTAATTGTGAAGAAAATTATATGAATTCTGTGCTCCTTCATGACACTTACTCCACACACTCAGTTCTCCACCTGGTGATGGAGGGCCCTCATTTGAGAGCAAAGCTTCTCCCCCATACACTGGGTTGAAGGCTGCTAGTAGAAGGAAGGCAGTTTGTGGGAATTCTAACCTTTCCATGAAAAATCCCCAGGATTTATGCCATTACAGTTTAGTGATTCATTATTCCTGCTGCCACTTATAATATTTTCTTTTTTTAAAAGGCACAAGTTACAAACCCTTGATCATGGCTAGTGTAAGTTCTTTACCCCATAGTATCCCTAGTGAAGAAAAGATTATCAAAGTTGGTTTCCGAAATACAAACATCATGAAACAAAACACAATTTTAAAAGTAATAATTTATAAAAAGGAGTATTGATAGGTGCATGTTTTTAAGGATGTGTAATTAATTCTTTCAGCTCACCTTTTCTGATTATGCTTGATGTTAATTTTATCTATGTCTATAGTTTAAAAGAATTGATTTTGCAAGAAAAAGCAACAGAGGATGAAGAAATCTGCCCCTGAAGTTGCTTTGGGGGCATTTATTTGGAGATAAAGTAAATAATACTTTTAGTAACTAGTTAATGTATATGTTTTTACCATCGTCAGAATTCTTCCTTCCTCTAGCGCAAATGAGTGAAAGGGTTATCAACCAGGGACGGTGGCAGTGGAAAGTTGTTGGAGAGGGTTTCTGGGATACTTTATACCATTTTCTTACCTAGAGTTTAGGACAATGAATGTCACTGAAGGCTTTGGAAGAGGGAGACCTGAGGAGTTGTAGGCCTTCCCCTTTCCCTGTTGAAGTTTATACGTGAGGGGTTGCACACTGGATGAAGGAAGTACCATGTTTTGGATGCAATTCTAATGCAGATAAAAAACAGTATGGTTTTATCATAATCCACTATGCATGTTCACCAAAAGCAAGCTTGCTGTGCAAACAGTACAGAAAGGTCTTTGGGCAATCCATCAGGAATGGTCGCTGAAGGTAAATTTGTGAGGTCATGCTCCCTGGACTCTTTCATCAGACCAACTCCTCCGGCTGTCGCACATCCTATGCTTAACAGGCGTCCACATCTCTGTAATATAGCCCTTCTGTCCATCCAGGGTAGGAAGCAGGTTGGATAGTCACACAGCCTTCTTTACTGGATGGTGGGTTGGTTGATCCTTCATGCCCTGCCTTGACTCCCTTTACCTTCTACTCTGGAAGAACTGAGTTTGTCTGCAGAGCAGGGATGGGGTGTGGAAGGGCCTGTAACTGCGTGGCTGATCCCTTCTCTCAGCCAGGCCAATGTTACAAAGAAATCCTTAAACTATTCTTAGTTCCTTACCTCAGATTCATGTAATATAATCTACTGGACACAATCAATTTGTGGTAGGTGTCTCTAGTCTGGTTAATTTGTTCCTATGCCTTGTCTACAGGTATGGGCACACATTTCTAGCCCTCTGGAGAGCTACACATGCCTACCATATCAATTGCTGGCAAATTCTCCATAAAGTCCCTCCTTCACATTGTTTTAACCCCTTCTCCACCCCCATCCCAAGTGTCTGCTTCCTTTATTCCCATACTGTGTTTTCTGGCATCAGGTTCAGTCATTCTCAACACAAGACAGAGTGGAGGGGATACATAGCATATAGACCTCAGAGGGGGAATGGGTCATCAAGTAACCTGAAGCTAATGTATCTTTCCAAAAATCTTATTTTTCACTTTGAAGGTCATACAGACTCTCCCCACCCCAGCAACTACCAGGCTATTTTAGCACACAAGTATATATCTGTCTACATGTCCAGTTAGCACAGTGATGGTCTTTGCATATTTCTGCTGCTATCCTGTATAAGTGTCCCATTTTCTTGCCTGTGTATTTTTTCCCTCCATTAGATTTCACACTCCTAAAAGAAGAGGCCATATCTTCTGTTTCATTTAATACCCTAAACTCTCTACAAAGAGTCTTAATGGATGCTCTTGGCTGCCTGATATGCCTTAACAAATAGCTTTGATTCTGCTGGTGCCCTGGGCTTTTCACAGGAAGCTTGTCACATGGAGGTGCCCCCTTTGACCTTGAGCAAATCTCTAAATCCTAGTCAGCTGTGTATTTTCCTTTCATCATAAAAATGCTGCTGCCAAGGAACTGTGGCCCAGCACAGACTCAGGAATCAGACCCCAAATTTGACCCCACTCTCAATACTGAGAACAAGAAGACCACAAGTCACACCCTGAACACTGGGTTTCTAGCTCTAGGGAAATTGTCTGTAATGAATAGTTCTGCTGACACAGATTCAACCACTCACTTCCTCTGAGAAGAGAATGCTTGCCTGACAGGCTCCTGATGAAATTCTTTTTGTCCCTTTCTTGTATTCTAAAAAATAAAACCAAGGCCATCCGCAGAATAATGACATCAAAATAATACGAGGCTTGTGAATGAGTGTAATGAATGCAGAGAAAATTGCTGGCAATTAAGGCTGAAACATTGTCTCTGTCTTTCTAGGCATAGCAACGCCTTTCCCAAACTGCCTTCTTCCTCCTCCATCCTGCCCAGGTTTTTTGAGGACATTTAGACATTTGGTCATTTTAGCCTTTGCTATGTTTTCCCCTTGTGATTTGTTGAGGAGTTTGTTGTTTGCTCTTTAGTGTTAAAACACCTTTCATGCATTAGGATGTTCAAGGGGGTTGTGAATGATTCCATGGAAGATAATGTTTCAAAAGCTCCTAATTTGACAGATAATGAAGACACTAGGGTGAACCAGTAAACAAAGAGAACAAAACCTAAGCTCAGGGTTTGGGGAAAACCAGCGTTGATACAGAAATCTGAGGTCATTCAATCAGGCACTCAGAAACCCAATATGGGTTATAGTTAGTGTCAGATGATGTGGAACACTGGTCAAGATACAAATGGCATCATGCTTGATGATGGGGGATATTGGGCTGGATGCTTTTATTTGGACTGATTATACTTTGTAACTAAAGTGGCAAATGGTGGACATATTGCTTATCAGATAAGCACTGTTTAAGAAAGTTGGAGACACATTTCTTCTAACTCTGACTTTGTCTTCCGGATTAGGCTCCAGAGCTTCATTTTCTGTTGATCCACTGAAAAGTGATGGATACCCAAAGTTATAATTTCCTTTTTGTTGTTTAGAAGAGCATTGCCTTCACTCTGCACCTCACTTTCAAATTTTCCTTTTCATTTCAGTATAATTAGCTCTCCCTTGTTTATGTGTCATCTTAAAGGGAAATTCAGCATATATTTATGAGAATCAGTTCCCCCAGTAAGGAGGAAATTCAGACTTAGTCTATGTTATCGAAGGCCAGAGAGAAGGAGTCCTTTTATACACTAATCTTGAATCCACTTTAAACTTCATTGCTCTTATTTTCAATGTATGGTGATATCCCTTGACCTACCTTGAATCATAATTTTTTGTTTCCATGCCCTTACCTGCCTTGACGTGAAGATTCTGTGCTTTGGATTTCTTTTGATACCCCTAATGCCTGAAATCATGCTGGGAATCTTTACAATTTAATAAACAGAGAAGTATGATGTATTTACCCTGCCTCTGTAGATACTCAGGTCTATATCACAAAGAAAATGAATTCATCTCTAAGGTTCAGGGCTTCCTAACTGCTTCAAAGTCATGCACTCATATACACTGATGTGAATATGTACATATACATACAGGGCTTAAGAAATAGAGTCCCCTGCACACTGCTGCAGCTGGGTTCTGGACTAGTGAAAACGCAGCTGGGAATTCTTTTCAACTCATAATGGGCTCTACTCCAAGCTTCAACCATCACACTGCTTGTTTTAAAACACTTATTCAACTCCTAGGGAACATACAAATTCCTGCAGGAAGTAGTGGGAAAAGAAGAAGGCACAACTCTGCCTGCCAAGGTCTAGAGGTCATGAGCCAACCTCTTCTGAGAGATGAGTTAGAGCAGAAGAAAGAGTCTGGCATTTTCTTCATTTGTTCTGCACTTACTCTCTGGCAGCTGCTAAAGTCAGTACCAGAAAAAAAGTTGGTCGAAAGGAAAGGCGGGGGAGAGGGTAAAGAAGGTAGTTTTGATTATTTGGTATTAATAAAGACATCCCAAATCTTTCCCCCTCCATTTCCATTGCAAAGAAAAGATTCAACCAAGAAAGAACAGTGAAGTTAGTTTGAAAACTCCCTTTCAGAGGGAAGAAAAATTCCACACACAGTGAGAGTTGAGTAAATCCTATACTGAAACCGACACACATAAACATTAAGCTTTTGAACAAACTCCTCCTCTTAGGAAGTCAAGATGTTCTCAGTATAGCCAAGGATTTGTCCACAAAATGTCTTTTCCCTCCCTAATATATTCTTTTTAATTATAAAATCAGATGTCAGAAGGGGCTTATAAATATTAATTTTTGCTCTGGATACTACAGCTTTTATCTACCGAGGTCTCTCTCTCTCTCTTTTTTTTTTTTCCTGACCATGCCTGGAGTCATTGGTCAGCCATATACTCACCAGCTTTTGGGGGCACAGCAGCCAAACTGGGCAGCGTGCATGTGTACACACACATAAAATTCAAGTATTATTGTGAGCACTAAAGTTTGAAAGGATGAGAAACTGGCTCCATGCCCTGTCATGACTTGCAATTGGTCTGTTGATGCGTAAACTTTAGTTGGAGGAAAATAGGTCCTCTGACAATAATTCTGAACGTTAATTTTAAGTGCTCTCCCACAGATTTATTTAATTTCCAAAAATACCATGCTTCAAATTAATGGCCCATTTGTTTGAAAAGAACGGACGCAAAACTGGCAAGGATCGCACTGCGACACTCTGCTCAGAGGCAGGGCTCCTGGTTACCTGCTAGATAACCCGCAAGGGGAGAAGAATGTGAACAGAAGTTACTGGTAACACTCCTCCCTTCACGACAAGTGATGACACTTTTACAAACACAAAAACGATGTGTTTAGAGTTATCTTTTGATGAATTTACATTCTAATAACTTTGCAGGGTTTATTTTATTTTTAAGAAATTCAATGTCTCTCCACCTATTCTCCCTGCTCTCCAAAAATGAATTGAGAGCTTGTACTGGGAGCACGGTTTCCTTATTGTGATTTAGGAGTGATCTTTGATAACAAAATGCCCCATACTCGCTCGTTCGACAAGTATTATGAGTGTAAATTACTGGGCAGGTGCTGTGACAGATGATAAGGAAACAGTGAGTTAAGACCCAGTCCTTGCCCCACAGGGAACTTGAGGAGTCTTGAGGAGTCTTGAGGAGTCTTGAGGAGAAAGCGAAGTTAACAGGTGATTACAATACAGAAGGATAAAGATCGTTCTGATGGTTAATAAGGGGTACTTGGGAGCACACCCCAGGTGCTTGGGGAAGGGATTAAGGCATACTCTCTGGAGGAATAGATGGGTAGGCCAAGACCAGAAGAATCAGGAGTTATGGGAAAGGAGTTAGTTCAAAGTTGGAGCATGTGGGAGAATTTTTCAAGAAGACAATGTGTTCAATCCTGGCTGGCAGTGAAGAGGGGTGAGTTTCCCATCAACTAAAGCTGCCAAACTCCAGTCATCATTTTTGCTTACATTCTCCAATATAGGAGAGGTCAATAATGAGTGTTTCCACAGAGTAGGTAAATATGGAAAACAACTTGGTTTTGAACTTGGCCATAGAGGCAGACATACCAGGGGACCATTTTGCTTTAGGATGGGATTTCATTTGGTTGATGATCAAAAAAACAACAACAACAAAAAAAAACAACAAGCCACAACATAACATCATATATGTATACACATTCATACATACATACATACATACATACACTATTATATATATACATATGTAAACATTTCTATATATACATATATATAGAAATATGTATACATATTATATACGTGTGTGTGTGTGTGTGTGTGTGTGTGTGTGTCTGTGTCTGTGTGTACCTTGCCTTATTTCCTCAACAGGAGGTGAATATCATCCCTAATTGGTAAATTAAACAATCCCCCAGGTTTTTTTAATGGCTTCATAGTGTTCTGTGTTATGGATATAACATATAATGGCTTTACTATACAGACATTTGGGTTTATCCAAATTTTGATCTCACAAATAATTCTGCAGCAGTAACCTTATATATTCCTGCAGGTTAAATTTCCAGAAGGCAAACTGCTAGATCAAATGCGCATTGTAATTTTGCTAGATATTGACAAACTGTCATCCATAGAGCTATGTCAACTTATACTCTCATCAGTAATGTACAAGAGTCCATGTTTCCTCCCAGTCTGTATAATTTTTGTATATTTACCACTATGAAAGATTTTTAAAATGATATATCAGAGTAATTTTAATTTGCATTTTTTAATAAGTGGGATTAAGCATTTTCCCTCTTTTCTAAAGAGCTATTTAGGTCGTTTTTTTGTAAACTCTTTACATAACCTTTGACCCCATTTCTGTAGTGTTTTGAATTTTCTATTGGTTTGAAAGAGCTCTTTAAATAGATATGATATGGATGGCAGATAGTTTTCTTTTACATGGCTTAGTGTGGGCCTAACTACTTTTGGGGCCCAAAGTTATTTTAGGTTACACTCCAGTTTAGTAAATGGGGTCTTAAGCACTGGTTCAAGTGATAAAAGGAAATCAGAAGTGTTTCCTAAGAAATATCTTGACTTGGATTTCAAATACACCTGCCCTTCTACATAGAGAAGAATATGCCTTATTTTCATCATAAAATACCCTTACCCCTCCTCATCTACATGGTTTTCAAAGCCAATGAATTAGCAGTGACAAGATCATTTCATTCAGGTATTCCTAAGGAAGTAGAAATTTGGTGCACATAATACCAGCTCCCAGGAGGAGCTGTTTAAAGGTAATATCCTCAAAGTGTGAGGTGTGATGAGGTGTAGGGAAAATGCTATCTGATTACTCCTCCAGTATGGTATTCTAAGTTCTGTCTATGTGTCATTTGAAGACCTCAGGACTACAGACTAAAACCAGAGCCCTATAATTCCTTAAAGAACTGCCTTCATTGGAGTGATAGTTGCATGGGCATATATTTACCTCCAAACACATCAAGTTGTATACATTAAAACATACAGCTTTTTACATGTTAATTATACCTCAATAAAGCTTGCATACCATGGTTAAAAAAAAAACTGCCTTTAATTTGTCCTTAAGAATGAGAATTTCAGAATTTGTGCCAGGGAAAAATCTGTTTCCTAAAGCACTAGTTTGTTTCCTCCCTTTAGGGAAATAAAATTCGAATTATACCACTCCAACCTCTTCTATGTAAATGCTCTTAATTATTGTTATTGCTATTTATGATTAATTTTATTTTTTATGGAGGAGTTATCCAGCTAATTAATAACCAATTCCATCAATATTTCTCAACCCAATTTATACATTAAAATAACCTGGAGAGATTAAAAACCTCCCCACGTCTCAGACAACTCAATCAGAATATCAGAATAAAAGATATCAGAATATACTTAGAAGCTGCCCAGGTGATTCTGATGCTCTGTGAAGCTTGAGGATAAGTGAACTAACTACACAGGTAAAATTATAGAGGCAGAGTAGAAACTGCCCAGTGGTATCATTATTTCTACTCTCTGTGTGATTAGTAAAACGAATAGCAAATAGGTATTGTATTAACACTCATAAATTTGAAATGACGTTGGGGGTGCAGAGTTGGTTTCTTTCTCTCATATTCACCCTGGAGTGCTGGAAAGTAAGCTTCATGCAGTGTTTTTCTACAAAACAAGAACATTTCCTAGAAAATCTGACTGAAGAACTAACATTGTCCTGGGCCTTTTGAGGTGAGATTTTGTCATTTTTTCTCCCTCCCGCTTGGTAGAGCTCATTAAAAGCAATAATCATGTCTTAACCATTTTGTATGCTCAGTGTCCTACATCTTGCCAGGCATACAGTTTGTACTTAATAAATGTTTGTGAAAGGAAAAAAGGAATTAAGTTTATAATTGTTGCAATTACCCATGAGTATATTGAACATTCCATAACTGTTTTGTCATTTTATACTACATTTAATCACTTAACTAGAAAGCCTGTTATGAAAAGGAACTGGTCTTTAAAAATTACCTAAATAATTATCTTATGAAACAGGCATTAATGTATACACAGAATAAAGACACGTTCAATAACTGTGTTGTATATTCCATCCCACTCCATATATGCATTTATCTGTTGTACCTCATTCTCATCTCTTTAATGTTCATGTCTGTAGGAAGAAAGTGAATCAGTGTGGGAGGAAGGGTTTCAGAAAGAAAGATATGGGAGTGGAAAGAGAGATTCAGAAAGGAAGAACAAGAGGAGAGAGATAAAGAGAAAGGTACAAAAATACAAAGTAAGGATTAGGTCTACACACATGCTATTAATAGGTGAGAAGCTGAAAATAATGATCATGACATTTTTCTATAGGAAGTGACCCTTCAGATAGAGATCAGGAAGGAGGTGGTGTAAAGGGGCCTTCATCTATAGGAAGGGAGCCCAAACCAACTACACAGATAGCATATCATTTAAAGCCATTCTCTCGGCATCCTTTCCATTATGGCTCCACAGCCCACCCAAACACTATTAATTCAGAAGAAGTTCAATGAGTACTTAATATTTGCAAGACATGGTGTTTATGTGAATATGAAGAATGAATCAAGATGATTGCAACAGGAATTCTGTCCTCAGAGACCTTATGTCTGTACCTTCAACTATAATTTAAAATAGAAAGTAATATTTGCCATAAAAAGGTACAGATATAATGGATTTTATAAGAGGGATAGCTTCTCCACTGATTCTCATTAGCAATCCTTTTGATGTTTTCTTTTCAAAGTGGTATCATCTCTAAATGTCTTAACTTCCTAGAATCAATTTATTACGCCTAAAAGGAAATAACTCCTTATTCTCAAGTTATGGACAAGGTATCTCCCAATTCCTAAATTCCATATAATTATCATTAAATAATGTTTTTTAAGTGACCAGATATATATGTCATAACCCTAGACTGTTAAACACACAGCCCTTGTTGTTAAGGAATGGATAATCTCAGTAGGACATCAAACAATATATGAACACACATATGTATTGTATATATGATGGAGTCCCCTGTTTATTTGCAGGAATGAAGTAAGAATTGACATAGACATCTTTGGAGGTTCTTCCATTAATGGGACCAATCAATTGGAGTATAATACAGGAGAGTTAGAGCCAGGCTTGACACCAAAGGAAACCTTACAAAAGAGTTGGGATTTCAATTGATAGAAAGGACGGAACAGAGCTAACTTCCAAGTACCAGAGTACCTCAGTTAAATGAAATAAGATGGGAAGGTTCATGTTCAGGAGAGATGAAAGAGAAGGACTCTTTTTTAATCTCAGATTGGAATAATACCTGATATGTTTGTAGATGTATAATTTTGTCATTTTAAGATTAATGATAGACTTGGAAAGGGCTTCTCTTGGGCTCATCTTAGGAATGCACTAAGGAGATGCACTTGGGAGATGAGTGGAACCTATTACTTTGATATATGGCAATCATCTTTTCTCACTGTCTGAAAGAAATCAACTTCTGTGGCCATTCCAATAGGAGACACTGATTCTGAGGTAGAAAAGGCCAGGACATAGAGGTCTTCAACTTGGCAGGTTCTATGCTTTGGTACTTGTCTGCTCTTCACTTGGTTTTCAAGTGAGAAATTCCTTTTGAACAACAGAAAAAGAAGTGGTGCTTATGTTTCAGCAAACCAATAGCCTGGAGACTGATTGATGGGTCTCATTTCAGTCAGCTCAGCCAGGGAGCAAGATGGGGCCCAAGGTACACAAAGCTGGATGATTGGAAGAGGAGGTGAGGACACTGACTTCTCTTCACCTGGGTCTATCCTTTGCCAACATTAAGCTGACCTGGGCTAAGAGAATGAGGAGAATCTTAAGAGGAGCCATTAGAGGTGACTGGTTCATCAGAGCACCTTGGTCAAGGACTTAAGGATGATATAGTTAAGAAGGCGTGGGTGGGCTCTGGGGAACTATGGTTAAGGAGAAAAGCAACATGGTCAAGGGTGGGGAGAGACATCCTCCCGGATGTGAAAGCAGTCTCCTAAGGCAGAGCATGCAAATTCTGTGAACTGCTGCCATGAATCCAGCTGAGCTGGCTCCTAGCCCTCCATATTGTACATGTCATTGTCAATTTGGTAAACCCGGCAGTGACGGAAGCCACCATTTCAGGGGCCTCATAAAGCGAAACTGCATTATAACACTCAGCAGTGTTAAGAGAAACTGAAGGTTTCAACAAAATGAAAGCCTGTAACTATAGATATGAAGCTCTATCTTCCCTGAAAACAGCTTTATAGCATATAAAACCAACTTTCCTTTCTACAATTAAATCAGGACAAGATAAATGTGTCTATTCCTTGACATAACGGCCTTGGAGCATCTTAATGGAAACACTCTAATAAAAGTTTATCTCAAATACTGACCAAAACCTCAGCACTGGCTGCTCTGAGAACAGTGAGCAACAGCCCCAAGGATTCAGCCTTATAAAACAAAAAAGAAAGGAAAGAAAGAAAAGAAAGAAAGAAAAGAAACGTCTGTGTCAAAACTTGGCAATGAAGAGATCAGGATGAATTGTGAGACATGTGGGACAAGAAAAATACAGTGACATTGGGACCGAACCCCTCCCCTTATGATCTCAGAGAAGTTATTTCAGATCTCTCAGTCAAAAGGTCTTCTGAAGACCTCGTGATGCCTCCATCCACCCATCTACAATGGCTGGGAGATGAATGCAATGGTTTCCAATCTCTTTTTCCCTGAAAGCCGCCTGACCGAGAACAGGACATCACTGGACTTCTCACGCTGGAACTGAGCTCTCTAAGAATAATATCCCTGATTAATCTCTAAAAGAAAGGAAAAGAAAATCTTTGAGCAGCCATAAAGGAAATCCTAAGATGTGCTCAGAGAGAAAAGCACTCCTAAGAAATGCACCTCTTAGCACTAACACAACACCTTCAACATAGATGGAAGGCTGACTGCAATTCCCTTGTACAGTTTTCCATTTCCACAGGAATCATGATGTTTCCAAGCTTTGCCTCCCATAATTCCACAGCATTCCACAAACTTCAGGCCCCATTCACATGAATAGCCCACTCCCCAAACTTGTCCCCTCAGCAGGGAACTAGGGATTGGATTGATCCTCATTTCAGTCAGTGCAGTCAGGGGACGAGATGGTGCTTGAGGAACAGAAGCAAACAGTAATCAAGACACTTTAATCTAAAAGAAGCTATTACATTGGGATAAGCTGTGTAGTCATTTTCATGTCCACAAAAATCATTTAGTATCTTTAGCTTTATTTACTGAAGGGGAAAGCCAGAACAGAAATTGACCCTGTAAACTGACACTGAAATTTAGCAGTCAAAAAATGGAATTCAATTGCTAACTTGATTTCCTATTGTTCACCTTTGCTTAGAAATACCACCTTGTACTAGTGCTGTGTTCCGACCAGAGTGCTGGGAAAAGCCATCACTTTAAATGACAGTTACTGTTCTTAGACTGTGGAAACTCACCTAGTCATAAGTCAATGGCATGTGATGTAGTTTTGGAGTGATGATGGGGTCTGGAGTAGACGGCCAACAGAGAATTCTTGAGATGTCTTTTGTGCAAAAAGGTGATTTTATTAGAGAATGGTGACAGGACCTGTGGGCAGAAAGAGCTGCACTGGAGTTGTGAAGAATGACTGATTATATATTATGGAGTTGAGGGAGGTAAAGGCAAAGGGGAGGTTTCCAGAAGAACTTTCATAAGCCTAAAAGGACTAATAAGATACTGGAGGCCTAGCTATTGTCAAGCTAAGGTTATTTTTCCCTCCATTAGGGCATTAACATCAAGACAGTAGGGAGTTCCTGAAGGAATGTTATACTCTGCCTGCCTCAACTATTTGTCAGCCAGCTGCAGTTTATAAATACATTTAATTTAATCTACCATTTCCTTCTTGCCTTTGTTCTCCACATCACTATGGAGGGGATGGTGATGTTGGGGCTCCAGGAAACCGAGTCTTAAGTTTCTGGAGAGTAGGCCACTAATATGATTGCCTTTGTCTTGTAATTTACCAAGACATTTGTAAATGCCTTGTTTATCTGAGTAAAATAAAATTAAATAGAATTCTTTATCACCAAACCTCCAGAGCTTTTAATATGCTGAGGTACCTTGTGTACAGCATTTTCAAAATATAAATATGTTTGAACAGAGGAGGACGGGGATGTGGGAAGGGAGTGAAACAACGATAGGAACTCATGTCCTTTATGACTGGATCTCTATCAGTTGGCCATTGGTTTTTCCCTCTCCTTTGTTCTTGGGCAGCCAGGAGTGCCTGAGGAATGTTACACATAGTACACCTGGTGGGGGAGAGGGGGTTTGCTGGGTGTCAGCTTGCCTTATGCTCCCACATCACATAAGACTTTCCAGTGAGTCCCTGTTTGTGTTTGTCTCAGTTCGAGTCTCTGTCTCATAAACTATTAACTCTATGACCTTGGGCAAATTACACACCTCTCAACATCTCAGATTTTTCATCTGTAAAAAGGCAGTTACTTCCTACATGTGTTGGGAGGAGAAATTCAGATAAGGGTTATAGACAGTGGTATCTGGTACAGAGTAAGCGCTCCATAAAGGGTAGATGTTAGCGGTAGTATTGTTACATTCTCAGGCCAAGGACATATAAACCAGACAGAATGGGCCAGGGCTGAAATATTCAATGCATCTTCAGTTTTGTTCCACTTTCTGGGTATGAAAGGACATCAGTGAGGTTTTTGAGAAAATGGATCCAAATTTTACTCTGTATGCAACTGGTACCCTTTTTGTTTGGCCATGAACACATTGCCACTGTGAATAATGAAAATTCTATAATGTTTCACTCAACTTCTGCCTCTTGGCAGCCATGACCAAAATCACCCCGCAGCTGTCATTTACAACAGGGATCCCCAGCCAGTCACTTGCAGCTACCCTGCTGTGAAGGGCAGCTGCTCAAGAGTATTTCAAGCAGGAAAGTGACAGAGCCAGATGCTATCAGGAATCCCTCAATGAGGTCAGAGCATTAGAAAAACAGTAAGCCTTGCCCCCCCCCCAAAAGGATGGGGACTCCTGCTTCCAACCCATGCCAGGCGACTAGCCATCTGATCTTCCTGAGATCTCCTTAATTACAACAAAGGACCAGACACGATACAGTGCTTAGAGATCTACAAAATTAGGTGGAAACCAGTGAAGCGAAATGATAGTTTCAAGGAAAGGTGCTCTGTTATGACAATCCTTTAAACCTTTCCTGGAGGAGTTGAGAATTTTAAAAAGCAATTACATAAGTGATAATAACACATAATTTGAACTTGCATACAACTCTTTTAAATATATAATACACCTTCTTTCCTTAAAATGCTCAATAACGTATTTGGGTTTTAAGACCTTAATGTTTTTCTCGAATTCTTCCGCCAGTAGATTGGGAAAGATGTTCAGAAAAACATTTTTTATTCGTTGTTTGAGAAATGCTAGTTTCTTGGGCCAGCCACAGGTATTACACAAAAGGTGCATTTAAATTTGTCTGAGTAAAATAAAATTAAATAGAATTCTTTATCACCAAACCTCCAGAGCTTTTAATATGCTGATGTACCTTGTGTACAGCACTTTCAAAATATAAATATGTTTGAACAGAGGAGGACGGGGATGTGGGGAGGGAGTGAAACAACTATAGGAACATGTCTTCTCTGCAACATACTTAGGGAAATGTAGTCTCAGACTATAAATATCTTGAGAACAGGGACAATATTTCATTTTTATTACTCCTAGACCCTAGCACAATGCCTAGTAAAAATATTTGTTAAGCGAATTAATAAATGCTAAGTTGATTCTTCAAATTTATTGATAAATACTTATGCAGCAAGGAGGAGAAAAATAGTTTCTGGTCAGTTTCTGGCCCAAAAGAATGGATGCTAAGATGTGTCACCTGATGAAGGTCACAATCAATTTTGTAGTAAAACTGAGTATATTGAGTAATATTAGAGTAAATTGAGAATTCAAAAAAGAAAAGACATTGATATGACAGGGAATCAGAATATAGTCACATATCTAGCAGATGAGAGAAATTATTTTAATATAGGAAATTCAATAAATGATGATTTTTTGCAAACAAGTTCTTATAGAACATTGTCTTCTATCTGCCTATGCTCTGGTGATGGCAAAGAGTGACCTAAAAGCCTGCCATGGCCTAAGGTAGGATACCCCCTTGTTCATCTTCTCTTATTTCACCTGCAGCACACAAGAAAGTTGAGGCAGCTTCTGCAGGTGTGATTGCTCTATAACCCCTAGTGAATAGACAGGTGACAGTGGGAGGAGAGGAAACAGTTTGAAGGAGGTACATTTCTCCACCCAAGCCTCCCTTTCATGCCCCAACACACAACAGGGCTCACACCACACACCTGGCCACTGCTGCCCTGTCTGCAGCTCTTCCCTCACCCACATGGCAGTGTGAAAGCCATCTGGACCACTGCTTGAGGGTAGTGCGGATAATGAGTGCCCCATTGGGTAGCTGCACAAATGATAATGAACCCCATATCAGCTGCCAGGGCACCGGTTGCCAAGCCTAGCACCTGCTTCCCACGGAGACTTACAACCATGCTGGAGAGGATTGCTGTGGACCTTCTCACACCTGGCAGCATGGTTGATACAGGGAGATACAATTTTTCACCTATCAGAAGGGAAAAGGTCAAACAGTTTGATGATCAACTATGCTCACTCATTTTCTTAAAACTGCATATTGTTCATTCTGAGAAGACTAGGCTGGTCAAGAGTTTCTGGTAGACTGACAAATTATCAGCATTTTGTGTTGAAGGCAAAAAAGGTGTTATTTGGGTACAGTAAGATAATTAAGTTGCAATTCTTCAGTGTACAAAAATACCTTTAAATCTCTGGCAGAATATCTATAATCTAATATCTCCTCTTCTTATGCCAGCAGCTGCTGAATTTTAAGTGCTTTCCTAGGGATTCTATGTTGCCAAAAAATACAATTACTTTTCAGTAACTTCAGAAAACTTTTAAACAAACTGTCGGAAAATGTCAGAATCCAAAATAAGAATCTGCAAAGAAACTTGTTTCAATCACATCCATTTTGGCTGCAAGGTGCAAGCTTGGTGATTCCATCTTGATAGATTGTGTTTCATTTGCTTTGTAAGCACTGTGTAATTTATGTCTAGGGTTGAATTCTATCAGTGGAAATCTGAGCTCTGCGGGATTTGCTGTCGGGCTGCTCGCTGTGTGTAAGTTAGCATGTAAGACCTAGGATCTGTCTTCAGGTGGAGCCTAGTGTTCTGTTAGATTGGCAGCATACAGACCGGTAAGGACAGTCAAGTCTCCAAACTGCTCTCATACGATTAGAAAGTGACAGTGGACATAAGGAACTTCTAGCAAACCTTTATGATTTCTGAAATGGCTGTAGACTTCTATTTTTAAAACCAGAAGACCACCATCCTTAAAAAAAAGCAAAGGGCTGTGCTTAAAGAACCAGGTTGTCCCAAGCCCTTAGTTGATCTCTGGAAAGGAAGGAAAACCTTTGACTGATTGAATGCCTATCATTTGCAATTAATGCGATTTCAAATGATGACTTTGATGATCCTATTTAATACTCACAAACCCCTGCGATGTTGGAACTATTCTCCCCATTTCCCAAGATGGAACATCCAGATACTAAGAAATTCATTCATGTGACATAAATCATACAACCAATGTATTATGTGGCAAAGCCAGAATTTGAGTCCAAATGTGTCTAAATCCAGTCTCTTTCCACTAAATGACATTAATCTGGTCAGTTCAGTAAGATGGTATTTGAGATGCTTTTGAGCTATTCTGTTCGAGAAAGTTCTCAGAACAGTTTATCGACTTTCTTATTACACACAACTTTAATTGTGGACCAGACAAGGGGGAAAAGTGTACAGGACTGTTTTTGTGCCCACAATTCTAGTACACTTACACACCTTGAAATGCAGTGGGATGGAATTTAGGCAGCCTCCACAGAAGCCCACCTTGAAGCAGATAATTCTGTTGGCACTGGGAAAATGTGGCCCATTCAGGTGAAGCCCATCTTCATCTTCCATGCTACACCACAGAGAAATAAGACAGATTTCTCTTAGTCCCATTGGTCCTCACCATGACCTGCCTCATCCATCAACTGCCCTGTGTAGATTCCAAGAGCATGGACTGCTTAATTTCATTATCAGGGGAATGCAAACACTAGTTGCAAGGGAAGAAGGTGTCCTCCTTGTCCCCTTGGAGTCCTGGAGTTCAATGGTGTGCACAGTCTTCAATAACAAGCCCAAGGTCATAGTGACGGAACCCGAAGCTCATATCGGGCTTGAAGCTGGAGCATCCTGTCAGAGGGGAAACTTGAAATGTCTCAGAAAAGTGAAAAGGATGGAGTGATTCATTAACTCACACTTTGTCTCACTAGCAACAACTGCTACTCAGCTCTACCTGGATCCAGTTTAGTAAGAAACATAGTGTATCCTTTTAAAGAACATCTGGGCACTCTGACATGTCTGCCATCCTTTATTAAAGTATTTATTTCTTCCACTTACGATGTGCCAGGCACTGTTTTAGGCACTTACTGGGTATTCAACAATGAAAAAAAAAGACAGTAAGTAATCACTAAAAGACATTCATGAAAATAAACTAATACAAATTTGAGTGCATGCTTCAATTGCAACTACACCTCAAGCTAAGGAATACAGCAGCAAATGTACAACTGAAAATAACTATATTGGTATGCAGGTGACAGTTGATGTTTAAAACTTTTTTTCATATTTTTCTTTAATAGTTGTTTTATACTTACAACTTAAAGCATAAAATAGGAAAATAGTTAAGTTAGACACTAGAGTTAACTCGTCTGTGCTGCACTTTTGTGGGTTTCTGGTTCTTTAGGGATTTTTTCCTAATTTTAATTGGGAACTTAAATTCCTTGAGTACTGAGCTTTTAGATCAATGTCATTTGTGATAAAGGTTAGAGATGGTGTGGCTGTAAATCTATAAAGAAGAGAAAAATCTAGCTTCTAAAAGAAGCACCTGCTAAATCTTGATATCCATTTGTTACGTTGTCAAACTGTAATTCCCAATGACAGGAAGGGGGAGATGGAAAGGAAGTAGATCTTATAAGCAAGAATTAGAAAATAGACAAGGTTATGAATTAAAGTATATTCACATATACTTTTGTCCAAATGAATTTATTATTTGAGATATAATTTTAGAACCACCATAGTTTGCCTAGAATATCCTACAATGTATTGTTTCAGAAGAGCCTGTGTGTGCATAGTAGTTGTGCTCTTTAGCAATGTGCACATTAAGTGGACGTTATTGGCAAAAATATGGTGATAAAGTATTGCAATGAAATACTAAGACCAATAATGTCACAGTGAAACTGCACTTTCTCTCTTTCGCCACCATCTTTTCATCTGTGTGAATAGTACTTTCTGTTATAGATATGGATCATCACTGAGGTGACCAGGCAAAATAAAATCACATCCAGGTTGTTGCTTTTTTTTTTTTTGGTGGGGGGGGGGGTATTATTTATCAAGTAAATGTCTCAGAGTACAGGTCTTATTTATACATTCTGTATTAATGAAATAATTAATTATATCATTACCACTAACTCATTTGGCCAATTTCTTGTTATGAACTTGCAACATTTTCTGATTATCAAATACTTTCAAGCATTACATAAATAATTTCCAATTGAGCAGGTCTTAAGGAACTCTGATGCAGTACCAAACATCACTTGTAATGTTTTTTCTTCGTTAGATGGGTAGAAAGTTTTGTACTATTGCTGAAAAGCAACCTGGTGGATTCACTTTACTGCATCTAGAAAGAATTCAGCCTCATACTGTGGTTTTAAAAATATAAAATAAATAAAATGCACAAAATGAGAAGCATTTCCATGAGTAATTTCACACATGCTGCTAAGTACTGCAGAGTATTGCCAAGACTGGCCTTTAATCTCTATGGGAGCCAAAACAGCTGTAAACTCTCATTTGCTGTCAAATGTCTTTTTCAGGGTTATTAGCAAAGACAGGAGATAAGAAATCCTTCCAAGTTATCTTACTTTATTTTTTGACCTGTTTTTATTATCATCACCACTTTATATCTGTTGATAGCTCAAATGTGCCTATTTCACCAGGCCCAAGCAACATTATGAAGTGGGATTCATGAGGTTTTGGTGTTTTCCTCACTCTGCTTTCTAGGTTCTCACCTACATTTTCTCCCAGCAAGTTTCTGGCCCTCCAAACCCAGCTCCTGCCCTCTCTGTCCAAGCCACTTTTTAACAATTTTAAGGACATATTCTCAGCAAAATGCAGACCAGTGTGATCTACTGACCCACATTCATGGGTCCTCATGTTATATCTCTCAGGTAAGGATCTTACATGAGAGACTGGACCTAAAAGAGTAAAGCTAAGCTGTAGAGAAATCAGACTTACTAAAGTTGTCCATCTCCTGAGTGGGGGTCCACTTCTAGATCATTAGCAGGCTTTGAGTGTATTCTAGCTTTTCTTCCTCTAGAGCTCCCCAGATATGCTTTGCAGTATTACTGGATTCCTGTACCCTCACTTGCATCACCCTGGGCAAAAACCGATTCTACTCTACAGTGTACCAACTTTACTGATATTCCCCTAGTGCTGGAAACACCCTCCTAGTTTTAAAACCCTTTAGAATTTGTAAGGAATAATAATTCCCACTGTTAACTGTGTGAGGGTAGGATGGGTGAGGTGGGGGGGGGGGGGCTAGTTTCAGTGGTCTGTTGGGCCTGGAGAGCTGATTGGTAAACTTTCAGGAATTTTGAGAGCCAACTGACATGACCTTGGCAGTTTACAATCAGCCACAGGTGGAACAATTTACGCCATGAATTGGCAAATGCAATACCAATTAGTGTCACCACCCCCAGCTGGTGTGGAAAGAGCTGGGATTGGCATGAATAATAAGCAGCAGTAGTATTTCCTCACCATACCATAAACTTTGTGTGTCTAGTTGTTCTGTATCTACATTGTTCATTCTTATATCCTCCTTGCCTGGAGCATGTTAGGTCTTCACTAAGTGTTTATTGAATGAATGAATGAATGAATGAATGAGCAAGTTGGAGACATGGGATTTTTTATATAGTAAGTACATGTTCTGGTGTTTGCTGAAATGTCAAAAAAAGTCCAGGCCTAGTCCATCCTGACCCCTCTTTAACTACCAGTTTAGAGGTTCCTATGGTAACTGCCTCCTAGCCTACTCCTCCTGTCACTTTTATTCTTGTAACTAGAGCTCCGACCATTTCCTCTACTCCCTACCTCACACCCATTACCTCACCCATTTTTTTCTGCCCCACAGGTTCATGGATATCCTACAGATATGTTCCCAAAAAGTTAGGAAGAAAGAATAAAAGAACACTGTCTTAGTCTGTTCAGTCTGCTATAATAAATTACCACAAATTGAGTAACTTATAAGCAACAGACATTTATTCCTCATGGTTCTGGAGGCTGGGAAGTACAAGATCAAGGCACCAGCAGAACCCTGAAGGGGTCTCTTTTATAAGGGCTCCACCCTCATGACCTAATCACCCCCCCAAAGCCCCATCTCCTAATGCTGTCACACTGGGAATTACATTTTGGGGGAATATAAACATTCACTCCATAACATTAACTTTTCATAAAACCCGACTTTTAGTCTCAGCTCAGCCACATGATATCTATGTAACCTCAGGAGAACATGTAATCTCTCAAGTCTTTGGTATTTCCATGTGTGAGTTATTAGTACTACTATACCTGATTCAGTGAGTTCATGAGGATCAAAGAAGGTGATGCATATAAGAAGGCTTTGCAAACTGTAAAGTGCTCTATAAATGTAAATTTTTGTTAAAGGTAGCCAGATAGAATGAAATAATTGTTGACTTCAGAAACAGCAAAAATTGGATTTTAAACCCATCTCTGTACTTCCTACCTCTTTGACCTTAAGCAAGAGTTTTAACTTTTCCTCAGCCTGTTTTCTCCTCCATAAAATGAGAACAATGACATCTAACAGGTTTATTGTTAGTCTTAAACGAAATCATATGGGAAAAGGGCCTATCACAGTGTCCCAATAGTGTCTCCTCCCTTTTCCAACTTTCTAGCTCACATGTCTTTGGGAGGATATTCTCCTTGCTATTAGTCTATCTTTAAGTTTCCGTTGCTGTCAAGGGACAAAAATTTAGATCTTATTGGTCAAGAGAGAAAGGTGTAGTGCCAGGTCACCTGGCTTGAAATCTTGCCTCAGCTACTTGGTAAGCCTGTGATTTTGAAAAAGTCACTAAACTTCTCTGGGTCTCCATTGTTTTTTGTTTGTTTGTTTGTTTGTTTGTTTCACTTATTATAGTACCTATCTGGCGTGGTTAACCATCCCAACTTCTTTGAGACTAAGGAGGTCACTGGGACACAGGATTTTCAGTGTGTAAACCAAGAAAGTCGCAAGCAAATGATGATGAGCTGGTCACTTCCATATCTGCCTCACAGGATTGTAATGAGGATGAAGGGAGCTGTACATGTGAACTACTTAACTGCATGCAGTTAGTAGGTACTATGCGGGACCTTTAGTTATCACTCTTATTTCTCCAGATACATTCCTTTGGTTCAAAAGTTGAAAAGAGAGATATATTTTTTTAATTTTTTTAATGTTTTTATTTATTTTTGAGAAATAGAGCGAGTGGGAGATGGGCAGAGAAAGAGAGGGAGACACAGAATGTGAAGCAGGCTCCAGGCTCCAAGCTGTCAGCACAGACCCCAATGCAGGACTTGAACCCACAAGCCATGAGATCATGACCTGAACTGAAGTTGGACGCTTAACCGAATGAGCCACTCGGGTTCCCCTGAATAGAGAGATTTGAGGGCACAGTGACACACTGTTAGAGATGTTCAGGAATAGAAAGCTGACCGCAGCTGCCTGCCCAGGCCTGCTGCTGACTTGTTCTGAAATATCCTCAGGTTCACAAGGTGAGAGGCAAAGGGGGGCCACGCCAACCATTGATCTCGTGACTGTCCCTCTCGTCACTTTGAACTTGTTGCTTAAAGGGAGGAGAGAGGTCAGGGGAGAAAACAACTACCTGACTGTCGATTCTTCTTGGGAGGACTGACCAAGGCCTGGATGGTGAGGGGAAATGAAGCCGGGGATGGGTTTCAGTCCAGCTTTCCCTATCCTGGCTCTGAATAGGGCCAGCAGGGGCCCTGGGCTGTATTTTTGATGATGGATATTGGACACTATTGTGGGAACTTATTAATTCTGAGCTTCTCCCTGGGTCTGAAATCAGGCTGCCTGGGTTCCTGTGTGCCTCTGCCCCCTGCTAGGTTGCTGACTTTGGATAAGTGATATAACTTCTCAGTTCCTTCACCTGTGAAACATATGATTACAGGATCAACACCATGAAAATGTTGCAGGAATTAAATGAGATAATCCATGTAATGAAGTTTGCTCACTGGCGTAAGGGAAACTCTTGATCATTATTCCCCTCAGTGACCATTTACATACAGGGGTGTTGAGGGGACATGAGGACTCTGTGGTGTTGTTTCATAGCTATGCTTATATCTGCAGATACTAAAGGCTTCTATTTAGCTAACGAAACTAACATATATTTACTCACTCATTCTTAGCCCATCTCTGAAATCAGAATGTGAAAAGTGAGACTAAATATTTTTCTAGGCCTAATGCTAGTTGAAATGGAAGTCATGTGTGGTTTCTCTGCCTTGTTAAGAGTTTGTTTGCTTTTTGTCAATAACCAATACGAATTTAAAATCTGTGCTTCTGAAAGCTGGTTCCAGGAATTGGGGTTTTGTGTGTCATCAGTTCTCTCAGAAAGAATGCCAGAAATGAACATCAAACAATAAAATTATATCTTGCAAGTTTAATTGCTTATATGTTTACTCAAATCACGTTTCAGACCAATAACATTCCCAATCCCCCCTCTTATCAATGTTTCAGAAGCAGTTTTAATGGTGATAAGGAAGTCAAACAATGCCTTAAAATCCTGGTTCTATTTTCCCTTCCTTTGTGCTCTACTGGGTTTGGCTGTCTGGCATTCTCTAGTGTTTTTCCATGCAGAAGATCTTGTTCTTGGAAGCACAACGCAAGGCAAGCCTTCCTCCTTCAGACAGACTGGTGCTGGCAGAATTCCCTGGGCTGCTCCCTCTCTCTCCTACATGCTCCGTACATAACAGAACAAACTAAGGGTCTCTAGTAAAGCTCCAGGGCCCAGATCATACTACCAAGAATAGCCCTCTGCACTCTTCTCTCACATAATACTACTCCTCCATAACAGGCCTTCAGGTCACATCACTGGTGGTGGCGGAGGGGGAAGGGTTTGAATCACAAAAGGGAAAAATCTTCTGGCCTTATGCTGCATGGTCTTCCCAGAGAGCACTGATACGCATCGTTAATTTGATGTTCCAGTATAAATAGCCAGGGAAAAAATATAAAAATTTTGTGTATTATGATCCTTGCCAAACTGTACCCTCTGAGTAAATGTAGCCCAAAATATATTTTAAAGGTAATTTTAATAATCAGTCCCATTTCTGTCTGAATTTCCTCTAGCCCCAGGGATGCTCAACTTGTGGTCTGAAGGTCAAAGACTGTCTCTGAAGTTTATGGCATCTTAGTTTTAAAAACTAGATCCTAAAGTCTGGGATTGTGATGCTTCCTGCTTTGGTCTTCTTCTTCAAAATTACTTTGGCTATTCGGGGCCTTTTGTGGTTCCATATGAATTTTAGGATTGCTTGTTCTAGTTTCGAGAAGAATGCTGGTGCAATTTTGATTGGGATTGCATTGAATGTGTAGATAGCTTTGGCTAGTATTGACATTTTGACAATATTTATTCTTCCAATCCATGAGCATGGAATGTTTTTCCATTTCTTTATATCTTCTTCAATTTCCTTCATAAGCTTTCTATAGTTTTCAGCATACAGATCTTTTACATCTTTGGTTAGATTTATTCCTAGGTATTTTACGCTTCTTGGTGCAACTGTGAATGGGATTAGTTTCTTTATTTGTCTTTCTGTTGCTTCATTATTAGTGTATAAGAATGCAACTGATATCTGTACATTGATTTTGTATCCTGCAACTTTGCTGAATTCATGTATCAGTTCTAGCAGACTTTTCGTGGAGTCTATCGGATTTTCCATGTATAATATCATGTCATCTGCAAAAAGTGAAAGCTTAACTTCATCTTTGCCAATTTTGATGCCTTTTATTTCCTTTTGTCGTCTGATTGCTGATGCTAGAACTTCCAACACTAAGTTAAACAACAGCGGTGAGAGTGGACATCCCTGTCGTGTTCCTGATCTCAGGGAAAAAGCTCCCAGTTTTTCCCCATTGAGGATGATGTTAGCTGTGGGCTTTTCATAAATGGCTTTTATGATCTTTAAGTATGTTCTTTCTATCCCAACTTTCTCGAGGGTTTTTATTAAGAAAGGTTGCTGCATTTTGTCAAATGCCTTTTCTGCATCGATTGACAGGATCATATGGTTCTTATCTTTTCTTTTATTAATGTGATGTATCACGTTGATTGATTTGAGAATGTTGAACCAGCCCTGCATCCCAGGAATGAATCCCACTTGGTCATGGTGAATAATTCTTTTTATATGCTGTTGAATTCGATTTGCTAGTATCTTATTGAGAATTTTTGCATCCATATTCATCAGGGATATTGGCCTGTAGTTCTCTTTTTTTACTGGGTCTCTGTCTGGTTTAGGAATCAAAGTAATGCTGGCTTCATAGAATGAGTCTGGAAGTTTTCCTTCCCTTTCTATTTTTTGGAATAGCTTGAGAAGGATAGGTATTATCTATCTCTGCTTTAAACGTCTGGTAGAACTCCCCTGGGAAGCCATCTGGTCCTGGACTCTTATTTGTTGGGAGATTTTTGATGACTGATTCAATTTCTTCGCTGGTTATGTCCATCAACTGATGAATGGATAAAGAAATTGTGGTTTATATACACAATGGAGTACTACGTGGCAATGAGAAAGAATGAAATATGGCTTTTTGTAGCAACATGGATGGAACTGGAGAGTGTTATGCTAAGTGAAATAAGCCATACAGAGAAAGACAGATAACATATTTTTTCACTCTTATGTGGATCCTGAGAAACTTAACAGAAACCCATGGGGGAGGGGAAGGAAAAAAAAAAAAAAGGAGGTTAGAGTGGGAGAGAGCTAAAGCATAAGAGACTCAAAAACTGAGAACAAACTGAGGGTTGATGGGGGGTAGGGGGGTGGGGAGGGTGGGTGATGGGTATTGAAGAGGACACCCTTTGGGATGAGCACTGGGTGTTGTATGGAAACCAATTTGACAATAAACTTCATATATTGAAAAAAATAAAATAAAAAAATAAAAAATAAAAACTAGATCCACTCATAAAACAGGAGACCAAAAATCTGTGTGTGTTCCCTATGTAAGTTAAACCTAAGCTTTAAAATAGAGGGATGAAAGTCCCAAAAAAGTTAATTTAGGACTTCTTGGTGGTAGACCTGAATATGAATGTATTTTTCAAAATGCTCCAGGTGATTCTAATGTGCAACCGGGGAGGAGAAACATTACCTTCTAATAGAGGAAAATCAAGGGCAGTTTGGGTGCAGGGTTTAGGGCATATCTGCACCTCCTAGTACTAAACTCCTACCCTCAATCTCTAATAGTATGCTACAGAAGCTTCAATAATGCCATTCTCTTCTAAGCTGGTTGGCACACCTTGCCTTTTCTCATCTACACCTTATAGAACCTTATGTATGCATTTGTGAAGGGTATTTACAGTCTTGTTACCTGGAAGCAATGACTCTAGATTATCTTTTCTCATTCATTCCCCCAGTATGGACATTTGCCTTACTGTGAGATCTAAAAATGCAATGAAAAGTTGAGCTTATTCTGTTCCTTTAATCAGGGAGTAAAATTATTATTTTAATTCCAGTATCATTAGTTTGCATCTCTCCTTTTCTTTGCCCTACCCCCCTTTCTCGTCAGCCACAGAAGCACTGCTCCATGACACTTAGAACTAAGAAGAAACTGTGAGTTTCACATAGGAAAGAATAGAGTATGTCCACCGTAGACCATAAAAAACATAACTGGCAGCTTCCTGGCCCAGCCCAGAAGCCAGAGTGTGGCTTGCACTGGAAATGACAGAATAACTGGTATCTCTTCCCTCTGTACCTACTGGCAGAATATTTTTGAAAAAATGACATTGAGCATCCCATGTCCTTGATCAGAATTTTCCAGTGTTCCTGCTGGTTGCAGGACAAAGTGTAGCCTCCACGGTCCACTACTAAATGTCCTTACTCCTCAGGCCCACAGCTACTAATTCTAGCCTTATTTTCCACTACGTATTAGCATTACTCCTTGTTCTTCCCAAGCAAATTCTTCCCTTTCCACCCCATTTCCTTCCCTGTGCCTTATCCCTGGAACACCCTCTCCCCCATTCAACCAAACCTCAAAGTGACCTTTTCCTTTCCCCAAAGTATAAATAAGATTGTGTTCCTACCAGAATGACTATGGACTTTGAACTAAAACAAATTCACTTTAAAATCCCATGACCTTCGGTAAGTTTTTGTCATTCTTTATATATATATGTATATATATATAAAAGGGAGTGATAGTAATACTTCTGGGGGATGATTGCTATAAGAATTATATGAGATCACATGTGAGTGCACTTAGATGATCAATACATATTTCCCTTCCCTTTACCACTCAAATAGCATTGCTCTCTATTGTGGGTTTCTGAGAGCATGTCTTACTGTCTCTGTAACAGCATAGGGTCCTTGAAAGCAAGGGCCTTTTCTTAGACTTATTCGAATATTCTTTAACACTAAGAAGAGTGCCTTGCACATAGAAAGCTCCCCATAAATATTGCTGATGGCTGAATAAATTAAAAAATGTATTTTCTGACCCTCTGTTGGATAAAAGTTAATGGCATGGAGAGAGATGTGGAGGAAAGAGCCAGCCCACATAAAATAGAGTGCCCTGACAAATGTTATGATGATTAGCATTAATGATAATTATGGAAAATGCATTAAATAACATATCCAGTCAAATCCCACCCTATTTAGGCTTCCTGGGCATGGACATGAGGATTCTAACTTCACAAAGAATCATTAAGCTTATGTTTCATACAACAGCAAAGAGGTACCCAGTATCACACAAAAATAAATTCACTGACATTTGATGTGCTTACACTTGCAACGTAAAGAATAAAATAGGCGCTTACAGTTGCCTATTTAAAACTTGCCTTTAATAAACTGCCTACTGCTGTGTAGTCCAGATGTTTATTTAGTATATCAATGTACAGAAATGCTTTAAATTCCCTGAAAAAAGGGAGGAGTCCAGGCAGGGGTAGTGTCTCTTTCATAATAGGAACAAAACACATTTTTTTAAAATGATTCTGTATATAGAAAGGTTGTTGCTTCACTATGAGATGAATAACTGTTTGACAAAGAGATGATGCCAGAAAGTTTCTATACCTTAGGAGAAATATCTTTGTCTTCTTTCAAGAAAGAAAGAAAGGAGAACTAGATGTGATGCTTTTGAGTGTTTACTGCTAACCCTGCTAAAAAAAGCATTCATAGTCTTATTACATGACACAAGAACAGACTCAGTTTTGTATTGCAAGGTAGGAATGAGCCACTTATTGATGTTTAGGATCCATCAAGACTTGCAGGTAAATTGAGACTCTTGACAGATGACCTTGAAACAAAGCAGTGCTGTGTGATATTTCTCTACTACCAAAAAGAAAAGACATTTTTGACAGCTGAGAAATGGTGACCAGATCTTGAAGTCATTTTTTTTTCCTCTTAAAGGTATTTGAAATATAAGACTTAAGAGAGAGGTCACATCTTTGCTAGGCTTTTCAAGAGCTTAAGGTAATATCAAGATCCCGTAGATAAACAATGACTTCTAGTCATTAAGTTTTTTAAGAAAAAATAAATAATAGGATTTAGTGAGGATTAAATTGAAAGCACAGTTTAACAAATGCTGTCTCACAATTCACAAGGACAGATATTTATGCAGTTGGATCTTTATGTCATATCTAATATTAGTGGGAAAAATACAGGTTCACATAAAAATTTCTTGGGGTACATGTATGATAATAGTATGATGGCTCTTTCCCCAGCTAACACTCTATTGGGTGATAAGTATGACAGAACTTAAATAATGCTGCATTTTATCAGCCCCTTCAGGATGTTTTTTACCTATGTTATTCTTTCAAGTGCCATAAAACCCTATTAGAAGAGGAAAAATCACTTTTCATATTAATGAGGAAAAATCATTTTCATATTAATGTCTGATGTTATAACTCGTAGATAATCAATGACATATGATTATTTTTCTAATAGGCTAGATTGATTGACTGATTGATTTTTCTGAAAGGTTAGATGTAGAATGGAAAGGAAAAAAAAATAAAATTCTAGGTTCTATCACTCTTACCATGATACAAGACATTTAACAAAAATCAAGTTATAAATAGTTAATGTTACTGTTATCTTTATTACCAAATAAGACTGCTATGCTAGAGATTTTTTTCCAGTTTCTTTCTCATGTAAGCCTAAGAGATATAGGTGAAGAAACATATGCTACAATTACTTACTTCGCTGTCTTATGGAAAGAAAACTTTTGCTGACACCATTTCTGAAATGGATACCCTTTCTAAAGCATCAGCTCTGTTTCTGAACTTTCACCTTATAATGTGCAAGTAAACAGACTTAGTAAAGAGACAGAATACAAAATGGGAATTCATATTTTAACGTTGCTCTTTTATATATTTTTCATCAATCACATAGCTGTCATTTTGAGGCCATATTGTTTCCCTAATCAATAAAAGTGAAAGTGGAAGGATTTTCAACAAATGTTATACCCAAAAGTGATCTAAATGTATTAGTTTTTATTTAACCTTAATTATCCCAAATCAACACCTTTGTCTAGAAGTTTCTATGTATTTTTTTGCTTTTAATCTCCCAGGTACTCTAATTGCCTCCACTTTGTAAAGAATGAGCATTGTCATGACAACTAAGAGGAAACTTTGCCACCATAAGTTTTTCAAAATACAATGAAATACTTACTGTTGGGCTTTCTAGTGTTGGCTGAGATTATAGAAATGTGCTTTATGCCTCCTACCTCAATGTAGATCAAAGTATTTTGTCTGCTTACATCAGGGAAAGAGTGTTTGCTTTTAATTTTTGTGTGGGTTTAGTTGGATATATTTTAGTTACAGTAATGGTACATGGAAAAAAAGACCATTTAAAGCAATAAAACCTAGTTTTCATGGGCTGGGAAGGTAGTGAAAATGCAGCGGAATAAGTATGTGGCTGGTCTTAAAGGACATGGAGCTTCAAAGACATATGCCAAGTTAAAAAAAAAAATGGGCAAGGCTAAACAGTAGGTAGGGTCTAGGTTTGCACTCTTGGGTAATAAAACTATAAAGCAAAGCAGTTGGGTATAATTATAAAAGTCAAGGTAGTGATTGCTTTGAGGGGATTGCTTTGGGGTTGAGACAAGTCATATGGACAGGCTTCTAAGGTGATGTGGGAGGTGTTTACAAGGGTGTTCGTCTTATAGTTCCATAAGCTATACATTGATCTAGCTTTCTATATCTGTGTTTTGTTTTACAATAAAGAGTTTTTTAAAATGTAAGTGTATGCAGCTTTATTTTATTTTTAGTTTTTGCAGCTTTAGATTATGAGCATAACTGTAGGCTACTTATAATTAGGAAGAGTTTTCTTGGACTTTAAGCAATACCTCTTCCTTTGTATGTCCCAAAATTGCACAGAGAGGTTAGAGCTCAAAGAGAAGGATCAAGAAGAAATGTCATAAAGAGAGGGAAAAAACCCAATTATTTGAAAATAAAATTTTAATTTAGAATTGCTTTTAAATTATTATTGAATTATTCAGTGTAATTTTTTTCAAAGAGATACATACTGAAGTATTTATAAGTGAAATGATATAATATCTGAGATTTTCCTCAAAAATGATCCAGTTGGATGGGATATGAAAAAGTGGGTTTACAGGTGAAACCAGAGTGTCCACATGTTGAAGACTGTTAAAGCTAGGTGCATGGGGGATTATTATATAATGTTCTATGCTTTTGTCTATATTTGAATACTTCTGTAGTAAAAAGGTTTCAAAGTAAAATAAATTATAAGGTATACAGTGAGAATATATATATATATATTTTATAAAATGCCTTCAGATACTGTAGTCTGTAAGGAGTTTGTAGCATTCCAATCAATTTTATATACTTAAATATGACTATTTGTAAAAATTCAAACAGAACTATTTTAGTTTTTAAAAATTTTTAATGTTTATTTTTGAGAGACACAGAGCATGAGCAGGGGAGGGGCAGAGAGAGAGAGAGAGAGGAAGACAGAATTCAAAGCAGGTTCCAGGCTCTAATTTGTCAGCACAGAGCCTGACAGAGGGCTCAAACTCATGAACTGCAAGATCATGACCGGAGCTGAAGTTGGATGCTTAACCAACTGTCACCCACGCGCCCCTCAAACAGAACTATTTTAAAGTTCCTTCATTTGGAACTAGATCCATTACAAATCAGTGCTTAAAGTAATGATAATCCAATGGCTCTGAAGCTGAAATAAAGTAAATCCAGGTTTTTGAGCAGGTACAGAGTTTTGCTGTTCCAGGCATTCAGAAAATTGTTGCATTACTGCTAACCCACAATGAGGAGACCAAGGGAGACATAACCAGGCTAGAAGGTGCACAATCAAAACCAAGTAGAGAATGGAATTAATTCCTTAGCTAATCCAAAGAGGAAAGAACTAGGCGACAGCAATGATTTCTAAAGAAGCGTTGTAACCTTTGCTTTTTTCCTTCTCAAGAGACCATACCTGTTCTATGGAAATCAAAGCAGTTTGTTCTCCCTTCCATACTGTCATTTATTTTCACATAAAATGTTAAAGCTATAAATAAATTTGCTATAACTCACAATCTTATATTCTTCCTGTTAAAATTTTGTTCATTCTTGAGCTAACAGTTCCTCAGTGTAAGGAAAAAACTATCTTCTCCTGGATCAAAATAGTAGTCATAGCCAGCTTCTTTAGCTGCTTTCCTAATTTCTGCCATCTTCTCTATAGATCAGTGTCCTCTAAAGGACAGGAAACTGGCTCACTGTAAGAACACCCATTCCTAAACAGGAATCTCTTCAGATGAAAAAAACCCTTTTCTTAGAACATCTTCCCAGACATACAAAACACATAAACAAGTCCTAGAAAACAAACCAAAAACCCCTTTAATCTGGAAATAATTTCAAATGTATATAAAGATGCAAGACAAAGAACATTACAGAAAATACTAGTATATACTTTACCCAGTTTCATCTATTGTTAGTATTTTACTCCATTTATTTTATCATTTGTCTTAGGTATCTATCATCTATCTATACACAGTGTGTATATATATATATATATATATATATATATATATATATGTGCCTATATATATGTATATACATATACACACACACACACACACACACACACACATATATAATATTTTTCCATGAACAATTTAAAGTAACATGTATATGTTATGCTCTTTACCCCTAAATACTTCAGTGTATATTTCATAATATTAGGGAATTTTTTTTACATAAATAATCACAATATAGTTTTCAACTTCAGTAAATATGGTAATACTGTTACCTAGTCCACCATCCATATGTGAGTTTTGTCCACTAATAATAGCATCTTTTTTTAACTTTACGTATTTATTTTGAGAAAGTGAGTGAACTAGCATGGGGGAGGGGCAGAGAGACAGGGAGGGAGAGAGAATTCCAAGCAGGCTCCATACTGTCAGCGAGGAACCCAAAGCAGGGCTCGAACTCACAAACTGTGAGATCATGACCCGAACTGAAATCAAGAGTCAGATGCTGAACTGACTGAGCCACCCAGGTGCCCGTAACACAACAGCATCTCAATAATATTTCTTTCCCTCCAGTATAGGATCCAAATATTGCATTTAGTTATCAGCCTTTCACTGGAAAATTTCTACAGGCTCTGTTTGACTTTCATGTTATTGATTTTTTTTGAAGTATAAAAATATACAATATTTTTTATTTGGGCTTGTCTGATATTTCCTCACGATTTAAATCAGGTTATACATTACTGGCCAGAATATCACATAAGCAATTTGTGTCCTTTTCAAGGTATCACATCCAGAAGCACATGATGTCTATTTATTCTTCACTGTGATGTTAATTTTGATTACATGGTAAAGGTGTCCTGCTATTTGTATACTACATAATTATTATTTTTTCCCCTTATAACTAACAAGCAGCCTATGGGAAATTTCTTGAAGACTATGAAAATATTCTGTTCCCCATCAAAATTAGTCCTATATTTAGCATCCACTGATGACTCTTGCCTGGACCAATCTTTGCAAATTGATATTTATCTAACTCTAGCCTTCCTTCCATGTTTGCCATTTGACATGCAGCATTATACTGTAAGCAAGAACCCTTTTTCTCTCTTATCAATCTATCTTCTATATTTTTAATTAAACAATTTTTTAAAATATTTGTTTTTGAGAGACAGAGAGAGAACACAAGCAGGGGAAGGTCTGAGAGAGAGAGGGAGACAGAGAATCTGAAGCAGGATCCAGGCTCTGAGCTGTCATCACAGAGCCCAACACAGGGCTCGAACCCACAAACTGTGAGATCATGACCTGAGCTGAAGTTGGACACTCAACCGAATCAGCCACCCAGGTGCCCCTCAATTTATCTTGTTATCAGTATGAACGCATGGATTCCTATCTTATTATTAATTTATAATTCAACGAAGAACTCAGTTATTTTGGTAATAACACTGTCCCCAATTTTGCCAGTGTTAGACCCTTCAAACTAGCTTCTATCATTTTTTAAAATCACTTCCTTTATTTCTGGCACAACAAAATGCCATAGGTTCATCTTGTACCCATTCTGCTCCAGTCTTCTGCTATTTCTCTAGGAAGCCCTGCTTCCTTTTGATAAAAGAATATTAGACACCAAAGTATGGGTAAGTGTGCTCCTCTGAGGCCTCTCTACTTGGCCACCCTCTTACGGCCTCTTTAAATGGTCACTCCTCCGCATGCTCATGCTCCTGCTATCTCTGTGTCCCAGTCTTCTCGTCTTACAAGGACATCAGTGAGATTGGATTAGGGCCCACCCTAATGGCCTCATTTTAACTTAATTACCTCCTTAAAGATCCTACCTGTTCTTAGGTAGTGGGGGTTAGGGCTTCAACTAGGAATTTTGAGGGGACACAATTCAGCCCATAACACCTTCCTATGTTTCCTTTTGTAAAGATAGGTAGGTACGTGAATGCTTTTTTACTTCTTTTTACACAAATGGTAGCATAGTATTTATAATCTTTTGTACTTTTCTGGCTCACTTTTCTCAGAGGCATTTTTATGAAACACGGTTTTGAATTTTAGTATCCATTATGTAACCTCTGTTACATATGTTCAATAGATTTCCAAGAATTTTTATGCATTTACAATGACTGCATGGATTTTAGTCTCCTAGAAACTGTGTCCAGACTAGAGAGTAGGGAGTCATTTTGGACGTTTGGCCTACTAAGAGGTCTTGCAAAACAATAACAACTAGCTGCAATGGCTTAATCCATTAAGGTTGATATGAAATAATTAAATAACAAAATTGTCATGGCTGCAGCCAGGGAGTATTTGATGGTGTGACAAAAGAAGGAGCACTGTAGCCAGTTATTCTTGCTCAGAAGGAGAATCTTTTTCAGGTATGAATTGATACTTTCTCTCCAAAAGTCAGGATGATCTGTATAATCCTTATTGTCACCACACATCAAAGAGAGAAAATATAGAAATATAAAAGATATTTCTCAACCCCCTATACCCCCCCCCCCAAAAAAAAACCTCTAAAAGCAATTATATTGCAGATTAAATTTGGATTGGTACAATAAGAAATTAGGAAAAGTGGTAGCTCATTCGGTAGAAATATACTTGCCAAAGGCCCTATCACTACAGACTAAAGATACACCATTGACACACAGACACCAAGTTATCTT
Organism: Panthera leo; assembly: GCF_018350215.1. Taxonomy (NCBI): domain Eukaryota; kingdom Metazoa; phylum Chordata; class Mammalia; order Carnivora; family Felidae; genus Panthera; species Panthera leo. The sequence goes on from NC_056679.1 coordinate 169,410,490, forward strand.
TGCAGAGGAAACTATCTGGAATAGTGAAAAGTGTGCAGGGGTTTTAGAGTCAGATATCTGCATATTTGTTAAGTGTCAATGGCCACCCAGCTAAACAACCTTTAGGTGTTTGGAGCATCTGCCACTATGTGTATGAGTCTAGTGGAAGTCAGGGACTAGGTTCCCATGATGAAAGGAAAAATAAAGAAGCTGCTTCATGGGGCACCTGGGTGGCTCAGTCGATTAAGCATCCGACTTTGGCTCAGGTCATGATCTCATGGTTTGTGGGTTCAAGCCCCACGTCAGGCTCTGTGCTAACAGCTTGGAGCCTGGAGCCTGCTTTGGATTCTGTGCCTCCCTCTCTCTCAGCCCCTCCCCCACTCACATTCTCATGGTCTCTCTCTCAAAAATAAAGAAACATAAAAAATTTTTTTAAATTGTTTATTACATGTACTGCACATGAATATAATTATGCAAAAATGCAGAAATGTAATCACATACACAAGCATGCTTTTTATTTTTTTGTTCTTGATTCTATTATCCCTCATCCTGCCCTCTGCCTCACTCAGCAAAACACTTCTGGTGACAAGCTAGAATATATCCTTTCATGTCTTTCTCCATACCATGTATTCATGTGTGGACAAATACATATTCATGTATGTGTATGTAACTATCTAGGCTCTGATGTTTTATAACGATGGGATCATATTATAGATACTTATCTCCATCTTGCTTTTCTTACTCAGCAACTTCTTGTGGAAATCTCTCCAAGCTATTGGCAAGAGCTCAGTTCATCTTTATTAATGGCTGCATTATACTCCATTAATTCCATCATAATTTATTCAGCCATTCTCCTTGATGTGTCCATTTTTGTTTCCTACTATGAACAAGTAGTATGACTTGGGCTAAACTCCTGACTGCCTAGCCTCCCCTTTGTTCCTCTAAACAGTTTTGAGCCCACTTCACCATAATATGACATCTTTTTTAAAGGGAAAAAATTAGGGGTGCCTGGGTTGGTCAGTTGGTTAAGTGGTCAACTTTGGCTCAGGGAATGATCTCGCAGTTCATGGGTTCGAGCCCCACATCAGGCTGTGCTGACAGCTAGAAACCTGGAGCCTGCTTTGGATTCTGTGTCTCCCTCTCTCTCTGTCCCTCCCCTTACTCACGCTCTGTCTCTCTTTCTTTAAAAAATAAATAAACATTAAAAAAGGGAAAAAAGGAAAAAAAATAAAGAAAAACATTGTGAGGTCTCTGATATCCTTCCAGTAAATTACTGTTCTGCTTATGTTAACCAGAATCAGAATCTATCATTTGCAACCCAGAACCCTAACTGGTACACCAGTATTCTCATCTCAGCTTTGATACTATTAATTATAATTATTATTTATTATTTATCTATTTCTAACCATGTGCCTCCTTTGAGCCCTTACTTCCTTGTAGAATTATAAGAATTCGGTAAATATATACAATATGGTTGGTACAGTGATCAACCCATTCTAGGTTCTCAATAAACGGTAACAAGAATCATCATTAATAATAAGTTGCTAATAATAGTTAAAGAACATTAATGAGGATCAGTGGAAGATATGCAAGAAGGTGAGGGTCCAAATGAGACCAGGCTCGGGGTGCCTGGATGGCTCAGTGGGTCAAGCATCCAACTTCAGCTCAGGTCATGTTCTTATGGTTCATCGGTTCAAGCACCGCAATGGGTTCTCTGCTGTCAGCACAGAGCCTATTTTGGATCCTCTGCCCCCCTCTCTCTTGCCCTTCCTCTGCTTGTGCTCTCTCTCTCTCTCTCCCTCAAAAATACATAAACATTAAAAAATAATAATATAATAATATCCTTTAAACAAACAAAAATCAAATGGGACTAGGCTCAAGTCTTCACCAATCTTTTAATGAGAAGGATTTGGGGTTACTGAGAGAACCATAGAGTATTTGTATGCTTAATTTCCTATTTATGATCCCATGTACTAATTCCCCAGTCTGGATCCAGACATTCTTATTTTGTCCTTTCCTTTGTCACTACAAAGTTTTGCATTACAAGAATGCTTTGTGATATTAACATGAATACTGAAAGGAGTAGACGCATTTGATGACAATAAGCAGGATTTGGCCCAGAATGGGTAAAGCAAGGAAGCAGCTCCTCTTACCGCAAAGCCTATCCTTTGCAAGTGCCACATGTTAAATTACCACGTGACAAACTCCAAAAATGTATGTATCCCTTTGAATTTTTCCTTACCATGTAAGGGTATGGTTGCAGCAGCTATTCCAATGAAAAGAATGTCTACATTTAGATGTCGGTATTTTAGGTGGGTCATGAAATTAAATTTCCCTTCAGTAGTGAGCATATGCTGACAGTGCGTGGCAGAGCTGTGTGTGTGCGTGAGTGTGGTTAGGAAGAAGGGAAGAGGCCTTCTGTCTTTTAGATGCATATTCATGGGGAAGCTCATAAAGTTCTTTGAGAAAAGTTTCATTTATATATTTGATTCTTGATAATTAAAGCAATTGACTGAAAAAGAATCATTAGTTTCACAGTTTTCCTTATAATTTAGTGCTGTTAACACATGGCAACTAATGTGTTTAATGTATTGTTTAGCATTTATTTTCTGGTTGTTCTATTTTAGAATCGTGAGATAAATTTATTTTCACTGAAAATTATTTATCTCACTTTTTGGGGGCCAATAAGTGATTTCCCTTAATTAAGCTTTCAATAGTTTCTCTGATATATTTGACATTTGCCATTAACTGTCCTTGCAGTTTTTTATTAAATATTTTATTTTCAGTTTTAAACTAGTTTACTATTATAATAATTCATGCTCATGGCTAAAAATTCAAAGAGTATGATGGTGTATAAACCCAGAAGCACAAATATACCTCTCCCCATAGTTTTGTTGTAGAGGTAGGCACTATTTGCAATCTCTTGTGTATCCTTCCAGAAATAATCATAGGTATATATAATTTCCCTTTAAAAAAGATATGTATATGATGCCATTACATAACTAGAATTATTTTACTTAAAGGCTATCTTGAATATCTTTCCATATCTTGAATATTTCTCCACAATATATATCCTTATTGCTCTTGTGATTTCTGTATTTACATACATTTGTGCATATATGTTATTTTCATAGCTGATTAGTATTGAGTTGGATGTATGTAATTTTTAATTTTTAATTTATGAACATTTAAGATATTTCAAGCGTTTTGTTGTTACCATTGTTGTTAGCTTACTTTTAATAAATGATTGACATCAGTTCAATTGTCCATCCTATTATTGAGTCATGGACATAAACATGGACCAGAGGAAAGACTTGAAATTCACCAATATCCAACCCATGCCAGCTGCTGTCCCAACAATGATTCAAATTGTGCTTCTCTAGCAATATTGTGGAAACCAGTTAACTAAGCAATAACCTTCCTAGAAGCATTACTTTTGTCAGTAAAATTCACTTACACTTTCATTTCTGGGTGAGAATTTGCTAAGACTTAAGGAAGTTGATTATTTTAATGGTTGATTATTTAACTTTCTTTTTGATGTCAACGAATGCTTACCAGAAAGGTGATGATGGGTAAGATCTCAACTGAGCCTGTGTACATTGCCTAATTATTCACATGATTCCCATAAGAAATGTAGTAACAAAAGCAAGATAACTCAAAGTGAAAAAGAGAATTCAACAATTCTCCTATGATATACGCCAAGTGCTTCCCACTTATCTCATTTATTTTTGTAGTTTTTGTTGTTAATTGCTTTTGAACCTTCAGCAAAAATTTTCGCAATTGCAATTGATTTTTTACTTTTCTATTAATGGACAGATTTCTCTCTTTTGGTTGAAAACCCATTTTGCAGTACCTACAAACATTAAGCTAAGAGTGAATACACATAATTTTATCTTTAAGTTTCAGAGCTTTCTTTTTCCTTCTCTCTTATTTCATGAATGGTTTAAATTTTATAACTAGTCTCTTTTTCATATCTGGATTGCTTATTTCTATTTATTTTGAAGTCATCACTATTGCAGACATCCCACAATGCATGTATTATGTGAATTCCTTTCATCCTCTTCTTTTTATTTCTTATCTTTATCTTTTCTGTGATATAATGATTCCTAATGCAGGATATGCCTCTTTGAATGAACCCAGCCATCGTATATAGATTGGCCAGGCAGTCTCCAGTTATTTCTCTGTTTTACCATCAGCTCTGAAATATGCATTATCTTTGTTTCTTGCTATTCCTCTGTTCTTCTGTAGCAACATGTAAAAATCCTTGTGTTGTGGGAAGTATATGTACATATACATATGTGTGTGTATATATATGTATATGTATATATACACACTACCAAAACAAAAAACATATTTCATTTAGACTGTGAATTTTCAAGGTGTTTTCTTCTTTGTGTTCTCAGTACCATAGAATAAGGCCTGATACTTCACAGGCAATCAATAATTGCTCATCAGGGCATTTATGTGCTTTTGAATAGATCCAAACTGCTGTAAGTGTAACTGCAAAATTATGTTTGGTGATGGAGAAAATCAAAAAAGAATATAGAAAAATAATAATTGATTTGTTAGGGTGGAGGAGTAGTAGGTGGTTTGCTACTCATTTTTATTGTTTGGTACTATTACACACTGAATGAACAATAAAAATTTCTGTGAGAATTCATCTGTTACAGATCTGAGCCTGAATTTACCATTCCCTCCTCTTTTACTAATGACAGAGCACATTGTGGGCCTTCCCTGACTCACTCCCAATACTTTTTGATATGATAAAATTGAAATGAAAAGAGGATCCAGATTGATGTTAAGGATAATTATAAAAATAAAAGCCAATATTACATATTCACCCACAGGCCAAGCACAGTATTTATCTCCTTGCTTGTACCACCTCATTTAATTCTCATGACATCATTAGGAGGTAGGGTTGTCTATATTTTAGAGATAAGGAGGCAGAAATCCTGAGAAATTAAAGAACTTATTTGGGAACTCCCAGTACCTTGGGTGTATCTCCAAAGTCCTTTCTAGTAACTATAATGGAGACTGTTTTAAGCAATTTAGAAGGGAAGCTGGTAGGCACATCTACTTTGCTCCAAAAGGGATAAATGGAGTTGGTTGACTATTATTCTTTGTTCAAGGATTGTGGCTGCTACCTCAGCTTATTTTAAAGTTTATTTATTTTATTTTGAGAGAGAGAGAGAGAGAGAGAGAGAATACCAACCAAGCAGGTTCTGCATGTCAGCACAGAGCCCAGCGTGGGGCTTGAACTCACAAACCATGAGATGATGACCTGAGCCGAAATCAAGAGTCAGACACTTAACTGACTGAGCCACCCAGGCATCGCTCAATTATTTGCATAAAAGACAAAGGTATGGGCTGGGGAAATAATAAATAAACAAGGAAAACAAAACCCACAAAAACCACACTCTTAATCTCAGTAATGAGAATCAAGACTGCAGGTTTCACTTAAGCCTCATCACTCACTATCAGAGGAAAGTACCTGTTCAGGTCCATAACACTCCCTGGGCCTGGGAACGATGGTATTACAAGCAAGAATGAAGGGGCTCTTTTGCACCACCTCTCTGAAGCTTTGACAACACCACTTTCCCAGCCACATAAAAAACGACATGTAAAGGGGTAAAGTGTGGGGCAAGGAACCCCTCACACTATAGCCTTAATTAAGAGTTTCATCACAGGAAGCCAAAACAAGCAAGAAAAAGAAAATGGAGATGACTTATTTCATGGGTTCCTGTGAGACAGCCCTCGTGTTCATATTTGGACTACTCCCAGTGTTCAGAACTACCTTCCTTTCCTTCTGACTGCTTCCTGGAGTCATGCCCCACTGGATGAGGGTCAGCCCTACTAGAATTCACTATACCCAAGGAACAGCAATATTTTATTATTTTTATTATTAAATATTGTTGTTCTATGAAGATAGTGAACTCTTCAAGGGCAAGAACAATATTATTTTTTATCTCTTCAGGAGGGCTTAGCACAATGTTGGGCATAGAGCAAGCAGCTGATAATTCCTCATTAACCTAATTTGACATTAGTTTGGTTCTTATTGTAAGTAACTCAAAACTTTACAAGGTTGCTAAAAGGTATAAATGAAAAGAAGAAATCCCTCCTTCCTGGCTATCACCAAGGACAACATTGCTTAGAAAGGATTAAAACATTTTATATCTCTACCAACCATTTCCCTGGGAAGCCAAGCCAAGCCTGTAATGCTGATTAACAATGTTAATGTTCTTCTGTAGGCGGACAGGCAACTCAGAGGCTTGCTTCTCACCTTCCCCCTCTTCCTTAGATAGAATGACTTAACTCCTCTAATTTTCGGAAAGAGCTAGAGAGGAGAAAGAGACTGAGACTTATTTACAGTTATGTAGACTCTACCTGGTATACACATATCTTACAGGAATTTAGAAAGCAATGAACTTTAAACTGTAACAACACACATACTCTAGTTTAACCCTGTCTACTGTATCAGAATAAATTAGGAACCAAGAACCGAGAAAAGACTTGATGCTTTAGGCCATTTAAGGGCCTTTTTTGCTGAAGTAGTGAAGTTTCAGTATCAGAAAGAGCTGCAGCCTCTCGATCTCAGTGACTATGAGAAAAGTAAAATATAACACACCTGGCAGATCAAAGTCTTTCAGTTCAGTTGTTTATTTATATGTTACCATGCACTTTCTTGACAAGGAGACCCCATCTCTCTAACTTATTGCCAGACCTTATCTACTGCCAGATTTCCCTGAAGATTGGGTGTTTGTTAGTTTGCTTGCCCTTTGGTGGAAGTTACATGGTGGGATGATTGTGTTTAAATAATTTTTTTTAAGTGTTTATTTATTTTTGAGAAAGAGAGAGACAGAGCATAAGCAGGGGATGGGCAGAGACAGAGGGAGACACAGAATCCAAAGCAGGCTCCAGGCTCTGAGCTGTCAGCCCAGAGCCTGATGTGGAGCTCGAACCCACAAGCTGTGAGATCATGACCTGAACTAAAGTTGGACACTCAATTGACTGAGCCCCCCAGGCACCCCTGGGATGGCTTGCATTTGAAAACTAAGTTTAATAAAGCCGATTTATCCATGGCCACAAGGAGTAAGCCCTGGTCCAGGAGTCAATAAGTTTTAGCCTAACTGCTTTCTGATCTTCAGCAAAAACCTCATCTCTTGGGCCCCATGTCCTTGCCTTACCTGTAAATTAGCAGGTTGGACTAGATGACTTTGAGGATCCAGCCCAACTCTGATGTCCTGTGCTTTCATCTCTGAGAAAGTGGGGTGTGACAGAACTGAAAACCAGACGACATGTCTTGTAGTCCCTGCCTTGCCATTTAAGAGCTCGTTAAACCTTCCTGAGCCTTAGTTTCTTTCATCTGTAAAATCCATCCCAGTTCTTAATTCTATGATATTTATGATGTTGCTTATCAAGTTGAACAATCACAAACATAAGATCTCAAAAATTACCTTTAAGATTTTCATATTGTACAGATTGTAGCGTATCAACAACCCAATTTGATCACCAACCACCAGCATTTATTGTGCAAGCCAAGGTTTTATCATCAAAACCTTGCAGGGGTGAGAGGATGCATGTTTTGCCAATGTAATTCAGTAGAGGTGGCTTTACTTGCCCAATTGCAACCGAATTTTAAATCACTGTTAGTATTTAGCACTAATTACCTCCATGCTGTCTGGTTTTCATGAGGTTAAACACTGTGTCAAGTTGATAAGTTATGTATTTTTAAGAGTCTAGATTGCCTGCTTTCTATAGAATGGTGCCACTGGCAAGCAGCCAAACAAGCACAGATTGGCACCTTCACATGATTGGCCATTGGAAAGCTGCATGCCCACGGAGGTGCTTATGTAGCCTGCTTCCTGTAGTAGGTTCCACTTTAGGGTCTGGCCAATTCGCCGCCTTCCTCCTTCAGGAAATAAAGCATCATTTTTTGTACTCACTTGATTATGGGCCAGGCAGTTGTCTGAGCTGTGAGAGTACACTGAGCAAAGAATGGCTGCTCCCAAAGAGATATCTATAAGATGCAGCTTGCATTGCTCTGAGGTGCAGACTGTGCTCATCATTTTCCATTCTGTCTTATTGGCTTTCCTCTAAAAGCCTGAAACACAAATGTTGGCTGCCAAAGATGGTTTGAATCTTTATCTGGCAGCTGCCAAAGTCAAAGAGAGAGACAAAGAGATGGGGGGTAGCATTTATTGAGCACCTCCTGTTGTTGCCAGTCACTATTTAACTCATTCAATGCTCATGAAGTGACATCAGACATGATGGAATCCACAAGCCCAAACAACATGGTCAGCACTCTGTCTCTATCTCCCAGCTCCGCTTTTCCCCACTTGACTGTTCTCACGTGGGCACTCTTCATGCAGTAGCAAGATGGCCACCAGCAGTCCCACTCTCACATCCTTCTAGGTTTGCAAGCCCATGGATGGAAGACTTCTCCTTTCCCCATCTGGACAGCAATCTCAAGGAGATTCAGATTGGCCTTATTCTTTCACATGTTCATGACTGACTCCATCACCCCTCTGCAGCATGGCAAGCTTGTTCAAGAGTCAGGGTGGTACAATGGTGGCCAGCCCTAGTGTAGAATGGGGAAGAACTTTCTGTAAGGAACCAAAAGAAGAGGAATGGCAACCCTTGCTAGACAGACAAAAACTCTGTGTCTGTCCAAATAGCTACCACAGACCATTGCAATGACCTACTTAAGAATAATGTTAGTTTGAGTTGTCAATTTGAATGTTTTCTCTAGTAGAACTATATCAAGAAGCAAAGGGGAAAGTTAAGAGCCATTTACCAAGTCTCAGTGAGAATGTATATTAATATACAATTTATCAGACAAGCTACATAAATCCCTTTTCATCTTTTTTTCTTCTTTTTTCATCTTTTTTTTTTTTTTTTTTTTTTTATTTATTTATTTTTGGGACAGAGAGAGACAGAGCATGAACAGGGGAGGGGCAGAGAGAGAGGGAGACACAGAATCGGAAACAGGCTCCAGGCTCCGAGCCATCAGCCCAGAGCCTGACGCGGGGCTCGAACTCACGGACCGCGAGATCGTGACCTGGCTGAAGTCGGACGCTTAACCGACTGCGCCACCCAGGCGCCCCTCTTTTTTCATCTTTTGATGACTCTTGTGGAGAAATGGCAGTTAGCTTTCTCTTGGATACGTATGCAGTCATCTAGATTTAAAGGCATATGGTCTATCTTGGATCGTTTACAGATTGCAAGATGGCTCTGAAGCCAAACTTGCTGCTTATTTCATGCCCTGCACATTTAATTACTGCTTGATGTGAATGAAGCATTTTATCCGAAGATACGTGCTGCTGAAATTTTAGCTGGGTTGAGTCATAAAACAGTTTTCAACAGATTGAGGCAATCTTAGAAAGAAGTTTGTGAAGAAAGTTGGCTTGAACTATTGCACTGTAAATCATAAATGTTTTGAAATTAGTCTGATCATTGCTGGATAAGATGACAAATACAAGTGTTCCTGGTTTAGTATTTTTCTGGAAAATTCTGGGGCTAAAAAGCAAAAGTCTCCTATTGGGATTAATCAGTATTAGTAAATGGTTAACTATTAAACAGACAGGTTCTGTAAGAAAGAGGGCATTTCCCCTGGCCACCTCTTTCATTTTTGGGTTACACTTTACTTTTAGTTTGGTACAAACTAATTTTTCTGCAGCACAAGCTTTCTTATTTCTACTCTTTGGCTTTTCTTCCATGACTTCATGTGAGTGAAACCATTCCTCTAGCTGGTCATCTTAGGTGGTACTAGCCTGGGCAGGGAAGGAGCAATAACTGGGGAGACTGTATAATCTGGTGTTTCAGCAGAAGAGCTCATGAGTTCAGGTTGTTCTATCTCATGCGTCACTCTACCAATTTTTTTTTTTTTAATTTTAAATGTTTTATTTATTTTTGACAGAGAGACAGAGTGCAAGTGGGTGGGGTGGGGGACAGGAAGGGAGACACAGAATCCAAAGCAGTCCCCAGGCTCTGAGCTGTCCACACAGAGCCCGAAGAGCGGCTTGAACTCATGAACCATGAGACCATGACCTGAGCTGAAGTAAGATGCTTAACTGACCAAGCCACCTAGGCACCCCCCAATTTTTAATTTTGTAAACATAAATGTAGGGAAGTGGCTAGGCTTATGGTAAGGACTGGGTAAAATAATGCTAGTAAACTGCCCAGCACAGTATCTGGCAAGTGTCCTTCATATAAAGTGGCTGCTGTACTGTTATCATCCAAGGTTTCTGTCCATGTACATTCTTCATACTGGAACACTTGAGTGGTACGGGGTAGCTACCAGCCACTTATGGTTCCTGGATGCCTACTCTGAACTGTCCTCTGCTTTTTGCTTCTCTACTGCCTTTCCTCCATGCAAAATAACTCTGTCAAAATGCGGGGGAAAAAAATTATCCAAGCTCTGATTCTAAGAAACAGGCTGGAGAAAGTAATTTTATTGACTTATTTAAACTCCCCCAAATCCCAGCAAGCATTATCCACACTTCTGAGTCTCCACACAGGCTGTTCATTCAGTCAAGAACACTTTTCCTCTTGGATGTGGTTCATGAGACTTCTCACGATCAAGATCATAGTTTACATTCCTTTCTCTCCAGAAAGCCTTGCCCTACTCCTGCTCCGAAGCCAGGGTTCGATGATGCATCTTCTAGGTCTTCTAGGCCTCCTAGCACATTAGACTCCCTTACCACAGCAGTGTTCACTCGGATGACTGATTATGGGAGTTCCAGGAAGGGCAGAGGTCATTTCTGCCTCATTGATCCGTATTGATCATTGTGCTTTTGGCATCTAGCACGGTGCCTGGCCAAGGCAGGCTCTCAATAAATGTCCTTCTTTGGCAACACATGTCAGTTCCTTTTCTAGAAGGGGCTCAAGGATCATTTGCACTTCTGTATCTCCTCAGGTTATCTGCCTCCTGGAGCAGTGCTGCTATTATGGTGGAAATGTTCAATGGCTGTGCTGGCTCGCAGAGTAGCAACTAGCCACATGTGAACATGTGAAATGTGGCTACTGCAACTGAGGAACTTACATTAGTTTAATTTAAGTAGCCATATGTGCTATCATATTAGCCAACATGGTCCAAGAGCCTGAGGTTTAAAGGTTTGTTTCCAGGAGCTGTAACCTGAGGAACTTTCACTTTTTTGGGAAGACAGAATGATCACAAAATCCAGAAGATTGGCAACAGAACCCAAGTTTATCTAATGTTTGGAAACAGGTTCCCAAATAACACATATATTGCGTAACTTGATGGCTGATGTAAATAAGCATTTGGGTTTTAGGAAAAGCAGCTTAGTGCTTACCTGTTCTGATACCTTATAGCTGTGTGATTCGGGCAACTCACTTAACATCTTTGTGTGTAAGTTTCCTTATGTATAAAATGGAGTTGATCATAGTTTCTCCCTCAAATTGTGTTCAGTGACAGTGTGTGTCTGTGTGTGTATGAGCATGTAATAAAGTGTTGAGTATAGTGCCTGACACATATTACGTTCTCAAAAATGCTAATCACCATGATTAATTATCCTAGTCTTCCATTTCTAAATCAGTATGGCATTTGAGTATACAGAGGTATGTGTATGTGTGTATGTATATATATACACACCCCAATACACCCAGTACATTTGCCTCCTAAGTTTTAATCAGGCAGAATAAGAATGTGAGTGTAAAGTGCTAGGAGAAGGTCAGACATCTATCTATGTCTGATGGAATGTTAACCTGGACCATTAGTAGAGAAGGTGGCTCATTTTAGAAAGGTAAAGTATCTTGAAATGTTGTTTTTAAAGAGCAACAATGTTTGCAGTGGGAGTAGACTTACTGCTTGCAGAAAGGCTTTGTTACAAACATTTCTATTCTCCTTCTCCATTCGTGTCACCTGTCCAGGTTGCCCTTTTGCCATCCTCCCAATAGGCAACATGTTGAGTAGGCAGCTGCCTTGTACCATGCACCAAAGGGACAGAAATGAGCTGAAACAGTAAGTCCAAAATCCAACCTTCGAGTTTTACTATTCAAATCAGTGTGGTATACAATGTTTGTGTATTTTTGTGGCCCCTTAGCCCCATTATTAGGAAACTGTGTGAGCAAGGGTAGGTCAGGGAGAAGGTTCACAGAATCAGTAGCTGATTTGCAAGCCCAAGGAATCTGCATGAAAGGCAGCAGTAAAAGTCAGTCATCAGCTCTGATATTTATAGTGAGAGGGAAGAAAGAAACAAGAGAAAGCCATGAAATGTTATCAGCAGGTCAGGAAAACAGAGCCATTCAATGTAACTCATACCTTACTACCCGTTCTTCACTAAAAAAAATGTGTATGGTGTATATGTGGGGTCTTCTTTTTAAGAAATGGAAACAAGGAACTGTCCTCCCTCTGAGCAATGGTGTATGGTAAGCTACTATATCCTTTTGATACAAGAAATTGAAATGAACTAACCACAAATGTCGAGTGAGGAGATATAAAAAGCAATATAAGTCTTCCTTTGTTATTTTTCCCCTGCTTTTTTATGTCAGAAGTTGGGGAATCATGCTGAATTTCAAATAATCTGCTTGGTCCCAATACCAAACTGTTGAGTATTATTTTGCAACTTGAGATACATCTTAAAAAACATCTTATAAGATCTATTTGGTAGAGTGAGAAGACAGAAAAAAACATAGTGCTCACATGATATTAGAAGACTATCTAGTGGCTTGCAAATTAGGAACAATACAATATTGTACAAGCAGCAAGCATTCATTTTATTGTCAATACTCACAAACAAATAAATAGCAATAGTCTCAGGGGCTCTGAAAACTATTGAAACTCCTGAAATGCCACAGAATTGGGGAGTTTTAACATGCCCTGATGGCCTGCCACTATGGTAAGTCCAGAATTACCTGGAGTTATTGCTTGTTTTTGTAACTTGGATTTATTATCATCCTGGGAGATTAGACCATGGTGTTTGGAGTTCTAATTGACCCTCCATGTTTAAAGATTACTCCTTTATACTACTGAGAAACTGGAAAGCAGGCAAGCCTTTTGGGGGTAATTAGGCTCAAATATAGATTTAAATGAAAACATATATGTACCCATTCTTAACATATCTTCTTGGGTCTTGGAGAGGCATCTGTCTTAGCATTGAAATTGCTCCTTGGATTAGAATTAGGTCCCTTTGGGAAGGCTTATAAAAGCATTTGCTTTTGTGAGGCCATTGGTTTTCCACTGCAGTAAGTTAATGAAGCTAGCAGCAACAACAGAACATTAGGAGTCTGAAGGAAGAGTAGCTCTCTCCACCCCTCATTTTGCATGTGAGAAAACTGGAACCCCAGAGGTTGAAGGCTCTGCCCCGTTCAGCTCACATGCTGGTCAGAGGTAAGACTGGTCCTAGAATGGCACTTTCTAATGCTCGTCTCGTGCTCCTTTGACCCCAGCATGCTCCCTGGAATTCTATAGCACCCAGCACCAACGACAATGACTGGCACATAGTAGGCTCACAATAAATGTGTATTGACTAATTGAATGGCATCCGAGCCTTATATTTTTAAAACATAATTTTTAATTAGTTACAAGTGCTGACCAAATCTGGTTTGGGGAGAGGCTGGCCAAATGCTAACAAGACCATTACGAATAAGAAGAGGAGCTAATTGGCTGCCTCAGTCGGTAGAGCATGCTACTCTTGATCTTAGGGTCATGAGTTCAAGCCCCACGTTGGACCTACAGCTTGAGTAAAACAAAACAAAACAAAACAAAAAGAAGAAGAATATAAACAGGAGGAAATAATTCATCTGTAGCCTATAGTAGTAGCTGAAACTTATCTCATGATGCAGAGAGGCTGGAAAGGTGGTAACCTGTGACTATATCAGAAGCACTAAAACATTCTTGGCTATGATGCAGAAAAACATACTATGAGATTCCTTTGCTTTCTGCTGCTATTCAAACAGCAGGTGTGTGCTCAGAATGGTTCTTTTAGAGAAAACAGGGTGAAATTTTGACATCAAAAGGTCTGGAGATAACCATAGTAATAAGAATGACCACTGGGGAAAGAGCATCCCTCTTTTAGACTGAATTAGAATATAGCTATTTTGAGCATTTTTATTCAAAAAAAATGGAAATTTTGCTTAATTTCCATTTATCCTGCTCTAAGTCTACCAACCCTGCAAAGCAGAGGCATGATTGATCTTAAAATGTCAATCTCTCACCTAAGGAGAGGAAAAAAAAGATTTATTTAAAGAATAAAATGTCATAGGGGTTCTTAGGAAAAAAGCTCCTGGGTTTGGATTTTCTCTTGACAGCCAAGCTTCCAAGTGAGTAATTTTGCCTCTCCATCCATCTTGTAGCAGCTCCCTAGATAGCTATGAGCACAGACATCCAGACTAGCAAATGTTTGCATGTTTTAGGCTCCTTTTTGGCAGTTCATCTACCTGGGCACTGGCTTTTAGTAAAGAGTTCTTGGTACCAAAAGAAAAAGTCCTCAGGACTTTAGGGAGATAATAAAGCTCTACTCTTGAATACGTTCATGCCAATAAAAATTCATCCACTAGGCTGGGGTTGGGATAAAGGAGCTAGAACTCAGTGTCTTTGGTTTAGTCCTAGGGGATCCAGGAGGCAAGTGAAACCTACAATGTAAAGAGCTCACTTGAGTGCAGTTTAAAGTATGAGTGGGTACAAAAAGGTGAATGGATTCATCAGAGGGCCCAAATAATTCTCAGCATCTCTATGCAGTCTGCATTACATTGTATATCCAGCTTCTGTAGCAGTGCCTGCCTGGAAAAGAAGTGTTTGATGATTATTTGTTACAAATAATTCAGTATTAAAATTAGAGAAAATCTCCCACTGGTTTAGATATGGACAGAAATGTATATTGTTTGTAAAAAATGTATCCATTGTTTTAGGACCCTGTGAACTGAAAAATAAAACCAACAAAAAATGAATTTAAAAACACCTTGAGGTGTTGTCTAAATTGGCCTCCTATTTCAGGAAAAAAGTCTTACTCAAATCACTCTAGATGAATGAATTCCATTTCTGAAGACCTTTAGATGGACAATGGCAGTATATATAAGTCCAGGGACGGGGGCTTTGGTTTTCTTTGTGTGAGGGTAAACAATTCCTGTTCTTGACATTTTCTGTGTTTTCCAGATGGTGGGCAGATTAATGGTACCTCTTATTATTGCTCTGGACTGGCTGCAGGTGGTCCCTGGTCATCCTGACAGCCTGGAAAACTAGTTTCCTCTCCTCATCCTTGCAGTCATTACAGAAGAGCAAAGGGCAGAAAGAAGAATCCCTGTCATAGCAGAAAACTGGACCAAGGAAGAACCACTCTAAAAATAGGAATCAATGGCCTGCTCTCACTCTTAGGGAGCTGAAGGAATGGGTCACTCTCTCTAAGGACCAGTAGGCTACTAGAACTGAAGACTTATTTGTCCTTTTAAAGATGGGAAGGGAGAGAGAGGCATACATGAGAACACAGATGCAGTTGGCTACTCTGAAATAACTTGGAGAGTATAGCTCCAAGAAAGAAAAAGGGGAAGGGAGCCAACAATGGCCTGAATGTTCCTGTGTCTCCCCATATTCATATGTTAAAATCCTAAGCCCCTAAGGTGATAGTACCTTGTGGTAGGGCCTTTGGGAGGTGCTTAGGTCATGAGGGTACAGCCCTCATGAAGGGGATTAGTGCTCTTATAAAAGACAGCCCTCTTGCTCCTTCCACCATGTAAAGACAAAGACACAAGAAGAAGTCTGCGACCTAGAAGACAACCCTCACACAACCTTGATGGTACCTAGATCTCAGGTTTCCAGCCTGCAGGTCTGTGAGCAATAAATTTCTGTAGTTTATAAGTTCCCCAGTATATGGTACTTTGGATAGCAGCCTGAACTATGACAGAGTCAAACTAAGAGTGTTCCTCATTAATTCTCTAAAGAATGAGTCTACCAGGAAACCACCTATTCTAACTTTCCATATAATGCAAGTTTCATTCATTTATTTATTCATTCAACAAATAGAGCAGCTCAGACCAAGATTATGGATTGGCTTGGGAAATATCTCTGCTTCTTAGCAGAGAATCATGCAGGAAATTTACATGTGATTTCAGATTATTTTAAATAACTTCCTTTTTTTAAAGTTTATTTATTTAAATAATCTCTACACCCAACATGGGGCTTGAACTCATGGTCCTGAGATCACAAGTCACATGCTCTTCCAAATGAGACAGCCAGGCACCCTACAGACTGTTCTAAATACTTTCTGTAGGTGACATTGTAACATGCATATGATCCAAACATACCAAGGACAAAGAGGATGGTCTCAAAATAAAACCACCCTTCAAAAATTATTATTATTATTATTATTATTTTTAAATTTTTATATTTTTTTTGAGCGAGAAAGAGAGAATCCCAAGGAGGCTCCACATTGTCAGTGCAAAACCTGATGCAGGGCTCGATCTCATAAACCGTGACATGACCTGAGCTGAAGTCAAGAGTCGGACACTTAACTGACTCTTCAAAACTTACTAAAAAGGCTTGGAAGATGTTACAGTGAAGAGATAGTTTGGCATGAAGTCAGGGTCTGAATGTACCAGAACTGCTATATCTTAGCAAATTTACTCTCCTAGGGGCAACATGATATACATGAAACTGCAAATGCAAAGGCCTTCCACTCCCCAGTGGCTGTAGGGAAATACTTTGATTTATTTGGAATCTGCCAAGAAAACAGTTTACCCTTTCAGTTATGTCTCATTTTATGTTTTTGAATTTTTAATAAGTTTTATTGATTCTTGTTGACCATTTTTCTATGACACACTGAGAAAAGTAAATTGTTTTAGTATTTTCTCTCTAAACAACCTACATAAAATTTAATTATATTGCTTTTCATTTGTATAGTTCTTGGATGCTATTTTCCCCTCTTTGTATCAATGACTCATCATAGGAAAAAAAAAAATATTCCCATCCATTTCATACTTGGTATTTTTATGACTGTAAGGAAAGACATTGGCTTAATCCACAAACTACTGTAGCCAGATTGTTGCAGAAATATGAATTAATTAATGCAGAACTAAAGTACTGCTGTTACCAGGAACCAGAGAGTTAAATCCAGGATCCAAGGTAAGTGCTATAAGTGAAAGTGGCTGGGATTTGTGTCTGAATCATGGTGGAGGTATTAAAATGTAAGAGAGAGGGTGGGATGGAGAGACCGAGAAAACCTTACTACAGCACGTGGAAGTTTCTCCTTAGGAGAGCCTTGTGGCTCATTGTGCCTGTCAAGTAGGCTAATGTGCCTGTAAATTTCCTCTGACAGAAAACACATCACAGCAGCAACACCAGAAAACAACACAACCAAACTGTGGAAGACTGAAAGCCCAGTGCTTTCAAGGATGATCAGAATATAACACAGAAAAAAAAAATACAAGGCATTGAAAATAAACAAAGGCTAGGAAGAAATGAGATCACTTTCTAAAAAGAAAGCATTTATCATTTATAGGCCAAAGGAAATGCTTCTCCCACATCCATTTTTTATATATTGTTTGGCGGTCTCAGTTCAAGGTCAAAAGTATCAGAGGACAAAAAGAATACGACTCAAGATTTAAGATTTGTCATGACTGGCTTCGTAATTGCATAAATATTAAATATGTAGAAATAATTGTAAGCACATTATCTCCACATCTCCACACGTTGCTTTAATTTTTAATGTAATCTTTTATCCGCCGTTTCCTTAGCTGGCTGTGGGTTTGTGATTTGCATAGCTTGAATGATCTGGTGCCATCAATTTGGTAATGAAGTCACTCATTGAGCAGAAGAGGCTTCTAAAGATTATACTAAGCTGTAGGAAAGAAGAGTGTGGAAATGAAATTTTATGTTTCAGGTAAATGGGAAGTTTATTTTATAGCACATTTCCCATTGTAAATTTAATATGGCCACTTTAAAATAAATTTGGAAAACAAAGAAGAGGGTGTACCCACATTTTCATCATCCTAACTTTTCAGTGTTTTATATTCTGGTCTTTTAAACCTATGTATATATATTTTTAACATAGATGTAACCACTATGTGTGTGTTCATATAATCTCGTATCCTGCTTTTTTTCTCTTACTAACATAGTTATCATAACTAACTTTTATGACTGTAAAATAATGAAGAAAAGAGAGGTCCTTAATTTACTCACCCCTTAAGTTTCCGGTGGCTAGTATAGCAAAGTGGTTAAGCAGCTCATACTGGAGCCAGATAAATCAAATATCAGCTCTGCTACCTAAGTGTGTGGATTTGGGCAGGTTAGTGAAGGCTGTGTCTCAGTTTCCTCATCTATGAAGTGGGGATAATAACAGTGCCTCTATGAGGGTGTTCTTTTGGCAGTTTAAGGAAATAATCCATGAAAAGCACCTAGCCTGTCTCTATTATACAGTAAGTACTAAAATGAAGTGTTATTAAAGACAAGAAAGTTAAATACATGACACTGGGTTTCAAAATTAACAACAAAAAAAAAAGCTTGAGTCCTACAAAACTGAGTCCCCTGAGACAATGCCACCACCCCAGAAGTTCCCATGTGCCTTTTACTGGTAACAACTCCCTACCTTCACTACTAACCAGATTTTGACGGTTAACATGTCCTTGTTTTGCTTCATACTTAACATGTAAGTATGCTTCCCAGAAAATATAGCTGAGTTTTGCCTGCTATTGAACTTGATATAAATGGAATCTTTCTCTCTCTCTCTTTTTTTAATGTTTATTCATTTTTTTGATGTTTATTTATTTTTGAGAGACAGAGACAGAGCACGAGTGGGGGAGGAGCAGAGAGAGAGGGAGACACAGAATGCAAAACAGGCTCCAGGCTCTGAGCTGTCAGCACAGTGCCCAACATGGGGCTCGGACTCAGACTGTGAGATCATGACCCGAGCCGAAGCCAGACGCCGAACTGAGTCACCCAGGCGCCCCAATGTTCATTCATTTTTGAGAGAGACAGACAGAACATGAACAGGGGAGGGGCAGTGAGAGAGAAAGAGACATAGAACTCGAAGCAGGTTCCAGGCTCTGCACTGTCGGCACAGAGCCCAACATGGGGCTGGAAGTCATGAACTGTGAGATCATGACCTGAGCCAAAGTAGGATGCTTAACTGACTGAGCCTGCCAGGTGCCCCCCACCTCTCTCTCTCTCTCTCTCTCTCTCTCTGTTACACACACACACACACACAATATCACTTTGTATTTAGGAGGCATACAATTCAAGGCTTGATTTTGTTGGGATGAAGAAAGGTTTGGACAGGGAGCCAGAGAACTTGGCTTCAAGTCCAGTCTCCATGAGATCTCAGGCAAATCTTTGTGCCTCCCTGGGGCATGTAAAATTTTCGTATGTGCTAAGTGTCTTTGAAGCTTTGGAGTACTAAATTGTTAAGCTTTTCCTATTTGAGTACTGTGCTGGCATATGAGAAACTAGAGCCAAAGATAATCCAGAGGAAGACCTGGGGCCTGCTAGATATAAGCCTCCTCTTCCCCAAAACCATGCCAATAACAGTGTCAGCAAACAAAGGACTAGAAAAGAATGAAAGTGATCCTACACCACAAATAATTTTCCCTTCTCTGTTATGTCCACATCTAGATATATTATTGGCCTTCATTGTCATGTGCATGGATGACATTTTCCCCAAGATAGCCATAAAGATTTTAATGTCAGGAGTTTGGAATTCAAATTAATAATTACATATTATAAGTTTTCCTGGACAGAGTCAGTTTTAAACATCTTAACCCATTTCGTGTGTTTGTATTTCTCCTAATACTGCTGGTGGTTAAGTACTGCAGGTTGGCTCATCTAATGCCCATTCCACTTTCCTCTTATGGCATCTTTCATAATGCAGACTGGAAGCTTACAACATTTCCTAGATTTCTTTGCACCTAGAGCTATGGATACTGTCAATTAGATATATTCATGCAAGATTTAGAAAACATAAGAGAAGACAGGACATCTTCGTGACCACTTTTGGCTGTATTTCTCTTATAATTAATATCACTGAAACATTTTTTTTTTTCTGAAGCAGTGTTCCATGGCCCATCATTCAGCCCCCTGATGACAATAAGTAGTTGTGGCAGTTGGGACAGCAATAGTTTTCTGGCTCTACCTGCCCTCATGGGTTATGTTTTTGAAACCAGCATCCAAGAGTCCTCAGCAGTTATAGCTCCACTGAGAGGTCAACTCTGTACTGTACTGGAATCATTCATTCTTGGAGGCTCCATCTATAACTCACTTCTCCAATCCTGACATTCATTTTTGCAAGCACAATCTATTAAATGCCTTTCTTCTTAAAAATAACTAAAATTGTTTCTATTTGTTCGCACCACCAAACCCTGACTGATACACATCCTGAAAATTACTTCAGAAAATCTATTCACTGTATACAAGGTATAACATACCATAACTCTGTAGAATGCTGTATCAAAAAGACAAGGGGTTTGGAAGCCAGAAACAATAAGCCACACCATTTAGTATCTCTGTATCCCAAAGCAGATTGCTTAACCACTCTGTATCGAAGTTCCTTTATATATTAAATAGATTTTAACATGCTAAACTTCCAGAGTTGTGAGAATTACATGGGGCAGCACAAGAAAAGCACAACTGGTCATAGCACACACTGGTCATTCACTATGTGGAGTTTATTTCTATCTATCCCCATATTGGAATTCTCTTTGTAGTTAAGATAATTAGTAAAATAATTTGGGGAGAAATTCTATTAAAATTTTATACATACCTACATATGTGTATATTTATCTATCTTTTCTCTTTCTATCTATATAAACACCCTTATAGGAACACAAAGATTGAGTGCTGATTGATTCACAGTGACAAGAGGAGTAGGTTTAAATGCAGTTCAAGAGCAAAGAGACTTCCAGTATGAGCCAGAGCAACCCATTATGAGTGTTACCAATTCACCCCAACTGGTGCCTCAAGGCCCAAATAATAATTAATTCATTCAATGAATATTTATTAGGCCTTGACATTTGTAGACACTATTTTACTCACTAAGATACGGTGAGAAATCAAAAGGCCCCTGACTTTCAGGAGCTTGCATTCTATTGGAAGAGACACACAGAAGACAATAAGTAATTTCAAATAGTGAGAAACACTATGAAGAAAAGGCACTCTTCTTTTAGCTCTGTTTCCCTTACCTTCTCCGAAGTTTACTGTTACTTGACTCATCCTCTCTCTCAGCTTCCTTTCAGGGAAGGAAAAGCAAAGGGAGGTGAAGATTATGTCAACAATGTCAAGATTCTCTTAGGTAGGCGAGTAGTTTCAAGATCTGTGAAGGGTCTTGGCCTGTCACTATTTTATTGACACCAGCAGAAAATACGAGATGCCTGGATTAGAGACAAAAGAACATGTCAAAGCAGCATGAGCATGATGTTGGTGTTAGTTTCCCATGTCCCTCAAATCCCACAGGGTCTAAAGAAGGAGCCCAAGTGGGTGCCATATACATAGGAGATTTCTGTCATAGGCCAAGGAATACTGAACTTGGAGAACACACTGCTTTTATAGTTTTGGTAAGTAAGCCTACTCTTTGTTTGGAAGAAAGTATTACTTGGTTCCTCAAGGTTGCTGGCTGCAAATACAATCCTGAAAAATGACCCAAATAAAGAGCAGTCAGGGTCTCTTTTATTCTTGGCATACCCAGAAATAATGTGTAGAGATGCTCAGGGCCCTTGGCAGACTGATTTTCCCAACAGGTAGGAGATAAAAGGATTGAACCTTCCATCCTTTATGTTTTATGCAATCACAATTATAAAATTTTCTAAAAGTTATGAGTACTCAGAACTTTGTTCCTTCCTCCTTCCAAACTTTTACCTTAGATATGATGTATGTAGGCAACTGAAGAGTTCAGACAGACTTAGAGTAGCAGCTGGCAAGGGAAGAGATAAATTTTCCAGTTGTTACCAAATATAACCTCAGGATCTTCTGTAGATACAGACCTTCTAATCATTAGAAGCATGGAACTAGACTTCATACCTTCCAGAAACCTCACCCCAGGCTTTTTTCCTGTTCAATATTACATTGATTGCCCATTTTAACAAACCTCAGCTGCAAAAATATACTTATGTGGGTAGGGAAAATAGTATAATATGTTCCTTCCCTGAGCACTCCTCACATGGCCATTGCTCTTGAATCCTGCTACAAAGGGTCCTTGCTGGATCATCCTTACAGCCAACTTTCCTTGGATCAATGTCAGGGAGAGAAAATTGCAGACTTCCTCTATGACATACCAGTGCTGTCCAATGAGGGCTCCATTATCTGCTTCCTGTAATGGCTATTTCATATGTTCTCTACCCTACTCACTGCTTCCTGGAAACATTCTTCTTTCCCAGAGAAAATGGAAGGTGTCTGGGGAATGCTCTCCTAACATGTTATTTGTTACCTCTTGTAATCCTACAGTAAATGCTGAAAAATAGCTATTACTATCCCCATGTGGCATGTTGGAAAATGGAGTTTTGTAGATATCATGTAACTTTCCCAAAGCCACAAAAGCTATGTGTCCTGGAGAAGGAATCAGATTGAATCCTTACGATATGGGTCCTGCCCTGCCCTCATGCAGCTTCCAGATACAGTAAAATAAAACTTCTTTTTAAAAAAAAAAATGTTTGTACAAAAAACCCTAGCTTCCTAAGCCACAGAAACATAAGCACTATAGAGAATATTTGCTTTTACTTTTCCTAATACATTTTCTCATATCATAAGGATGAGACCTTTAGCTGTCTGTTTCCCTAATAACAGAGTTAATTGCTCAGATCCAAAGGGAGAATAAAACTTCTCTTATCTTCCCCAGAGCAAAATATTATGTCCTGGGATAGGCACCTAGGTTAGCTCTGAAGGTGCTGGGAGACTGGATTATTACCTTTCTAGTTATTTAAATTCCAACTAGGAATGAAGTCCCAGAGCTCAGAAACATCTGGAGTAAGGAGGAGACTCTTTCAGGAGATGAGGAGGAACAGCTGTATCCCTTACCTTCATAAACACAGAAAAATCACTTCTTGTCCCCTGTCTGTAGAGTACCTGGCCACTGATGTAGAAAAATTTTCATTGTCTTTCATGATATTGCCCCAGGGGTAATACCTGGGGCAAGCTGGCAGGGGGTAGCATGCAGTTCTTACTTACTCTGGGGTAGTAAGAAATCTCTGATCCAGAGCACCTCATGTGCTCATTCAAGATAAAATGAATAAAGATAACTATTAAAAACACATCACTAGACAATTCAGAGAAGGGAGAAGAACACAAATACTTCTAGACCATGAAATAAGTAGTTATAACAAATACCTGGTAATGTATTTGAAGAGAGAGTGAGTTTTTTGTGTGTGGAATGAGTAGGAGTTTGCTGATGGACAAGGCAGTTGAAAGGCGTGCTAAACATAAAGAATTATACCAAGGATATGAGGTGCACCTTTGTTCAAGTTTTATAAAATTGGACCTTTATTCAGGGTGCTTTATTTCCACATATCACAAAATTGTCATATTATATTAATTTCATTATGATAAGATACTCTACTGCCATCTTCCAGAAGATAGTTCCAATAACTACACAAATTGACAATATCAGCAATATGTACAGCACCGCTTAAAGGTGTCCTATGTATGGTCTATACAATTGTACATAGTGGCCCTGCGTCCTTGGCTCAACAGGGAGAAAGCAAGTTGTTTAGCATAACTTGGATGAAGATTGTGTGTGAAAGAGCGGGAAGAGACAAGGCTGGATAGAAAGGCAGGGGTCAGAACTGTAAGGAAGGAACTTAGGGTCCATACCAATGTGATTAGAATTAGATCTGAGAGTGCTGGGAAACTACTGATGGATTTTAGGCAAGAACATGTGATTGAAATTTTCACAAAGCTAGAGCATTGGGAAAGTGGTGACAATAGGACAAGATCAGACAGGAGATCCAGTAAGAGACCAGAAGATCACAGAAGCTCTATGATGGGAAGACAGGGAGGAGGCTGACTTCTTTGGTCTTAGAGGGAGGAGGGGAGGTCTTCTTCCTGCCAGAGTGATTCTCTTTTTCAGAGCTTTTGGTTCCCATCACTATACCTTCTTTGCTACCTACCACCGTGCTCTTTCACTTTTCCTTTTCCTGTGTCTTTAATCTCTCTCTCCACTTGCTTCATCCCTGCAGGCTTCGGTTACCCTAATATGTCAAAGTCTTGCTTCTGCCCACCCTTGTTTTTCTGCATGAGTATTTTCTGCTGCATTAGAGTGGCTTTATTCACTCTCCAGATCAGGAAAATCCTACGCTTCTAACCAACAAGTGGTTGAATACCCCCTATGCAGCGGTGTGGTAGCTGGTAGAACCACAAGGATCACTACTGAAGTTACTATGTTGGCTTGCCATGCTTCCAGAGATTCAACCATTAAGATGCTAACAGGCTCAACTGGCTTTAGGTAATTTATTACTTACACAGCAAAAACAATATCAGTGTGGTGTCACCTCCCCACATCTCTAGTTCCACAGGATGACAGTAAACTGGAGGGACCTGATGACAGAGAAGAGTTATGGGTTGATCTTCTCCTGAGAAGCCATCTAAACTATAGCCTGGCAGTTTCTAGACTTACACAGAAGCTTGAACTTATATATGAAAGTGGGTGGAGTAACATAGAAAGTCCTGTGCTCAACTGAAACTAGGGAGTTTGATGAGAAAAGGCTTTAGAGCAGTCTGCTTCTCTAAAGAAACTTATCTCCCCTTGGCTGTGGAGGAATTGCAGGGCATTCCACCAAGACTCTGATCAGACTTGGCTTATGTAAAGACATGGAAAGTCATGTGGCAACAGGGCTCTATACCACTGACTCCACCCCTGACCTTTCATGTATCCAAGTAAGAATAATTTTCAAGAGTCTGGGCCACCCATTAGATTACCTAATTAATTATAATGATTGATTGTAGAAATTTGGACCAGATATTTTCCATTCATCTTAGGCCAGAGCAGATCAGAGTGACCATGACTATGACTCCTAGAAAGATGGTCAGTCTAACTTGAAAGATAAATTACAAAAAGGTTCCCCATCCACAGTCAAGCCAGTTAAGTACGTCTCAGGTGTTGTTGAGACTGAACTGAGAAAGCCACACTGCTTTCTCTCTAAGGCAGAAGATAGACTGTTTCACTTTCCTGATTCATTAATCTAAGTGAAACAATAGGTGTTGGCATTTGAAAATATTCTCCCTTGACTGGCTAGCAGGAGGTCTGGGGCAACATGATTGTTTATAATCACTTGGATTAGAGAGTTTAAAATGGTTTATGTTTGTCAGGCAAGTAGAGGTCTGATGTCCACATGAGTATAAGTACACTAGTGGGGGCATAAACTGTATTAGGAATGTTAAATGTCCTTTATTACAATAAAGGTGAGTCAATTCTGTGTCCCTTATGGTGGGCAAACTCCTTGATTGGAGCTAAATAATTTCCTGCAAAGCAGGCTGCAATGCTTCTGAAGAGAACAATCTGGCTATGATAGCCAACCAGCCTAGCCCTTATGGTATGGACTGTTCCAGGTGAATTAGATTCTGCTAATATGTTCGTAGTGACTTCAGCAATGGCATTTTGCTGACATGGGTGTCAAGGTTTAATTCTCCAATGTTTGAAGGAAAAGCTGTTAAGTTTTTGTCAGTAGGGTCAGGAGGGAATGATAGATGCAGCAGTTAAATTCAGCTACTGCTGGTCTGGAAAAAACATACAAGAGAATTTTGTTTTTTTCCTTACATGATAGAGACCCCAAGGGACTGACAATAATACCAGCCTAGCGGGAATCTTAATGATGTCCAGAAAATTAATTTTGTTCTATCATCTCAGGTGGAGGTCATCCACCTGAAAGGTAACAGTCCTTAGTTTAAGATCTGAAAACTACAGATCTGAGTTTTAACATCTAAGAGCCCAGGATTTAAGTTAAGGATGTATATTCAAGCTTACAAAGGAATTCTGAGAGGACAGTCCAGGTCAGGTGTCCTATAAGTGAGAGCCAAGAGAAGCTTAGTGATTCTTTCCCCAACCCCTGACTTCCCAGGGTTTAGGGTATTCTTTTCCTACCAGCTGGGCTGTTGATTTCCTCCCATAGCCACATGATTGGTATGACCAGTCTCTGCAGCAATCACTTTATTCTTTTTCCCAATCCTCATCATTTCTAACCTATGCCATTTTATTGGATTCATCTCATCTCTCAGTGGCTTTTTTTTTTTTTTTTTTTTTTTTTTTTTTGTAGAGCTTGTACCATCCTAGAACTTGTCCCACCCTAAAAGTGTGGGACATGCCAGGACCACTTTAGAGTTGTCATCTCATGCTCATGATTAGTTTCTCCTGCCCTCTAATTCAAATATACCATACCAAGACATCTGAAATACCTGCTACTTCCAGTTCATCAGATCCAATTAGCATAATGTTGTCATTATGAACAACCAAAATGAACCAGTGTGATGCTTTGTGGAATGTCAAGAGGATCAACATTTCTGTAGGCTATATTAAGGAGAATTGATGTGCTCCCGAGGTAACCCTGTAAAGGCATTCCATTGGCCCTGTTAGGTAATCACCAACTGCTTCTGATGGTTTTTTATAAATAAGTATAGAAAAGATGGCATTAGCTGTATCAATAGCTGTATACCAAGTACCAGGTGCTATGTTGATTTGTTCCAGTAAAAATACTGCATCTGGGACAAAAGCCACAATTGGAATTACCTCCTGATTAAGTTTATACTAATCCACATTTTCCAAGATCCATATGACTTTTGCACTGGCTAAATAGGTGAGTTAAGCAGGAATGTGATAGGTATCACCACCATTGCTTCTTTCAAGTCTTTTCTGGTGGTATTGTTTCTGGTTTGTTATCTTTGAAGACAGTGAAATATCCAGGAGTTTCCCATATAGGTCTTCTTATCATAATGACCCTCATCTTATGGGAAAAAAGCCAATGGGTGGGGGGTATTGTCAGTTCTAGAACTGAAAAAATAACCACACAGTTGTTGTGTGGATCAAATGAATTAACAGGACCAACTGTGAGTAGGACATGAGCTAAGACTTCATTTAACTACTGACCAAGATAAACTCCAACTTTGGTTGAATCATAAAAGTGGTGTTTTTTTATTCTTAGGGATTAGCATCAATTCAGATCCAGTGTCTAATAAACCTCAAAAGATTTGCATATTTCATTTTCTCCAATGTACTGTCACTCTAGTAAATGGCCACACAGCGCTTAAGGGAGCATTTACACTGTGTATTGTAGCAAAGGTGAAGGGTCTTTTCTGAAGGAGTCTCCTTCAATCAAGGGGTTTTTGAGTCTGTGAATTAGTTTAGGTGTGAAAACTGAGTGAGAAGCTGTGATTGTCCACTATACTAACTCAAGTTAGATTTTACCTACCTGACTTACAGCTTTTCCTATTATAAACATCAAGCAGTACTCTTATTTGGTTGCCTATCTGTTTTGTTCCTAGGGTACCTCTGTGGGCCAAGGCAGTCTGAGTGCCTGTACATACTTGTCGTTGCCCTTTAACACAAATGTAACCAAATTATATGTGATACCCAAGTGCCACTTGTCCTCTTGCTATTAGGTTCTGTCATCTCCACTGAAATCCAGATGCCCAAATCAATGGTACATCCTCTATAATCATACATGGCCTACAGAGGGGGACATCCATACAGATTTTCAAAGATTCATGTCTTCCTCTCACTTATTTCTCATTTTTTCAGCTTAGGGAGTGTCTCTGGGCCTTTGACAGAACACAGTTGAAGATGGGTATGCAGATTGTATATGATAAGTCAAGTATAACATTTCCCTAAACCATGGATTCCCTGTTCCACATGTCTGGGAAAGTTGGGCACCTCAACTTCACCAATTGTATGCCACCAATGAGTCCAAGTTTCAATCAACCAATCAACCACCTCTAGCTGCATAAGCTAAAACAAAAAATTAACATCCTAACAACGAATTTGGTTCAATATAGTGTTCTACTCCACCATCCATGGTCTGATGCGGTAGAAGCCACTCCTACACATGTTCAAGAGGTTTCTGCCTATGTATTAACATAGTAACCACATTGTAGTTACCTTGGTGTGAACCTATCCTCCAAGAGCATGCAGTGTTAAGACTATAGTGGCATCAGAGGGTGATTGTGGTGGGTTTTGAGGAGAATATATATTCCCTTTCAAGCATCGTCCCCAGGTGAGGTTGTCACAAAGCTTTCAAGCAGAGGAAATCTACCTCCTCAGACACTGGAGAGCAACCCACTTCCACTGGTAAGAAAGGCCCAGAGTGACTTAATGTTTCAAAATTGCCAGTTTCATCTGGGCCCAACCCATTCTCAGTTTTGAAGTCCTATAATTTAATAATCAATACCCTAACTTTTACATGAGAAACTTGGCACATCTGTGAATTCAATGGAAGTTGTAATTCAGTAACCAGAAATTTTTAATTTTGTGTTTAATTTTCAGAAATATCATTTATCTGAAATTCTCTTAGAGTTGTTATGGAAGCTCTCTGGTTTTCATGTCATAACTTTGATCTGTGCTTGTCGTTTCTCTTTGTAAGCATTCAAAGGAACTCAAAAGAATCCATATCACACCATAGTCCTTGTAGTCACCTTACAGCCATACCAGTCACCTTACAGCCACAGCTACTTGGGCCCCCAAGGCACATGGTTCAGTTGATACTTCATCACAATCAGCCACAGGAAATTGATTAATTGGGATGCCCCGGGTGCCATGAATCACTAGCATCTTATTTCCCTTTGGCAGGGAGTTCAGCATCGAGCTCAAGCCAAAGACCCAATCAAACCAAATTCCTAACCTCATCTCTTGGGGTTACAGGTAAAGCTTAACAAAAAATAAAAAGCTTAAGCAAAAATATTATAAACTATAATAGATAATTAATGAGGGATTCACTAGGGGGAAGATAACCTCTAGAGTATATAGAAAGAGCAGTTTTAAGGAGCAAATCTTATAATTAACCCCTGGGCTGGGACAGAGCTCCCCAAAGAGGAGCTCGCCAGCCCCTCACAGGGCTAAGATCCAGACTTTATTGGAGAGGGCAGAGTTCTCAAACTCTGGCTCACTGAATGACAGAGAAGTCACACCTACAGAACACTACCCTGTGGAACCTAATACAAATCTTGTCTCTACAGAGCCTGGAGAGTTATTCATGGGTAGTGGCTCACTTTAGGGCCTCCTCTACAGAACCACTAGAGTTAGGGATGATGGAGGAAATTTCTGACCTCCAACCACTAGTGGAGCTTGGCACTGGAGAAAGCCAGGAATGCTACAAGCGCCTGCCTACCCATATACCAAAACCAAGAAGCAAAACCCTTTTCTTCCTGCGATGTCTCTTCAGCGCCCTCTACTGACAAAGCTTCAGCACCTGCTGGCAAAGAAAAACTTACTTAAAAGGGCCCAGATCCATTTTCACGGTGCAGTCAAAAAGGATGGATTTGGGATTGAGTGGCAATTAAACACTAACCCCCACGAGCATTACTTCTTAGGCTCCACTCATAGATTTTGTAGCCAGCTGTCGTTGGCAGTCTCCTTTCCTTCACGTTTCATCAGGAAGTCGCCAAAAGCAACAGAGGAAAAGAGGAGCCTGAACATAATGAGAAGCCCCTTTCTCCTCTATTTCTACAGCTCCTCACCAAGTTGCCGTCCCAGACACGCCAGGCCCGGTTCCTCAAGGACAGGAAACCTGGGCACCAAAAAGGAAATGAGGAGAAAGCTCACACTCTGTGGAACGTGGGCTGCTGGCGTCTGAAGGCCTCAGAGGGCCTCACCTCCACCCAGGCTGCCTGCCAGTTCACAAACGCCGTCCGAGGTCTTCTCTCCTCCTGGGCTCAGGAAGGAGGGTGCGGGGCGGGCCCGTTGGGCGGCGCACTGTGATTGGGCACCTGAGGCCCCGCCCCATCCCGGCGCGTCGAGAATGGGCGGGGCCAGCCGCCTGCTCTGCTCCAGGGCTGCGGGCGCGTATTGACCCAGCAGCCGCCTCGCCGCGGCAGTTTCCTCCTGCTCGTGGCGGACGTTGTAGGAGCGCCGAGTGGCGCTGGAGAACCGGCGCTTCGTTTCGCAGCTGCCGCCGCCATCTCCGCATTTACAGGGCGGGAAGGAGGGAGGGGACTTGCGGCTGCAGCTGGAGCGGGCTTCTCTCCGGGGACGCTCCTCTTCTTGCTCTCCTTTTCCTCCGCCGCGCGCCGCCGCCGCCCGCCCCCTGCGCCCTCCCCGCGCAGCCCGGGTCCGGGAGGGGAGAGGAAGGGGCGCCGGGGGGCGGGAGAAGCCGGCTGGCGGACGCGCGCTCGGAGGAAACTCCTGCCCGATCCGTGCGTCCCCGCTCCCGGGGTGCACCCTGGCCCGGCCTCGGCGGCGGCGGCAGCAGGAAGGCGCTCCGGCGGGGGTGGCGCCGCGGGGGCGGGTCTGGCGGTCCCGGCGCTAAGTTGTGGGGCCGGGCTCCTCCCGACCCGATTCTTTTACCCTGGGCTGCTCAGACGCAGCTCGGTGCTGTCTACCCCAGCTCCGCCGATCCCGCATCTCTTGGGTGAGGGGGACACGCCTGCCCTCGTCTAGAAAACTTTTCCTGCTGACTCGGTCGGGGCGGCGGTGGCAGGAAGTCCGGACAGCGACCTCTTCTCCTCCTGCCCTACGCGTCCTGCCGGGTGCCGGCGCCGAGCTCGAGATCAAGTTTGCGGGGGCCCCTTCCGGGCTGCAGGCGGGTCCCGCCTTAGGAGGGGACGCCCGACCCCAGGGAGGGCGGTGGGCCCGGGCGAAGGCCGAGGGCACGTAGTGGCGCCGGAGACAAGGTGCGGAGTGCGGTCGGAATCCGCACCCACAGCCGAAAGCGCGGAGAGCAGGAGCCCGGGAGCAGAGAGCCTCCGGCGGCCGCTTGCAGGAGTCCACAGCCCTCCTCCTCCTTTGGTGAGGACAGTGTCCTAGCCCCGAGTGTATCGAGGAAAATGAAGTTAAGCCGGCAGTTCACCGTGTTCGGCAGCGCGATCTTCTGTGTGGTGATCTTCTCGCTCTACCTGATGCTGGACCGGGGTCACTTAGACTACCCCAAGAGCCCGCGCCGCGAGGGTTCTTTTCCTCAGGTAAGCACCGGCGTGGGGCTCCACGAGCGTAGGCGTGGGGGCCCGTGTTCCCCGCTGCTTCGCGACCTCTTCCTCCCGCCGAGGTTCCGCGCCGGGGCAGGGCGAGGCCGAACTGGAGGAGGCTCCGAGCCTCCTACAGCCTCGGCTCTGCAGCGTTCGGACGACGGTGCCGGCGACCCGTGAGCCTCCTCCTCGCGGGCGCGCCGAGTTAACAAAGTGCCGGGCGGCATGCGGTGGCGGGATCGCGCTCCAGGGTAGTGGCCATGTTCCCGCACTCCCATTCGGGCCTGTTGGGGTGGCCTGGGGCACCTGCCTGTTGGGGAACCGACGCAGCGCCCGATTACCGCTCTTGGGCAGCCCCTCGGCACACACAGGGTTAAGCTGCACAGACCGCCCCCCCGAGCGCCCCCAGTCGCCAAAATTGATCAGACAGACCCCATCTGGTCTGTTTTATCACCCCACTGTCTCTCGAGTAATAAGCAAAAGTTTATTTCGTGTTGCAGACCTCTTAGATGTGAATCTGTAGGGTTGATTTTAGTGTCGTCATTCTTCAGCTATTACATAGGGTTTGTTTGGAGCAGACGTGGGAGCCCAGTAGGGAAGCGCGTGTTATACTCAAGCCGGAAGCTGTGGGGCGCTCAGTCCTGCGCCCAGTGGTCAAATTCTCCATCTAGTTGGGAAACCACCGGTCTTAAGTCTTTTATTTAAAGTTACTAAAAATAAGCAAACAGACAATCGGTTCTGTTTGTAAGGATACCGCGCCGCGTGTGCGATTTCAAGTTTCAATTTCTTTGCCCCTGACCTGTGCAGTTAAGAAATTTTAGTAAAACTGGGTGTTGTGTATACTCTGTAATGAATGAACTTGAAGATCTCAAAGCCGTGACAAGCTGATCTAACTACTCGACCCAGGGATATTGAACAGGTTAACGAGGTTTTTTTGTTTTTTGTTTTTTTCTTTTTTGACCATGTAAGTGCCAGAGAATATCCTTGCCATTTGTTCTTGTGTTATGCTAGGGCGAAAGGCTTGAATTTAATTAAAATTAAATTGTGAAAGTGAAAAAAGACCTCTTTGTGGATGCCGTCATCCATACAGAGCCCTCAAAATGTTTTGCAGGTGATAGGTATTAGAAATGCTGTTGCAAACATGTTTCAAAAAATTTAAAAGCTTCTTCTTAGGTAGTAAGCACTGTGGAGCATCTTTCAATCTTCACTTCAGAGTCTGTCCAGTGCCTGTTGATGAGACTGGATAAAAGTTATAAAAGGGGGTGGGGAGTTCACCCTGTGAAGCCATAGCAAAAGGAATTCTAAGCCTTGCTTAATATGTTGTATGATTTGGGGACTAAACTTGCTTTGATTTTTTTTTTCACCCCAGTAATCACATTTTCAGAATTTTCTCCATTACAGGAAAAATCATAAAAGCTGATATATTTTACTTAAGCTGTTATCTTGAACAATGTCCTTTGGCTTTGGCTTGATGATCACTTGGAAGTGATTTATGCAAACATCTGGGGCTGGGGTTTTCTGGCAACCTTGACATTTTACTGTTTCTAAAGAAGTGAGTGACTCATTCAGTTACTGGGAAATCTTCGGCAAAGTTAATTCCAATATTTTAATATCCAGCCTTAGTCCTCCTCAGGGGGCTGAAGTTCTGCATAGAGCAGAATGCATTTGATGGAAAGTGGCGGTGGTTGCTGGAAGAGAAGGCTCTTGTATGTATTCTGTTTTGTGTGCAAGGAAGAGGATTTGGAAGGTGGAGCTTTTTATACTTAAGGTTGCTGTTCTCAGATTTTCAGGACTGGATTTTCATTTCAGGAAGAAAGCACTTTTTACTGATTTGGTTTTGGAGAGCCACTGAATTCCCAAACAGGTGGACAGGATAAACACTCTGTAAGTCCAACTCTTATATGTCTGACATCAACCTCTGTGTCTTACAGGATAAACTCGATTCCCACTGCTAGTAGATGAGGAACCTGAGGCACAGAGAGATTAACTTGCCCAAAGTCACACAACTAAAAGCTGAGATTTGAACAGGTGGCCTGTGGAGTCTAGGTTCTCAGCCACTAATAGTATACTAGCTCATAGTAGTTCTTTGCCTAATGTTTAGGCCTCAGTCTGCCTGCAGAAAAGGTCTGATGTGGAAGATAGAGCATGTTGCTCTGTGGTTCCTTAGCTTATGACTTTTTTTTTTTTTTTAAAGGAACTTTCATTATGAAGCTCTAATGAATGTGCTCCTTTCTCTGAAACTTTAACGTTTGAGATTTGTATCTCTCCCAAAATGTCTTGTTGCTCACTTTGCAGCTAAATATTGTAATGAAAACCATTATGCAGCACAGCATATAGTCTTTTGAGTTGCTTTTTAATTTTTTTTTCATTACTGCTAACTCCCATGTAAACCTTAATTTGATGAGAACACCAAACATAACAAAAGGAGCTTGCAATATATTATGTATCTTTGGTGAATTTGAAGCAAGCTAGTCTGTCACTATGCATCATTTTTGGTATCTAGTAGAATGATTTATCTATAAAGGGATTGATTTCCACTGAATTTTAGCTTAGGATTTAGGATTTTAGTTTCTTTTAGTCAGTGTGGAACCTTTAGTAATGTATATGGTGTCTTTGTAAGCAAGGTATGTTTTAAAGCCATCCTAAATTGAGAGCAGTCTATTTGCTGTTCTGGCTTCATCTGTTTTCCTTCCTCCTACAACTCTGTGTTTTCTACTACTTGGCCAGACTCTGGGGCAGAAGTAGGCCCAACTCAGGGTACTTTCATTTGTCCCACCCTGGGATAGCTGCCTGCCTCTGACATAGTCTTTGGAAGGCTTTCCCCTGTGCTCCTGGGAGGAATTCCTTTGAGGATTGGAGGCAACAGGTGGTCTTACCTGTGTTAGCTTCTCTGTATATTTCAGGGTTAATAAATCTCAGCTAGAAAAATTAATTAAACTTACACTTCAGTTAAGAGGCTGGCCAGGGCCTAATGCCCTGAAAGATGCTTTGAGGTATTGCAAGAATTCGAGCAGCTGGAAAAGAGAGACTTCATTAAGGTCTTCCTGAAATTCTTCATCACTTCTTATAAGCAGATTTAACAAGTTGCTTACTGTCTACCTTGTATGCAATAGGATGTCTTATTAATGTCTTATGTTTGGATATGTAGAAAAATAGGGTGTGCCTTGCTTCTCCGTACTCTAGTGCAGAGAACCTCTCTCTAGGTTATAGCATTTGTTGCTAGGGCTTGTGCACTTGTGTATAAGGGATTTTGTTTCATTTAGGGGGCTGTACTCTTTGAGATCTGTGACTTTGGGGACGTGATGGAACTTTGACATTGGTGGCAAAAGGGCATTGAAGAGGAATGCAAGAACAGGAAAGCCCCTGGAGAGGCTGGTCTCTACCACCCCCTCTTAAGGTCAGCAGTTCTGCAGAACTCCTGCCCACCAGGTCTCACTAAGACCCAAGCTCACTTCCTATACACCACCTGGGGCAAGAGTGCATCTGGTCTGAAGACTTAAGTCTATTACTTTTTTAATTGAATTGAATTTGTTGTTTCCAGATCAGCACTGCTCTCAGTGCCTAAACAAATACTTTTGTTTGGGAGATGTTGTAATCCTATTTATCAGAAAGGCATCTTCTCTGTGACTCATTAATTAGCATTATGGGGTATCTGGGCTGAGGGCAAATTAACTAAAATTACCACTTTGTTGTTTTTACTTTGAGTCAGGTTTTTTTTTTTTTTTTTTTTTTTTGATAGATGTTAAAACTTTGGTCTTTTTTAACAGACTGGAATAAGTGTTGAGATTTTTCCTGGAATTAGTAGTTCAGTAGCAGCCGTTTATCCCTTGCTTTATTCTTCGATCCCAGTGGTCCTAGTTTTCCCTTGTTGTTCCCTTGCTTCCAGAGAGACCTTTAGAAAGTGGGAGGATATTCAAAAGCATGGGATATGACCTCTGGATGCTGGATTGGAAGGGCCTTACTCCCTTGTGTCTTGGTGGTCGAGTTCCAGGTAGCATCAGCTTTTACAGTGCAGGTAGAGCTGAAGAGAGGAGGAAGAACTCCCAAAGAGTGGGTTTTGCTTCTTTTTATAGTTGTGATTATTAGGTTGATCAGGAATGCAGATAGACTATTTTGGCTAAAGTGGGTTTCTGTTTCGGGTATAAATTTCAAGCCAGGCTGCTAATTTTAAGGTTGAAACCATGTTTAGGTTCAAACAAATTTGAGGGGTGATTATACTGGTGACCTAGGGCTTGAGTATTGCTATATTTGTCTTGTGATGGGTAATAAATAATCTGATTTGAATTAAATGAGTCTCTCAAGGGTACAACGTAACTTTTGTGAAATAGTGTATTTAATGTCATGTTATTTGTACTGTTAGGCAGACAAGCACATAGTTGGTATCCAGTAAATATTTTATGTTGTGTTTGTAAGTCTAACATACTGTTTTCTAAATAAAAGGTCACCTTTGAAGTACTTCAGCTGAAAACTCCCATGCCTTTTCTATTCTGTGCATTGTAGGATGCTTTGCAGCATCCCTGGCATCCATCCAGTAGAAACCAGAAACACCTTTCTTCTTGCCCCAGTTGTAGCCACCAAAAATGTCTACAGACACTGCTAAATCTCCTCTGGGGGAAGAAATCAACCCTGTTGAAAATCACTTGGCCAAAGGCCTGTTCTTTATACCCTTTGCACTTTGTTAGCATTTTGCTTTTTAGGAAGGAAAGATCAGAAGACTTTGCTCTAATTCTCAAAAGGAGAAGTAGCATTTTTTTTATATGAAATGAATCCTTTCTCTGGATGCCGAAAATTCACTTACATTTTTAGGATTCTAAATTGCAGTATGTTACTGAAAACACAAGCATAGATATTATGTTCACATGCAAGTTAAAGAAAAAGTGGAAGATTATTGTAATGAAACTTCCTTTTTTTTAATTGAATAGACTTGTGCTGAGAAAAATGTTATGGCAGGTGAAAGTAAATAGATCATCTTTTACTTTCCGTAGGTTGAATTAGAGGTTAAAAGTAGTCTAGGTATATTCCCCTTGTCTTTTTGCCTAGGAAGGTAAGATACATTGATTAGTATAACAAGGTAGTATAAAAATCATACTCAAACATAATTTGAGGTGTGTGAAGTTTTCTCAGGCAAGCTATTTACTTTCTAAAGTGCATTTGTTTTATTTATGTTAATTTTGATGATTCTAGTTACTGCATTTGCTATTTCTTCTGGAGGAAAACCAGGAAGTGGATAGAGATTTCCCTCTTGTTCATTTCATTTTGTTTTAAGTAGGTTTCTTTTAAAGGAAGGACGATGGAAGTGGGGTAGGGAAATAATGAAGTTCTTGGCAGTTATTCCTTTCCTTTTGTGCCCCCAGATGTCTGGTCTTGAACTCAGTCTAAGTCAGCTAACTGTGGCCAAATCTGACCCACCACCTGTTTTTTGTAGGGCCATAAGCTAAAAATGGTTCTTATGTTTTCAAGTGGTTAAATATTTCATGACATAGCCACACTCGTTTTGCTACAAATCATCTCTGGCTGCTTCTGTACTACAGAAGTTGAGCAGAGCTGAGTAGTTGCCACAGTAACTCTCTGGCCCAAAAAGCCTAAAATATTTCTTCTCTGGCCCCTTACTGAAGAAGTTTGCCAACCCCAGGTGTAACCTGTGTTTTTCTATTATTAACGTTAGAGGCAAATAGTATGGTTAGATCTGTTGAAGCAGAGGTGTATGTTGAAAATAAAATTCTTGTTCTTGTCACCTGGTTATTAGATAAACTTAGTGAAACTTAGTTTGTGTTTTCAGAGTGTGTTTTAAAACTGGTGTTATATACATGTTTCACGGATTTCCGAGTATCCTTGGGGAACTTCTGTGCTGGAGCATGGACATGCTTGACATGTTTAATTTGTTTCCCTTCTATCACTTGCAGATTTCTCACTACAGGACTGCTCTGGGATGGAGGGTTCTGGGGCATGAACTGCAAAATTGATCCATAGTCTCCAGATCGAAAACCATGACTTTATTGTATTTTAGATGTGCTATAATTCACAGATAGGCTGAATTCTGAGCCTAATCAGACTGCTTGGGTTAGTTAGTATTGTGGAGGGAGAGCATAGGTCCGGGCATCTTCTTCATAAACTGTAGATCTAGGATGGAACTTGGCAGACCTCTCTGAGACCCTGAAGGCTGCTCACCTCGGAGGCAGAGAACTACCAGCATGTCTGCACGGGCACCGGACTGCTGCTCTTCCAAGAGTAATTAATTCCTGCTAATTTTGATCCTTCTTCATGCTTCTTGAAGGTTATGTGTGACTTTCTTCATTCCTTTTGGCACAGGCCACCATCCCATTTGTGTCCTCAGAGATTGAACTGTCATCATTAAATTGCAGTACACTTAGTCTGAACAAAATGAGCGTAATGAACCTAACTGGTGTTGCAATTTTTAAGTATTTTCCCCCCTATTTTTAAATGAATGCATTTGTGCATTGTTCACATGCATCTGGATTTCTCACTGGCTTCCTTTGAGGCAGTCAGTCACCTTTGGGAGTCAAGAGAAATGAAATTCTTTTTCCAAAGGCAGAGCAGGCCTCAGATGTGACTTTTTGCCACCAGTCAGCCTCCTTGTCCTGAATGAGGAGTCTTGAGAGCAGGGAAATTGGCCAGTGATTGATTGATTGATTGATTGATTTTTCTTTGTAAACACATGTTTTTTTCTAGGACGGATGGTGTTTTGTGATGGGAAGCACTCCTCCTCATTCAGGGCAAGGCTGTACTTTGGGGCTGAAGATAGACTTTGTAGCAATTCTCCCCTGCTCCTTCATACCACAAGTATGGAAGAAAGTGGAACTTGTGGGTCCTGGCCTTTGTGGTAACATTTTTACCTGTGGAACATTAGCAGAAGCCAGAGAATATGACTTACTCTCACATTTATTTTCTCCATAAAAAAGTCCTGGATCTGCATTTTGAGAGTCTATAGAGATAGTCATTCTTTTAATAGTCATGAGCACCCCTAGAAAAGTCATAATAGGAAGTCAGGCATAGAATTTTAGAGTAGGGAGGATCCTTCCAGATCAGGTAGTTTAGTCTTTGATTTTTCAGATAACACTGAGACACATAAAGTTAACCTCATCAGTTTGCCCTGGGTCCTGTAACCAGTCATAGCATACCTGGAATATGCATCCTGGCCTATAATTCAGTGCTTGTTGTTGTACTTTACTCAGCATATATTTGAGAATTACCTTAGAGGTTACTAGATAATGTTACTTGCTTTGCAAGAGCATTTTAGTTATTTGAAGCAACGCAGCTGCTGTTTGTGAAACAATTAGAGACAGCTGAATGCTATTTATTCATCACAAGAGTTAATTTTTAAAAGTTAGAACGGTGCCTGGCACATAGTACATATTCAGTAAATGCTAGTTATTACCAATGAACACAGATTTATGGAGTACCTATCATGTACCAGGCACTGTGCAGGGGGTCTTGGGACACAGGACCTAAGAATAAAATAAGAGTCCATGATCTTAATTCTTATTCTTGGTTTAAGGGCAGAGGCCTTAAAGGGAATTCAGCACTTAAGCCAGGTAACAACAGCCTGGCTCAAGTTGACCAAAGGACCTGGGACAAAAGACAGGCTTTTCTGACTGGGTAGGACTCTGAAGAGAGAAAGAACATTCCTAGTGTGGAGTACAGAGCTTCTGAAGGCTTGTGGTAATGAAAGAGCCTTGCACCATGAGAAGAGGTGAGGAGATTGGTTTGATTTGGGATCTTTGGTGTTTGTAAAGAGTAACTGGGAAAACATGATAGGTAGCATGGTATTAGATTGTGAATTGCCCTGAGAGCCAGCCTGGGAAGTTACATGACTCAAATGGTAGTGAACCACTGAAAGTTACGGAGTATGTCAGGAAAAGCCACGTTGGAGAATTAATTTCATAGAAAATTTTAGACCTGGAAGGGAGCTAAGAGTTTTCAATCTAGATTATTCTGGTAGCAGTGTGTAGGAAGACTCAGAAGCAGGAAGGCAGCTGAGAATCTGTTTGAGGTAATACAGACATAAGGCACTAAATCCCTATATGTACCAGTATTGAAATGGCTAGAATCAAGAGGAAAACGTGTGCAGACATTTTGTGAAAAGAAGCCTCAGGGCTTTCTAACAGATTTTTATCAAGGGTAACGATGGGTGTGGCTTGAGTGAAAAATTTTCCCTCTTCTTTCCTTTAGGGCGTTTGGAGAATTAGCTAAAACTGTTTGCAGAAAGGGATAGTTTGGAAGATAACCCGGTTTGGGAAACCAACCTCAGGTTCATGTATGAGGAGGTGGATGTTAGTGGAGTAGCCACGGGGGCTGGGGTGCCCAAGTGAGAGATGAGGGAAGGGAGATGCTGATCTGGTAGTCATCAGCAAAGTCGGAGTGGATGAGCTCACTCTGGACTGTGCTTTGTGAGAAGAGAGCAGACAGCCAAGGAACATTTCTTATAGCCAAAGCTATGCTTCTCATATTGAGATTATTGTGTAGCAGATGCTAATATAATGAAGCAGCTTGTATTCAAATTGTCAGAAACCAGCTCATTGATCAGCATACCTAAGAAAAGATAAGACTGTCCTAAGGAAGGATTTCAAAGGAGCATTTCAATAGGAAACTAAAAAAGACCCTTCTCATTTTGGGCCCAAATTATGGAGCTAAAGGATTTTTTTTTTCTAGGTTATAAGAACAGAAAATAGGTAATTCTCTCTCTCTCTGTCTCTTTCTTTCTCTCTGTGTGTGTGTGTGTGTGAGAGAGAGAGAGAGAGAGAGAGAGAGAAGAGAGAGGGAGAGATGGGTTTATTAAAGATCAAAAAACAACACTTAAAATAGGGACTTCATAGCTTACGGTTGTTTTTAAGGTCAGACAGATTTCTGAGTACCCCCATACTGCCTCTTGTTGATAGTAAAGAAGAGCCCTTCCTTTTTGATGAGTGGCTGACCACACCCTCCCCCCAAACTGAAGAAATTATAACTGTCTTTGACTCAAGGCCAACTTTTGAAAATTTGTAGGGTCCAGTGACAACACTTGAGATACAAGGTATTTCTTAGAACTTTCAGGGAGAAGATCTAACCAATGATTGTTTGTAAGAAAGAAAAAAAGATTTGAGAAGAACCCAAGGAATTTGTATCCTTAATTCATCTTTATAGCTGACTGTGTGGTACTTAGAAATTTGTTTTCATTACATTTTTATATATCATACTGTGCCTTACTATTGCGTTTGTTCCTTCTGTGGTGTTTACCACGCCCCACCTTGCCCTTACAGATCGATTGGTTCAGATGGACTTTTACAAAGTCTGTAGGAAAGGATTTGTAAAGCTTTAGAATCTTTGCTGCTTGTACAGAAGAGTTAGGATATTCAGAATTTATGATAATTCAGATGGGACTTGGCTAAATACTTACCTTTCTCCGGTCAGTAAGGAATAAAATGGGCTTATTCAGTAGATGATTAGTATAAATAAGATTGGAGCCAGGCTGATTATCTACTTAAAACAAGTCTTCAGAGGCCCCCAATACTATTTCTGTACGAAAAACCATCTTAGTCATGTCAGTTGCATTTATTTTAATAGGCTAACACTGTTTAAGTTGATTTGTATTTTCCACTACAATTCTTCTCTTTTTACATTGAAATTATGTTTCTGAAAATTACTTGGGTAAACATGTCTACGGAACTTTTATTATCAGATCCTAGCATACAACATATGCCATTCATCCATGCACAATGAGTTTAGGTGGTATGTAAATAGTATATAATGACAACCCTTGTGCATAAAGACAGGCCTATCTCCAAAAATATAAGACAGAGTAGCAACATCGACCAGCAGTCATTGACCAGGTGATATATGACAGCATGACCCTGGTTCCTTGGGATTTGTTGCTGTCTGAAAGTATATCCCATGAACTTTCATTCATGTTCTTGGGTGGGATACACTGTTGACATTATCTCAGAGTGCTATATATAAGAGTAGAAATACATTAAAAATACGTTGTAGAAATAAAACCAGTGTGGTTTTCAAAAAGATATTTTGCAAAAAAATGTAAAGAAAGGTAATGTTCCACAGAACAGTTTGGGAAGTAATGAATTAAAGGAAGTATTCTATTCGTCAACACCTAATTTGCTTAGCACCACTTTATTTGCAGTCATTAAATGTATCTGAAAGTTATAAAACTGCATTGCATGGACATATTTTACAGTGTAAACACATTGTGCTACTTACAAGCCCTTGTTCTAATCATCATATTGAAGAAGATACCCATTTTGCAGAATCTCGCTTTATATAATAGCTTCATGTCTAAAATGTTGTCTTAACAGGAGGTGGTTTCTTTGCAGCTGCATTGGGGTGGTGTGGATGGGGGCCATATAGTTCTAATCTCAATATACATCTGGAAACTCATGGAGGGGGGAGGGATGGGACTGTGTCCTGGAGCCTGGAGAAAGCGCCAGCAACCGGAGTCCTGATCCCATTTTTGGAGGTGGCAAGAGGATGGGGGTTCACAAAGAGTGGGAAAAACCGGTGTGGCCTGTTGTTAATTCTAGGTCTGGACTGGAAGGCACAGTGATTCTGGCAGCTGCAGAGTCCCAAGGGTACCCTCCTGGGGCAAAGCATGGTGAGCTTGAAGTCCCAGCTCTTCCCTTTACAGTCACCTGCACGCTTGTTGTCTACCTGCATCTGAGTAGCCTCTATTAACGTCATACCCAGGCGCGCGTGAGATTTGTGAATAATGATTTGCCAAGGCAAAACCCGATGCTCCTGTGTTTTGGCAAGGTTTTACGTAATTAAGTGTTCTTTGTGCTCACCTGGTGAGTGCATTTATTTCTTTGAGTGGACGAGTGGAAGCACAAAGACCATAATACCTTGGAAGAGATTCAGGCATGATAAGCTTCAGGTCTGGAAAACACCATTAAAAGGTCATTTGTCACTGTGGTTTGTGGCTTGTAACAACTTGGTAGAGTTACATGTACAAATACGGTCCCTGCCTCAGTTCACGCTTTTTTGGGCTTCAGTACTATACATCTTAAGATGGGGAGTGGTCACTTGAGGGGTTTCTTGTCATTTGATGAAACCCAAATGCCCTCCTGTTAAGTGCCTGAGATCTGAGTAAATATAAATAGCAGGGTTTTCTGTGTAGCTGAATGGCGGCTGACTGACCTGGAACTACTGCGGTAACAGTGACACCCTGCTGCAAATACAGACTCTCTTTTACCAAATCTCTGTTTTTATATTTAGTTTTAATACAGCGGCTCTTAACTGGGGATGTGTGAGAATTGCCTGGTGAGCCTTCTACAATTATTAAAGGCAGATCTGTGCTCTCTGTCTAGGTAATCCCCATTCTTATCCATTGCTTTAAATTCATATTCACACTGACCACTCAGGTTTGTGTATTTTCCTGACTTTCAGACTTTGTTGTCACCCTCATACCACCACTATTCGAATACCACATTAGACACCATTAGACCACTTTCTAATGGTTCCAGAAGAGAACCTTTGCCACCCCCTCCCCCCATTCCTTCCCCAGGACTCACTCCTTACTTCCCTAAAATGCCATCCGTTATTTTCCCAGTTGCCTCAGCAAAAGAAACAAACAGAAAACCCCCCAAAAGGCTATGTTTCTTCTTTTCCTGTCACTCCCTTCCCTAACTTCCTCTGTCTTGTCAAATCCTTCCTCTTTCCTCTGCCTCCCCTGCCTTGGTCCAAGCCACCTTGGTGTTTGGTGTTTGTCCCGATTGCCCCTCCACAGCTCCAGAATAGCTTTAAAAACACTTTTTATTCATTGATCCTACAACTGTCTAAGATGAAGATGTTGATGTTTCTTTCTGAGAAAAGTATTTTTAACTATAAAGTCTTTTCCTACATCTTTTGTTCAAAGATAAGTGCATGGTCTTGTGAGACCAAAAGGAGCCCCTCGGAAAGAGGTTGTGTAGTCACATGGTGTCACCTTTCATTCCTCCATTGCATGGGCTCTGGGTTGCTGGGGCTCACAGCGCTCCAACTCTTCTGATGGGGATTTGGATGGACTTCCTCTAGTAGGGACTGCAAGTGGGCGGACACTTTCTAAGCTTTATATAGGGTCAGCTCTTTACCAGGTGTATTTGTTTCCTATAGTTTCTGTAACTTAGTGGCTAAAACAAGAAAAATGTATTACCTTCCAGTTCTGGAGGTCAGAAGTTTGAAATGGCTCTTAGTGGACTAAAATCAAGATGTTGAGAGGGCTGCGTCTCTTCTTTGGGCTTTAGGGGAGAATCCATTGCCACATCTTTTCCAGCTTCTAGAGGCTGTCTGCATTTCTTGGCTCAAGGCGCCCTTCCAGTATGGCATCACTCTGACCTCCTCTTCCATCTTTAGATCTCCTTTGACTCTGCCTCCCACCTCCTTTTTTTCCTTTGTAAGGACCCCTGTGATTACATTGGGCCTATCCAAATATTCTGGGGCAGTTTTCCCCATCTCCCAATCCTTAAGTTACTCAAATCAACAGAGTCTTTTGCCACGTAAAGTAACAGATTCACAGGTTTCAGGGATTAGAACATGGACATCATTGGGGTGGCCATTATTCTGCCTACCACACCAAGCATCATTTAAACTGATTTGTAGCACTCATAACCACCCTATGGGTGGTGTATTATCTCCATTTTACAGATGAGGAAACTGAGGCACAGAGAAGTTATGTAACTTGCCCAAGGTTACTCTGGGGTAGTGGAGCCAGAATTTAAATTTGACTGGGCTTTATTTTTTGTTTTATTTTATTTTCCAGCTTTATTGAGATATAGTTGATGTATAACATTGTATAAGTTTAAGGTGTACAATATGTTGATTTGATGCACTTACGTGGATATTATAAAATGGATATTACCATAGTGTTAACTAACACCTCCGTCATGTCATATAAATACTATTTATTTCTTAAGATGAGAACATTTAAGATTGATTCTCTTAGCAACTTTATGTAATACAGTATTAACTATAATCATGCTATATATTACAGTCTCAGAACTTACTCATGATTAGAAGTTTTTTTGCTTAGTTTAGTTGTTTTTGTTTTTTATAAGTGGAAGTTTATACCCTTTGATCAACATCTCTCCATTCTGCCTCCCAACCTCTACCATTCTAGTATTTTTTTGAGTTCACCTTTTTTAGATTCCCCATGCAAGTGCTATCATATAGTATGTGACTTTTTCTGTCTGACTTATTTCACCTAGCATTTCCTCAAGATCCATCTATGTTGTCACAAATGGAAGGTTTCCTTTTTCTGTCGCTGAATAAGATTCCACTGTGCGTGTGCGTCTTTGTATGGGGATATATCCATATGTACATAGATGGACAGCATATGCTTACATCTTGTTTTTTTGTTTGTTTTTTTTAATCTATCCAGGCATTCTTTGTCTTTTGAATGAAGAATTCAGTCCACTTACTTTTTTTTTTTTTTAATTTTTTTGATGTTTATTCATTTTTGAAGGAGAGAGAGACAGAGTGTGAATGTGGAAGGGGCAGAGAGAGAGAGAGGCACAGAATCTGAAGCAGGCTCCAGGCTCTGAGCTGTCAGCACAGAGCCCGATGCGGGGCTAGAACTCACAAACCGTGAGATCATGACCTGAGCCGAAGTCGGACACTCAACCAACTGAGCCACCCAGGCGCCCCTCTGTTTAGTTTTAAAGTAATTATTGATAGGTAAGAACTTATACCATTTTATTAATTGTTGTCTGGCTGTTTCATAGTTTCCATGTGTTTTCTTCCTCTTGCTGCCTTCCTTTGTGACTTGGTGATTTTCCATAGTGGTAGGCTTTGATTCTCTTCTCTTTATCATGTGTGAATCTGCTGTAGATTTTGCTTTGTGGTTACTATGATCCTTACATAGAACATTTTATAAATAGAATAGTCCATTTTACTGTAACAACTTCGATTGC
This sequence comes from Panthera leo, assembly GCF_018350215.1. Classification (NCBI taxonomy): domain Eukaryota; kingdom Metazoa; phylum Chordata; class Mammalia; order Carnivora; family Felidae; genus Panthera; species Panthera leo. The sequence continues at coordinate 169,455,391 of NC_056679.1, forward strand.
ATACAGAAACTTTACCCCTTTACTCTTTTTCCCTGCTTTCCTTTTTGATGTCACGACTTCCCTTTTTCTATTGTGTATCCATTAACAGATTATTGTTGCTGTAGTTATTTTAATACTGTTGTCCTTTGACATTTTTACAAGAATTAAATGACTAACACTTTACCATGTTAAAATATTACTTTGAATTTGACTATATACTTAACCTTAACCAGTGGTTTTTATATTTTCATAGGTTTTCATGTTACTAATTAGTGTGTTTTATTTTAGTTTGAAGAACTATTTTCTGCATTTCTTGTAAGGCGTGTGTTGTGTGATGAATTCCCTTAGCTTTTGTTTGTGTGGGGAAGTCTATCCCTCCTTCACTTCTGAAGGACAACTTTGTCAGGTAGTGTATCCTTGGTTGGCATTTCTTTTCTTTCAGCACTTGGAATATATCATCCCACTCTCTCCTGCCCTGTAAAGTCTTGGAGAGGATCTCTTTAAGTTGATTTGGTGTGGTGACCTCTTAGCTCCATGAATTTGGATATCCAAATCTCTTCAAATTGGAGAAGTTCTCAGCCATTATTTCTTTCTTCCTTTCTTTCTTTTTTTTTTTAATGTTTATTTTTGAGAGAGAGAGAGAGAGAGAGACAGTGCGAGCAGGGGAGGGGCAGAGAGAGAGGGAGACACAGAATCCGAAGCAGGCCATTGGCCTGCTGTCAGCACAGAGCCTGATGTGGGGCTTGAACTCATGAACTGCAAGATCCTGACCTGAGATGAAATCGAGGGCTTCAACTGACTGAGCCACCCAACGCCCCAGCTGTTATTTCTTTAAGTAAGCTTTCTGAACCCTTCTTTTCTTCTTTTTTCTTGAATTGTAATAATGTGCAGATTGGTTCTTTTGTTGTTACCTCACAGATGATGTATGCTTTCTTCACTCTTTTCCTTTCCTTTTTCTTTTTTCTTCTCTGGATAATTTCAATTGTTCTGTCTTGGAGCTCACTTATTCTTTCTTCTGCTTGGTCAAGTCTTATGTTAAAGGTCTTTGTTGACTTCAGTCATTGTTTTCTTAAGCTCCCGAATTTGTTTGGTTTTTATTTATGTTTTCCATCTCTTTGTTGAACCTCTCATTTTGTTCTTATATTGTTTGCCTGGTATTGTTAAATTGTTTATCTGTGTTCTCTTGTAACTCTGAGCATCTTTAGAACATTATTTTGAATTATTTGCTGGGAAATGTCTATATTTCCATTTTGGGGGGGACCAGTTACTGGAGGTTTACTGTATTCCTTTAGTAGAGTCATGTTTTCCAGATCCTCTGTGATCTCTATAACCTTGTATGGAAATTTATGTCTTTGAAGAAATCTGCACCTCCAGATTTTATGGACTGGCTTTGGTAAGGAAAGTCTTTCACTCGCGGGGGAGAGGGGAAGCAGGAACATGCTAGTGATCCCAGCATGTGACCCCAGGTCTGCCACCTGTGACGCAAGTTCAAGCGGTGCAGGGGCATGTGGCGGCATCGGTTTTGAGGGTGGCATGATGTCTCTTTGGCTCAGGTTGCTGGGGTCCACAGCATTAACAGCTGCGTGGTCCTTGGCAAATGCTGCAGGGTGTCTGCAGTGGCTGTGAGGGCTGTTTGAGTCCTCACTGGCACCTCCAGGCCCAGTGGGTAGGGGCCAGGGCAGACAAGAGTGGTGTCCTAAGCTGGTGGTGCCCTCAGCTGCAGAGGCCTGTGTGGTGGAGGGCTGGTTGCAGACATACATGTAGTGGTAGGAGCCAAGGCAGGCAGCAAGGGCTGGGGCCAACCGTGGAGGCACTGGTAGTTGCACGGGCCCTGGATGTTGATGTGCCATGAGCCACGACGGCTCAGTCTCATCACGGACACACAGCAGTGGAGGCTGGTGATGGGGGTCAGGCTGAGTGAGGACATGCAGTTGCGCAGCTGGAGTGTTTGGCGCCAGGTGAGTGTGGCGGTGCAGGCTAGTGACCGAAGACAGGGCCTCCTCCGTGCCCATAAGCAGCCGTGGAGGCCCTGGCTATAGGCTTGCTCTCCTGTGGCTGCAGAGTCTCTTCCTGAGTATGTGCAGGCAGTGGAGGTTGGAGACAAGCATCAGGTTGGCGGCATGCAAGTGCATCGCTGGAGGGGCTAGCTCCATGGCAATGGGGGTCGGCCGCGGGGTTCTGGGCCGGAGTTTTGCACTTGAGCAGCCGCAGAGGCCTGGGCTGGCTGCTGGTGTGGTTCCTAAGTTCCAGAGAGGCTGAGTGGGGAGAGAGTAGGAGGGACACAGGTGGCTGGCATCAGTAATGCCAATACATGTGAGGTGAAAGTTGGTGAAATCTGCAGAGGTTCCATGGCAGATGTGCTGGCCATTGGTTCCCTCTACAATGGTGAAAGTTGCTGGGTTTGTCTGTAGAGCAGGTCACTGTGAACCATTCTTATTCATGCTGTGTGGCCGCTCTTGGTAGCTAGCCCCTGCTTTTTTTTATTTTCTTGTTCCTAGATATCTCTGTATATCTCTTGGTGTGGTACTCCCAGTGACTGGGAAACCTGGTTTTACCCTGCTCTTCTTTCCTACCAAGGGGAACTGTTTCTAACTGGGGAGTTCCCTTGTGGCCCTGAGCAGTGCCGGCCTGGGGGATGGGATTATGCGCACAAAATGAAGCCATCTTCCTTCTTTTACTGTGTGGTTATTCTCAGGTGTTCTGTTCCACTGTGCTGTGAGGAGACTCCAGGGCTGTCCCATAGCTGTTTTTGTTCACAGATAGCTGTTTCATTGTTGATCTTTGTGGGAGGATGGAGGCTGGGTCTCCTGTCCTGTTTTGATGATAATACTCTTGGCTTTAGAGTCTTGTTTTTTTTTTTTTTTTTTTAAGTTTATTTATTTATTTTTGAGAGAGAGCGAGAGAACAAGTGAACAAGCAGGGGAGGGACAGAGAGAAAGAGAGAGAGGCGGGGAGAGAGAGAGAGGGAGAGAATCCCATGCAGGTTCCGCACTGTCAGCTCAGAGCCCGATGCAGGGCTCGAACTCACTAGCCTTGAGATCATGACCTGAGCCAAAATCAGAGTCTGACACTTAACCGACTGAGCCACCCAGGTGCCCCTAGAGTCTGTTCTTAATCACAGTTGTACCCTGGAAAGTTGTACCCTTCAAAGTGATTTTACAAAGCCATACTTTTATTTCAGCAACAACAGAAGTAATGTCTTCTTGAGTGCCTGCTTCTTGGAAGGCCCTGTGATAAGTTCTTTTGTAACCATTCCAAGCAGTAGGTATTAGCACTTTTTTTCCCCATAAAGAAACTGAGGCCCAGAAAAATTAAGTTATTTTCTGAAGGTCACAGTGCTAGTGTACCAAAGGTGTTGTTGGAACCCACATCATCTGACCCAGTGCCCATGTGCTTAACCATTCACCTAAACTGCCTTTATTAGCTAAAAGGAGTCATTAAAAATAAAGGTAATCATTATTTGCAGTTACTTAAAAATAAAAATGTGGTGAAGTATAATATCCTAGAGCATGAGATGGAAGAATCTGGTACAAGGATAATTAGAAGAATTAATACCCAGTTAAGCAGATTATCAAAAGATGCATGTTTATGAATTTATGTTACCCTCTAGTTTAGGGGTGATTTGGCAAGTGGATTATTTTTGGCTTGTTTATCTTAGATATTGCACTGACATGTGTGAAGTCAGAGACATCAGCCCCCAACCTGGCTGATCACCAGAATCACCTGTGGAACATAAACACTGCAGTTTCTGAGACTCTTCCCAAGATTCCAGGGTGGATTCCTGGGTTTTGTAATTTTGAGCAGTCTTTCAGATGCTTCTGATGGTTATTGTTAGAGCCTTTTACCCAGTCACATTTACTGCATGGTGGGCACATTTAGTGATGGAATCCAGGTCCAGAAATATCTTGATGTGATGGAGTAATATACTGAATCTAACAAAATCCAACAATACAGAGGAAAAGAAAGCATGAATGATAGGTGGTATGGAGCTAGAGTTTCAGACTTACAAGCACATACATTTTGGAGTGAAGTTTTGTTTCTTTTGAATGCCGCCTTTGGTGGCATTGGTGGTTATCTTATAAACATGTAATACTGTTTCCTCTATAGGTCTCTGAACTAGAAACTTGATTTGGTTGAGTGAAGATTTTCTATCACTATCATGGTAGGAAGAATTTCAGAATCACCTTGGGTTCTTTTATCAGACTCTTTCCCTCCCCCACATCAGTTGACAGAGCCCATTGAGCCATGCTTACTAATGGTAGTGAAGGTTGAAAAATTGTGGTTGGACTGTACAAAATCCATAATCTCTGTTTGCCCTAGAGGAGGAGTCACATATTTTACCCTACTCACAAAGTCATGATTGTCACTGTGGCCAAACATGGCTCAATTTCTATATTATTTCCCTCTTAGTCGATGAAGATCACCCTATAATTGAGGACGTTTACTTCTCATTCTTACCTATGTTTTGGGTCACAGTGAAGATTTTTGTTGATTTACTTCTTAAAAAATGTTAGTGTTTCATTTTTATTCATATTATTTTTGGTGTAAACTGTGCCAAAAAATGACATTTAATACTTCCTTATCTTAGAGAAAAGGTTGCACACAGTTTCCCCCACCCCCAGTAAATATTTGCAGTTCTTTTGTGCATCAGGCATTGTGCTAGACATCAGGGTATGGTGATGAATAACAATAGCTGTGGTGCCTGTTCTCAAGATAAATATTTATTTAGTGATGAAGATGGGGAAATAAATAGTACATGAATAAAATAGGTAAAAGATGTAGTAAGACAAAAAATAAGTTGACATAATACAGAATCACATGAGAAGGCTTATTTATTTATTTATTTATTTATTTATTTATTTATTGAAATGTTTATTTATTTTGAGAGGGGGAGGGAGAGGCAGAGAGAATCCCAAGCAGACTCTGCACTGCTCAATCCCACAAACCTTGAGATTATAACCTGAACTGAAATCAAGAGTCTGACGCTTAATTGACGGAGCCACCCAGGTGCCCCTGAGAAGGCCTGTTTTATACAGGATGGCTGGGGAAGGCTATGCTGAGGGGACATTTCAGGTGAGATCTGAAGTACTCTATAAAGGAAGAACGTGTATGAAGGTCTCGAGATGGGTTGAAGAGGAACTGGCTTAGAACTGAGATGAGATGAGGGTGAAGCTAAATTGGGGGCGGGGGGATAGATGGATACAGGTCCTTACTGATGGTAGTGTAAGTGCAGTGAGAAACTAGCTCTGGATTGTATTGTGAGAAAGATACAATGCAGCTGCATAGGTCGCGGTTGAAGGATGTAAGCCTAGGATTGGGAAATTAGTTAAGAGGCTGCTGTGTACGAGACAGGAGAGATTGTCGGAGGATTGGATCAGCATGGTTGCAGTTGAGAGGGAGAGACGTGGAGTGATTCAACAGCTATTGTAGAGGTAGTAAGGAAAGAGCTTGCAGATAGACTGGATGTGTGAGCGGGGTGAGGAAGGAGGAAGAATCCGTTATGCCACCAAGATTTGGGGAGTGACTAACTAGGTGGACATTAGAGCTACTTACTGAAGATCTGAAGATGCAGAAGGCTTATTTGGGAGGGTTCTTTGGGGCCTAAGTTTGAAACCCAAGTGGAGGAGCGGAGTAGTCATTTGGATGTATGGGTTTGTTTTCCAGAGAAGAGGCTTCAGTTAGAGATAGAAATGTAGATGAGACATCAGTACAAATGATGGAATTTAAACCATGGAGTGTATGAGATAGTTTAAGATAGTATAGAGACTGCAGAGGTCCCAGAAATTAACCTTAAGGCCCTTCATCATGTAGTTACTGGGGAGAGAAGGAGACTGATAAACCAGAGGCAGAAGGAAACCTAGAGCATGCTGTGCTGAGAGTAGGTGAAGAAAACGTTGCCAGGAGGAAGAAGTGGTCTAGTGTGCTAGATGCTCCTCAAGATGATGAGTCAGGTGAGCACAGCGTGTGCTTATCATGACTGACTCCATGGAAGTCTTTGGGGCCTGTTCAGGGGCAGTTTGGGTGGAGTGGTACGCACAGGCTGAATACAGCGGGCAGATGAGAGAATAGGAATTTATAAGGAATGTATATAGTGAGTACAGACTGTTGATAACCTCTGTATGTCTCTGAAGGCGCTGGGGCCCTGGAAGGGGATTGTGGGGCTAAGGGAAGCACTGGAGTTTGATTTGGTGTTTTAGACAGAATATCATGCTAAGTTGAACCCTAGGAAATTGGTGAACTGTACTATATTTGATTTATGAGAATGGCAAATTTCATATAGTTTGACCTAATGTTACATGTTATACTACTGAGAATGAGTTACTTTTGAAAAGGGAGTTTGATGAAGCAGTGTTGAGAGAGTTTTAACCAAAAGAGTACAGCCTTTGAGCTGTTGAGAGAGATGGGTTTGGAGCTCCCCAGTCAAGTGTTGGCCTTTGAAGCGGGGAGGGGGAAGGCACACAATTTTTCCACTGTAACAGGAAGGAAGATGCTGATGTACAGATTCAGCCGAGTTTCAGTGATCATCGTGATGCCGATCCCGGCAGCTAGTGTTTACCCGGGGCCAGTAATTGCGGAACAAGCTTTCATATTTGGCTGTAGGTGCACATTGATTGATTTTGTTCATAGGACTGAGTGGCTACTGATCCTGTTTTGCCTTGTAGTAGGCTCTAAATTTTCTCCCTCAAAAGTCATTGATATCAGTGAAATTTTTTTTTATTATTATTCAGTTTTTCCCTTTCATCAAAAGCAGAGTACATCAAATAGCATGACCTCCTTCTCCACTCATCAGCAGTAAAACACCATGGGCCTCCCTATAGAACTGATTAGCAAATCAAAGAATAAAGTGTTTTTCTCACAAGTGATTTTCTTACCCTACAGAAAATTGTCTTTTTCAGTATTGCTATCAGTATTCTTTGACTTGTCAGCATAATTGAAACGATACCTATGATTTCTGTTACTTCAATGCAGACTACAAGTGCATCCTTTTAAGGTCATACTACTCTTCTTCTATCTTGTGTACAAGAATTTGCTTACGAGGTATGTATATTTCAAGAATTTCAGCTGTCCGGAGGGAGGTTTTATTCCACTGCATAATATAGTTTAAAAAAAATGATTTTCATTAGACCATTCTGCTGACATATCCCCAGGCCACAATTTTCTCCATGGACTTATTAATTCAGTACAGAATTCCAGGTACTGATCATTAATTGTATCTTAAAAACTACAATGAGATCGAAGTCGTCTTTAGCGCCTTCAGGATTATTTTTCATGAAACATCTACCTCCTGTAATATTTATTTTGAATAATATGCTCATCCATGGGTTATCGGGCTAGAGCCATTGTAGGAATATTCCCAGATGTGTGTGCTTGTTTCTCAGTGTGTGCTTGTTGAGCTCTAGGCAGCTTTGCCTTGTGCATGGCTCCAAAATTATCTTTTCCTGAAAGTGCAGGTAGGTCTGGAGAAATGCAGACACTGTATTAATTTATACACTGTAAGTGTCCGATAAAACATGCTGCATCTTTAAAAGCTCTAGGGTGGTGGTATTTTAGACAAAAGTTTTATTTTATGGATGAGGGTAGCTTTACTGGAGGCAAGGTAAGCCAACATGTTCTAATTCTGCTTGGAATCAGGAACTCGATTTACTGTTGTTACCTGCTGTGGTAGAAATTGCAAGCATCCCTGACATAGACTTGTATCTTCAGTATTGGAAATATTCAACAGAATTCATCAGCAGTGATTTCAAAAAGCTGCAGTCTCTGATGTTTTGATAATAAGTGAAGAAAAGTTTGCCTATTATTTCAGACAACCTTTGATAGCATGTCATTTTATGAAAATATGCACAGATTAGTCTGTTGCATACCTGATTCAAATGTTTTTAGCTTCTTTGGGTGAACTTTGGGTTATGCCAAGGGGGTGGGGGACTCCCTTTGGCCTTTCTACTGAGAACCACTGTCCATCCATATGTGCTGATAAAGAAGTGTTTGTAGTATGATAGTGCTCAATGGGTTTGCTGACCTGGAATCTAACTGGTTCAGCCAGCTTCTCTTTGAGCCCTGAACTAGTGTTGTACTGATCCATCACATTTCCTTTGCTTTGCCATTTCTGGTCGTGACCTGGTGCGTATTCTTTCTCCTGCTTTTCCGTAGAGGAAATGGGGCTTGTCTTACAGGGTGAGTTTTGTGCTAAAACCTTGTACTTCCTCCTTCTATATATGCTGATGAACAGGTTTCAAAGTTCTACCTCTTAGAAATAGCCCACCACCCCAGCGGTGACAGTTTTGACATGCATGGGCTTTTTCTGTCACGTGCCTCTAAATAGACCTGGGAGAGCATCTTTCAGGTCTAAGGAGACTGTCTTTTGCTCTTCCACCTCCCTCCTCCCCACAAAGACAATGTGCTGCTGATTTGCTTCTAATTTTGGCTATTTCTTTTCTCATTCCAAAATATTTTCTCTAGTCCCTTCAGACGTCTTTCAGTTTACACAGTTTGCTGCAGTGGCCTTCCCTTGGAAGACTCCAGTCTGCTGACCTCTCTTCTCCCCTTGTTGAAGTGGCCACTAACCTGGAAGTAGAATCCTTTTCTTCTCCTGGCTTCCCTATCAAACAGTCAACAACTATTCATAACAGACTAAAGTAGAATTTAAATACCCATAATCAGTTTTTATCATCTCGATTATGTATTTTTTTTTCAAAAAGGGATGATATCAAATTACTATTTTTTATCCATGCTTTTTAAAGTGGTTTTTCTCCATTGTATCTCCTGAAAACACCTTCTCATATATTTTAATTTTTAAAGAATTTATATTTCTGTATTTTCAGGGACTGAGAACATCTTCATGATATAGATGTACCATTTGACCAGTTCCTTACCTATGGACATTTAGGTGTTTTCCCTTTTCCCTCCCTCCTTCTTTCTGTCTTCCTATTATTTACTGGTGATAGAACTTTTGTTTTTGGGTGTCCAGAGTTGTTTTTCACTATGTATATAGTTATGTTTATTAAACCCTAGCACGGACTTTTTGAGTAGTCTCTTGCTAGTTACAGCGTCACTTTGTGTTAAGGTAAGGACTCCTATCTTACGTATATCTGTCTCCCCAGTGTAGCATTATGCCTGCTACAGTAGGTGTAAAGAATTCTTGTTGAGTTCTAGAAATATAAGGGCCATGTGACAAATATTTAAGTATCTCCTGTTTATTTGAGATTCCAGAGATAGGAGTGAACAAGACAAAGATTGTCCTTGCTCTCATAAGCTGAGATATTATTCTGTATAACAAGGTTTATGTTGTAAGGACTACAAGCCTCTTAATGTGAGGATCACTTAAAAAATCATAAAGCCACACAGTATGGTAGGAGAGTCCAAATGACCTACAGTATGATTACTTGGGGGACCTTCATTCCAGGTTTTTTCATGCATATGGCTAATTAAGAGTTGACTAACTGATTTTCCTTTAGATGATATTTCTTACCTAGGATTGTCCACAAGGTTGCCAATTATGATGGAATGATTTTTTTCAGGTTCACGCTTTTTGACCCTTTCAAGTGACTAAAATCAATTATACTTAAATTTAAAATTTCATACCTGAACATAGTATGTTGTTCTTAGGTATTATAGAGAACTCAAAGATCTTTTAGGGCTGGGTTTGGGGCAGTAGGAAGTATATCCCTAAATATTTTTGGTCTTTCTGTTGCACATTTTAAAATATGATTAAGCAAAGATTGAAGCCATGGAGATTTTCTGCTGTAAGTCGGTGTTTCAACACTGCCAGCCATTCACGCTCTTTGTGATCCCACTTACAGAAGTGGAAAGTGAAGGGTGAGTAGCTGCACTCTTGGGCAGGCACATAATTTTTTAAAAAAATGTGTGTGCCTCAGCAGAACTATATTAGAGTTTCCTATAGCTGCCTTTTTCTTTTTTATTGTAGGGCCAGCTCTCAATGTTGCAAGAAAAAATAGACCATTTGGAGCGTTTGCTAGCTGAGAATAATGAGATCATCTCAAATATTAGAGACTCGGTCATCAATTTGAGTGAATCTGTGGAGGATGGTCCAAAAAGTTCACAAGGCAATTTCAGCCAAGGTGCTGGCTTACCTCTTCTGCCGTCAAAACAGCTGTCCCTCGTAGTGGACCCTGAAGACTGTTCATTCGCTTTACAAGGTGGAAGTAGGCATTCAGATGTGCAGGTAATGTATGCATTCATTAATAATCATTGGGCTTCTTTGTCTTTTACTTTCTTTTTTTGATCTGGTGTCTGTTTTAACTTAGTTGCTTAAACTGTCTGTAGTTTAGATTGTATTTTTGTAAACTGGCTTGATTATTCACCTGATCATTAATGTTCTTTTTAGTGATAAAATTCTGTAATTCTGTGTTTCCCCCAATTTTTTTTTTTTATTATTTTATGCGTTGTGGCCTTTTTGTATGTTTTTTAGGTCTGACTTTCTCTAGTAGATGAAGTTTAGAGGTTTAAATTTGGTCAAAGAGATTTTCTCATCTTCCTATAAAGAGTACAAGAAAAGCTGTATTCTTACTATGTCTCTGTTATACACTATAGGTGTCACACAGTGTAGGGTTAGATTCCTTTTGCTAACTATCTCTTTGTGAAAGAGGGAAGGGAAATACTGTAGAGCTGTGCTGTTCAGAATGGAAGCCACTGTCCACAGGTGACTACTGAGCATGTGAAATGTGGCTAGTTTGAAGTGAGATGTGCTCTAAGTGTTGAGACTTTTTACGAAAACAAAGGTAAATTGTTCATTTTTATATTGATTATATGTTGAGAAAATAATATTATGAATACATTGGGTTAAATAAAATATATCAATAAAATTAATTTCACTTAATTTTATCAGAAAATTTAAAATTATGGATTTGGCTTGCATTCTGCTTCTCTTAGATAGCATTCTGGAGGGTAGTGGAGTTGTAAACCAGGATATAAGAAAGGACTTCTACTTTTCTTAAATTTAGGGTGTGTCACATATGCTCTGTTCTGCAAATTAGCAGAGTTGTGTTTAACCTGTACCTTAGACCTGAAGCTGGAACTTGGTGATGGGACCCTGAAGGGTGAATATTTTACAGCTGGACAAAATGGGTTGGCTCTGGCCTTGCTTCAGAGTAGATGTTTTCACTAACTTCTGGGGACCGAAAACATGTTATTTTCTTGAGGCCGTGGCTCACAGGCCAGTCCAGTCCGTAAGCTGGAGACATGGGAGTTGTCCAGGCCTTGTGCCTATAATCTTATCAGCTAGTGCATAGCCAAGTTCAGACAGTATCAGGATTCTGTGCTTTAAAAGTGTATCTATTTTTGTGACTCTTGGCTTTGTTTAGGTTTTAAATAAGTACCTTTTAAAGGAGAACCACAGAACTTTTTTTGGAGGTGGGCTGGACAGAAACAGCCCTGTTGCAGAACAACCATGGAAGGCATGCAGAGCAAGGCAGTGGGGAATCAGGAGAGCTGCAGGGCCGGAGAAAGGACCAGAAGGAATAACAGAGACTGCTAACACATCCTCCTTCCCAGCTGGTTTTCAAAGATTTATTGACTCATCCTTGGGAGTGTTATATTTATTAAAGTCATAAATTCTGAAGTGAGAGAGATGTTACTATCTTAAAATACTTTGTATTCACTTTTTATATAATTTGTTCGATATCTTTAAATTTTTTGTAACCCACTTATATATTAGAATATAATTTTTTACATAATTTAAATTTTACCACAGTCACTTGTGTTCTTTATCCCATTTAGTATTAGAGGGAATATTAGAGTATTACAGGGAAAAATACAAGGTTTTAAGGTTTTGTGGGGTTTTTTGGGCAGTATTTTTTCCTTTGTGTCCAAATAGGTTATTACCCAGGACTACTACATTGGAAGCTTAAGACGACATTTGAACATTAAGAAACTGAGTCTTAATTTTAAAAATTCTTCCATTTTTAAATGATTATGCCTTGTTGACTCAGTTGTAGTTTTATTTTTAGAATAAAAAGGGCAAACAGAACATATGCTAAATGAAGGCATAGCTGTAGATGCATTTCCATTCTGATACAGGTTTTAAAATATATGAAATTAATTGTAAAATAAAGATAACTCAAAGTAAAAAGTAATTATCCAATATTGTATTTGAAAATGCTGAAATATTTGCTCATAATCACATTTCATCAGAAATTGTTTGCTTGCTGTTTAGTTCCTATTAATTTCTACTAGACTGTAGTAGAAGTAGAACAGGGCAAGAAGGAATTGAATGGAATTATTTTTCATTAGAAGCAGATGGGGCGGGGATTATTTATCAGGATAGTTAAGTAACACGGTAGCATTTTAAGAATTTGAATGGTAATTAAATGTTTTCTGCCTTAAACTCTTCAGTTAATGTCTGCAGAAATAGCTTTATCTAGTAAAATGCATACACACAGTACAGCAATGAATAGCTTTGAGCAAATATTTTCCAACATTAACTTTAAATTAAAAATGGTAATACACGGTTAAATTTACTTTTTTTCCCCTTTATTGTGTCTTTTATATTTTTAGATGTTGGATGTTTACAGTCTGATTCCTTTTGACAACCCAGATGGTGGAGTTTGGAAACAAGGATTTGACATTAGCTATGTGTTTAATGAATGGGACTCTAAGCCCCTTCAAGTCTTTGTGGTGCCTCATTCCCATAATGACCCAGGTAAAATTCACACTTCAAAAAAACTACAGGTTATTAAGCCCATATAGGCACAGAGTATTTTAATGAGAAGGTGGTAGACCTAATTTCTCACATTTTTGAGACATTATTTGCTGACTTGTGACAGCAACATATTCCTTTTATATGTCTTGTATTTTGAGTTTTTACTTAATCAGTTTGTGTGCCATTCACAGATAGGACTTCTGCAATATGAAACAGTAATAAACACAAGAAGGTCTTAGTTTGGGGGTTGAAAAATTGCACTCACTTAAGGGGCTGATTGTTCATTTTAGTTACTTTTCTCTAAAATATTGCATGAGAGAATTATTTTGTGTTCATAAACTCTACATTACAAAATGCAGAGTGTTTATGGGAACATTTGAATCTTCCAAATGGAGAAGCAAAATGTAAAGTGGTTAAGAGCCTTGGTCAGGCAGATGTGGGTGTGGAGTCCCAACCCCATCAGTGTGAGACAACTTTAGGCAAGTTACTTAATATTAAAGTAAGTTTTTTCCTAATAGAATCAAGATAAAGTGTCTGCTTCATAGGATGAGATGTTAAGGCGTGATGCATGGCCCAAAAGTAACTGCTGTCGTTATCGTTGTTATTATTTCATTTGACAACTTTTGTTACTTATTGGTGCCACAGATTTTTCCCTCCAAGGTAAGGGAAAATTGCTAAAATTACAGTGGGAAATATGATTCGATGCATATATTTGTGAGTGTGAGTACACTGGCACAGAAGAAATACTTAATGAATTCCACTGCAGGAATTTTTTTTGGGGGGGAATGCACTTCCAAAGACTTCTTCTGAAGGACTTACTTAGGCTTCTATTTGTTACTTTTCTCAGCTTCTCCATTTCATCATTACTATCAGAGGCACCATTATTCACCTGTACTTTGAAGTTTTTTCTTTATTCCAACATTTCATTTATCTCCGACTTACATTCTTTCCCACTGGTTTATTGGCATGTATTCCTTTCTTTCTGTTGCTAAGACAGTAGAACTTGTTACTCTATGTCTGGAAGTGTGATTTGGTGAAGTGTGTGTACAGGTGGGTACAGGCACATGTGCTGCTTTTTTGGGTGTGTGAGGTACACAGGGAGAGAGTTTGGATGCTGAAATGTTTGAATTTCCATAGTACTTCAGTGTTTATTATGCAGAAAGGTATGAAATAGAGGAAATTAGTATTATTCTGGAAATTTGTGTTGAGCAGTTGCTGCACGAGCTTCTGACTTGGTTTCTCTTTGGTCTTAATGACTTTACCTTTTCCTACAAATACCTTTCAGCCTTATTAACTTTTCCTCTTAAATGTTTGCATCATTTTCCTCCTTCATCTTAGCCTGTCCCTTCAAATCCAAGTTCCGATGGCTGGGCATCATGGAAAGACTGCAGGTGTCTGGAACCTGGCAGAATGAGGCCCACATCCCGGCTCTGCCATATACTTGCCCCCATGTCCCTGGGGGCACATTTGTGTATCTGTAAAATGCAGATCATATGGTTGGAGTAGCATTTTAAAGCAGGAGTTAGTTATCAAGTAAATACAAAAGGTGATGAAAATCACATCTAATTATAAATCTCATTCACTCTGAAACATTCCCTTATTCAGTGAAACAGTGGCAGAGCGACTGTAGTATTTAAATTGTTCTCTTTTTTCTCTGCCAACCATCTACAGTTTTGTTCTTGTCACTTAATTTGTTTTTAAGTTTTTATGTATTTATTTTGGGAGAGAGAGAGGGCACCTGAGTGGGGGAGGGGCAGGAAGAGGGAGAGAGAGTCTCAAGTAGGCTCCACACCATCAGCACAGAGCCCAATGTGGGGTTCCATCCCACAAACCGTGCGATCATGACCTGAGCCCAAGTCAAGGGTCAGATGCTCAACTGACTGAGCCACCCAGGTGCCCCTGTTCCTGTCACTTAATTGGGTGTGTGATGTGATTCCATTGTGTCCAATTTCTTATAGGTTTATACATACACTTTGTGCTATGTCTTGTGAGTCCTCGTGTGAATCCATTTCTCCTGCTTTTTAGATTTTTAAAGACTTTTTTTCCTTTTTCCCCTTTTCTGCCATCCTCACTTTCCACCAATCTCATTTCTTGTAATTCTATAACATGCGCACTGAACTGTAGTAATAAAATTTGTAGTTTATCAGGCAGTCTGCGAATGTTTTATTAACATCTAATGCTCACAATAACCCTTGGAGATCAGTGTCACTATTCATGAGGAAGATGTTACCAAGTTTACGGGGGCAGGAAGTGGCCCCACAAGAATGCCTTATTAGTTTACCTGGATCTCCCACCTGAGTATACTTGAGAGTCGGAGTACATGTGCCTCCTGTTAGAGTCGTCCTCATTGCCTAGCCTGCCACTTGACATACGGTAACCTGTAAATATACATAAGGCCTTCTCCACCTGTCTCTGTGTGCCTCCTTAGCTTCTTGAACTTTGGATGCACACCTGTACATAGGCATAGATGTAAACATTTATAGCACTTCTGCATCGTCTCTACTCTAGAATGTAAACTCCATGAGGGCTCACACTTTGTGTTATAACCACCAGGTCACTAACTCCCAGAATAGTAAGCAGCACATAGTACTGACTCATTCAGTTAAATAAGCTAAATGAGCCAGGGCATCTGACTCTGCAGCTTCAGATAAAGCATTTGACCTTGACATGTGGTTTTATCTTCCCTCCTTCCCTTCTTCCTGTTGTCTTATTTTTATTCCTTAAAAAAAAAATATTTAAAATATGCTTTGTAATTTTAAATACAAACACCAGATGATATTAAGCTCTTCAAGGGCAGGGATTGCCTGCGCCTTTTAGATTCTGTTTGTTTGCCTCAGCAGTGCGGTGAGCAGTGCCCGGTGTGGTTCATGTGTTGTTCTGTGGGGAGACATCCCTAATAACTGGTCCTGACTGCAATAGAGGAATCTGTCTTTTGGTATCTTAGCAACCACAATTGAATCTTTTTTTCTTAGTAAAAGATGTTAATGACCCTTAACCTCAGGCCCTCCTCCACTTGAGGAAAAAATAATGGTCAGACACAGACCTTTTAAAACTACAGCGATTTTTTTTTTTTTTTTTTTTTTTTTACTATAAAGCAAAATGCTAGAGAATAGAACCCACTGACTTTTTAAATAATTTTCACCGCTCCGGGGTGCCTGGGTGGCTCAATGGGTTAAGTGTCCGACTTCAGCCCAGGTCACGATCTCACGGTTCATCAGTTTGAGCCCCGCGTTGGGCTTTGTGCTGACAGCTCAGAGCCTGGAGCCCGCTTTGGATTCTGTGTCTCCCTCTCTCTCTGTTCCTCCCCTGCTTGCATTCCGTCTCTCTCTCTCTCTCTCTCTCTCTCAAAAAAAAGATTAAAAAAAAAATAAAAAAATTTCACCACTCCTTAACAAAAGTAGAATTTAGGTAAACTAAATTGTTCTGTGACAAGCCAAATCATTCAGATCATGAAGAACCACACTTTCAGTTGAGGAATAGAGAGAAGTATGTGCACAAACATTCCAAGTCCAAATGTGACTCTGTAGCAGGAAATCTTTGTGGAATACGCCTAAATGAATGTGCAATTAGGCGGTTTACTTTCTAAATGAGATTTATAGAGACTTGTTTGCATTTTCTACAGCAACAATTTAAAACTTTAGCTCGGTAGTTTGTTTCATTGGTGGAGTTTTGTCTGTTGGGGATAGAAGTACTGAAATAGATTTTTAAAAGATTCCTGTATTTTCCCTAACTTTAAGAATTATGTTAAAGAAAAAGAATTATGTTGTTGTGTTTTTATATATGTAGATATTTTTCTTTTTTGGACCATGTTCTGATATCTCATAAGACAGATAAATTTCAAATTATGTTTATATTTTAATAAATTTCTAATTATGTCTTCTTCCAGCCCATGAGGACATGTAACAGTTGTCATATATTTTATATGGTTTACATGAGTTAAAACAAAATTGGAAGGGAATTGTTAAGTCAGTGCTGATAACTTTGCCCTGTTACGCTTTTAAAAAGTTTTGAATCACAGACCATGAAATTAAATGTTAGTTGATTGATACATGTTCATGTTATATTTAATAAGCTGATTAAAACACAATTACAGCACCTTTGTATCTACAATCTTAATTCTTTGCTTCCCACTACTTAAACTGCTGAAATGTTTAGTTAATTTTCCTTCAAAGGAATCGCAGTGTGTAGAGAGAAGATAAGGTGTACTAAATGGAAAGTTGGACAGCATATTGTTAGTTAAGCAATTTGTAAAATGAACATTAGAAAATAATCCCCCATGTGGTCTGACTCCAAATAGAAGGGAGACCTAGGTACAAGAGTCACACTGGAAAATAATTTTCTTTTGTGCATTTGCAGTTCTTTTACAGTTTTTATTGATTCAAATGAGTGAGTAGAATTTTTTGACTTTCTTTTGTGGCAAATTGAAAAACAGAATTTTGCATTTAGTACTGTATTATAATTTGAAATGAGTTTATGTGCTATTATTCTTAAAAAGCAAAAGAACAAAAACATGGGGAAATCACTGTGTAATGTTATTTTTAAAGCTTCTCTGTTATTCTTAACAAATATACTTAACAAAATATTGTTAAGAACAGTCATAAGAGAAGAGCTGTGGTCCCCCCACAGTTGGGTAATGCCCGGGTGGGCGAAAGCAGGGGGCACTTGGAACTCTGGCTTCCAAAGGAACCTGCCGAATAGAAGGAGATGGTGAGGAGAGGGGAGGTTGGTTTGTGGACAGTTTGGGGAGTCCTTTGTTCTGGTTAGTGATTGAGAGATGAAGTGAATTCTTTGGTTTTGGCTACTGTGGTGGGAAATTTGAATTTCTGGAGCTAAGATAGTATGAGGAAGAACGGAGTGAGAACTGGTATTCATTGTGTATCTTACATTAGTTTGTGTAATACATTCTGCAACCCTCAACACCAGTAAATCACACATCATTTACCAGGTGAGGACAGTGAGACTAAGCAGGTATACTAATTTGTTCAAGATCCATCAGTTAGACATTGGCACAGGATGGCAGTTAAAGCTCAGATTTGCCTGATTCTGAGGTCTGTGCTCTTTCCATTTACTATGCTGCCTCTCAAGATATGTTACTTAGTTCAAATGATTTTCTTGCTTTATGGGCATTAGCTAATTCAGCACATTTATCTGAACTTTGGGTTGTTAATAGCATTGCCAGATTTGGCTTAAAAAATGTTTACATTTCCAGTAAACAGTGGATAGTTTTTTTAGTATATATGTCTTGCAGATCTCATATGGGATTCACTTATAGTAAACATTTATTCATTATTTATCTGAAATTCAAATTTAACTTGGCATCCTGTATTTTATCTGGTAATCTTAATTAAGAAAATGTTGGGGGGCGCCTGGGTGGCGCAGTCGGTTAAGCGTCCGACTTCAGCCAGGTCACGATCTCGCGGTCCGTGAGTTCGAGCCCCGCGTCAGGCTCCGGGCTGATGGCTCGGAGCCTGGAGCCTGTTTCCGATTCTGTGTCTCCCTCTCTCTCTGCCCCTCCCCCGTTCATGCTCTGTCTCTCTCTGTCCCAAAAATAAATAAAAAACGTTGAAAAAAATTTGAAAAAAAAAAGAAAATGTTGGCATTATGAGTTAAATATTTACATGGCTCTTTAGAATTATCTTTTTAAGAGATCTCTAGAGTTGGTATATTGAGGTTGTGTTTTAGAGGGGAAAAGTCCATTGGGGCTCTAACTGGACTGCATTCTTTAGGAGCACATGTATCAGGTATTACCTAGAGATGCAGGTGATTGTCACACATGTCCCCATTCTCCTATTTTGGTTACTTTTGTCTGTCTTTTGAGTCTGATGCTTCAGAGCTCACTACTGCACCAGTTATATAAATGATTGCTAATACTTATGGGACTTTACTATGTTTCAGGCACTATTCTAGGTACTTTACATGTATTAAATCCATTACTGCTCTTAGCAACTTCATGACAAAAGTCCTGTTATTACCCTCATTTCACAAATGAGAAAACTAAGGCAGAAGAGAGTCCAGGTAATGTGTTCGTGTCAGGGCTGGGCTTTAACCCAAGCCGTCTGGCTCTGGAATTAGGACTTACAACCATTACTTAATACTGTCTCTTGAAGGTAATACTTCTGAAACCCACAGGCAAAGCTTCCAGGAGGAAGGTCTTTTAAGTGTTTCCAAGCCAATGTCATCTACTTTAGTATTTTTAATGATAAAAAACATTTTATGAACTATCTTGGAAGAGTAGACACCTCACCACACTGTTCCTCATCCTTTTTTTTTTTTTTTTTTTTTTTTTTTCTTCTGGTCTGTCTTTACTGAAATGGATGTCTCTGTCCTTAAATACTACTTGAGTCCATGAGATGGTGAGTGGTTTTCCTCATTGCTACATATTTTACAGTTAGAAAGTAATTTGGAAGCAGTATTTTCCAGCTTTTAAATGGTTTCTTTTAGAAACTTTGATTATATGCCCAGTATTTGCCTGCTCATAAGGCTAAATAACCTCACGTACACTAGGAGTAACTCCTCGAAGGAAGTCACTGTTACTTTTACTTCTAAGGATGTCTCTCATATTATAGACCGGTCTCATTATTTCAAACCACTATGCTCTGTTTGGGGAAGACTTAGTAGGCCTGAAGTGTCCTGCTCCGTGTGAATTGATGATGCTCATGGATGGAATCCTTAACAAAGGAGGGAAGTAACTTTAGCACAGATTTAGAAATTATTGTGGAGGTTGATCTCATAATTGCAGGTGTCACATATCAAGGTACACAGGTCTTTTAAAGGACATTTAGAAAAGCAATAGAGTAAAGGATCACAATTGGACATTGTGCATATTACAGCTGCAGGATGAACAAAACTCCAGCTCTCCTAACAGTGATGCAGATGGTTCCTGTGGTGTGGGATAGAATTACCAGTGACAGCATCTTACACTGGCTCAAAAAGTGCTGTATCTCAAACACCTTAGTGGAAGTGAAGCTGATATGCTTTGAAATCTGTTAGATGACACTGAATCACCTGGAAAAAAGGTGAGGTTATTCTGGAAACTTGAGTTCAGAAGCATTTGTAGGATTCAGCAGGTTTAGGTCTTTGGAAAACCTCAGCTTCATCTTTGACTCTCTCTACTCTGTCTTGGAAGCTTCAGTCAGCTAACATATGCTCTTCATTTTGCCTCATTGGCCTCTTATTTCTATTTCCAGAACCATTTTCTAGCAGAACTTGTGCAGTGGCCTCATTTCCTGTTTGTCTTGTACACTGAAGTATATCCTTTACGCTCACAGTAGTCATTTTTGAAAGCACAGAAGACGTTAACTTCCTTCACTAAGAAACCAGAATGGCTCAGAAGATTTTCAGTGGTCTGCCCCCACTTCTGTTTGTATTTCTCACTGTACCTCCACCGTAAGCTCCGATATAGCCACACCTGGCTGCCTTCTCCCTGAGATTGACACAGGACTTCATGGCTTAGTGTCTTTTCCATATGCCCTTGCTTCTATTTGGGATCTACCCCCTTTTCCCTCTATCCACACGATGACTATTCTAAGAATCTTCTGTCCTTCTGCTAGGAATTTATCACTTCTTTATAGCATTTTGTTCTTATTTTTACTGTAGAATCTGTTTTCATTTATTAGCTTTTTTGCTTTGTCTTATTAGATGTTTGATTTGTGTGTGAATGGATAAACTAGAACAGGACATTAATTAAAACTCAGTTTATTGTTTGAGTTATGATAATACCAATTAACATAGTATGCAATGTCTTAAGTGTAAGACTGGATGTTACAATCAAATATGGAAGGATTTGACAAGTGATGGAAGAAGCCTGTTGATCATTTGTTGGTAGACGATGACTTCATTACTAAAATAAAGAAGCTTTCTTGTTTTATGAATCCTCTTTGTACTTATTTTTTTTTTTTTTTTTTTTTTTTAATTTTTTTTCAACGTTTTTTATTTATTTTTGGGACAGAGAGAGAGACAGAGCATGAACGGGGGAGGGGCAGAGAGAGAGGGAGACACAGAATCGGAAACAGGCTCCAGGCTCCGAGCCATCAGCCCAGAGCCTGACGCGGGGCTCGAACTCACAGACCGCGAGATCGTGACCTGGCTGAAGTCGGACACTTAACCGACTGCGCCACCCAGGCGCCCCTGTACTTATTTTTAAATTAGAGAATACTATGTTAAAATGGAAGTAACATGAAGCTTAAGTTGCAGTTTTTAAATGTTTATTATCTTGTTATAATTATTTTTGATGCAAGATTTATTATCTTTTCTTAACAGTTGGTACCTATTTAACTGAGTAGAATTAATGTAGTCATTAAAAAATAATTGTCATAGTAGTGGGAACCACAACAGTGTAACAATGATTTGAGGGGCATGACTTCTTTGGGATGCATCTTTTAAATCATCTTAGGGCTGACAGAGCCTTTTTAAATATAAGCTCGTAACTTAAAGATATTGATCAAAGATGATTAGGTTAGCAGAACAGACAGTGGCTATGTTAGAGCTAATTGTGTGTGTGTGTGTGTGTGTGTGTGTGTGTGTGTGTGTGGTGCGGTGTCTTTTCCTTTTTGTTTCATTTCTAATTGAAGTAATAAATTTGTATTTATACTCTATATACCCTTTTCCCCTATTCTTTTGGCTATACATTTCACTCATCTATCATGTACTTATTCAACTTTTGATGGTGTAGTCTTCATACCGGGTTCTAGATTCATGAGAATTGACTGGTTGGGAGTTCAGGTTGTAGGTTCCCAAATTTGTAGGACTTGGTATAAAAGTATGTGGATGCCCTCAGACCCTTTGTGTAAACATTCGAAAGTTATAAATCAAACTGATACATGATAAGTAGAATAGGTCTTTTCCTCCTACTTTGAGGAATAGCACAGTTATCAGGAAGGCCACATGTGGGTTGAGATTGCTGGGGCTCCAGTTCCCCACTGGAATGTGTTGAGTTTGTGTGGGAAAAGCCAGCCTGTGGGGCAGCCCAACCTCCTTTCCCAGAAATGGCCCTGTCCTAAACCAGGAGGGGCTTTGCTCACAGATGCACAGACACGCCAGCACTTTTCCCACATCCCTGCAAACTGTATCCCCCTGGCCATTGCTCAGGCTACAGAGATTACCACCTCCAGGTCAACTGTCCTTTAGAAAGACATATAGAAGGCCCCTTCTGGGCTCTAGAAACTGGCTTGGGGCTATTTGGACACATTTCTGGGTCATGGTGCTTAGGAGGGCAGGTCAAGGCAGGCTCTGGGTGGGCAGTTCTTTCTTTGCCTTGTGAAAGGGATGTGGTCAGAGGAAGAATAGGAAGATCCCTCAAGTCCAGGGCTCAGGGTGAGATACCCTTGCCCAGGTCCTAAATCAGTGCTGTGTATGCCCTTGAACCAAATAAAACTAAGTGTTCCTCCAGAGGATGAAATTGCCACAAAGTCTTCAGACTACAAAGCTAGATCAGGAGTCAAATTTCTAAAAATGGTGGTTTGTCAGCGAACGGTCACTAAGTGCTTAATTGTTCATGCACATTAAAAATAAGCAGTAGAGCTTTCAACATAACTAGGCTTTATATTATAGAAATTAAATTCTTTCAAGTTTTATTTCTTTATTTTGAGAGATAGAGCGCATGTGCACGCTCTTGTGCGTGCGCAAGTGGGTGGGGGAGGGGCAGAGAGAGAGGGGAGAGAGAATCCCAAACCTGACACAAGACTTGAACTCAGGAACGGGAGATCATGACCTGAGCCAAAGTCCAGAGTCGGCACTTAACCGACTGGAACCACCCATGCGTCCTTAGAACTTAACTTTTTTTATGATAACATAGAGCAAATTTAGAGTTATTCATCCTTTACAGAACTTCTAATTGTGTATTCTTTGTTGCAGATATTTCCTCACTTACTTAAAAGTAGTGATTAGCTGTTTTATGGGTTAGAGTGTTGTCAGAGTGGAAAACAGTAAATGGAAAGGTTTTCTGTGTGCTGTTCTAGCCCTGGTTCAATTTCTAAGTGTATTCAAGGGAGAGAAAAAGGCTGTGAATTGACCACTTAAGTAAATCAGTTTGCAACTCAATGTCCTAAGATTATTAAATCCAGAGGTAGGAATCTAATTTTATGTCACAAAAATTCATCCCATACAACTTTTCATAAAATACTATCCTTCTGATTGGTCTCATGTTAATATACAGTTGTAGTTTTACAGTAATTTAGGGAAAGAAATAGCCAATTCAGTGTAAAAGGGAATACTTGATTACTCTATTGTATAAGAGCAATAAAAGCTAATTTACTGTTAGATTACTCAATATTGAAAGCTGCAAGAGGCTATCTTTTAGTTCATTCTTCATTAATTGTGCTATATTGTAGTGATATTAATGTCTATTATAGATGAGCTTTATGGAAGGCTTTTAAGTTGACATCTCTGAGCATGTACTTTGGCTCATGTAAATATCTTTGACATATATCCTGCATGATTGTTGAAGGGCAAATGAAGTGTCGAAGGCAAAATGGATTAATCAGTCACTGTGATTCCTTTATGACAACTCCAATGATAAACTATTCTTTGAAAGGGTCTTAGCTAATAATAAATTATAACTGATGAAAACAAGTAATTGTACTTAAAAAAAAAACTTGTTACTTGTTCATCTTCATAAAGATGATTTCTTCTAAATTCATTTTCTATGTTAGGTTACTAGAGTTTTGTTGTTAATTTTGGAGTCATTCCATTGTTCGTAGTTCTTTTACTGAATAAGTAGCCAAATGATTAGGGCTTAGTTTTGATCTCTTTGTTAAAAATGTAGGTAAAAGTTGTGAGTGTTGCCTTAAAGACGGTAGTTCTCATAGAGCCATTTCGATAATTTACGTGGTTCTTACTGCACATATAGAGTAATAATAGCATGGGGTAGAAATTGTTGTCACTTACGTGCATTTGATTTCAGTTCAGTCTTGCAATATGGAGGTACTTTATATATTCAATTAGATATTATGACAGTGCTTAGTAAAATAAAAATTCTTCCCACATTGCATTCTTTATTTTTGGGGTGGTAGCAGCACTCATTTTTTTCTAGGACTATATGAGTTTACTAGGGCTGCCATACCAAAGTTCTGCAGACTGGGTGGCTTATTTCCTTACAGTTCTGGAAGCTGCAAGTCCAAAATCAAGGTGTTGGCAGTGCTGGTTTCTTCTGAAGGTCTCTCTCCTCTGTCTTTCCTCTGTGTGTGTCTGTGTCTATCTGCTTGTCCTTACAAGGGCATATTGGAGTAGGGCGCACCCTCATGACTTTACTATACCTTAATCACCTCTTTAAAGACCCTGTCTCCAGATATAGTCACATTCTGAAGTACTGAGGTTTAGGATTTCAACGTAGGCATGTTGAGGGGACACAATTCAGCCTACAACGGGCATAGAATGAATTCTTTGCAAACAATAATTTTGGGTAACCAGTATGTTTAAGACGTGGAACAATTTGTGTAAACATTCTAAATAAAGGTATCCTTTTCAAAACTTACATGTTAAAAATATCTTTTATTTCCTTTTTTACCTGCTTCAATTATAGAGATGGGGACGGGGCAATTAAAAACATGATGATGATGATGATGATGATGATGACGATAGCAACTAATCTTTATCAAGTGCTATATTATATCCTGGGCTCATGTCTGAGCACTTGATGTTTTTTTTCTCTTGGCATGGTCAGCAGCAAGTTTGAACATTCCCATTTAGGGGTAGGTTGGATTTTCTTTGCTTGTCCCTGGGAATCCAGATGTGGATCTTGGCTTCATACACTGGGACAGGAGTCCAGGTTTGTACCTTCCTCAAGCAAGATGGGATTCTTTGCAGACCATTGTTTCATGAGATATCTTTGAATTTTCTATAGGTGCAGGCTTTTTAGCATGGAAAAGTTGAATTATCCAGGTACCCTTCTTTGGTGACTTGAAAGTGCCCCAGATCAAGAAAGTCCTGTAAAGACAATTTTCCACTGCCTTCCTGTTTGGCTTCTAGTTTCATACTTGTCGCTTTGTACATGCTTAGTAAATAACTCTAGAATGAATAGATCGATAGATTTTAGTTAAAGCAGAAGGGAGAAATACAGTCAGAGTAGCAATGCCCTTTTCAGAAGCTCATGCTTGTATTGTCAAAATACTTGTATTGTCTTCTCTGCCCTAGCAGATTTTCATTTTTTTTTCAGTCAGTATACTGTACTTCAAATATTAACTTAATTATAGACAAAAGAAATAACCAGTTGACTCCTTATATTTTAGTCCTCCCACATGTTTGAGTTTTGGAAATAAATAGAGTGGTAGTTTAGCCTGGATGTATAGAACACCCCTATCTCTGTAAGATTTCATAGATAAGAGGTTGTTCTTGGAGGATCCACTTGGCTAGTAGATAGAGTTGGTAACTGTATGCCTCAGCCGCTTATCAGGTTGTTTTAATACTCTGCCAGATAGGGCTATGCTTAGACTTGTGGGTCTTGTTAAAAAGGTTTCTTTATAGTGAAATTGCAAATATCTTTAGATAAAGTTTCCAGGGTATTTGAGAAGGAGGAAAAGTCGTAGAATTAAGTCATTAACATCTACAATTTTCTTTTGAAAAAGACTTCATATACACTTGTGTTGTTTTATTAGTGTCAGTCTGTGCTTCCAAAAAATGGAGTAATTTGCAGCCTTTGGAAACTAATGCCTGTGCTTGGCAGAATTCTACTTCTCTGTATTCATAATAGTGCTGTTAATTACCTTATTGCTTTGCTGCTGGCTTTTAGATATAGTTTGTACTTACGATTTTCTTAGTTTCACTTACTAAAATGGGGAGAGAATTTCAGATGTGGTATGAAAGGATACACTCTTAATTCCATATGATGAGAACAGTACTGCCAACTTGTTAACGCTGTTCAGATTTTTAAAATGAAGACAAATTCCTTACATTAGAGATAAATTATACATAATTGAATCAGGTACTATAATTATCATGCATAAATAAATGCTTTTTTTCCTCAGGTCATTTGTCTCATTTTTCTCATTTCTTTCTGACTTTGTACAGATTTCAGGGTATTTTTGTTATTGTAGCGTTAGTGTCTTTTTGAGTGTCATGTGCATTCAAATGGAATTTCACTACTTGAAATTCACTACTTGAAATATTTGTGAAATTTGTAAATGTGTCTTCATATGAATGAAACATCTAAGGGCATCCAAAGGTCATGTAATGGAATGTGACTGAGTTGAAATCAGACATATGAATCAGACCTTTGTTGTATATTTGTGTTTTGATTTAGGTTGGTTGAAGACTTTTGATGACTACTTTAGAGAGATGACTCAGTATATTTTTAATAACATGGTCATCAAGCTGAAAGAAGACTCACGGAGGAAATTTATGTGGTCTGAGATTTCTTACCTTTCAAAGTGGTGGGATACTATAGATAAGCCGAAGAAGGATGCTGTTAAAAGGTTTGTTTTAAGATTTTTTTTTTTTTTTGCAATTTGGTAATATTAATTAATTGTACAGTGAAACACGTGTTGAATTTTTAGAGGATGAAAATTCTTAGCCTTCTGTCTGAAACTTAAAATATTTCTCCAAATCTTTTTTTTCTTTGATTCTGCTTCATCTGTGGGAAAGTGACTTGAAACTGTTCTATTGAAATCCTAATGTTCCAACTCTGTCCCAGAAATTGAATTACTAGGTCAAAGGGGCTTAATATTTTAAATGCTTTTTGAAGCATATAATCAAAGTGACCCCTGGAAAGATTGTTTCCATGTACCAGTGTCTCTGCGTTTTGGTCACCAATATATTTTTTTTCTAAAACTTTGACCAATTTTGTGGTTGAAATATTTAAAAAATTTTTTAAGGTTTATTCATCTTTAAGAGAGAGTGAGAGAGAAGGTGAGCGGGGGAGTGTCAGAGAGAGAGGGAGACACAGAATCCGAAGCAGGCTCCAGGCTCTGAGCTGTCAGCACAGAGCCTCATGCGAGGCTCAAACTCATGAACTGTGAGATCGTGACCTGAGCCCAGTGAGCCACCCAGGTGCCCTGATGGTGGCTGAAATATTTTAATTTGAAAATTTGATTACTGATAATGTTATGTACTTTCTCATATGTACAGGCAAAGTTTTTTGTGAATTGCTTGATGGTATAATTTTCTTCTTACTGATTTGTAAGTTTGTACACACATGCGTTAACCCTTATTTTTTCTCAAGTTATTTTCTTAAATCTTAGCATTTCATATACATGCTTTAAACATTTTATTGTAATCAAACATATCAATCTGTTTTCTTGATAGCTTTACTGTCATATTTTAAAAGGTTTTTCCCAATCTAGAGATCAGAGGAAGAGTCCTTTTTTTCCACCCAGTTTAACTTTTTATCATTCACTTTTTAAAATCCTGGAATTTATCTTTTTAATATGGTATGGTGGGAGGTTCTGATCCCCATGCCTCCCTCCTCTCTGCTCCCAAGAGTATAAAGATTATCTTAGCATGCATTGCTTTCTTTTATTTAGTATCACATGTACAGCGCTCACTGTTTTAGCGCCTGTTCTGATACTTCACAAATGATAACGGATAATCCTTGCAGCGGTCCTGTGAAGTAGGTACAATGACTGTCCTCATTTTACAGATAGAGACACTGGTCGTCCAGGGTCACCCAGCTGGGACGTGCCGTGCTGGTGTGCTATCTGGTGCAGCCTGTCCAGCCCCACAGGTTTCCCTCCCATGCTGTGCTCTGCCGCTTTCCTAAGATCTAAAATGTCCCGGTTTTTTCCTACTGATTTGATGTGCCATCTTTATTGTCTTTAAATATGCGCTGATTTCTGGGCTTCCTGACCTCTTTCATGGACTTTTCTGTTTGCAGTTGTGGTTTGATATGCTTCGTTGACAGTTAAAAATCTCCTCTTTCTTTACTGAAAAATTCTTCTAATGAGTGACCACTTCATTTTCCCAAAGAGTTTTAGAATTAATTATTAAAATCTTCCTACGCTACTGAAGGAAAAAAAAAAAAGGGTTTTGATGGAAATTGACATAAACATTTAAAGATAATTTGGAGGGAATTGGTTTTCTATCATTATCCATCAGACTTTTTTTGATAGGGTGCAGCACTCAAAAACTTTGTTAGTGACATGCACACACAAAACATGGGAACCTAATAAAGATGCTAATAGAGTTTTATGTATGTTAGATGATTAAGAAATACATAATGCTACAATAAAAGACGTAAAGCTTGCTTGTGGACATGGGTGTCAGCAAGGGTACACGTTGTGAGTTGGTGCAAAGTGGTAGAAAGTGAGTTATCTGAAATCTGATCAAAAGTTGTTCAGCATATGTGCATGGGTATGAAGACAGTGGACTGAGGTAGCTGGTAGACCTTGGAGAGAGAGAGAGAGAGAGAGAGAGAGAGAGAGAGAGAGATACGTATTCCTATGTGAATGGGTTCAGCTAGGTGCAGTTTTATGCCTTCTTCACTTATTGTTTCTCAGGGACAAAATTTCACTTAAGCAATACAAAATTTGTTCCCTAATCAATCACTTTGGAACACATTTTTGTTTTTGAAACAAAAAATTTTTCACGTAAGGAACTATACCTATTTTTTGCCACTGTTCCCCTGTCAGCTTCCTTTTATTTTAGGTGTTTTATTTTTCAAATTCAGTACCTAAGGGTTCATGCCTGATCTTTTGTTGGCTTATTAGCTCATTTGTTCATTCATTCTACAACTCTTTCTGAACACCTACTGTGGGCCAGTTACTATAAGGTTTGGGTACTCTTGGGCTGAGTATTTCTTTCTTCTTGATTGTAAATTGTATCTTTCACCATTGACAAATAACTATCTTTTCTCCATTTAAGAACTAAAGTGCTATTACTACCAGTCACTTGTAGTTGTTTGGATTTACCTCATTTGTGCTGCCCTTTTTCCTTAAAAACAGGCAATTTAGAGTGGTAGTTCAAATGGCTGGTCACTGGAATGAGGCTACCTGGATTCAAATCCTGGCACTCCCATCTACTGTGTGAACTTTGGGCATATTACTTTTGTGAACCTCATTTTCTTCATTTGTCAAGTGGGGATAATATTGAGACCTCTTCTGGTTTTTTTCAAGGATTGGATGAACAGAAATAAATGCTTAGGACAATGCCTGGCATATTCTAAGTCCTTAATAAATATTGGAAGCTCTTGTTACTTTAACTTTTATTTGTCACTCTGAGTATTTCTCTTGGACACTGAATATAGTTTTTAGTTTTGAAGTCATCATGAGAGTCTTCATCTTATTTTTTGTAGTGTTTATTTATTTTGAGAGAGCGTGCATGTGTGTGCACAGGAGAGGGACAGAGAGAGAGGGAGAGAGAGAGAATCCCAAGCAGGCTCTGCACTGACAGTGCAGAGCCTGACATGGGTCTCGATCTCATGAACTGTGAGATTGTGCCCTGAGCCGACATCGAGAGTCAGACGCTTAACCGACTGAGCCACCCAGGCGCCCCTAGTCTTCATCTTTTAATAAAAGCATCTAACTATAAAATTAATGTTTTATTAAAAAAACCTTTTTAATGTATTGCTTCAGTGAAGTTAACCTTCCCCGCCCCCCCCATCACTTCCCTGCTCAGATGTTTTTAGGATTTTAAAAGTTTTATCCATAAAATTCTAAATTTTCACCATGTATCTAGGTATGTGTATAACTTACTATTAACTTTTCCATATATCAATTCAGACATCTTCAGTTTATGTTTTCTGCTGTTATTACTTACTGTTTTTATTTCCTTTGTTTTAGGATTAAATTTTCTGGTTACTGACTCTTCTGCACGTGCATTTTTTATTTCTTTGTTATATTTCCTGTGTTTGGGAGATTTTTCTTAAGGTTTCTTTTCTCTCTCAGGTTCAGTTCTTTGTGGTATGGAAGGTGTTCTTTTCTGGCTTTGAATGCTTGGTTTTAACTGTTTTTGTTTGTTTTTTGCCCTTCTGCATTCTTTACATTGTACCCTGTAAGTCCAAGTATTTTCCTCCTTTTTATTCATCCTTGAGCAATAACAGATGTGTCCACACCTGGAATTTGTCCCAAAACAGAGAGTGTAGCAGGCTTCCAGTTCCTTCCTGTTCTGACTACTTTGTTTCCTTGTGGTGGGTGTTGGTTAAAATGGCTGGCCAGCATCCATTCCACCTGGTTTCCTTTTGGGAAATGGTCTGTCACACACGTAAGTCAGACTCTCCATCTTCCTGCCTCAGGTCAGACAGACCAGCTATGACCTGAGCTCAGCTGATCAGTATAATATTTCCTAGGGTCTGAATCTTTGGAGAGTGAAGCGAGGGTGACAGATGGAAGCAGGGGAAGCAGACACGGAGGGAAGGTTGCAGGCCATCCCTCACGGCACTGGTGCATTCCCAAGACTCTTCTCATCCGTGACATGGTCCCTGTGATCCCTGTAGCACGGCCCCTCATTTTCTTCCAGCCCTTCGTTAAGCCTGGACTTTTAGTCCTCGGTTTTGCGTGCTCAGGAGAGTCTCTCAATGCAGTTGCTCTCCAGAGCCGGCAGGTGTTGCTTGCAAACAAGAAAGCTAGCTGATGTATTTCCCCCTGCTCATATCCTTTGTTGGAGAGCTGGATTCTGAAAGGCTGCATGAGCATCAGGGGCCCAGCAGCTGGAAAATATGTCCTTGATGTGAGCAACACTAGCCGAGGGGAAGAGACGAGCTGGGACTGTGGGAAGATGGAGAAATTTATGAAGTGTCTGCTCTTTGCGCAGCCCAGGATTGGCTTTCTTCATGTAGCATTTTTTTTTTTTTTTTAATATGACCTGTAAGCCAAGTAAGAGCTTTGGCCTGTCTGAAGGTTCTGCTTCATAAGAGTGTAGGGAAGAGTCCAGCCAAGTCTGAAGGAAACTGGGCTTGCTGCCTGCTGCTTTTGGTAAGGTGAGGCCATGCTTGGTTCCTCCCAGTGTGGCTGTATTAGGGAGCCATCCTCTGTAGCAGTAAAGAGCTTGGGGTGGAGAGACTTTTGTAGGAAGAGCCCAAAGAGAGAAGCATGAAGACTGTGATTAGTGTTTGTCCCAGGATTCAGCTTTGCTTCAGTCCTTGGCCCTCCAACTTAGGGGCTGTTGCCCAGTTCTCTCTGAGTCTTTTCTCTTCATGATTCGGGACTCCTCGTTGGTTTCTCTTGCAGGGCAATTGCAAGTCTGTACTTGAATTCTTTCTTTCACACTTGAATTCTTTCTTTCACCTCCACAGTATGTCAGAAATGCCACCAGTTTTATGGCATGAGGGTAGTCCCCTTTACCTGATTCTATCTGGATGCAAGTTTCTATCCCTTTTTCTTTTCTCTTGGCCATTTTACTTAGGTTGAACTGTATGATATTGCCAAAATTGTACCATTTTTGATGTACGAAAATGTCAGTTTCACGTGATTCAACCTAATACTAAGAAGAGAGAATGGTAAGATGTTGGGAGTGGGAATGCACATTAGAATCTAATGTTCAGTCTTTTGTCTTAACCTTCCTTTGAGAGATGCTGTTTTGGCAATGGGAAATATTCTGGAATATAGGCCTGATCTTAATGATATCATTTTGCTTGAAGAATGTATTGCTTTATGGCAACAATAGGGCAAACGAGTTTTATTTCTGGTCAAGCTTTGGCACAGTTTTCTCCCTTCTTGTTATAATCATTCACTTTTACTCATTTATTACATTTATCTGTGGAAAGAGGGTAATAGCATTTTTTTTCCCTATTTACTTAAACATAACATTCTTAATTCTCCTTGCCTGAATGCATGTTTTTTTGGGAAAAGTTAATAAATACATAGGTGTGCTCTTATTATTTAAAATTCTGAGCTTGTCCCAACTGGCAGTAGTGACAGAATTTTTTTTTTTTTTTTTACTGCTAGTATAAGGCTTATGCAATGGTTTATTTTTTCCTTTTTGAAGATGAGTCTATGGATTATATGTCTGTACCTAAATTTGCAAGCTAGCTGTTGCAGAACAGAACCTGTTAATTCCAGCAGAGTTCCATGTAAGCTTTTATTGTCCCTGAAGAATACCAATTGATTGTGGAAACTTAACAGAAACATAACTCAAATGATCCCATAATCTATTCTAGCAGTGACTTGTTTGATTCTTACCCCCTGTGGCAGCAGTATTCAGCTCCATGCTTTTAAAAATGAGAATCTAGTTAACTAAAGGAGATCCATGCAAACAACATCTAGCTTTTTTATTTTGTGTGTGTGATTCAGTGTAATTTAATCAATTATAGTCACGGTGCCTACTTGTAACACATAGCCAGTGCATTTAAAAGAAACTGCCTCCTGTTAAATAATCAGCACATTTTCTGTCTATGCTTGTTTTATTTTTGAAAATGACTAGTATGTTAACATTCTTTTTACTTTTTAGGCTTCGTATTTGAATATTTTTCGGCTAAATGCAGTTAAATACTGCATGATGTTTATAATACATCAAAATGTGAATCCTTATTCAGAGTCAAGCAGCTGAAACATTAGCCTTAGCATTTCCTTTGACTAGCACCCAGCATATTACATATTCATTTTTCCTCTCTGAGCTCTGAGACATTAACACAGTTTTTACAGTGTATGTGCTCCTGCTGTTGAGACTGGTGTTCAGTGAAGAAGCCCCATGAGTTGTAAGAACCTAGAATAGTTTGTGTGTTTACCAGAGTCTTGACCAGCTTCCCTGTGTGGACCTTTTGGTATGAAATAAGGCTTCAGATACATGCTGGGAGGAAGGGTACCATCGGTGCATTGTTATGGAAGTTACAGTTAATGAAGATATTTTATCTTCGTCACCTTGCTGGGTTTCATTGCTTTGCCAGGAATGCAAAATCTTTAATCTCTCTACCCTTCTCTTACATCTTTTTTCCTAGGTCTATATTTAAGTGAACCTTCTACTCTCTTTTCTTAACCCTCTGTTTGCTTATTGAAATCAGAGAAATGTTTGAGATTACATTCTTAAATAATATAAATCCTAACTTATTGATGTACATTTTGGGTTTCAGTTTCTAGAAAAAGTTCTTATACAGGCTAACTTATTATACATTTTATACAGGTCAGATTTTATGGTGTTTGACCAAACGCTGTTGTAAAATTTGCAGAGCAATGAGAAGTTAACAGTGTGTCTTTGATGTTCAAGGTAAATTGCAGATTTGGATTGAGTTTAGAGCCTAAAGATACATAACATTTCATCAAAGGAATCAAAGCAGTTCACCGGTGTCTAAAATAACTTCAGTGCTAATAGTTGAAGCAGCAGCATATGTGTATTTGAAAAAGTATGTATTCCTTCCCCACTTCGTCCAATCCCTGTTCACTTCCAGTGAGGCCGCTTTGCTTTTCTTCCACCCCTCAGTCACTTCAGCTGGTGGCTTCTCTTTACATGGTGGATACTGGCAAAAGCCATGAGGGACTACCAGCATCGGATGTTTCCTCAATCCTCCTGGGAGGACTCTTCACAGCAGCGACCCTGATCGCTCTAGTCTCATTGAAATTCTTCCCATTTTTGTCTTCTGTGACCCGGAGCTCTTTCTCTCCTGTTCCTATTCCTGCTTTGCTGAGCATTCCTTTTTCATCTCCTCAGTTTCTTCCTCTGCTCATTTCCTAAATGTCCCTTTTCTCACCTGTGGGGTGGCATCCCTTGTTCTCCTCTTCACTTTGCAGGCTCATCCACACTATTGTTTTAATTACTGGGTGTTTGGGCTGCTTCCAGATCCAAAGCTCCAACCTCAACTTCTTTTTTTCCCTATTTAGTTATAATATTAACAGCTAATACTTCCTGAGTGCTTAATGTATACCAGGCATGGTGTAAGCATTTACATGTATTTACTGAGTTGGTCCTATAGCTTTCTTATGAATTAAGATGACTTAGGTTTCCTTATGAGGAAACTGAGGCAGAGGTGTTAAGGGATGCACCTAGGGTCCTCCAGCTAGTAAGTATGGCATGAGGACCAGAGCCAGACAGTCTTGACCTGGAGCTGGTGCCCTGACCTATTGTGTGCTCTACCTTCCCACTGGCCCTCAGGCTACATCCAGTCAATCCCCAAGCCTTGTGAGTTGTGCCTCCTTAGTATTTCTGTGCTCTGAATCCCAGCTCCAGCCCCATTACTCTTCGTTTCCTGCTATTCTGAAAACCTCCACCTGGTCTTCCCGTTTCTAGTTGTGCCTCTTGCAGGTGTTCTCCATTTCACCAGGAGTTAGGCTTGTAATAAATGATTTTGTCCATGTCGCTTCTTGGCTTTAAAATGCTTCAGTGATGCTTCAGTGTCAAAAGGTACAGATCTATGTCCTCTGTCTGGCACACACTGGCTTTTGCTCTGTGATTCCTCCCTGCTTGTCCACCCTTACCTCCCATCACTTAGCCCTTCTGAGCCACGTGGGTGTCTGCAGACTCTTGCTATTTCTTGCTTAGGAATTTGCCTGTCAGTTGAGCTTAGAGTTTGTTTGGGTTTTTTTTTTTCCCCCTTTTGTGCACTGGTTAATCTCAGTATTACTCATTTTTCAAGACCCAGCTGAGACAATATTTTATTATCTTATTTCCAAAACCTTCCCTTATTGACTCCACTCTTCATTCAATAGATATTTACTGTGCTAGACTCCAGGGATATAGGTGATCAGTAAGACAGACCTGACCCCATCCTTCAAGGCAGAGCAGGGAAGACATATAATTAAATGCAGTATCACAATCAAGTGTTTTCCTTCTATGGATGCGTGAAGTGGGTCTTGGAAGACTTCCTGAAGCAGGTGGTGGTATTCAAGCTGAAACCTGAAAGGCGGTTAGAATTAGCCGGGTATGTAGGAGGTGGCAGAGGGTGGGGAAGGAATTCCAGGGTATGAGAAGAGAATTGTGATTATGGGCCAGGGATTAGTAAGAGCTTGGCATGTTCAAACACCTGGACGCAGTGTCTGAGGCTGCAGCAGTGTGGAGGAAAGTGTGTGTGCTTGGGCTGGGTAATGTACGGTCATCAGGGAGGTGCAAATTATAACTACTCTAAGATTCTGTCCCCAACCTTTTAGAATGGCTAAAATCAAAAAGACTGCCAACACCAAGAGTTGACGAAGAAGGTGCAGCAGTTGGAACTGCCCTATTGCCAGTGGGAATGTAAAATGGTACAACTGCTCTCTGAAAGCCACTAGAGTTTTCCAGAGTTAAACATACATCATGTGGCCTAGGAGCCCCCTCCTAGGAATTTATCTAAGAGAAATGAAAACATGTTCACAAAAAGACTTGTTCACACATTTTCATAGGGAAGTTTTCCTAGTAACTTCAAACTGGAAACATTTCAAATGCCCATCAACAAGATAATAGATGAAAAACTTGTGGCATATTTGTGCAATGGAATACTCCTCAACGATGAAAAATAATGAATTACTGAGATGCATAGTAATATGTAAATACGTTCTAAATAAAAACGTATTAATATGTAATACGTTCTAAAGAACGTATAAAGCAAAAAAAAAAAAAAAAAAAAGCCTGATGCAGAAGAGTAAATAGTGTATGATTTTATTTTATGAAGTGTAAGAGTAGCTCAGCTTATCTATTATGATGGAAATCATGAAGTAAGAAGAATGTCTTTCTCTTTGGGGGCACTTGAGGTAGGAAACGATTGGAAAGAGGCATGAAGGAACTCTCTGAGTTAATGGAAATAGTCCATATCTTGTTTTGGTGATTACAGGGATGTAAACAGTTGTCAAAGCTGATCAGACTAAACACATGTATATTGTGTGTTGTTGTCTCAATTAAAAGTCTTTTAGAAAATACATTGCAGCCCTAAAATAATGATAGGTCTATTTATTAATATGGAAAGATAGGTTGCTCATGGTATAGTATTAAGTAAAATAAGTTGGTTAAAAACTCTACCATGACCCCTTATGCATTTATAGCAAGATATTTAGATTTTTAAATTCTATTCCTTAACCTCTTATGTATTTTCTGATTCATTTTGAATGAACATTTATTTTATTTTGGAGAATGAGAACATGAAGTAATATTTACTATACAGTGAAATATTTAAAGGATAGCCTCTTTTCTTTTCATTTTTTTAAGTTTTTATTTAAATTCCAGCAGCAAACACACAGTGTAATATTAGTTTTATGTGTACAATTTAGTGATTCAACACTTACATACAACACCCAGTGCTCATCACAAGTGCTTAATTCCCATCAACTAATTAACGTAATCCCTCACCCATCTTCTCTCTGGTAACCATCAGTTTGTTCTCTACACCCAAGAATCTGTTTCTTGGTTTGTCTCTCTCTTTTTTCCTTCTATGAGCATTTGTTTTGTTTCTTAAATTCCACATATGAGTGAAATCATACACTATTTGTCTTTCTGTGACTAATTTCACTTAGAATGATACTCTCTAGCTCTATCCACGTTGTTGCAAATGGCAAGATTTCATTCTTTTTATACCACTTCTTCTTTATCCACTTACCAGTCTATGGACATTTGGGCTTTTCCCATAAATGGCTATTGTTGATAATGCTGCTATAAACATCGGGGTGCATGTATCCCTTCGGATTAGTATTTTTGTATCCTTTGGGTAAAAATACTTAGTCGTGTAATTGCTGGGTCATAGGGTAGTTCTATTTTTAATTTTTTCAGGAACTTCCATACTATTTTCCACAGTGGCTACACCAGTTTGCATACAGAACATCCTCTTATTAAAACTTTACAGAAATGATTAATTGAGCCATCTAATATGGGAAATATTCTTAAATAAAATTTTATGACCATCTTATGCTATGGCTGTGTTAGTTTTCAATGCTTAGGAGAAATCAGAGTATCACATTTATAGTTTAGAAAAATTTTTCATTAATGTTTTAATGTAAGTCCAAGTATATGCAGGGTACATAGTGAAGGGTAAGAGATAAACCACCCCTGTCTCCATGTCATCTAGTTCTTCCCACGGGACACAGCTGCTGTGAACAAACTTATTTTCTAGATATACAGGAAAATATATGTAATATATACATATGTACAAAGACATATGCATGTGTATTATGCAAATGGCAGCATGCTGTGCACATTGTACCGATTTTTTTAGGAGTTTTTTTTTAAATTGTGGTAAAATATTCATAACATAAAATTTACCACTTTAGTGATTTTATGTGTACCATTTGGTAGCATTAGGTCCATTCACATTGCTGTGCAGCCATAACTTTCCTCTGTCTCTAGAACTTTTTCATCATCTCAAACCGTAACTGCGTACCTGTTAAGAACTTGCCATTCACCTTCACCTCAGCCCCTGGCAATCACCATTCTATTTTCTGTTTCAAGAAGTTTGCCTACTTCAGGTACCTCATAAGTGGAATCATATAGTATGTGTCTCATTGTGTCTGGCTTTGCTTCACTCTGCATAAAGTCTTCAAGGTTCACCCATATTGAAATGTGTCAGAATTCCCTTCCTTTTTAAGGCTGAATCAGGATAATTCATTGCATGATTTACCACATTTTGTTTATCTATTCATCCATCAAAGGACATTTGGGTAGTTTCTTTCTGTTCTTTTCTTTTTTCTTTTTTTAAGTTTATCTTGTTTTGAGAGAGAGAGAGGGATAGAGTGAATCCCAAGCAGGCTCTGCACTAATAGCACAGAGCCCAGCGCGGGGCTGGAACTTAGGAACCATGAGATCATGACCTGAGCCACTAAGAGTCAGATGCTTAACTGACTGAGCCACCCAGGCACCCCTGGGTTATTTCTACCTTTTGGCTCTTGTGAATAATACTGCTATGAGCATAGGTATACAAATATCTGTTCAGGTCCCTGCTTTTAATTCTTTTGTGTATCTGTCCAGCAGTGGAATTACTGGATCATGTAGTAATCCTATGTTTAAATAGGACATGCAGGACCCCCATGTTGTTTCCCACAGCAATTGCACCATTTTACACTGCTACCCATAATGTACAAGGTTTCCAGTTACTTTGCATCCTCATCAGAATCTATTTGCTGTGGGTTTTTTTTTTTTATTTGTTTTGTTTCTATTTTTAATTTCCATACTAATGTGTATTGTACCATGCTTTTTAAAAAAAAAAATTATGAATATAATTTATTGTCAGATTGGCTTACAAACAACACCTGGTGCTCATCTCAACAAGTGCCCTCCTCAATGCCCAGCACCCATTTTCCCTCTCCCCCGCCCCGCATCAACCCTCAGTTTGTTCTCTGTATTTAGGAGTCTCTTGTGGTTTGCCTCCCTCCCTCTCTGTTTGTAACTATTTTCCCCTTCCTCTTTCCTGATGGTCTTCTGTTGAGTTTCTCAAGATCCACATATGAGTGAAAACATATGAAATCTGTCCTTCTCTGACTTATTTCACTTAGCATAATGATACCTTCCAGTTCCATCCACACTGGTGCAAATGGCATGATTTCATTCTTTCTCATTGCCAAGCAGTATTCCATTTTATGCATAAACCACGTCTTCTTTATCTATTCATCAGTTGATGGACTTTTAGGCTCTTTCCATAATTTGGCTATTGTTGAAAGTGCTGCTGTAAACATTGGGGTACAAGTGCCCCTGTGCATCAGCACTCCTGTATCCCCCTTGGGTAAATTCCTAGCAATGCTATTGCTGGGTCATAGGGTAGATCTATTTTTAATTTTTTGAGGAACCTCCACACTGTTTTCCAGAGTAGCTGCATCAGTTTGTATTCCCAACAGTGCAAGAGGGTTCCCATTTCTCCACATCCTTGCCAGCATCTATAGTCCCCTGATTTGTTCATTTTAACTTCTCTGACTGGTATGAGGTGGTATCTCAGTTTGGCTTTGATTTATATTTCCCTAATGATGAGTGATGTCGAGCATCTTTTTATGTATCTGTTGGCCATCTGGATGTCTTCTTTGGAAAAATGTCTATTTATGTCTTCTGCCCATTTCTTCACTGGGTTATTTGTTTTTTGGGTGTTGAGTTTGGTAAGTTCCTTATAGATTTTGGATACTAGCCCTTTATCCGATATGTCATTTGCAAATATCTTTTCCCATTCCGTTGGTTGCCTTTCAGTTTTGTTGTTTGTTTCCTTTGCAGTGAAGAAACTTTTTATCTTGATGAGGCCCCAGTAGTTCACTTTTGCTTTTAATTCTCTTGCCTTTGGAGATGTGTCGAGTAAGAAATTGCTGCGGTTGAGGTCAAAGAGGTTGTTGCCTGCTTTCTTCTGTAGGATTTTGATGATTTCCTGTCTCACATTTAGGTCTTTCATCCATTTTGAGTTTATTTTTGTGTATGTACCATGCTTTTTAACCTTAATATCTTGGAGAACCTTCCAGGAGAGAAGAGCCCACCCTCCCCCCTCTTTTTTTATGTTTGTTTATTAAAAATTTTTCTTAATGTTTATTTATTTCTGAGAGAGAGAGACAGAATGTAACTGGGGGAGAAGCAGAGAGAGAGGGAGACACAGAATCCGAAGCAGGATCCAGGCTCTGAGCTGTCAGCACAGAGCCCATCGTGGAGCTTAAACTCATGAACTGCGAGATCATGACCTGAGATAAAGTCAGGTCATGACTGACTGAGCCACCTAGGTGCTTCTGAAGAGCTCCTTTTTTAAAGATGGTATAAAAATCTATATTATCAGTGGACCTTAATTTATTTAACTCTTTGCAATGGATGCCCATGTAGTTTTATTTCTGGTCTTTTGTGAATGCATGGAATGTATCTTCATATGTAGTGTACATAATGCTTTTGTTTATTTTTATACTTTAAAATACTTCTTGACTTTTTTAATGAATATGTACAGAAGTATATATGCATTTTAAAATTTGATAGTTATTGCCAGCAATATGTGACAATACCTGTGTCCATACATCCTTGACGTCATAGTGTGACGTCACACACAACATTTTGATGTTTCCAGTGTGATGAGTAAACGTGGCATCTCATTGAAGTTGTAATTTGCACTTCCTTCTGAGTGAGACTAAATTTCTTTTCAGTTTGGGGAGCCAAGAATTTCTGAAATAAATGCTTCACATTCTTTGTTCACTTGTCTTATGAGGTCTTGGTACCCTTTTCTAAAAGGAACCCTGAGTAGTAAATATTGACCAAACCGGAGGAGACTCTTGCCTTCATGCAGCCTACAGTCTGTTGAGGGAGAAAGACAGTAAACAGACAGTGTGTAATTAGGTTTTGTGATAAATGCTATGAAAGAAATTTTAGGGTTTTCATGAAAGATAACAATTTAGGTGGGATGGGATATGGTGGCTACAACGGGCTCCCAGTGGATCTGTAAGAGCCAGTGAGGTAGATGGTTTCTGGGGGGAGGTGGTATTATTCCAGGAAGAAAGATTGCACGGACAGTGAACTAAAAGAAGGAGTATGGCTGGAATGAAGTGAGGAAGAAATGATGGGAGATAACTCATTAGCCATTTGTGCCTCGTGTACTAAATCTTTAAAGACAGGCATCAACAATATTGACAAGTATATGACGAATTTCCCCAATTATTCCTATATGAGGAATCTTAAAACAGATTTTACTTTTCTTATTAGGTACTTCCCATGAAAGGCATACGAATCAAGCAAATGATAAGCAAATGTTTTTAGGGTATTAATTGATTCATCGGGAGCCTCCATCTTTTTGAATTTTCCAGTTAACTAAATTTTTATTTAAGAATGAATCCCTGTACATCATCTTGTATTATTTCATATTTCCCCAGATGTATGATTACAAATTCAACTCGTTTTCTCATGTGAAATTAATTTGTGATTCTTTGAAGCTTGCTAAATGATGCATTTTTTACTACTAAGTTATCTGTAACAATTTCCCCATTAGGGAAAAAAGCTCTTTGAGTCTATCCTTCTGTGTGTGACCAAATTCCAAATGTGTGATATGTCTACATAGGGAAAAAGTGACACTCAGAGAAAATTATTTGCAGCTTCATGTGCTTGGCAAGTACATTCTTAAGTTAAATTCTACATCTTAGGCAAAGTGAGCCTAATTTTGATCAGTTATTTAGTTAAGCTTTTTATACCAAATTCCTAAGCATTGAAATGATAGAAACATAGAAATGTGTGATGCCGTTACCAGTAGTTACAAGTCAGCCATTTAAAAGAGTGAAACAGGAGTGTTTTGATTTTGAAAGTTAATTTTGAAAGTTAGTGCCTGGTTTCCTGTTTTCTAGATTTGCTGTGCATATATATTTTCTTTCCTTCCCTTTTCCTGTCTTTTCACTTTTGCTTCTAGATCTCATGTTTATTAGGAAGTATGAGGAAAAATTGTACACGTAAAAAACTTGCCAAAAGCCAGTTTCTTGGCAGAAACTAAGCAATAGATCCTATGGAGGGAGCATGTCTTTTTTGATTTTGTATTCTCCTAGTGCAGAGAAATAGCTCAGGTGATGCTTGTTGAATATGGAGTACATGGAAATTGGAAGCACCTGTAATTTTTCTAAGTAACTTTTTCTGTAGTTATAGGTATTTCCTGTTATGTGATTAAAAAAATTATTAAAGTCTCAAATGTACAGTTGCGGTCCATCTTAATTTTATTTGCATTGTGTTGCTAACAGTGGCAGTTTTAAATATGGCACTTTTTTGTAGGCTAACATAGCTTTCCTGTTATTTTCCTGTTATTGCTTATATACATTGGTGGGGGGGGGCGCTGTGTGGCTCAGTCGGTTAAGCATCAACTCTTGGTTTTGGCTCAGGTCATGATCTCTTGGTTTGTGGGTTCTAGCCACACGATTTAAATTTTTATAAATAAAACTATGTCCCATTCTTTTCCACTTATTTAATCTGCTATTTTAATAGTATAAATATTTTATTTTTTTAATGTTTATTTATTTTGAGAGTGAGAGAGAGTGCGAGTATGAGCAGGGGAGAGGTGGAGGGAGAGAGAAGATCCCAAGCAGGCTGCACACTCAGCACAGCCTGACGCAGAGCTTGATCTCACAAACTGAATCATGAGATGATGACCTGCACCAAAGTCAAGAATGGGACGCTTAACTGACTGAGCCACAGTCGTCCCAATGGTATAAATACCGTAAAAATAGATTTCATAGCTTTATAGTCTGACCCACCAAAGTGTCTATTTTTGAGTAAGCCACAGTTACATGATAGCTTTTTAACTATAAAAATGGCTTTTATCAAGTAGAATGGCAGGTTTTACTTCATCACTGTTTTCTAGAATGTTTCAGATTCTTTTTATCTTTAACATTTCTTATTGCCTCTCTTTTTTTTTCCCCCTTCTGTTTGGTCCTTGACTCTCCTTTTGATTGTTTCTCCTGACTTCCTATCCTTCTCTGTTTCCTCTTTGTTTTAATCCCCTCAAGCTTAATTTTTATATCGGCCTCTTTTCCTTAACTTTTCTTTTACAGTTAGCTCCTTTTAGATGTCTCACTGTCATATCAAACAGCCTTATCCAAATTTACGTTTATGATCACAAAGTGACCTCTCTTCTCAACTGCACTGTGTGTTTAACACTGCCCCACCATTAGACACCAGGAATTAACAGTCCCAAGCCATGTGGGCTGTAATCCTTTCTTCTATCACCCCTGATTTCTTAATTCCCACTGATTTTTCATGAAAACGCCTCCTGTCTCTCTCCTCTTCCATATTTCCTACCACTTTCTAGGTTGTACCACCTCATACCTCATATTATTCCGAGACTCCTTTCCACCTGACCCTGTGCTGACCGGTTTATTTTGTGTATGTCTCCGAGCTTCATATAATGTAAAACTCTCTGTAAAAAGCTGAGCTGAGAATCTCGTTACACATCCCTCTTACATCTCACAACTATCAGAGTGCCTATTTATGTGCCAAACATGCTTCTCAGGGCTGGGCGTGGAAAAGTGAACAAAACAGCATATCCTGGTTCATGCTCTCTGGGAGCCTATGTTGTGTTCTGATGGTGGGTGGGGCTGAGGAGGGAGAGAGAGAAGACATGGAAATGAACAAGGTAATTCTGGTGTGTGATGGAGTGTGGTGGTATGGTGGGAGTATTTTTAGATTAGGTGCTCAGGCTGACTTCTTTGGGTAGGTTTTATTTGAACAGAGACATGAGGACCACTGGGACCAGTCAGGTTGGGAAAAATAGGAGAGAAGAAAATAAGTAGGTGAGAATATTCTGGAAAACATTTTAATGCATGGGAGGCTTTCCATGCCTTCCCAGAATGAAGTGACAAGACAGTCCTTAAGGTAACCGTTGTGTTCAGGGGTGCCTGGGAGGCTCAGTCGGTTAAGTGTCTGACTTGGCTCAGGTCATGATCTCATGGTTCGTGGGTTCAAGCCCCACATCAGGCTCTGTGCTGACCTCTCAGAGCTTGGAGCCTGCTTCAAATTCTGTGTCTCCTCCTCTCTCTGCCCCTCCCCTGCTCATGCTCTGTGTCTCTCTCTCAAAAATAAACATTAAAAAAAAAAAAGTAACCGTTGTGTTACCTTTCATACATGATTAATACATGATCATAGTAGCATCTGGGCATCATGGGGAGGGGAAAGAGATAGATTGTTTACAAAGAGACCTGAGAAACTACTTGCTGTATATAGTAGGTGTGATTCTTTGCTCAGTTTGCTGTTTCTTGGAGCCCATTCATGCCTATGGGACAGGAATTACGTAGCAAAATAAAACTGATATAGATGAAAAATTACATCATTGGAGTGATTTTTTTTTTTTTTTCATTTTAACTTTTAGTTTTTTTAATCTGTAATTTCTCTTCTCTGTTCAGAAGCAGCAAAGACTTTGTTTGGCCAATTTATTTCTGAAATTTTCCAGAAGATCTGTTTACTGGAATACTGAGATAAGGAGTCACACTTCTATATTTGATGGCCAGAGATTAAATCCCAAATCTGTCCAGACATCTCAGGCTTCCAAGTACTGGCCATAAGATGTAAGAGTCTGGGTCTGGGCCAGAGCCTCCAGAGTGTGGCTAAATCGGGCAGTCTTATCGGAAGATAAGAAAGAGAACTGACTGGAAGTAGTTTGACAGTAAAAGCAGGTCCGAAGAGCCTTGGATTTAGTTGTATTCATAAAGAAATGTTTTTTTTTTTTTTTTTTTTT
Source organism: Panthera leo (assembly GCF_018350215.1). Taxonomy (NCBI): domain Eukaryota; kingdom Metazoa; phylum Chordata; class Mammalia; order Carnivora; family Felidae; genus Panthera; species Panthera leo. The sequence continues at coordinate 169,498,923 of NC_056679.1, forward strand.
AAATTTCCAGCTTCTGTACCATAAGTTCTTGATTTGGGCCTATGAGAATCCGAGGTTTGACTGGACATTTGGTTTTTTTTTAGACACTCTTAATGAGCTGTCACAGTCTCTATGTGAATTGTTAGTTGGTGATTCCCATGGCAATACAGATTAACCTTTATGCAAGGAATTATTCATTCATTCTAATTATTTTATGATTTTTAAAAAATACTTATTTTTGACAGAGAGCTTGAGTGGGGAGGTGCAGAGAGAGAGGGAGACAGAGGATCTGAAGCAGGCTCCTTACTGACAGCAGAGAGCCTGATGTGGGGCTTGAATTCATGAGCTGTGAGATCACCGCCTGAGCTGTAGTTGGACACTTAATCGACTGAGCCACCAAGGCGCCCCCATTCATTCCGTTTTAAAAAGTGTGTCCATTATCCACTCTGTCACTGATTATACGATTACGCATATGTTTGAATAAATCAGATGTTGTGTTAATGCTGTGGATTCTGTTATAGGCTTTATAGGAAAATGTTAATCTTTTATGTCTGGTCTGCTTCAACTAAATTTGGCTTGGTACTTGACTGTTAGTGGTAGGTATCCAGTGATGTGTATGCTTATTAAAGCTGCTGCTTTTTTCTGAAATTTTACACTATTTTTCAAACCATCGTGCTGTAGACTGACAAGTCTGTGACATTTAAGGTGTTTGCTTAAATTCTTGACTTGTGTACTTCTTCAGGTACTTCTTCAAATTTTTAGTCATGTTTCATTTTTTTCCTTGGAGGAAGCTATCATCTTGTAACAATTCAGTTGCTCTAGGGCTGGGAATCTAGTTACCTTGTATGGCATTATGGCAAAGGAGTACCCAATGGACGGATAATGGTAATGTTAGAGCTTTTCACTCAATAATGTAAAATAAACTATACAGATAACATTTTAGCTGAATTTGGAGCAAAGTGCTTAATAATGTTTTCTATATGCCCAGAAGCATGTGATATTTACTAGCTTTACCTTTATTATTATTACTTTTGTGTAGTTTGCATGATTAACTTACCAGTGTCAGAAAGACTAAAATAAATATTGATTTTTTTCAATATAGGTGTATTGAAACAAATGTAGTGCTTAAAATGACAGTCCTTCAATAAACCCTCATTCGGCATATACCACAAGTAAAGCGCTTTGCTAGGTGCTTTGCAAGATTCAGAAATAAGTCAGATGTGTTTCCGTCAGGATCTTTGAAGTTGTCTGGGAGATTATAACTTTATGAAAAGGAACTTCCAAAGTGACCTACAGTGGCTTTGCCTGGGGTGGAAGTGGTGGGGGGGAGTGTCACCACAGACACTTTACTAAGAATGTTTTATCACCAGGGTCACAAATTTGAAATTTATTCCCTGGTTTAAAAAACTTTTTTTAATAACTAATATAAATACTGGTTACACTTAAGGGCTGTCCCTAATGTTTATGCTGTTTTAAATCTTTTATTTGAACTTTTCTTGTGTGTTATTGTAAACTCCTATATTACTTTCTCTCCAGTTTGCTACAAAACGGTCAGTTTGAAATTGTGACAGGTGGCTGGGTTATGCCTGATGAAGCTGCTCCACATTATTTTGCCTTAATTGACCAACTAATTGAAGGACATCAGTGGCTGGAAAAAAATCTAGGTATGTATTAATGTCTTTCTCCTTCATTTGGACAACTTTGGGCAGTTAATTTGGGGGAACATGAGATGAGGCTTTATTTTATTTTTTTTTAAATAACCAGTTTTCCCAGTATTTTTTATCCCTCATCAATTTATGATGTTTATTTGATCATAAGCTAAGTTACATAAATGTAATATGGTCACTTTTACAGTCATCTACTTTGTAATCTATTATTTTATGTATTATTCTTATTAATTTTAGAGTAGTTTTTTTTCTAATAATATCCCACTGGGGTTTTAGTTTTATATTAGTTATAACTATTAGTTAGAAGAGGCAAAAGTCTAATTTACTTGCCTAAGAAAAACAAAAGAAGAATGAAAAGAAGGTATTCGTTTTGTCACTGAGAATTACAGAGATATATATGGTAACTTCAGGTATGGTTGGATCCAGGGGACTCGAATTTTGTTGTCTAGGCACTGTCTCTTTTGGTTCTGTTTATTTTTTCATGGCTTTCATCTTCTCCTGGCTCTCTCCACATGGTGAGTAAGATGGCCATAGGCAACTAGGACTCTCATCTTCCTAGTTGAACCAGGAGAAGTTTTCCTTAACAGCTTAACTAATTGGCTCACTTTGGATTAAGTGCATAACCCTGAGCCAGTTTCTGTGGCTAGAGGTATAGGAGCTGAAATCACCAAGGCCTAGTCACCTCTTGGAAATGGTCATGGGGCGGAGGGGTTTGTTGAAGGCAGGGTAAGCCTCACCTGAACCATGTGAATGGGTCGTCCATGAAAGAAGAATCCTGTTACTACTGGAAGAGGATGCTGCACTGATAAAATCAGATGTTCACTATAACTTGTTATGTGTTAATAATTGGTAAATCTAGTTGGAAACTTGATCGGAGTTCTTCATATGATTCCTACACCTTTTCTCAAGTTTGAATTCTTCCAAAATAAAAATAAAGAATGAATGGGGGTGGCAGGGGTTTTAGCTGAATAGTGTGTTGTTTGGAAATACCACATTTGTTTCTCCATTTTTCAGTTGCTGGACATTTAGATTATTCCCCTCTTGGCTGCTGTGAATAATGCTGCTATACACACTTGTGTAAGTTTTTGTGAGGACATATGTTTTCATTTCTTTGGGATACATACCTAGGAACGGAAGTGCTGGGTCATTGGGCAGCATGCTGTGTTAAGCGTTTTGAGGAGCTGCCTAATTGTTTCCAAAATGACTGCACCCTTCTACGTTCTCACCAGCAGTGTAGGAGGGTTCTAATTTCTCCACATCTGCAGCAGCATTTGTTACTGTCTTTTTTATTTTAGCCATGCTAGTGAGTGTGAAATGGTACCTCATTATGGCTTTGATTTGCATTTCCCTAAAGACTATGATGTTAAGCATTTTTTCACGTGTGTATTGGCTGTTTGTATATCTTGTTTGGAAAATTGTCTATTCAAATTATTTGCTATTTTTACAATTGGGTTCTTTGTCTTTTTATTGTTGACTTGTAAGTGTTCTTTATATATTCTTCGTACAAGTTTCTTGTCAGACAATGATTTGCAAATATTTTTTTTCCATTCTGTGGGTTTTCAGTTTCATGAAGATGTCCTTTTTTTTTTAATTTTTTCTTAATATTTTTAAAATATTTATTTATTTTTAAAAGAGAGAGAGGGAAACAGAGTGTGAGTGTGTGTGGGGGGGCGATGCACAGAGAGAGAGGGAGACACAGAATCTGAAGCAGGCTCCAGGCTCTGAGCTGTCCGTACAGAGCCCAACACAAGGCGCGAACTCACGAACCGTGAGATCATGACCTGAGCTGAAGTCAGTTGCTTAACCGACTGAGCCACCCAGGTGCCCCATGAAGGTGTCCTTTGATGCACAAAAGTTTTGATTTTGATGAAGTCCAGTTTATTTTTTCTTTTGTCACTTGTGTTTTGATGTCATAACCAAGAAGTCATTATCTAACCCACGATCATGAACTCTGTAGTTTTTTTCTTAGAAATTTTATGGTTTTAGCTCTTAAATTTAGGTAATGAATACATTTGAGAATATGAAGTTTCTTCTGGTGGGCTTTGGCTGCATCTTGTAAATTCATGTTCTGTTTTGTTTTCTAAACAGTTTGGAACAACATGTTATTTTGGATACTTTATTTTTATATTCGGCCATGGAATGCTTTTTTAAATTGTTTAGGTTTTTGTTGTTAATTTCTGCTTTTATGAACTTTATTACACTAATATCATTAGAAACTTTTTTTTAAGTTTGAGTTTTTCAGATTGTCTTTTGCCCAAAATACCCATTTTTATAACTGTTCCCTGACTTGTCTTATGTTTTAATACTAAATGTACTTGAAATAATCCAGTTTTATTAATTATATTATTCATATTACTCAGGTTCTAATTTTTAAGTCTATTAGGTTTGCCAGAAATTGAGTGGTGTACTTATTCTTTTTAATGATGCTTTCCTGTTATTTTTCCTAACAGTTTTTACTTTTATATATTTTGACAATCTTAATCTTACTTTAATAGCACAAAATCTTTTTCATGAAAGGAGGTGAGAGCTAGGCAGAGACCTATAAAGGATGCCAGTACTGTGCTAGGTTTTCCTTGGTACAGCACATATTTTTTTTAGGAGGAGTTAAGGAGCAAATTGAGGTAAAAGTGTAGCATAAAACAAATCCAAACTTTTATAAAGAGGTCATGTTTGCCCTCTTGTGCAGGCTCGCACACATGTGTGTGTTATAAAGCCATAAGTTAGTACTGATACCTCATGTTTCAGTTCAGGATCACAAAGTACATCCTGCTCTCCCACATTTACATATTCTGTAGTTGCTTTTCTTAACAGTGTGAAACTTGGCTCCCTTGTCTCAATTTGCTCAATCTCAGAATGCATGAAAAGCAGCTCCAGAATTTGTTAAACCCATACCACCATAAAAAACCCAAAAATACTAAATAGGGTTCAGGATTTCTTTACAATTTTTAGAGGTAAATTACATATGTGAAATGCAAAAATATGTGGGCAGTTCTTTGAGTTTTGACAGATGCTCTTGGCCCTCTGAGAGTTCTGACTTTTTCTTATCAGTCTCTTTTGCCAGCTTCTCATCTCTGTTCATCTTCAGGATTGTTCTCCAGAGTTCTTCCCTCTCCTCTCTTTTCTGCTACTCTGTGTTATACCTATTTGCATGATACTTTGTGCTGTTAGGATCAGGATTAACTCCTGTTTTAACCCTAGAACCTCTCATACCCTTAGGTTTATGGAAGGTGCTAAACTGGTGTTTGAGTAAAAAAAAAAAAAAAAAAAAAATGCACAAGGTAATACTACTTATGTAGATTTATATAGGTTGTATGTAGAAGTTTTCTTTGAGTGTACTGAATAAATAAAAGATGAGGTTTGTATAATGCCAGGTAAATAATCATATTTCATTAATCCAGTCTTTACATTTATTATGTTTATTTTTTACATTGTATCCTTGGAGAAATCGAGGTATATCTTTAGTCAATAGCTCTTATAATTGATGTGAGTCAATTGTGAAAAATTCCATTGATCCTTTCTAGGTGGAGAGAAAGCACCAGCATCAAAATGTCTTAAGATTTAACGAAATACGGAACAGTTATTTGGGCCAGTTCTGCCACTGCATAATAAGATGATACAGAACTGTTGTGAAGTATGAAAGATGGCCTACAAATTCCTTAACTTGGGATTGAGGAGTACAAGTTGAAATGAGTTAGCGTACTTTTCTTTATTCTGTAACATCAAGTTGCTGGGTTGTCCACCTCAAAGCAAAACAAGACTGTGAGGTCTTAGAGGGCAGGGCAGGGGTTAGGTCCTGTTTGTTTCTCCAGCTTCCCTGCATGGCAGTAGCTTGCTAATACCTATTAAAGATGGCAGAGTGCTTCTTTCAGCTCGTTGATTAACCTACTGTGCGATTCCCCTGCCTGGGAGGACATGACAGGGCCAGGATCCTTTCCTCTGGGAGCCCTGCTGGGAGTGTTTGCTAAAGGGGAATGAATGCTGGGCAGATCGTTTGTCCTCAGACCTGGAATACCACAAAACTCTGATGGCTCTGACGGTAATGTGACTTCTTTTCATGTCATTGTCAGTTAAAAAAATAACACTTATTTTCTTTATCAACAGGAGTGAAACCTCGGTCTGGTTGGTCTATTGATCCTTTTGGACATTCCCCAACAATGGCTTATCTTCTTAAACGGGCTGGATTTTCTCACATGCTTATTCAGAGAGTTCATTATGCAGTTAAAAAACATTTTGCATTGCATAAAACGCTGGAATTTTTTTGGAGACAGAATTGGGGTATGTAGGGTTTGATGAACGTGGAAGGTCTCCCTTGACCTAGATGTTATTTCATAAGGGTTATGAACTCAGGCTGTTACAGGTTTTATTCAGAGTGTCAGTCTTGAAAATTAGGTTGCTTAAAGACACAGATTCTTAGAATTTATTCCCCAGAGTTTTTGTGTTAAGACTCTTTTAAGCAATGGTGAAGATATTTATCTATAGAACATTGTGGATTCTTTTTTACGCCTAAAGGAAGTAAATAAATGTAAGGAATTAGTCTTTTGTAAATGCTTTTTTTTTTTCTGTTTTAAAAAGAACCTGTTTTATACAAAGTTGAACATGTGTTATATCTTATATCCAGTCATTTATTTCATGTTCAGCCTCTGTTTCCTTCTTCTGTCTTTCCTGTCTCTGCATCTAGTAAGAATTGCCTTTTAAAACCTTAATCCTGCCCTCCTAGAACAGCCTTCCTGTTATCTGTACTGCTGTTCTCACGTTGTATTCTGTGGGTGCACAGGTGTTCCAAGGTCAGACTTTCGCAGCTCTTGGCTGGGGGTGGGGGGTTGAGGAGAAGACAAGATTTAGGCTTCTTAAGATGTTTTTGCCTTTCCCAACACCCATTTAATTCAGAATACTTTATTATTTCTTCTTTATTGAGTTTTTATTATGGGCCATGCATTGTATTGTATGCTTTATATCCACTCTCTCACTGAACCTTTATCCTTTAAATTCAGTTCTCTTACAATTCCTTTTAAATGGTGAAGGAATGGATGCTAGGAACGTGAAGCCATTTGCCAAAAGTCATAAGGGCAAGTAGGTGCAGAGGTGAGGTTTGAATCTGTCTTTGTGTAGTTCACAAACCCAGGCTTTTACCTCTCTGGTATTCACTGCCATCCTGATGCTGAGTTTTCCTTAAGATTCCATCTGCAAAAAGGATTTTGTTGCTAAAACAATGTTCAGAAATTACTGTATTACATCATATTTTCTTTCCTGTGTAATTTAGCTCTCTCCCGAGTGTTCTCAAAAAATCATTTGTAAATCTAGGCAGTGACTCCCTTATATGTACTGCTGTTTTTTTCAGTAAGGAAAGAAATTAACTGTATCATTTTTTATTCTGGAAAATAAAAACCTGGAGGGAAAACAAGAACTTGTAGGGGGTTGTATCCTGTATAGTTGGATCAAGTGCAAAGGAGCATATTAATTTAAAAAAAAAAAAGATCGTTAATTTGAAAAGGCCCTACTTAAACGGTCGCCTATATTCAAATTGTCCATAAATATCAATCAGCAAGAAATTACTAAGTACTTTTATGTACTTAATACCATGCTTGGAAAAAACACAGAAAACTCCCTTGCCTATAAGGAAATTACAGTCTTAATTTGATAAAAGACAACATCAAATGCAGCAGATAAACTGCAATGTGAAAATGAGTTGCTAAATAGTATGGGGTGAGGTGAAGCAGTGGGATGTGGAGTGTGTCTTCGATCTATAGGAAGAAGGAAGAGAAGGTGCCATCAGTGTCTGAGGTTGTGACAGCCTCTGTGTTGAGAGCAGGTATTAGTGACCAGCATCCATGATGTCATGCTGGAATCTGATTCAGCGAAACAACTTACAGCACAGAAAAGTACAGATTATAATAGCTTTGAAATTTGGGAGAGAGCTGGTAATTACTTTAGCTAAATGGAGTATGAGATAGAATCGGAGTATTGTAGGCTCACCAGATAGATTTGAAGATGTTACTTCAAAATTATGTTGGAATTCAGTTGAGCTTCTTTGTGTGTTCTGATTCTTAATGAAGCAGGTATTTTCATTTTTTAAAATGTGCATGTTGCTTTTAATTTTTTATTTGTTGTAACTGTCTTTATTATGAAAGCAGTACATACCCATTGCTGAAAAGTACAAATCCATACTTCAGTAAAGGCGGGGAGGTACTTCTAGGTCAGGAGTCTATAAAGATAACCATTTTTAACTCCTGGTTAAATCCTGCACTCACTGGGTGGTAGGCTTCTGACCTCTCAAGGGCAGTGGTAAGACTTCGTGGCATTGAGGTTTTAAATAAAAACAATTCTGCATCAGGAACTAGTGCTTGCTTTCTATATATATACATATACATATATACATATACACACATATACATATATATGTATATATGTGTATATGTATATATGTATATGTATATATATGTGTATATATATGTATATATGCGTATATATATGCATATATATACGCATATATATATATTGTTTGTTTGTTTGCTTTATTTTTATTCTTGGTGGTTTTTTGTTTTTTTGTTTTGTTTTGAAAATTACTTTTACTTGTCCTGTGCTGCCTTCTTGGTGAAGAGTACCATTGGCTCTTTATTGGTGAGCATCTGGGAGACTCTCTGAACTCTTCTGGTGGCACTTCCTTCTCCTCACAGCAAGAAGTCGATAGGAATTTACCCAGTATTCTCACAAGCCTCCCTACTTTTCCTTTTCTCCTTGTATTCTCTTCATCTCTTCTTACCCTTCTTCTGTGGCTAATTTAATGGTCTTTCTCAGTGTCTCCTATTACTGATGTGGGTGGGCAGAAGCTGGCAGCCAGGGATGGACATGGCCATAATTTTGGATGAGCCAGTCACAACTTTGGCTTTGGCTTTGGTTTGGTTTGTATCTTCCTAGGTCAGTGGATGCTGGTTAATGATGGGTCTCTGCTAAATTTAGATAGAGGAGGTAGAGACTGGGGTGTGAGTCTCCTCCTTCAGCCTGGTGGTTGTTAAATGTCATGGAAGCTTATGTACAGGTAGTTTAATAGGTTGTGGATTAGGGTCGAACTTGCATTACGTATGTAGAAAGTACTGGCATTTTGAACAGTTATAGGAAAACAGAATTTATAAATTCAGGTTTGTCTGTTGGCTCTTTATTTTAGATCTGGGATCTGGCACAGATATTTTTTGCCACATGATGCCCTTCTACAGCTATGACATCCCTCATACGTGCGGACCTGATCCTAAAATATGCTGCCAGTTTGATTTTAAACGGCTTCCTGGAGGCAGATTTGGTTGTCCCTGGGGAGTCCCCCCAGAAACAATACATCCTGGAAATGTCCAAAAGAGGTATGAAAATGTGCATTTCATAAGACACCATCGAACAAAGTAGCAACTCAGCTGCTCATTGCTAAAGGGTTCAGTAGCCAACATTATCCATGTTCAAGGTATTCATTCAAACCAGATTTCAAGCGACTTAAAAATGCCAGAGCTTTGTGCCTTTTATGTGTTAAAATTTAATGGAAAATGAACAATAGGTGATCAATGTACAATGGAGAACCTATAATACTCTGTTATTACCATCTCCTTTGCCCTTATTATAAAAACTGTCTACTATGTTTGATTGATTTCATATACTTTTGTTGATAATAAAACTTCTGGTCTCTATTGTATAAATTGGTAAGAAAAGCAACCCAACTGCAAAAACACATTTATTGAAATGGAACACATAAAGAGTGTAATTATCTGTTCCTTTAATAACAATTTCAATAATAGTAAATGCTGCCCAGCTCTGATGAATACACTCTTTCAATCTTTCTGACATTTTTGGCTTATAGAAAATTTTAATTAGGAATATTTATACTTAAACATATTTATCTAAATAAAAATCAAAGGAATGAATCACTTTTTTAAGAAGAAGAAAATTACTCTAATGATAGAAGCATCTCATTCTATCTAGTTACCTATACTTCTAATTTGGGTGCTTATGAAGCTTAATTTCTTCACTTAAAAATTATTGCCGTATAATGCATTTAAATAAAACATTGTGTGGGGCACCTGGGTGGCTCAGTCAGTTAGGCGTCCAACTTCAGCTCACGTCATGATCTCACAGTCTGTGAGTTCAAGCCCCGCGTCGGGCTCTGTGCTGACAGCTCAGAGCCTGGAGCTGCTTCAGATTCTGTGTCTCTCTCTCTCTGCCCCTCCCCCGCTTGCGCTCTGTCTCTATCTCAAAAATAAATAAAAACATTTTAAAAAATTAAAAAATAAATAACTAAAACATTGTGTTATAATATAGAGGCGCCTGGGTGGCCCAGTCGGTTAAGCATCTGACTTCTGCTCAGGTCATGATCTCACGGTTCATGGGTTCAAGCCCCATGTCAGGCTCTGTGCTGATAGCTCAGAGCCTAGATCCTGCTTCAGATTGTTTCTCCTCTCTCTCTCTCTCTCTCTCTCTCTCTCTCTCTTTCTCTTTGCCCCTCCTCCAGTTGTGCTCGGTCTCTTTCTCTCAAAAAGAGTAAAAAACATTAAAAAAAACCTTGTGTTTTAATGTAAACCACTCATGTATGCCAGAAAAGTAAAATAGGCTTTTATTTTATTTTTTTGATCCATCATGTTATTTATTATGCAAATGAGGAAATTTTCGAGAGTGAGATGGGAAATTATAAACAGTTAAACTATGATGACAGCCATAAACTCTACAAACCAGAACATTCTTTAACCGTAGTTTTAAGACCCTAGTATTTCAGGTTTCCACAAACCTACTCTGCCTAGGTTCTTGTACATGTCGTCCTTAAAAAATTTTTCAGTAACATGACGGTAACACAAGTGTAGACATATTTTTAAACTCATCAAATTGTAATACATGGATTATATAACAATAATTACGTGCAGTTTTTTTTGCCAGTCATAAGTTTGATGGTTTCAGGGAACTCCATGCTAGCGCAGCTTGCTGAGAAGAAGCGAGGCATCCTACCTTCCACAGGAGGGTTAAAAAGGGCAAGGGTGAGGCAGGTCAGTACTTAACAACCACAGCCACCCAAATCACCCAGGGAACTTTTGAAAAGTCTCCAGGCCAACAAAATGAAAATAGAGTGCCAGCATAATCACCCCAGGTGATTGCAGAGCACAACAATAGAGCCTTTTAAATAAAATAAGATCTTTGCACTAGGTACTGTCAAGTCTATTTATTTTTAAAAAATTGCTTTTTAAAAATTGTGTGTGGAAGAGGAAGGTGAGATTGGGTCTCTCTGCCTTGAGTGAGTCCTTGTGGCCATGAAATATTCCATTGTGAGCTTCTCACTGTGGCACATACAAAAGTGTTTTATCATGGCAGCCTTCTTGAAGCCATAGTTCCCTTCTAGCAAAATCTATTTATAATTTTTTTTTTCTAAGTGTCCAAGTTTAGGAATCAACCTGGTTTCATTTTCCTGGTTCCTACAGCAATGAAAATCCCTGAGGAACAGTGAATAGCCTGCTTTCTGGGATTAGGTTAGTTAGGCATGGGAGAGTAATCCAGTATAAGGTAGCAAAAGGTACAGTGAAAAAGAAGAGGTAAGGGTGGGGAGAGTATCCTCAGCTCAGGAGGTCAAAGATAGGGAATTTCTTTGAAGGCAGCCAGATGCTTCAGTTGGGGACTCTCAGTGCACCCAAAGGCCTTGTGAGGCTCCTCTTTTTTTTGGTCCTCCTATCTATTTAAAGTGCATTATTAGGGGGAAAAAAGCCATTTTGTGTAATCCTGTGGCTGTGTCCCATCTGACACTTCAAAGATTGCCCCCCAGGAACATATTTGCACTCAGTCAGTTCCACTGATTTTGCAACTGGTTTCCAGACACCTGGGGGCAGAGAGATGAAAGAGTCTATTTAATACTTAAGTAGATTTTTTAAAAAAACTTCTCATAAGTCTTGAAATCTTAACTCTACTGGTTACTTCACATCCAGACATCACCTTCCTTTTTACTTCTTGATGAATGAAGATCAGACACGGGCCTTCCAGATTAGTGGTGCTTGGTTTTAATAACCTAAAGGAAATGAAATTGAACTGTAGTTTACAGGTGATACACTTGATACTGTTTATTAGTTTAGCAGGTTCCTCTACTTCCCAAATAAAGAAACACCATTCTTTATCAAGTTGAGGTTTTGTTCTCATGCACAATATTTTACATATGATGATGATTTACATGTCAAATGATAGGATGTTCTAGGGAATTTTTTTCTTGGTTCTAGTTAAGTTGACATTTTGAATCTGGTGAAAGAATTGAAGAGCAGATTGCTGCTGTACATCTTCAGAGTGATAATCCATTGGTTCATTTGTCAGTAGTGTACCATGTATTTAATAAATATCCACTGTCTACCAGGTAGTATAGGTTGGTTCCTTGGCTTTCTCAGTGTTGACACCTTCTGAGCAGGAGCCTGGGCGCGAGGACAGATGCTAAATGGAAAAGGCACGTTTAATGTTTGTGATTTCTTTCCTGTTATGTGTCTTATGTGTATGTACACAAGATATGGTATATCTAGTAGTAAACCTTGGGATTCATTTAAATGATCACTTACTTTTTTTTATTCTGGTTGCCTGAGGGATCTGATGGATGCTCTGTCACATAGAATATTTTATAATCTGTGATTTATATGTTTGGTTTTCTTCACTTATTTATTTTGATTTTATTTGTCTTTCTGTTTGATTAATCTTATTGTACGTGTATTTTTTAATTATAAGTAAAAATCTAAAATTGTTTTTGGTAAGTGTGGAATATTAGTAAATTATTAGTAAGAATTAAGTACTCCACTGAATGCTAATCTCAGAAAACTATGTTTTGTAAGAATATTATGGTTATAGTTTACTCACCAAGTTATGAAATTTTGCTAATAATTTAATATTTGCAAAGCAATTTTAGAGACTATCATTATAGAAAGATCATGAGATTCTAAATTTAGTTAAATGTTTTTTTTTAATTATTTCTATAAAATACCTCTTTCATCATTGGTGTTCTTTGAGTTTCTTTCATAAGTTTTTATATTGTGAATTAGAACCTACTTCTGAATAACCCTTGAAATGAAAATTGGAACATTGGGTAAAAAGCATATTAGTGATTTATCACTAATTTCTTAAGTGTGTCATTACAACATTGAGAACTACTCTGAGTTCATCTGCTTGTTTAATTTCATTTTGGTAAACCATTCCTCTTAAATACCTTATATTCGTAGTCATCTTCAAATGTTGCCCCAATTCAGCATTTGGCAAAAGGATTTCCTACAGAATTACTAGAATATGAAATATAAAAGCACATCAGCACATTTAGTATTTAGCTGTCCTTTTGAGTCATGGGTGGTTAGAGCTGAGGGAGGTAGAATCCAGAAAAGCTAATTCAATTCCTAAGCTTGATTCGTTGATCAGTACTGAGAAGGACACTGTGACAGATACAGAGTTTATTGATGGCAGGTGTTAAGTGAGTTGTTTTTCTTCCTTTTGAAGAGGAAATACGGTTCTATAATTGGTTTTGTTCAAACTATTTTTTTCATGTTTAATCAGGCAAGTTTAGCTTAAATTAGAGAAAGAGATGTTAAATCAAAGCAAACTTCAAAGTTTATGTAGATGAGAAATCCTTATTGTCTTTTTGGACCAAATCATTTTAAAACACCGGCTGTCCAGGATCCAATATCTGTGCCTGGGCTTCAGGAGGGCCATTGATGTTCCTAGTAATTATATGCCAAAGTTGGTCTGTGACTTTATTTCTCTAAGGATAAGAAAAACTATGGGTTTTTTTCTCTGTGATAAGAATTTATGAATATTTTAAGTGGACAACAAAAATTAGTATAGTAGTTTTCAAAAGTCTGCCTTATAAATCATACTAACCTAGAATTCAGGTAAAATATACAATTTCTTTTAACATAATACGCTTTGTAATGAGTTGCCCCATTGTTCTTTTCTTACTACTGTTCCTTTTTTCCCTTTTTCTTTTGTAGGGCTGAGATGCTTCTCGACCAGTACCGAAAAAAGTCAAAGCTGTTCCGTACCACAGTTCTCCTGGCCCCTCTGGGAGATGATTTTCGCTACTGTGAACGCACAGAATGGGATCATCAGTTTAAGAATTACCAGCTGCTTTTTGATTATATGAATTCTCATCCTGAGTATAACGTTAAGGTAATGAGAAAATATTTAATTATGAAAGTGCATTTGAAGTTGAGGCCTCATTATTAAGTGAGGCTAAAACACAGTTGCCTTAGTTTCTTGTCCCCATATCTCAGTATTTACTTGAATATGTGGTCCTTATGTAAACCTGTAGTTCTTACAGAGGAGAATTCTCTAGTGTTATAGTTGTGTTTCTAAAGTGATCCCTTTCTCCCCATTCCCGTAGAATTAAACAGGCATGAGTTTTAAGTGGCTGTAAACATGTAAGGTGTGAAGTTCATTTTTCAGTGATGTCCTGTTTTTCTACCGGCGTTGAAAGTTTGTTTCTCTCTGACAGTTGCATCCTGGTGATTTAGTAGTGTGACTGGCAGATGCAGATGGACATGTCCTGAATTTTGCAAATGAATGTCTTGTGTCCAGAGAATACACTAGCATTTTTCTTAGATGAGAAGACTTCTAAAATCAATCGATTATTTGCCTGTAGTTCTCACTCTTTTTTTCCCCTTGTGGAAAATTTAAAACGTACCCTAAAGTTTTGAGAATGACTCAAGTACCACCACCCCCCAACCTCACCCTGCCTTCCCAATATCCATGGCTCAATTCTAGGTCACTCTCTTCAGCTTCAGCTGTGTCTCACTCTCCCCTCCCCCTTCTCCCCGGGATGATTTTGGAGGAAACCTCAGATGTCATGTAGTTTCATCTGTAACCATTTCAGTATCTGTCTCTAAATGATAAGGACTTTACAAATGAAATCATAATGCCATTATTACATCACAAAATTAATAATTCAATAATATCATATATCCAGATAGATTCACATTTTCCTGATCCCATAAAAGCATTTTTTTTAGCAGATGTTTCGTGAGTCACCAAACAAGAGTGATATATTAGACTCTGTAAGAAAATTACCCAGTGTATTTATTGTATTTATACACTAATCCATGAGACAGTAGAATATCTGTGAAAATACTGTAGAAAGGAAGAGAATGTGGCCTGTCATCAGCTTTCTAATTTCCTAAGGTGAGGTTTTTCTCTGTGATAAGAATTTATGAATATTTTAAATGGATAATGAAAATTAGCATAGCAATTTTAAAAAATCTGCCTTATACATTATATGTAAGTGATGAATCACTAAATTTTATTCCTGAAATCATTATTACAGTATATGCTAACTAACTTGGATTTAAATTTTAAAAAATCTGCCTTATAAATCATACCAACCTAGATTTCAGGTAAAATATAAAACAATTTCTTTTAACAAAATACACTTTTTATTTATTTAAAAAATATATATATTTTTAATATTTATTCATTTTTGAGAGACATAGTGTGAGCAGGGGAGAGGCAGACACGGAATCCGAAGCAGGCTGCAGGCTCTGAACTGTTAGCAGAGCCCGACATGGAGCTTGAACACACGAACTGTGAGATCATGACCTGAGCCAAAGTCAGATGCCCAACCACCTATGCCACCCAGGTGCCCCAGCATAATACACTTTTCAATGAGTTGCTCCGTTGTTCTTTTCTTAATACTATTCTTGTTTTCTCTTTTTCTTTCATAGGGCTGAGATGCTTCTGTTTAGGAAGCATATGTTACTGTTTAGAAGATTAGAAAGCTGACGATAGGCCACATGCTATGTCGTGAGAATTCAAGTTTATTAAGTAAACTTAAATAGTATCAAATAGATAAACTTAAAATATAAAGTATATTCAAGATATTTACAACTGACTCTCTACCAAAGTATGAACTCTGTGCATGGGGTCTGTGTTTAAATCATCTCCTTAATCTTCTCGAAGACAAAGCTCATATACGAACACTTGATTAGGAGATGGCATATGTATATGGGTATTTTATCCCTAAATACATCTTCCTAGCGAATGTTCTTGTGGTCCACAAAAGGATCTACCACCTGATTCTTCAGAATTAAGTCCTGATTTTAGTATTTTACCCATTTCCTCCTTTGTCCACTAGGGCAATTTTTAAAGTAATTAAAAATTGAAATATCACATACATAGGAGATATGCACAAATCCATAAGTGTACAGAGAATTTCTTCAAATTAAAAAAATCCCATGCAATCACCATCCAGTTTAAGACATAGAACATTTATTGCATCCAGAAGAGTCCCTTAAATCCCCTTCAAATCATTGCCAACTCTTAACAAAAGTAAGCTTATTTTCCCTTCTGTCATCATGATTAGTGTTGTTTCTTTTTAAATTTCACAAGAAGGGGATCTTAAGTATCTGTTATTTTGTGTGTGGATTTCCTTGCTCCAGGTTGTGTTTGCCACATTCATCCATATTGTTGCATGTAGCAGCATATTCATTTTTAATGCCGTATAATATCTCTAGTATCCATATGATACAATTTGTCCATTGTATTGTTGATGGATATTTGGGTTGTTTTCCAATTTTTGTCTATTATAAATAAAGCCGTTTTGAATATTTTGTGTATGCTTTGATATACACAAGTGTGAGTTTATGTGGGTATAAAGTGGGATGGAAATTTTTGGTCATTGAGTATGCACATGTTGAGCCTCAGTAGATATTGCCAAACAGTATTCCAAAATAGATTGCATTAATTGTTGCATTTTATGACAATTTCAGTTGCTCTACTTCCTTACTCAGACTTTGTATAGTTATGATTGCTTTTCATTTTTATATTTTATGATAGATGTGATTGTTTTATTTTGTATTTCCCTGGTAGTTATGAGGTTGAACCTCTTTTCATAAGTTTGTTGCCATTTAGGTACCTTCTTGTGAGGTGCCTATTTAAAACTTTTGATGACTTTTCCTTAAATTGGGTTATCTGTCTTTTTGTACCATTTATAGTTCTTCTATATGTTTTCCTTTGAGTCTTTTTTTTTTCAGATAAAAGTTTTGCAAATATTGTCTCCCACTATGTAAGCCTATTTTTTTTCTTAATACTGTCTTTTGATAAACAGAAATCCTTCATTTTAATTAAATATAATAGTATTTTCCTTTATGATAAGTGCTTGTTGTGTCCTACTTAAGAAATTTTTGTTTATACCTCATAGTCATGAAAATATATTTCTTATGAAGTTGTCCTCCAGAAGCTTTATTGCTTTACCTTCAACATTTAGGTCTGTAATGTATTTGGAATTGATTTTTTATGAATTTTATGAAGGTAGGGATCAAAGGGCATTTTTGCCCATATGGATATCTACCACTATTTATTGAAAAGACCAGTTTGCCACTACACTGTAGCATCATCTTTGTCATTCATTATGCATGAAACTATATTTGTGTGGATCTTGTGTAGACTGTATTCAATTTTGTCTGTTTGACTCATCTCATACTGTCTTAATTACTGTAGTTTTAGAATAGATCTTCATGTCTGATAGCATAAGTCTTCTTTCTTCTGCCCCCCTGCCCCCGCCCAAAAAAAAAGTTGGGATTTTGATTGGCATTGCTTTGAACCTATGGATCAATTTGAATATTGATCCATATTAGGCCATCCATGAACATGGTATAGTCCATGTATAAAAAATGTAATTAACTTTTGCATTCTAACCTTGTACACAGTAACCCTCCTGCATTTCCTTTCTTTCCAGAATTTGTGCATTCAAGTGTTGGCTGCTTTGATTGCCCTTAGATACCTTTCAAACAAAAGTGGGTTGGTTTTTTTTTTCGGTGTTTGTTGTTTTTTTTTTTTTTCTCTGTGATTTATCTAGTTATGTCTCTTCTCTGTAGGGTATTTGAAGTTATTTTGTCTAAGCTGGAAGCTTACATTTATTATTTTCTTTTAGTGAAAGGAAAAACAAAAGTAAGTAATTGAATATAGATGGCTAAAAAATGGACCTTGAACTAGCCAAGACAGTCAGTTTGCTATTGATCATCACTTCTTTTACAGTTTATGTAAGTTTTCCTGTATGTTGTCCAGATAGAGGAGTTTGAGGATCTTTAATATTAAAGTTATGTTTAAGATATTATTTATTGCCTTTTAATGTAAAAAATATTTAACTATTTTTTTAGTTATTTGTTTAGGAATCCCAAATATGTACTTTATTTGAGCTACCAAAAAGTTCTGTAAAAAAAATTTAGTCTTAAATAATTTCTTTTGAAACCTCAGCATGAAGGATTACGTTTCAGTCCTTTGAGACTGAATTAAGTTTGTAAGAAAGCCCACCAGGCCACTTACGTAAACTTTGCCCTGGGAAATTGCCAGGAAAGAAGTATATTCATCTTGGCTAATACCAAAAATTAACTAAAATATTTTAAAATATTTAAAATCATCTGTTTTGCTGTCATAAAATATTGTGTCACAATTATATTCTGATAACTTATATTTGTCTTACTAATATCATTGTGTTTCCAGTTGAAATTTGCCTTGGCAATAGAAAAATAATAGCTAAAACTTACACCATTATTTGCCAGTTGTATTTCTAAACATTTTACTTAGACCCTATTATCTGTAACAAAGACACAGAGACAGTATATAATATGCTCAAAACCACATGTTAGGTAAGTGGTAGAGATGAAATTTAATTCCATATCACCTGGATCCAGGTTCTGTGCTGTTCTTAACCACTCTACTAGAATGCTACTCACTGTTTTTAACTACTCTTATTTTTCTGCCACATTGAATCAAAATGGTTTTAGTCTGTGTGTGTGTGTGTGTGTGTGTGTGTGTGTGTGTGTGTGTGTGTGTAAGGTAGGAAACAACAAAATTAGCATGTTACCGTTACTCAAAGAAATATATTCCCTGTTAAATTCTCTGTTTATTTCTAAAAACCATGCCTTTTAATATCTGTTTACATAGTCTGGTATAATGTTTCTTTTTTCCTTTGATTTATAGAATAGCTTGGACTCATAAAAATGGATTTGTGTTCTGGTAATTTAAATCATTAGTCAGAAGACCTTTTCGTTTGAGCAGTCAACCTTTCAATTCTTGTCACTCTTTGTGTTTTACTTCTATTCAGTGTTACCTGCTGGTAGAGAAAGTCCCTTTTTTGTTTTGTTTTGTTTATTTTTTTTTTTAACGTTTATTTATTTTTGAGACAGAGACAGAGCATGAACAGGGAAGGGGCAGAGAGAGAGGGAGACACAGAATCTGAAACAGGCTCCAGGCTCTGAGCGGTCAGCACAGAGCCCGACGTGGGGCTCGAACTCACGGACCGTGAGATCATGACCTGAGCCGAAGTCAGACGCCCAACCGACCAAGCCACCCAGGCGCCCCTGTTTTGTTTATTTTTAATGATCTGCTGTTCTTGAAGTCTCCCTTATAAGAGCTCAAACTAGGGAGATGGGGAGGCCAGGAGAGTGTATGTGCATAAGACCTATGAAAATGCTTAACAAAACTGTTACTCCAGACTTCTGGAACATTTTGCTCAAAATGTTATAGCTAAATGTATGTAAATGAAATGTTTTATTTTTTCTGCTTCCTCCCAACGTTCATTCATCTCTGAATAATTCTATGCCATGACCCCTGCATATTTTGAAATTCTGGAGATTTGTAAGGAGTTAATCAGATTCCCAAATTTGTATATCTAAATAGCTCTTCTAACCCCTTAGGTATATCAGTTTTATTTTAATTTAATTTGGGACTTGATGCAAGTAAAAGAAAGAGTCACTGTGTATTTCCCCCCTGCTTTTGAGTTTGGTAAAATCTGAGCTAGATTTTCATCTTAACGTGGAAGCACATCTTAAATATTTATTATTAACTTCTCCTTTCAGTGCTAGATGTAATTTTAAGGTAGAGATGAATAATTGAAGTGTAACTTTTTTTTTCATTAGATACAGTTTGGAACTTTATCGGATTACTTTGATGCACTGGATAAAGAAGATGTAACCAGTGGAAAGAATAGCCAATCAATGTTCCCTGTTCTAAGTGGAGATTTTTTCACTTATGCTGACCGAGATGATCATTACTGGAGTGGCTACTTTACATCCAGACCCTTTTACAAGCGAATGGATAGGATATTGGAATCCCATTTAAGGTACATTTATGTTTAGATAGCTACATTAATTATTCACCTCTTTTGTATTATCATAGCCTTTTTGTAGAGTCTTGCATAATATACGAAATTTATGCAGTGTTAGGATGTGTTTAATGTAATTGTGAAATTTTAATGTAATCAGAGATATGTCTCCAAAGCATAATCAAATTATTACATGGGTTTTTGTTCTGGAAGGAAAAGCAGTTTATGTAATTAGATTTTCTCCTATATTTTATGTTTTATATGTTTCTAATTAATTACCTGTATTGTTTGCACACCACAATTATATTCATTGGCATCAGCATGTGTGTCTGAAAATTAGTAATCAGAGCAAGGGTCAAAAGGAACAAATAGGGGCGCCTGGGTGGCGCAGTCGGTTAAGCGTCCGACTTCAGCCAGGTCACGATCTCGCGGTCCGTGAGTTCGAGCCCCGCGTCAGGCTCTGGGCTGATGGCTCGGAGCCTGGAGCCTGTTTCCGATTCTGTGTCTTCCTCTCTCTCTGCCCCTCCCCCGTTCATGCTCTGTCTCTCTCTGTCCCAAAAATAAAAAAAAAAAAACAAAAAAACAAAAAAACAAAAAAAAAACGTTGAAAAGGAACAAATAGGGCCCCTCAGTGGCCAAACTGTGGGCCTCAAAGTACATAATCTAAAACTAATGTGTTTTATATGTAGGAGAACTTTAGAGGCTCCATCTCAGTTCTTATTTATTAGAAATATATTTCTTATAGGTATGATTTTCTGCTTAGAAGAACAAAACTTGAAAGAGATGAGAACTGATGGAGGCAGAGTGATAGGCTGAAAAAGTACAGTGACATGGAAAAGGCAGAAAAGTTGGTAGAAAATAAAAACGTTCTAAACCATCATTATCCAGTAGAGCTTTTTGTCAGTGTCCAGTAGAACTTTCTGCAGTGATAGAAATATTCTGTCTCTCTTTTCTGCACTGTTTAGTATGTAGCCACTAGCCACGTGTAACTGTTGAGCACTTGAAATGTGACCAGTGTGGCTAAGGAAATGAACTCTTAATTTCATTCAATTTTAACTAATTTAAGTGTAAATAACCACATGTGGCTAGCAGCTGTCATAGTGAGGAGTGTGACAGTGTAAGTAACTGAGTCTTGGTGTTTTTTGGTAAAGATTAACCACCCCAGCAACTCATGAGGCTCGTTCTATGTGTATGTAGCTCAGGAGGTTAATTTATTTTCCTGTTAAGTTCACTTTCAACTTCGTTCAGATCATGAATTCATGATGATTAATTTTCATGATGAATCTCAGTATTAAAAAGTAATGTCACACCTACTTTCTTCTTATATACTGGTAGAAACAGTACATTTTGGAAAGCCTTTTTATAAAAATCACGAATTTCTTCAAGCGTTGTACTTTGGTATAACAGTATGTTTTTATTATTTTTACTGTTACCATAAGTGTCATTACCGTTATTTCAAAAACCTGATCTTTGACTATTTTCTGGGATACTCAAAAATGTGCAAAATGAATACATATTATTGTATTTGTAATAAAATAGTATTTCTATATTAGAGAAATTTATGCATTTCTACCCAATAGAATATAATTATCTATTATGTTATTCTAAACTATCCATGATAAAAACAGAGAAAGTACTAAGTAATATAGAGATTTCTTTTGGACCACTGCATTTTTTGAAAGTGTCACCTATTTTTTAGTGATAATTACGAAATGTGGTTTCAATCTTAATTTATTGAGCATACTTAAAATGGAAGTACTTAGGGCTGGTAATATATTTTGAAAATTCTGCTTTAAAATAAAACAACAAAAAACCATTTAATTGTGAATTTCAAAACGTAATTATTTGAAAATAAGTTTATTGTGTGGTAATAGGTACTTCATCTTATAGCTTATTTGTAAAAAAATACTTGGATAAAATAGAAGAGTATAAAGAAGAATATAATTTTTAAATCCCATTTTTACATTTTGGAATATCCTTATATGTGTGTATTCTTTTCAAAACCAGGAATATGTGCTGTGGATATATGAGCATATATACAGTTTCTTTCACTCAAATTTAGTGTTTCTCATGCCATGAATTTTAGAAGGGTTAGAATTTGAAAGTGGAGATTATTTAGTAACCTTTAATTATTGCAAAATTTAAAGGAATTCTTTTTTTTAAGTACTTCACATTTCTTTTTCCCTATATCTTTATACATTTTTATATTGCCTTGATTTTCTCTCCATTATCCTTAATACGTTTGGCATAAAGAGCCTTATTACATTTTTTACTTCATCAAGCCATATCTCCTTTCAAAGAACTTCTTTTGAAGCCTATCTTGAACCATATCCTCTGATGATGAAAAAATAAAAAAGTGTTAAAATGATAAATCCCCGTATTCTTGCTCAAAAACTATTCTTAAGCTGAAGTGCTTTTTTTTTAAATAAATGAGAAAAGACAGCATATGTTTTATCATCTTTCAGTTTATATTGTTGAATTCAACACTTACATTGTTATCATTCAACACTTAGACTAGCTATTGTCACTGAGCTGTCAAGCCATCATTTTTCTGCGTCTGCTTTACTGTTACTTTCCCACGCATGTGACCATGTATCTCCACACCATCTCTCCTTTAATGTACATATGTGAGAGTAAATGGCTTTCTGGTGATGAAGTTCATCTTTTGTGTCTGTGTTGATCTTGGAGATAGAAAGGACAGAAACCATTAACCACTTCTTACTGCTGTGTTGAGATAGGTTTAACTTACATAGAACATAGTGAAAAAATATCACGCTGCCAGTGGGTACTGGCTTCTTTCCAGGAACGTCTAGAACAAGGGCCCTTTATATCAATTTAGATGTGATGTTCTCTGATGATCAATGCTTTAGGCTTATTAGATGGATACCTTGATGGTTTTATAGAAATCTTTATTATCAGTATCTTTTTTTAATAAATAGCACTAAAATTGTGGGTTTTTGAAAAACCACATTTGAAAATGTATCAGTACCACATGTTTTAAATAGTCAATATTTGTTTTGAAATAAGAATTAATGACTGTTTTATACAACTAGGGCTGCTGAAATTCTTTACTATTTCGCCCTGAAACAAGCTCAGAAATACAAGATAAGTAAATTTCTTTCATCATCCCATTACACGGCACTGACAGAAGCCAGAAGAAATTTGGGACTATTTCAACATCATGATGCTATCACAGGAACTGCAAAAGATTGGGTGGTTGTGGATTATGGTACCAGGTAATATAGTTATTTAAAAAGTGATTATAAAACAAAGTCTTTAAAAATTTTGGGTCACAGGCTTATATCTTTGATGAAGTTTTTAATGTACATTAGACCATATTACTAATGATATGCATTATAAGTATTGCTATAGAAAAACATCAATTTTCAAAGCATTTTTCAAGAAACCTGTTGATGTTATACTAGCTGTTCTAACTTTTTATTGCAGTGCATTTCTGCAAATGGAGTACTGACACATTAGTATAAAACTGTGTTTTTTCTTACGTATTGTGTGGTAATTGGGGTTACCTTCTTGACAAAGGATTTGGTATCAAATGGATCATAGCTATAATTCAGGGAGATAAAGAGCCACACTTCATTGTATAGCAGCTTCATTTCCTGTTTCATATCCGGTTGTTCTCAGATACTTCATTGTTTTTTAGAGGGACATTGACCAAAAAAATCAGCCTAGAAGATACCCAGCAAGTAGAAGAGCCTTGCAACCTTGATATATATGGATGGATGATATAAGGACTTGAGATGAGAGGGGATGGCCTGGGTATTGATATCAAAGCCATCTTCAGCTCTCTGAAAGTTTATGAAGATGAGTGAGGGAGTAGAAGCTCAGGTGTTTTCACAGTGCAGAATTGGAAACAGTGAGTACAGGTTTTAGCTCAGAACAGCAGGGGACTTTGTAAAACAGTGCTTCCCAATAATGGAAAGGCTTACCTTTTAGGATAGATTTTCACCATCATGCCCAAGTTTAGATTACCATTCATTAGGATCAGTGTAGAGAAGATTTCTATGTTGGGGAAGGAGTTTTGACTATTGTTTCACTATGATTTAGATTATTTTTTCTTCGAGATTTTTTCCTGTCAATAATGGTGTGCTTTGATAATATTTTTAAATTGTTAAAATATGCTCTTATTTTCTTATAATATAGATTTAAAAGGTGACTCTTTTTGAAATAAATGCTCCCATATGTGAAGTGTATACAGCACATAAAGTCAACATTAAAAAGTGATCCACAGCTGATATTACTAATCGTAATAAGTGTTAATTAAGATTTTAGTTACAATATTTTGACTCTTTGGGGGGAAAAATCTTGAGGTTTCATTAGTTGACTTCAGTCCTTGAGAATACATTCAAGGTAATATCTTGATATATTCTCAGTTTTCTTGTGGCAAATGTATTTGGCATCCGTTGCGGTTGAGCTGGGCTTAAAGTGGGAAACACTCAATGGATGGTGATACTGGTTTTTCGCTCACAGAAGTCATTTTTGAAAGTAAGGTCAGATCCTCAAAAACTTAAAAACCACTTGCAGGCAAAGCAAATGGCCTTGGAATCGGTCCATGATAATAGTTCAGTCATGGGATCAGACGGGCTAACTTGCTTTTTAGGGTCTGCACCACCCTCTCCATCCACTGTTCCCCCAGATCATGGGTGATTCACTCTCCTTCCCTGCCCTCACAACCCCCATCCTATGAGGCATTTAGAGGTTATTGAATCTGGTTTCCCTGCAAAACAAATACATTTATTATTATAAGTGAATATTTTCTAAAATAAAATTTCTGAAGAAATATTTTTCATTGGAAAATATTTTACTAATATACTGAGAGTACTATGAAATTAGTCCTTGTTTTGTTAGAAACAAGTATTCGTTTTAAATATAGGTTGTGGCTACATGTTGATCTAAGAGCATAAGTTAAAGAAAAAAGTTGTTATTTATATAATGAAATACTAATACTAACACAAAGAAAGGATAAAGACACACTTAATATATGGATTCAAAAATCTCTGTGAGATGTATTGTAAAACAAAACAAAAGCAAAACAAAAGTTGCAGAAACAGTGTGTATAACAATAAACTATTAAAAAAAATAAAAGTAAGGTCAGATCCTCCATTTTTTCCTTTTCACCTGCTCCTGCCTTCTTGGTTTATTGAGAGTTTAGAAGTGAAGGTGCTTAGATTCAGAGCAGAGTTTCTAAGAGGAAATAAAAAGTCATTCTCCTGCACTGTATACCTGCTCTCCGTGGCTGCCATATTGAAAGAGACTTGGGTACAGGTCATAGAGTTTTTGCTTCAGGACATTTTCTGTCTCGTAACCTTTCCAGAAGTCCTGTCATTATTTCTTCCATATGTTTGGTTACGCTTTTAGCGTATAAAAACATGCTGTGCAAAATTGCATCTTAGAGAAAAAAGACACAATAATTCTCAAATTGTACTTGACATTTGTAAATTTGCTTTGCGAGCACTTCACACTTCATTGAAAAGTCCTACACAATTATCAAGTCATTAGCGTAGACATTTTAAGTAGAAAATTTCAAAACACAAGTTAGAGAATTACAAACAAAGAAGCAGCTAGCATTGGGTGTTCTCTTGTTCTTGGACTGTTGACTGTTTATTCAGATATTGGCAGAAGTGTCCCTGTGAACAAGTGTATGAGTTAAGGATTACATTTGGCTGCTACTAATAATAACTTGAAACTGAATAAATTCTGTTCTTTTATGCCGTATAAAAGAACTCTGCAGATCCTTGGTTCAGGTATGGCAGCTCCACAATGCTAACAGGGATCCAGACCCTTCTAGCTTTCTCTTCTGCCATCTAAGGGTGATTCATACTTACATTACTGCTCTCTCAACAGTAGATTGAATGTTTATAAAATGATAACGTGGAGAGCAAGAATACCTCATGGCTATTTGAAGGTTAATTCTAATCATGGCATGAAAAATTGAGTTAGACTGGGACACTTTGTGATGAATGTTCAGCTTAAAAGTGGATAATGTGGCTATGTAAAAGAGAAGAAATGGTAATGAGGTCAGCTACACAAAGATTTAAAATTCTGCCAGTTTATACCTTGTAATTAAGGTAGGTAGAAAAAAATGAACAAAGGGTGAGTATGAGGGTCCAAACATATAGGTCAAACTATTCATTGAAACAAACATAATACCAGCTTTGAACAGCAGTAATGATAACAAAGTAGAAAACTGATTTCTAAGTGATGTTCTCTGAACTGTTTGATAATGATAGGATAAGGGCATGTTAGGAAATTAGAGGCTCTGAGAAATCCCACAATGCTGAAGTGGTGAAACATTAAAATTTTGCTTTACCCAATGTTTCCCAAACTTATTTACCGTGTGTAGTCTTGTTTTGCCTTAAACAAAACAGCTTTATACATCCTGAGAAAGCTTTGGGGAATACTGTATCAGTACTTAGTGCTTATCTCATTAGAAAACTGTGTGTGTGCCTTTAGGATACAAACATTGATTTGTGGCATTCCCTCAGTTTAATTAGGACTCTTCAGTGTGCTGTAATACATATAAGGTTTTAGCTGATGGAAAACATGACTTTTATTCTGCAGGTTCAGACAGCCTAATAAAGATAGCTATGTAGATAATAAAAATAAACTTAGATCGAGGGGCTTGTTTCTAGAACTGAGTTGTAGCCATTCATATTGTCTCTTAATCTGGAGAGAACACTTGTTATCATCTAGGAAAACATTTGAATAGACTGAGAAGCTTAGCAGTTTGATGGCCTGAACTCATGTCCTTAAGACTTTAATACTGTGTATGTATAACACATTTACCTAGTTAATTAACTTACGATTATGATCACTTACATCTTTGAAGGTAATCTCAATGCTCTGCAAAAAGAAGTTATTTCTGATTCTCTTACAATTTTTTTTGATGTTGTTGCATGCCAGCAAAATGTTCCTAACGTATAGATGCAAAATTGCTTCCTATGTTGGGGAAAATGCTATAATCACTCTAAAACATAATAGACTCCGTGGTTGATTAAAGCATGAGTCACCAAGTTTCTCTACAGATTTCTCCAGTGAATTTACTTAGAGATAACTGTTCTATAAACAGGGATACTTGTTCTTTAAAGAAACAAGACTGAGCTTGAGAAAAACTTCAAACAAATTCTTTTCCTATGTGTAGTGTTTCAGCAATAGTTGGTAATGTACTAAGATTATATTCTGGAATTGATCTTGAATCAGTTGACTGGTATGCATCTCTTTGGTTCCTCTAACGTAAAAATACAGTTTGAATACAGTTAGCAATTTTAATGGCCAAGAAAATTTAACAGGGACAAAGACAATTTCATTAGCCAGACTTGTGAAAACTTTCTCTTTTTTTTGAACAAGAACATGAAACGAAATTCAACAAAATATTTATTTGAATTCCCCAGGAATTTGAATTTTTTGAAGTGTGTATACTGATTGAATTTTGTGAGCAAGAGTTAAACTCATGTCTTCTCTTGCTATTTCAACACTTGCTAAAGAATTTTCTAAAGTATCAAAGTGCTTTTTTGGTAAGAACGCCTTAAAGCTGTTGGAGTGATCATGCACGGTATTATTATTTGACATGATATTCATAGAAAGTATCAGCAGTTTAAAAAAAAAAGAAAAAAGAAGAATCATTTTGAATAAGTTTATGTGTTTCAGGTATGTCCAGAAAGTTTTCTACTTTAAATGAATCCTTATTAGTGGTATCTTGTGATTAACCCCCCTCCTTTTTTTCTAAGTACTTAATCGTGGGCAAAAAAGTATCAATTCTTTATAGGTTCATTCTAGGTTGCACTTTGTGAAGACAGGATGAGAGTAATGGTGGTTTGGCCATTATTAAAGAAGCTGAAAATATTGTATACAGATATTTGAATTACTTCTCAGACCAGTAACATTTTTGGTTCACAGACTCTTTCATTCCTTAATGAATTTGAAGAAGATAATCGGATATTCTGCACTACTTCTTATTTTGAAGGACAAAACCTCGTACAACTCTTACTCTTTTGATAACCTCCTAGACATGGTTAGTTGATATCTTTTATATTTATCATAAAAGTGTGTGACTCTTTTGTTCTTAATTTGGAAAGGGGGATGAGAAGCCTAGTGAAAAGAGACATTAAAAAATTGTGATTTCCTTGTACTTAGAATTTATATCATTTTATATGAAATATCTGTGTGTGCTTCTTTCCTATCAGTATGTCTGTATTTGGTTTATGGTGTATATTTTGTTCTGACTAAATCTAAGCATGAAAAATAAAATGATGAACTTACTTTGTTATGTGAAACATAACAGGCTTCCAAAACACTCTTAAGTGTGTTGATGATAATGTATTGTAAGATGATATGGTAAGATAACTGGGCATTATAATTAGTTATTTTTGCTTGGCTTAAATTAGAAGCCCCTTGGTGTTTGCACTGCTGCTGTAAATACTTAATCTGTTCTTGCTGAACTTCAGTTTGAATGATCCTAAATTGTCTTCTGGTTTTAGGATCAGGCCATGGAGTGCTGTGGGCAGTGCTCAGATGTGTGTAACAGAAGACGAGTGGTTGAGGAATTAGGAGACTAGCTTTTAGCCTCAACCTCTGAACCTGATCGCATGGGCCTTGAAAAAGTTGCTTAACATCTATGAGCCCTGTAAGATGAGACGATACCAGACATAGCTTATACTGTTGTTAGGATCAGATGAGCCAATAAAACAGAACATACTCTGAAAGGAACAATATGCTATTCCACAGCAAAGAACAGTTGAAAAAAATGGTTGATTGAGACTTCCACTTGGCGACTCAGATATTTTAAAATTGTAATTTTTTTTTTTTTATCATTAGAGTCTATTATGAATGATAGGCTTTGAAATTTTGCATGTAATTGGAACTTACACATCTGGAATCAGAGATAATTTCAGTATTTTCATATACTGATGCTTGTAATCAAATTATGGTTACATATTTTCATATTAAGGTAAAAAATCCAACAAATGGGCAAACATTGCATAAGGATATGAATGAAACCTGTGATACAAAGGTAAAGTAGTAAAACTTTTTGCAGTTATCTTTAGGACTCTGATATATTTGGTTCCTAATTGGAGCCTGGTCCCTGTGACATATGCCGTCCTGAGATCTAAATGCACACACACACGTATGCACACACACAAGAATTACTTATCTTGAACTTTGATGGACTTTGTGTAGCTGGAAAGAGGATTTTTTCCCCATTTTACCCTTTTTAGGATTCTTGTAAGTACTATTATATAGCTAATTTTGAAACTTGAGTTTTAAAATTAAAATTAAAAAAATTTTTGCTTATTTTTATAGGATTTGAAACAAAGCTCACAAAGTTCTCTACCACAAAAAACTGTAATAACGCTGAGTGCAGATCCAAGGTAAATACATAATTTCTCACAAACTTTTGCTGCGGTTCTGACTTGACATTCTTGCTTTTCAACATTTTTTGCTCCAGCCAGTATATATTTTGAGGAAGTATTTTATTTAATCAATTTATTAATTGTACAAAGTTGTCTGAAAAAATGAATTTTCTCCCAGGGCTGTCATGTTTGGTGTTAATAGCTAACACAGCGCTTGGTACATTGATTGCTGAATGAACTATTATAACAGTATTTTTTACAGATGTTTGGTATGGAATGGTAAATACAATTTATGGTTATGTTCTTTCTGAACTCATTGTTTTACTTACCTTATTTTCATTAATCCCTGATCCTATTTTTAAAATGAAGGAAGAAACTTAATTATTAAGGATTTTACTGCAAACTGTTTACTAGTTATTTGTCATTGTGCTGGTCAGACTGTCTCATTTTAGCATTGTGGGTTTATGTTAAGGTAATTGGGAAGGGTGCTCAGGTGACCTAAAAATGGAGTGACTAATTGGTGGCTACCTCTCATTTAGAAAGAAATGTTTTGTGTTTTTATTGGTAATTATTTAACCAAGTCATCTGTTTTTAATAACCAAATATCAATAGATCAGTACCCACAATACCCAGATACACAGTGTATTCTTATGTTATATAACTTTTTACTATCCGAGAAACTTAGTATTTAAAAATTGTAGGGTAAAAGAATAATTGTAAAGGATAATTCATAATTTTCACTAGGTATTCTTTATTGAGATTATTTAAAAATAAATGGAATAATAGTATTATAGAAAATACACAATTGCTGTAATAAAGTTGACATTTTGGTTAAGCATAGAATAAAGCCTTAGTTGGCTAAATTTCTTCAAGAAGTAGAGACTTAAAACATATACAGTTCATACCTTAGAACAAGAAGATAAGTATTTTTTAGTTACAGTAAAGTATCATTGAAGTAATGGCAAAGAAATCCTATATTTCTTTTTTTTGGCCAGAAAAAGAAGGGATTAACTGGAACAGATAGTTTGTATCTTAACTTGAAAGTCCCTTCAGATTTTGTGTCTCCCTCTCTCTCTGTCTCTCCCCTGCTCCCACTGTTTCTCTCTCAAAATAAACATTAAAAAAAAAAAAATTAAAAAAGCAGGGGGACTTCTGGGTGGCTCAGTGGTTAAGCATCTGACTTTGGCTCAGGTCATGATCACCTGGTTCATGAATTCAAGTCCCACGTCAGGCTGTGTGCTGACAGCTCAGAGCCTGGAGCCTCCTTCATATTCTATGTCTCCCTGTCTCTCTCTGCCCCTCCCTCCTCTGCTGTCTCTCTCTCTCTAAAAAAAATAAATAAACATTAAAAAAAATTTGGGGGGGGGGGGCCACCTGGGTGGCTCAGTTGGTTGGGCATCCGACTTTGGCTCAGGTCATGATCTCATAGTTTGTGAGTTCGAGCCCCGTATCAGGCTCTGTGCTGACAGCTCGGAGCCTGAAGCCTGCTTTGGATTCTGTGTCTCCTCTTCTCTCTGCCTCTTCCCTGCTTATGCTCTGTCTCTCAATAATAAATAAACGTTAAAAAAAATTTTTAAGAAAAAAAAATTTTTTTTTAAAGAAAGTCTTGTTGCAGTCTTAAAAGCTTTCAGACTGTCAGGTCATGAAAGAGTAATGATACTGCAACTACTAAATGTTTTCTTTGTCTTAAAATAAGTAAATATTTGGGGTTACATGGCTATTTCTTAAATATTGTGCCCCTAATAAATTGTGGTATCCATAAATCTCTTTGGCTTTAGGCCTAATTCTCTTAACTTTTCCTCCTTTTTGTATTTTGGTGGGGAAAGATCTTTGTTTCTGCTACCATAAAAATATGTTATGCTTGCTGTAAGCAATTCATGCCCCTTCTCCCCCCCATTTGTCTTCCTTTGGGTGCTTGGAAGGGTGTGTGGGATGGAGCCACAGTGAGTGAGAAACCCTGTGGCTTCTCTTTTTCCTCTACTGTCCTTGCTTTAACTAGCAGTGATATTTAGTCCTACTTATGCTGGAGGAAGAAAGGAGATACAGGTGTATTAACTAAGGAATATGTTTTTTGGCTTTGATATTGAGGAGATCTAATAGAATTTTTGAGACTATTAGTAAAATTGTCACTTTTTAATATTTCCTTTAAAACAGTTTGTATTTAAACAGTGTTCTTCATCTTAATGTTACTTCTTCACAGTTCTTTTCTATCAAACGTCAGTGCTACTACTATTTCTGTGGTTAGGTGAATTGGGGCACTTAACAATTGTCGAATTCTTACTTTTATCTCTTTTGTACTTGAGGACCTCATGAATAGAACTACTTACTCTTCTGGTTTTAAAATCTCTATTTTACTTGTTAGCCACAAATACTGAGTCACTCTCAGTAATACCACTGAAGAATGAGGAATGATGGTAACCTTTAAAATGGAAGAGTTTGATAGCTTTATTTAGCAGGTACTGAAAGTGAAATAAATGTTTGCACTTCTCAGTCTTTGAGTTAGAAGTTTCAGAAGTATGGTCACACATTTTTCTCATATTCTTCATGAATCTTACATAATCATCTAAGGCTTAGCATTATTTTGATTATAAGCATAGTTCTTATTTAAGTAACAAATTACTAATCTAACTAAAACATGCATTCTCAGTGAGGGAGATGTCCTTCTTAGGAGGGTAAAAATCGGTTCTTAGAGTTTGAAAAAAAAAAGTACTATTTTTTTAAATATATAAAAATAGCATAAAAATGGTATGTGCATAACAGACATACATTTAAGTGTTATATTAAAATTGTATGAGGGGGATGAGTAGCAAAAAGTGTCTCAAAAGAGTCTTCAAGGAATTATGATGTAAAAAGGATGAGAAACCCATAGTTTCTAAACCCATAGTTTCGGTAACACATGTAAATGAATTTGATCATGTTGTTGGCAACATTAGTTATAGCTATGTTAATTAACGTACTTTAGTTTGTGAGTGTTTAAAAAGTAGTCCATAATCTGCTCACAGTGATGTAATATATGTCCATGTACCTGCTTGAGTCCACAAGGTTACGTAAGCTATTGTAGTGTATGCATTTGTAGTCTGTGTGGAAAGCAGGTACAACAAGAGTTAAAGGTTAGGGCACCCTGAACAAGTCATAAATTTTCTAGCCTTAAATAATCCTTAAACGCACAGAGATGTTTCTTTTTCTCTCTGCACACATATAATTGCCTAAGGAAACGGTTGTAAAAAGCTTTAATACAAAGATTTAGAGGATTAGGAGTCCAGAGGACATACAGGATGGAAGGTAAACTTTTGAGACATGCAGGGATTTCAGTCTTGTTTTGGCATTTGGTCCTTCAGGCAGGATGGAAACAAATGTTGCCACAGCTCAGGCCAGCAAGTTGTGTGTTCTGACAGTGTATAAAGGAATTTTTTTTTTTTAAGTGGATAATTTGAAATGCCACCAAGTATACAACTAAAATTACATTGAGATAACTTCTGTAAATCTGCAAATTTAATTTTTCAAGTAGAAAATTTTTTTTAGTTTGAGAGTAATTTATTCAAATCAATTATAATTTACCATTAAGTGCTATTAATTTTAAGCCAGGCACTTATTGGCAAGGGATCTTATGTCTCTTTTGGCCCGAAAAAAAAAAAGGGCTTAATTTTAAAAGAAACCATCAAACATGTGGAGATACAAAAGAAGTCAGTGCTTTGGACTTGGGTGACTTCAGACTACCAGATATAAAAAACACTTAATCCCACAAAAGGCACTTGATACCCCCATTGCCATTTGCTTGTTGAATGTTTCTCCCTGGATGGCTGCCCAGCACTTCTAATTTAATTTCCTCTGGTTTTCTCCATGCATACTTCCTTTTGGATCGCAATCTTTATTAATAGTATCCTTCTCTTTTTGGTTGTCTAGGTTCTAAAACCCCAGAACCCACTTTGACTTCTACCTTTTCTTGCTCTTTAAGTGTCAGGGACTGGAGAGTCTTTTGGATTTTCCCCTCTACTCATCTCTGACATCCATCATCTCCTGCCTTCCTGTTACTTTTCGGTTTCAAGCCACTTTTTTTTTTTTTTTACGTTTTACTTGAACCACTGCAATGCCTTCCTGCTCTTTTGTTATCAGTTTCTCTCTGCCTCTAATTTATTGCATGTAGTTGTCACAGGAATCAACCCACAGCAGAACCCTGAGAAAGTCACCTGAGTGAAAGCGGCAAGGCTTCTAGGACTTAGCCTCAGAAGTCCTAGGAGGTCCTTCCCACTACATTCTTAGTCAAGCAAGTCATTAAGGTCAGTCGAGATTCAAGGGGAGGAAATTCTTCTCCATTACATGATGTGAGGAGCATATATAGGAAGCAGAGGGAATGATGGCAGTCATCTTGAAGTCTGTCTACTACAGTTTACCCACTGGCCACTCCAGTGCACATACCTACCATATGTACAGTATTCCCCCTCCCCTCTAGATGCCCAAAGTGTCATCCCATTATGACAGGGGCCCTAAATGTTCGTCTAAATCAGGTCCAAAATGACTTACTCATATAGCTGTGAATGGATTTTGTCTTATTTCTGTCAGTATAATTATTTGAGGTTAAGTCTGCTAGATTGTAAACTCCTTGATGGTAGGAACTATTTCTTTTATTTATTTCCCCCAACATACCTTTGGAAGTTTACTCAACATAGCAAGAATTGAATAAAGACTTGTTGAAATACAATTAATTATTGATTGAAGAGAATATTGAACTTTAGACACCAGATGTGCATACGACATGGCTCACATTGTATGTTAAAATGTGGTATCGTGGCATATATTTTCCCTAAATAGTTCTTTCATCTAATATTTGGAGTCTGGATGCCAGAGGGCTTCCAAATACACTACTACTACAAGCAAAAATAAACAACAGTTAGGAAGAGCTTTGAATTTGCTCAACATTTGGACAACTGCTCACTTGAGATTTTAGAGTTTCATACCATGAGACCTGAAAAATTTTAGGTTGCATCTCAGCATCATTATATTCTTACAGAGTTAACTCCATTGAGATTGCATTCTTCGAGGCTCTTTGCACTGAGTGGGTTCAAAAGATACTGACTGAGTTGACTTGATCAGATCAGTTTTTACACATAAGACTTTCTGTTGTTTTTGACAAAGAGGATTTGCCTGATCCCACATTTTGTGTTTTTGATGTTATCACAAATAGTTCTTCTCACAATAATTACCTATAGTGTAATGAGGTTCAAGACTTTAAATCATTTTCTCATCGGTTACCATGTCATCAATGTATTTTTATACCAAGTCACACTCAGAAAGTATCTAAGAACAGTATCTGATATCCCTAACAGTTGTTTCAACTTAAGTTTTAAGTGAAGAAAAGGAGAGATAGAATTCTAACTGCTCAGATTCCGTCAGTGTTATATATTGTAATACAGACCTGGTAGAAGCATTTGTACAGAACTGAACTGAGATTCCATGACTTGAACCAGAGTGGTTTTAATATGAACACCTGGAGTCTGTTGAGAGAGCCATGAACGTCAAGATGGAGCTTGACTTGTGCCTCATGGTTTTTCTTGGGGGAGATTAACAGTGATACCTAGTGTAAGAACTGTGCTTGTTGCTCGTGGATTGTAATAGTGTGAGCTCAAATCTTGTCATGTACTAGAAAACTAGTACAGAAATACTTTCACCTTAGTTAGCAAGAAAATGTACAAAGTCCGGAAGATTGAGGATTTCCATTCTTGAAAGTTGCGGGCTGCATTTTAATATTATCCTAAGGGAATTCAAGGTAATAATAGAATACATGATTTGACTAGGATTTGACACTCTGGACCTTTTGCAGGTTCTATTAGTATGAGAGTAGCTGAAATGTCCTTTTCTTTTAAAGCTACTTTAGAATTTTCTTTTAATGGGGGAATTGTTAACTGACAGCAGTGGAGAATCTCAAAAATAAAAAAACTGAGCTGTTCTAATCTAGTGTAGGTCTTTGTGGCTATTAATAGTCTAGTCTGTTTAAGAATTAATACTCACTAATGGATTTGAAGGATGAGTTCCTAAATTCTCTTCTGAGATGCTTTTCTGTTTAAGTATTAATTGCTTGTGAAAGGTGTTTATGTATTTTAATCTGTTGCATCTGAGTTATATTTTATTAATTTTGACTTCTTCAAGATACAGATTGACCGGTTCTCCGATTATCCAGAAATACATTTCAGGCTGTGTGTAATCTGGGATATTTTTAGAAAGGATGTTATACTGAAAAGACTTCAGTAGACTATAGTATATTACTTGAAGTAACTGAAAGTTTCTTAGGGAGTTGGAGATAGCTTCAACAGATATATTAGTTAATTTTATGTTAGAACTTATTTTAGAGCAATCATGTCTGGATACCAACATCAAGTACTGTTTTTTGGTGTTTGCGATTCCAAATCAATCATCTGTCAGCTTGTATTTTGCCTGGTATTCCCCCCCCACCGCACCCAGGGAAATATAAAGGTCTTTGGGGGAGGGACAAGGAGAAAAGACTCTACCTTTTCCCATGATTGTCCCTACTCTTAACATTTCTATTTTTTTATGATACCAGACATGATGAGTTATTAATTCCTGAAATACTGTTTCAACCTTACATTGACTTAGATGAATAACACCTATTATATTAAAAAACAAGAAAGTTGACACTTTCATTTTATGTGATGGCTGATTAGGGACCCTGAGACTGACTCTCTCAGTTTCCTGTTGAAACTCATGAAAACAAAGATGATAATGAACAATCAGAGGAACACCAAACCTTGGCTTGACGGTCAACCTATTGCCACAATTTAAGATATCCACAAACTATAAAGTTGATCGACTGGACTGAAAAATGCAATTATTCACTGACCAGTGGTAAACAGAAATAAAAGCAACCTTGCAGGTCTCTAGAAGCAGATATGGGGATTGATTCCTTTTCCTTTTTATAATGTCTACTCCCACAACTTTGAAATTCCGGTATTTTACCAACCAGACAAGAGGACTAATATTTTAATACAGGGACAGTGCTGTTTTTTGAGGCTGTTAAGGAGATAGGTAGCTATTATTTTCATTCTCTCTGCCTAAGATTTCTGTTAACCAGTCTCCATTTAATTAGCCAACTAGATCAGTTGATTCTTTCCATTCCTTTTTGGTGCCCATCGTACCTTGACTTTGTCATCAATAAGCTGCTAGCTAGGGAAACAAGTACAATTCTCTCCCTCTGTAGTTCAGTTGAGTTGTATGATTATCACGAATCGATTATTTATTCCCAGATCAGTTGATCTTGTTACTTTTCTTGCATGATTTGATTACTTTTTATTAAACTGATGAATTATACAAAAAGCTTGCTTTTATACATGAATTTGGAGATTTTCAACAAAGGTAAGTCACTGATTGGTGAGATGCCTATAAAATATTTGGGAAGAAAATCATAAAGATGGAGAAGCAGTCTGTACTCCTGTTGCCTAATATTTTTTTTTAAATGTTGAAGTTCTTGGTCTACTTCACAAAAACCTAAGCTGGAAACCATACATGATCAATCACATGATGATTATGCAGTAGGTACGACCCAGGAATTAGTGGTCCCATAGTCAAAGTAGCTTTGCTCTTGTATCAGTAGATTAGGAAATTATATATATGTAAAACATACATGAATATGAGTTATTGAGTCATATATGTATAACTTTAAAATGTCCTACTTTACCTTTGACTTTCAAGTCAACTTTATCTCTTTCAATTAACAGATCTATTGCCAGCCTTAATCACAATAAGGGGGCTTCCATTGTGTCTGTATTTTACAACCAATTTGGAGACTTCAATCTGACAGAAATAAAATAGGCAGAAACAAATGGGGAACTGATGGTAGAGTACTGACCTAGGAAAGTACCCATTCAAGGAAATTGCTACTGACAGTGGCACGGGCCAGAAAGATACTGTGATATTCTTTGCTGAAGAAAGAACCTCTCCATTTGTTCACCAGAGCTGGCATAAAAGAATGAATACTACAGCCATAGCCACCTTGATTGATTGGCCTTTTGGACCTTTGCATTCAGGCTACCTCTATGCATCTGGACTTCTATTCCTTATTTTATAATTTATGTTATTATATGTATATTATATTATTTATATATGTATTATATATATGGTAAAACTTATTCAGTGTTCTCCATCACTGCATTTTCTTTACCTCCTTCAAGCGTTATTAACAAACTGGTTATTTTATTTCTTTCTTGCTGTCCATCTCTCTTGCTAAAATATTAGCTCTATGGTGGCAGGGAACTTACTTGCTTTTGAATCCCCTGGCAAATACTTGGCACATTATAGGTGCTCAACAAATACTTGTTAAAAAAAAACTAACTCTGGAATAAGAGAGGGAGTTCAGCCAATCCCAGAATAAAGACCAAGGGTACCTTTAGCATACACAGAGTCTGGGTAGATGTCTACTTCTGAGAGGGTAGGTAAGTAAATGGAAAGTTACCATAGGAAACCTGTGCAAAGGCCCTACAGAATGACAAAAAGTAGGGGTACAAGAAGACTCGGGACAACGATTTGCCTTTTAAAATGATTTGTAACAGAGACTAGGAAAACATTTCACAAAGACCTCTTTGGTGTTCTCAAAAAGTTTGAGTCATGATCTCTAAGAAGCCTGAAACAGAACGTGGAGAGCTGAAATAAAAAGATGGCGAGCCGGCTTGGGGGAGTCACAAAAGGAAGGGTTATTGGTGGGGGTGCGATGAGAGAGCATCTTCATTATTCGTACTGAAGAGTGAGGCTGACATTGTGCAAGCGTGTCCAGTGATATGACAGAAAAAACCCATGAGACGCTTTGCCAGAATGCAGCGCCAAGGAAGACAAGTGGAAACAACAGGACAGAAGATGATAGGCATGGAAGGCAAGATTTTAACAAAAGACTTAGAGATTTTCTTCGGGAAAAAAATGGAGCAGAAGCAACGATCAAAGATACAATTGATGAAAAATTTTCTGAGCCGAGAAGGTCTTGCTTTATAGATGAAAAGGGTGAAGTTCTGGGTAATACAAATGAAAAGAGAGTCACCCCTGGTGTGTCTTGCTAACTTAGTTCAATTAAAAGGAAAAGGACATATTGTAAAAGTACCCAAGCAAAAAGACAGATCATGTATAATATGGAACAAAAGCTAGACTGACTTAGGTTTCTTCTCGGTAACGACAAGTCTGTGGAGGTTTGAAATCCTTTTATACTCACAGTTCTCTTTCATATGTGAAGGCAACAAAAAAAGACATTTTCAAATATGAAAACACCTATAAAAATGTACCACAGGTACTCTTTAAAAATTTTCTGGATAAAGTCAACTCAGCTGACTAATGTGTGAATCAAAAGTAAGAAGGCACTGGAAGTCAGGAGACGTCATGAATCCAAATCATTGTTGTAAATTTGGTTACCGAAACTGAAGGTAAATGTGTACCGTAGAAAAATCTACAGGAATACAGATGTGTAGCTTGAGATTATGTTAACATCTGAAAGAGGTGGAGAGTCAAGAGCATATAAGACATCTTAAATAAATAATTGTTTTGCCTCAGGAAGATTTAAAAGATAAAAGCTTCTGGTAAGAGTGATATTTCCTACTCCATTGCCTTCATTTATTGTCAGCGTACCGTTGACTCACCACATGTATATCTCTATTGAGAAAAGTCTCTGGAGTTCTGCCCACGGGCCAGATGGATAGCTCCATTGAGATGGCTCACTTGTACCTCCATCTCAGTGTTCTCTAAAACAGAACTTCTAGTCTCTACTCATACCCACTCTGTGGTCCCAAGCACTTCAATAAAATGTCAGCTTTGTCCTCCACTTACTTGGGCCTCAATTTAATTTTTTTTTAAATGTTTTTATTTATTTTTGAAGGAGAGAGAGAGAGACGGAGCATGAGTGGGGAGGGGCAGAGAGAGGGAGACACAGAATTCGAAGCAGGCTCCAGGCTCTAAGCTGTCAGCACAGAGCCCGATGTGGGGCTCGAACTCACGAACTGTGAGATCATGACCTAAGCGGAAGTCATACGTTCAACCAAATGAGCCACCCAGGCGCCTCAACTTGGGCCTCAATTTTAGAGTGAGCGTGTATTCAGTTTTTCATTAGTGGTCCCCTTTGATTCTCAAAGGTATATTCATTTGGATAATAAATTTCAGGATTGCCCTGGTCATCTTTGTCTCTTTTCATTCTACTTTCTAAATGTATTGCAGTTTTGTCCACTTCTCCTTATCTTCAGTGCCAGTACCCTATTTTAGGTTGTTACTGTCTGTCCCCTGGATGATGGTGACACCCCAGTGGCGGGTGTCCCTCCCTCCTACATTTGTTGGAGGAATTAAATAAGTTTACCTATATGAACTTAATAGTATAGAATGTAGTACTTCGTAGGCCTATAACAGATACTAGCAATGATGTTCTAACTTCTCTGTTCAAAACTCTTCTTCTTTTCTCCATTGCCTTAAGGATAAACTCACAGACTCTTTAACTTGAATCATGTGTCTGCGTTTTGGTGTCTTGCGTCATCTTTCACATCACCTCGGCCTGCACTATGTGCTTCAACCCTTCAACTATCAATTCTCTTGACATACTGTGTTCTCTTACTTCTAGACTGTTGCTGCCTAGAAGCAAAACAAAACAAAAACCCTTCCCACCACATCCCCAGTCATATACACACACGCACGTGCACACACACACACACACACACACACTCTTCCTGATTATCTTTTTAGAACTCAATTTAGATGTTACATTCCTGGAACCTTTTTCTGATACCCTTGAGTTAGACTAGGTGGCACTCTTACGTGCTCCCATGTGACTATGTGTTTAACCACTGTTGTCCAACTTAGCACCTATGTAATATTCTGCTGAAGGAACTTGCTATAAATCCCATGAAGGCATAGGTTGGATTTTGCTCACCATCCTAACATGACACCTGGCAATCTTTCTGGAAGGTAACCTAGTAATATGTGCCAGGTGCATTCAAATTAGGCATTGCACTGGAAGAAATGTATCCTGCAGAAATAATCCTATATAGAGGTGAAGAGAACTGTAGGCAAAATATGTCTCTCAGCTTTATCATCCAAACAAATACTTTAAATGTTTAAAATACTTAAATGTTCATCAATAATAACCAGAAGGGATTGGTCAAATACTCTTATGTTCATAAAATTCTATATAAAGTTTAAAATAATGCCTACATTAGCATATCTTTCTGTATTAAAGAGAGCATAGGTTTGGTAAATTCTGAGGTTTGAGCTTAAGTTTTTATGAAATCTGCCTTTCAACTTCCATGGAGAAAATGAAGAAGACTTGCTTGAATTGAAGACGTTACAAATGATTGAGTGAAATGAGGAAGAAGTGCTTCATATGGTGGAGGTGTTTGCTGAATTGGTAACTAAAAATTCAGGTAGAGAAGGTAGCAATTATGAGAAGTTATGTGTAGTATTTGATAGGCAGTTAAGGACAGATTTAAAACTAAGCAACCCTCTAAGGAAAAGTATGTCTATAGTGATCAATCTTTATGGGAAATTTTTTGCGCTAGGAGAATCATCTTGCATTCAGTGCTATCTTCTTTTAAGATTAATATGAGTTCTTGGTACTTCAATATCGTTTCTTGTGGGTATAGTGTTTCTCTTCAGATTGTATTCAACTGCAGATAACAAAAACCTTACTACATTGGTTTCACAAGAAAGCAGTTTATTTTTCTTAGGTATGAGTTTCAAAGTAGGTAGTTCAGGACTTGTGATGTGTTCCCTGAAGTCATTAAAGGACTGGGCCCCTTTTACCTTTCAGCCCTGCCTCAGCCTGTGGCAGTTGTTCTCATGGTCTCAAGGTTGTGCCTGCTTCTCCAGACGTTGCATTGTGTTCCAGCTAGGAGCAGGGAGGAGGAGCAGAGGATGAAACTTATGCCACTTGAGTCTGCTGACTTTTATTAAATTGAAGATACAATAATTTTCTGGGAAGCTCCACTTTGTGAATTCTAGTTGCATTTCATTGGCCAGAACTGTGTTATGTGGCCACCTCAAGTATGGGGAATCAAGGGCTTTTTTTTTTTTTTTTTTTTTGTAAGTTAAAGTTATTGTCATCCTCAGTAAAAGAAAATATGAAAACAGCTTGTGGGCAGGCAGCTAGCATGATCTACTCATTAGGTTCGTTTTCTAGACCCCAGGCTAGCTACTGTGTTTTCTGATCATTGACTACTCTTCCCTGTCCTCATCAACTCAGACTAGAGTTGTGTTGTGTACACTGTAGAAACAGATCTGCACTGAATAAATCAGTCCTGGGTGCTAGAAGCTTCTTAAAAACTTGTTCTCAAGACTCTTCTACCAGTTAGGTAGAAAAATCATATCCCACACAATTATTAAGAAACAGGTTTTCCATTTATTCCAAAACCAAAACTTAATTAGATACTGCAAAATAAAGAATTGGAAGAGAGAGAAAGTAAGAGCACATATGTTCTATTGGGATTAGGGGTGTTCACGTATGAAGAAAACACAGTATTCTTAAATGTTCACTGTTTCTTAGTGATCTATTTAGGACCATGTTAAAATATACTTATTCCCTAGTTCAGATAGTCATTCGATGACAGATTTATTTTGTGTTCTTGCCTTGTATAACACTGTACTGAGATGTGTTCATGTTTTCCTTCTTTCATTTCCTGTTGGTTTTTGTTTGGTTTTGGTTTTGGGTGGGTTTTTTTGTTTTGTTTTCTTTTGGCTCAGTACCTACACAGATAGGATGTCTGCTGTAAGTAGTCTATGACTTGGACTGCTGCATAGCCTACCTCTAAATAAAATCCTCAGTCCTTTACCTGAAATCTTTGTAAATTCAGAATTTTTAAAATTTTAGGAACTTAATATGAATATATGGCATATTGCATAAATAATATTTTGGTCTGGGACAGGGCTTATCAAATAACTTAAAATTTCCAAATATTAAGATCAAGTAGAATAAATAATTATATGTGGCTTCATGTCAGTTCAGGTTTTGCCACCAAATGAATTTTGAAAAACTTGATTTTCAGAGTTTTTTAGATTTTGAAGATAGAGATTATAAATTTACACAGCAATGGTTTGGAAGAATTATGAAGTAATTAGTTAAATAGCAAATTGCCTAATAAAGACACAGTACAGCAGAAAGTACCAGAACTCTCTGACTGACATCAGATTATTATTAGCATCGTGCTTGAGTGCCTCAACTTTTCTTCTTTGTTCTGCTTCCCATCCCTTCCAAAAATTGAAAAATGTCTGTTTCTTAAGAAATTTTTTCAAGTCAAGTAGTGCTGACTCTTCGCCCATGGTATCACATTCTGTAAGCACAGAGGTATGTAAGTGTTGACTTTTCTTCTTTGTAAGAGTCCTTGCCTTGACTCTATTTGTCTGCTAGTGCTCTAGCTTCTTGACTATGCTTTAGGCTTCCTCATTATCAGAATTAAAAAAGAAATTCTTAATGCTTTCTTGCACCTCCTGAAATAATACCTTTTACACATCTTGCATTAGGCAGTTTAAAGTTTGTAATAGGCAACTTTAAATACTGTAACTGTCAATTAATTATATACATTTTTGTTGCCATTTAGAAGTTTGAAGAAAATGTTTATCAGTAGCCTGCTATCATTCTCACATAGTGATTTCTAAATGATTTACAATGTGGATGGAATTTGTCTTCTTACTGCTTTCAGGGCATGGTATCTTAAATCATTCTTTTCATCAATTTTATGTGAACTTGAAAAGAATCTTCCTTCCCGGGCTGTTATAATTAGTCTACTGTGATTTTATTCCTAGGTACAAAATTATTTTAGATTTTATTAGCTTTAGATTTTATCTGTGGAAGTGGTTGAACAGACTGCATTTGAAATGATAGTTTTAAGTTTTATTTCTTGAAAAGCAATGGCAAAGTAGTTATGTGTTGAGTGAACACCTGCTAAATTGCCTGGTTAGTCTGTGTTTTAATTGCCTTTTTATTGTTTATTCTTTAAATCAAACTTTCTTAACTAGCTGGGTGGTTCTAGTTTATTGTCAGATTATTATACAGTGAATTAAGTTTATACAAGGTGTTTTAGTTGCATGGTTTGTCTAATGAAATTAAAGCGATTTTGTTTGTTGCTTCCAACATCTTGCAATTACCCCATCAGAGATCATAATCAGGAAAGCGCAGACGATGGAGAGGAAAAATATGTGTCTGTACATGTTGGATTATGGTGAGATTTGCCTTACAGTGTAAAGGCAGAGTTACCCTGGGGATTACCACCTACAATCTAGGAAGGATTATAAAAATTTCCAGTTAAGGTATTTGGAAATACATTACTTTGTGGAACCGAAGAAAAATTTTGGAAAGGAGATGAGACAGTGCCAAAGAAGAGCTGGCATTAGTTTTGGTGTATCTGCTGGATAATGCAAATCTTGAGGGATTCTGTTCTGTTGTAGTGCCAAAGTTTTTCCCCCTGTTGGAGTTACAGAATGCACTATGGAAGTGATAAAGTAAATTAAATATCTGGAATGTGAGTGATTTTTAAAAGTGATGTGTATTCGGGTGGGGGGAGGTGATAATTCTACTAGAGAGAGTCCGTAGTTTGTTTTTCTGATTTCTTGCACATTTAGTCTTCTGTTCTCTCTCTTCTTTTCTCTCCATGTCCATCCTGTCTCCTGAAATTACTAAGATACAGCTAATTAACTCAAAGCAGTTCACAGGAAAGACTGAAGTAATATGGCATATTTCAAAGTCTTCTGTTCTTCTGAACAAGATTTTTTTTCCTTCTAAATGCAGATTAATAAAGCGTGCACTACAAGAGGAACAAGGAAAAGGATTTTAGTGAAAGTATCCTGATCCTGAAAAAGTCAGGAAGGGCTTCAAGCCCATCTTGGACTTCAGAACACTTCACAACTTTGTGGTAAAAGAAAAATTTTAAATAGAGCCTTTGGACTTATTTATTTCATCCTTATTTGGAGAGCAGCATTATTTTATTTTATTTTAGGCAAGAAAATTGTATGTGTAATTAGGCTACCTTTCAAAGTAAAACATACCTGGGTTTTAGGGTTTTTTGTAGGTGCTTAATATATACTCAAAGTATCATAGGTAGTTGGATGGCTTGTGTGTTTTTCTTCATGTGTTCTTTATCCCTTGTGACATTGTGTTTGCCTTCACTGTGAGTGATGTTTTTTCCAGTGTTTGTGTATCTTCAATTGGTTCATTGGATTGTAGAGTAGAATGTCTTTCCCAGGACCAATATTGTGTCTAAAAGTGTTTTGAAAGTAAAAGTGGCTTGTGTTTTGTTCTTTTCATATTTTTACCTCTTATATGGTGGCTCACTAGCACAAATAATAAGTTGTTGTTGTTGTTTTCTTTTCACCTACAAACCTCACACAAGATAGATTTCAGTTGTCGACAAAGACATACGCAGTGAATATAAACGTATTTGCCTTGTCTGTCTTTAGTAACAAAACAACTTTATTTTACTGCATTAACTTTTAAGGTCTTTTTATTTGTGAAAATCAGCCTGTTTATGTACTATGTGTTCCTCCAAAGTTACAGCGTTACAGTTATTGGAGAAATGAAATTTTCTCTCAGTAGATGAAAATTACATTTTGATTGAACATCATTCCTTATGCAGTCACCCATAAATATAATGTCTTATGCTGTCTTTTCAGAAAATGGCTACAGATGTGATTTCTGAAATGACAAGAAAATAGAACATCTTAATGTTTTAGGTAAAACAGATGGTATTTTTGTTTTAGGCGAAACTCCTCTCAGAGTGAAAGCAACTTAATTGGTGACAAGACTCTTAGGGTCAGCCAAGTTATGTACAGTTT
This sequence comes from Panthera leo, assembly GCF_018350215.1. Classification (NCBI taxonomy): domain Eukaryota; kingdom Metazoa; phylum Chordata; class Mammalia; order Carnivora; family Felidae; genus Panthera; species Panthera leo. Next base: position 169,543,790 of record NC_056679.1, read on the forward strand.
TTGTATCTGTTTCTTATTATTGCTTTAGTATCAAAGGTTTTAGAATAGTTGGAAAGGAGTACTTATCCTTCTTATTGCTATTTTCCGTTATGCACTGGAAATAGTTGTAAGATTTTTCAGGACTATTTAAAAGTTACAAAATTGCATGTTGATTCTACTTTGGTTATATTTTGGCTTTGAGAAGTGCTTTCCCCGTTCCTGAAATAAGCAGTTGTACTTTTGAAAGTTAACACTTCAATTTATAATGTTGAATTGCAACTGTAAGTAGTATCTGCAGGGATAATATCTGATAACATTTATGGTACTCTTTTGTTTCCATACCACTGAGCTTTGAGCAGATTTCATGGTCAGGTGCCTAGCACACACAGTATTATGAATGGTCTGGACCAAGAGTCAAGGGCTTATTCTAGTCCCACCGCTGTCACTAACTAGCATCTTTTTCTTTGAAAATTTAATTCCAGTCTCTACATGTGTTGGGAGAGAGGGAGGCTCAAGTAGGTGATTCCTAGGGTCACATCCAGCTAACATTGACTTTCTTGTCTGGTGTTTTTTTTTTTTTTAGTGTTTTTTTTAATGTTTATTTATTTTTGAGAGAGAGACAGAGCATGAGAGGCAGAGGGGCAGAGAGAGAAGGAGTCACAGAATCCGAAGCAGGCTCCAGGCTCTGAGCTGGAAGCACAGAGCCCAACACGGGGCTTGAACTCACTGACTGTGAGATAATGACCTAAGCTGAAGTTGGACGCTTAACCAGCTGAGCCACCCAGGCACCCCTCTTGTCTGTTTTTTTTAAAACATAAATCGTATATGAAGCATTCATTTGGGCAAAGGAAGTTTTTGGGTAGAAAACTCAATTCTGGAAATTAAGCACGTTTGTCCAATTAACAGGGACATAGGAAACTATTTTCCAGAATATCTCCACTATTGCAAGTTGGTGACTTATTATGGCAGTTCCCTTCCTACCACCTCTTAGAAAAATTAAGTACGGACTGAGGGAACAGCACGTGTTGGCCCTGTAGCAGCTCAGGAAGGTTAGCCTCATTTTCACCTCAAAGAAACCCCTTTGAACCACAGTCCTGCCTTTGGAGGTGGTTAGAGGGTTCTTAGGTGTAGGCTTTTCACTGGGATGGATACAGAGCTCTGATGAAGCAGCATTCCGAGAGTTTTGGGGACATGGACACTCTGATAGGACTCCGAGTGCTACAGATGACGCAGCTGTATCTCTAGCACGTACACTTTGAGCGTCTTTCCCCCCCTGGAGAGAAACAGGACTGCCTTCTGCAGTCAGCGGGAGTTGGATTGCTTGAGTTTCAATCCTGGCTCTGTCACTTAAATGGCTATGTGCCCAAGAGCAGGAGGATACCAAACCACTCCTACACATCTGTAAAATAGTCCTGATTCTAGGACTTCATAAGTTAGTTGTGAAACTGAAAGGAGTTAATTCAAGTAAAGTACATACTGAGTGTGAGGCAGTGTTCTAAACGCAAATTAAGTGCAGCTGTTGGTGTTATCACTATTATTGTTATCGTTACCATTATATCTGAGAAACCCTCCACCACCTGCCAAGTCAAATTGACTTTGGGTTAAAAATAGCAAAAATATTTCTTTAAGGTACAGTGCTGTTTCTGATTTACTGCTTTGTCGATTAGTATTACAAACAAGCATAATTCTCAAAGTAATTATTTCCTACAGTATAGCTTTCTAGAATATTTGCTTAACAATATCACAGACTTTTCATTGAAACTAAGAACTTTTATTGGTAATATTTTGTGGAATTCTTGGATTTGAGATAGAAGGGTTTCTCAGAAATTAAATACTTAGTAGACAATAGCAATTTTAGGTACTGCTGTCATCATATTGTTTCTTGAAAGACTGCTTTACATTTGGATTCACTCACATATTCAGTGCACTTGTAGACTTTCCTTTTGAATCCTGTCCTTGGGCAGATGACTGTTTATAGGATGATAGATTCAGAATATTTTTTGTCCATAAATTTTAAGAAAGTTATTTCTCCTAAATATAGGAAAAAATGGTGAAATAATCATGGGTTAGGAAGATCAGGTAACATTTATACACTATTATATTCAAGTATAATCCTTATTACTGAGAAAAAGAGTGTTCTGTTCCTTAGTGTTCAATTTTTTTGCCTCTTAGATGAGACTATGTTTGTTACTTAATCACCTGGAAGCTTTCAGAAAACATCAATTTTTTTTAATTTTTCTTCTTACAAATATAAATTCCATTATCTGGTAATTGAAGAGAAGAAAGACATATAGTTTCTAGAGAAATTTTTATGGGGAAAACAGTTAAGTATTTGCCTGAGAAGGCCTCATTTATAAGATTAGAAAGATGTTTAAACTGGGAGGCCTTGGAACTTACATGAAAACTCTTGTGCATGTGTGCATTTCTCCAGTGAGTGGGGTCTGTTTAAGGTTTTCAAAGATTAGAAAATAAATATAATTTTTAAAAAGCTGGGAATAACCACCTTAGTCTCTGCAAGGGACTGTGAGTCATTTGCTTCTCACAAAAGTACAGGTTTGGGGTTTTCCTTATTTGCTTTCTCAGTAGTGTTTGCTGTGGCCACCTGTGCTAGGACGGTGGGATTGGGCCACATCAGGCCTGGTGGTCAGTGGATGAGGATGTGGGAGGACATCTTCCATGGGAGAGAGGGTCAGACCGCTGGATATACTTCATTGCAGTCTTTTCCTTGGGCCCAGTTCCAAAGACCCCAAGTTCTTCTCATTGCTCTTTGCCCACCCCCACCCTGCCCTACTTTCCAGACCTCAAGATTTTCTTTAATTGGCTTGGTGGTACAAAGTCTCATTCTTTGTGAAACCAGAGTTTAGCCTTCATTTTCAAGAGGAATAGTGTAACCTGGTGTTAGTTTCCTACTGTGCTGTAACAAATTACCACAAACTCAGTCTCTTAAAAAAGCACTCATTTACTGTCTTACACACAGTGCTGGAGATCCGAAGTCCAGAGTCCGTTTCATGGGCCTCACGAAGTGTTGGCAGGGCTGGTTCCTGCCACAGGCTCCAAGGGGAGGATCTCTTTCTTTGCCTTGCTCATCTTCTGCAGGCCGCCTGCATTCCTTGGCCGGTGACCCCTTTCACACATATTCCAGCCTCTTCCCGCTTCTGTTGTCATGTGGCCTTCTTCTCAGTTGGACCTTCCTCTGTCTCTCTAATAAGGACCCTTGTGATTATATTGGGCTCAGTTGGATAATTCAGGAAATCTCACCATCCCAAGGTGTTTAATTGAATTGCACCTGCAAAGTGTCTTTTGCCATATACGTTATTCATAGGTTCTGGGGATTCGGATGTGGACATCTTGGGGGAGGGGAGTATAAGTGTTCTGCCTGTCATACTTTTGAAACCTAAATTTTGTATTTCCAGGGAATAAGTGGATTCTGAGTTTGGGATAATTAATTTCAGAGCATCAAAATAAATCTATGTAGATGTATCTCAGGCACCTCAAATTCAAGAAGTCTGAACCTGGATTTACCACCTTCACCTAGAAAGCTCCTCCCACTACCCAGGTGGTAGTTTAGTTCTTCATTAATGGCACCACCATATCTATCCCACCCTAACTGAAAACCAGGAATTGTGGTAGATGGTTTTTCTGGTTTTACTCAGCCTTCTGCAAGGAATCCAAAGAATTTTACTGACACATTATCCTGCCTGCTTCTCAGATTTGTTCTTTTTGCATTTCTACTACTTTTGTAACTTAGGTCTTCACCTTTCCTACCTGGGCTGTTATGGCCACTTGCTTGGTCTTCCTGCTTTTAATCTTGACTCCTTAAATTATTCCTCTACCTAGCAACTAGAAATGTCTACTCAAAATGAATCTGACCATGTTAAACCTTTTAGTCACTCCCTATAACTAATTGGGTCTGTGCACCTTATAATGATTTAAATATACCCACTCCTCACTGTGACTTAGTGATTTAGTTCCCCTTCTAGCTCATATATTGATACTTTAGAAGTTCACCTTACTGTGTAGATTTTAGTGGTGTTGGATGGCTTGTATGTCCTGAAAATAACATCCTTTTTCTTGTATCTGTGCTTTTATTCTTAGATTTTTTCTACCTAGATTGTATTTCCCTACTTTTCCTTTACCTGGCTATCCCTCCCCTGCCCCACGTTTAAAAAGGTTCTTGTTTATGTTGTTGTTGTATTTTTCTAATTGCTTTAAAAATACATACTTGATGTAGAAAATGGTTTTACGTCCAAAGTATTAAGAAGTAGTTGCAGAATATTCACTAATAATACCAGAATCTAGAGGAAGTACCTTGTTAATAATGTAAGTTTTCTTTTGTTGAATATACTCTGTTGTTAAATATATCTGTGGAATTTGTAATTTCAAATACTTCTCCTTTCAGAATTTCATTCAGTTTAGTCTTGATGTATTCAGTTTCTGTGGTGAAATTGTTTATTTTTTCGTCTCTTTATTCATATTTTCATCTTTACTTGGACATATTAATAATTATTTTAGAGTCTTTTCAGTTAACTCCCTTATCTGGATCATGTGTGGTTCTAATTCTTTTGTCTTTTTCTCCTTGGTGTTTAATCATGTGGCTCTGTCTTTTGGATGTCTTGAAATTTTATATCAAGTAGTAGACACTTACATAGGCTCCAGAAAATATCTTCTTCTAGGAAGCATTCAGTCGTCCTCCAATCCAGCACTATGCTAAACTGAGGCTAATTTGTATCTCTTTTGTCTAGCTCTCCAAGTTTTCAACTGATAGTCTAGTATATTCTATAGGCACTACTCCCTGGTGGGTTCTAAAATGTCATGAGATGTCTCTGCTCTACTTTTCATAAGTTTTTGTTTAGGCTGTAAGCCTCCCTTTCTGTGCAGCACCCCAGCATTTGGCACATGAACCGATGAGAAAGCCAAATGTACACTTGAAGCCTCCTAAGCTCCAGCTAAGTGCTTTTTGGCCTCTCTGTTCCCACCGTGATCCTCCTCTAGGCTTTTCATGGAACTCAGCCTTTCCCAGTGCTGAGAATTGGCATGTCCCAGGGTAAAAATGGCTAGAGAAGGAAGCTCACTTCTCTGAAGTTCTTTTCTCTCCTCAGCAGTTCCTGTTGCTTTCAGGCAGATGATTACCATATTTATCTGGGTTTTCTAGTTGGCCATAGAATTGAGAGCTCTTGTCTGTCAGCTACTCCATCTCTCCTAGAAGCTGAAGCAACATTTATATTCCAACTTAAATTTGATAGTTGGGAAATGTTCACTTTTTCTACTTGGCTGTTTATGTTGCTATTGATTTTGTAAGAGCACTTTACAAATTTCCCAAATTTGATTTTCTGTTTTTTATTATTCTTTAATCTTATTTTTAAGATAAAAAATGCTTAAGCTTTTGTTATCAACTCTGCTAGCCTTTCACTTAGCTATTTTTTTTTTTTTTTTTTTTTTTACTGTTATGGTTACAGAGACCTCTATGCCACAAATGATACATTTGTTTTGTTTTTTTTTTTCCTACTAATCTTGTCATTGTTTACATTTCTCAATTTTTTAAATCTAGAATCAGTCCTGGCATATTGCTTTAGTGTGTCTGTTTAACCATTTTGTCTTGCCTGTCTATTATTATAGGTAAATTACAGAATTTTCTTGCCCTCTTTTTCCCAACAGGAGGATTTCAGTGGGATTTTGGTTAGCAACATGTAAGATTCATGAATTAATTTTGGGGAAGTTGGTTGGTTTTTGTTTTTTGTGTTTTGTTTTGTTTTGTTTTTTTAATTTTTCCCTCCTAAAATAAATGTCTCTCCATGTATTCATTTTTATGTCTCAGTAAAGTTTTATAATTTTCTGTATATGCGGTCATTTTGTATAAAGCTAATTTCCTATTTTGTATATTCTCCCGATTAATTCTTAATCATCCTGCCACCTTTTTGTGTGTGTCACAGTGCATACTTTTGTCTTATTACTTACCCTATTATATTGAACTTAACAGCTTCTTTTCCTTTTTTTTTTTTAATATAATATTTTGTCAAATAGGCTAACATACGGTGTGTAAAGTGTGCTCTTGGATTTGGGGGTAGATTCCCATGGTTCATTGCCTGCACACAACACCCAGTGCTCATCCCAGCAAGTGCCATCCTCAATGCCCATCACCCATTTTCTCTCTCTTCTCTTAGATTATAGATCCTTCCAGGACAGGGGCTATGTATTCACATTCTTAAGTTTATAACTACACATACCAAGAGATATCCTTCTGTCCTTTTTTTCTTGCTTTTTAATTTATCCATATTCCATGTGGTTAACCCCTTGGTACATGGATGTATTGTATGCACCTGTGCATTTATTTCTACCCCCCCCCCCCCACCCCGACCCTGGTCGTCTGAACTCTTGTTTCAAGGTAGATCTGTGTTATCACATATGTTGGTCTTGTTAATTTCTGTCATTTAGATTTTTATATGCCTTACACAGAAAAGCATTTAAGGCAGCTCAGTGACCTGGGTTAATTAAAACATTCACTCCACCATCCAGTGTGATTCATGTACCAGAGTCCTTGGTCAGGACGCCAGGAGGATTTTGTAAGGAAAACGAGAGATTTAATCGCTATTGAGATTCCACTTTGTGCCAGGTCTGAGCTATGTGATTTTCCAAACATTTTATCTTTTAACCCTAATAAGAGTCTTGTCTACTGATTTTATAGATGAGGATATTAAGGCTTGGAGAAATGAAATAACTTGCTCAGGCCTCTCAAATTCTAAGTGCCATGGTGGGGTTTTCAGCTTGAATATGTTTCATTCCAGAACCCAGGAATCATAGAACTGTGTGATTTTTGAAGAACTGACATGTATCAAAAAGGGTCCTTTTGTTTTTAATATCTTGATTCCCGCCCCCCCCCCCTCGCCCCGGTGGCTAATATGGTAAGCATTGTGTTTTAAACCCAGAAAACTAGGGGGACTGTATCAAAAAGACTTCAAGTGTAGAAATTAAAATTTCTATAAACATATAAATCTATATATTTCCACATTCAGAAAATTATGTAAGTTTACTACTTTTCTTTAGATTACACTCCACTAATGAGGCTACTTAGAGAAGATGTATATATTCTTATTTGAAATGAATTTTTTACTCTGCTGTCATTGATTAAGAATCAGACTGAACTTTAGTCTGCTTTATTCTTAACTTTCTCTGTAATCTTGGATCTGTCATTTCCCGTCTTTGCAAAGAGGTTAATTATATAGCTTGTTGACTTTAAAATCATTTTTTTATGGAATTGAAGTAATAGAAGTGAAAATGATCTGATAAACCTCTAAAACCCCACACTGGTAGGAATCATTTATAAATGATATCTTCTCCTAGTGGGATTTCTGTGCATTACTCATTTATCAACTATTTATTGAATGTTATTCTGTGTCAGGTACTACACTAGACACATGAAGCTACAATGATTGTTCATATAACCTAGTGTTTGCTTAATTGGTTTTAAACTGTATTTAAAGGAGACTTGCAAATACTTCTCATTTGTGTCTCCCTTACGCAGTCATAAATACACATAATGCTTTTTAAATGTTTTCCTTGAATATTGTTTTGGTTACCTCACATTGTGAAGTTATAAGATGAGCTCCTTAGTGTATAGTGCAAGATTTTTTTCTGTTCCAATGTTCCAGTTTATAAATTTTCTTTCACAAATATACTGAAATATAAATAGCTTTTTGTTCATCCTGAGCTTTCTGAAGAGAGAGGCTCCATGGGGATCTTGGGCATCGGTGAGGAGAGAAAGTTCTTCACATATGAATTTGGAACTAAGGGAATCTCCACATGAAACCTCAATTGTCAAAAAGGTGCTTTTAAGCTTGTCCTGTGAGTAAAATGGTTAAGAAGATGGCTAGGGAGGTAAGGCCAGGTTTTGAGCCTTGTTTTGGCACTTTTCACTGGGTCAGTGTTGGCAAAATACCTAGCCTCGATGACCCTCAGTTTCCTACCTGCCCAGTGGGAAGGATGAAAGGCTGTGTCTTATAGGTTGCCCGTACAGTCCTGACGACTGGGCCCCGCATACAAGAAGCAATCTAAGAGATAGCTCCAAGGTTACTCTGACTAAGGACATGCTCCTTCCACTCTACCCTTCATCCAATCCTAGAAGGAAGCCCAATGGTCCTAATCTATTGTTCATGTGGGCACTGATTAGATTTGCCTTAAAGAGAGGACTTGGATTGCCCCAGGTGTCTTTCTTATCATGACATGAATCATTTCTACAAAAGGGGTGAAGGAATTCTAAATATACTCCTCCTCGATGGAGTCTTCAAGGACAGAACCATGTGTACAGTAGAATTCTAGTTTTCCCATAAAATGATTCCCAGTTTGACATGAGCATGCAGATGTCTTCATTTTTCTCCATTCCTTTTTCTCTCAAAGTAGATCATAATCTGTCATCTAATTGGGTTGGCAGGTACCATATGAATGCTTTGTTATCATGAGGTGAGGATTGTTCCTTTTGTATGGAGAATTGGGATACTTGCTGTAACCCCAAGTAAGTTAAGGGGGCTTAGTATCCTAGTGAGAACTAGGAGTCTGGATGGGACTTGGTGATAGGTGATGGGAAGCGAATGTAAACGTGGGGACAAGTGTGGGGGAAGATGTTCTGAGCTTCCTGTACAGTTACTTCCAAGATGAAATAGAAATTAACTATTCTAATTTTTAGGATATAAATATTACTGTTTTCTTTTGTTAGCGTGGATCAAGTATTACTAATTTTTAATAACCGAGTTTGACATTTAGGATATTGAAACCTGTTGGTTTTATTCACAACTGATGGGTTTAAATGAACTCATATTTAGGGATGTTGGCAGTATAACAAATGTTTGACCCACCAAATATGATAATGAAAATTAACATTTAGGAGTGCCTGGGTGACTCAGTCGGCTAAGAGTCCAAGTCTTGATTACGGCTCAGGTCATGATCTTATGGTTCTGTGAGTTCGAGCCCCATTGTCGGGCTCTGTGCAGACAGCCTGCTTGGGATTCTATCTCCCCCTCTCTTTGCCCCTCCCCAAAGCAGGCTCACACTCTCTTTCTCAAAATAAATAAACTTTTTTTAAAAAGTTAAAAAAAAAGAAAATGAATATTTAGTTAATTTTTGATTGTGTACTTATTTCCAAAGGAAATATAATTCATTTATGATTATACTTTCTCTGTACTCTACTTAAAATGTATGTAGATAGGAGTTTGTGTGTGTATATTAGGTAAATTTGTGCTGTGATATACTTGAAAAACATGGTGTGGATTTCTAATTATGTTAAAAAATTATTTTCTTTGTTCAGCATTATACTCATAATACTCTACACATGTAGTTTTTGAATAGATTCCTGGCATGATAATCATATAATCATTCAGTACAGTAGAAACATCATTATGGTCAAATACTAATTAGCTACTAAAACAAAACAAAACAGAACTTAGTTCCCAGCTTATTGTAAAAAGCAGTTTAATAGTGTACAAAACCACGTGTATGGTTAAAACTATTATTTGCTTTAAATGTGAATCATTTTCCCCTCTATGGGCAATGGGAAGGAATGAGTGTTCTGAATGCTTATTACCTAATTTATTGCTTGGGCACATGTTACAATTTATTATTCAAAGCCTTTATGACCAGTTCTATGTAATGGAGCATCCAAAGGACTTGCCAGTAGGAATTCCAGGTTCAGTACCTGGATGTGTTTCAGGGCTTCTACAAAATTAGGAAGCTGGCCTGAGTCTTTAGACCGTGTCTTAGAGTTCTTCACATACTACCTCTAAGCCTCTGGTAACATGGTGTTCAGCAGTAAATCACTCATTTCCAGGATGATGGTTTGAACATCTTTGGTGCTGAGGTTGGGTGATCCTCAACTGTTTTACTTCCCCAGTGCACCTTAGGAATATGGTATTGTCTTTCTGTAACAATGAATCCTGGCAGCTGTGATTCTCCAGATGGGTTTGTGATGGAACAAGTCAGGTGACATGTAAGCAGCAGCTAGTAGAGGGCAGTGGGAGGGTACAAATAGGTTGACAGATCACTCAGGTAAGTCTGTTTAGCATACCTCTCAAAGGGCCGTTACCCTTGCTATTCTTTAGAGTTGCTTCTGTGGATAACGTAGGGTTCTACCTAGTACCTCTAAGCTTCAGTGTCCTTTGTAAATATGTTTTTGACAACATGGCTTTAGTCTGTCTTCTCTCATATACATATGGTATCACTGAACATAAGTGATGTAAGTTAGCTTGTGTGATCCTGATACATACTATAAGCACCATTCTTATTGCTGTTACTGTCACTTTGGGCATCTCAGAATATTATTTCTATCATAAGTGCTTCCCCTGATAAACCATTTATGAGTCAAACATATTATAGATTTTATGCTACATCCTCTTTCTTTTTTTGTGTGTTTTCCTGTTGTCCTTCACTTTAGTTTTGACCGCTGTGGGCATTAATTTTGTTTCTCAAGTGATTGGCAATGCAGTTGAAATACACAGGGCACATGTAGGATAAAATAGCACTACAAGGCTTTCTGATGCGCTAGGTACAAAAAACTAGTTTGTTTCCACCATCTCTGATGTAGCTACTATGAGTCAGTGGGTGTGGGATTGCTATCTGACTATTCAGTTCTGTGTTCCTGCATTTACAGAATTGCATAGGAAACCAAAGTATTTCAGATCATGAAAATATTCACTAATAAATCAGAGAGTTACATTATTCAAGCATCCTCTCTTGAAATACCTTTTGATTTATTTGAATCTAATATGATTCAAATTGATTATAAAGTAAAATCATAAATCTTTCAAAGGCTGTGTATTTCATGTCTGTGATATGATGGTATAGAATGTTTCTGCTCACAGGCAAAGCCATGAAACAGTGGGGATCTGCCAGAGTTACACAGCTGAGAAAATCAAGGATGCTAGATACTCCAACGAAGAATTCTTTCAATATCAAAGAAATGAGAGAGGACTTTAGGAAAAATGATGAAGTCCTTGAATATTTTTTACAAATGTAGTTTTGTTTAAAACCACCCTATAAAAATTAAATGTAACATGAAGGATGTCATAATGTGCTAATATAAAATATTGTTGGAAGAAGTCTGCCAGAAACTCCAGTTCATTCATTATTTTTGTTCCTTCTAAGAAATGCATATAGTTGCAAATATTACCTAACCTTACCTTAATAGTTTATATTGTCCTTTTTCTAGCTAGTCGCAATCAAACCTTTTTCTAGCACTGTTTATTATAAAATTTTAGCCCCTATTTTAAGTGGACTCACTTCAGATTATCTTTTTACCAGAACTAACGTCTTGGATAATAAGGGTCCCCAATATATACAATATATGTGTGAATTAATGTGATTTTGTATGGATAGCCATAAATTTTTGCTGTGTTTTAGTGGTCTAATAGGAATGTCAGAATTTTAATTTAAATTAATTGTGACTAAAATACCAATAGGCAATGTATGGGGTTTTTTACTCAGTGAGATTAGGCAGGGATCAGGATATTAGTTGTATCAAGCTGATTATTTTAGAAAGACTAATAAAGCCATGTTGTATATAGGTCATTTTCTGGGCCATGGAAATAACTTTATTATAGTTGTTTTAATGTCTTCCGTTTGTATAGCATTTTATTCTTAGAAAGTGAATCATTATTTCGTTACCCTTTGTACTGTGTTTTTTGTGATGAAACTGCATGTCCTCCAGAAATTTTACCAGAATGTTCCTTATAAGTCTTCTCTGTGTGTTTGACTCTATGACTGTCTATGAGCTGAGTCCTTACACATAGTGTGAAAGAAGTAAAAATATTTTAAGACCTAAGAAGTGAAACGGCTGTTTTTGCAGGTATCTTGTCATCTGTAATCCTTCAGAACAAGACCGAAACTCGGTGGTCTCCGTCTATGTGAGTTCCCCCACAGCACAAGTGTCTTCCGCTTCGGGAAAGCCAGTGGAAATTCAAATGAGCGCAGTTTGGGATACAGCAAGTATTATTTCACAGACAGCCTATGAGGTACGTTTTGCCGTGGAGCTTGTATATGTGCCCCCTTGAGCTGTCAAACTGATGTGTGTGAAGTGGTTAAAGTTGTAAATACCGGAGGATTTAACTGGCCAGTTAAGTGACACTAAAGGAAAATAGATCCTGGAGCGCCTGGGTGGCTCAGTCAGTTAAGCATCTGACTCTTGATGTTGGCTCAGGTGATGATCTCACAGTTAACGAGATCGAGCTCATGTTGGCTCTGTGCTGACAGTGCGGAGCCTGCTCGGGATTCTCTCTCTCTCTCTCTCTCTCTCTCTCTCTCTCTCTCTCTCTCTCTCTCTGTCTCTCTCTGTCTCTCTCCCTCTCTCCCCCCCCTCCCTCCCTCTCCTCTTTCACTCTATCCCCTTCCCTGCTCATGCTCTCCCTCTCAAAATAAATAAACTTTAAAAATAAATGAATAAAGGAAAATAGATCCTGTGTTTCCTGAAATACTGATACCTTTGTTACTGTGTATACTGTATGTTATTATTAGTATATGTTATTAGCATGTATTGCATATCTCTATAAATATCATAATGTTTTCCTGAAGTAATGAAGTAATCATTACTCATAAAATTGTGAATTTTTTCATTTAACTCAATTTTTTTCTTACATTTATTTATTTTTGAGAGACAGAGACAGAGCACAAGTGGGGAAGGGGCAGAGAGAGAATGAGACACAGAATCTGAAGCAGGCTCCAGGCTCTGAGTTTTCAGCACAGAGCCTGATGTGGGGCTCGAACTCATGAACCATGAGATCATGACCTAAGCCAAAGTTGGACGCTTAACTGACAGAGCCACCCAGGCGCCCCTGTTTAGCTCAATTTAATAATAGTTATGCATATGGAAATTGAGATAAATAGCCATTTATCTCAGAAAAGCATACTACCAGCTTTTCATTGCAAAGATGACACAACACACCATGGAAGAGAAAGACTTCCTAAAATAGAAGAAGGTGCTTTTTTTCTGAAATATAACAATGGAAAATTGGGGCTCAAGTAACAGATGTTTTTGGTAAAAAATTTTTAAAGTAATATTAACCTGAACTTTTCACTAGAAAGTATCAATATTTGGTGTCTGGAGTGTAGTTTAAACCGTGTACTTCTGAAGACACAACCATAAGCTAGGAACTCTAAATGAGAATTACTTTGCTTGTTAAAAGCCATTGCTGGCTGCTTTTCATAAATTCATAATCCTTAAGGTAAAAAGGAAAAGTATAAAAGAAGCTTTGGTCAGATGTTACAGGAAGCACCCTATCTAGAAAACGAAACAGGAGCTCCTGGAAGGCAGGGGTCATGTCATGTAGTGTGCACATCCTTTATGCTTGTGCATTGTCTGCTAGACCCCAGGCACTCGATGACTGCTGTTAACATGCTTAATATTTATAGTATTGTGTTTACCGTGTTTATTTTTAATGTACTTGAATATCATAGTATTATAAAAAGATTCCTGATAATTAGGAAAAATCATTGTTCACAGTAAGCCCTTACCTTCATGGAGAATTTTGTCTTCTGGCATCTATTAAGAGCACTGTAGGACAATTGAGGATGCTCATATAATTTCATATATTGAATGAAAGCATAATGCCCTTGATAGTTCTACCACTGTGAAGTTTGTAGAATAGTGTTAGATGAGTTTTAAAATATTGTGGTTTTTTGTTTTTATTAGACCTATAAATGCTTTTCTTTCAGTAGATTACATTTCTTAAAAAAATCTCTCATCTGCCTTTTAAAGATCTCTTTTCTAGTACAGATACCACCATTGGGAATGAAAGTGTATACAGTTGTGGAATCAGCAAATTCAGATCCACATTTATCTGAGTATGTCCTGTATAATGGTAACATCAAAGATAAAGGAATTTTCAACATGAAGAATGTAAAAAGTGCTGAGGAAGCTATAACTCTAGAGAACTCCTTTCTTAAACTTCAGTTTGGTCCATCTGGGCTTATGGAGGTATGTTCTGAATAGTTTTCAAATTCATGGAAGGCTTATCAGTTTTATTATAATATGTGCAGACTGGGTATGCAAAGGGAGAAAAGTTGACCCAAACACTCTTGGGGAAAAGGATGCATGAGCAATATATATCTTATTTTTGTGTTCCACTGTGGCCACTAGTTCCTAAAGGGTGTGGTCTGTGGGTGGTGCTGATTTGTGAATTGTTTGTTACTGGTCCACAAGATAAGTATAGAGGCTGTAACTGTTTAGAAATGTTTGTGGAAACTTCGAAAGCGCCGTGGCACAGTAAATTTATGCCTGTTGAATGTAATAATAAAAAAATGCAAGTGTATGTTTGGTATGTCACTTTAAATTCAATTTTTGTAGTAATTCACTTTTATCGTACCCCACAAAAATATTGGTCCATGCATATTGGAGATAAAAAATAAGCCTGTTCCTTTGTGCAGAAAGTTTGAGAAACACTGGTCCAGATCTCTTTGTGTATCTCTTTCTTCCTTGAGGAAGGGAGTTCTGACTTTTTGTTTCTATTGTGAAAGTTTTAAATTCTAAGTATAAAATATAAAAGTATACTTTTAAGTATAAAATTTTGGTTGTTCCTCCAAGAATTATAACATTAGAGTCTATTAGCATTTTTCAGTCTATCCTGAGGTTTTTTTGTTTTGTTTTTAATCAACCTACACATGGAACCAAATACAACATCATTAATATCTTCATAGTGAGTTGCCTTTAAACATTTTTTTATCCTTAGGAAATGATAAATAAAGAAGATGGTAAGCGTCATGAAGTAAAAGTACAATTTTCATGGTATGGAACGACGAGTAAAAAGGATAAAAGTGGTGCCTACCTCTTCTTACCTGATGGGGAAGCCAAGGTAAGTGCCAATGAGCTGAGCAGTGAACAAGCACTGATTGAAAGAATAATGAAGAAAAAAATAAGTGCATCTCATTATCTTGTCATCTATTAGGCATAGATGAGTTGGTTCCACTATGATATTTTGTTACTGACATTTGGTAATTTGTAGTCGAATGTTAGGCAAACAAATAATTTTTGCAGGGTTGGAATCCATGAAGATGCTACAATGAACAGTTGTTCTGCATGCATAGAAGTTACATTTGATTTAGGGTTCAAGTGCTCTTATACTGGTATATACATAAGTGGAATGGTATATATCCAGAGACCAATTATCTAGCCATACAGGAAAAGTAAATTGCCCCCTGGCCATTTATATCCTTAACTGTTAGCACTTTAAAAAACAAAAACAAAAAAATTCCCCTATCCTTGACTGTAAAGGTAATATATGCAAATTTTGACACATTTTTGAAAACACAGAGAACTGAAGAGAACAATAAAATTTACCAACTATTCCCAAGGCCGTGCAAACCAGGGCCAACATTTTGATGTGTTTTTTATTGTCTTATGCACATCCCTTTCTCCCCCATTTTCAAGTGTGGTCTTACTACATGTACATATTTTATTTTTCATTGTCATAGTGCTCACAATCTGACGGTATGTTCTTTGAAAACAATTTTAATATGTACTGTCGTGATTAAAAACTTAGAGATATAAGATGATTAAAGTCTGAGGGTATAATGTCTAACATGGTCAGTATAGTACATAATACTGTATTGTGTAATATGCTGAGAGTAGAACTTAAATGTTCTTACACACACACACACACACACACACAGACACACACACACGTGTGTGTGTGTGTGTGTGTATACATATATGACAAAAAGGAATTTCCTGCTGTTGCATATGTAGATTTTCTCTCAGTACTTCACTACTGTGGCATTGTGATAAGCCTTCTTTGTAACATTCTTTTTATGCAGTGTTGATTATTTCCTGAGAATAACTTTCTGGAAGAGTCATTTTGTGTCAGTGGATGAGGCCTTTAAGACTTGATATGTACCACTTCTCTGTCCCCTACAAAGACTGCGTAAATATTCACTCCCACCAGCGTTTTTGAGAGTAACTCTAATATACCATGCCAAGCACTGAGAATCAGCCATTTAAAAGCTTTACGTACAGTAATAGGTAAAAAATATTTCACTGATGAGATTTTATGGTTATTAGGAAGGCTAAACGTTATATATTTGTCTCTCGTATCTCTTTTGTGACTCCCTATGTAAGTTTTGGACCATTGTTCTACTGGTATGACTTAAGGATCTGTAAGCATTCTTTTTTTATTTTTAAGTTTATTTATTTATTTTGAGAGAGAGTGGGAGAGGGACAGAGAGAGAGGGAGAGAGAGAGAATCCCAAACAGGCTCCATGCCGTCAGTGCAGAGCCTGATGTGGGGCTCGAGCTCACGAACCGTGAGATCATGACCTGAGCCGAGACCAAGAGTCAGCTGCTTAACCAACTGAGCCACTCAGGCGCCTACGTAAGCACCTTTATATATGGTAAAAGTTAATCCTTCTTCCTATTTATTGCAAAATTTTTCATCAGTGTGTCATTGAACTTAATTATTTTGTGTTGTTATAGTTTTTTTAATTTTGGGGTAGTCCTGTATTTTTTTTCTTTACAGCATCTTTTTTTGTTTGTTTTTTGCTTTTCTACTTCTACAGGTTTTCTCCACTTCATGATAAGTTAAAGATTCTCCATATTTTGTTGTGTAGAGACCTATCTCCTGCAAAAATTGTTGCACAATTTATTTATTTTAATTTGTTTTTGTTTGTTTTTGTACAGTTTAGAAGAGCCTGCTAACCAACATCAAATAATAGATTTTATAGGGTAGCGCTGGCAACCTGAAGGATTCTAGTTGTTTGTTGTTTGTTTTGATTTTTTTTAAATCAGTGAGGAATTAAAGGTAAACCATAGCTCATAGTAGCTGTTCCAGGATGGGCAGTGGAGCCTAAGTAGGTGCTGTGTCAGTGTGTTTTCTCTTGATCGCTTTTGTCATTGGACAGGAATTTTGTTTTTATTGACTGTTCTTATGCTTAAAAAAGGAAAGTAGCTGTACTTACAGAATATTATATATGGCCAATAGGGACTAATTTATTTAACATTATTCTCTCTTTAAATAGCTCTAATATTAAATAAAAAGACCAAGGGAATTATTGTATGTTTACAAAGAGAAAATAAAAGAACACCAGCAAGGAGGCAGCAGGGTGCATCAGAAAAAGTCAGGAGCCCAGAAATCCCCGTGCCAGGTTTCCTCTGCTTCCATTACTTTCTAGGTATATGGGAAAATTAGGTCCAAGAACTTTGTGAATGCTAAAGCATTGTATTAATTTCAAAATATTTTTCTGTAGCCAGAGAGGTACATTTGGAAGAAAATTGCACTGTCCTGAAAATCTGATGCTGCTTAGGTAGCTCATATTGTAAGCCTCACTCTTCATGACCTTGTTGAGCTTGTATAGCCTGTAGTGCTCCAGAAATTAGAATTCTTTATAAATGCTTTCCATTTGTTCCTATGTCACCGAAATTACTTGTTTTATTCCCAGTTTTTTCTTGACACTAGATTCTAAATAATGAAAACTAAACCAGTAGTTGCCATAGTTTTTTCAAGTTTGTAAATTTGCGTTATATTCTGCTAGCTTTTCCTAGTGAAAGGGCAGTATGTTTTATAGAGTAGTAAACCTAACTGTGATTACATGGTGTTTGTGAATCCTGCTTTCTGTTTGCTTAGATGACTCCCTGTGGCCATCCTTACCACCTGTCCTGACCCCTGAACATTAGGGGCCATGGTTCTAATAAATGTTTGCCTGGGAAAATGTCAGTGCTGTAGAATGAGTGGTATTTCTAATAAATCACCAATGGACAATATAGAAGGATTTTAATTAGAAATTTTTATAGCTGGGAGGGAATGTTTGTAGATCATCTAGGCCAATCAGGTTGTAAACATTTTTATTATTTTCTGGTTTTAGTACTTTTTATGTAAGGGAAAACCTTATCGTAAATTTTTATAGTATGTGCATATTCTGATACCTTGTAAGGTTTGGTTTTCACTTGAAATTGCAGATTATCAGGGGTTAAGTATTTGCCATTTTGGAAATTATAATAAACATTTCTTCGAAAAGTTAAAAGCCAAATTTTTTTCTTAAAAATGTCATTTCCTCCTCAGCCTTATGTTTACACAACACTACCCTTTGTCAGAGTGCAACATGGAAGGTTTTATTCGGACGTGACTTGCTTTTTTGAACGTGTTACCCATAGAGTCCGACTGTACAACATACAGGGTAAGAAAACAGAGAAGCACAATTGTGAAACATGTATACTGGTTCTTGAGTTTTGTTTGTCGTTTTTAATCAATTAGCAAGTGGTTTCTGAAGATATGATAATCTTTCTAAATTTGCCATCATTCTTATTGTGTGTTTTAAAAATATAATACTTCCCTTTGATAATCAAAAATGGTAAATCTTTTAACTCTCTGCATCTACATATTCTTTTTTCCTGTGTATCTTTTCTATCATAATATGTGTCCCAGTCATGAGTTCATTAATTGGAAACTTTATTTCTAAGATCTAAAAAATGTTATTTTTATTTTATTTTACAAAATGGAAATTATATCAAATATGGCTTTCAGTTAGTGGATCACTGACTGCCTCTGACATACACACACACCCCACATATGGCCTGCCTTAAATATGGAAGGTATCGCAATAGCAAGTATTACTGGAATTTAACTTTCTTTTAAGAAAAATGTTCATTACTAGTTCTTTTTATTCACAACTCTTTAGCTGGTAGAGTATAAAATCAGGCAATTGTTTATTGCTTTTAGGACAGTACTGAATAGCGTCTTTATCAACCAAGCAATAGTAAGTGGGCTTCTAATCCTTTTAGGGACTTAACCACGGGCGTTGGCACTGGTCCTTCCCTAGGATTTGGGTGTAGCTATGATTCCCAGATAATCTCAGTAAGAGTTGCACATTTATGTTGGTTGATGTTGAATTCACCAGTCTTAGAATGGAGTACTTTTCTAACCACAAATGTAATCCTAATAACCAGACCACTAACCATGGTATCAACTGTCTTAGAAAAGGACCTCATAAAAATGCCACTTAGGTGTTTCTTTGCTATTAGCTATGCTGAAAAAGTTAGGAAAGGAAAAATTGTTTCCCTGAATCTTTTTTTTTTTAATGTTTATTTATATTTTTTGAGAAAGAGAGTATGAGCGGAGGACAGGCAGAGAGAGAGGAGACACAGAATCTGAAGCAGGCTCCAGGCTCTGAGCTGTCAGCCCAGAGCCTGACGTGGGGCTCGAACTCAGGAACAGTGAGATCATGACCTGAGCAGAAGAAGTCAGATGCTTAACCAACTGAGCTGCCCAGGCACCCCTCACTGAGTCTTTATACCAGTAAATAATAAAGCATTTTAAAGCTAATGATAAAATATATGGACAGGCACTGTTTACTTTTTAGATAGTGTGGGGAAGCAAAGGGTACTTTGTTCAGGGAATGTTTGCTTTGCTACCTGTAAGAAAGTTCATAGTTCTGAAGTTATCTTTTATTGAGTTTTCTCAGCTCTCTAGTAAGTCACAGTCTTTTTGCCCCATCCCTTTCTACTCTTAAAAACAATTTTTTTTAGTGCTTATTTATTTTTGAGAGAGAGAGAGAATGAGCATGAGCAGGGGAGAGGTGGAGAGGGAGACACAGAATCTGAAGCAGGCTCCAGGCTCCAACTGTCAGCACAGAGCCTGACACAGGGCTTGAACCCACAAACCATGAGATCATGACCCGAGCTGAAGTCAGAGGCTTAACCGACTGAGCCACCAGGTGCCCCAAAGGCAACTGTACTCTTGCATAAGCTATTGTTCAACATCTCTGAGAGCTCTAAAATTACACTTTCAGCTATGACCAAAGGTGTCATTGTATGGGTAGAAAATGGCATCATCACACAGAAGATCCGCTTATCTGCTTTTAGATTTGCTTACAACTGTTGCTTTTAATGGAAAATGTCTTCCTTGAGTACAACATGGCACCCACTGTGGCACAGACCTGTTTATCAAGTGTGGTTCAGCACTGGTTTTCATCAGTTAATACTTAGGGATAGCTGTGTCTCAGAGTTAATGCTGAAGCAGCTCACCAGAGAATTCCAACTTCTCAATCAAGTATATTTGCCTAATTGCTTTTGCTTTTCTTTAATTGAGTCAGTCACCATCACTGCAGCTTCACAGTTTTTGCAGGTTGTCCAGGGGATCTAGATCTCATCACAGAGGATGGTTTCTGTAAATTAAAGGGCCCTCTTTGGTGACTGAGACCATAAGCTTAGTTTGCCATCATATCCCAGTGGTTGATTTGGAAATTAATAGGCTCTGACTTGTCTGTTTACTCATTCCAACAAACATGTATTTATCAGACCCTAAATCCCCTTCTTTTCTCCTCTTCCTTTCTCCCCTCCTGAGTAGTCCAAAATGCCCAGTGGCGGCTGATTCATAGCCCCTTAGCAGAACCAGGAACCACCAAGATTTAGCTGATTCCCAGCCCTCCAAGGTGACAGTGCCGGCTCTCTGATTAGTCAGTTAAGAAACAGAAGTTTTTCTCAACTGGGCACTTGGAATATTAACATAACAAAAAATAATAAAAAAAAAAATAAGAACACAGACCTCAGATTGCCTCTGGATGTGACAGTGGGTGGAATAAACAGGCTGAAGCATTTGTATTAGATTTTTGTAGCTTGAGAGCAGAAAGCTTCAGAAGTTTGTGGGAAATGACAGATAAATACATTAGGTATAATGTGAAGTTAACTTAGAGTGCTTTTCCAGATGAGTTTTACTGTTCTTGCCTGGATTGAACCTGAAACCAGCGTATGTAACTATTCGAAGTGACATAGCAATCTTTCTTTTTGCTCTCTCAAGCCCAGAGCATTTATTTTTTTTTTCCCAACATGAAAGTACTTGGTGGGAGATGAAGATACCAGCTCACCTGAAAGGCTTTCATCCAAAATATACATCCTTCTAATGTCCGTATCTCAGCCTCTCTCAACAAATCTCCTTCTTGGAAAAAAAATAAGCCTAGGTGTGGAGAGAGACTTTTTTCAGTGGCCTTCTTGACCCACGTCGTCTGTCCTTTGTGTGAAGGGTCGGGTTGTTGGCATCCTGGCTCATTGGGTTTTAATTAAATCACTAATCGAAACCTAAGGAAGAGATGTGAAGTCTTCAGGGTGTTTGGATCTTAGGGAGTTCAAAGTGCCTGAAAGGGGTCTGGTAATGCCACACCAAAGCAGCAATACTAAGAAATACTTGAAAGTTCTTTGGTGTTTTGAACTTTGGCCTCACAGCGCCTGGGTGATTGATCAAAATACGTGCAAAGAAAACGTCAGCCAATTTCCATACTTTTGTAGGTCAGCTTTTGTTTAATATTTCTTAAAATAACAAAAATACCTACTTTCAAGTTTAACTTATTAATCTATCTTTGGATATATGCTAATTTTGCCCCCATTAAACTGACCAGATGTAGTTTATTTGGATGAGTATTAATGAATAGAGCCTGTTTGTTGTTAGTACCAAATTTATGAGCCAGAAAAAAAAAATGGGGTTTGGGGGAGAGAAACTATTAATATTTTATGATTAGATACTATAATTGTGTTAGGTTACTAAACCATTAATTATGCAGAAGATTTTATTCTCAGCAATAAGTGTAAAGAAACAGAGTTGATATTATGAATTATCTATCTTTATTGAATGTCAATTTGTATTAAATCCTTCAAATTTGGTTTATTTGAAATATTCTTTTAAAAAACTAAAGTACTGCAATCCTGATAAAATATCCTTAAATTCCTCAATCTCTGTTTTAGTTGCTCTTTGACCCTTTTCTCCTCAAAGGAACTTTTGGCCCAAATTAAGCTTTAAGAGAAAATAAAATGAGGAATAAATCAAACAGCACTTTTCCAAATTGTAAAAACCATGTGGTCATTACTGATTTCACAACAAACTGAGTTGGGAGGCATGGGTTCAACCCACTTTGTTTCTTTTCTTGGTTTTATATTTAAGTTTTAGTTTCTCTATTTGCGTTCTCTCCAGGTTCTGAAAATGGCAGGAGGTACCGTGCAGCTTAAAGTTCTCTCTTAACATCATTTAAACTATTGAAAAACACGGTGTGTTTCTTTTCATTATTGTTCAGACATTACATTCAAAAAGGTTCAAGAAATAATAAATTAGAGGAAATCTTGTGCTCTCTAGTGTTAAAAGCTCCACAAGATCAGATAGATTTGAGAGATTGCTGATGAAACATAATGCTTTGCCTTTTATCAGGTTAAGTAAGAAATCCATTTGGTAGCACCCATAATTTAATGAAATGCCCTTTTGGAGCCTTTTTTTCCCCCCCAAAGATTATTTAGTTGGTAGAAAATAACATTTTTCTGGAGGAAAATATGGGAGAAGTGAGGATTAATTTTTCTTGTACTATAATCATCTTCCATTCAATTGAAACTTTAAGTGTTACTAAATAGACTACTTTAGCTTTTTTTGTTTATCTTGAAATGGAAGATAGAATGTGATACAAGCAGAAGTCCCTGTATCCCCTCATGTTATATTTGATATTGTGCCATCACAATAAGCACATACCTTGCAGTGGCATAATGATCAATAAGTGACATTTGCTAGCTGTGGCTTCATTTGTCTTCAGAGCTGTAATTATTAGACTTTGGTGCCCTAGTTTTCTGACATCAACAGCTACTTTGAAGAATTAGGTTGCTATGGGTTACCAATGTGTCACGTACATTTTCACTAGCACAACGTTCAGGTTCCAGATCTGTTACAATATATACCTCCAAGCTTTCCCCCCCAGGGACTACGTTCTCCTAGGCAGGTGTTTGTGAGTGAATGAGTATGTGTATAAACCATGTTTCAACCCTTAGGAGAAATATCATAAATGCAATACTCTGGCCTATTTTCCACCAACATATTATAAAAGTACTATATGTAATGGATCTTACTAAAAGAAAGCAAGTAGCCTGGAGGTAAAATGTAATGAACTGCCATCAAGAAGTATGGAAGAAAAGTCTTTCCTTTGGCTGAAATGACTGAATAATTTCCTTGCCTGGGCACATTTAGCAATCACAAAGAGGTTGCTTAGTTTTTCTGTTTTGAATATATAGCCGAAATGGAGTCATAACATGACCCTTGACTTTTAGAGAGTCAAAGTGAACTTCATCTAGTTAAACACATAAGAGAATCACCTTGGGAATTAGAGATCTGACTCTTTACTTGTACCTTTAAGCCAACTAGGGTGACCTTGAGTTTGTCCTTTAATTTCTCATGCACTCAATTTCTTAAATTATAGAAAGACAACATGGTCAAGTAGGTGTTAACTATTAAGGAGTCTTCACAAAACTTGGTATCACATAAAGTCTCTCTTGTTCATAACTCCCTGCTCCTAAATTCATCTTCTAAGGATGTTTGAATCTGGGCCTCCTATCCCTGGAGTCCTCCTACTTGTAAACAAGGTCTCAGAGCTTCACTGAAGTTGTTTTTATTTCCATAAAAAGATTCATGAGGATATTAAAATGGTTTGCAATCAATCTCTCATATTTTTTTCCCCAGGACTATGTTCCATATTTAGTTTGATTTAAGAGTAAAAAGCATTAAGTAAGTTATGGCTAGGCAGACTTAGGTAATTAAAACATTTCTGGAATACCATAATGTGCAATTGACTGCTAAAGATTTTTTTTTCTGTTAATTGGAACTTTTAAAAATTGAAATAAGTAGCTATGTGTCGAATCTGATTATTCCCTACAGGCATGAAAGAGAAGGTTATTTTAAGGGACTATAAGCACATTCTGGTTACACAAATTCAGAACTCAGAGGTTATCTTGGGGGCTGTTTGACAGCAGCTGCTGTGTTGAAGCCATAGCTTCTTAGCAGGGAAGCATCATCCCCCACAAATATGTGTCGTACTAAACTCAGATCAAGGGTGTGGCGATGGGAAACGTAGGAGAGGTGTGATGGTTAAGAGCTCAGACTCCAGAGTCAACACACCTGTGTGTCATTTCCAGCTCCCATCCCAGTTCTGCTGCTTACCAGCTGTTTGACCTTGTGCAGGTTTTTACAGTCCTTGGTTTTGGCATCTTGAAAATGGTAGCAATAATAGAGTCTACCTCATAGGAGTGTTGGAGGATTAACTGAGTTAATATACATAAAGCCTGGCACCTACTAAGTATTATATCTCCTGAAGAGGATGTGCAGGCCAGATGAGTAAAGGCATAAGTGTTACAATAGAGAGTATCCATTGAGGGTTGGGGGTGTTGGGGAAGAATTGATAAAGAAAGCGAGTTGTTGAGATGCCAGATCTTGGAGAAATGTCACTTAAATAGGCAGAAAGGAGTAAAAGAACATTACAAAGTGTGAGGTGGGATTGTTTCAATCAGACACCCTTGTTCCTGTAAGAATTTGAAAATCTTGGGGCACCTGGGTGACTCAGTAGGTTAAGCACCTGACTTTGGCTCAGATCATGATCTCATTGTTCGTGGGTTCAAGCCCCACGTCTGGCTCTGTGTTGACAGCTCAGAGCCTGAAGCCTGCTTCAGATTCTATGTCTCCCTCTCTCTCTGCTCCTCCCCCATTCATACTCTGTCTCTCTCTGTCTCAAAAAAATAAACATTAAAAAAATTTTTTTTGAAAATCTCTGTATTACATATATTTAAGCTGATATCTAGTTTTTCTTTATACATTTAAAAAATTGCAAAGGATGTTTTTCCTGGAATATAATCAATATTGACATTTAAAAATAAACATATCCAGTGAGTAGCAATTTGATACCAAATCATGCATTTTTAAAAAGGCCTGAATAAGATCTTTTTTTTTTTTAAGTTTTTTATTTGAGAGAGAGAGAGAGCACAAGCAGGGGAAAGGGAAAGAGAGAGAAAGAGAGAGAGAGAAAGAGAGAGAGAGAGAGAGAGAGAGAGAGAGAGAGAGAGAGAGAAAATCTTAAGCAGGCTCTACCCTCAGCACAGAGCCCTACATGAGGCTTGATTTCATGATGGTGAGATCATGGCCTGAGCTGAAATCGAGACTTAACCAACGGAGCCACCCAGGCTCCCCAAGACCATCTTTTAAAGTCAAATTTCACATCCTTATTTTCTCCTTGAACTCATATTTCTATTCTACTTCCTCACAGAATTTTAGCTTAAAGTACTATTCTTATGCTTGAGTCTTGTTATTGGTTAACCTTTCATTACTCTTATAAAAGAAATATGTATGTATATATGTGTCTATATATTTAAATTTAAGATTTCTGTTATCCTAAAAGTATTAAATATGATGTGCATTGAGTTGTAAAAATTATTAATAGTGTACAGTTGATCAAAAACAATCTCTATATATTACCAATTTTGTCATTTATTTCATGAACTTTAATGGAAGCCTTTCAGTGGGATAAATTATACATTTTGTATCCCCATATATTCACGTGTCCATTGGTGAATGTTACGTATTGCCAGAATGAGATAGGTTTCAGCATCGATTTTTTTACTAATTTTTTTTAAATTTTTTATTTTATTTTATTTTTTTTTTCAACGTTTTTTTTTTTTTTTTTTTTTTTTATTTTTTTGGGACAGAGAGAGACAGAGCATGGACGGGGGAGGGGCAGAGAGAGAGGGAGACACAGAATCGGAAACAGGCTCCAGGCTCCGAGCCATCAGCCCAGAGCCTGACGCGGGGCTCGAACTCACGGACCGTGAGATCGTGACCTGGCTGAAGTCGGACGCTTAACCGACTGCGCCACCCAGGCGCCCCTAAATTTTTTATTTTTTTAACGTTTATTTATTTTTGAGACAGAGAGAGACCCAGCATGAACGGGGGAGGGTCAGAGAGAGAGGGAGACACAGAATCTGAAACAGGCTCCAGGCTCTGAGCTGTCAGCACAGAGCCCAATGCGGGGCTCGAACTCGCAGACCGCGAGATCATGACCTGAGCCGAAGTCAGACGCTTAACCAACTGAGCCACCCAGGCGCCCCCTAATTTTTATTTTTATAAGTGTAGGGCAAAGGAATGATGTTACTACCATAAATAAGTAGGTGGCAATAGAAGGAATCTTATTATAGGAATGCCATTCAGTCCTTTGAACTCTTTATGAGTTAGATTCCATAAATCACAGAGTGGTCTATGTCAAACATAAGTTTCAGTTGATTATTTTTAATGATCTGCCTGGCAACTTGATTAGATACCCCTTCAATTTTGTTGAAAGCAAACAATTGAAAGTCACATGTTTTGGAAAAATATTTGTTACTCAGCCATTGAAGTTCAACCAGACACCAGTATTTCACGTTGTCTCTGTTCAGTGCCCACTGGAGTTAGGGTGAGTGAGAGCTATGCTATTGCTTCTTTTTTGGTAAGTTGGGAGAAGGGATGGTGAAAATGTAGTTTTAAAGACAAAAACAAAAACAAGGAAGAACCTCTTGCCTCAACGGCAAGATCAGCTTGAGAAATGAGAGTGTACAGAATCTAGGCTTCCTGCCTAATGGAGCCTTGGAAAGGAGCAAGTCGAGGAGAACAGGAAGTAGGCAAGTTCAGAGTGGCTGTCAGTGTGGAGGATATTTAAATGGACCATTGTGATTATTCCAGCATTCTTCCCTCACTTGTCCTAGACGAGGCCAAGTGTGGATCATGGGGAACGGAATAGGAAAGCTTCAGTGTTGTGAGCTGTTTTATTCACCTCCTATGGAAGGGCTT